>NC_050479.2:25528490-26778490 GCF_012460135.2 Molothrus ater
AGAAAATTTCCAAAGGTTTTATCTAACACTGGAGGGACTGTTTCCAGTGAAAGTTATACCACACAACATGTTTTAAATGCATATATTCAATGCCATAATAAGTTTACAGTCAATTGTTGATTCATAGGTCACTGGTCACAAATTATAATCTAAAATTATTTTCTTATGAATAAGCTCCAAAGCTATGCAGTGTTTTCATATATCAGGATCTTTACAGTTCATTGGGAAAGATTCTTTATCAATGCAAGCCTGATAAATTTGGGAAGATGTTAACTTTTATTACTAACATTTGTTTGTTTAGTTTACTCTAACATGTTGTACAGTGTATTTATAATAAGCATTAGGCCAGCAATAATAGGAACTTTCCTTTTGAAATGTCACAAATGTGCCATTCCCTTTAATTTTTCAGATATATGGGAAGTGGTGTTAGAAAGAGGGGGGAGTGCCATTCAAAATATGCAATTTGGGGTTTAGGAAGAGTTTTTTAAAAGACCAATTTCCATATATCAACACTTCTCAGTGAGTTCCATGAAACATTTTGATATGATTTACCAAAAACAGTTTTTGCATCAGGAACATTACAGTAGCTAATCTGCATCTGTAAAGAGTGGGAAATGGAATCACATTAGATATAAATGTAATGCAAAAAAAGAAAAAAAGTTAATGCAACATTATGGTAGGAAATTTAAATGTACAATAGTGAGGATATTCAAAGTTATGGTTCCCACAGCAACAGCAATTCAATTTATTTACATTGTGGCTTTATATATGTTTTATTCCTTAAAGGAAAACTGATTTATTTTTTCTCAACTACATAGGATAACATTTACACATCACGTAACATTTGTCTCTGAGATGAAACTGTGAACACCAAAGATATATATTCAGTAAAACTGGGTATTTCTGACTGTATCTGGGGAACTACCTTTCTCATTGTAAGGTGAGAGAAATTTGAGAGAAGGGTATCTAAAGTAGTGTGCAGTAATTTAATGCAGTTAACCCTTTAATTGATGACTTATCATGAGATTTGCTGGAAGTACTTGAATATTTCCACTAGAACTACTTACATTCTAAACATTAACCTTTTGCTTAAATATTAAATGCTCTTAGTTATTTTGCATTTAACTTGATTGGAGACTTTTTAATGTGTTTTCTACTGAACTTTTATGCTGGTGGGATCATCCATGATATAATCTTGCAGCAAAAATGGTGAATTGTATTACAAGCTTCAGAAGAACCTACTAAACTGATTTCCTCTCTCTGTTCTAAAGATAACAGATGAGAAATAACCAAAAAGCTAATTATTTGTATTTAGCTGCATGCTTCACCATAATACAGAGCTTATAGTAATGAAACAGGAATCTCATTTCCATTCACTTTCTTTGAATAAAACTAACTCGTTACAAACCTATCGTATCCTGCCGTTAGGCTATTCCCACGTGTATCATTACTTCAATGTGGACCCTGAACCTTCAGATTCCCCTGTTAGATTTCTAACATGCAGATTTCTAACAAGTGGCACTGCAATTGTTAACCTCTTTTTGGGTACCAATCCCTACAGAGGTGCTTGAAGCACTCTTGGCTACTAAGCTACATTCAGAAATCCCAACTTGTGTCTGTAGCTATGGCAGAGGGAAGCAGTGCAGCTGGCAGTAACGGGATAACGAAAGCATTTCCATTTTATAGATGAAGGTTTGAATTATGAGGCATTTGATTACAGTTTCTCCCAGGGGAATTCTGCCTTTAGTTGGAAATCCATCATGCTGGAAATGCTGCAGTATTTCTTAGGGCAAGCTTGGTTAGGGCTTCTTTGGTGTGAGAGAGGTACTAGATGGTGGTGCTGTGTTTAGAAATAGAGCACAGCCAAGCCACATTGTCCCACCATCAGCTGTAGTATGAACCCTTGCATGGACCAGGGGATAGTACATTGCACAGACTATTCCTAATGGGAACTCTGATGTAGGGGAGGAAAGGTTAACCCCATAAAGGTGACTTTTGCCATAGTACATGGTCCATTTGACTGTCAGCATAAGCATCACCTGCATCACCTGCTCATCCTGCTTAGAATATCAGAGAAGGTTAGATCTGTCCATGCTATTAAACGGTGTGTGCTTCTAGGGTGATTCCTGGTCCTTGGGCCAAGTAAAACAGCATTTTTTGCCCACCCAAACCCTCTCAGATTTAACTGAGAGATAAGTAGTTGGAGCGCCTACAAGAAAGGTGGGAGATAAATTAATGATTTTGTAGTGTTGACCAGTCCTAGTCCTCAGAGTACTTTAACTAGCAGTAGGCTTGTGTGCTAAGAAGTCCAAGGATGGTGAAAAATGTGGTATCATGAAGGTGGTTACTTGGTACAAATGGGATTTTCATGGGTCCTGGGGCCCGTGAATTTTGGTGGCTAGCACCTGGTGGCTAGGTGGGCTGTTAAGAAAAGTGTCCTTCTGAGGCCATCCATCACACAGTAGCTGTCTCTGTGTCTGGTCTAATGCTTTAGCATGTTCTAGCATGCTGTGCTAAGCAAACCCCTGGACTTTCTGTGATCTACCTAAAATTGTGTTTGTTTATCATCAGAGTTGTGCCTGTAAATCTTTGTATGCTTGTATTCTGACAAATAATATATGAACTGTTCTTTGAGTGCCCTATACACACAATTGAACTGAAATTTCTGGATTATTTGTTTATATTCTCAGCCCTGAAAGGATTTTTCCTTCTCAGTAAGACTTCCTTTTTTTAGACCAAAGTAAAAACACATTCATATTTCATTACTCATCATCATACTCCTTAGCAATTTTTCCTACAGAAAACAGTCATTTCACATAGGGATTAAAAAAGATTTTCACTTGAGTTTCAGCCCTGCAGAATGCAAGAAGGAACATTTGGAGGGAGAAATGCAGAGACTTTTCCACTGGTAAATCAACTCTAAAAACAGCAGACAAGTCTTCTAAGGACCATGCAACACAGTAATTTTGGAGAAAACAGAATGACATTATGAGTGAAAATCTATGCTTATCTCTGTGTGTGATAAATTAGAATCATACCCAACTGCATAGTTCTGATTCTTTCGACAGAATGTTTACTAATAATTAAATATCACACACATGATATTTAACAGGAATATTAGTTGAAAAAATATTAGTTATAACAGGAATATTAGTTGAAAAATCTACTAGGATGTAATGAACATGAACACATGCATAATTCTGTTACTTGGTAAGACATTCTAAAGACATTGAAAGATCATGAAAAATACAATTTTTGAAAAAGACATAATTTCTAAATTAATGTGTCTAGATATTCCTAAATCAGTAATCTTCAGAGTCAACTTAAATCCTTTAAAAATCTGAAGTTGTAAAGATAAACCGTTGAGATAGAGAAATAGATAATGAAATTACTAATTTTAATTCTACAGATTTTACAGAAAACCACTGAAAATGTTATGAGCTATCATGGAGTCATTTAAAACATCATTATGTATATGGCAATATAAAAACATTTGTTATAGCTGTATGAAACTCACACAACATGTTTCAGAAAAGCAAACATACATATTATTCTCTGTTTCCTAAGAATTTAACTTTACCTGTAAGAGAGAGCTGTGTGTTCCTTCCAGCAAAATACCACTTATGGATTAGGCAAATGAGTCGAGACAGAAAATCATGGTTAATCAGTTTTAAAAATTTACATTTTTAAAGTCATAGTTTAAAGCTATATTTGGGATTGCTGGAGCTTTCAGAAATTTCCACATAGATGACATTTCCTTATCTTTGAAGATACCAGTCAGAAAACCATGGATAAAAATACAAGATTGTTCAAATTTCCCTGGTTACAAATAGTGCTATGGTGGGTTTCTGCTTTCCATGGTGCCTTATGAAGGGGAGCTCCTTACAGAGGAATTGGTGTTGCTGAATCATCTAGCAGGAGTCACCCTGTGGACTTGATTCATAAGGAGAGGGAGTGAGTGACCACATCCTCTGGAATGTTAATGCAGAGGATTTGGTTCAGGCTTCCTGGTTCAAGGCAGTTTGGAGAAGCAAGGAGTGTAGAGGGAACCCACAGAGATCAAGACCCAGGCTTGCCAGGAGCTCTCACAAGCTGACATTTACAGCAGTGGCACTACCACTATTGCAAGGACTGGGGAGCAGAGGCCAGATGGAGCCTTTTGCTTGTTTTCCACAAAAGCTAAAGCAAACAGACTGCCTGCTGGAGATGATAGGGAGAATCACTCCTATTTTTGAAAAGGATAGAAAGGAAAACCCAGGGAACTACAGCTTGTGGGACTCACCTCTGTGCCTGCCACAGCTGACAAGGGCAGACTAAGCAATGTTGTCTATCTAGATTTTTGCAAAGCGTTTAACATGGTCTCTCATGTGACATCCTTGTCTCCAAATAGATTTGAATTTGGAGGGTGGACTTTGGTGAATGAGGAGTTGGCTGGCAGAGAGTTTTGGTTAACAGCCCTATGTCCAGGTGGAGGCCAGTGATAAGCACTCAGGGTCTGTATTGGTTCTTTTAAATAGTTTCTTCAATAACAAAGACAGTGGGATCAAGTGCACCCTCAGCAGATTTGCAGATGACATGAAGCTGAACAGTGCAGCTGACACAACAGAAGGATTAAATGCCATTCAGAGGGACCTGGACAAACTTGAGAAATGAGCCCACAAGATCCTTCTGAAGTTCAGCTAGTCAAAGTGCAAAGTGCTCTGCCCAGGTTGGGGCAATTCCAGGCATGAGCACAGACTGGGAGATGAACTCATGTGGCCCAGAGAAATTGTGGATGCTCCATTCCTGGAAGTGTTCAAGGCCAGGTTGGATGGGCAGCCTGGTTTAGTGGGTGGTATCCCTACCATGTGGGTAGGTTGGAACTAGATGATCCTTAAGGTCCCTTCCAAACCAAGCCATAGCATGCAGAATGAGGACAGAGAATAAATAGCATGAGGTTAAAAAAAGCCAAACAAACCAAACACACACCATAAAAGCAAAAGAAAGATAATATAAAGTATTGATTTTAGAAGGCCAGCCACAGGTCAAACTGGAAAACTTCAGAGGCGAATTTTGCAGTTTGGTGCAGGAGCTTAGCTGAGAGGACCATAAGCCTCCATCCTAGAGTTCACATTTCAAGAGGCTGGAAGAAATAAGTCACAGGACTCTTGGCTGCATCACTCCCAGGTGTTCCTTCCCTTGGCCCTCATGCAATCAATAATTTTGGACACCTGTAGTCCCAGGGGTTCCTCAGGACAACTTCATGACAGGAAAGATCTGTTTGCTTTGTGAGTGTCTTCTGCATTTTAAAACATAAAAACTTAAACATAGTCAACTGCTGCATTAACTTGCACCAAGCACAGCTCTCCCCCAGGGCTCTCCCTTGAGTCAGGGAAAACCTTGAGTAGATCATGGTCATTTTAAATCTGATCAATCTGAAATATCAGTCACATTCTCAGTATTGTGATAGCAACACTTAGCACTACAGTGTGTTTACTAGTGTCTAATCATCAGAATCAGAGAAATGAGATATATAAATTGGCCTACATTTGCTATTAGTTAATAAAAGGCACAGAAGTTCCATGGTTAGGCTGGCTATTAGACTATTTGTAGTGAATTTAAGTATACTGTAAGACTCTCCACACAATCAACGTCTGGAGAAAGGGTGGGCAGTTTTAAGAGCCTTGATGAATGTCAAGATGAAACTTCTGGGTATTACTTTCAGGATTCCCAGTTTGCCCTGGGGTACTCATCTCTGTTTCTGGACAGAGGTGCCTCCTTGCCTGTCTTTAAACTCTTTCAACATATTTCTGCTCAAATATGAGCAAAGTAGCCTCTGGTATTTCCCTCATTTGTATGAACAGTTTGAAAGCCAAACAAAAAATGTTAACTGTTTGATGAACCAGAAACTCAGTAGTTTTGGATTACACAATCATTATTACCAGGCAAATCACATATTTGAATTTATCTTTGGAGGTCAGGATGGACAACCCAAATACTTTCGGTAGATGGAAGAAAGTCCACCTTTCTGGTCTTACAGGATTTATTATTAAATGTATTTATCTCTTGGTGACTTTTGTACTGTATTGTAATTTCATATTTTCCAGATGGTAGCTATACATTCATCATAATTCCTACAGATATTTTGTTTCCTTTATCTTTCTGTACTGGCTGTAAGCCCCTGCCTGTGACATTTTAGGTATGAATTTTATCAGTTATGCTAAAGACCTTACAGATATTTTGGTTTATATTTTCTATGTTCTTAACCTCCTTTAGGGTCTGGCTCCATGACTTGGTCTTAGGTAACCATATCTATCACACTGACTTGAAATTTATTGCTCTGAAATCAGCCATTCCTGAATTTTTTTGGATGGAAATGGTTAACATACTGCAAGCACAGGAATAGTGCTTGCCCCATTAAGTTCAACCTGTCCAAAGCACTGGTGAAAATATAAAGCCAAGAAAACTTTTCTCCTTTCCAGCTATTGTTTAGAACTTGCTGTTGACAGCCCTTTCCAGATTTGAAAAAATACTCACTTTTCTTGGTTTCATTCCACTGACCAGACAATTAACCTACTTGGATAGTGTCTTTTTTTGATTAATAACTTCTTATTTTATCACTGTGGTGCATAATTGTATTTCGTTTCACAGTGTTGGTGGGATTTCCCTTGAAAATATTCGGAATTTTTGAAGTCTTTCCAGAGGCAGGAAAGACCTGTCTTTACACATGCATTACATTATAGATATTCTCCCTGGGCCCTTTATTTTGGTATGAACTTCTGTGGGCCTGCCAGACTCCTTCAGTTCTGAAGCAGAATTTCAGTTTTCACCTTTTTCTCTTGTCCTTCTAAAAGAAGCTAGATTTCTTTTCTTACAGTAAAGGTAAGCATCCACTCCCAAACCCATTTTTAAACTGATCTATTAGCAAATTATTAATGTATATGTGAGATCTGTGCATAAACCTAATGCATCTTATACTTTTTACAGCCTACCCAGGTTTGGCTTATTACAATATTAGAAACTTCAAACTAAAGTGCATTTCAGATGCAATCAATTACATCCTTGGCTAGGGATAGTGGCTCATAATCAATTAATTCTAAATTTACACAGTTATTTAAAGGAGTAGATGTATTCCTAGCATTAATAATTCTGCCCAACATTTTAGATAAAACCATATTTTTAAACATAGTATGGATAGGAATATTTAATTAAAAACCATAATAACAATGTTACAGTTTTCCTTTTCAACAATTGTTTTAGCACTTGCTGTTGACAATCCTTTCCAGATTTGAAAATATACACACTTTTTTTTTGTTTCATTCTACTGACCATACAATTAATCTACTTGGATAGTGTCTGGTGTTGATTAATAACTTCTTATTTTATCATATGGATGAATAATTTTACCTGTATAATTTTAATATAGACCAAACATAATTAACTATCTTTTATAATAGTGATCTTTCTTATATGTCAGCATTTAAAAGTGTATTTAGAATTTCAAGACTTTTTACAGCCATTAAAAACTCATATTAAACCTGTTCACACACAATGAAAAAGTCAGAAACTGATAATAATAGACGAAACTCCTACTTTAAGAGGCAGTAGAATAACTCCCTTTTATCTTTCATGTTTCAAGTATTTATTTCAAAATTAGTTTAACAACCTATACATTGTCGCTAGTCTAAATTAAAAAAGAAGTCTTGAGCAACTGATTTATTTCACAACAAACAGGTATAGAAAGAGATTCACATATTTTTACCAAAAATTGGTAAAATTAAATTCTTTAACATTGATGTAGCATTAAGAAGCAGGCACTATTTATTTGGGCAAATGCACAGGGGACATCCACTGAAACTGTGATGCCAAGTATAGAAAACCTACTCTTTATATATCATATTTTACATAAGGAATGTCTAAATAAATTTCAGTTATGAAGAATGATGGGTTTTTTTCCACACAATGATTGCTGCAGAAGGAAGTTCAGCACCTCTTGGCTATTACCATGTAAAATCTGCATCTTTGAAAACTAGTTTTGAAGTAATTCTGGGGGAGGGTGATATCAGCAATGGGGCCACAATAATGGCAGCCAACCTGTGGTAAGACCTTTTTCCTTGCCTTTCTAGGAAAAAGAATCAACACTAGTGGTCAAACATACTTCTGCCAGCTCAATGTATAGATATAAAATATCTTCTCTGAAAATGTAACATTGCTGATAACCTCGAAAACAGTTGTTCAGGCCATTTGGAACCAAACACTTGTAAAAAAGTGTTTTGTCATCAAAAAGCATGGTAAAATTTCTTCTTGTTTCAGAACCATTTATTTGTATTCTTTTAAAAAGAGCTAATTAGTTATTAACAAATGTAAAAGATTGTTTTCACTTACAGAGTCAAAGCTGGACCTGCTACTGGGTAGATGAGGTTGATAATACTGCCAGGGGCTAGGACATGGAGTCTAAGTGATGGGAAACAGCAGTGGAATTAGTCAGGAGACAGGCACATAGTGAAAAGAAATGGTGATATTAAGGACTAACTCCTTCCCCCACCCAAATTGAAAACCCTGTCTCAATCACTTTTGCATGGAGATCTCACGCTAGTGCACTGTTGAGGTGAAATTGAAATATCTGTCTAATACTCAGGGCAATCTCTATTCTAATAGTATCATGTATGAAGCATCATGACAGTCACCTCTCCTACACTATTAGGTGTGTCAAGGGGATATATATTACACTAGACTAAAATGCATACCTATATTAGTAATAAAGATACCAATTGGTAGCATGTATATGGGTATAATAGTGTAGGACTAGCTAAATAAATATGCAGGCTGGGTGCACATCTGGACTTTAAAAAATAAAAGGACTGATGATGCCGAGGAAGTGCAAAACCTGTAAGTTCTGAAGAAGTCAGAAGAAAAATTGGCAGCTCAAACCCTCAAAGTACAGAATGCTGGAAATAATTTTCTCAAAGTTGAGTGAGACATATAGACCAGAAATTGTTTCCAGGCCAGAGAGAGATTAAAGCTGGTTAAAGATATGTAAGTTAAAAGCAAGAGATGTTGGAAGGAAAGTTGAGGAGGAGAATTGTCTGGTAGACAATAAAGTAACAGCACAAAGATTTTTAGGGGTAACATTTGAAGAAAGCTGATGAGGGAAATTAGGAGATAAGCCTTACAGACCAAGTCGATTGCATGGAGGCTTGTGCATTTTGAGAGAATTTGATGGTGGTAGATAAAAATGTAGAAAGTCAACAATAAGACGCAAGGACTTCTTCCAGTGGTGCTCTTACCACTCCAGGCTCATACACATACAACTATGAAAGAAGCCAATCAGGGCTAATGAGGGACTGTCACTACTCATACCATGCCTAGCAAGAGAGCAAAATGTTGGAACAAAGTAGGTAATTTAGACTTGTCATCAATTAGTATTGAGGAATTGCCACTTCAAACCTTACTAGTCAAGTCTAAAGTGAACTTGAAAGTTTAAACCATAGGAAAGGAGACTCACACAGAGGAGAAATCCATGATTTCTATTGATGCACCGTTTTCCAACTGACTGCCTTGTCCCAGTCAAACTTTTTTTTAAGGTGAACTTCCTTGGAATTTCAAATGTGTCTTTTCTGAATAACAGTAGCAGCTCCAGATCTCTGCTGAGTGTACTAATGAAGATGGCCCTGCTTCTCCTGCCCACCTTGCCAACCCTGCAGCTGGCTCTTCCAAAGCAGCAAAGGAGCTGCTTGGAGACCAAAGGGGGACCTCTCATTGTTAGAATGCTTTGCCATTCTCAGAACGTTTCCTCTATTTATTGTATTTAACTTACTGTGGCTGTGATTACTGAGCACATGGAGAAATGAAGCAAGATGAATATTTTCTTCATATTGGTAGGAATATTATGAAGTAATTTTCTCTTTTGTGTCAGGGAAGTGTGAGTTTTACTCAAGGAGTTCTTTCTTCAACCAAGGCAGTGACAGCCACAAAATCTAAATGAGCCTTTCTTCAACCTTTCTTTTTTCACATCTTTGAAATAAGTTTCCTTCAGCTTTGAGTAACATCACTGTTCTAAGAGGATGAAGAGGGAATCGGTTCCCACTTCTAACCAGTTCCCACTTTCTGCTTCCCCTGACCAGCAACCATGAGACATTTTCTCTAAAGATCTCAAAGACTATTGTGAAAATAAGGTTTCATTTTGAAACAAAAATATGGATCTGTATAAGGAGAAAGTAATAAATGAAGATTGGTGGATATATATTTTTTTCTTTTTAAGTGCCTAGTATCCAATAGATTTTTTGTGCCCTATGTTTCCTCCTCTGTCTCATTTTTGGAAATTAGCTTCTAGCCCAATATTCATGGTTAGATACAGCTGCCTTTATAGATGATAACAATGCCCTGTGTGCAGTTATCCAATATGAGGGCTTTCTTCCCACTGCTTCTGAAGATAGTTGAAATTTCCATACAAACACTCTTTGACATTCAGTGCTAAAGACATTTGCAGTGTCCTATGTCAAGACAGAATACAGCAGATGAGCAGCCTACTCAAGTCATAAGTGAGCTTGCATGCAATAGAGTATATCCACTAGAACGGCGTAATTGCAAATTTTAATATGTTACATGAGAGGACAAAGAAATACTTTTTGTATACAACATTTTTGGTATTGCTACATTTAACTGAGTCTGTACTTTAGCACTGCTGCCTATGTGCTGAGGAGGCATTTACAGAGAATCCTAGAAGAGTTTGGGTTGGAAGAGACCTTCAACGGCCTTCTACTCTAAACCCCCTGCAATGCACAGGGCCCTATTCAACTTGATCAGGTTTCTCAGGGCTATGTTCAGCCTTGCCTTTGTGCTTACAGGCATGGGGTATCCACCACCTCACTGAGAATCTAGTTCCAGTGTTTCAACACTAGATTTGAAAAAAAAAATTAGGGCATATCTAGCCTAAACCTACCCTCATTTGGTTTAAAAACATGACCTGAGCTCTTTTCCTGTCGCTGCTAAAAAGTTTGTTCACATCTTTTTTACAAGCCCATTTTAGGTAGTGGTAGGCTCCTATAAGGACTCTCTGGAGCCTACTCTTCTCCAGCTGAATAATCCCAGCTCTCTCAGCCTATCTTCACAGGAAAGTGCTCCAACCCTCAGATTGTATTTGTGGCCCTTCCCTTGGCCTGCTCCAAAAGGTTCACATCTTTCTTGTGCTAAGGGCCCCAGAGCTGGATGCAGCCCTGGAGGTGGGGTCTTACCAGAGTGGAGGGGCAGATCCTCTCCCTCACCTTGTTGGCCACGGTGCTTTGCATGCAGCCCAGGACACAGCTGGCCTCCTGTGCAAGTGCACACTACCAGATCATACCCAGCTTTTTACTCACCAGTCCCCCCCAGTCTTTGCTGGCAGGGCTGCTCTCAATCCCTTCATCACCAGCCTGTATTGATACTTCATTACTGATTTTCTTTTTACTATTCTTTACTTAGTAACTCCCAGTTTTTGGGGGAGGAATGGGAGAGTGGAGGAGATGGCAGCAAAAAAGGCCATTTGTCCTGTGGGAGCTTGTTAATGACTCATAGAAATGTGTGCTCTTATTGGGAAAAAGTGCTTTACCTGTAGTTAATCCTACAGAAATGTGGGGTGAAGTCCCAAGACTGCAATACTTATTTTACATAAAACATCAGGTTACTCCTTAAATAGCAGTCCCAGAAGCGCAAGGCACTTTATTATCCATTAAGTTACTTAGCATCCACTATATTTTTTTTAAAGTTATTTTCCCAAGAGGAATTCCTAATATATGGTATTCCAGCACAGTGGAAAAAGAGCAAAGTATCTACAGCAAACAATCTTTTGCCAAATTTAATCCTTATAATTTAGGAAGTGCTGTAGTCAGCAGTAGGAGTGCTGACAGATCCATACACCTCTCTAAATCTAAGATCTGTTCTGGACCTCTTCATGGACAATATGGCAGAGCTTTGCTTTTTTTTTTTTTATGAGAAGGGGAAATAATTATTTCTATGTTTTCCCAAAATACTTCTATAGCAAGTGTTTTTTTCTGTGTTGGTTTAGAGTCGGCAGCTCTAGAGGTATGCAGGTATATCAGAGGTGCAGGTGGGCAGTGAAGAACAGGAGAAGGCAGACCAGGGACACTGTTACATCTTTTAGGCAGTGCAGAATCTCTGTGGAGAATCCTACTAGAAACCTAATACAAATAAAGGGATCTTGTACTGGATTATGTACCTCAAAAACAAATGGGATCTTTGCAGTTACTCCTGAAAAAAGAAAGGCGGGTGGAAAAGTGGTTATTCACGTTCCCTCAGATGTCTACCAGAAGTTGCTACTTTCTGTAGAGGTCATATTTGGCTGAAATGAGTCCTCTGCTCTGACTTGCCAGGCTCCCTGTGTGGGCTGTCTGGTAGACACACAAGTCTGGTTGCTCAAAAGTGGAGAAATTCAGTTTCACAAGATTTCCTCTAAGGCAGAGGTGAACTCAAAATTCTTATATTTTCCATGATGAGGCAAACAATCTAACATGATGAACAAAATATGAGGGGCAATAAATTCTGGAAAATAAGATAATTAGTTATTGATTGTAATGGGGACATACAGAGGAGAGCCTGAGCTTTGCAAAATGAATTGAGCAAAGGGGAAAATAAAAGCTCCTTCCAAAAGGAGAAGATGAAACTTACGAAAACTGCTCACTCAGGATCAGGTTATGAATTTGAAGTTCATACCATCACTAACAGCGTCTGGAGAAATACTTTTTTTCTAATTACTGATCATTTTAATGAATACAATTTTAATTTTAATTAAATTACCACTTTCCTAACTCTGTTGGCTTTCAGTTGTTGAAATCACTGGTATGCCCAGATTTGCTTTAGTTAATAAAGTGATAACGTATTGCAACAGACACACAATAACTATCTCTCCCAAATTTGCCCTGAACTAGGACACAAGGCCTGCTCCAAATTATATGAAGTTCAAAGACGAAGTTGAATATGACCAAAATATGGACTAATTTTGTTGTTGGATTTTGTTGTTGCTATTGTTAAAAAAAATATTTCTTCAGCAAAATTTCTTAATTTGAAAAAGGGGGTTCTGCTGAAAGAGAAAGGTATTAGTAAAAGCTCATGGTAGCCAAGGATGATGTTCTGGTTGATAGTCTTTTTGTCTTTCCTGTGCCCCTTTTCTGTCAAACTGGGTAGTGCACAAAGGTCAGTGCCTCTGTCTCCCTTTGAACTGTTACAAAGTCTACCAAGAGATGTCTTAAAATCCCTTCAAATATGATGTAGTTAGCTGGCTACTTATTTCAGTTCTCTGGAAAAACAAGACAGACATTAAAAGAAGCAAGTCTCTGAATTAAGGGAATGAACTTTTGGCAGTAGAAGTGATCTAAATGTTGATCTGCTTATTCACAACTCAGAGGTTTGTATGCCCTTTTCAAAGATCGTGCCTGTAAAATTGATGTCAAGACAGGAAAGCAGGGATGTTACTGCGATGTTAATGCTCAATCAGCAGATTTCAGTCAATCCTAATTTTAAATCTCTTCTTTTGAACCTTTGTGGAATGCAGCATTATCAGATCACTAATCCATGACAAGAATGTTACTCTGTTTGCCCCAATAGGAATGATCAGATTAAAAAAACCAAACAATGATAGAGCACTTCGGCAAGTATTCTAAACACTCTCAATGAAGTGAGGCTGCCATGCCTACCATGGGAGGGAGGCTTTTGCCCTCCTTATTTTATAAATGGTTAGAGTTTGAAATGATTCAGTTCAGCACAGTCTATTTTCCTTTCAGGTTCATTTCTTCATGATGCTACAGGAGGAATCATTTCCAGCTTCCAGCCACCCACAGAAGGTGCAGTTAGTGCATCTGGTTTATGTGCTTTGTGTACACAGTTGCTGCTGATTATATATTATTCACCAACATACTAACTACAAAGGCAGGTAGTTGCCATGTTTGATAGGTTAATTTTAAAGGGGTTTTGTTAGCAAACATGTCTTAGAAATAAAGCAGAAAAATGCCCAAATTTGGTTCCAGCCTCTCCCCCTTTCCCAGGGAGGAGCTACTTGCCTCTTCAACAAGAATTCAAATGAATTGAAAATTCCTTTAGAACTGACAGCCCAAGTGTAAGAATGATAAACGGCTTTGGCCTTGATGATTTTTATTAAGCACTAAATGTCACATTTAACCTGCATTACTGAAAGCAATTACCCATGTATCAACAGTCAAGCAGTGCAGAGCTAGACGCCTGAAGCAGTAGCATTATGCTCCATCTGGGAATAAGGATTTTCAATTAGAAGGCAAATAGCTGGAGAGGGGATCAAGTCCTCCAGTGGCTCCCAAAGGAGGTCTATGAGAAGCAAAGTCTTCATATCCAAGTAATCGCAGGCAATGTCAACAGAGCATTCCAAACCATCTGCTGCCAGAGTAGCGTTTACTTTATCAAATCTCAATATTTACAGAACACTGATCAGCTCATGGGACCAGGATGGCTCACTGCCAGGGTGTTCTGGGAAATTCATTTTAAGGTGTGTTTCAGTAGGCTAATTAATTTACAAGCACCTGTTTCATCACTGGGAGCTGTTAGCACACCAGATGATCAGCAGCAGGGGAAAGGGACTTTTTATCCTAGCTAAATTGATTTCAATTGATGTTCATTTACTGATGGCACAGTTGTAGTTTAATGTGAGCATGGCCTAAAGCCTTTTTGTTTATTAATGTGTAAGCCAGTTTAGATAGTTTATTACTTACAAATATACTTTGACTTCAGGAGACCTGTGAGATTTTGTAAGTTAAATAGAGCACAAGAAATATTATTTCTGCAAGAAATAATGTGTGTTGTGTGTATAAAATGTATACATCCTATTCCATTTTGGTTATTTGTGGGATTTTTTCCAATTCTATGTTGTTTAAAAGAAAAAAAAAAGTACAAGCAGCTTTTTCTGTTAGAGATGGACCGAACTCTGTTGGTGCATTATTTGGAAAGTCTCTGTGAAGGAAACATCATGTTGTAAATCTCTTTAGATCTAGCCCTGGTAATCATGCCACGTAACTTCAAACTGCTCTGATGTGCTAGACATTGAGGTTCTAACTTCTGTCTCAGATTTCTCCATCAACAAAGGAACTAGAATAACTTATTACACTATGCCTTGACATCAGGGAGTCAATTTAGAATTAATTAATTCATGTTTGAATGTCATTTTGCAAATGGAAAGTTCAGGATAGCCTAGTTAAGATGTGACAAGTGGCACAGAGGAGTGATTTGTAAAGGTAAATTAATCTTTTTTGTTTCATAAGTATGTTGTTTGAAATTACAGCTTTTTTCCTGTCTAGCTGCAGAGTTTCCACAATCTCTGTGTACCACCCCAGTTAACAGCCAAGAGGTACATTATGTAGAAGAAGTCCAAGTTAGTTGGACTTTTGGACAGAGTATTTTCACAGAAAACTACTCAGATCATAGTGAAGACCCAGAATGAGTTGCAAACTTTATTTCGCTACTAAAATTTTGCTGCTAAAACTTTAGAGTGATGGGTTTGAGAAAATAAATCAGAGAGTAACTTGAGAAGAACTTGAATTTAAACATTTGGATAAGATTTAAGAGGCTTGGAACATCCTGGAACTCTTAAACTGCCTCTTTGGCTTTCAACAGATCTTTGTCATTCAGGTCTCACTCAGTAAAATCCCCATCATATTAGCTGCCCCACCAGCCTTGTTTAGTGTCTTTACACTAGGCATTGGTGACTGTGTTTGGCCTGTGCTGTTACAGCAGTTTGCAACTTACTGCTCATCATTTGGTTCCTCTTGACACTGCAGTAATAGAAAGTGGGAATTATGATAATTTTTTGATGGTAATGTCAAGATAACCCAACCCAATTCATATTGGCTTCCTCTTATATAGTACAGTTACTATCCTTTTGAATTGCTGGTCTAGATCTTCTTTACACTGTGGGTGTATGAGCTGGAAAAAGTGGGAGAAAGCATGAATAGCTCAGATGGAAGCTCATCTTAAATAGACTTAGACTAGAAATAAATAATGTAATTTTTTCATTTTGATAATTATCTCGTCATGAAATATTTACAGGATTGTAGGTCTTTAGATCAAAACTATTTATATCTCACATACCTTCACTTGGGTTCAGTAATGAAGACCCTGATGAGGAAATCCTGTGGTCTACTGTGTGCTGAAGATAGAACAAGTGTATTTGTTTTCTGTTTGCTTTAAACTTCAGGTCCATGTCTCCCTGGTGAATTTTGGGCTACTTCAATGAACAACAAAAATTATTTTTAAACAAAATTATTTTTGTATTATGTTATATAATGGCCTATAGATACAGAAGCTTGAATCAGGTTCTGTCGTGGGAGCTTTGAAGGTCCATGAATGGGAAAAACATTTGAAACTACTTTTTTAGTGAATTAATGGTGGCGTTTTGCTTTGAAATTAATTCAACAATTTTGTATTTCATCCTTTGGAAAGAAGGAGAAAGAGTCTGGGTCTCCTTTCTGTCCTTCTAGTTAGGAGGTGCTCCAAGGAGTGCCCCGAGGCAGCAGTGACCCTTGAGTGTCCATGGCATTTCACAGGATGGGCTTGTCCTTGGCCCATGCACAGCCACACTCCTCTGTGTCAGGAATCTCACTGAGGATCTTATAGGATGGTCATAGACATTTGGTTGCCACTGGCTAATTGCACAGACTACCACAGACATCTAGAATATGCACCCAAAGGATGAAAATATTGCTGTCTACAAACATGTAACACTACTGTAGTATTCATTTTTTTCTTTTTAGGTCTACATAACTGTTATATGGTGAAGGAAGTTTTCTTTCAGTGTAAAATGTTTTTATTTGTTTGGAATTGACTCCTTCCGTGGTCCTGAACTGACCTACTCCATGTTTCTGGATTCAGTTTGACAGAAAAGAGCTTATTTGCTTTTGTTATCCATTAGCTAGAGGAATTTTTCCAAGAGACTTGTTTAAGCATGGAGGTCTTATAAGTTAGCTTGTTTACATATTGTTGGTGGAGCAAAATAATGGATTGGAAATGCTTGCAGAAAGATGGAAACCTTTTTATGAGCATAGACAGCTTTCAACCTTATGATTATGCCCTAGCCACAATGTTATCCAGTTTCTCAAGTAAAGAACAGTCTGTTGGGATTTATTTTTCCTTTTCTTATCTTTGTGAGCAGAGAAAGGAATTTACTAAGATGTTTTTCTGATTTTCATTATATGGTGTGGTGGTTTGGGTTCCATTTGGTTTTTGTTTTTTGAAGCACGTGTCATTGTTCTTCTCATCTTAGACTACTTGTGTGCAGTAATAATGGGGTCTGAGGAATATCCCTCATGTAGAAAATGAAGGAAATTTAGTAATGCCATAAGACTCAGAGGAGTCTTAAGTTTGCTGAAGATCTGAGATACGGATAGCTGAACATGATCATAAATTTGTTGCTTATAGTGTGTTGAACAAGTGCTTGGATTTGTGCAAAACAGATGATGTCATATTTCAAGGAGCTACTGCAGTCTAATCCAAGGAAGAGAATGTGACTCTTTAAAAATGAGAAAGCTGTAGTTTTTTCAAGACAGCTCGGATTTGATTTGACTTCTTAAATCAGAAAAAACACTTTTGAAGAGGAAATGGCTGATGGGACATATTATCAACATACTAAAAGACTGGTCTGCAGTCCTAAATATATGGCACTGGTCATTGTAAAGTCAATTGTTTATACTTAAAACCAGCCTTTTCTTTCTAAATCCTTCCCAGTTCAGTGAGAAAGAATTATTTATTCTGCAATAATATTTTTCTCCCTATTTTAATCAGTGCAGTGATGGATATTTTGCATTTGAAAGAAATTTCAGCAGAGACATATTTCAGGCAAATTGAGATAGAGCAAATTGTGACTTTTTAGGATCATTTTGGTTTATCTTAGGTCTTCAGAACAAGATGAAATTATTTTCATGTACAAAGAGAGTAACAGCAATCATTTAACATGCACATAAATATCAAGAGAGTAAAATCCTGGACTCTCTGAAGTCAATGCAAAATATTTCACAGAATCTAAAATTTTACTCAGTAACTTTTGAGAAAATATGTCAATTTTTTTTCTGCAGTATTTATCTTGAAAAAATATGTTAGATTTGGTACAGAGACTGCAGAGAATAATGTGGTCAGCCAGCCTGGGGTTGCCAGCCAGCAATTCACAAAGTCAGAGGATGAAGGTGGCACTTACAGTGCACGTTACAAGTAGTGACAACTGCATAGCAGAAAACAAACTGGAAATACTATTAATTCCCCCAAAACCTGATGGTACCCTACCACTGCAATCATGGATTTGTTCCAGGTATTTTTTGACAAGCATGTTAGCCTGATGATTCCCCTGCACTCTTGTGGGGTTTTATTGCTATTTGTTTGCATGCAGTGGGACACATCTTTATTTGCTAGTGAAATTCAAGAAATGTTTCAAATGTTGCAGGTTTAGCACAGCAAATTAAAAACTGGAGGCACAAAGTTCTGTATTTGTTCAGTTTTGCTGTTTATTGTAGTGGAGTCAGTTCCTTGCAATGCAGAAAATACATACTCACCCCTTAAATCCTGGACGTTTGTGTGGCCATAGACTTGTTCAAAGAGAAGTCACTAAACAGCTTTAATTACTACATATGGAAGTCTGGCTTTGTTCTCCCCTGAGACCCAGAGGTGAAAGAAACTTTTAGCAGAGTCTGTAATCCCTTCACTCCCCATTGTTTGCTCCAGCATTCTGCTTCAGCACCCTTTCACAGCCTGGCTTCCACAGTGCTCTCTCAAGGGTGATTCAGCTTACTGTAATTTTATTGCTGGTAGTTCTGATTTATTTAATGGGATTTGTTTTACTTTGCAATATTACTTTAAGCTCTGATCTGTTGTAGGATAAAAATGTTATTATGACAGTGTTAGCTTCTCTGTAAATTACAGTTCCTTGAGGATTGCGTTTTGAGACTACATGTAAACACTTTACAGAGCTAATAACATAGATACAATATGTAAAGCTTGAAAAATATTTAAATAGGGCACATTTGAAGGAATAAAACAATCAAAAGGCTTTTTGGGGATAATGCAGATTACACTGAATTGTTTCGATTCAATGTACAGCTCTTAAAACATAACCCATGTACCATCATCCATTTTCCCTTTTCTTCCTGCTTACCTACAATTTATTTGAACTATTCTAATATGTTTCCAGCAGAATTCCTTTACAGTAATTGACGAGATCTCTGGGATAATGTCTTTGGAACAATAACCTTTCATTTAATGCAACAATCATGAGTCATTTTTGTTAACAGGCTTGCCTAGAAGAAAAACAAAAACTCTACAAAAATGAAAACAAACAAGCTAGTTAGCTGTTTAGACAGAAATGTACCACCTTCTCTGCTGGCAGTGATATTGCCTCAATGTTTTTGCCGACTCCAAATGGGGGGTGTTTTAATCCCTTTGCAAGGAAAACAGCTACAAGGTTGCAGTTGGTAGTTTGAATTACAGCAAAACTGAAGTCATCAGGGGTTACTACTAATATAATATTTTCAGTATGAGACTTTCTTTGGAAATTGAAACACAAGCCCAACCTTTGATCACTCAATGATCTTGGACATCTTTCATAACCTTAATGAGTATGTGATTCTCTGATCCTAAGGCAAAGGTAATTTTCCTGAGGAATTAATTCTGAAGTTAATGGTGTTACTTGTTTGAGTAAATGACTCTCCCTCCAGGTGCCAGCACCGGCAGGTCCTGGTACTGCAGCTCTGAGGAAAAGCACCTGGAGATCATGGACAAATTGCTTGCACATTGTTTTGGTGACCCTATCTGAGCACTCTCACTTAAATCCACCTCCTCACATCTACCTCTATATTTTCTTTGTTCCCAAGTCTATTTCTTGCTGTCAAGGAATCTGAAGACTTGGAACTAGAGCCTGAATCATCAGAAAATGGCACACACTGTGTTACTGTCCTTCTCCAGCATGAGGCTGAATGGCTCTGTGGTTTCCTATATAGAAAGTGTCTTTTGTGAGATTGCCTCTTTGTTTAAACAAAAAGAGAGAGAGGGAGAGAATGAAATATACTATGGAATACTCAAGCAGATGCTTGGCATTATATTAACACATGTATTATGGCGTATCATGTAATGGTACACTGTGGGGAATAGTAATGAATAGTTTGGAGCACAATAATGTGCATTGTTGATGTTTGTTAAAATAAAGATATTCAATTTATAATAAAAGGGATTAAAAGCTTAATTCATGACTATGTTAATATTTGTCTGTAAGTACACAGATAAATGGTAACGTACCTTATCACATTAAACACCTGCACGTACAAGTTCCCCTGCTGAGATCTCCATGGGATTGTATGTTTTACAGAGCTTAAACTTTCATTTCCCAAAATAATGATATCATTCATTTACAGATATAGATAGGCTCTTCTTACTCAAACTCTATCCTGAAATGAGAATTGTTACTTCAACTACAAAAATGTGGGATTAATTACCACAGTGATTGCCTGCTGCATCATCTGATGGTATTTGTATATAGAATTTATATATTTTGCAACAATCTGATTGCCTGACAGAAGTGAATTAAGACTTTCTAAAATAAACTGCTGTTAAAGGTAAATGATACCTCCAAAACAGATGTGATGAGCCAGGCGGTGGTGGCAAATAAATCTCATCTCAACACAGATCTCCCAATGTCTTCCCCATATTTCCTACATGCCATCCTCTGTGAACAACAGAAAAGAATGTGTGTTTGTGAAGAAAATGCATAATTGAGGAGGGTGATTGATGTCTGAACTATTTAATTGTTTGGCTCTGCAGTGCAAGTGTTTACAGGCATGCTCGATGCCTGCGCAATCTCAGTGTATATACTCAGAAGCTTCCAAAGGACAGAACGTCAGCAGAAGCACCCACCATATTCCTCTCCATGAGAAACATAATCCAAAGTAAAATGGTGATAATTCAGACTCTCTTTGCTTGCCAACTTTGCTAAAAGAATGAACAGAAAAGGAAAAATGCTGTGAAAGATGAACTAGAAGGGAAATAGAACTGTTCTGGGCAAAGTCACCAAATTGGGTACGTGGAAGGATTTGGCTGCATGAAGACAGTTCAAGGAAATCCTGTAGACACCAAGCATGAACATCTTTCTAGAGAGGGAAAAATAATTTTCAAAATCGAAGGAGGTAGCCAGAGATCAAACAAGGCTTGATATTTCTATCTAAATGCTGTGCTAAAGTATGAGAAAGAACTCATTTCAGAATGCTATTTCCTGAATTTTTTTAAAGGTTTCCTCTTATTCTTTAGATGAAACCAGGACATCAAGTAAGTACTAAACACAATCATAGCTGCTTATGAAGTTAGCATTGTATTTAAAGGTTTGGTATGAAATATTTTCCAGGCTGTATCATATAGTCAGAATATCCTGGCTAACACATGTTAGCAAAATAGTGTCAAACTCTTGATGTTGCTATCTTGTCCTCTCTTCAAGCAGGTCTCACAGACAACATGTGGCTTCAAATCCTCTCTTCAGTGTCTTGTGTTTGTTCTACAGAACCAATCCTCCATCCCACTCTTTATCCCCCACACATGCTTGTTTCATCTTGTCCTACCAGGCACACTGTTTAACACATTTTCTATTGACTAACAGTTAAATAATGAAGTACAGTTTATTAATTGACTGTCCCTTTTAGTTTGTCCTTTTCTTTTGATTCTGCAAGTATATTCTCAAAGAAAAGGAAGAATCTGTGTTTTAAATCTTTTTTTTAGCATGCATTTCAGTGTTGGAGGCTAAAGCACAGTGGAGAGATTGTGACCCTCTTGGCTGTGTCAGATGCAGTTGTTTAGCATATGGTCAAAGTCAGAATTTTACTTAATGTTGTGCTGTGAAAATTAAGCCTCTCCAAGTGTATTTGTGTATGTGTGTCCATGGCTTGTGTGAAGGAATGACCATGTTATGAAATAGGAGAACCAGAGAGTTTATCATTTGAGCATCACCTTGTACCTCCTGAAGTAGCTATTATTTGAGGAGCACTTTGGATATATTTGCAAATGCCTTCTATGTCTTAGAAGGCATTTTGCATAGCCAAGGGTGTGTGAGACACTCACCTTGGGCTGGAATATGACAGCTGGACCTGGTAGAAGGCTGTGACTCTTTAGAATGACAGCAGGTGGCTGAGAAAAACAAATTTGAGGGTTTAGAGTTGTATAGTCACCTCTATTCCAGCAACTGCCTCTTATTCTTGGTATCCATCCATTAAACAGAAATTAAAGAATAATTTAATCTTATTAAATTACTGCATTACTCTGAGTAGTGCAATACCAACGACCTTTTTCTTAAAGTTTTTTCTCTCCTGCCTTGCTCCTGGAGGCCACAGTGGTAGTCCTCCATGTCCTCCCTCTCTCCTGACTCAGTGGTACATTAGTAAGGAGACTACCACTGCTGACACCCTGGTCTTGGAACTTGTGGGGATTTTCTGTGTGTCAGACTTGAAAGTTCATTGCCATTTTCCAGAGGGTTAGACGGAACTGGAGAGTACAAGGAGGCACAGCAGCAGTACCTCCACACAAGTAGGAAAGACAAAATCTACTGGTTAACCTGGTCCAGCAGATCCCCCTGCCATGGCTAGTTATAATGCTCAGCTTTATTTTTAGCTGTCTCACAAAACTCAACATTTTTATAGTCTGTGAAAAGAAATCTTCTCATTAAGTCTCATTTTGAGTCTTAGATATATTTCAGCAAAACATTTGAGCAAAGCAAGCTTTGCTTGTTCACATTCCCTCCCCAGTTCATGCTCTTCTGAGCATTCTTTCTTTGGCTGTGCCCAGTAACTAGAACCTGCTCCCATTCTCAGTGGGGTGATGCACTTGAGATCCCAGCTAAACCAGAAACTTGTTAGCAATAACTAAGAAGCAAGAAACTGATAAATCTAAGTTGAGCTCTGAGTCTTGCTATTGCTGGTTTTTCAAAGAATTGAATCTGCTTGTAGATCCAGACTTTAAGTAACGTGTCCATCACCTGAGAATTAATATACTACAAAAAGACTGCTACCTGTTATTTCATCAGCACCTCTTTAGATGAAGTACATGACTCTCACATTTCCCTGCACAGGGCAGCTGACAAGGGCCCACTGTGAGCTGGGAACTTGGGATAAGCAGTCTGAGCATCATTACGAGAACTCCCTGTCTCAGAGAAGGTGGGCTGACTAGGGAAACACTACAGAAAATACTTGGTTTAAGAAACATCAGTATTTATCCCTTTTTCTTACATATTTAAGAGATAAAATATCTTTCTTATGTATTAAACACCCCCACTAATTTTACAGATATGTTAAATAAAAATTGATTTTCTCAATAGTTGTATTTCATGCAACTTTAATTATTTTAAGAAATAAAACTGAAACATTTTTTAAATTTTCAGTTATTTAAAATTTCTCTTTGTATTTTAAAAAATTATATTTCCAAATTTTAATTAAAAATCTTTAATTGCAGTGTCTTTTATTTATGTCTGATAAACTGGGTGAATGATGCTGGAGACATTTTCAAATCATATTCTATTAAAAAATATATATGTTTCTGAGTGTTAAAAAACTGTTAAAAACCTCCTTATTTACTCTTGTATTTTAGATCTTTCTCTGAATGTATATTTTTTAAGATACCTACTGTTGTTTGGAGGAAGATCTGTTTCTTCCACCCCCCCTCCCCCCCTTATTTCTGCAGAATGACTTTCTTTTTAAATACTGGGACTTTTGTTATGTTAATCAGTCAGGGAACATTTCCAATTCAATTTTACCTGAGCGCTGGTCAGCTAGAGTTTCCTTTGTTTGATGTCCCTTGAGTCTTCCCTTGTCTTTTAAACTGTAATTTAGTTGGAGCTGCTGTCAATTTACTCCGTCCATTACATTTGCAGTGATATTCCAGACATTGTCTTCTATTCAGTCCTAGAGAAGTTTCTTGACCTAAACAAAGTGTGCAGGGTAAAATCCTATAGAAATTGGAAGTACAAGCACAGAACTCCTGTTTGCCTATGTGCAATACATGCATACAAATAAAATTGTAGCTACCTACCAAGATTATTGTATTTTTTTTAATCTAACAGATCCTTACACCCAAGACAGCTACCAAATGGTAATTAATTAGGATTTGCAATGAAGTGGACATGTCCCACACAACTAGGCAGCCAGCTTTCTCTGAGTTCTGCCATGCCTCTGTAGTAAGGGGATTTTAAACCCTGCTACTTTGTACCTCCACAGAACAGACCTTAACGTTAAGAGGTGAGGGTTTTTTATAATAATTACCAGCTGTCACGGAGTTCTACAAAGAAAGCATTTTTCTTACCCTTAGTCCACATCACCAAGGTGTGCCAGCTGGGAAATGGTTGCTTTGAGCAGTGGCTTTCAGTGGGACAAGAAGAGCAAAAGCCCCAGAAAAAGGATGTTAGAGCCAATTGAGCTGCTACACTGAACTGAACTACCTCGACTGAGGGTGATGCCAATGTCTGTGGCAGCAGAAAGGGAAAGTATTGCCTACATGAGCTTCCATGTGAGCCTCTGAAAGCTGTTATGTAAGACTGGAGAGATCAAAGGTAAAACACTGGAATATATAATTTCCTGCAGTTAAATGACAAATAAGAGAATAAAACTTCCAGTCCATGGAAGAAGAGAGAGTAGGCACTTTGTGAAGCTCAAGAGAGAAGGACATGTCATACATGTCCCTCTGTGGCTCTACAAGCTTTACAAAGAAGCTGAATTGTCTTTCTACAAAGCTTCTCAGCCTGGCTAGGGTAGCTCTTAGAGAACCCTGCTTTGCTGGCATTGTGCTCCCATGCCTTGGATGGGTGGCAGGTGCTGTGTTGGCAGCTGGATACTCTGGGGAAGGTTCCTGAGAGCCCTGAGGTCTGGGATACATGTTGGGTCAGGGGCCAAACCCCATTCCTCCAGCAGAGTGCTCTGGGAAGTTCTGCAATGGCATCATCCAGGTGTTTCTGTCATTCTGATTCCAATCTATTTGAGGGACTATCAGACCATCCCCAAAAGGCTGCAGGTCCACATTCACCAGGAACAGGAGTCTCCCATTTCAAACAATAGCAGTCTGGCCTGATCTTGCATTGCCTGGTCACATGCAATTCCTCTTGTGTTGAAATTGGTTCTAAAGGTACAGTACACTTGGCTTCCTGGAGCCAAGGGAGGTTGCATTTATCTGCATTAACTGAAGAGTAAAGAGAGGTCAGTCAGTTTCAGAAATGGCTCACTGTTTCTGGAATCTCTGCTCAGAATCTCTGCTTTTCCCATTTGGATTTATATGTTCATCTGTAGGCAGCTCTTCCCCTTGAGGATAGGCTTTGGGAATGTCTTTAGGACAGCCAAATTATTAAGCTGTCAATTTATTCCTTTGCCACTGGTGTGAAGCTTAAAAATAGGAAGTGATCAATAGTTAATGACAGAGAGGGTGGAAGAGCAGGAGCTGCCTACCTTCTGCCCACAGGCTTGACAAGGTGTCTGTCTGACAGCGTGCAGACACTTGTACTGCCCTAACCTTCATCAGCATTGCTTGTTGCAATTAACATGGGTCTTCCCCAGTATTTACTTTCCGTCACTCACTACGCAAAAACAATTCTCAGATTGTTCTTCATTGTAAATTGTGCTTGGTACCTGAAAGTTGGAAAGAATTTGAAAGGGCTGAGTTACGGATTTCTTTTTCTGACCTGTTGGATTGGTTTTGGTTTTTCTTTTGATAATGATGGGAAAAGGTCTGTGTGCTTGGTTTAATTGCATTCAGTCTCAGGAATGGATATATTTGTGTTCTGTACATGCTGCATATTTGAGCCATGTGTCTGGATTTGCATTTCATTCTGTGTAAAATCAATGAAATTTGCTTTTAAAGCCACCTCAAAATAGGAGAGCAGAGAATTGATTCTCTAGGTGGACAGGTAACATATTGCAGTGCAGAAGCTGAGCAGTGGGTCTCAGGGATACCCCTCAGTCAAGAAGAACTGGGAGGTTCCCTGCATCCACAGACTTTCTGCAGAGGATCTGGGAGCTCAGGTATTTCATCCATGCCTTGGTGTGACTGGGGTCTGTAACTGGGAAGGCCAAATGCATAACCAGGCCTAACCTTGGTTAATGGGGATTTTGTGATTGACTTTGGCTAAGCCAGGGTTTAGCAGTTATGTTTAAGGGAAGCTCACATCCTGATGATGTCTGATGTTTACTGTCCAAGGCCAGCACTGGGTATTGCCTGTGCTTAGCATATCCTTGAAAATTGATCATTTGCTGGTTGCTGCATAAACAATAGAGGCTGGTTACTTACAGGGAACAGTTACTTATGTGTGGAGACTGATTCCACACCAAAGAGATTATTTATTGCTATTCCACCATTTATCTGGGCTATAAAGTGTAGCAATTATTTTATTCCCTTACAGCATAGTTTGCAATGTAAATACGTGTTGTTGGGCCTATGTGGGATTTTAACAATACTATTTAAATGTATTTTTTCTGCTGCTTACACAAACATCCAGAAAGGTGTTCTTTTATCTTTCAAACCTGACAGTACTACCAACATTTACGTGTCAAAGAAAAGATAAAATACATAACTATAACAAAAAGAATTAGTATTAAAACAGTTTATCTTCAACAATATGGGCTTTTTTTGGCAAGGTGAACGGAGAAGTACTATCAATGATGCTTATGTACCAAATTCTCAGTAAGGGGAAAAGATGTGTCACGCAGACCTCAAATGTTGTTAACATGTAGTATGCCTGTAAAAAAATGTTGAAATATGGTTAATATTTATTGGGTGGCCTATTTAAAAACATCAGCGGAAGGAAGTTGCATTTTAGGTTAGTACAGAAGGAAAATAAGTTTGGCTTTCTGAGGGAAAAAAAGTCATCTTTGCTGAAACTTAAGATTCAGTGCATCCTGCTGATTTTGGCAAAATGACTGTTCCTTTTTCAAAACAATTCAAGTTCTATTTCAGAATAAAGACTGTTAGCAAAGATCAGTTGGGAATGAGTTTTGCATCCATTGTTGTGTTTGCTGAATTTCATCTGAACTGATGACAAAGACTGTTTTAGCAATGACACCTGCTCAGATTTAGTTTTGTAATTAAATCTATGAGCTTCTGCCATGCCTCTGTACCAGCCTTTCCTGGAACCCGGTGGGATCATACATTGGGAAGAGGCAGCTCTGGCAGCAAAAGAGAAGCAGAGGGCAGGCTGTGATATGGGTAGTCCTGGTAAATGCCACACTTGCCTGGCATGATGGCTGCCCAAGGAGTCTAATGGCTGACTTTGCCCTTATGTTCCTCTTGTCCTCTTCTACACCTGCTTCTTCATCCTGCCAACAGCTCTTGCTTTATCATTTGTGTAATTATCATATCATAATTGGTGTTATTTCTCTTCTTCTAACCTTGCTGAGGTGATACTTTCCCAAAATTGCTTTTCCTAGTAGTTCTTCAAGCTTTCATCTCAGTATTCCTGTCACTGCCAGCAATGAAGCAAAGCTGGATTTAGCTGTGGTGGTGTGCCTAGTACATCCCAGAATCCTGGTTCCTTAAGCACATAGAGGTACTCTGGATAGTATATGAGTATGCTGAACAGTCAGCCCTCTGACTGTGTGCCAGACCTGTATTTGGTGGAGAACAGAGTGTTAGAAGGGGAAATCTCTGTTCATCAAGTAGTGGATCACAGCATAAAAGAGGACTGAGATGCATTTTGGGCCTATAAACTCTTGCATCCCTCAATTCATATTTAAGGAGAGTCATCAAGGGTCATTTCAGGACATCCTTGGATGTGTTATTTCAGTTGTTTTGGTGCCAAATGTTTGGTCTTCACAAAATGAAAACATCCTGGAAATTATCTGTTTCTTATCATGAGTCAATGGGTCCTCTTAGTCTCACTGTGACTGAATCAAAAGGCGAGTCCTTCCTGTATGATTTTTTGTCACTTGGCAAGGGTTGGAAAAGCTGATATGGTTCAGAAAATAAAGAAATTCCTGTTTAACAGACTAACCAAAAGATACAAGCTAGCTGAATTTCTTCCTAGTACACATCTACAGGTATTCGCTATCAGAAAATAGCAATTATTTAACACATCATGTACAATGACATCAGGGAGAAAAATGTTCCTTGTGTTGCCCAATAGAACATGCTGGAACACCTGTTTCATATCATGAAACCATTTACAATTGCTACCAAAGAAGTGAGAGCTGAAATGTCATCATTAAATCTACTTCTGCCACTCATGTTTTTGTTGGAAAAAATCCCTAGGGAGGAAAAATAAAACCTATTAAAAACACATTCATTCATTTTCCAGTATCTTAAATCTTTGAGGTGTAGAAACAAGCAAATATTGATACTGTGCATAGTCATAGAGCTGATAGTTACTTCCATGACTCTACTCTGACAAATAGTCATTAAATACCCTTTCTTTTCCTCTGAAATATGATAACACAGTGATATTTTCAAAAAAATCTCACATTGCTCTATTATCTGTCTAGGGCTCTGCTCCATGTAAAAAAAAAAAGCATGTCTTGTGTTTTTTTAATTGTTTCTATGTCAGTAAGTAGCTTTTGAAGCTCTTTTGTGCTTTCGGGTATTTAAATTGCCCTTTCATGTCCATCTTTGCCTATAGCTAGATGGGATTTGTGCCTCAGGCTTTCATGCTGCAGGCTGGACAAGGGAAACCATGTACTCAGGAAATCTATCCTTTGCTATTTTGCATTTCATCAAATTTTGGTTTGAGAGAAAATACCACTGGAAACTCATTATTAGAAAGAAACCCCAGTAACACAGGTGGCTCTGAGGCACCTGTATGTAGCAGTGAAGCAGGGCCAGACTTGCAGCCCAGTGGAGCTGTCTGGTACCTCTGTCTGCATTAAAAGAGTAAGGTATGGTCTGAGATACTTTAAACAAGGCCTAGTACAACTGCAGTAAATGCACAGAAGTTATTTTTCTTAGGGCACGTCATCCCTAGTTCAGAAAGAGCAAATTCCACATTGTCAGCACAAAGTATTTCACAGACATTTCCTTGGGTGTCCAAAGCTGTCCATGGGAGTAATGTTTAGCTCCTTGAGAGGGCAATTCCTCCAGCCATGGTTCCTCCATCCCGCTTTCAATACATTCAAAGTGGGCAGAAGGATGATGCTTAATCCCAGGCCACATTTGCATGAGTTGGGAGTACGGTACTTCTCTCCCAAACAGTAACAAAACATCTCACCTCTTCTGCTGCTGACTGGCAAACTTACTGCTTTCAATGGATTTTGTTCCTGTTATTTCTATGAAGAAGGGAACGTACGGAATATGACATTTCTGTTTCTGTACGTTAAAGGAGTGCTGAAATACTGTAAAACTTAAACCACGTTTTACCTTGACAGGTATCGGCTGGCTAAATAACAGATTGGACTAAGGAGGTGATGCACAGCTATAAAATGGGTGAATTTGACATGACTGGAAAGACAACTCAACAAAAAGTTTCCAAGTAGATGATGGCTTCACAATTGCAGGCTAAACCCACTGTTCTAGCAAATGCTAGGAAAGCTTGGTGAGAAACTTGGAAGAGAGCTCCAGAGTGGTGTCCATGATTGGGTCTTTTAATCTTAAGTAGTATGGGAAACAGAGGACAATGAGTAAATCTAAAATTAAGACCTCCCATGTGGCAGAAAGGCTAGCAATAAAACATAAAAAGATAAGGTTTGAGAGGATTTTTGAGTGATAGTTTTGGTGTTATTTTGATGAGGGTTTGTGCAGTATTTGCTGTTTACACTGTTTGAACAGGACTGTTTGCTGATAACCCCAATTTACCTCCTAAATTCTCTGCTGAATCCTAAAACTCTTTTTTATTCTGCTGCTTAAGTGAGAAACAATTCTTGCCATCAATAGCAAAGGCCATATATGCAATTGCTATTTTCTTTCTAGGGCAGGTGTTTACCAATTTTTCCCTTCAAGCCAGTCCTTCTATGGTGAAACAGAGGGGGAAATGTGATGATTCTTATGACCAGCATGGAAAGCTCATTAAGAAGTAAATTTTCTCCTGTCATCCTCCTTCTGTCGTGTTCTAAAGCTCCACTGCTGCCTTGGCTATCTTGTGGCAGGGCACAGTCCCATTATTGCTGAGGCAGCAGGGACAGGTACAGCTAGCCACATGCCAGGGGTCAGGAGCCAATTTCTGGTGCAAAGGTGTGCAGTCATTTTAGCAGCATTGATGGCTATGCTGCCCCTGGGCTGGTGTGTGATCTTGTGCTGCTGGCACAGAGGATTTGTGTTTTATTTTGGCCCAGGAGCATGTGTTTGAGACCATCAGCCTTTCGACTCCATGTAATGCACTGTGGTTCCCATTGCAGAGCAGCCTCCTGGTATGTGGATTCCTCTTGGATTAAACTGAAAGCTGCATTCTGGGAATCACCTAATGCACTCCAACCACTAATAGGCACGTTGTGTCTGGGAATAAAACAGACCCAGTCTGAAATAAAACCACCTGAAGAATGCAGATTTCATGTCCCCAGCACCAGCTGCTTCCCCTAACAAATCTTCATCCTGCTTGCTCATTAATCACAGCTTATATGATCAGCAGGGAAGGAGCAACACATGGATTTTTTCTGTAAAGGTGTCACAGTATATTTAGCAAAGTGCTATCTTGGCTGCACCAACACATTACAGTTCAGCTGCCTGTTGTGTTTTCTGTAGCTGTGCTTTGTACACAATGCACGAGTATTTTATGGTTAAATGCATATGTGTGTAAATCTGTATATATATTTATAAACATGCACAAACATACTGTTTGGATGTTTTATAACATAAAGTACTGAATTTTTAATCACACCATCCCTTTGTCATAATGCAAAACAAATTGGAGGTCAAAGTTGTAACAATAAAACATCCGTCCTGGAGCTTTTTAGAGGAACCTGTTTAAAAAGGTTAAAGTAAGCAATTATCACAACCCTAATTTACAACTACTTGGCAATAAGAGTTGCTTTTCAATGAACCATTTATTCATGATCTGCTGCTTCACACTGCAGGATTCTTCTTGACTAGGTTAGAAAATGTAATTAATAAATGATAGGATTATTTATGGTTCACGGTGCCAGATTGGGAAATACAATGATATACAGAATGAGCTAAAAATTATTCTTACAGGCAGCATCTTGGTTTTTAATCCGTGGATTGGATTGTCACATTACTTGATATGCTGTGGTGAACTCCTGATGGTATTCATGGGACATTATTTTGTCATCCTAGCTGCTCTGTGTGACAATAAAAATGGACATGCTCCTTTGAGAACAGACTTAATGAACACTGACATGCTAATCTTTTTCTAGTTGAGGTAGGGTGGTATTTGTGGTTTTGCTTAGTTTGACTGTGTTAGTGATTATCTCAAAGCCCCAGTAGAACCTGGAAAATGTTTATATTTCATAAACATAAAATGATCCTCTTCAAGATTTTATTCTAGTAATGCTAGTTAAGGAAACACAGCTGCTAAATACAGACAGGTTTTCTCAATTTCAAGTAGCAAAATTATGCTAAAATAGAATGATGTCAGCTCTAATGTCTTTATTCATGGGCAAAGTGCCTGGCTGTGTGTGACTGAAGTTGAAATTTTGCTATGACCTTCAAAACTTGTAGGGTCCAGGCCTAAGAGGAAAACTGATCCCAACTGATATTTAATTTAAGTATTGTCCTTAATTATTAAAGTTCAAAAGGAGAAAAATATTTTTTTCACTGATTTATACACAGTCAAATAAAAAAACAGCAAAAAATCTGATTGTGAGGTGCAGTGGCTCTCTGTCATAATTCCTACTGGTAATGTACTGGAGCTAATCAGTGAAATTCTAGAGTTTAGCTCTAAGTTGAAATGTACTGAGGATTGGTTCAATTTCCATTTATTCTCAGCTCAGATTCCTTTTAAAATGCTTTCCTGCAGTAATTAGGATTGCCAACAGTGATTCTAGATGTATGTGCATGTAGTTGATAATTCCATAAGTGTCCCTTCTAAGAGAATTAAAAAATGCCTTTAGGTTTTGCTGATGATTTGAATCCCATGGCTTTAGAATTTCAAATGTCAACACAGGATATGTGAATAATGGATGAAACCCAGGAGATTTACAGAATCACAGAAGGGCTGAGGTTGGAGTTCATCTCTGGAGGTCATTAAGTGCAAGCCCCCTGCTCAAGCAGGGTCAGCTACAGCAGGTTGCCCAGGACCACTTCCAAATAGGTTTTGTGTATCTTCAAGATTGATATTCCTCAGCTTCTCCAGACAACCTTTTCCAGGACAAATTAATACAGATTTAATCATCATCACAACATTTAGTTTAAATAGAGGTAAATTTAGGCTTTCCTATCTGTGTATTTACATACAGATGCATATGTTAAAATACTGGAAGTTGATTTTTATTCTTAGACTGAGATCAATTTATCACAGCATTGCTGGGTTCTAGTTCTAAACACTAATTAGAGGTCAGGTACTGCTGCTTCTGTTGGAAGCAATGTTGCCTCCATTTACTCCTAAGTAAATGGATTTTGTTTTAGATTAAAAGTAAAATTTGAAATGCAAAATGGGTGCTTGAATTTATGCACAAACATATAATAGAAAATGTCAAAAAATATAAAGGGTTCAAAAATGAAGTTGAAATAACAAATCTTTATAAAATGGGGAAAATATATTCTGTTTTTTTCTTTAAGCTTCAAAAAATTAAAAAAATTGAAGCACAGGTTACTTTGTCCAGTTTCCTCAAGAGGCTACTCCTCTTTATCTGCTGTCTTTTCTATATACCAAACATACAGATGAATGGATAAAAACTCTATCTTTTGAAAATATTGCTCTTTGAGTCTGCAGACAATTTGAAGTCTGTCATGCCATGTTCCCCTTTGTCCCAAGATTTTTGCATTTTTTGTAATTTAGAAGGATATACACTTCTGTGATGTGGGGTGTTCCATGGAGAACCAGCTATTTTTCAGCCTTCTCCAACATCTGCAATGGGTATTTTTCCTTGCTAAATTGTAGTCTTTTCAGTATTCACCAAAAATTTCTCATGTACTTCTATTTGAGCTTCCTTGCTGTTTTTGTAATGCTTCAGGCATTCATAGTTTAGGCAAAAACTAATTTTTTTTTGTTTGTACCTGGGTTTTTTTTCACTCCTCCTTTTGAATTGACCCAGTTTATAAGAAACAGAGAATTAATGCAAAAGCCTTTGAATTAGCTCTTCTGGATACATACATAATTATAATTTTCCCTTCTATAAAGAAGTAGAAAAACTATTGTTCTTCTAAGCCTGTCTTCCCTTACTTCAAAGAGCAATGAGGAACATATGAAAGAGGATAGTTGGGATTATTTTTTCATTGCAAGAATTTGGGGTAGGAGAAGACTCTGTATTCCAAAACCCAGAGAAAGCATGTGAAGGAAAGTGTCTCCTCTACTTTTCCAAATAAAAACAAGATGAAGAGTGTCTTTTTTCAGATATCTTCTATTTTTTCCATTTCATAAAGGGGAAGGCGAAGATCCCACATAAAGTGTGAGGATGTTTCATTATATTTTGCGTAGTAATTGTCAAATCATTATGTTTCAGCTTTGTTTGAATCAGCTGATATCTGGTCTGTGAAAAACAGGAATATTTTTCCTTTTTGGTTAAAAGTATGATTCAGTTCAGACTTTTTTTTCCTTTTTTCTGCTATTTCTTTGTGGTTGGAAGTGGTCAAAAACCTTAGAATTACAACAATTTCTGCCTCAATATTCTGCTCTCTTCATATGTGTCCTTTTCCTCTGAGTTTCGACATCATTCTCCTTCATTCAGCCATAAAGTAAAACCACTTTATGGGCAGTTACAGGATATCTTTACCTTTGGTATCTTTACTTTGCTTCCAGCATTTACAACTTTTCTCTTAGTGACCTTATTTCCATCAGTATATTTTTCTTTTTGATTCAATTTTATGATTTCTAGTTTAGTTTGCCTCATCTCAGCTTGCCTAGTCCCCTGCATGGCTGCATGAGGAAGAGGTAGTCTAATGTTATTTTTAGTGGTGGTTGAATAGTCTTCTATTTTTAATCAGACAGTTTTCATATTCCATATCAGGAGTGGGCTAATGCATCCTCTCATAAATACATGAATTCCTCCTCCCTCATCCCTGTACACACACACCTGCATAAGTGTCAATTTAGGCAAGTCATGTGGCCTGAAATTTCAAAAGATGTTAGATGGTTTAAACCAGCCTATTCTTTGAAAATTGCAGGGCATTTGTCCTTTGGTACGTCAGCGCAGTGATCAAAATCACTAGTCACCTCTGAAAATGAGGCCAAAAGATGCCATTTTTGAAGGATAAGGGAGAATGGAAGTGCTTTGCTCCAGCCTGGGCTCTGAAAGATGCTGAGCCAGTTGGGCTACAGTTGTTATTTCCACAATTGCATGAGGGTTGATACAATAAAGGACACTTTGGGGCAAAGCAGATGAAAGAGTGTAAGCACCCTGCCTCCCACACAGGTGGGGGTTGGAATGGTATTTCAAACTTCTTCACATGCTCCAACAGCTGCTGGGGAACCCTGGAAGCTGCAGCATGTGCACTGGCGGCACGTAACTTTCCCTCCCTCCTGTGGCTGCACTGCAGAGGGAAGCAGCATTGCTCACAAAGTGATGCAAACTTGAGACTGCTCATGATATGATTTTTGATCTTCCTTGAAGATTAAGCCTTTATTTTTACAGTCCTCAGTAACCCAGCTCCTTTTTGCTTTCCCTTCCTTGACATTATGCAGTTCAGCTTCTTTTGAGCTTGAGTATAGTCATTTCTCAAGCTATTGTATCAGCTGAGAGTCTTTTGTTCTTCTTAGCAGTATGTGGCACCTCATCTGCAGAGGACTCTGTCTCTGGAGATGCTGTGTACACCCCTGTTGCTGTTCATGTGCACAATCCCTGCCTGAGAGCAGCCTGCCTCTCTCAGCCCCGTGGCACGGGAGGTAAGAGGACCTCGCTTCACAACATGTGTGACTGACAGAGGATCAGCAGAATGAATTGGCTGTGCTCCTGTGAGCAATCTGACCATCCCAAATAGACTTGCAGTACCATGACATCACATATTGTCTCTGCCTCTTCCTCTCCTTCTCACTCAATCATCCGTGGAATGAGGACACACAATAGTGTGTTTGTGTATCCTTTGGGATCATCGGGGACCAAGTCACCTGTGAATTATACAGGTCAACAGAAATGGAGGTTAAGATTTGGTCTACATGCATTCTTCCTGTGTCACCAGAGATTACAGACAAAAAAACAGGGATACACCATTGACATTTAGTAAATGTTATTAGAAATGCTTTATTGTAGGGAGAATGAGAAGAGGAGGGATTATATCTATGAATGCAAAGCTTTTTTACTCTGATCCCGAGTCATCGGAGAGGCCATTTTAATTGACATAAAGCAACTTGTCTCAGTATAAACATGCCACAGGATAAAACTGTCGAGTCCCGGTGCTTTGCAAGCATAGGAAATGTTTGGCATCAATGAAAAAAAATGAGAATTTCTCCTTAAAAATGCTCCTACAACTTTTGAGTGGACTTCCAGAGTGCGCAAACATGGACACTGATTTTTTTTCTGTTTTTTCCTGAAATTCACCCATACCCTGTCACTTTCCATTGCATTTTCTTCTATTCTTCTGAGTAGACTATTATTTTGCAACTTGTGACACCCAGTTTCAGGCAGCAGGATTCCTGCCTTTAGAACTTTATTTACAACTGCAGTGTGTCTGTGCATCCATTTCCCACCAGTCCTTTCCTTAGCTGCTGCCTGTGGCATATTTTTTAGATTATTTTCCTTTTTCTCTAGGAGATTCTTTCACTTGATGGTTAAGTTTTCTGCAAGGTATCATCACGGGTCAAAACTGAGGAAACACAGGATAATAGCTTAGCTCAATGTTTTCTGATTTTGTTCAGCATATGAAATAAAGCAAAAAGTGTAATTCTGGGAAGAAAAGAAATTAGAAGCATTATAGTATGTAAAAATGACCCAAGCAATGGCTTATGGGCTTGGAAACATTTTTTCCCAACTGTGACATTTAGGCTAATAAATGATATTACTCCTCCCTATAAACCCTGCCATTTAAAGCGCTTATAGATGAGTGAGATTTAGACTCAAGTAAGAAGCACCAAAGATATTTTGAAGTAAAGAAGGCATCCTATCTGTAACTGCAACCTGCTGAGACACATAATTAGATTGTATACTGGCAAGATATAAAGAAGCTTTGAAAAAAGTGGCGGTAGGCATACCGGCAATTGAAGGCAGAGAAAATATGAATGTGATCATCCAACACAACCACTAAGGCTGGAGAAAAGTCAGAATGGAAAATTACTATTGGATATTTGAAACTGGGGAGGGGAACACTTGGTGTTAACAAATGCAGAAAAATATCAATAACAGAAGAAAGTAAATGAGAGAAATTAAGTTATGTAGCTCTGCCATCTACACCCTAATCAAAACAGAGAGTATATTGGATCTGGTTCTCACAACATCAAATTCTGCTTTGTTAAGGAAATGAGTGAGTCAGACTGGTATGTTTAGCTTTTTCTATTTTAATTTCTGTAACATGCCAAGGAAACTATCCATTATATCCTGCAACAAGCTATTACACATTTTCACTTCATCTTACTCTGTATGATTTCACTGTTTATGGTGTGCTGTATTTATTTTCAATGTTGTTGAGCATTTTCAGTACAGTTTTCAACTGTGAAGAAAGTAGACTGACTCTGTGTAAGCCTCTTAGCTTGAATCTACCATTCCAAAGATGCTGGAATCCACTTTCTTTATTAATGGAAATAAATAAAGCAATTCTTAATTCAATTCTCATGCAGAAAGACAGTGTTCCAATAAAGGAACTGTTTACTGAAAGGCTCTCAGGAAAGTTTGTTGAAACCATTACAGAGGGAGGTTGTAAACTTACCTTTTAGCAAAAATATCTCTCATTTAAATTCCTACAAAAGCACAAGGAAGAAGCAGTCTAACTACCTTGGAATTAACTCTCCTACCTCTACACACATTATTTCAAAATAATTTTTAGACTCTCTTAATACAAACATATTGAGAGATTTGTCATAAATACTTGACTGATTATTATTACTATGAACAATCTATTCATTGCATTACTGGTATTTGAAATGGAAAGACCAATTAGACCTGTTAACCCATCTTTTTGTCAGTAAGTTGATTGGGAATTACTGAAGCGTAACAATTCTAAGTGGCTTTTCATGTGAATGCCAAGCTAAAATGGATATTCAGAGATGCATTAAGCATTTTTACCTGGCTCTGCATTCTTCATTTAATGATCTACATGTTAATTTGGGGAAGTGCAACATAAACATGGTGAGCCCTGGCTTCTGTGCATGCTCTTTCCCATATTTGTAAACATGTAAGTGTTGAATAATAAAATTGTAGGCCAAAGGTTGTAAGGACTAGAGAAGAGAAAATATGAATTATCCAGGCATATTACTTTAAGAGTAATACATCTGGCAGGCATTGTAAGACTGATTCAAGGATTTGACTTCAACAATCACAGGCAAAAATTTTTATTATGTTTTTGTTATGTTTTTATTTGAATGCATTTAATAGAGGGAAATTTTTATACGATCAAGACAGCATTTCTTTATGCCCAGCCTTATTTCAGAAAATGGCTTACCTGACCTCATAGTGGTTCTGAATATGGCAGTCATTGAAAGATAACCATGTGAATTACCCATGGGAATGATACTTGAGATGGACAGCAAGCAAGATACATAAAAAAGATTATGTTTCTTTTATTTTATGATGTAATCTAGTCAACACATAGCTAATACTGCCAGAAAATTCTTTGGCAAATAAAACTGCAGAGATGGCTGAAGAATTATTACAAAATGCTTTGGAATTTGGTGTACTTTGGAGGTCAAATCACTCCTTTGAGATGGCTGAAATAAGGTCAGGTGCCTGAAAAGATTCAGGTGCCCTGATACCTCCCTAGGCTGAGCTTCCTACATGTGAGGCTGGGAGGGAAATTCCAAGAAGGTCTGTCCCACTGCTGGTGGCATCAATTTACTTTTCATTAAGATCCACTAAAATGCATAATCTTTTTCTGAATCAAAATAAAACCACATTTCCCTAACAAAATCTGTCAATCAATTGGAATTATGTATTCCTGCGCAATTCTGCTTTTGTGGTTCCTTTAAAAAGGAAATTATGCTGAAACATAAGTTCCCTTTCATAGCCTATCTGAGTAACTCACTGACTGCTCTTCTCTGTGCCAGCCTGGGAAAGGTGACGTGGTGGTGCTGAATGTCAGAGCCACTGGCAGTACCTGGAGCCCAGGTTAAGCCACATGTTCAGCGTCACATTTACTTCCTGCTTTAAGAAGGTTCAGACACAATTTGCTACTGTCACTAGTGTAGTTTTCTTCTCTCCCTGGGTCATAAAATACATTTCCTTGATCCTTGGACTATTCAGAGGTGATCTGCCAAAGAGATATTTCCCTCCATGTGGGGAGAGCCAGTAGCCTTGCTGCAGTAGAGATGAACAGAAAGAACAAAATGTATTAAGATAAGGCACTGACCCAGGAGTTACAGATGTAAATTGATGGATGTATATAACACCAAACTACCATAACAGAAATGCCATTTTCTGAGAGGGCAAAACCTGTCTGACCAAGACAGTGTTATAGAAATCTGTGATTCAACTAAGTTTCTAAGATACATTTGATACAATTTCTGAAGCAGATGCTTGTAAGATTTCCTTAAGGTCTGCTCATGAACTGAGCAGATGTTTTGGGAGAGTTGTCTCTTCTGAGAGAGGTGAAAATTTAGCCAGCTGCTTTGCAATCATACAGGGAAAGAAAGCAAATTCAGCCTTAATACCAACAGTAATAGAGCCATGCATGAGCATTTTATAACTTTTCTCTTCATAAGCTGTCCAGGTCAGTATTTAGAACATGAGCCCATCTACAAACTTTCAGAGAGGGGGAAAAAAACCCCAAATGCAACTAATAAGACCAGCTAAAATATGCTGTACGTTAAAACCTTGTATTTCACCCAGAAATGAATTCCAGTATTACATTTAGTGTGTAAAATATTTATTTGGATTCAGGCCAACATTTCCATGCCTTTAGTGTAAATAAGACATCTCTATGGCAATTTTGAAGTCAGACAGCTCTATACAAAATGGCAGCAGCATTAATTAAGCATATACTTTTCTAACCCCTCAGGATTCTGTGTCTATTAGTCACATGTCAGAATGGTTCCTATTTTGCTGGGGATTCATCAGAGCAGTCCTGTTCCCCACTTTTACTTTGGCTGTAAAGTCAAATATTTAAAAGGTGTTAGTGGAGCTGGAGAGGAGCATAGAAAGTCACTGAATAGAATGGTAATTTATTACCCTTTTTCAGGCCTGGTTTTCTGTCTCATCAGGTAAAAGCACGCTGAGTTTAAGTAATTCCTGGCATGTTCAAAATTTAGATGCTGAACTGATTACTTGCTGTGACTCACCCGACTCTGGTGTTACATGCAAGTTTGCAAGTGTATGTGTGGAAGTGACCATATATTTAAAGTAGATGTAGAGCTGAAGTACTGACCCTGATGGGTACAAGGTTGTTTTGCTTAGTCACATCATTTGCAAGACACTTTAATTTCCGTTGTTTCCCAGCATAGATCTTTTTTTTCCAGTAATATTTGTGACATTTGTTTCTCTGAATAAATATAAAATCACAGTATCATAATGAATTGTCTACTATTTTGAAACATTTTATAAATATTAATTTTTTAAAAAATTCTTTATTATTTTGCCTCTTGAAAATCCTGGATCTCCTAATTTACTAATTGTCTGTGCTTCTTAGTCCCTTCAGCAGCAAGTATATTATTTGGACTCAGATTTTGTATGCAATAGGTTAGTATAAAAGCACTATGGTACGTTCAGCCATCTTGGCATTGTCATTTGAGGTTTTTTAATTAAAAGTCTGCCTTGGAGTATGTCAAGTGCTCCTGTATTTTTGCCATTCTTCTTATCTCTATGGCAACAAAAATATTTCAACATTTACATGGGCATCATATTCTTTGCTAATGTACTATCTGAACTGTTTGTATGCTGAGAAGGGGAGCAGCAGAGATTGGCTTCTGCAGGCTGGGATGCAGGAGTTGTCAAGACAACCAAGAGGCCTAAGGATGTCCTTACTAGTAGCATTAAATTGAAGCTTTAAATTAATTCACCCTCATGTGTTTTTGTAGCTTATGCTGTTAATTGAAATAATAGGAGTGACCTTCCCTGTACATTCAGAGCACCTGTCCTATTAAAATTGCATGTGCTGTTTACTTAAGTACACTCATCTATCAGACAAATCTAGCGTGAAATAGGGGAAAATGGAAGACACTTATATTGTACTGCTATGTATTGACTCGAAGTAATAGGAGAAGCAAGCTTTTCTTGTGTCTAGCTTGTGAGAGTTGTAATGAACATTTTACTCTGAAACTTCATTTATTTCTGCTTCCCACTCAAGGGCCTTAAGTCTGCATAACTCCAGACACTACAATTTATTATATAGTGCTGAATGTAATTGAAATGAATAGTTAAATTTCTTTTTTTTTTTTGCTATAATACATTTGAAGAAGACAAGAATCATGTTTTCATGTATGCAAGAGACTGCTTTTTCCTTCACAGCAAAAAAGAACCCCAAAACAGTAGGAAACCATTACCTTTTTTTTGTTCAAATCATAATCTTGCACTGACTTAATTTGTGAAGCTACTTTTAATTGTTTTCTTAAAAAAAGAATTCTATAGAGGAACTGGTTGAAGTTTCTTTGCCCAATCTTTTAGATTCTAACAGCCTAAAACACAGCCCCATAAGAGCCAAAACTTTAGATAATTATATGTACATTTGGTTTCCTTATTAAAAGGAAAAAATCTACAATCTGCTCTTTTGATGAAATTCACTAGTTTAATTTTGATGGTCAAATATGTCAAATATTCAATTATTTTTGTACAAGGCAATGGTGGACAAGGATGCCCAAGTTCTTAAAGGACCGGAAGGATTTCATCCTCCTCTGCAACTGGTTTAAAACACAAGTCTCTACCCTGTATCCTGGAATACTTTTCATCTCCTAAAGAGGGAAATGCACTCTTATTTGCTATTGCTGTTATGCTGTTAGGGAGATAATAAAGCTATAGAAAATTTGGGAATATATTTGTCAGTACTATATTCATTGATGCACAAAACCATGTAATTATACTGATGTACACCAGCTGAGAGTCAAACCAGTCAGCTAATGAACCCTTGAAGCATGTTTTCTGGGGGAAAAAAAGATTAGTTTTTCTTCAAAGTCTAGGAAACAGAGAGGAATGCTTTATGGATACTGCAGGATTGCCAGGAGCGCTGACGGTGATTTGATCTCCCTGTATTTGAGAACACAGGTGAAGTTTCTTGCAGACTCCTAAGCACGAATACTACAGCATGAACTGGAAGTGCTATAAATTCACTTTTGTCTTGGTGAAGGACAGATTACTGGGAGAGGGCAGGAGGCTGAGAGACACCCTTTCTAGTTCCTTATTAATCTCTTCAAGACTGGTGCCATCTCCGTGGCATGTGACAGGAATGCATGTCTCCGTATCAATACTGTGGCTTCAGCCAGTTTTCTGTATGCATGTTAATGTTTGTTCCCACTGATATTTGAAACACCTGTGAGTGCTCAGCACAGCTGAAAATCAGGCCATTTAATTCTAGACACTTTAAATATAGATTAAGGGTCTTAAATTTAGGTATGAAGGTTTGAATGTTTTGGATTAAACCTCTCCATCAGCCTGCAATCAACAGTGCTATGTAGAAATGATATTGCAGAATAAGATACAATCAGGTCAGATTTTTTTTTTTGGTAAAAACAAACCCATAACATCAGCATTTGGTTCACTTTAAAATATAGTGCTTAGACTGTAGGTGCATACAATATGTTCTATTAAACTTAAACTGGCAAATCCATGTCTAATCATAACGGGTCTATAAGTAAAAGAAAAGCATTATTCTTTGTATTGCATGCAGATTAAAAAGACCTATTTGTTCTGATCACAGTTTCTGTCTATGCATTAAATTACTGTTGGTAACACCAAATCTATCTTACTTTGCCAAGATGTACAGTTGAAAGTATAGGGCTGTAGACCAGAACAGTTTGTCACTGTCTCTCTGTCTTCAGCACCCCTGGATACTTCACTGACACCCAGGATCTCCTTTCACAGTCTCTTTCTTGGTGTATGCCAAGGAGCTGGAAGGCTGCTTGCTCCCTTGTTGCTGTGTCATATAGCTGGGCTGACCAGTAATGATGCCAGCATAAGGGGGATAGTTTGGTCAAATGAATATCACCCACCTAATTTCTGGGCAATCTAGAAAAGGATCAGTGCTTCACTTCACCAGTCAAAGGGCTGTAGGGATCCATATGAATGACTTGATCCTAAAATGTAACTTTTCCTCCATTTTGGAAATTGAAGGGGGGTGGGGAATCTTAAATTAGGATACAGATGAGGTTGAAATGGAATGGAAAGAAGAGGTTATGCAACAGTAAAAATTGGACCATTATCACTTTCCTTCTCTAAAAGAAAAAGGCAGAGGAATAGAGGCAGGACAATATCTAGAGCATCTCTGGGGTTGGCATCAGACTGGTAAGAGTCCCAGAATTTGTAAGACACCATGATGGTTTCTATCCCACATCCTTCCCATCTGTCATTCAGGAGCTACAGACTGATAGCAAGAAAGTCTCACGAGAGGTGGTCCCTAACCACAGCATTCGTAAAGGTAAAAATGTCTCATGATTTCCATGAGAAATCATCTCAGTGTGTCTTTTGGGGGCACTAGGCTTTGCAGTCATTTCCATAGTACAGTTGAGGCTGACAGGGACCAAAAGTCAAGCACAGCAGAGAAAATTGTCTGTCACAGTAGGTCAGGCATTTCAGGTGGCATTTGAATGAAAGGATCTGCAATGTCATGTGGAAGTTCCTTGCAGCAAGGAGAAAAGTGTGCTAGGTTAAATTAAATTCTTCAAGGGCTCTGAGCATCTGGATTTGTTTTTGCAGTTTGGACCTATGTCCATATTTCCTGCAAGTGGAACTAGCCTGTGCAACAGTCAGCATAAGCATATCAGTATGGATTATAAACCTACAAATAGAGATCTAAACTAACACAACTTTACTGGATTTTCATCATCTGTTAAAATAAGATACAATGCTATTTTCATCATTTAGCCTCATGTATAATGTCTTTAAAAAGCTCTGTAATACCTCCAGTAACTGGTTCTTGAAATGTCAGCATGGATAAACAGTATACAGACCTTTACATGTTTCCTGAGTATTTATATATAAATCTTGTAGCCGGTACATATAATCTCCCTTTTCTTCCTATCTTGCCTTCCCATAGTTTTGCTCCATCTTTTTAGAACCTGGATATGTGCAACAGAATTCCTTTATTAAAGCAGCTTGCCAATGTTTTCTCTGTCTTCAGCACCGTGGGGTATTTCATTGACACTCAGGATCTCCTTCGATATTCTCTCTCTGTCTCTCTTGACATTTTTGCAAGGAGGGAGAAAGAGGCTGGGGGAAGGTGCATATAATGCTTCCACTGCTGAGCAGTATGAATTATATCTGCTGGAGTAATAGTGTGAAGTGGCAGGGATCCGTTTTGATGAATCTCATGCTGATTTGTAGCCCCAATTCTAGCTGTAGGTAACACTGAACACCTGTTTGGAGTACTAGAGAGATGGAATAAAGCTCTGTACAGTAAATGTGCTGTGTACTGTAGCTGCTTGTTTATTGTCATACAGTAATTAATTTGCAATTATATTTTGAAACATACCAGAAGAGAAGTGCACTGTAATTCCTACCACCCAGAAAGAGGCTCAGCAGTGACACTTGTTAAACTGAGCTGGCTGATTCTCTCTTTTCTCATCACTGATTGCTTTTTTCTTTTGTCTCCGTACAAAACAGAAAGTTACAAAAGACACTTCTGTAAAGATTTGTGCCTGGATAGTAATGGCTCTGTGCTACTCTAGAGCAGTATGTCTTAAAAACACACACATACACATATACACACACACATACACATACACACACACATATACGTACACATACACATACACATGAAAGAGAGGGTGTGAATATCGACCTGATTTCGTGTCTATCAATCATCCCTTGCTGTACCACATCATTCACAGTGTTCCACCACAGAAGGAGTTTTTGAGCCCCATTCTTAACTTCCTGCCTGTGAAATTCTTGTCTTTTCATCCACATGCCTCCTTTGCTTCTGTTTAGACCATTCATAATCATCTGCTAAGAGAATTGATAAAGAGAGTTATCATTCTATGTGTCTCTGAGTCTGGTGATACCTCCAATGAAAAACACACCCTTACCCTCAGTCTAAAAAAATTCTCACAAGCCCATCACTGGTTTTAAATTACTCCTGTGTTTTATTGCATCCCTCTGCAATAAGCTCCTTATGAACTATTCCTTTCAGAAATCTCTCCATAATTTATTTCAATATGTTTTACATAGCTGGAAGTCTGGCTTTTCAAAAGTAGACCCCAAAATTTGGTTTCTGCTAGCACTCTTGAACAGAGGAGTCAGAAGCTCCTGTTTGCCCTCAATGCCATAGTATTATTGCAAGAAAAAGATGTTGCTGTATTAGACACTGCAGCAAGTGTATTCAATGCAATTTTACAACCTGATATTTAGTTACTTTGACACAGTTTTTAGAAATAGCTTTCAATTAGATTCACAGCAATTTGTTTGTGTCTTCCCTGCCTTTCCCTAAAAGTGATGTATCTAGTCTCAGGTCTATGCTTCATACTAATATTTCTTTCTTCCCCTGTTTTTTTAATAGTCCTGTTATCTATTTTCTTTCATCTTTTTACTAGGATTTCCAGTTTTGAAGAGTTGATCCTGAGATATTTTAAAGATATGTGTATAGGGTTAAATTAAAAATCTAAATTTGAAAGTAGATCCTTAGTATTTCACTAAAACTTAAAGCTGAAATGATTCTGTTTCTCTTTTAACTGTCCCATGGCTGCACAAAAGTGTTCTCCACTGCACACATTGAGGTTTGCATGTAGCTGAGAATATTGATCTTAAAATGGTAGAGACTGACTTGTTTTATACAAATTTATGATCAACTGTATATATGTAGCATATGTAAACAACAATTCATTGACAGTAAAATAAGAAATAAATCAATATGCCTCAGAGAGAGTGCTAACTTAATTTGCAATTATGTCAAGTAAGGAAGAAAAAGAGAAAAATACTGGCTTCCTCTGAAAATCTTCCCAAATACAATATTTCTTTGACATTTCCCATATACTGAGAAGTTACACCTGAGGAATTCATTTCCATTGCTTTCACTTGGTGTCCTATGGTGACTGATATAAATATTTTATTAGGCAAACCTGCAGGTTTCTGAAGATTATATGTCTTATCAAGTTGACCCTTATAATTATGTTGTCTTCTGTAACTGTGGGATCTCTTTTAATTTTGTAGTCTTTTTGTAAATATTGAACCATAAAAAATATACAACCACAAGCAAAATCTAACTGTGAATAAGAAAAGGTGTAAACAGGCATCTTCTTGCTAAGGAAGATTCCCATTCTCCTTGTTGCTACAGAGACAATGCCTTAATTATATGTTAGTAGCTGGTCACAGAGCAGCTTATCCTCAGCTTGTGAAAAATCTGTTTTCCCAGACTGTTTTTCTTTGCTTCTCTTTTAAAGTAATCACTGTGGATGCTTTTCTATCTTCCTTTTATCCCCATCTTCTTCTTTCCTGGAAAATGAGACTCAGTGCAGAAAAGTTTCAGTTCAGTTGCTGTCTCTTATGCACAAAGTCAATGAGGGTTTGCAGTCCTGTCAAATTGAGTTGAAGATTGTATGTACAGAGGAAAATGTTTTTATTTGATACAGGAATATTTTATACTTCTCTTTTTTCCTGGAAATTAGTTCTCATTTACATACTTCTATGGTCTTCTGTTGCAGTTATTAAAACATTGCTTCTGTTATTCTCTGCCTCCGTTTTCTGCAATTATTTACTTAGGAAAGACTTTCACTGTTCTTTTCCTGGGCAGCAGCAGAAACCATACACAAGTCCTGTGAAAGAAGAGGCTGGGAGCTTCTGTGCAGGTATTTGGAGGCCTTTGTAAAGGCATGTAAATCAGTTCGATGCCCCAGTGTATTCTAGTCTATCAGTTCCTAAAGAAGGAGATGAGCTGAGTATTGGCCCAGCTACTTAATGCAGATGGGGGTTTTGGCTAACATTCATCCCATTTAAATTTAGCACGCAGCTGACTTACCTAATTTAAGGCAATGTTCCTTCTTATGCAGTGGAGAAAAATGTACCGTTCCAGAAAGTGATTCAGGCTTTAAATTAACTGAATCATCCCCATGAACCATCTTCTTCCATACATTACAGAGACAGCTACAACTCTGATTAAGACACTGTAATTCAATGTCAGCATTCATTTGGGATAGACTTTTGCCCATTTAGCAGTGGGTGTTGTTTTCTGGCTGCCATGTTGTGGTGGGATTTGTTACAGGCAATGCAGGAGGCAGCAGATTATTTCCAGAGTTCTGCCTTTTCTGCTTCTGCAGGCTGTCTCCTCTTTGGAGTTCTCTGCCAACGTGGGATCTACAGTTCCAGAAATAGCCACTAGGCTAGAGGGCATCTATTTCTAAGTAATTTCTTACTGTTTAAAAATATAAAACCAGGGGAAAGTCTAATTATGTGACACAGAAGATAGCCACAGAGCTTAAAATCAGTGATATCATCTACAAGATTACAATGTTGGATTAAGATTTCCTTAAGAATTTTTAAAGGGTGTTTTACAAGTGTTGTTGATACACTGACAATGGGAAAAAGTTATCGAAGTCTTGGATAGAAGGTAATGAAATAGGGGCTCAAAAGAAGACAATACTTCTTTTATACCTCTAGGTTTCTCTAGAGAAGAATTGAGGAGCCTTTTGAATTAATACTACTTAATTTATCTATTTTTGCAGATAGAAAAGGGTTGTGTGGCAGCAGAAGTGGCTCCAGTTTCTCAGTAGATCTGGAAAGTCTTGCCCAAATGTATAATGGCTGTGCACTGACAGTGGCCTGCTGGCTTGTGCATGCAAAAGAAAAGAAGGTCATCAGGTCTTGCCAGCATGGATTCCCCATGAGGAAATCATGTCTTAGCAATGTGATAGCCTTCTATGATGGCATGGCAGGATGGGTTGATGAGGGGAGAGCAGTGGAAGTTGCCTACCTTGACTTTTGCAAGGCTTTTGGCACTGTCTCCCATAACATCCTCGTAGGTGAGACAGGAGATGTGGAGTGTGAGGACAGGGAGGTGGATCGAGAACTGGCAGAGCTCAGAGTGTCATAAGCAGTGGAATAGAATCCAGCTAGAGGCCTGTAGTCTGTGGCATTCCCCAGGGAACAATAATGGGTCCAGTCTTATTTAACTTGCATCTCAGTGAGCTGGAGGAAGGCATAGAATGTACCCTCAGCAATTTTGCTGACAATATGAAACTGGGGCAGTGGCTGGCACTCCTGATGGCTGTGCTGCCATTCAGTGGGACCGTGATTGTCTGAGAATTGGGCAGACAAACCTAATGGGGTTCAACAAGAGCAAGTGCAGGGTCCTGCACCTGGGAAGGAATAACCCCAAGTACCAGCACAGGCTGGAGCTGACCTCCTACAGAGCAGCTCTGCAGAGAAGGACCTGGAAGTATCAGGGAATGACAGGTTGATATGAGCTGGCATTGCCCTTGCAACCAGGAGGGGCAATGGTATCTTGGGAGACATTGGGAGGAGTGTAGCCAGCAGATCAAGAGAGTTGATCCTGCTCTTCCATGTGGCCCTGCTGAGGCCATATCTGGAGTATTGTGTTAAATTCTGGTCTCCTCAGTACAAGAAATACAAGGAGCTACTAGAGAGAGTCCAGCAAGGGGTCACAAAGATGATGAGGGGTCTGGAGCACCTCTCTTATAAGGAGAGAATGTGGGAGCTGGGCCTGGTCAGTGTAAAGAAGAGGAAACTCCGGGTCTCATTAATGTGTATAAATGTCTCAAAAGCAAGTGTCAAGAAGAAGGTACCAGGCTCTTTTCAGTGGTGCCCAGCAAAAGGACAAGGAGAAATAATTCAGGAAAAATAAAAAGGGTAGGTGGAAATAAGGTGAGACCTTGCAATTGAGCAGTAAGGGAAACCAGGATTCTGGTTTTGAGCTGTCTCCTAAGTCTTCTTTCATTTAATTGCAAGCAACCCTAAGAGGCTGGGCACAAGCAGAAATTTCTTATTTACTCCCATCCAGCAGTTTTCTATTTTGATATTATGTGATTGCATATGATTCCCTCTTCACAGCCCCTATACAATGAAATGTCCTTGCTCGAGACCAGGGTTTCTAAATGTTGATTTTTCTAAAGGTGAAGCAATGTGAGGAGGGCCAAATGCATCCTGAGAAGCCAAGAGATTCCTCTGCATCTCTGTGGAGTGGCCAAGAGTCAGGAGTTACTGACATTATTGTCAGTAATGGTATCTCTCTATCTTTGTATTCAAACAAGAGCTGTTCACTTCAATACCGGGTTTATGAGCTACTACAATTTAATTTCTACAGAGCTTTGATTGCTAACAGCAAGGAGTGAAGTGATAAAACAATGCTTCTTATATTTAATTTGTTCCAACAAGTGTAGGTTTATACTTGAAACTGATTCAAAACCAACAAATACTGAGGAGGTGCATTTCAATAAAAACCTCTGAAAGTTCTTGAAAAGAGAGAGCTGCTTGCCTGCACGCATAACACAGTGAGAGGTGTGGGATCAGAAAATGTGCACTGCATGCCCTACAGACAAGAGGAACCCTTGGGAAAAATCATAGGATCATACAGTACCAGTCTGGAAGGGAATCTCAATGATCATCTGGTCCAAACTTATAGTAGAGGTGGCCTTTGAGTCCTAGCAAAATGTATTGTACCTGAATATCTGTATAGAGGCTTTGCCCCGGGAGGTCCTGGTTGCCCTTGATGGGCTGCAGCTGTGATGTGCTTAATTGGGCTGCAGCTGTGACCAATGAAGATAACTGGGATAAAAGGGGGTGGGTCAGCCAGTCAGGGAGAGCCTTGGAGGAGCCCTGAGCTGAGAGAGAGTAGTGTGCAGAAGAAGGAGTCTGTGCTGTGAAGATCTGCAGCTGTAAGAATATACCGAGGAGGTATGGACTTTAGAGATCTGATAACAACAGTATGGGACTCTAAAAATAGAACCACAACACAAACTTTCTCAGTAAAAGCATGGTCTAGACAAAATGGTCCTGAGCCCTGTCCAGACAAATCCAGTGTCAAAGAATCCAACTCTTCAATAAGATTATTTCAATGGCTGATCATTCTCATTGTGAAAAATTTTGCTCTTGTGTCTGGTTAGAATCTCCCCTAGAGTAACTTGTACCCATTGCCCTGTGTCTTTTCCATGTGACTTTTTGTAAAAAGGGAGTTTCTGCTTTTTTTTTCTTTTTAAAGCCGCCCTTTATATGCTAGAACACAGTGAAAATGTCTCCCTTAAGTCTTCCTTTCTCAAGACTGAACAAAACCAGTTTTTTCAGCCTTTCCTCACATGGGAAGCTTTCCAATCCTATGATCATCTTTGTGGCCCTTCTCTGGACCCTCTCCAACCTCTCCACATCTCTTTTGTGGGCCAAAACTGAACTCAGTATTGCAAGTGCGGCCTAACCAGTGGTGAGTACAGTGGGATAATGGCTCCTTTATCTCTGCTGGTGCAGTCCCTGTTGATCCAACCCAGCATCCTGTTGGCTTTCTTTGCTGCAGAATCGCGCTCTTTCACTAATATGGAATTTCTTGTCCACCAGAAAACACAGGTTTCTTTCCACAAACCTCTTCCCTGCTGTGTAGGTCCCAGCCTGTGCTGCACCCCTTGATTAGGTTTTCACAGCTGCAAGACCTCACGCTTGTCTTTGTTGACTTTCCTAAGGTTCTTGTTAACGCACCCTTCCAGCCTATTCAGGTCTTTCTTTAGGGTGGCTCTCCCTCCTGAAGTGTTTACTTCCCCACTCAGTTTAATATCACCAAGGGTACACTCAACCCCAGCATCCAGATCACTTATGAAGATACTAAGCAGTGTTGGACCCATTGTTGACCCCTGGAGGACCCCACTGGTGACAGACTGTCAGTTTGGGAGCTATTTGCCACTACCCTTGGGTGCAGCCTGCCAGCCAGTGCCCCACCCATCACATGGACCACTTGTCCAGACCACCACACATCCACTTCTATAGGAGGTGGCACACCATGCCAAAAGCCTTGAAGAAATCCAGGTAGACAATGCCCACCCGTCATCAACCAAGCAACTAATTCTGTCATAGAAGGTGATCAGGTTTCTCAAGCACGATTTGCCTTTGGTGAATCAAAACAAGGAATAAAGATTCAGACACTGGCTGATACTGCATGGGTTCAATTTGTCCCTGTCATGGTTTAGGAGTGACATCCCCCAATTCAATGTCCCCGCTGAAACACTCCAAACCATGCAGTTTGCTCACTGCCCCCTCCCCCTCTGTTTCCCCTGTGGTGGGATGGAAAGGGGAATTGGAGGCACAAAAGGCAAAGATAGATCACAGGCTGGGATAAGAACAATTTACTGGAAAGAGCAATAAGAATTTAAAAAATGAACAATAATAACAGCAATACTAATAATAGACTGTACAGGAAACAAACTGTTTGTGCACAAGTGCTCACCCCCAAAAAGATTCAACTGCCCCTTCTGCCATACTACCTAATCTGGGACAGACCCTTTCCCTCATCCTTGGAAAATGACCTGAGGTGAGAGAGAATAACCTCTGAGTCATAGCCATGCCCCCTCCTGGGTACTGCAAAAAATTAACAGTGTCCTGGCCAGAACCAGGACAGTCACTGTCCCTGAATCCTAAAACTGCAACAGGGTGAGTTGCAGAAAGAGCTGCTTCAAGGTTCCTTTCGAAAGACTGAGTCACTTAAATTCCTAAGCATCCTCGTTGTATAGCTCATTGCACAGTTTAGGAGGACTTGGCTAATAAGCGTTATAGCTTGTGTTGATGGAAAATGGTTTAGAACCACATGTGTGGTAAATCTTGACCGTATTAATTGAAATCTGCTGTGTTTCTCACAAGTAAAAGCTCTCTCATTTTCTAAACAACCCCACGAAGTTGCATGCACAAGAACTGACTAGGGATGGCAGTGTCTGTGATTCAGTGGGCTTTGTAGTTACTTGAGGTTACAGAAAAGTGTTCTTTTTTCACTTGGATAGTAATATTGTGTAATATCCTGTAGCATACAATGGAGAAAAGCCTCACTAAAATTTGTAATCTTACAGAGCAAACTAAATCTGCACTGTCAAAAAAAAAAAAAACCCTAAATAAATGCTCTGTTTTCACTGTTCTCATTTTGTGTACTGAAGGAGCTGGGGACCATGTAGGCTGTATCCTAATGCTGCCCATGGTGCAGTGAAAGGAGGCCCACTTTAGATAAACACTGAATCCAATTTCGGTCAGCCCTATATCTCTCAGCTGCAATTTATTTTTCTTTAAACATGCAGAATGAGACTCAGAGCTTTTCATTTCTTAAGAGATGAACAACTGGAGCACTGCGACACATTTATATAATGCTTAATTTCAGAAGCGAGGAAATTAGACAAATGGATATATTGAGCCCAGACTTTAGATCAGGGTTCAGCTTCTGAGCTTAATGTGGTATATTAGCCTTTTAAATGATGTTCCTTTTTTGATGTAGTCTCTATCACCATTACACTCCCTTCCCATTGATGTTCTTCATTGTGTATCTGTTACAAGTTCTCACTGAGTTGTGGGAGAGGGTGAAGCTAATTAGATTGTTGTTGGTGATAATAAAACATATCTATTGCAACTTATTCCTGCATGTCTGGGGAAAGGTAAGTTGTTAGCTTCCTTTCCTCATGCAAAAGCTCCCAAGAAGCACCTGTTAGATGCAGGAATTCATGCTGTGGTGAAGATGAGAAGCAATGGGAAAACTACAGCTCCATGTTACCAGCCCTCCACTGAGGTGTGGTAAGAAGTATTGGAGAGTATTCTGTGACATTAAACAGAATTTATGTGGTTACACAGAGCTGAACTTGTGCATACTGCATCATATAGGGTTTTTTTGCAATTTCTCCATCAGCTCCTAAAGATGGCACTTTTCTCCCAGATTTTTTTTTCTTCAACTTCAATATGATTCTTCCTTCAGGCTGAGTTGTTTTACATTTTTATTCACATTTCCAATTTGAATCAAACAAGTTGAAAACAGATATTCTAGGGTTCAGGCAGTGAACTAAACACTGAATGACTACTATGCCATCAGTCTTTTTTAATGCTGGTTATTTTCTAACTGTACATGAATGGCTTTCCCCCAGGTCTACTGTGTCTTTACAAGGAGTCTAGAACTGCTCTCAGTTCCAAAGCACACCAGTTTTACCACAAAGTCTCAGGAAAGACCATAAGTAGGTAGTTCACTTCAAACTGAGAGGCAGACACCCTCAGAGGAGAGCAGACATCCACATCAGCTATTTTGGGTCTGTAACTAAGGTGGAATTTGGAACTATTGCTTTTAGAACTTAAGTTTCTTTAAGGGCTAAAATTAGCTGAGAGTCTTTAGAGCCTTTAGTCCACTGCAGCATCAGAGCTTTGTGCTCAGGAAGATGTACCCTCTAGCAAAGATGCAGCCTTTGCTAGAGGTCTTTTGTCCTTGCAGTATATTATATTAATTAAATTTAGATATAGTTGCAGTAAAATATTTTCTTTTTGCAGTCTTTTATGAATTGAAATATTCAAAGTTGTTGAGTTCATGAAAGTTCAGTTGACATACAACAAAAGCTATCTACTTCAAGAAATTTTTGTTTCTTCATCAGTCCTTTTGTGAGAGTTTCTCCTATTAACTACTGTTTGCAGTGTGCTTTGAAGATGAAAGCATTAAGTGTTTCATGTTATTACTACTATTACAGAGCACGTTGTAGGTGTGTGGAATGGAATTTTTCATGGAGAGTAGTTATTTCACATACACTGAAACAACTTGGCACATGCTTATCCCAGTTGTGCGTTGAATGAGGGCAGTAGAAATTCATCAGAGTTGAACTGTAACACAAATTACATAAAATCAAGTTTAGTCACACTAGAATCTCCTTCTGAAAAAAAAGGTATCTGCAAAATCACTGAAACTGTCCGGGAGTCAGTTTTCAATGTCACCCATATCCCCCCTAGTGCTTTCCTCATTCAAAAGCTTACCATTAAAAAATCTCCTTTATTTTCAATTTATTTCATCAGAGGAAATATTTGAAAGCTGTCATCTCCCACAGAAAGGCACTACAACATTGACTTTCAAAGAGCATGAGTCATTTATGAAAGTGGGGCTTAGACATGTAAGTTACTCAGCTGCTCTTCAAGATTGGGTCCTTTCCAGTAATACGAAATAGTTGTGAACCTTTGGATATCATAATGAAAGCTTCATGCATCACTACCCAGTAGTTTACTTGAAGAGTGAATAAAATGATGAAAAAAGAGAGTAGAGAAAGTAGTAGGCAAGGCTGGAGGAGCAGAGCTGGAAATCATCTGGTTCAACAGCCCAGGCAGAACAGGGCAGACAGAATATAGTATTCCTTTTTAAACAAAAATTATATTCTAAAACTCTAGGAAGATTAATTGTACAAAACAAGATGGGTTTCTTTCCCCTAATTCCAGCAGCCCCTCCCACCCTCCCAGGGTTTAAGGAATGAAGTAAAATATCCAGCTTCTTGTGCAAAACATTTGGCAGTACTCTGTCCTGGAAGAGGATTCTGTGCTACAGGAACCTGTACTTCAGTAATACATTAGAAGTTTGCCTTTTCTAGTAAAACCATGACCAAAATCACACATAAGTGAGGCAGACACAATGCTCAGAATGAGGTCCTTCTGAGATTTTAGAAAGGGTAGGGGATTAATTTAGGATTCAATAACATTGGCAATTCCAGTTACTTAAAATCCAAAGATAAAGGAAACTACATCCATCTCCCTTTGTCAAACCTTGCTTAATAAAGCCTTCAAAGCACAATAATAACTAGCAGAAAAAAAGTAGTTCTGGACTAATTAAGTTGCATTTTTCTTAGCTGAAAGTGTTTAAAAGTGGTACTAGCCTCACCCATAGTGTGATGCTTAAAGGAATTTGTGTTTGTTCTACAGATCTGAACCCTTCTCACATTTACAGCAAAGCTATCAAGAAGTTTCCCAGCTGTTTAGGCGAAATAATGTTTTTCCACCTCGAGGATGATAACTCCACCTTTCCCTTAGCAGAAATAACCATCCCCAAGACTACAGCATGGGTCATGTAGTGCTGTTGGCATTAAGGAGATAAACAACCCTCCTGACTGTACTGGTTTGCATAGGCTGGTTTAGTGGGCGGTGGGAGGAGGGGGAATGCGCTACAGGGTGACTTCTGTGAGAAGCTGACAGAAGCTTTCCCCACATCTGACAGAGCCAATGTCAGAGAGCTCCAAGATGGATGTGATGCTGGCCAAGGCCAAGCCAATGGGATGTAGTAGTGGACCCTCTGAGATAACATATTTAAGAAAGAAAAAAAATGTTATTGAGCAGTTGTAATTGTGCTCAGAGAAGAGCAGAGTGAGAATATGTGAGAAGAACATCCCTGCAGACACCAGGGTCAGTGGAGAAGGAGGGGCAGGAGGTGCTCCAGGAGCTAGAGCTGAGGTTCCTCTGCAGTCCACCATGCAGACCATGGTGAGACAGCTCTGCCCCTGCAGCCCATGGAGGACCATGGGAATGAGGAGATCTACATGCAGCCCATGGAGGGGACCCATTTCAGAGGAGGTGGATGTCCAAAAGAAGGCTGTGACCCCACTGAAAGCTCCTGGCAGAAACCTGTGGACCCATGGAGAGATGAGCCCATGTTGGAGCAGGTTTCCTGGTGGAATTTGTCCCCCTTTGGGGAGCCCATGCTGGAGCAGAAAGAGCTGGAAAGAAACCCACATTAGAGCAGTTTGTAGTCCATGGGAAGGACTCATGCTGGAGAAGTTCATGGAGAGCTGTCTCCCTTGGGACAGACTCCACACTGGTGCAGGGGAAGGACTCTTGTCCCTGAGCAGAGGCAGGAACAACATGCAATGAACTGACCATAAACCCCATTCCCCATCTTCCTGCATCATTGAGGGACAGGAGGTAGAGCCCAAGAAGAAGGGAGGGGTGGAGTAAAGTGTTTTTCAGATTTGTTTTATTTATTTTTATCATCCTGCTCTGATTTTTGACTGGCAATAAATTCATTAATTTTCCCAAGCTGAGCCTGTTTTGCCAGTGACAGTAGTCAATGAGTGATTTCTCCCTGTCCTTATCTCAACTCTTAAACCTTTCACTGTATTTCCTCTCCTCTGTCCAGTTGCAGAATTGGGGTGATAGAGCAGCTTCGGTGAGTACCTAGCATCCAGCCAGGATCAACACACCACAACAGTGTCAAATTGTCCTGAAGTTACTCTCTGGTACTATACCAGCAAATATGAAAATAATTATGCACATTTAAAACAAATCCTTTAAAATATTTAGGCTCAAAGTCAAATTAGAATCTTAGACACAAGTGAAATGAAGACATCAAAACAAGTTTACACATAGTTTGCATAGGCAGTGAATTGGGTGCAGAATTTTGGAAAATTTGCAGGTGATACTTATAGGGAGGGGTGCAATCTAATTATGAAAAGAATTGTCCAATTTTAAACAATAGTTTTACAGTTACTGAATTCATGGTAATTAAATCATAGGGCTTCTTCCTTAGGCTTTAAAGATTGGCAGTGCAGTTCTGGTAATCCTCTTCTGATCTTCTCAGGGCATCAGGACTGTGGTTTATTGACATGTAATTAGATCAGGATGTCACTACATCAATGTCAGTGTAAACATCACTAAGTAAGTAGCTGATCCTTACAAGATCAGCAACCTAATCTCCTCTGGGATGCCAACAGTCTTTGTTAACACTTAGGCTTAGGATTGTATCTGTTCTTTTAATGCCAGGCTCCCAACAACCCTGGGAGCTTTGACATCCCAAGTCAACCAGCATCTGAAGTTCAACTAGTCATACTGATGTTCTGGCAATTGCAGTACCTTGTCTGCTAATAGATTTTATTACGCAGTAAACAAATAATGAAATCTCACTGTTCGCGGGACAGGCAGGGAACATGGCTGGACTATGAAGTTTATTTTTTTAAGCTGAGTGTGAGTTACCTACTGTATAGGTAGCTGAAATTGCTGGCTTTTAGAAAAACTTGTGTAGTAGTTTATTTTCTACAGGCCCTATTCACAGCTTTAAAAATTTGCAATTGCAATTGAAAGAAATCTTATAAAATTATATGTGAAAAGATTAATCATAAATTGTATTTTAAATTGCCAGCAGTACAATCAAAGGAAATTGTTTCATGGAATGGAGGTTTGAAATAAATGTTACACTTCTAAAACCCTTTTTTAATGGAGAAAAATATCCATAAATTTATTTTATTTTGAGGAAACAGAAAAGATATCTTAATTTGGACCACTTTGGTTTATCTGTTTTGTCCACAAACTGTAAATGTAGTTTTATGGTTATAAGATTGTCAGCCTTTCTTAAAATGGGAATAATATTTTTCAATGAACTCATGTACATTTAATGTCTATGGAAATAGTCTGGGTTTTCTTACATAACTTTCAAATGTGCTTCAGAAATATAGTGTAGACCATTGGGCTTCATCAGCATAGTTTGAAAAGCTCAGGTTTTGTTCCATATTTGAGCAAAATTTTCATTGGCTCTATCAAAATTAAGATGTCAAGTTTTTACCATAGATTTTTCTAAAAGATTAAAATGCAGCTGTGAAACAAAGGAAAAGGTGTTGATGTTGATGTCTAAAACCCTGCCTATATTGAATTGTTAGTCCCCATGGGTGCATTTTTCAGGTTTATGGGAGTATTTGGGGGGGTGGGGAGAATGTGTTTTGTCAAACATTTTGATTATATGACATTCACTGCAGTAAATATGTGTAGGTGTTTAGATGCAATTATGTAAAATGAGGAGGAGTTTAAGCATCTAAACAACAGTGATTACAAATATCAGTGTGCTGAGCTGATATCCATTTTAGATAGACTATAGAAATATGAGTTCATTTTAGGTGATTACCAGGAAAGTTAACAAGTGGATACTTCCAAAGATTTAGGAGTATTTAAGGCTATAAATAACTCAAAAGCTATCAGCACAATTCAGAACCGAAATAAGTTTTAGCACTTGCCTCTGGATTTATTTGTTATCTGAGTATCTGGTAGTTTGTGAGCGCTGAATGTGAGTGGGCCCTATTATGTCATTTCTCTAAGCTAGAGCACACCTTTAAAACAGCACGGAAAAAAACAAACCACCAAAAAAAAACCAAACCAAAAAACAAACAAAAAAAAAAAAACCAACCCCTTGCAAGCTTTTGTGTGGGGATGTATGTCCCTGTGGGGAACTGCAGCACTGAGAATCACGAGTCTACTGCTATTATGCCTGCAGGGTTGAAGCTGGACAGCTGCTCTTTGTGTCCTTTGTGCTCAAGGGCTTGGACTTTTCATGGATCTGTTTGCTCTGACCTGCATACATATCAGAAAAACTTGGAGAAAGGAGAAACCTAGAATATGTCCAGAGGATATGCATGGTAGAACATTCATTGATGAAGCCAGTCAAAATTCAGGCATAAGACTATTTTAAAATTCTTTTCCCTGGGGACTGGCAGATTTTACAGAATAAAAAATATTTCCCGCTTTTAAAACTACACATCTGAATTAAAATGGATATTAATTTGTTTTAAGCTAAAAAGCTGTTAGCATTTTAGAGCTGCTGTCACTGGAAATTGGGGGAGGGGGGAAGCCTGAATACAAAGTTAGAAGTAAATTGCCTTTTCCTGCCCTTGGTCTCAGTCAGCTTGAAGCTTTCTTACAAGCAGAGTTTTAGGGAAGTTGTGAATGGTCTTGCTGCAAGGTGAAATGTTTATATTTGGTAACACCTATGAGGATATATTGGAATGTAGAAAGTTGGGGCTCCTCCTAAAAGAGGAATTCCAGGATAATTTATTCATGCTTGCTCTCTGCACCTGAGTAATTGACATATAAACAGACCAGTAATCATGATAAAACACAGATTGATAGACAAGGGAAACTCTTTTTAAACATGCAGAGAACATGCCTTTCAAGAATGACTTGATTTTTAACTTTAGAAATTATTTATTGACATGAGACAAATACACTGTTTAACATTTGAGGTCACATTAAAAAAACCTGTTTCCTTTTGCAGGTAACACATTAATGGCACCTTTCAGAGAGAGAGCTTATTGTATTGAAGGTTAGGCAGAGGTTTGGATCATTTTGTGTAACAAAGTAAAGGTTTTCATGGTTTCCACAGTTGTTAATCCTTTAAACAATACTTCATAAAACAAAAATTAGGTTCATTTAAAAATATCCACTTTTTCTGCTTTTGAAATGAGTGTAGTACTGCAAATGTATAAGTCCCTTTTCTATTTGTCTAAGTAAACCAGCTTACGTGAATAAGGCAAACTGAACAAGACCTCTTCCAAAAACACTCCACCAGTCAAAGCCAGAAAGGTCAAATTGTTTGAAAATGACTAATGATTAGTTTATAATTCCTTTATACACAGGTTCCATAACAATGGAATTAATCTTTAGAGGAAAAACATTAGAAGGTAGTTTACTCCCAAGGGAGACATGCTGGGGTTTTGTACTAATAGTTATGATGAGCACTCATCAGGACAGACAGCAAAACCCCAGGATGTCTCATTGTTTAATCAGTTGGGTAATATCAAGTTGATTAATCAGCTGCGCTTCCTTCTGAGAGAAGCTGCTCTGTTTGCAGTGTGGCAGCGTCCCACTCTGCCCATCTCACAGTGCAGAGAGCTCTCGGGAGCTCCAGTCTCTGACTCTGGGCAGAAAGAGCAACGTTTTACTAATCTTTTTCCAATTTTCCTTCTTGTTGAGGTTTGGGGGAGTTTTTCCCGTGCATTTTGGGGGTTTGGGGTGTGTTTCTTTTGAGCAGGAAAATGTTTTGAAATGAAATTCTGGAAGAATTTTTTCTATGTTGTGACTAATTCTAGGATCTTGAATATGGGTTCGATGATTTTGTTAAAGACAGACCTTCCCCCTGAGTACCATGAGGAGAGGATTTCACTGTTTAAGTGGAATCTTAGTTTCTCTAATAAAGATTTTTTTTTGAGCTCTACTAGAGGTGTGAGGGAAAATGAAGAAGGACATGCCAGCCTTCTGCATTTCCCATCCACAGCACACCCCAACCCTGCTGAGCAAACATAGAGTTGTTTTGGTGCATACCAAACCACGGGGTGTACTCCTTTCACTCATGGATAATCACAGCAGATTCCCCTCTCCATGGCTTTCCTCCTTTCTGTGGGTAAACCTTGTTGGCACCCTGTTTGCCCACAAACAAATGATGCACTGTTCTTAGATTTATGGGCTTTTTCATTATGCTGTATCTAAGGACAGGCATATGTAATTGAGAGGTAGGTGCATAGGCTGCCATTTGGATAAATAATTGCATGTGTGAAATCCTGTTCCCAAGCTGCACTCCAGGGACTAAACTCAGTGTAAAGGAAAGGCAGTCTACTAAATGTATTTTTAAGCATTACAGAAGCTGTGCTTCAGTCATAAGAAAAGTGGTACACATGAGTATCCTTTGAAGTCTGTACAGTTCAGGAATGCATAGTTAGACATGGAGATGAAACATGATGGGCTGTGACAAATTCCTATATGGTACAACTATCTATGAGTCAAAATCCTGAGCTTATACAGTGTAATGAGCCTGAAACTGTAAAAAAAGACAATTCCAGTTTTAGTTTTCAGTAAGCTAAATTCAGTAACTTCCATGAAGATATGCTGTGCATACATATAGTTGGAGTGCTGCAGTAGATCAAAACAATGCTTCTTTAAAGTGAAAACTATTTAAAATTATTTTATCAATTTTGAGTTATACTATTTGTTCTGAAAGCCTGAAAATGCTCATTTATCCATTTTGCAAACACAAAAGAGAATTATGAGATGGCAATAATGACCAGTGAGATTTTATAAAGCCATTTACTATTACTACCCAATAATGCACTCTAATGTCTAAAGTGTCCTTTCATGACAGCTTCGAAGCAGATCACTGGTGCTTGCTAGCATTTAAGTGCTTCCGTTTTAAAATAAGTTATTGTACATTTTACATGGCTGTACCAGGATATCACGCTTTCTTTTCGCTCTGTATGACGTGAAGGGTTTAAGGAAAGGGCAAAAAAGCAATATAAGTAGTGCCATATATAAGATTTGTTTTTGGAGTTCTTTGAAAGGGTGAATTTGAGAAATATGCAGACTATAAATGGAATTTTGTGTAGTCTAAAGAAAAAGAATCTTATATTATTGGATATCATCATCTTCTGTCCTCTCCATTTGCCTGTCTCTGTGTGTCTTCTTTTGTCTAATTGCACAATAATCATAAAACGATAATGTTTGCAACTTGCAATTCTTATAAAATTGTGACTAAAAGAACAAATGCATGTGCATTAGTATGTGCTATTATCCCATTAGGGATGGAAAGAGAAACATATCTTTGAATTTCAAAGACCTTCAACTTCAGTGCATTAAATTGGAATCAGTCATTTAATGGACAGAGATGGGAGAAGAAAAGATATCTCTTTTTTAATGTCTTCTCATCTTTTTTTTTCATTTAAAAATTACTGAAATAGAATACTGTGAGAAAATTCAAGAGTTTAAGAACATCTGCAGGTGTAACTTGAAAGTATCAGTTGCTGCAGAGGCAGAATTTCCACAGACTCCAGATTGTGCCTCCTTGTTAAATTTCCGAGTAGTTTATCTAGTTTAGCTAGGAACCTCAAGTCCTGACGTACATAAAGACCATTTAATTCTTTTAAGAAAGAAAAAAGAATTCATTTGCTTGGTGTACTTGTTTCAGCTGATTAAGATATACTGAAGCCACAATGGTCGAAACTTACGGGTACATTGGGAAATTTCACTTTTCCCAGGGTTACTTTGGACCTTTTCTGCTCTTTTTAATCAACTGATGCTGTGGTCAGATATTTGATTGCTACCTTCTGTCAGGTTTTCATAGATAAGCTTAAAGAGTGTGTAGTCATTTCTGGTCAAAAAGGCAAAAAAAGATAACATCAGATGCTAGCCTAACATTTTCCAGTTTAACCTGCCTGAGGACATCTAATCTGAATATCTTACTTCAGATACATCTCTAGAATAATGCTACACTTTACTTTCTATTGAGAAACAAATATTAGGCCCTGTTGTTGTAAACACACTGTATGAACTGGTGGTGAACAATGGCATATTATTCAGATATTCTTAAAAATCCACTTTTAGAATAACTTATTTGCACTCATAATGAGGGGATGTCCTGCACAGAAAGCTTGCCCTGTGGAGTGGCAGTATGTGTAAAGTAAGATGAATGCAAAAAAGGAGTGATGATGCAGAGAGCTGTTATTTTTTCTGTCTTATAAGCAATATGCACATCCCCTGCAAAGGGAAAATTCATAAAGAAAAAATGCTACTGATTGAGCTGTACAAATCATGAATAGCTGATTCATAATAAGTTCTCTCTGTGCTTAGGAAGGATTTGCTATAAACATTTTACTTTCCCTCTATATATAAAGAGATAACATTAAAGGTATTGTACAAAGGCCATTCAGGTTGATGGATGCCTCTGCACTGGCTTCAGTAGGCTTTCAGCCTGGCCACACTGCAAGACCTGTGGTGCTTCCAGTGTTCAAGGGGCCAACATTTTTTCAGAAATGCATTTCCATTAAAAACTTCAATTTTGAAGAGTCATTAGTTGTCTGGTTTAACTCAGATGGAGCAAGCCATGACTTGCTATCCGTGGTCTTAACATAGATGCAATTTTATAGAGTATTTTTAGGTAGGTTTCTGGGAACTGAGAAGACATACAGCAGTGAAAAAGGGAGGCAGGTAGCGTTCATTTGAAAGCCAGCAAATGGGTATCTCTTCCCTTTGCCTTAATATTTATCATAAGCTCTATGTTCATAGAACCTTCTTAGGACATTGATCCTACATAAGGCTAGTTCTGGTGTTTTCAAACTTTTAAACTGCAGCTTTCTATTCCTGGTCCAAAGTCAGATTTTTGAGATTTATTGATTAAATTTTGAAGACTGTCTTGCTGTCTGTACTATGTGAGCTATGTAAGAGAACGCATAGGTTAGGAATACTGAATATGTACTGGAAAGACTAACCAGGGACATTCAATCAGCATGGAGGTAAAAATAGAAAAAGCTGCAAATCCCTGCATATTTTTGCACCTATTAAAAGACAACTCTTCTATTACAGTGTACAGACAGGTTTATACTTTTGCTTCCTAATAGGGCAAGCCAAGGATAAGGTCAGTCAGAAATTTTGCACTTCTGAGGAACACTGCTTTTGTACAGACTAGAGTCGGAGTCCAGAAAGAGAATTCTGGGAATCTGAAATAGTTTTTGGAAAGATTTTAGGGTAGCATGAGGAAGCCTGTCCCTATACTTCCCCGGACTGGGCTTGGTACTCAAGAGTGGGTGGGTGTGTTGTTGGAAAGTGCTGGGCTTGCTCACTATCACATGATAAATCATCCTACAAATCAAGGTACTAAAACCAACTATGAAAAAATACTGGTTTTTCTTTTGTGTTTTGACATATTTTGTCTGATTAAGGGAAATACGAGTTACATTTTAAACTCTTCTTTGCATTTAGAACTATGTTCTTGCCTATTTTTTTTTAACTAAGCTGAGATAGTCAGGTAATCACTTCAGTTCTGAGCTTTAAGAGGAAAACAACACTAAACAGCACAAGACGCAGAATAACATCCTGAAAGTGGGCAGCCTTTCAATTTACATGGATTCTTGAGGCTGCAGGGCCAAGAGCTGGACTTTGATGACCAATGTGGGTCCTTTCCAACCCAGAATATTCTGTGATCATTCATCTCTCATTGAAGTACATATATTACACAATTTTCTATAAATGCCATTACCTTTCCTAAATTTTTGTGTTGCTGCTCTTGTCAGTTTTTGCTTTTTAGCTATCTTCCTGCTGTACTATCTTGTCTTTGAAGGACAGGGTGGAGAGCTGCCCTCATATAAGTCATACATGGCTGAATTGACTCCATAATTAACTTAGGGAAGCTGTGTACCTAAAATGCAAAACTGGGATAATTCTTCCCCTTTGTTGGAGAGGACTAAGTAATTTGTGTAATCTGGAAGGGAGACAACTCTTCTTTCCTTTACTTCCTGTTTTTGGTCTTATTCTGCCCAGTTACCTGCTACTTTCTAGGTCCACTGATAGCTAATCCTGAAGGTTGCTGGCGTATCCCTGTTAAATATGACAGGCATTATTCAGGTTGATGGCAAAAAGTACAAGTAGGTACAGGCAGCTCCAATCCCAAGCAGCAAATGAAACATGTTAGGACAGTCCTGTGTCACTGAGGACAAGAGCTGCAGAGCCACCCATGTTTGTGGCTTTAGGTCTGGATCAGGGTGGCCACGTGCCAACCAGTGCCTGCAACTGGAGCTGGGCTCATGAGGGTACTGGGACTTCAGGCTACAGAACCCAGGCATGGCTGGAAGCAGACCAGATGGAAAGCATGGGCCAATGCCGTGCCAGAAACCTGTCACATTGCCTAGCAGTGCAGAGACTTGAGCTCCATTGCCCATTCACCAGTATGGGGGCAGGCTGTCCATCAGCCTAATCAGGCTAATTGTTCCTATCTTGTGAGGCACACGTCCTCATTGCTTCCTTCAGAGCACCTAGCAGACATGCAGAAAATAAGTTATGAGAGAAAGGACGTGCACCTTTCTCTGCCTCTGAGTATGCTGTACATGTCCTGCCCCAGGCCTAAGGAGGATGCTGGCTATTTCAGCTTTCTTAGCTAGATGGATACTAGGTGTGCTTTTAAAGGATTTACTTTATTTTATTATTTGTGCATATAATTAATATATGTGCATTGATTTGAGGAATGGATTTAACAATAGGGAAGGGAAAGGGAAGCATTCCTTTAAGGTAGAGGAAAGGGTGGGCTGGGTGTGTCAGGCCAGAGAAGTGTGCACTTACTGCAGGGTCTATGGTGCTCCCAGCGTGCTCCTGCCTGTCAACAGTGTCTTTAAAAACACTTTGGGTTTGGGTTTAGGATGGCACATAAACCAGGAAAAAGAGATTCATGCAAGGCATTTGCAAGGAAGCAGAAAGGCAAGGTAAGTGTCTCATATAGTGCATGTCAGGGAAGGAAAACAGTTCCCCTTAAACTCCTCATGCATTTCTGTGTGGGCATTCCACACACCCTGAGAAGGCTGTCCTTCTTTGGATGGCAAGAGGAATCCTTACAGCACAGGATACTGGGTGAGTCAGCACCCAGGGAAGAAGACCCATAGTGTTTTGGATGAATCTTAGTAATATCTTGATTTTAGTATCTTGGTTCCTGAGTTTTGAGAATTCCTGCAAATGTCATCCCCTTTTGGGACCATTCTAATGGAAAATGAAGCTAAGGACTGGTAGATATTGTAATTGGATGGAGAAATAATTTTCTTTAAGGGAAGTAGTGATTGGTATTAGTAGACATGGCACTGATCTGTGTGTGTGTTTATGTGTTTGTGTGAATGCACAAATGCAGACACGTGTGTTTATCAGTACATGTAGATATATAAGTGTATGTAAATGTCAGTGCATATATAAATAGGTGAATAGAGAGAGAAAATAGTATACATAAGTACATATATGTGTGTGTGCTTGCATTTTTCAAGAGAACAGAAATTACATGATACAGTTCAGGTATTCAGCTATGTAGCTCAACTGGACAAACATCCAAAGAAGAGCTGGTAAAAATATCATATAACAACTGATAGCCATTAAATGCTAAATAACAATCTAATTTACACGAATTAAAGCTGAATAAATAGCACACTGATGTTTTTCATCACAAATTTTGCAAAAGTTCTGTAAAGTTACAAATTTGCAGCGAAGCCTGTTTATGTGTTGTATCAATTCATATTGAAAATAAAAAGACAGGTTTAGGACAACCAGCTTCCAAGCAGATCACAGAATGATTATCTGTCAAAAAGCAGTCAGTCATGATTGAACAAAAACTAGAAAAACATAATTAAAGATAAAAAATATTAAAGACCACTCTGAATTGACTGGAGTAATTGTGAACTATTGGCCTTTGACATATCTCCATCCTTACTTTATACATTTTCCTCAATGATAAGATTATCTTTTTATCAACATGTTTCCTAAGATCTCCAGGATTTGTGATGATAAATAGCCTGCATTTCCAATCCAGCCTGATAATAATTGCAAAGAAAATCTCAAGCCTGAATGCTGATTTTGTATCTGATATCATAAATTATACAATATATCTGAGAATAATTTTGGTACTTCATCTCTACACTAACTTTGCAACTCTCCATATTAGTGGCATTTTTTAGAACATTCCCTCTGAAAAATTTACATTTATTCCAAGAAAATGTACCACATTTGTTATATTATGCACAGTATTCCCCTTCAGCTCTCTAAATCATGTCTGGAAGTCATATCTTTAGTAGAAATGCCTTTCTGCATGATGCACAAAACTGCATCAATTTGTGCTTGGTATATTCAATGGAGATGAAACCATATTCTTAGTTTTCTTGAATAATTCCACTGTTTTCTGGATCTTGGACTTTCAGAGGCAAAGTGTTTTATTGTCCCCATATGGTAGAATAATGAAGGATATAATAATTAGGCTAGATTCTGTAAAACTACAGAAAAAATACTTTCTTTTTGCACTGTGGAGAAAAAACATTAAAAGCTTATTTTGTGAATGGAAATGTTACACTTGCATTTGTTTTTAAGAATTGTGCCAGGATTGGACTTCAAGCCTGTGTCATGATCATGACTGTGCATTTCATTACTTCCCAAGGAATTTTATTTCCTTTTACATTTTCTGGATTTTCAGTATTAATTTTCATTAGTATATGTATATGACCTTTTCTCTCTTAGTTACAAGTTAGTATTAGCTACTGAATAGGTTTTGCTTTTTTTCTGGGATGATGAGACAGAAAAATATGTAGTAACTTTCCAAGTTTCCTTACTTTACACCCAAGCTGAATTCAATATAAGTCAGCACTTAGCATCATCAGAAGCAATCAGCTGAGGTAGTGCTTCTACTCTGCCCCAGAGGGAAAAAAAAGGTGGAACAACAAGCAGAAAAATCCTCCTCTATTTTGTCAATAACAAGCCATACTTGGCCTTCTTGAAAAAGAAGGTATGGTTTCAAATAGCTGGAAATTGAAGGGCCATTTCAGTAAAGGCTGGTGTAAGTAGACAACTTCATTTTGTAGACCTGTCACTCAGATCACTTCCATCAGGAGTAAACTGATTCTTAGGAAACCCCCTCTTACACAGCAGTGCTTGTGGCTTGGGGTTGTTTAGCCTGAAGAAAAGGAGGCTCAGGGAAGACCTTATCACTCTCTACAGCTGCCTGAAAGGATGCTGTAGGCAGATGAGAGTCAGCCTTTTCTCCCAAATAATGAGAGATATGGGATGAGAGGAAACAATCTCAAGTTGTGCCAGAGGAGGTTTAGATTGAATAACGGGAAATGTTTCTTCTCCAAAGGTCTTCCAAGTATTGGACCAGGCTGTCAAGGGAAGTGGTGAGTCACCATACCTGGAGGTATTTACACAGTGTGCCTGTGTGACACTTAGGGGCATGCTTTAGTGGTGGACTTGGCAGAGTTAGGTTAATTGTTGGTCTCAATGATCTTAAGTCTTTTCCAACCTAAACAATTCTATGATTTTTAACTACAAACAATACAGAGAGTCTTGTCCCTTTCTTGAGGCCGGGGTGCCACAGTAGTTGTGGAAAGGGTCAGGCACTCATGTCTAGCTTACTCCCAGCCAAAGTTAGGCTCAGGAGCTAATTAATGCTAGGGCGTTTGTCACAGACTTCATGACTGCCCATGGAGAGTACAGTTCTCCTTCAGAAGAAGACTCAGATTACTGTCAGGCTGAAGGCTTTGTCCTTTACCAGCTATACAGGAAAACGAGTTTGGCAAGTTCCTAACTCAGCTCTTCAATGCTACATCTAAAGTTAGGTTGGTTTTATTAGAAAGCGGATAAAGCTTTTTGCACTTTAGCTGGTTAATTAATTTTGCAGCTGCTGTAACTCAGCATGTGCTCCTGATGCTCCAAATATTGCTCTGAAATCATATGGGAGAAAAGCAGCTCAAACACCTTTCCACCTCTCCTCAAGTCCTGAGCAGAGCACAGTTTATGTCACTTGTTTGCCTTGTTTTGCATTGAGACAATGCTCACTAAGTTGTACAGCAACACCAGAGAGTAAAATATGTTAACTTGACATAGTGCAAGTGATATAATATCAAGAAAAAAATTAAGGTAGTGTATTGAACTGATCCTCACATCTTCAAGTAAAATAAAATATGTAGTTATGCTGACTGAAGTCCATTTTATCCACTGCCCATGAAGACTGACAGTTACATTCTTTCCTTTCTTTACTGAAATAACCTCTGATCCTGACTTGACCCATTCTAAATTCAAAAGTTTCTATACAAATATCATAAACAGCAAGATAAAGGGGCAGTTTTTACCCACCTGTCAAAAGTATCTTATTAAATTGTCCCAGAAAAAAATAAAAATAAAAATAAAAGGTCAGTGAATATGTCTTAAGGAAAGAAAAAGTGTGAAATAAATCAAGGGCTGGGGGGCAAGAGTTATGTGATGCAAGGATTTAAATGTTGTTCCTGGCAGGATCTAAGGACATATTTGAAAAAGCATACTAGGAACACGTTTCCATAGCACAAAAACCAACTATATATGAAGACTTCTGTATTTCATTACACAGCAATCACAGTTAGCACATAACTATGACAGAGCTGCTAAGCTACAAGAATGATTGTGAAATTCCAGAGACTTTGAACCTTACGGTAGTTATTTTTATTCTACTACATAAATGTCCATCCTCTGTAAATAGTTTGTATTTAAAAAGTCTTAGTTTGGCATCACATTTCTATGATTATTTTTAGCAAAATGTTTAATTTTAAGATGTTCTAGTCTCCACCAAATAATAATGAAAATCCCATGGGAATGTTTTTTTTCTCCTTCTTATTCTCTGTTTAGTACAAGTCACCTACAGTGCATTTTCAGTCATTATTTTGGAAACTAAAATGTGTATAATTAATGACTGGATCCTAAAAGGAAAAAGGGAAGCTTGTTTAAAAAGTGCTCCTTACCCTATTCACTGAGCACAGAATTGGCTCTTATTGAAACATTACCCTTCTAGAGCTATAGGGTACAAATACAGCAAGCATACCAGATCTCATTTTGCAGGCTGAGAAATGCAATGGATTTCTTATCTGAAAGAGATGCAGGTGAAATATTTACGTTATTTTCTGTAATTCTTTTTCTCTTTTTCTGATAAAGGACAAGGCTCACATCAGGTACAACATCTTTTACAGGAAAAAAAACCACTGTTGTATCTCTAAAATTAAATCTCCAAATAAATTGGCTGAATCTCTGCTTATAGCAACCCATATATAGCTGAATAGCAGGTTGGTAACAGTCCTGATCAGACTGGCCAAAATTCTGCTGGCCCATTTCAATCTGATTTCCAGTCCTCTCTGTTTTGCTAAGAGCGTATTTAACACTTGAATGTACAGCTCCCACAAAGCTCTCTACTAAGTATTTCTCCATTGTTCTCAAGGGTCACAACTATTAATAATTACTCCTGAAGAAGAAGTTTCCCATGTGATGAGTTAAACCTTAAAACAAAACCCAAGGAGTAGTACAATCCCCTCAGGACAGCATTATCCAGTTTTAAATTGCTCCCACTAGAAGACTTAGAATTTTACACATATCCAGAATTGCTTTTGTAATAAAAATTAAATGTTCTATAAGTGACAGTATCAAGGGAATATCAACAGCACTGACATAAGTCTAGTCAATTCTGAGAGAGAAACCAGCATTCCTTCAGCTCCTTTTTCTTCCTTTTTCTTTTCATGCAGCTTCCGGAGTCACCACCAGTTCCCAGCTTGGCTTTAGTTTTCAGCACCCATTGTTTGATAGATTCTATTTTAATTCCATTCAGCTCCTTTAAATGTTTGTTCTTCTGGAATAGGAATTCACTTCTGCTAATATGCCTCTGCCAATATTAAGCACATTAATAGCTTTTAATCTGGAGTATTCTCAAAATCTGTACTCACTCTGCTCTGTATGCTTTCAAAAGGAGATTTCCTTTTTTTCCTTTTGACATTTATGACCTGTTCTATTTTTCAGTCAATATTTGATCTATCTATGGGGTGTTTCTTTGCTAATTACAAAGTAAATATTGCTATAAAGATGACATTCATTCCTAGGGAAGGTATTGTTGCCCCGTGTACAGCTATTCTACACTTTATTATTTGCTATCTAGTATCCAAAATGAAGAAACAATATTGCAGGACAAAGCAAATGGGAGTGATACATTATAGGTGAGAAACATGGATTGTAAACAGCTATAAAGCTCCTTCTCTTGCCTTGAAGAGGCTGTATTTTTTCAATGTATGTGGTGTGTGTACTATCAAAACTGTAGCTTTTGATGCAACTCTGGCAAGTCTAATGGTATCCATTCTCTTATGTTAAAATCCAGATAAATCCTGTAGTGGCTAAAATCAATACCATGGCAATCTTGTCCCAGTCCCTCCCGTTGTTGTTTTTAAACAAAGAAATGTAGAAATGGGAGCAAATAGCTTAAATAGGAAAAAGGCATAAAAATAAGCACAGAAGGAATTAATCAGGTGTATTTATTCCCAAAGTCCTTCCTCTTTAGTCAGGGAAACATGAATAAAAATATTTGTTAATCTCAGGGTAAAAATGTAGCTTTCTAAAAATACCATAGGTGCATGGGGGGAGGGGGGGAAATACATTTAAGGCTAGTATGTGGAGAAAAGTAGTGTAAAGCACTTTCCTGGACAAAGCAGGTGGCACAGCATTTCTATGATGTTTTAAATATCATATCCATTGCTACAGGCAAGTTGGCTTCTAGTTATTTACAGAAGCTTCTTCAGATGTAGAACTGGGGAATGTAGATTTTGTGTTCACTCCTGCTAAAGTTGCAATTCCTGCTGCTTTATGTGTGGCCAGGAGTGCTGACCGTACAGGTTTGTACAGTCAAAGGCACATTTGCTCCAAACTGTGCAGGGCACTTTGCTTGGTCCCTTTCTTTAATTTCTTTACTTTGCGTTGTTGAGAGGGTTGGAGCAGATTTTTTGGTTTACATAAAAGTGTACAGTGTTAACTAGGTGACATATGGGTGGATGAAACATTACTGATTGTCCACTGCAGCCAGGGAGGCCGAGTTTCCATAGAGATAAGAAGGAAAAGTGCTCCATGCAACCTAATTGGTATGCATCTCCAGATCAGGTTCATTGTGCTTTTGCTAATGACAGGGTTGTCTCAGTAATAAGGATGGTGCACTGGAGAAATTTGCTGCCTTGGTATATTTTTCCCTGGCAGAAAACTACTTAGAGACTGTAGTCAGTAAGAAGAGTGACTGGCAGGCTGAAGGGGCTGCTTAGCAGCATATGGGGGAAGGCTGGCGCTCTGTGCCACATGCATATGGCTGCCATTAAACTCCAGCTTTGCGCTTTGTGTATTTCTGGTCCCATGCCAGTAAGCCCACCTGCTGCAAGAATACTTGTAAAGCACAACTCAAAAGTGATTGAAAAGCTACTAGAATAAACTGTAATAACACAGTGCTTCACAGATGGGACATAATTGCAAGCTAAAGTGTACAGCCTCTGCAGTAATGAAAACATGAGCCATTAAATTAAAATCATAAGGGAAAAAACTATAAAAGTCTGTTGATTTTTTTTTTTAGTTTTATTGCAAAACTTCAATTTTCTTGCCCTCATTAATCAAATACCATAAAACTACAGTGTTGCTTTGTCTGAGTGAAGATTCAGGCAATTAAAATGATGAATGTAGATTAAAATGATGTAACTTTTGTAATTTACTTACTTGGATAACTTAAGCTTTGGGCAGTGTTAGGAATGGAAAGCTGACATGAATATGTCAATTTGCAGATTAAGGTATGGTTGGGACTTTACACTTAGAATTCACTAGCAAAAAGTTGGCTTTCAGGAGAAAAGTGACAGTATAGATTTTGCTTCCTCGATGTGTTATTTTCACCCTTTCAGAAATACCAATTTGATTTTTCTAAAAAAAAAAAAATCAAAAAAACAGATTTTAAAACTGTGTAAACACACAAAACTACTTGAGAAATATCAAAGCAGTTTTAATTAGTGGTAGTGTGGTAATAATGAAATCGCTAATCTGACATGTAATTAGTTGTACGGTGTGTATGAGTGTTATGTGAAGCTGAATGGGCTCAGCAGGGCCCTAATACATTCTGGCCTCTCAAGGCGTTCTCTAGTGGAAAGAGGCCTGACAGAGCCATCTTTGTTCTGTTCCCTTTCTGTGGGTGGGCGATGCATGGAGAAAGAAACATTTGTTTCACAGTAGTCACCGAAGTAAACAGGCTCTAAAAGCCTTTTTCATTTTTAATTATGCATTGCTCCAGCACCCATCATAGCAAAGTCCAAAGGACAGCTTTTAAGCATGCCTGATTATGCCTGACTGGTTAAAAATATATGGTTAAAATGTCTGATTAAGGGAATATTTATAAACCTAAAAATTTAGTTCATCCTCACAAGAGGGTCTTTTCTCCCCTTAAAATGACAGGCACTTCCCTAAAGGTACCATTTATACTCAATTTATGCAGTAGTTGCATTTGATCAAGACTGACAGACACTAGAGGTGCCCATGAGCCACCTGTAAATATTTGATCCCATCTCCTTGTACCACTGAAACTGGACACAAAAAAAAAAACACCCCAAAAAACCCCACGCCAAAAAAACAAAACAAAAACCAAAACAAAAAAAAACCCCAATGGTCTGAAAAGATAGCATCCATTCATTAGCTGTATGAGAGCTCATAGCAATATCAGATGACTGGCATTTCTTAATATACTGCCATTCAAAAGAAAATTATTTTTCTAAAACACTTGCCAAGAGTAAGGTATACTGCCAAGATGTCTCCAGGTTGTGGATTACTAAAAGACTTCCTAGAAGTGTAGAAAAATATAGCTGTAACCCAAATAACCTGGACAGTTACTCAGGTAAGTCCCTTAGGGACAACTAAAAGAAAATTGTCAGTTTAATTTACTTTGCAGAGTTGATTTTTTTTCCTGTCGGGCGAGGCAACCAGACATCTTTTTTCTGTATGAGATCTGTTTGTTCTTGAGTAAACAGAACATAGCATGTTTTGCTCACACTTGGTAAATTTAAAGTTTGATTGAGTGATTAGAATCCAATTATTGCCAAGCAGCAATATTCAGGTGCAGACAAATAAACACTGAAGACAAAATGCTTATAATCAGTTGCTGCTTATTATTACTGCAAGTCAGGCTCTAATGTTAGTGTTTATTACACATTACAGGTATCTTCTCTGAATCAGATAATTTAGTCATTACTCTCCCACTGGTGCTGTAATGCTTTTTTTTTTTTTAAGTAACAAACATTAACTTTTTCTTATGGTTATAAGACCATCAATATCCTTTCTTTTCTCTTGGGACTGTAGCTCTCTGATGTGGTGTCTATACATCATGACAGAGAGATATACCAGGTACTGGAACTTTGGAAAACTTGTTCATCTGTGCTTTCTCAGAATTTATTTATTTATTTATCTACTGCAAGCATAACATGAGACCATCAGGGACATTTGAACAGGGAATTTTCTATGTAGATGTTGCTTTTATCTTCCTTAATGAAGCTCATCTCCAGTAAAATTGATTAATGTCCAACTGTGTAATTTTACCTCTGCAACCTCCATCCGCCTTTTAAGCATTGGTCCCAATATTGTGGGCTGGGAATCAATAGGAATATCTACGCATAAAATATCTATGTTTTTTTTAAATGGTGTTGTGCTCTCACCTTTTAATGCTTGTCTCATTGATGCCAGGTTGTACTGGTTTATAAGAGGGAGCAGCAGTGACAGTTTCTGGATTGCAAACAGGGCAGGGGTTTGTGCTTTTCAGTCCCAGAATTAAAGCCAGGCAAGTGAAATGACACCATAATGGAGCATCAGTAGTGCTGGCTGTGGGTAGCTGCCACACTGCAACTGAAAAAAGCCCCAAATTTGGAATGATTGTGTGGTCCACTGAAGATGTGAAGGTGTTAATTATATTTTTCACCTGACAACAATGACCTCATTTTATAGGCTTTAATTGTTAACTGTTGAAAACTTACTCATGTGTTTTAAAGGCAATGAAACACAGGTAAGCTCATCATTATTCAGATGTTTTCAAATACAGTAACTTCAGCAACTCTTTAGGAAGCTGAGTCCCACATCTTTGCTACATTCACTACCAAGTGTTACACACCCATTTCTGTTGAGGTCATGCCAATCCTGGCATGGCATGCTGTTCAGTAGACTAAGACTAACAGAATTTGGCACTTTGTAAGGTCTAAAGAAGAAAAGAACAGTTTTGGTAAAAAGCACTAGCTTTCTTACAGTGAAACGGAAAAAAAATATATATATATAAATAAATAAATAAATAAATAAATATATATATATATATATATATATATATAAACAGCAAATTCTTCTCTAAATAATGTGATATAATGCCCTTAGGACATTGTTCATCTTTTGTAGAAAGAGCCTGAAGGATAATGCTTGGTGATCATAGGATGTTTAGGATACTCCTTCTACCCTGAATGCAGTGGGAACTGAGAATATCCAAAGCAGTTTATGGGGTAGCAAGCAACAATCACTACACCAAACACATAACTTCTAATTTCTGAGAACTCAGTTAAGCAGGAGGCATATCCAAGATACAAGACTTATTGCTATTCATCCTCTATCCCCATACTAACAAACAGCTTGGCTTGAGGAGATAATGACATGACTGTACACTAAAAATTATTACTCCCAGTCAGAAAGGAAAAGCCACATTTCAGCTCTTTATCTTTGTAAAAGCTGCCAGAGATGGACAAAAATAATTTTTCCATCCTGTGAAAATTTTTAAAACTCAAAAAATTTCCATTCCATCCTGATCTTAAAGAAATTGATATTCCAGTTTTGAAAGCCCATCCAGACATTAATTTGAATTAAAAAGTTTGGCTGCAATAATTTCATATGTGTTAACCTTCGCCTTTTGGTTATCTTTTAACATGTATATATTCCACCCAAGACACAATTGCGTGCAAAGTAATTTTCTCCTTGGAAAATGTCAAAATTCTGACAATTTCAAAGTATTTTTCGAACTTTTATTAAACTCGGAAGTGCTTCTGAATTTATATTTTGACAGAGTTTTGACTTAGTAGGAGAATTCCCAACTACCTCTAGGAAGCAGAGGGGAGGGACTTGCTGGTGCAAGTGTGTACAGTCTAATCTGGAAGAGGAAAGAGCACATAATGATGAATTGACTTGGCAATAGCTGCTGAGCAAAACTGTAGGAGAGCTCAGCATAATGTTGAGGGATACAACTCAAATTTTATTAAAGCCCTTGAGAGTTTTATCTCTGAAATCAACTGGATCATGATTTTCTCATTAGTACTGGCATTGTTGCCACAAACCCCGAAAAAGCAAACTAAAAAGGAAGAAGACATATAATTTAAAAGAGCTTGGATGTTAAAATATCTTAAAATATGGAACTGCAATGAATGTAATTTAATAAGAAGTAAAACAATGAGATTTGGTTAATATAAGTCTTTTACTTGAGGACCATTCATAGTAGGGTAGACCAAGTGGAAGGCAACCTTTTATCCCTTGTGAGTCCACTGGTCACACAGGTTCAAATACATCTTTCACTCAGTCACTGCAGCCCCATCAGATATGCCACACACTGTCCCTGGGTGCACACCACCCATTTTTGTGTCTTATTAGGGAGCTTTAGGTAGCTCCCCTCTAGAAAGGTTAGGCAGTGTGGAGCTAAAGGCTGAGGAGGGGTTGTGTCTGTTCTAGAACATGGTTCATGTGTTACTTGATCCAGAGTACAGCAGTATCTCTTCTTAATGCTCATTTAAATATTTGCTAATTATTGAACTCATTTAGCACATTTGTGTTTATCAGTTCCATCCTGTAGTTTTTGCCCGGTCATTGTTGACAGTAGATCCATAAACACTAACCTGCTTCTAGATCATGGAATCCAGGCTGACTTTTGAGTACTGAATTGACTCAGTGTCAGCACCCATTCCTGTTCAGTTTTATCTCTGTACATACCCCCATGGGTCTCAGTAAATAAACTTTTAGGGCTGAGCTTGAAAGATACAGATCTGGTATGGATGCTTATTGCCATAAGCAAGGACCACTCTGAGAGCAGAGGAAGGAGTTTGTTAAGATTTCATAGAGGATATATTTTGTCAAAATTCTCTGAATTACAGAAATTTGCTTCAAAGTGTTCAAATTGTGTCTTTTAACATATTTGCAAGTTTTCATTAATTTGGAGAATTTTTATGATTGGAGATAGCTATATTTTCTATTTGTGGGGTTTTTTCTGTTTGTGCTTTGCAAAAACAGTATTCATGGGAAAAATAAATAAGGAAGTAAAAATATGCTTTTTGCTTTTGACAAATGTGGGAGCTGCAATTTACTGGTGGAAAATGAATATTTCCATCTTTGTGTGATCTTGGTGAAAAGCCAACATCTTCCACACAGCTGCAGAGGTGCAGGGCCAAATTAATTTGTGGTGCAATTCAATATACTTCTATGAAATGACATCAGTAGGAGTTTAGTCCCCATGCAAAAAAAAAAAAAAAGGGTATATAAAATTCTTACAGTGGTAAGTGGTTGATTAAGTGTGGTGGGAATAGAAGCTGATGCAATACATATTTCATTTGAGTTGAAAGGATACCAAAAGCACATAAAGAAGCTTGTTTTACTTACAGCTCTTTAATTACTGTTAATCCTTGTTTAATGGTGCATACTTGCTCCATTTATAGTTAAGCCTGCTCCATAAATAGTTAAGTCTTCATTCCCTTGGTTGTTACATAGGTTAAAAACCTCATATGATGTACTGCCGCAGTTTGCCTGAAGACTTGCCACTGCTGTGTTTTAGACTGTAAAGGGTCTACCTACTCATTCTCTGGTCCTTTGCATCACCTTATTATTCATCAGAGACACACCTGGAGTTACACAGAAGTGACTGCTGGTGCACCCCACCTGGGATACAAAGCCTTGTTTCCCTTCTGAAAGAACAGACAGGAGAGGAGACTTGCACATACCTGTGTTGTGTCCCACCTTGTAATAGAGCTCTTTACAAATTGGTTAAACATTGTCAGATTTACCTTTAATTATGTTCTAAGATTGCATGGTTCTTTACTATCTCTACAGTGTAGAAGTGGCTAAAATACATTCATTTTTGCTTTCTATGATGCAGAAGTGCAGCATGATGGTACTGAGGGACGTGATGTTGTTGAGTCTGAAGAAGAGGAGACTCAGGAGAGAACATACTGCTGCCTACAACTACCCAACAGGAGGTTGTAGGCAGGTGGATATTGGCCTATTCTCCCAAGAAACTGCTTCTAGATTGAGGAAATTGCCTCTGCTTGCACCTGGGGGGATTTAGCTAGGATAGTCAGAATGATTTCTTCATGGAAATGAAGATGCTGCAATTGGCCTCTGAACATGGAGTACATCCATTGGCCTACTAGGCATGTATGAATTTGCATGCCACAGTGTTCCTAGGAACCTTTTGAAGTGGGGCTGGTAAGTGCTTCATCTGGAAAAGCTCACAATTTTCTGTGGTCAGATTTTGCCTGGCTGTGTTATATTGTCGCATCTAAGAAAGTGGCCTATTATGGTCTGCATCTTTCTTCTGTGGATGCTACCCCAGCAAATACACAAGCCTCATACTCACAACAAACTGGCATGGTCCATGCAGAATCCCAGTGTTTGTTTTATATCAGCCAGTCTATTAGAAATTATTTTGTTTTACTGTATCTTGTGAAGTTTACAAGGGCAGCCAACTCTCCTTTCTCATGTATAGTTCTCAGGATTACTCTCTTGTCCTTTAAGTTTTCTTCCATACAATACAGGATAACTAAAACCAAGATTTCTACCTCATATATATACCCTTCCAAAAATACCACATTTAGTGAACTCCAAATTTTGTTCTTTTTGAGAGTTTCAGTGTTTCCAATTAGAACTGAGTTTATTACTCTAATAGCTTTTATTCATATTAGAATACCAGTAAGACATAGAAAATTAGTTTTACAGTTTTCTTTTTCAGCATACTTGGAGACTGTGGATCCATTTTAGGCAGCACTAATTAAATTCCATCATTAACTCACAAAGGCCTTTTAGACCTTTACTTTGTCCCTTGGAAGTGAGTTTACATGTAGAATATTCATGTCACAAGAAATAATTTTTAAAGCACACCAAAAGGTATTAATAATTATGGTTATTTTATATTGGACCTTAGTGACATGGCACAGATGACTTTGATGTTTAATCAGTAGCTGTGCTTCCCAGATTATTTTCATTAGTGATTAACCTTGACTTATTATGTAACAGAAGAACAGAAGACAGATTCTGAGAGCATTTCCCTTGCTATAGCTGTGTTTGCTGTGAAATTTTGCCTCATTTTCAAAGAAAAGTACATCCAATGCTGATTACTTCTTATGAATGATCACACATGGACTTTCATTCACTAACCCAGTTCATAAATAAAAATGTGACATTTGTGTATCCAAATTAGATGCTGCTGAGCTGTCAGCCAGTGCTTATGTGAAATTTTTAATGGGAATATACTTTTATTTTAGAATTATAAAGCATCTTTTTTTTTCTTTAAGAGGGAGCACAGAGATTCATCGTTTTTTGAAAAAAAACCCCAATAGGTATGCTAAACTGTGCAAGTTAACAAGGCCTGTGTTATATCTAGTATGGATTGATGTCTTTATAGAAAATCCTTTTGCACTGTTTTTTAGATTTCCCCCCACCCCCCAAAAAAAATTTTAATAGTAAGACATCTGAGGTACAGCACTGCTCCCTAATTACAACAAAAGATGCCTGTCAATGGACTTCTTTCTCTGCCACTCTGGGATTACCTGTGAGAGTGAGTCAGGACAAAAATGCTTTGAGAATGAAAAGCAGATGTCAGAGAAAAAATTAGAAGATACATTTTCCAGACTAATATTAAATGTCATGCAAGAAAGTATCATGTGCCTCACAGTGCAAAATGTTTGTTTAACTCAGAATTCACAGCTTTGGCCCTGAAACTTAATTTCTTGTGTTTTGAGGACCATTAATTCTCAACAATGTTGTTGTGTTCAAATGGGCTACTGGGTCACGAGGTAGAGCTGTCTGATTTCAGTGTCAGAAGATGCCTAAAAGCTGAGTGTACTGCCCCCCTTCCCCCCAGTAACAGAATGATGTCATGAAAGAAATTGCTAGCTGTCTCTACTCCCATAAGTAAAAACAGAGGGAGACTAGAGTAGGCTATATAGCAACTGTATATCTCAAAAAACATTACAGTAACTCAAGCTACTGAACTTTCAGGCTACCACTTAATCTAAAATTACTGTACTGAGTAATGTGGCTGAGGACCAGCATAAGTATAATTTATTGTCATTCATGAAATTTCAGTAGCACCAATCAAACTCAAATCCAAGACACGGTGCAGAAGCATCACATGCATGCTTATTCCTTACAGATAAGGTACACCATCACCTTTCTCTGACAACTGAATAAAAGTATCCCAGTCCACAAGTGGCAGAAGAGGTTCAACAGAAGTATCTTTTCTTCCTTGTTTTCATAAAAGTGCAATGAGTTTCTTTGCTGTCATATTTATTCATGTCAACAGAAAAGTAATTCTTTTACAGGCTCAAAATCTAAATAGAGATGACAGATATTGGAAAACCACAGATCAAGACAAAAGCAGTGGGCATCTACCTCTTCATGATCCGCTTGTGAATTTTATTTTGTACCTTGTTTAACAAAGACGTCTTGCACTTTTTCATTGCCTAGCCAAAACTGTTACTGAGATTAAAACTAGCAAGTTACAGATGAGTTCAGGGATAGCTCTCACAATAACTTGCTTACTTTAGAGTCTCCCCCACTGTTCAGAGTATCTTCTTTGAGTCTCCTAAATTGCTTCCCCACTTAGTAGGATCTTTTGGACTTTCAGAGGCTGCTCAATGTCCTGATTCTTTTTCCACCAAAATATTTCTAACTTTTCATCTGCAGTTTTGCTCTCTGTTTCTGAACTGATGTTTGGCCCTACTGTCTTACATAACTGACTTCAAGGCTTGACTGTTTCATTTCAATATATTTGGAATGAAACAGAACACCTTGAAAAGAATTTAAACCAGTCAAGGAACTGCCTGCTTGAGAACAAAAGTCAATTGTGAACAAATCTTAGGGTTCAGTTTTCACCCATTTGAATTCTGATCCATGGTTTAAGGTCCCCTTCTGATTTTTACAGTTCTCCATGAGATTGATCCTACCTCTTTCAGCATTTGTTCTCCTCTCTGTCTCATGAAGAGACAACTGTCGTGACAGACGATCCATTAGAATCAAAAGAACTGTACGGGAAAGTAACAAAAATGAGAGCTTGAATCATAAAAATTCATAGGCTTGAACATCTGGAGAATAAAATAAAAAACTCTAAATTTTCTGGCTTGCTTTCATTCACTTTGCCATAAATATATATAGTCAAAGTCTTTTGGTTTTCCTTTTTTTTTTCCTTCTTTATATACTTTATCTTTTGTGTGTGAGTTCATCTCATCCCAGGATGTGACTAGGGGAGCTTCAAACAGCAAACTGAGAGGACTAGTAAATGTTCTAGCTTTAGAAGGAGTTTAGGTTAGATGTGAGTAAATACTTCAATCTATGCTCGTACACTGTCTCTCTATACCTCGTAATTACCTAGACAATCCATCATTTATCTGCAGATCTCACACAGGTGAGGCAGCCTTGAAGTATCTTTGCTTGATTTGATTATGAAGACAAACACTCAATTGGGTGCAGGAACAGGATCTTACAATATAGCCATTTAAATGTTTGGGCTAAATAAGATTAGATTTAAAGCCCCAGGTGCTTCAAAAATTCAAATGTTAAAGGCAAGTTGTCACATCTTGCAGTGTCCCTGGTTTCCTAAAGCCCAAAACACATATAAATGTGTAATCCTTCCTGATAAACATGACATTTACCACCCAAAATGCCTTCAGCAAGGGTGTGTAGTGATTCTGCCACTTCATTTCAGATCTATTTTTCATTGCAAAGAGCACAGCATTTTTTTATTAGGATGCAATTCTTGCATCTAAAGAGACAACCGTAAGTTAAAACAAGCAAAACACACATATGGACTAACCATATGGATGACAATACCAATTAGTAGAGATTTTGTGGGTTTTTTTTATATTTTGAGCACAGGGTGAGACCTGCCTTTTTCCAGCAAGTGGCAAATTTGAATGTGAAATGTCATTAGTGCTGTTTTTCACTAATACAATTTCTTTTCTGAATAACAAAAAACACATCAGTGTTATTTTTAATAAAAAATCCACCCTTTAATTTACATACATTTAGGGTGAAGTAAATGAAAATGCATTATGTTACCACTGTGCTATTGAATAATGAGCCTATAGGGTTCTAAATGGGAAGGAAAGTTGTTTTTCAAGCCCTGTACCCACTGTTCTCTTTACAAAGGCGCCTTTGTGACCAGGATACATGAACTGGGTTTCTAACAGTAAAGATCCACCTTCTGGCTGAGAGACTGGGAAATAAAGCACCCCAGTAAGCCACCACTTCAGCAGGAGGAGCTGAACTAACGAAGGAAGGACAGGTGGAACTGGTCCCTTGGCCTTTCAGTGACATTTACAGCCTCTCTGCAAGGACATGCTCTTTTCTTTCTGTTTCTATTTTCTCCAGTTAATCAGGTGACTTGAAAAGAAGCTAGATAAGGGTATTGTTTGCACTGACAACATCCTGATGATACTGTCAGAGGAGATCACAGGAAAATGTTCCCTTTTTGAACCAATAGAGTCATTAGGGAGAGTACTCATCACTTGAGTGCATCTAGGTTAATTACCATGGAAAATCTGGAACTGGCAGCTATAATTTTTCTGAAGAAAGTACTGCTATTTTTACTCCTGGTGCTACAGAATGTCTCTTAAAGTACCTCATAGGACCCCATTTTACAGTTCAATGGTAAAATAATTTTAGAAATGTAGCTTTCTGGCTGAAATTAGTGGGACACTATCCATGGAAATTTAAGGAAAGTGCAAACTGCGAGTTATGTGCTATATGAATGAAATTCAACTCCATTTGCCAGGACTTATTACTCTCCTTCCCATAAATGAGCAAGCATATTTCTCTATTGCAGTGTCACTTTGGAAAAGAGAAAAGTGTCAGGTTGAGATGAATGACTTATCGTAGCACAGATGTAGCAAACTGTCACATGCCTGATTCTGTTTGCTATGGTACATTATGGCACAGATTAGCCAAAAACCCTGCAGCATGAGACAAACACAGAATGCTGTTTTTGGATCAGCATCAAAGCACATGCAGTGGATGCCTTTTTAGGAAAACAGAGACATGGTGTAGTTTTAACCCACCCAGTATTCAATGAATGCTTACAAACCCTAGCAGTGTTCATGATGTTTAAAAAGCCTCAAACAATAAAAGGAAGTCGTTTGAGTGTGCTGAATACTTATTCAACTAATAATTCTTAGAGTATTTATACTGTGCTGCCTGTTCTCTAAGGATCAGAATACTGAGTGCTTTTTCAGCCTAATTTTTTCTTTTCAAAAATTATTTGTGGCCAGGAATGCTTTGTGGTGTTTGGCTATCTCTGATACAAAAGGCATGTAACTTGTCTATCATGTCTAACAGGTTATCAAGCCAGAGAAGACACAGCAGCTTGGAAAGTTGCTTGCATTCAGTAGCATAAACAGAACCCAAATGGAAACTTGCTCTCGTGGGTTGAATCTGTGGACAGTTAAATGGGTCATGTAATGAATCTCATGTACTGTTCTCCCCTTCCAGTTTACCTTTTTGCTTTGGTAAAATTATGAGAATATCCACTGTAAAATATTCTTGACAACTGTTTTGATTCTGTGATAGTTTCTTGGGAAATAAGTAACAGATTTTCTGTTTGGTGTTACTTGTTTTCTATAAAAGGTTAATTATTTGGATGCACTGTCTCCTGTAAGCAGCTACCACATATAAACTACAAATGCTTTGACCCATTCCACTAAAATCTAACTGAGGAAATGAAGTTTTCAACCGATGAAATTTTGTCAAGTTTCTTGAAAATGACAGCCACAGTAAGGAAATATGCACCAGTTAAAACATATTATTAGACTTCATAGAGTCTCCATTGGACGGAAGAAATTGAGCCACGGTTTTGCAAACACTCCCTAGTCACAAAGCAACTTATTTATAAAATTTTGGTTTAGACCCATTTCTAAGTCCATGAGAGAATGAGGTGACAATAACTGTTTCAATGGGGAAAAAATATTTCTGGTTTCCAAAGCAAACATTTTAGTAATTGCCCCTCATTTATTTGTATTTTCTAATTTGCTTTACATACTACAGGGAATCCTGCAATTACCCATAGAATGTACTGTCTGTACCTTCCTGATTGAACTGCCACCTCCCCTACACTTTGTTAGAGCTGCCATTCACTGCAGCTCTGATTCAGACTCGAGGGAATAGCCTTGACACAATGCACTGAAGGCAATATTTGCAGAGAAAAGGGATAATCGCTGAACAGCAGCCTATCTCCACGTTTCCATGTCCCATGACCTCTTTTCTCTCTAGCCTTGGCATGAGAACTTAGTATAACTCCCTAGGACTCTGCTGTCCCCTTTGATGATCTCTTACCCTCAGGCACAGTTTGGAAGTACTTCTGACAGGTTAATATGTTTCACATGAAGAGAAGAGTGAAATAACACAGTCTGTTTCTCCTAAGGTTTCAGAAAAAGATAGTGTGAAGTCTTTATCTGCTAATACTGGCATCATCACCTCTAACTGCACACATACCCGGTAAAACAAACTTTAAAATGAAACTCAGTATGTCTTGTTTTTTTGGGTTTTTTTTCTCTCCATTCAGGATTATTGTTCATTCTTAATGACATTACTTTTCCCTCAGGCTCTGTTCAGTTTTCTAAAATCTCCTTTTCACATCATTTTAGGAAAAATATTTAATAGAAGCCTACCCTTAGATTCAACTGTCCTTAAAAAAAGGCAGTTTCCTTTGTGATGTCCAGCTGCAGGATCTTTCTTCAATTAGATGCCAGTATGTAAGAAAGAAAAGTTGTCAAAGCACAGATGAAAACATAAATTGCATAAAATACTGGTGACAGTATACCAAAGTCACAGCTCGACATTTACAGTCTGGGGTTTTTAGCATTATGCTAATAGGACTGTGTTTTATTCATGCAGTACTATAGATTTCCATGATGCTTTGTAAAGAAAATATCTAAGAAGTTACTGTTTGTTAGTGCATTTTTCTGCATCAGGCACACTACAGCACCACACAAAAGAATTTTGTATGAGAAGGGAAACACTTTAACAGGGGAAAATAATCTAAACCTTCAAATTCTTACCTAAAACCTGCTATTTTCATGTAGCAAGTCGAAAATGTCTGCAATGCAGCTTAGTTACATCTCAGTCTAATGAATTTGCTTTGTGTTATCCTGATTTTCAGGAGGATGAGATTTTATGTTTTAGCCTCTGCACTACCTTTACTCTTAAAGGGAACAGTGAATTACCAGAAGGGCGTGTGTACTTTTGTGTAGTCCTCGCTACAGAATTCTTAATCTTGGAAAGGGAAATTTTACATCTGCCTTCATCTGGTTACCAAAGATTGTTTGCAAGTGATCACTACAGCCACTTTTTCTTGACATGTGGCTTTCAGAAATGTCAGCTGATGATATTGACTACAGCTCTGGCATGGCAAGGATGCAGTAAAATTGAAGGTTCATGAAGGTGTTACATTTATATCATAATTACCTACATCAGCTGAACATGTCTTGTGTGTCAGCTCTGTGCTGGAGCTCTGCTTGTGGCAGTATATGTGTACACTAGAGATGTGTCCCTTCCCTTAGGTCAAGACTGCATCTACATGAAAGAACTACGTGAATGTAAACTTTGCAGGCTGCTGCTTACTGTGCATTGTTCATGCTGTGCAGCTACCTATTCAAATCTTACCTACTTTGGCTTTGTACACTTTGTCAAAAGATAAGAAAAGCGAGTCTAGTAAATAGGATTTGCTGGGACATCAGTCAGTGTATGAGACAAGCTTAGGGGAGAGGGAGAAGGGAAACGTTATTATTGTCTTGCTTTTTTTCCTTAAAAGAAAGAGTTCAAAAGAGGCAGTGTAGAAAAAAAGAAGCAAGCTAAAACTGGCCAAAAACAAACCCCATAAATTTTCTGGCTAAACCTCAGAAATGCACAGTAGAAATCCTTGTGAATGCTGCAGCTGGGCTTCTTGGACAGGCAGTGTAACTCGCACGATGCGCAGCAGCCTCGTCAGCCAGGGGCTCCCTGTCATGCACCACAGGCAGCCCCTGGCCACAGGACTTCAAGGACCAGCTACTGGGACCAGCCTGAAGGGCAGGTGCACCTTGCATGCCATAACTTCCATAAAGCTTCTCACAGGTGCATTTTATTGTCAAGTACAGTAAAATTTTGTTATTTAAATGTAAATAAAAGGTAAATATCAATGCATTGTGGGTGTCTTCATGTGGATCTTTAGATAAATTGAGTTCAAGTTAATGCACATTTTTATGAAAATTTTACATCGGTGAAAAGATGGTCACATTTCAAAGTTTGGCCAACACTACATTCCTTTTACTTCCAAATTCACCTCTGCCAAATGCAAGCTCATTTTGCCAATGCAATATTTTTTTCTGTGTACTACTCAGCCTGCCAGAAATTAGCATTGCAAAGAGAGGTGAGACAGGTCAAAAAGCTTATAATATCTAGCACCATAAAGCCTATAGGTAATTTTTTTTATACTTCAAGAGCTTTCATGTGATTACTGTACACAATGAAATTTGTTTATTTTACTGACCTTTAGGTATTTCAGTAAAAATAGCAATTTAATTTCCTTGTCATTCAGCACAGATCTCTCATTTTCATAATTCTTAGAATAATGGAAGTAATTAAAGCATTTTAATTTTTGAATTATTTCTTATGAACTTCTAGGTCCTTTTTGAAGAAGTGAAAAATGAAACAAATTTGAGGCAATCTATCCCCTACTACACACCCTTCCAGTTATATTAACATGACAATGGTTAGGCAACAACATGATTCTGGACATCATCAAAATCTTCTGAGAATGATAAAATAAATCTCTGATACAATCTCAACTACTTACTCACTTTGAATTTATTTATTTATTTACGGTATTATGAGACGCTAATAAGAAAATCTTGTAAATATATAGTTAAGTCTATATATGCATTTTGATTTAAGATATTTTTATAATGAAGTCTCTTGTGGCCTTTCTGGTTTTTGGCACATGAAAACCAGACCCTACAATACTCCCTTTAATACTGATTTTCAACTGGAATTACTAGAAGTTTTCACCACTGAAGCCCAGTCAGAGCCCTTGTAATTGCATAACTGAAAGAGGCATTCATGTCCTACATACCAGCAGGTTACCTAGGAGAGATGGTAGCAAAACAATAATTGTAAGTATCAGTTACAGAGTTATGTTATTGAGAATCATTGGTAGAAACGATATGTACAGGACATTCTTAACTATTCTTTCACTTTGGTAGCACATTTAAAGCACTGGCAGAAATCTGTTTCCCTCTCCTTTACCCCCTGTCAGCTTCCACAAATGTATTTTTGATTAGTCCTAATTCAGTGTATCTGGCCAATGGTATTTTTATGTCTTCCAAGGTGACTATGGACATTTTCTATTTGATACTACATGAGACTATATTGCTTATAAATTTCTTCCAAAATTGTATAGTAGCTTGAATTTTTACATACTTAATGTTAATTAGATAATTAACATTTTCATTCTGTCCTGAAAGTATGGACACTTCAAAGCAAAGGTAACACTTCTTATGCCTGCTTCATTGCTTAATTGTGTTGAAAAATAGGAACTCACTTTATCAAAGGCTAATTTACTGTAAGTTCATCTGCAGGCTACTTCAGTTAAAACCCTTTCTCACAGAAAGATATGAGAGGACTGTTCTCTTCCTAAAATATTGTCAGAAATACATCACCACCAGTACTGCTGACTGGAGGCAATTCCCTTTGACTTCTACTGAGGCTGGCAGTATGTTGTCTCTTATGCTTGAGTTGTCAGCAATTATTGCATAATTTATTTTTGAATTGCTCAAGAGACCTTGAAATTGTGAAGTTCTCAGAAACAGCAAGGTGAACTAGTATAGTAGAGTTTATCTTCCTAGAACCTTTTCAACAGGTGGAGCTGTATGCTGCAAAATAGAGTTCAGAAATTAAATCCTTATAATGAGACGTTTGTTGAATCATTTTCAAAATTATGGAGAATAATATACCAGTATCAAACACACATTCTTTCAAGTTACAGGAAGAATATTTCTGCAGTTGCTCCAGATTGGGTATAAAGAAAAATATATCTCAAAAAGGGTTGTTTTGATTTTCAGTGTATTTATTGACAGACAGAAGTCCAGTAAGCTTTGCTCCACTCTTCCTCAGAAACTTAAGATGTAATAAATGAAGCTGGAAGACCTTGGATGTCACACAGCTGATGCTCAGCATTGTATTACTGATAAAGCATAAAGCTGCATCAAATATTTATTAATCAGCACTCCTTATGACATTTATCTTGCTATTAGTAAAAGCAGCTTGGGTGACAGAAACTCAGTCTAATGTCTAAAGACAGTCTAATGAAAGTGAGGAAATGCTACAGAATGTATTAAAAAGCATCCTTCCTTCTCTTTCTCTTTCCTTTATTGCCAGTTCTGACCAGTGCTCCTTTGAATGATAAGAGCAAGACCTCTGACTGTTCATCTGCAGGTGCCAACTGCCCTTTCATCCTCCCTAGAAAAGAGTACTATTTTCCTGAATTTTTTGGTTCTGTTACAACACACTGAAATACAGGTTTTGAAAATGAGTGAGCTGTATTGATAGTCCTCATTAATTCATATCTACTGTTACTGGTACATCAGAAGGTGTTGGATTTGCCCATCTCAGAGGACAGTGTGCATGACCTAGTGCCACCAAAGACCTACTGTAACACATAAATCTATAAATAAGTGATAAATGTATCTAGGAAGGAAAAAAGAGTTATTTATCACCTGTTTTTTGACAGTATTGTACCAGTACAGTGTACAGTGTCATACTATGTCTGTTTACAAAAATCAAGCAGTAAAATGGTGGCTACCAGAGGAATCTTTTATTTACAACCAGAATAAATTTTTGTCATAAATTATTTGCCACTGTTCAACCTTTTAGCAATTTTTCTTCACTTCATTAGTATTTTTTTCCCTTCATTATTCCAGACTATGCCAGATTTTCTTGCATTTCCTCAGGCTAAAGGAACTTAGCCAGGTTTCTTGGAAATATATCCTACCCAACATGACAAAGGTGCAGAACCATGTCTTATCATTTAATACTCTTAATTAGCTACCTTTATTAGGCTAGGTACTTCAGAATTGTATTAGTTGATGCCACACCTACAAAGCTTTATTCATGCTGTGCAAGGTATTTCAGTTGATTAAGAGGGCCAGTGCTCCTCTTCTCCCTATAATTTTGGATTTCTAGACTTACAGAGTTCTGGGGGTTTTCTGTCACTTCTGGTCATTTATCTTATAATGCCAAGCTATATGACCTGTAAAGGCCCTGTGTAAGATCTGTGTAAGCACACAGAAACCAAAAGTGCAGCTGTAAATCCCCTAAGGCTCAGGAAGGCAGGGATAATGACCAGAGAGCTGGATGGAGTGCTGCAGCTGGGTAACAAGATTTCTTGCATGCATGAAGGTGGTTTCTTGTGCACTAGAGAGGAACAGCTTCCAGATGTTTCCACTGAGCTCGCTAGGAAGAACATTGCTGTGGGCTGCATTAACCTATACAACTGACCATCAAGTAGGACCAAAACACCCATCCCTGTTCAACAGGCCATTTGAATGTTTTAATACAGGGCTTCATGAAATATTATATGAGTAGGTGTGAAGAGGAGAGAGAGAAGTAGAAGATATGACATAAACCAGGAAGGAAAATCAAGGCATTGGCCAGATGGACCAAGAGAAATATTGACAGATATCTGGTGTGGTCTGAGAAACCATCAAAGTGGCACTGAGTCTGGGAGAAGGAGAACCATCTGTCTTCAACAACCCCACATCTCCTGACTGCTGGAGAGCAGATTTAGATCTGTCTGTGTGACAGGCAAAATATTGCATCCAAGAAATACTCAACTCAGTGTCACACCATTTCTGAAACTGTTAAAATAATTAGTTGCACACATCTGCCCTCATCTCCCATGTAAGGACAGTTCATGGGGGGGTTTACCCAACATCAGGCAGGAGTAACTGTGCTGCTCAGGAGTGAAATGAGCCACTCCTCTGGTTCCCAGAGATCTTCCTATTCAGTTGTGACACCTGCTAATGTGATTTCTCATGATGAATATGTGTTTAACTGGTTAACATAGGGTAAACTAGCTCTATGACTAGCAAGTATCTCCTGAAGATGGGTCCACTTTTTGGCTTTAAATAAAGGAATTAGCTTCCAGGGTATTATTTTAAGTTGATGAAATGACTAAGGACACTTAGTTAAAAGAAGACTTATCACAACAGTAGAGAAATAGTAATATTTCTTTCATGTCTTTTTTTCTTTGTCAGGTTTTTGCCCTATTTTTCCTATGAAACAAAAGTACCAAGAAGTTTTACTTCTCTTTTGACCAGAAATTTCATATGGTTCCCTGGAACAAAGTTGTAGAATTTATTCAGCTGATTTTTTTTAATCATTTTTTCTGGGTTATTTATTAGTAAATTAGATTTGTCATAATCTCTGATCTTCGCTTTCTATAATTCCAAGTTCTTTGAAATGAAATGATCACCCAAAAGAAGTTTCAAAAATCACAATAAAATTATAGGCTGGTTCACGCAGAGCGAGTGTATAGGTTAGTCTTGATTTTTAAAAAGATATTTTTAATGAGCTTCTCTTGGCATCTCTCAGTATAAACAGAAAAAGTCCACTGAACTGTGCATTTTGAGATTGCAAATCAAACATATACTGGCATAAAAATTAATACCAACTTTTTCAAGACTGGCAGTAATATGAATATAACTATAAAAATAACTTGTGAATCTGAACTGAAAAAGTAAATGTTTCAGACATGCTGTAGCAAATAATTTTGACTTTTCAGGGTTTGTCTTTTTTTTGTGGAAGAAACTGTTAATTAATTGCAAGTTCCAAGTATACTTGACTTGTCGGAAACTCTTTTTCATTATTATTTTTTGGTCATGAAAGTGATTTCTTGCTTCAAAAATTGCTAAACAAACCTTGTCCATTTCCCTTTTTAAGAATGCCATAAGTATTCCTTTGAAATTAGTTAAACTCTGTACAAGAACTTGGATTTTCATGTAAAGGGTTGGACTGAGAATGAAATAAAATCTAAATGAAAGATGATGTATCTTTTTTTTGTTATTGAATCATCAGTCTATTTTTCCAGAATTAAGAACTTTGCTTATTACTAGATTCTATTGTGGATAGTCATCACTTACACTGACGGGGTTTTTTAATCATCATTTCAGAGTGAAATGAGCACTCATTATAGTACAAAATAGGAGAAAAAAATCACTAAGCAACATCATCATCTTTTTTTAACTGATTAGCTTAAAAGATACACCCGTCACAATAACAAAAAGTAGCATGGAGAACGCAGTTGAGTTCAAACACATATGGTATTAATCTCAGGTAATGAGCTTTGCTTCAGTTGGCAGGAGAAACTACACTAAATAGATGCTAAGCTACAATGGTCTTCCTAAAAAATCATGGCACTTGACTTTAATTTGTCCTCTGCATCAGTTTCTTATATTTAAGAACTCTTATTATTAGGTCTCCTTGCTGTGCTCCCCTCAGTTCCATGCTACTAATTGGTTGTGAGTGAGTCTGGTGTTCTCTAATACCTCTTCCTATGCTGCCACTAAGTCTGCTGGAATTGCCACCACCCACTGTCCTCCCAGTGCTGTAACAACTGCATTTATTACACCATATAATAACTCTTTTGTAGTATTTTCCAGTAATCTCTCCCGAACCAAAAGGTATTCTTGATAAGATTTTGTCATTAGTATTCGTATTACATGCTTGATATTTTATATGCTGAAATTAAAATCAGCTAAGTATTTATTTTTTTTTACCTCTGTGTTTATCAGGTGTGAATTTCATTAATGCCAGAATATGAGGCTTTTTTGCTGCATTCACTGATGTTCATATATGTGGACATGAGTATTCTGCATGCATCTAGGGACATCAGTGTATGTGTGTATTGAATAGAATCTTCTTGTAGGCAATAAATAGATCTTTAAATATGTATTGGTGGGGCCAGATGCAGAGAGATATATGGTCACCTGACTGTTTTGCAAGCTGGCCATGTTCCCAGAGGGGTTTATCAGCTTGGGCATGGAGCCATGCATGCACAGCTATAGAAGTCATGGGCCAGAGCTTGTTCACATGCAGCCAGCTGAGAGCAAGAGCAAGACAAGGCAAATTTGTGCATCCGGATGTACCCCAAAATCTTCTAAAAAGCATTGTCTATGCATTCCTTCATTTTCTTCTGATTGTATCAGATACCAGACTGACAGAATTTCCTGCTTTTGTGACTGAATTGTAAGATTTGACACTTGACACAAGGGGGGGTGGTAAAAAAAGTAAATTTTAGGTCTGGAGACAAGATAAATTTCTTCCTACATCTTTAACTCAAGCCTGTTTTCTTTGCTGATAAATACTGGGGAGAATCAGTGTTATCTGCTCTGAGCTGAGTCCTCTTGCTGCATCCTCCTTCAGCAATCACCTGTAGGACCCATTCTTTCAGATAATGCAGAAGATTAAATTAATGCATCGTGGAGCTGAGGCTCCCAGCTAACCCTCAGTTTGTTTCAGCCATTTTGGGGAGAAGCTGTGATCAAAGTTAATAGCCTTGTGAGACAGTGACCATTGACATCACCACAAAATCAGGAAAGGATGCTCTGTGCAATCCCCTGTGTGCCGCAGAACCTTAGAATCCATGAGAATCACAGAATTCTGAGTTGGAAGGGACCCACAAAGATCATTAAGTCCTACTCTTAAGTGAATGGCCTCTCCAGGAGTGGAACCAGCAACCTAGGCTTTATCAATTCTTCTCCACCATCAATCAATTTGGAAGACAGAGCTTTTATTAAGAATTGGGAAAGTGCCATTCTAGAATCGCTTGTTTTCTAAGAAGATGAGGAAGAAAGTGGTCAGTCTAGGCAGTTTGAAAATATTTTGATTTAACATCTGAGGAAGAGGTGCTTAGAACTAATATTGCAGTATTGATTTGTGTGCAGTGTTGTTCTGTGCCACTTTCAAACCATTTTTAGAACTGGCCAGAATTTCTCATTGGGTTTTCATGGAGAATGTTTACCCTTACTAAGATTTCCTGTTAGCATGGATTAGAAAAATGGCAAAGTTTCCTTCTGCAAATGTTTTTGAGATATTTAAAGCATTTATTGAAATATTTTCTTGGATAAGAATGAAACCTTGAATCCTTAAAAAAATGAAACAGTTTGGTGAATTTCTATTAAGGGATATGATTAAAGAATATGTTCCCACAAAACACTTCTGTGCTTTCTTTTATATTTCTAGCAATTTTGACCAGTTATAGTAATTGATGAAAAGATAATTTTACTGTAATCACTTGTGGTTCCTTAGGCTTACACATATGCCCACCACACAGAATTAAATTAGGTACCTCCTGCTGTCTCTTGAAATCTGTTGTTCCACTAGATCTAGTGACCTGATTTTTTTTTCTCAGAAGCATCATTGGGTGTTTAAATAACATAAAGGATATGTTCTACATATATCCATAAAACATGCTTTTTTAACAATATGACTGCTAGCATATAAGCTTCTTCACAGCATTCTAATAATTTTTTTTTTCATCAGGTAACACAAATAGTCTACCATAGCGGAGAACATGCAAAGTATGGCACCAAGAACAGTTAAGGCATTTTTAGTTTCTTGCTGAAGGATAGTTTTTAAAGTGGTATTTTTTTGTGCTAAGTACTCCATATAGCTGGAGCCTATTGTATTCTCTTTAAATACTTCTTCTTCTCCCTCTTCATCTTCTTCATCTTCATCTTCTTCTTCATCTTCTTCATCATCTTCACCTTCTTCATCTTCATCTTCTTCTTCTTCTATGTTGACATTTCTGCTGTGGAACACATTCCTGAGTATCCCTCATTTAGCTCTCATGGTTACGAGAATCTTTCAGCCACCAAATGGAATCCCTGAAAGAAACATTGTTTCAAATTCAGTTCATCTTTTACAACTTGCAGTACAGAAAATTGTAGGAATGACTCCTAGCACCTTACAGGACACTGATACAAACATGCACTTGGCATGAATTATACAAGTGGTTTGAAAGTTGGTGGAACTATTCATATGCTTAGGGTGGCAAGTGCCAGAGCCCTTCATTGAACTGAGGCTTAGGAAATTGCCATTACATAGTAGAGCAGTAAACCCTTCCTTTCCAATGGGTCACTTACAATTCCTTGCAATACAATTTTAAAACTTTTATTTCTATAGGTGAAGTTTGGTACCCTTTTTCACACTTCAAGAGATGTTTTTTTTTATTGATTTACCCTCTTAGGAATGAAAGAGACAGGAACAAAAGGCCTTTTTCTGTTCTGAAACCATCTCTGTCACTGTGTTTCAAACTGCTGTGACATATATATGTGATAAACTGCATAAATTAGCAGTGTTGTCCCTTCTTTGTGGCTACCTCATTTTGTAACTATCTGTGACCAACCTCTGATCATGGAGTGGATGTTAAGAACCCAGAGCTCTAAGCATCTTTGCCAGCCCTGTTCCTCACCTACATCAAGAACACATTTCCCTCTGTCATTCCTCTGTTATTCCTGCAGCTGATTGCCAAGAGTATTTCCTTCTTCTAGCACAGGAAGTGGTAGAGGACTTTTCAGATTCCAAAGCAGCCTGAATCACCAGTATTCAAGGTACTAATTCATGCACTGATGAGTTGACTGCCTCCAAAGTTCACCTTCTTCCACTTGCAGAAGTGTTACATCTTCCACTTCTGTGTTACATATGCTGGGAGGTCACTAAAGAGCAGGCACTGACAATAAAGTTGTTCAGGCCACTTATGGTTATGGACTGAATTTGCAAGGCCAGGTTAACAGCTTCATCATCCTGGTGTCATTATGCAGTACCTGCAGAAGAACTGAGTCTGACCCATGTCAGCTGGTCATCATCAGCTATCAGCTCTGCAGAGACACCCTAAGGAAACCAGTCAGCTATGTTATCTCTTTAAAGCTCTACAAATTTTCTGCATGCTGCAAGACCTCACACCCTCTTAGTACCAAATTACTCTGTGAATACTTCTGAGATGCTTCTGTCTCCCATACTGATTCAACTTGTACTGGTTACACCCAGGTTGTATTTTCTAAATTACTCTGCAAGCAGGATAGCTATACATTTTTCTTTTGATGTGGAAATTTGAATTCTGAGATATTGTGAAAATTTAAATTTGCAAGGATGAATTCAACTACCCTCCACGGACCTCTAATGTTATGTAATTCAGGTGCCTGAATACAAGATACTTGCAATAGGATGTCAGATCTAACTTGGCTCCTGTAGGTGATGTCTGCCATTTTAGAATGGCATTTGGAGGCTAAGGTGGATCTCAAAGGAGAACCATGTTTGTCAGCCATATCTTCTTTCCAGTACTTCCAGGAGGAGAGCCTCTGGTTGTAATTCCATGCTAAAATATGCCCATGGCATTGCTGACTGCTCTAGGACTAGAAGTGTTCAAGCCTGCGTATTATTTTGCTTTGTCTCTCCTCCACACCCATTCTGGAGTTAGAAAACACCAAGTTCATCCTGATGCTTCATGATGGTACAGGGATCCTGTGAAGGCTGCTGCATTTGTACCTTAGTGTGTGGAGGATGTTCAGTGTGAATTGATGTGAATAAACATCACTTAAAAAAAAGCCAATATACCAGCAGTCAAATGAATATTGCTAGTCTGCTTGTGGATGCTAAAAAAGTTGTTTTAGAACAGTCATCAGTAGGAACAGTTTGAAGGGAGCATCACTGCTTTACATGGAATTTGAATAGTCATAGAATGAGACCATGAGTAAACAACTTTGAATTGATTCACTTGTGCTCTTATCTGTTAAAATAAAAGTTAGCACATCAGGGTTTTTTCTGTATCTACTTGGAAATATTAAAAATCTTTCATCTCGGAGGGTCTTGGATTTTAAGTTAGGTAAGCATCTTTATATTGCCTCCCCATCATGCTGAAAATGTACCTTTTAAAAGTACAAGGTATCATGTAAAGCAGTCAGACTGGGGTTTTTTTTCAGTGAGTGAAACAGTCTTTTAAACCTGAAGTTTATTTGTGATCTCACGCCTATGAATTAACATGCAAAACCACAAAAGCCTTGTAGAGACAGTGGAGGAAGCCAGCATTAGGAAAGAGCAGCAGCCAGAGAGGGAGAGAGCTGGCTGCAGGAGGAGGGGAACACAAAAAAAAGAATAGAAAGCAGCTTCCAAAAGGGAGGGAAATGGGAAAGAGGATGACAGCAGCAACAGTGTGGAAGGGTGAAGGTGAAGAGGGAAGAACAGCTGCTTTTCCCTCTTGCATCCTGACTGAGTTTTTCTCTGAAATACCCATTTTTTGAGCATATTGATTCTGTGACCCTCTTTAGCTGTTTGAACTCTCTATTGGAAAGAATCAAATTCAATCCAAGTCTCTTTCTGGGATCTGTATTATTTTGCATTCCCATGAGGCCTGAAGGAAACGGTAAAGACAAATGGTGTGATAATCACAGACCACACAAGAAATAAAACCAAATAGGGGTGAAACAGCCTGGGAGAGGGGTCTGATTTTCAGGGACTGACAATGTGATGGTCAAATTTCTTCACATGTAATTTAATATGTCCTTCTGAGCTCTACAGTGGTGGTGATAAAAATGCGCTTCTTTGGGATATGGAATTGATTGATTTGTTTGAATTATTGTTTTCAGCACACCTTTCATAACACCAAAAATGTTTTTCATTCTAAAAAAACCCAAACAAAACAACAGCAACACACCAAAATACACAAATGTAGAATCTACAATTGAAAGACAAGGTCAGGGTCAATAATTTAATAAAACCCTGAAAAAATATACAATAACATTAACAAGTCTTAGCTCTATAACTTTTCTCAGGCAAGTTACTTTCCCCGTGCATTTTGTAGAAAGTTTGTCTTGCCACCTTAAGGTGACAGCTCCTGAAGATTTGTGTAGTTGAAGACTTCTGTCCACCTGAATTCTGAGACCTCAGATCCCACAGCTGTGTATTAATATCAGTCTGTGCTAAACAACTACTTGGGAATGGCACCTAGGGTTGGGTACCTCAGTACAGCTGTGAATTGTAACTGATCCAGAGAGGAGGAGTGAACTCCTATGGAACTAAAATACATTAGCACAGCAGAGCCATTTAAATGTGAGTGCAGTGTAAATAACAAAATGTTTCTTGGAGAGGACACTCAAAAGAAACTAGACTAACTTGTAAAGGGAAATGAATGTTGATTTAATTGGCTATTTAACGATTATCTGTTTTCTTCTTTTTCTTTTTCTTCTTCTTCCCTTTTTTTAATCCAAACAGAAAGGTTAATCTAACTATACATTTAAGGCTTTTAAAGGCTCCATTACAAGACTTATTATGCTAAAAGAAACATACCTGGCATGCTGCAGTTTTCTAAATGTATCAGCGATGCATGTAATGATTCACTTAAACCATCATGGTCAGAATTCTTTTACATTATTTCTATGTAAATTGGAGGCTTCATGATTACTATAATATGTGTGAAATTCCACTTATTATTTCTTTTAACATGAAAACTTTTATCACTTAACTTCAACTCACTGGACAGAATATTTGAACCATTTGCAGTCATTAGAGCATTTTTGTTTGGTCAAAACCCTTGTGGGATTATACTTTGGAAAAATAGCGTGAATTACATTCAATGCAGCTGAATGGCAATTTTAAATATATAAGGGGCATCAGGAGTGCTCATCATTATACTTAGAATTCAACATTGTATTTTATCTGTTATGGACTTGTTTTTACATTTTCTTCTTTTTATCTTCAAGAGACTTATTTCAGCCTGTAGCATTAAAAAAAAAAAAAGCCACAATCCATACAGAAAAGGCTATCTGATGATGTACACCTACCTTTTCATGCTCTAGAGGACCAATTTAAAATAGAGGCCTGGGTCAGAAGGTTTTTATTTTCACCTTAGTACTCAGAATATATTTTCCCATATCCTAGGAAACACTGGGCAAACTGGTGCAGCAGGAAGTCTCCTCTAGCAAAACTTATGATGATGTTCTTCTCTACTAGCCTTGAGATTTGGCACTGGATGTGTCAAAACTTTCTGAAGTTCCCAGAATTCCAAACCACATCAAGATGAAGAAGGCAGAAAAGAAGGATTTCAGAGCAGCCGATGGCCTCATAATCCAAGCAATTAGGAATTGTAGGAAACTCTGTTTTGAACATCTGCTTTGCTATTCTCCCAAAGATAATCTAGCCTACTCTTTTGGCTGTTGGCTCTTCTGGATGGATCTCTCTGGCAACAGCGGTTCATTGCAATAGGGACTTGAAGCTCAGATGTCTTGAGGTTGTTCCAACAGCCTCCCTCAGGGAATATTATTTATTAACTTTAAATAGGCCCCAAGAGTGCCCCAAGGCACTAGAAAGAGGCAGAAATCTAGAATAGGCAAGAGACTTTGCAGGAGGTGGTACTGGTGCATGTCTTCCAGGGTCTAGAGTAGTAGGACATTTGCCCATTCTGAGGACCTTCCCTTAATGCTCTTTCTTCCTCTGCATTCCGAACCGAGTACATTGAGCAGTCATTTTAAAAGAACAAGCATCTTCTATCTCTGGTTCTTCTGGATTTAAGCCTTCTCAATCTGTTTCTATTTTAACCACACTTGATAGCATTTTTCCAGAAAAGAGTTAACTGAAATTAGTAGACTTTAATAAGACACTGGGGTTTGGGGTTTTTTTTGTTTACCATGTGAAGATGCCACTTTTGAGATAAAATGATGAAACATTATCCCAATGCTTTAGCTTTTATTTCAGTAAACTCTGCTTTTCATCTCCCAGTGAAGCTCTTTGTTTTTAATTGGAGTGAAAATACCTCCAGTTAAAAATATCCACCCTGCCTTGAAGGATAAGTGCTCTAAGCCTTCCACCACTAATCTTATACCATTCATTTTGAGAAATTACATTACTTTATGGTACATAGTTCTGTGACTTTAATTTCAGCATCAAAACACAGAAGACACTTTATCAACATTTATATTACAGAAAAGTTGAAGAATCATATCCTGGGCCATGACATGAGGTGCTGGTCTGCTGAGTTATATTTGGTGTTTGAACTTCTGTGGCTTTAAGCAAAAAAAAGTTGCCTCAGTGTCTGTTATAGCAAAGTTATTATACAAGGTGATAAAAGCTTTCTTTTTTTGCTATGACAGGTGTCTGGCAATAATTTTCATTCAATTATTTAGACAATTATTTCCTTCACAACAACACAGATACAGACAGTGAAAAATAAGCTTAACATAATCAACATAGTTATTTTTCTTTATTTTAAATAAAAACATTATTTTTTAATTTTAATTTTTATTTGAAATACAATTTTGGCCAATTTTATAAGTTGTCTGAAGGACATATATTGAATTTTATAGGCTTTTTAATGTTTTATATATTTGTATTTAACTTATATAAGTAATTGTCATATGTAAACAAACATCTACAAATTCATATTTATGTGTGTATTGCAATTTTTAAAGTACGTATTTAAACTTTATGTTGCTAGTATAATCTAGGACAGATTAGTTCAAATGATTTTTAAGACTGTTTCCTCCACGCCTACACCTTAGGTGCTCTAAATGTTTATGGCATTATTTTAGATGTGTGCACATAGATTTTAAAATGAACTATTCCTCTAAATATTTCCTTCCTCTATTCATTATGTTTGTACCTCACGCCATTAAAATGCTTATTTTAGATTATTCTTTTGAAACAAACTGATTTGGGATATATATTGTAATAGATCTCTCCCCAGTGCAACCATAAGCTATTTAAACAGGTATAGCTAAAACCAGTTAAGACTTAAGGTTTCATCATAAGTCATATTAGAACTAATGACTCTGCTCACAGACATTGGTTTGGAAGACAGAGACTGAACAGTGCCATTACAGAGAATAAGCCACTGGCAAGTCAAGCAATTCACTGAGGACAGAATGATTAGCCACAAGGAGCACTTACAATGTGCTCTGGTAATTTAGGTAATTGTATTGCAGGGTTTGTTGACCCATGAATTACAGAGATCTTTTAAAAAATATATATTGTGCAATTTGAACAGACCCTGAAACAGACACCAAGAAGAAACAGCTATCAAGTCATTCAGATAAGATAAAGCATCACTGATGTATAGTATTTTAGTATTTGGGAAAACATATAGAAGTCAGCATACAGTAAAACAGTAGCATATATATTTATCATAACAACTTATTCACTAGAATTCTAGGTATTTAAAAACCACAAAACCCACCAATTTCCTGCAGAAAATTAAAAGCAAACAGAAAAGACGGGGTGGGGGGGGGAGGGAACATTTAGAATGAGGTGATTTCACTGGAAATACAATGTTAGGTTGATTTCTATATAATTTCTAAATGTATGATATAGTCATACCTAATCTAGCATAAAAAATCCTTATATTTACTCCCTTTTTTTTTTTGCCCTGTATATTTTCAAAGACCTCCTATAGTTAACATTATAATATAGTTAGTTGCTACAAATAATCTGCACTGATTATAGGAAAACTGTCAGTGTCTGTTCAAGGTCTGAAAAGGCTGCAGCAAATAGCTTTTCTCTTTGCCATGGAGACTGGGGTCTGTTTTTACGGTTACTCTGGTAACCAAAGCCTTTCTGGTGCTAGTCCTTTTCAGTTACCTTAGCTATTAAACCCTCTGGTTGAGACAAAAGGAAGGCAGTATGCAGATACTTCCCCATAAAGCAAACCTTAGGGTTAAAATTGAGCAAAACCTGTAATAAAAGAAATAAAAGCAGCTTCTAATCAGCTGGTTACATAGTAGCTGTGAGGTGTTTGCGCGCTTGCCTACATGTGGGAAGCTAAGGCTTGATGTGTTTGAATATTAATCTGATTACTAAAGGACGAGAAAATGGATTGGCATCTTCAGTGCTGTTTCAAGGAACAGTCTCTCAAACCTGTGACCCTCATAGTGCAAAAGGCATCAGTTTTTCAAAGTTATCATCTGAGTAGAGTTTCTTTTTTTTAAGATGAGGATTTTGACATTGCTTGGAGCAATATATATTAAGATAATTGTAAGTAGGGATTACAGAATGCTGCCCCAACGTCATGGGTTTGTTGCATGATGTTAATGACCCTTCACAGTGCCTGGAATCCTTTAGCAAACAAAGCCAAAAAATGGATTCTAACCTGAAAGCTTATTAACATCACAATAATAGAATACCCAATTCCATGATCAATGTAATGAAGGTGAGCATAGAAGACTGGCAACAGAAAACATCATAAAGATAGAAGGCTGAGTAGTAAAATATTTAACTGCTAAGATGGTAGTAAGGGTCACTTTTGCTTGCAATCAGTAAGTGTAGGCAGACTCCCAAATTATCTTGTTTTCAAAACTAATGTTTTCACATTAGGTAAGGGCTTATTATGGCAAGCTTTCACTGTCCCTACACATTTTGGTTTGAGCTTTCTACTCCAAATGAAGAGGATTTTTCTCTGGAAGAAACAGCTGACTAAATAGGCAACAAATAATATGCTTCACAACTGAACAATCTATTCTTGCTTTAACATGGTCAAACTGAGTAACTCTAAACACTGCAATACCCATGGTGATAAACCACTTTTGAGCTGCAAAGTATTCAATTATTTTTCATTTGAATTATAAATATGTCACAGAGAAATTCCCCATTGCTGTTTTCACCCACATAGATTACCGTGTTTAAAATAAAGAAGAACTTTGTCCTATCAGAAGACAGTTCAAATTAAAACACCATGATGTAGCAACTAAATTAAGATGGATTGGTATTTGTTAACAGCGAGGAAAACACCTGCAATATTAAAAAAGCTAAAGTATCTGTTCATCCATAAATTAAGTGCAGCATCAGAATACTGGACTGATCTCAGTTGAATCAGATTTGCGCATTTCAATTGAGAATGCTCATTTAAATGAGCCACTGTTTGATGTCAGCATCACTGCTCAAAAGGGCAAGTACCAATCCCTGATACCAGGTGTGTAGCTAATCTCCAGGTGTTCCCATGCTAAGAAATAAAATATATTAAATATCCTCTTTGTTCCATTTCCTGGAGAAGACAGGAATTATAAGGAGAAGGGGAGAAACATATGTCTATGGAATGGCTGGAATCAGAAGAAAGTTGACTCTGGATTCACTGTAGTAACTGCTATTTAACTTGGTTTTGCATGCTGTTTCCAGAATTAGTGGGTTCAATGTAAAACTTTGGGCCAAATCTGTCCCCAGCCTTTCCACCATGTTTGATACATTTCTGGTTTTGAAGAAGTGGAAATTATTCACGATAAAATAATGATCTTGCATATTCATATGTGTGAAAAAATACGTACATTTGATAAAATGAAGAAGGTGGGTTTGTGACAGTCATATGCAATCACTAAGCTAAACACAGAAAGCTCTTGACACAAGAATTTATGACCATATTTGTCTCTAGCCTCTTTCACTAATTCCTCAAGTTGATATTTTATTTCCTAGGAAATCCTCTAACTGCAAATGGCATCATTGGGGTGTATGGAATATAACCCATCAGGTCACCCATAGCAGAATGATCCAGAAAATCAGACTTCTTTTTTACCTGAGGTAGCAGATAAAATGCAGGTCAAGATCTGACCTGTTAGCATTGGTTTCCCATTTCTACACCCAAGAATTTTATCCCTACAACTCTCCTGGTATCCCTATAGCTCCCCTTCAAATCAATTACCCAATGCTGATGCTGCAGGCAGACACATTTTTGTGGTAATTCTGTCTGGCTGAATAGTTGAGGATTTCCTTGCAGAGCACTGCATGAAGTGCATCTCCCAGGTGTCTCTTACTCCTACTTTGCAGGGCCAGGCACAGAGACCTTCAACTACTGCTTTTGCCCTTTCTGTGGAAGGGGACAGAGATCCTCACTGGAAACTGTTCAGCCTGGAGAAGAGAAGGTTGTCTGGGGACCTCATAGCAGCCTTCCAGTGCCTACAAAGGGTGCCTACAAAGAAGCCAGAGATGGATTCCTTGTCAGGAGCTGTAGTGATAAGTTCAGTTCTTGTAGAACAAGAAGTAATGAATGCAAACTGAAAGAGGGCAGGTATTGAGCAGAAATTATTTACCCTGAGGGTGGTGAGACACTGGAACCAGTTGTGCAGAGAAGCCCTAGAAGTTGTCCAGATACCCTATCACTTGGAAGTGTTCAAGGCCAGGTTGGATGGGGCATTGCTACCTGGTCTCATGAGAGGTGTCCCTACCCATGGCAGGGTGGTTGGAACTAGATCTTTAAGATGCCTTCCAACACAAACCATTCTATGATTCTGCATATGATGATAAGTAATCTTCAGTCCTTCATGGCATTTTGCCTGCAGGGAAAAAGAGTCATTATTCCCATTTGACAGCTGAGGAAGCTGAGATTGAGACTGAATGACAGCTACAACTAGAATTTAAACATGAGCTCTGGGATCATAAACCCAGTGTTGAACTGAAAACTTCATAGCAAACAGCTTAGATAAAATCCTCAGCTATGCTTGAGACACATTCATCTGAGGTAAAAGCATTTCTGAACTGGAGAAAAGCAGTTCAGATTAAACTGAAAGCCCACGTGTGTGTCCTAGTTTGGACATCACATATCTCAGATGATGTGCCGAAACAGAAACCACAAGATATAATCATCTACCCAAGGGTAAAAGATACACAGGTAAATGAGGAGGATTTATTGATTTTATACAGATGTACTGACACAGAGAATGTTTGGAGTGGCACATTTATCTGTAGGGGATGAGCAAAAGCCACAAAAACCTGTGTGTTAGTGCACACCTGGAATGCTCAGCTCAGGATAAGATGCTTTATCTTACTGATTTTATATCTTTGAAATTTACTTTTTTCAAACAGAAACAGAGGTCTGTGTTTCCCAGACCTTTCACACTAGCTCAGGACTGTGCACAAGTGTCCTCAAGGATGATCTGTGGCAAAGCTTCTAAGAACTTTCTAGCCCTGCTACTCTTTTGTAGGATTAAAAGACAAGGGGCATTGGTACTTGACCTGTGACTTCTGGGAGTGCATGGATTTGCGGGAAGAGATTCAGAGGAAGCTTTTGGCTCTAGGTTTTCAGAGAGGATATCTTCTAAAATGAATGTGCGATGTCTGAGAGGGCAGAGATAAAAGCAGAAAAAAAGAACACTATTAATGTGAGAAAGGATATTAGCAATGACTCAGTACAGTGACAAGCTGCTGTATGCATTCCGTTTCATATGTCTCTCACAACTAAGTAGGTACTCTGTCCTCATACAGTTGCACAGGATGTTTGGGGAAGGTCCACAATTTTCAGGTCATTTCTTGGCTGCAGCAAAGTTCTTTTTTGTTACATAATGGTCAACTATGCAAATATAGTTCCAATTTCGAGGAAGACCCATTGATGCAAAATAATGTTTCATCATGAGCTATGTTTAAGCTCAGACAACTTTTATAGAACATCTTGCAGTAGTCTCAGAAATGAAGCAACATTCTGAAGTACAATTTAACTATTATCAAATCAGTGCCTTGAAGATATTTTCCTGAAAAGTCTGGTATTAGTTTGAAAGCCATGAGACATAACTCCTGAACCTGCTGTTATGTGAGTCTGGACAAGACATTTGGCTTCTGTAATCTACAGCTAAATTAATTTTTCTCCTCTGCAGAAAAACTAATTAGGACTTAGTTGTGCTAAATCAATTACATAGAGCAAACCAAATGTGGAATTTTAGCAGTTATAGATTTTTTGTAGTGAGTTTATTCAAGTGAACAGGAACTTTACACATATAGGTAGTGCTCAGAGGCACTAGCAAACAGCATTCAGCAGCAAAGATTGGATCAGAAGATACATTGCAATGGTTGGCAATCTTGTGACCTTGCTTCAGTTGCTTAAGTCTAGACAGCTACAACAATTTGAGAAAACCCATTTTGTCTGATGCATCCTTATGATGCTGCCAGGTACAATTGCAGGACATGTGGAAGACCAGCACTGCCCTGGACGGATGACTGAGAGGTACCCTGGATATCCTCACCTAACTCAGAGTAGTTGCTTATTTAGGCAAGTAAGGCAACTAAGTTTGCCTGTTTAGGCAATTAACTCACACAAGCAAGTGTTCAGGAAGAATAATCCCTGTGGCTTTTGTATACATATGATCTCATGTAGCACACAGCTTTTTTTTCTGCAAGAGCTGACCATAATAGAGACAATAGAACATCCTTGAACACACCTTGAAAATATTCCTTCAGCCAAAAACAAAAAGTTTACTTTTGAAATAAAATGTATAAAGTTGTTCTAGTTCAAAGGATGCTGTACAAATAAGCATCTGACTTTCTCTTTGTCAAAACCAGAATAAATCAAAGCAATCTCCAACCAATTCTCTTTTACACATGTAATGCCACCCTTGTAGTAGATTACATGAAGCCCTATTAAGGAGCTAGACAGTTAATAAATATGTTACTGGTAAGAATTTATGCATTAAAACTGTTCAAACAGGTTTCAGTTGAGTGTGGACTGTAGTATCATTTAGATATTTTTTGTTTCAACGCTTCCTGGATTTCTTTTTATTTTTACTTGTTAATTTTAACAGGTTTTTTTCTATGCCATTAACCATTCAGATAATCACACATTTCCTAGAGTTACTTTTTAAACTGTTCATGCTTCCCTGCATGTTTTTAATTCATCACCTCCCAGCAACCTGCCCATGGCTCCAGCCTGGCAGGCAGCCTCATCATGAGCCCCACAATTGTTTTTTCTGTCTCACAGCCCCTGAATGCTAGAGCTCTATGATCATATGAGGTTCTCAACTTTTCATCAAAACAATAGGGTTTTTGCCTTTTACTTGCACAGCATCATTTAAGTGTGAAAGAGGTTTACAAACCTGATGCAATGCTTTACTACCTTTACAATGCCTTCTCAAGGTTTTATGGGTAGTCATGTTTTCATCAGCCTTGTGTTGACCTTGCCGGATGCTGGGAATGGGTTCCCTGCTGTACATACTCTCTCCCAGCTTGCTTTAAACAGCTGGGGTGAAAAATTTTCTGGGAAGTCTAAATTTTCATTGAGAAGTAGAAGACCATGACTACTCGTTGGGTTTCACTTAGCTGAAGATAGAGAGGTCTGGTTTCAGCTTGCAGGTGGCAGAAGCAGCTTCCCGTGGAGGAATGTGGGCAGTGACACATCTCAGTTGGAAACCAGCACACACAGGGCAGTGCATCCCTCACACCACACTCCACACCTCTCTCCCCAAAATTATCATCTTGCCAGCTAACATAACATGTCTGAGGAACTGACTACAAGCTGATGCCACAGAGGAAACTTGCCCTTCTGATGTGCCAAAGAGCATGACCATGAACATGTGAATCAGGCCAAAGGGATCAGAATCATAAAATACATTTCAATGCTATTATACATTTGTTTACGATTCTTCTTCGCCTACGTTGAAATTGTCTTCACCACCTTCTGCTGAAAGCAGTACTAGTTTCATATACCTGCTTTGAGAGATGTGAACATATGTAGATAAATTTGTGGTAGGGGACAATATTAATTTTCTCATAAATTTCTGTTTACTCCATGCTTTTCTTGAAGGAATAGCTATTTAGTATTTAAGTAAATTGGAAATCTTTTACCATTATACAGTAGCACTATCTTCAAGATTATTATTTTCCATTTGTAAATCAGGACATTTTGTCAACATGTACTCTTTGGCCAAGACAATGTGATGTCTTTGTTGGAGCTACACATAAATTATTACTTTGGCTATTGTAAATCTTTATTTAACAACTTATTCAAATGCAGCATGTATCCTCAAGCTTCATACATGGTCCAAATGTCGTAGAGCCAAAATCCATGTAAAGGATTGATAAAGCTTTGACTTATTTAGCTACCTACACTTGTGCCTAATTTTACCACAGAATAATTATGTATGACCTTACAGAACTCAAATTTAAGTCCTCTAGGCCTCAGAACAAAGTTATATGACCATAACTTTTTAAAGCACAAATAACTAATTTTGTGCAACCCTGTAGTCAATACTACTAACATTATTCCTGCCAAGCACCAGCTCATTCCACAAGATATATTGGCAAAACTGCCCTTGATCTTCAGATACAGTGCAGTACAAAGTGTAGCAGTCTGCATTTTTGTGGATAAATGGCTTCTCAGTTTAATTGTTATTTTGGGCTCTGATTTTGGTTGATTGCTACTTCTGTGTGCAACTAGCTCAGCCTTTTGAAAGATGAGTGGATATAAAATTTTTGACTCATGTTTACATTCTCTATATTTCCAGTGACTGAATACTTTGAGACAGTTTGTTTCATTAGCATTTTTCCCAGTTAACATTTAATTTAAACATAAATATAACCTATAACCTGTGGGCTTTTGTGTTAGTAAAAATACTAGCAGTCCTCTGAAAGGTCATGTGCTAGGTCTCTAAAAACTAAAAGATGACTTCAGAGATCACTTACTTCAGTATCATATACTAAACACAGAGTTCCTGTAGTCATATGACTGTTTATGACACAAACACAGTTTATGCAAACTTGACTTGTTAGATTTTAAGCATCATTCTGTATTTTTTCTGTTTATTTTGTTTTAAAACAGCTAAGCACTATCAGGAAATATATTGCAGTGATGGAAAAAGAATGAGTTATAAATCTGAGAAATTTAATCTGTATACTTTAATGGAAGCAACAATAAAAATACATAAGGCATTATATTCCAGGGATGAGAATAAATGTATTTTTCCATGCCTATAATCTATTACCTCAGTGTAATGACTTTAGCACTCAAAAGTGTCTGAGTTAATTGTTCTGTAATCCATTTTTTATCAATTTAACTCTTTGAATCTTAATCAATTGGGGATTAGTTGGGAGGGATGTTAAATTTTAATTGTTTGCTCCTTATAGACTATCCCTAAAAGTTGCTTGTTCCTTAAACAAAAAATATATGGCCCCTTTTATGCCAAGGTTAATAGAAAATACTATTAGATTTTATTCCAGAATTAACAGTACAGATACATCTATATCTCAACAGGAAATAAAATTATTATATAGACATAACAGTGGAAACACATACCTCCAATTACATTGGTTAGAAGGATTGCACATCATGTTCTGTCTTCTAGCACAGAATTTCTACAGGTACATAAAGGCCTGGCTATCTCACCATGTTTCATCTCACTGCTACTCCTTTTGCCATATGTGATTCATCACTGGTAATTCCTAAGAGTTCTCTTTTTCTTTTTCAGTAACTTTGTACACATCTCTGGAAACAGGAAACTTGATATTTTCTTAAAATATCTTGACTTGCCTTGACTTTGCAAAATGTCCTCTTTAGAATCAACCTCTGTCAGTCCCCAGTGGTACTGTAAAATCAATCCAAGCAGTCTTATGGGGTGGGTGTCCTGAATATTCTCCATGTCTTTAACTCGAGCATTTTTCAGCAGGATGCACCAGATGGAAGCCTGAAATGCCAGGGGAAGTTTCTTTGGGATGTTTATCTGGTGATGCATGGCCTATGTCTCAAGTTATTTTGTTTCTTTGTTGACTTTTACGGACATGTAAAATACTCAGCATCCTCTGCACAGTTGCACCTCAGCAGATCTGCTGTTTTGTGCAAAGAAAGAAAAAAGCGTGTTAAGGAAACCCTAGCCACTGGAGAAATTATTTGAGTGTACCTATTTGTTTTTATTTAGGTGACCTATATGATGTTGCATGTTGTCCTTTCTAAGGGGACAAAAAGCTTTGGAAATGTCAGTGCCTTTTATAGCTCTATAGGGTTATGTCTGTTGTGTGTATACATGCACACACACTCCTGCATACATACAAGAGAGGAAGTCATTTTATTTTACCCAAATCAGCTACTTAAGTAAATTGAGATATATAGAATTTACCAATGAAATGAGTGATTTGATGTGAATAAAAGAGGTGGTGTGTTGTAAATCAGTACTGACAGCCAAATGGGAAAAATTGACAGAGCACTGTAATCACTCCCAACATCCACTGAAGTTATTGATCCAAAACCTCTATAATCCCCTTCACATAACACAAGCAATTTCATATAATACCTGTAATAACAGTGCATTCAAACTCAAGTAGCCATCAGAAGCTTTGTATCTAATGGCAAAGCAGGCCTCTGCTGAGTAAGTGTAACAACTAGAGCGCAAAACCGCCGATGACTCCCGCCTTTCATAGGTAGCGGCCTGCGATAAGAGCTAGTTCAGAAGATAAACAGTTCCCAACGCCAAGGAAAATGAGCTATTAATTGCCCTCTTGCTAAAGACATCATAAAGGCCCTAAAGCCCTGGGTGCAAAACAGGGAGAAGGTAAGCAGGATTTGGGGACTGATAACGCCCCGGGTGCCATCCACGCAGCAGCGATCTGATGTTAATTACAAGAGGGGAAGGAGGGCTGAGAGGTATTTAGCTGCTGGGTCATTACATCCTTCCCAGGTGTTTTTCCCATGAAATGTTCCACCAGTTTTACAAGCTCCTTCTCTGGCTGATGGATTATTCCAGTGCCTTATCAAAGCTTTGCCAGCTCCTCATTAATATATAGAGCGAGCAGGCGCGCTTCTATATATCATTGTCTTCTTCTCGGGGAGGGCTAATCAGTCAGGCATTATCAGCCCGTCAGCAGAAGGCAGGCAATCAGGCCTGACAGCGGAGAATCATGGGAGAGCAGGGAAGGTTAAATGAGGCTGACAGTTGTGATAATGATGATTATACTATAAATTAAGATATGATGATAAAGGAGAATAAAAGACACAATCTGAAGCAATATTTGGTTTAACATGTCTCTCTTTTTCGGTACTGTTAAATGGCCATAACATTTATCACGCCGAACAAGAATGGACATTTAACTACCATGATAAAATAGGACAGCATCAGATTGAAAACCCAACAAGTTGTGATTATTGTGTCAGGCACTTTTCCACTGGTTGAAAAAACTGGAGATAGAGCATATGTTATAATCATTCATGCATTATTCTGCAGAATGAAAAGAAAATAGATCTATTTTAGAAATGTCTTCCAGACTTCTAGATAAAAAAAAAACCCAAAAGGAAAAAATTAATATATTCCCCTGCTTCCAAGATCGTTTTTATCAATGAAACTATAGGAACATAAGTGATAGTTCTTCCCTGCCACCTCCTCATAATGAATGCATGTATTTATTAGTAGCTGATTTGGAGGGTTTGTAATTGTTTCACTGTTAGTCTCTTATTAAGCAAAACACTGTAAATGAAATTACAACATCAACATGTCATTTTCAAAGATCACTCTCTTGTCAGGTGGTAAAATTAAGTAGGTTCACACAGGTGAAATCAAACAAGAGCTGGCATGGTTTGACTGTAGGAACACATGCAATAGAGTGGATGTCATGCAACTATTTGGTTGTTTGGTTAGACAGATGGACTACATATGTATCATTTGTTTATGATGTTTGTGTTTAGGGTGCTTAACAATCCTAAATAAATATCATCAGACTATGAGAATGAGAATGATGCTCGTTAGCAGTTTATGCAGTGTGCCAGACCCTGTGCACTCACATGGGCAGCCAGACCAGGCTGAGTAGAGAGTGCTCTGTCCCTGGATGTGCTTATTGTGAAGAGAAGGAAAAGTTTAGGAGGGGAAGTGCAAAACCTCCTTATTGGAAAACCACATACTTTAGAACAAGTTGAGCAGAAAGACTATGCTTCCTGCAGATATGCTAAAGAAAATATTATCTATGTACATAAAGATCTTTGTAGAAAACAAATGTTTATGGTTTGCACAAATATATAATTCTTGTGTCCATAGAGCTGACCATGATCCTATTGCCAAGGCAAAGCCTCAGACCAAGCCAATAGCCTAAAGCTATAATCTTAACAACTGTTTTGTGGATTAATACCTATGTATATTTTTTATGTAATGCACTCATATATCATGCATCTCTATCCACTACGCTCTTGCAAATATGAGCAAGGAGATAATTTGATAAATCACTGTATTATTTTTTGCAGCTTGATCTGTGCAAATGGTGCTTTTTTCTAGATATGAAAGAAGAATAAACTTCAATTAGTGTATGCTATATTAAAGAGAGTGCAGGAGAGGGAAATGAATATTTTTAAAATTCTCAGCTTTATTTTCCCCATCTCTTCTTTATTACCTCAGATTGGGAAGCATTCACAGTATAAAAGCTGATTATTAATAGTATAAGTGGTTGAGTTGACCACACAAGTCCAAGGCAAAATTATTTGCTTTATAAATTAAACAAAGTTAGTTCACAACAAGCCTTCCATGAAACATGACTTGTCTGGAATCTGCTCAGACACTATGGTGATGGCAGTCACTTAAGACGCTTAGACAAACAGAAATCTTTGCTGTGATTATAGCGATTACCTTTTCTGTAGTGACTGACTCCATGGAAATAAAACCAGAGCTATTTTGTGGAAGGTAAAAAGAAAAGAAAAAAACCCCAAAAAACAATAAACCCCACACAACCAAAAAAAAAGCCACCTTGAAACAACTGCTGCAGTATTGTTTTTCACTGGAAATGGCCTATTGTCTAATGCACTTTAGAAGAGTATTTTTATTATTTGATCAATTTGATTTACCAGAGCCATGAAAATTGCACACATTCCTCTCGTACAGATGTAAAGCAAGGAACACAGATGAGTTTATAAACCTGACAGCCTGTAATGGAAATGCTTATGCAACCAGCACTCTCTGGCTGTGCAGTGTGCTTCAGAAAAACCCAAAGATATTCATTACTAGAGGACAAGAGCGTGGAAAAATACAAAGAAAGAACTGTGATCAAATGGAATATCCTAATGCATCATCCTGGGCTTTATTTGTGTTTCTTTTCTGTAATGATACACAGCACTTTGCCTTGTTTCAGTTTGAAATGTGCTATTGCATCTGAATAAAATCACTAGTGTTTTTCATGAAGATAAGGATTTTGTTTTGCTATTTATCCTCTCTAAGATCAGAATTTTATTAAAGGAGCAATGCTGCTTCAGAGACTTTCTCCCTAGCTTGTTCCATCAATTCAAATGCACACTGAAGATATATTTGCAGGACTTCAGTCCAATAAACCAGGATGTTTTAGTGTGATAATATATTTCTTCTAAGAGGCAGAGAGGGGATAAGTCTGGTGCAATCAGGAAAGAGGAAAGACACCAGTGCAAGGATTATGACTACATATTTTAGGGAGATCCACTGCTGGAGTCAAAACACTGTGCATGATCAGATTGAACTAGGATTCATAGAAAATGGCGATAAAATAGAACATTCCCCTCTACCCTTTCCACCCCAGCTGTAGCTACTCTCTAAATAAACGAAAGTTATTAGGTGAGCTGCTTGAGGAAATGTCTGTTTAAAAAAAACCAAACAAGTTGTTTTCCAAGCTTTTATTCATTTGCAAGTGGTGGAGCTCATAATAGATGTTGGGATAAGCCTCACTGAGTTTAGATGTTCCATGCAGACAATGACCAAACCAAGATCCAATTCAAGACGTATCAAGTTAAATTTCAAATTTCTTAGTGGGAAAGAGTAACTCCACTGAATTCAGTTGGGATTTTGCAACTCACTGGATTTCTTCTGTAGAGACTTTAATTCATGAAGACACTCACCCTTGGGGCTTATACAAAGGTTCAAGAACAGGGATTCTTTGTTGTCCTTCCAACTTCTTTCCTGTCCTTCCCAGCCACACCCCTTAGTGGCCCAGGTATGCAGAGTGTACCCCCACAGGAGGTGGCCACTGCTAAGGCCAGCCAAGTCTGAAATGCTTGGCCAAGGCTCATTAGTCCTGTTATAAAAACCCAACGGGAAGTGTGGTTTATCATTTGGAGGTAAGGTTCTAATTTTGGCGCACAGGAGGCTGCAGACAGGAAAATATCTTGTTCCTTATTCCATTTTATTAACTTTGTTTTGTTCGCTTGAGCCCAGTACTGTGTAAGACTTTGAATAATCACAGCTGTACAGGTAGCTCCAGTGGAGTGAATGAGGGGCTTTTTCAAGGGCTCTGCTCCCTGCAGAAATGATTTGTACCCCTGCCTGATTGTCACTAACAGAAAATGAGAAATAGGAACATTCAATGCAAAGTAATGTGTTCTGTACAATTACTGGATTAATAATTTTATTCCATTACTGTGTGGGGAGAGAGGACATCAGGTTGAAAATCTGCAATTCTAGTATATTTCTAAGCGTCCTGTTAAGAGAGTGAGCAAGGGTCAGGAAACTTAATTATGCCATAACTAGATAGAAATTGCCAAGTGATAAAAAGAAACATCCAGCCAGATTCAGCAGGAAATTACAGCTTTAATAATATAGCATAATGCCTACTTCTATACAATTATTGGAGAGACCCTGAATGATTTTAAATAACAGGCTTGGTTTTCCAGTAACGACAGGGGGAAAAAAATCTGAAAATGACATTCTGCATTTTGCTGTAAATATTTTTCTGAGGTTTTGGGGGTGTTTTTTTAAAGACTGAACTATTAAAAATCTGATATTTACTCTTAGTAATGGGGAAATGCTATTATTCTGAAATGAGAGAAAGGTTATATTTATGGAGGAATTTGTATTTGTGGAAATTAAGCCTGTGGAATCATTCTTTTAGTGAATTGTGTTTATTGTATTTCTAATTTTGAAATGAAAAAGCAAATGCACTGAAATTTATATTAAAAACCCAGGGCTGACTATTTTTGTTTTACAATTCCAGTTTTTTTCCACACTCTGACCATGTTAGTGTCCAATATCTTCCCAGAATTCTTTCAGTAAAATGTTTATTAACAGATTAAAGATTTCCTTGCATGCTGATACAGGATTTCCTTATAATTTTGTCATCTTTATGAAAGATTAAAAAAAATACTGTTTTAGCATAAAGAAAACTCTTCATCCTAATGAGAAGCAGCTCTTTTTTTTTCTTTCCCCTCTCAGATGAAATAGGATATTTTAAATATTAAACTCTTATCACCTTTTGTAAACACTGCATGTGATATTAAGGCCTTTTGCAATATACGTGTTTGTGTTTGTCCATTTATTTCTAATGTAAGAAAGAAAAGTCATTTCTGGTACTACCCAGGAGAGCCCAGCATTTCATTTTGTATTCTGAGGATGCAGATTAATCAACCTGACTCTCTTACCCAGGGCTAGCCATTCTGCCTAGAAATCTGCATATCTGCATATTACTGTTCTTCCCTGAATTTAATTTCCTACAGGAGCTGATATTAATCACCCTGTTTAAACAGAGGGGATTTGGGGTCTATACAAATATGACATTTTTTTATGGAAGTTGTAGAATATTTTCTCCTTTTTCATTATTATTTAAAGAGACAATAGCATGGTACTTTAAAGCAAACTACAGGAGATAATTTTTGTTTACTTGAGCTCATATATATTTAGTTTAGATTTTAATCATAACATATGGCACACCAAGAAAGCCGTTCTATGTTTTCTTTCCAGATTCTACCTTCCCTGCCAAGAAAATTCCTCTAGATTTCATTGCATATGATGAAAGGGAGTTGGGCCATATACATCTCAAATATATCCTAGCTGAGAAAGTTTATTTGAACCTTTATTTAAAATGTGCACCAGTTTCATTACTTGAATATCAAGCATTACATCAGCAGGCAAGCATTTGTTTACTTCTGTTTTGCACCTGGTGAACCCAGGAAGAGAAACTTTGTTGATTTGTCAGATCAACGCTGACAGATCAATCCATAAGGCAGACATGGCTTCTCTTGTGGATTTCAGTGGCCCCACATCCTCAGCAGGCACCAGGGGAAGTACTCAAGGGCATGTGACACTGTTACTGAGGGGTGGGAGGAGGAAATTAGCTTGGATGTCTCACCATCCTTTGCCAGGTAAATCTGTATCTATCCAGGGCCACTGGTCCTGTCTGCACACAGGACACAAAATTTGGTCAAACAGGGAATCCCCATGGCTGGTAACTGTTGTCTATAGGTGAGAACAAAAGAAATTTCAGGAAGGCAGCAATGCTTTCACCGTCCTGCCTTAAAGCCCCTCCATATTTTGTGTTTGAAAGTGGAGAACAATGAACTGTCACTGTGTGACTCCACCGATGTCAGGCACATTGTATCAGGCAGGAATTCAGCCCAATCCGTCTGTCCCTCAGCCAGTATTGCTTGGCATCTTTTATTTTGGCTGCCGAGACTGCAGTTATGGTCCAAGCACAAACAACTCAGAAGAACAACATGCTTGGAAATATGTGCCTGCATACCCCAAGAGCCTGTGCCAGCTGGAAAAACAGAGCATACATCAGTTACTGACTAGATATACTGCCTATGTTAAAAAATGAAGCTGCTAGCCAGATTTTTGTTTAAATTTACCCCTGGCCTATTGTGGGACTCCAGGTTAATTTGGATTGGCACCTCTTTTACAGAGCTCTCTGATGCAGCTCTGAAAAAGATGGGACTTCCCTTTTCTTTTTTAGGAAGGTTGAGCTCTTTCACAGCCTTCTATCAAAGCAGTGCTTTTTCTGTCTCTTATAAATGTCACCCAAAACTTCATGAAGAGAAATTCAATATTGCATCCTTCTTGCTTTCTCAGTCAAGAAATACATATGTGCTTTGAGCTGGGGAAAAATTAAAACACAGAAATGTTGACTGTTTTCCAGTCAACACAAGTATAGAACAGGTTAAATAATGAGTAAATTTTCACATAAGATGTGATGTGAACCTGTCCCCTTATTTGCAAGATTTTAACCAGATGTGGTCTGGTTTCTATTCAAGCTCCTGGTTCTGTAAATTGTGTTGCAAATTCCAGAGAGATTATATTGCCAACATTTTCAGTGGGTTTGCTTGGGCAAATAGATTGAGGTGCCACAATGTATAATCAAGGCAGATGCTTGGAACCCTTTGATAAATAGTCATAGTGATTTTATTTTTCATTTGCAACTCAAAACTGAATGTGAGGTTGATATAAATACTTTTTTCTTTTTGTACAAATTTCATCTTTCCTCTTCATCTTCTAGAAATTCCATTCTATCTAAGAAAATTTCTATAATAAAGTTAAAAAAATTCCCAGTCATTTTGACTAACACAAGATTTTCTGGGGGATTTGTTATCAGAGGTCTTGGCATCAGTCTGAAGAGATTACTGGTATTCATGTCGTTCTTCCTGAACACCTAGGCTACTATTTTTTCTTTGCCTGTTACAAATCACAAGGGTATTGTCCCAGGCAAATAACAGCTTAGCATGTTTATCTGTCTGTGCTAATAGCATTTCATTTGAAGTCTTAAAAGTCACAAGTGGCTTAAAAGGGCACTATTACATGACTTCACATTTTATTGCTAAATGGCATGGTCCAGTTTCATTTGTTCTGCTTTGAAGTGCTCTTGTCCCTTGGCTGCCTGACTGCAGCCTTTTTCTGTTCAAACTTGGTGCATGATCCCCTTGAACGAAGGTACTGTCTTCTCTAGACAACAGGGAGAACTTCACTTGTAAAAGCACCATTTTCAAGCTTACTTGTTTGCCTTCTACTATTGTAATATTATCCACTGTTATTTGCTTTAGTACTAGCTTGCCTGTAAAGGAAAAGATTATGTAAAATTACAGTTTTGTAATTAACATACAGTACTTGTCCGCATTCATATGGAAGCTAGAACCGAAAATTATTTAAAAGCATTAAAATAGTGTTCTGTATCCTTGTAGAAACACAAAAAGGTGAGTAAAGGTGAGAGTCTGGACTGAATATATTCTTCCTGACATTTGATAGTCTTTATTTAATTTAAACTAAAAATGTTTTCATCTTTAAAATTGTGTACCTGAACTGTTTTGTAGGAAATACAAAATGCAAAATAGAGCACAGTCAGTGTATATAAATACAGGCAGATACTGAAGAAGTTTGCTGAATCAGCACCAAAGACAAATGTGTATTTTACTTTTTTTCTGTCAAAGGTCTTTTGAGACAGGATTAGAAGCACTAGAAAAAGACCCACTCTCATCTAAGGGGAGAATCATGTCTTATCACTAGAGGCAAATAAAAATAAAGAACTCTTTCTGATGCAAATCTAAAGTCTTTTCATGCAATTATAGAGACTGAAAACTTGGTCACATAGTTCCTTACCAGCCACCTGTAAGCTACACCTAACTTCTGAGCATGCTATGAGTGCTGCATGCTGATTTGGAATGGAAGTGTTTAAGTTTTGAGCACTTCAACCTTATCACACAGGAGGAGATCTCAGAACATTCAGGAAAAAATCCTCACGTTCTACTTGTGTTCATTGGAGCAAATTTTATAACACATATTTTACTTCGTACAAGACTAAAAAAGACAGAACTGGCACACTAAATTTAATTTTAAAGTATTTTAATCACAGAATTAATTTTCACAGTGCTTTTAGCAGAAAGAATCCTCTGGTATAATATATGTGGTTTGAACAAATGCATTTATATTCTATGTACAAAACAAACGCCAACATTTTGTTTCATAGCAAATATTGTCACCTGAAAATATGCCTGACTAAGGTTAACATGCTTACACCACGATTTTGCAATAGCATGTGTGAGATTTTCTGTAAATAAATCCATCAAAAAGTAAAAAGGGAAGGAATTGTTCTGAATCCAATTATTATACCTGTAGAGCTTGTAACATGAGATATCTTACTGATCTTTAAGAAACATGAAGCAGTGAGATAAGAGGCAATGATGGGAATATTTTTTTATTTGAGTCTTCTTCTATAACCAGATTCTTATTTATTTTACTGAAATCAGAAAAGTGTTCCGATCTGCAAGAACTTGAGTGGGGGAGATGTATGTCAGAAGAAAAGATAATTGATGGTAAACGTCAAATATTAAATCTTGATCTGGTTATTACCCAGCATATTAGCTATGTAAGAAGCTTAACAATTACAGCTATGATTGACTAGGTGGGATCCAAAATTCTAAATATCAACTGCCAGAAGGGATAATTATAACACATTAGCACCTGCATGCTTAGACAAGATTGACAACTCCAGTCTAACATCTGCTTAATATCACTTTCATACTTTTCATATTTTTTTTTCTTTTAGAAAGGAATAACAAAGATTTTCTTGAAGCATAACAATAATTCAGCATCCATGTTACACATTCAGTTGATTATAGTTGCTTGTTGTCTTTGGTCATGTTTTGCACTGACACATTTAAAATTAAACAAAGCCTTTTTGGGATTAGACAGCCACAGTTGTGGTATATTTTAGACAAAATGTACCTGTCAGAATCATTTGAAAAAATCCCAATAAGTGGGCTCCTCTTCAATCAGCTGGGATGGCCAATGCAATTTAACAAGAAAATGAAATTGGGCTGGAAAAGAAAGCCTTGCTTTCCCACAAGAGGAGCAAGAGAGTGAAGGAAATTTAGCATTCAGTATGCACAGCTCTGTGAAGCTGCCCTGCTGGGCTCTTTGCAGGGACAAGGCGAGGCATTCCCCTCCCGGCAGTCCTGGATGTGCCTGTCCTGGTAGCTGTGAGCTGGAGGCACCAGGGCTCTGTGCCTGCCCGTGGGCCTGCCTGGCTCCAGCAGCTCCAGCAGCTCCCCTCAGCTCCTCCTCCCAAACTGGGCTGCGGGGGGTCGTGCCAGGCCCCAGGAATTGCAGGGTGCCAGGACCCCCTTCAAGGTTGCTCCAGTTTTGGGGGACCCCTCCCAGTGAAACTCTGCAGCACATTCTGCCCAAAGGCAGGTGTTCTTTCCTTGTGTTGGCTCCCCAGTGTGTTTACCCGAGCAGGGACACCAGCTGCCCTGGTTCTGCAATGCAGACACTTTCCTCACTGGGAGCTTGTGGGAACCCAGGACATCCCTCTGGCTGTCCAGGACGGCCAAGACCCCTGCCAGGGGGCTCAGAAGCCCTGGGACCGAGCCCAAAACACCTGTACGTTTGATTATGACCTGTGGAGCAAATTACCAACCTTATATGAAGATCGGCAAGCCACAACAGTTTAGGTAGAATAATAGTGAAGTTATCACGGGGTGGAAAAGTAGATTTTAGATTTTTGGTGTGGAGGTTCAGGAGGCAAGATGGAGGGATCTGGGTATGTCCAGCCTTTCTCCTTCTTCTTCTTGGCCTCCATCTTCTGCTGTGTTGTTGGCACTTACAGATTGGTCTAGAGTAGAAGCTCACTGTCTAACATAGGTGATAGGTATTGGAAAGTAATTGTAAACATTGTACACTTAGTTTTTAGTATAAAGACATAACACCACCCCGGGGGCAGGCAGTGTGCCTGGAACTGTCCTGCTGGATGGACCTCGCAGGGCAGGAGAAAATTTTTTATAGATAAGACGCAATAAATAACCTTGAGACTGAGAACTGAAGAGCTCCAACTCATTCTTCAAACACCCAAGCTGAGAAAAGAGACTTTTAACAATCTCGGAGTCGCAGCGACCCAGAAAGGCCCCAAGAGGAGCTGGATTTTGGCCTTATAAAAGAGGAAGTGGTGATGGTGGTCCCATTGTGGCACAAGTGTGACTGAGCACAGACAGTGTCACCCCTCTGTCCTCCTGGGCAGAGGTGACATTCCTCAGCTGGCAATCTAAAGGTGCCTCCCGGCCCTGTGCTGGGGAGCTTAGCTGCAGAGGCTGCTCTTGGACTCTTTGGGAATTTAATGAAGTTTTTAATTGAAGAAGGCAGAAATTTCTCATGGAAAAATATATAGTGTTCAAAGGAATACACTTAGTAAAAAAATTATTGAAAAAGGGCAAAAATCTCATTCCCTGTGGGCTTAGCTTTATGGTAACCGAACACTGATTGATTTTATATTAAATCCTTTACTGCATTTAGTGAGCTATGAAGCTTTAAGCCCATGTAACTCTCTGCCCATTTCTTGGGGTACAATCCAAGGCTGTTTTTTAAGTTCAGAAAGGGTAGTTCAAGTATACACTGCTCAGACCTGATGTCATGGAAGAGTAACACACCCAGCAGTGCCAGCAAAACTACATAGAGAGGCAGAAGAGTCTTCTCAGGGTGCAGCTGCTGAGTATTTGGGCAAGCTCTGCTGACAAATAATCCTTTTGCTACTATAACCACCTCTACACATCTTAGGTCAGCTTTCTCTCTTATCAATTCCTCCATTCTTTACTTTGGTTTGATGAGATATTTTATTTCAGTTAGCACAGCTTTCGCTGTGCTCCAGCCATGGGTGCCACTGTGTGAGCAGATTTAAAAAGCAGGAGGGGAAGGCTTTGCCTAAGTCCAGGCACATATTTGGCAACTGCAAGAATTACCTACTGCCTTTATTTGTGAAAGCAGTGCAAAAACCCAATTCTTCATGGGCTTTAATGCATCTGAACATAAACCTAAGTCTTGCTGGATTTGATGGTACTAATAGTAATTTTTTTCTATTTTCACCATGAGGACTGTCAAACCCTTGAACAGGCTGCCCAGGGAGGTTATGCAGTCTTCATTATGGGTCATTTTCAAGATCCAACAAGATAAATTCCTGAGCAACTTCATATAAGCATATTGCTGACTCCTCTTTAAGGATGAAGGTGGACTAGAGGTCTCCTGAGGTTTCCTCTAAACTGTAGTTTTCCATTATCCCAATTTCTGAAAACAGTAATGAAACATTTTGGTAACATCTATATGCTAGAGAGGCTTAGAAAGATGCCACATGAATGTTTGTCTAACTTAACCTGATAATATTACCTATTTTTAAACTCCAAACTATTATGCATCTCTCAGGATGTTTTTAAGCTGTTAACATCAATGTCTTACACTGTTGGGGGAACTGAAGCATTTTACATTATATTTTGATACCACTGCTGTACTATTGCTTTGTTAAAGTTCATATTAATAGCAGGTTTCTACCAAAAATGATGCAGAACTGAATTTTGCACTCACAAAGTAACAGCAATATCCTGATTTTTAGACATCTTTCAATATGCTGGGTGTTGTTCTTTTTTATTTTTGGAGCATTAAGGAATACATAAGAAGAACATGACCAGAAATGGTTATTTTGCATGTATTATCTTTGCTAGTTATAATGACTTAATTTGCATTTAATTTGAAGAAGTGGTTATTAAAGTTTAAGTGGGAAATGTAACAATTTAAAATTGTCTTTTGAGTTCTAAGTAAACATCACCACTTATGAAAATGCCCAAAGAGCTGGACTATTCAGGTTAGTATTAAAATAGTTTTCATTTTTGTGCCAGGACAAAAGAGACAGCATAAAACACATAACATCGTTTTAGGAGAGATAATTTATGGTTCATTTGAAGGAGCACCATCCAAAAGAGTGTCCTAAAATTTATACTAAGATATTTGTTTTGTGCTGCGTGAGAGTGAAATTGTTCTGTCCAGAATTATTGTTCCTCACCTGCAAGTCCTGATACAGCATCTCTATTGATGAAATATATTGGGTTAATAATACATGTACACAACTAAATGATGTAAGTCAAGATGAGCAGTCCTGAAAGGGAGAAAACTTCAGTAATTTTTCATTTCTACATTTTCAAAGCCATTGTTTGACAAGGGAGGAAGGGAGGAAGGCTACCATTCACTCTTTTGGCTGGCCACTTTCCATTCTTCCTTTAGAAGAGGCTAAGATGACAACTTTTCAATATAGAAGCTTCCATTCCTTTGCAGTCTAATACTGTTTTACATTTTGTCATGTTCCTTCCATTAATAGACATTTGAAATGAGGTCATGGTATCTAAAATAGACTTCTCTTTAATATCTTACCATCATTAGCAGATAAAATTATATATATATTCCACAGTGATAACAGTTACATAAATTCATGGTTTTTCAGGTTAGGAATTGCATATATGAGTGCCTTGCTCATGCTCTTGAAGTTAACAGTTGTTTTGATGCCTGAATCATTACATGATCAAAACTTTGCAAGGATGTTACAAGTAGGCTGTAAAAATGAGGGAGAGTTTTATTATTCATCGAAAGTTGATGTCTTATCCTGTGTTGATTTACTAGGCACTCTGTCTTCATAAAATTTAGCAGCAGTTAGCTTTGTGAGAAAATTTTATACATAGTTGATGGGGCTTTTAAATATTACTGGTTGTCCCCTTCTTACAGGATTCTGAATAAGGGCCAGGTTCATTGCTGCTCTGAAATGATCAAGGACTTCAGTTCATTTGAAGTTCATTTATAATTCCATAACATGTATAAAAGCTAAATCAGCATTTCAACTCTGTGTAAATGTTCTTATTTTATGCTCATGTGAGATGCTAACAGAGTACAGTCAACATAGAAAAAGAAATATGTTTTCATATTTAAATATCTTTTTCATCAAATATAACTCAAGACATATCAGGTGGAAGAACAGTTTTCTCATCTGTTACTCTACTATATAGTCACATAATTTCCCAGATTCTCTATCAATCCACACTGGATCTAAATTTTTTAAATTTTGTTTCACATACAAATATCATCACTTTACCCTATAGTCCTATCTAGATCATTATTTTACCTTATACAGTCTTAACTAATTTACATTTTGAAACTGAAATATTAGGTATTGCTATTTTTCCATTTTCTACATCAGAGCACATTACCTAATTTTATTTCAATTTTGTGGTTTTTTTCATTACCCTTTTTGAAAAAAAATGTTACTGTAAATTTCACTCACTACCAAACCCACCATATTTTTGGTTCTCTATTATTCATTTCCTGACTTCTGCAAAGAATACTGGTAGATTGAAGATGCATGATTTGTCTTTACATCAGCCATCCTGGTTTGTCTCTGACACATTTGAGCATTTGATGGACAACATTTTTCTCAGACAACATAAATAAATAGAATTCTCATCTCAATGGCAAGATGCTGTGTAATGATAAAGGCAATCAGATCTCCTTCTTCAGGCTGTTAGATGATAACAGATAGAGCAGTAGTGTTTGCAAGCTTCCCCACCAATAGGTAGAGCAAATAATTCCCGATGAATAATGCATCCAATGAGTTAAGCTTCTCTGTCTGATTGTGGTGCAGGCACGAGCAGACCATGATTTTGTCTAATCTGTTCATTATTCAAAGTATTTGATTAGTTTGGGGTGAGCTTTTTAAACTCTATGCACCATTTTTTATGAGTGAACACAAATTGATTTACTTTAGTTATTTGTGATTGATCAGACACATAATGAAGGCAATAAACTGTTTTGTAGAACATATTTGTGTGACATATTTGTCAGTACTTTGTAAAAGTAAATTTCAGCAAAGAAAGCTGTAACTTTTTTAAACTAGGACCCTGCTGAGACTGCTAAAAATCTTACCTACTGTGAGCCATTTTAATTACCAGCAGGGCCTATGTAACAAATACAGGAAAGAGACTTCAGCTTGAAGCCAGCTAAACTGTAATTTGACCAACTGGAGTATGAGTTGATATATGCAACTACTGATGCCTATGAAGGACAACATCATTCAGACTCATCACCAGTCAACCATGATGTAAAAAATGCTTTCATTTATTGATCACCTCTAATCTATGTCAAGTCTTTATTATTTGATACTTGTCCTCTACTTCCTTTCAGCTTTGAATGCTTTTTTTCCTCAGAAATACATCTTGTTTTAGCAATTAATTCATAAATTCCTTCACTTGAGGATGGAATTCTTCACTCTTCAATTTCATTATTGCCCTCAAATGCTGTTGGGTTCATCAGGGCTGCTTGACTAAATTTGTCTGTGAAAAGAGTGTATGACATTAAAAATGCTGTCATATTTATGTCTAGAACAAATGACACTGTGATATTCACAGTCTCTTCTGTTTCAAAATACAATGTATTAAAATCCTTTCAGAAACACTGAAGTGGCATTGCCAGTGCATCAAACTTCACAAAAGCCTGTGATGTCAAGGTTTGCTGGATACAGTTCTCCTGTTAAGGAGCAGCTGTTCCATTTGTTTAAGTAGTTAGACTATTTTTTAAATGCCAACTGGTACATGTTTTAATATGAGATTGTTCCAGTTACTCTGTTTTTTTACCACAAAATATAATTGTTAGCAAGATTATACCAGATAATTTTGTTTCTGTTGGATCTTTTTAAACTTGCAGTCAAGAACATCTCAGAAAACCATGCAAGATTTAAATTTTCTTTTAAGGCACCTACATCTAAGAACATGAGTTTGTACTTACTCTATGTGGTTGTGTTGGACTTGAAGCCCAAATTTTACCCCCAGAAATGGCTGACCCAACACTCCCATGCCACCCCTCGGAAAGCACAGGTCTTGTAGGAAGACTGGAGTTGTTCTCAGGCTGCATCAGGAATTTTCACTTCTCGCCCCTGTTCTTGGGTGGCAAACTCATGCAAGGGACAGCCCTGGCCTCTGACAGCAGTGCTTCAGGCCAGTGCAGGAGTTTGCCTTCCAATGAGGGAGCAGAGGACAGAAACTCAAGCTGGCAGTGCTTTTGGCTGAGCAGACACATCCATTAGCTGCCCCTTCCCAGACAGTAAATGCAAACCTTGTCCCCTCTCCTCTCTCCTGGGTTACCAGTGTTGCCCTACATCATGATAGACTGAGAGAAAACAATAGGCTTTTCTCTGTATCGGTGGTGAATAAATTCTCACACCAAAATAACATGCAAAACACCTCTTTGTATTTGCAGATAGAAGAAGACTTAGCATGGAATTGTATTGGATAATATTATGGAACAATTTAGATTTCATTTTAATCTGTTACTGTCTGCATTACTTCCTGCTAATTATAGACTTACAAGTATTGGGTAGAATTTGAGAATAGATTATACTGATGGAAAAATTAAGTTAAATGCCAGTTTTAAGGTTCAGACTGTAGGACAGCTGTTTAATCTGTTAGATCTGCTTAAATCACTCTATGAATGAAGGCAATTTTATCATCAATGTACAATACAGATGGCAACTATTTTCACTTTTCAGGTGGAAACTATTGATCACTTTTGCATTTTTAGACTAAACAGGCAAATAGCTCAAAGTCAAGATCTTTGTACTCAAGTATATGTATTTTTTAAGATATACATTAATTGAAGCAGAATTGGAGTAGAAGTGCCTGTGACTCACCAAAAGAGATATGTACAAGTCTTTGATGCACTGTGTTGGAGAGACAGTATCATTAGTTACAGCTTTATAGTCACTTTTACTCTTTCAGTACATAAAAAATGAGGAGCAGGGAGAGGTCACTCTAAGGGAGCCTTGATAAAGGTCCATCCCTACTTGCCATATGATCTGCACACATGAAATAAGCTCCAGAAACCCTGAGGTCTTACAGCAAGTTGTGGACAAAAATGATGGAAGAGTTGATGATATTGGCAATCTCCTTCTAGTAATTTTTGGCAATATGAATGGCAAAGAAGGTCAATTTTTTTTCCCAGTAGTTTTTTTCCTGAAGAATCTACCTGAATACAAGGGGCATCAGCCTGAAGCAATCTTTGGTGTGGGGAGGGTGGTTTTGGGGATTGGGGTTTTTTTGTTCGTTCTTTTTTTAATCTTTATTATCCCCCATGACTTTTTAAACTTGGTAACATCAAGTATATCCACAGTTAAGTACAGAGCACCAGACTGTCCAAGATTTTATATGAGAATAAAATCCTGAGAGAATCACAGTGGGTTTAAATCTTCACCATTGCTTCATGGTTATAACTTAAAATAAATGTAACAAAGACAGACCCTATTTAAAGTCCAAAATACAGAAAAGAACAAGGATGGTGATCTTTCTATGCTACTACTCCCAGTACTGGACTTTACTTCATTGACTTTATTGTGCAAAATATCATTTATCTGCTCCTCTTTGTTTACTTTTAGAAGGTGGTTTCTACCAAGTCCCACCCTCATCAGCAATGTGCCTTAAATCTATATTTTCTCAAGGATGATCCTCCTACACTGCCAAGCTTCTCCAAAACCAATTGCAATTGTCTCCATTTGAGGAAATATTTTAATTAATCCCAAACTATTTGGCACATCTCTTTTAAGACAATATTGCTGAACACTGAAGCTTTGCTTCATTTTAAAGTTTTGTGGTTCATGCGAAGTTTGATCTCTTTTTCAACACTGATGTAGTTTTAGAAAACTGTTTAGTTTTCTGCCTCTGTCTTTTTTGACATTGTTCTGTAAGTGCTGTCTTGTGAAGAATAATGTTTCTTCTGTCATGGGTATTCCACTATCGTTTCTCCATCTCCAAATATGTTTTTTCCACATCCACATGTCAATCAATAGCTTGCCTTAAACTAGCAAATGATTGTCAGTGTAACTCAAATTGAAGATAAAGGTTTTTGTGCTGAAACTTAACCACTGATGGCAGAATAGACAGTATCCATCGTTTCATGGGAACAAACCCAACTCCAGCACTGGATCTCCACTGCTGCTCAAGTAGTTCACATGAAGCAGATGTGTTGTATATCCTACAGCAGTGCTCCACAAAAACACTGCCCATTTCTGACACATGCTCTTCAGCAATAATACCTGCTCATAGTGACTGTATTAAAGCCAACTATTACTATGCCTAGGCACAAAGCAAAGAACTGAAATTAATCCCACTGAAGGGGGTAGATGATGACTGCTGACCCTACAGAATCACAGAATCACAGGATGTCAAAGGTTGGAAGGGACCTGGAGGACATCTAGTCCAACCCCCCTGCTCAAGCAAGAAACGTTACCTAGGATTTCCCTTAAGGAAAATTACTCAGTACTGTGCCCAGACAGTTTTTGAACATCTCCACTGAGGGAGACTTCACAGCCTCTCTGGGCAACCTGTTCCAGTGCTCAGTCACCCTCAGGGTGAAGAGGTTCTTTCTCATGTTCAGGTGAAACTTCCCATGCCTCCATTTCTTCCCATTGCCTCTTGTCCTATTCATTGGCACTACTGAGAAAAGCCTGTCTCTGTCCTTTTGACACCCTCTCTTCAGATATTTATTGATAAGATCCCCTCTCAGTCTTGCTTCATGTAGCTTTGGATCCAGATTAAAGTGTAGTAAATGTCTGCCTCAGTCTGTGGTCTGTGACCACACTGTTACAGATTTTCAGCATCTGTAATGTATTAGCAACTTCTAACTTATTGTCTATTATACATTTTCAGGTGTGTATCTATGAGTGTATATCTATTTAAAAAGTGTGTATATTTATGTATACATTTACTGTTCTCATTATCTTCTATTTGTTTTTATTATATTTTCCATTCTGTGTCCTCCTGTTTGTCATGTCATTTATACAAAGCTTATTTCCTCTTTTATGTATGGAATTCTTCCCATTTCTCACACATATTTTCAGTCTTTTCTCAGGACCTATAGGTACCACAATGTCATTTTGTTATGAGATAAATAATCATATAATGATTGCTGCTGCTCCTGTGACATATACTTTGATAAATGTGATTGTACAAAAAAACCATACTAAATCAGTTTTACTCCTCAGCCTTTTTATTACCTGTATTTTTAGACATTAAATTCTTATGACCATCATATTCTCAGAAATGCTTTTACTGTACTCAACATGCTGAGACCTTGATCCCAAGAGGAAGTTCTTGGTGATCTTGTATTGCAAAAATCTTGTGCACAGGATTAAATACCAGTGTACTGACAATACAAGTTTAAAAACATTTTTCCCCACAATGGAACAAACCATCTTGACATGCTCAAAAGCCCATCCTGTTTTTAATTTACTGCTTGCAGCAAACTAAAACTAAACTAAATTTAAATTCAGGCATCAAGTTCAAATGTTTGAGCACCTCTCCTCTTTGACCTGTTCAAATAAATGTTCAGTTGATGGCAGCCTGAAGAGAAAATAATATGTTTAAAAGCTTTAAAACATTTTTTCTGATAGAACATAGGTCTCAAATGTTAGTCCAAAGTAGACTTGTGGCATAGTATATGAATCTCAAGAGACAGCAAAATTGCTGAAGAAAAGCAGATGACATAACTTCAAGTATCACCTGAGTATAATCAAGAAAAATTCAAAATGAAATTACCTGGTTTTTGATCCCAATACATGGCAATAAGTAATAGTAATGATATATAATAAAAAAGCAATCACTTTAATTGCCAACACTTTCACTTTCCTGGTTTATTCTAATATTGATCTTATTCTAATATTTATCTTTCCCGGTTTTTTATTCTAATATTTATGCTATGATCAGCTGCTGTCACTCATTAGCCCCAAACTGCCTCTTTATGCTCCCAGCTTTCAAACTACAAAATGAATGCTCCTCATTCCCTTCAGATAAAATAGGGCACCCAAATTTTCATGACAGGTGGACTGGTGATTGGTGTTTTACCACAAGAGCAAAGCACCAGATTTTTGGTTTGCATCCCTACTTGCCAAGGTGAAAGGTACTTCCCTGAGGGAGGCATTTCGGTGCCTGTGAGGAGAGGAAAGGCTTGACAGGGGGATTCCCTGCAGCAAGGGGATCCCATGGGATGAGGTGTGTGCAATCATCCTCACACATTCAGGCTCCAGAACCTAAACTCTCTCATGAGGTCTTCTTTCTCTCTCAAAAGCACCACAAGAATCTCTCTCTTTGATAAACATTTTCATCTACATGACTCCTTCATTCAGCCACTACTGCTCATCTGTGTCTGTGGAGGCTGGCATCCAGACTTCAAAATTTTTATATAAAGCATTTACAGAGTTAAAGCATGTGTTAAGATACACTGATCAGTTGCCTTGACAGATTGCTATGAAGTCTATCTATATTATAGCCTCCCTGACCATCAGAGAAGCTACACTTTTTCTGCCTTTTGATGTAACAATGCTTAGAAAATGGGCGCAGTAATAAAAACACAAAGTACAAATATACAACAAAACCATACCAAATGCTGCTACCTGTTATGAAGACTGCAAAAAGGCTGGAAAATTCTGAAGCTGCTAAAAGATAGAGGAAATAAAGTAATTCCACTCGAAAATTGATAAATCAGCACTTTTCATATTCTTCCATGTAAAAGTTAATTATCTGACTTGAAGGCTCAATTCAGCAGTATCTTCTAAAGAAACAGCTTTTGGGAATGTAAAATCAACCAGTTTGAATTCATTTTGGCAATAATGTTGGTTGTTTGGTTTCTCCCTTTATTTGTTGTTGCTGTGATCTATAATTTGAAGAGATCTACAATCTCTATGTAGCTCATGAAAAAAAATGTATCTGGAAAAAAATGCCAAACTGTTGCACCCTAAGTTTCAGGGCTTTTGAAAAATCAGTCTTAAAAATCTTAAAAATCTTTAAAAAAATCTTAAAAAAAGATAAAAACTCAGTGGAATTAAATTTTTAGTAACAAACTTATAGAAAGGACTGTGCTCCCACAGATTTTGGTGGGTGCATATGCTTGCACAGTCTCATGATTCTGGTCTGTACACCTCAAAAATACTATCCCTTTCCATTGTCAGCATTTTACTGGATTGATTAAAAAGCTAATCCATTTGAGCATCCTGTGCTTATGGTGCATATTATTTTATTGTAATACTATAATTATATTATAATGCTGTAAATATAGAATCATCTGAAAATAAGTGACAAATCTATGAAAACTAGTCATAACCTGGAATGTCAGAAATTCATATTATGATACAGGCTCCAGCAGAAAACATTATATCAATAAAATCAGCGAACACAAATGAAACCAGTTCATTCTGATTGCCAGAAAGCAGAGGTTGGAATTCTCATGTATTATTGCTATAAAGAGAGTTGGACCTCAAGCAATTTAAAACCTAAGTGGGAATTTATTAGCAACAAAAATACATTTGCCACCTGTTATGCTGGGGTTGTGTTGATATCAAGCATATGGTCCTTCCTAGCCTGTGAAAAAGGAGCAGCTGTTCCAATATGTCCAGGCTGTAAGCTGAAAGGATGACAAAAAGCAGTGAAGAAACACCACTCCAGTAATCCTTAGGCTTTCAAACTAAAAACAGAAGAAGTGAAGCTGGCACTAGATGAAAGGTGAGACAGAATGCACACATGCCCTCAGCTTACAGAAGTACAGCTGCACACACGTGCATGTGCTCATACAGACAGACACTGTCTGATGGGCTCAGAGATAAATCTATAAAGAGAGTTCAGGAGCTCTTGGATCTGCAAGACCTCTCTGATCTACTACATTGAGCTGGGTTGTTCAGGCCTCCACCAGGGGACTGTTTGATAGCTCAGGAGAGACATAAATAAGCTACCTGAGGTCAGCACAGAGCCAGTATGAAAACACTGCAGATGAGGTGAATCTCTCATTTTGTCAAGTGTTGCTCAAGGTGACAGACAACCAAACCTTTCCATTGCCTGGGCATTCACAGTCCACCCCTGCTAAAGGTAGGCTTGCAGAATGATTTCCTTTGCAGGTTCATTTCTTGCCTTTTAAACTTGGCTGGCAGAGCCACTGTGATAAAATTTGTATATCATTATTGATATAAATAATATCATATAAATATATTATAAATAAATTAATATAGATGACTTTGAAAATCGATGAGGAAATTAGATTTTGGTGAATTTGAATCTTCTCATGAAGCTTTGGTACATAGGACAATTGCCATCACTCAGGCTGAATTTGTGACTTTATTAACAAAGGAATGAAAAATTTACAAAAGGGACTAAAAGGGAGAAGGACTGCTGTCTAGCCATCACCTAGGCAGAAGAGAATTGCAGCTCTGATCGATCCTCCTACTCCTTTCTCTCCAAGGTTAAATGGAGTTGACTCTGAATAATATACATTATTTCTAGAAACTGGAAGCACTACTAATCCTACTTTTAAAGAATGTGGATATTTTAAATCCTTCTAGGGCCCATTCCCGAACTGTGATGCACTTCCTCTTCCTCAGGATGAGAGTTTATAAGCACAAGGTTAGGACATGTGGGAGGTGGTGCTTTGCATCCTCTCGTGAAAGAAGAGAGCACTAACCCACCATCTTCCCTATGTGTAGGTTTTCTAGCTGGACAGCTGTGAAGTAAAAAGAGGAAGGTGGCTGAGAAGAAAAATGTTTTAGAAGAAAGAAATGGGCGTAACTGCACACAGCAGGGAGTGTGTACACATAAATGAATCTCAAAGATTTTGTTCCTGGAGTCCATCTGCAGTAAAGCATGGTCATGATATAACCCAAACATAGTTTTATATAACCCAAGTACATTTGGCCCATTTAAAGGGAAATTTTAAGTTTTGAGCATGGTGTCACCAAAATTCAAGTGCTTCCAAAGCCAAGAGACAGCTCAGTCTGACTTAAGGATTGTGATTCTTATGACAGGCATTTGCCTAACGTTGAAATTCTGGCCCTAGTACTTAAGCAATTCTTGAAAACCACACTTATGGTATCAAAATTTAAGCAACATACAAACTTTCCTGAGTTACATGAAGTCATATATATTGGCTCAGTATTTATCTAATGGTGAGAGAAAGGAATATTTAGAGAATGAGGTAGTCCACCTAGAATTCAGTCTTTTAAAAAACTATTAGCTACCTAAAGTTAGATAGGAAAGAAATCTCAGCTGAGTAACAAATTCTGGGGAATTATGCTTATTTCTATTGCTTTCGCTACTTGGACAGCATATTCTATTTACTATCCACACTTCACTCTATATTTTTTCAGTTTCATTTGACTGTTTCCAACCATGCTTTTTACTCTTCTATTTATTAGTAGATCAATTAGTGGTAAAATTTCTTCTGTTTCCACTGAAATTTTCCAGACCACATATTCCTCGGTAAGATCCATTTTGTTTAACCTCTGTGAAGACTGCAGGCAATTTTGTTTTGTTCTCTGACCTTTATGAATAATTAAGTTTGCTGTCTACCTGATTCTATTGTCCAGTACCCTTTGCATCTGCTATTTTTATAAGGCATAGAGAACTCCTCATAGTATGCAAATACAGCTTTGTTCATAAATCCCTCATGCAAGAGCTGGAATAACTTCATCTGTGATGTTATTGTTACCTCTCTGAACCAAAATAGTAATATTTTATATTACTGTTAACCACTGTCCTGAAGCTTTTTGAGCTCAGTCTGTCTGCAGATCCTGCTTCTAGTCACTTTTTTGTACCACATGTTTACATAGGCCATAAGCACTTTCTCTCATTTTCTGTCCCTAATCTCATTATCTCACACCTCTCTATATTTAATTGCATAAGGCACTTATCTTCCTTAGGGCACTGTCTGTTAAGAATCATCTTTACTTATTTTCCTTCTATTTTTTTTATTGATTGCTCCTTCCTATTATGCATCATCAACAAATTTCATTCCTTTGGTGTTCATCTCTCCTCCTGGTTAAAGAAAATTCTAGTACAGAACTAAATGATGTGGCAGAGCAGACTCTCTTTAGAACAAGTTGTTACTCTCCCTTATGTGCTTTTCCCCTTTGGCTTCATAACCATTCTTTAAGCACATATGTGTCTGTACTTATGACACATTTGATGACCTTCTACCATAAATTTCAGTGACATGTTAACTGTGAAACTCTACTCAAGTTCTTTTAACTCTTCTGGTTCCCTGTTCTTGATTGAGCCATACATTATTGCTGCTTATCTTCAACACCACCTGTGGAAACTTTGGCTGTATTCTTCTTCAGCATCATTACAATTAAGATCAGCTTGGTTGAAACAAAGCAGGAACACAGAAAATAAATATGAATTGAAATGAGAAACACACCAATATGTCTGAATTACATGAATGTTTATAACATAGAAACTACTGCTATTACATTCCATATAAAGATTTTAAAATTAATACTGTAAAAATGTTTTATCAACAGACTGGAATGTCAGTATTGCTCATGAATGGTTTTGACTAATTAATACTAATTTGCTTATTTAGTAAAAGTCCTGTAGTATTCCTTTGTATACTTTTAACTTCCTTATGCATTTTAAATATTTTCTTGCTCTATCTCATTCAGAGATTTAGTTTTACAGACCATTTGTAACTAGGTTCTCTTTTTATATCATTACAGAGGCATCATCTGCAGCCACTCAATAATTTGTCTTTATGCATTCAAAAATGCTTTTCTCATCATTTATCTTTACATGTGCAAAGAAGCCATTTTGTCTTCTTCCCACTCCTTATAAATAAATAAATTTATTAATAAATAAAATGCTAAAAGATCATTCTCTTATTCTGGTCTTACATTAAAGTCTAAAAATTCTCTGAAATTGACAGCATGGAATTAACCATTATGTGAATTTTCTTGGGGGTGAATAGGGAAAACTCCATGAAAGGAGCTATTTTCTTGTAATAATTAACAATCATTTAACAATCTCATGGGTTTGGGCTCTCAGCTGATATAGATTGCTCTGCTGGTTTAAACCAGCTGAGAGTCTGACACGTCAACACTTTCCTCTATTGCTTATTATTTTATACTGAATCAAAATTACATTTTACATTTGTGCAGTCAGAGCCAATTGAAGGGATAGGAAAGAAGCAAAAATTTAATGTTTATAGCTTCTCTTCTGTATTTCCATGACCCTTTTCTTTCTGTGCCTGCTTTAGTTAGTAACCACCTTATAGTTTGTATGTACTTGCCAAAGCCCTCATTATTACTCTAATTCTCCTTTCTTTGAAGTGAGTAGAAATTTAAACACTGACTTTAGATTGAGTAGATTTAGGACAATGTAAGTACCCTAAGTACCTTAGGGAGTAGTTACTCATATCAACATAAATTAATAAATAGGAAGTGATTAGGTTTTACACTTAGCTTTAATGCAGGGGAAGCATGAAAGCAGATGTCTCCTATAATACAGATCCCAGGCAATGTGGAGACCTTCCATTCCATTTTTTATTTACTCATTTTCACAATGTGCATGTAATAATCCAAAGGATTCTACTTTTCTTTACCATGAGTCATATGTCAGTACTTTAGGGTCCATGAAATCCTGAATGCAGGATTAGAGATCAGTTTAATGTCTGCCTATTAGACACAGTCTTGTTCTTCAATTTTTAAAGTATTGCTATCACAGATATCATCAGATCTCCTTCAGTTATGGAAATGCTCTTTTTAAGTGCTGATATGACAGGATTAAAATTTAAGCACTCGTGTTGTAAGAGATTAAAAGAAGGTATTCAGTGATTTACCCTCCTTCTCCCTTCCTATTGCAATGGACTGAGCCTGTAAGTTCACACTGTGCAGATTAATGTCAACACTGCCAGCTTTCCAATATTCAAGGAAATTATAGTACACACACATTGAAAACCTCAATGTCTTTTTGAAAGCCTTTTCTAAAGCATAATTGCTCATAAAGTAATTTGTAATTTAGAATTGTACAGACTAAGTTCCTATGAATGCCCTTTGGTTTTGTGCTTATAGTAATGTATTGAAAGGAGCAAACAGACTCTTTTCAAGGTATCACTTGAGTTCTGTCTATCCCCTCAGACTTCCCTGTTAACTCTGAGAATTTTCAATGTTAAATAATTCCTGAAGATTTGTCACATAGTCCACTCTGGGATTTGGCACTAAAATGAAACATGCTCAGAAGCAGCAGGAGCTGTGTGAGAGAATCAGGGGAAGCTGTGTAGCTGCTACCATCCCCACAACTGGGCAGGATGCATGTGGCATTGCTTTTTGAGACCTGGGAGGAGAGAGATGATGGGTTCTGGGAGGTCTTCCATCTGTCTCAGCAGTGTATGCCACAACAGACACGCCAACCTTTCCACCCAGCTGATGGCAGATGGGTTTTCCCTGTAAATGTAAATTTCTCTGAGTTAGCTCACATCTGAGACTGCAGTGGTTGCTCTGAACACTGAAAAATTCTGAGGGAAACCAATTCAGAACTGACAGCTGCCCCTTCTGTAAACATATTCAGTGAAGGAAAACATACTAGCTAATGTAAATCCTCCGGTCTGTGCATGAGTAAGGCCACTGCAGCTTGGAGCCTTCTCCTTTATAATGGCTTGTGAAAAGATGGGATTTGAGATCATTGCTTTTAGCAATTTCCTCTGAAGAAAAAAAAAAAGAAAGATGCTTTTTCCTCTTGAAATTTTCTATAATTAATCTTTATTTCATAATTATATTGCTGGCTCAAATTTTAAAGGCTTAGACTGTAAATAACAACTGTGAAAAATAATTCAGAACTGAAATGAATGAGACATAAAGCTAATTCCTACCAGCCTTCTTCATGTTGTATGACACACTGCTTCTTGAAGCTGACTGCATCTACACTGTGTGGGAAAGGATGCTTCTTTAGGGGGACATCTGCATTCATGTCATCCTGATGCCTGCACACTGCTTTGGAGCAGGGAGCCCAGCCTGGGCTGCAGCCTGAGTCCTTACCATCTTGGCAGGTTCAGACCCTGACACAAGGTGCCACCTTTTCCATAATGCCCACAGTCCTTGCTGAGGGAAAATGCAGAAAGCAAGCCCAAGAGCCAGATGAACTTCTGCACAGGTAATCAGGAGACCATGGTTTGGATTGCACTGAAAGTTAAAAGGCTTAAAACCAGAGGTGGAACCCAGTGTTGATTATTAAGTGAATACCAATAATGTTTCATCATCTTGCCATGACTAACTGAACTCAACTAAGAAATTTAAGTTTTGTTGTAGTTGAATTGGACTTCATCATGGGCCAATGCAGACACACAGGAACCTTTCTCTGGGATTTGCTCAAGCTCTTATGATAGAGATTTCAGACTTTTCTGACTGAACTCCTGGTGCTGGCTCTCAAGGGGAGTGGCTCACACAGGGTAATATTAATCCTATTAATGCCTGAACACAGACCAGAATTTTTGCAGGAGAAAAATTTTCACAGGAGGCTTTTTTACTAATACCAGAGAAGAAATCTTTATGTGAAGATAAAGAGGGACATAAGACATAAGAGGGAGAGTCTTGAATGCTTTAGGACATTTTCCTAACAAAGTTTGGAACAACGTCTGAAATTAGGAAAGTCCGTATGGTATGACTTTCCAAATGAGAATGTTGGTTAGCCATTTTTTCAGTTTTAGCATGTTCTCTTACTATCCTTTTAAGTGCTTTTAGTTAAAAAGTAATGTTATCTAATAGAAAGAAATTGTTTATTGAAAACTGGAGCATTTCTTTCCAATGCATGTGTCCTTGATAATTTACTTTTAAAATAAATTATACTAATAAATGCAGTTTACAAACATTCTTTATAACCACCAAAGAATCCAAATAGGAGAGATGTGAAAAAATCTCAGTATATAGAAGTTTGAGATTTGTGGTCTGTGCCTCAACAAAAACATGAAAATCTACCCGGAATAGAAATCTTAACTGAGAAGAAAATTGCTTAGTGTCCATTAATTGCATATAGGAGACTTTACAGAGAGCAGGAATCATCCTTCTCCATTTCTGTTTCCATATAACCTGTAGCTCTGAGATCTGTAATCTCTGCCAAATTTGATTGAGACTGGCCAAAGCTTAAAAAGGCTTTGGTCAGGCAGTGATAGCTGTACAAAAACACTTGAGCATGTCTGCATGCATGCACACACAGAGATTGCATTCCATGGGAGGAAAACCATCTCCAGCTCAAGCTTTAAGAGCCTGCATTGTTATGCCCAAAGGGATAATCATTTGTATTAATTATTAAGGGAAGAAATTTCATATTGGAAGTGTTTAAGGAAAATAGATTCAGTAGCACTGTCTAAAGAGCTTCTGGTTGCTTTTCATGCTGCTGAAAGTTGAGGTGGTCTCTAGGTACTTGCCAGCTGGCATCTGTAAATGACATTTCTTCATCCATAGCCCTTCAGCAGCTTGCACCACTAGTTGAAGTACTACAAGGTATCCAGTCATGTGAGAATTGATATACTTTTTTGTTTTAGACACATCAAAATTAAATTTTTACACAACATTCCACAATAGGCTGATGTGATAAAATTAAATATTTGTATTGAAGCTTGTGTAATAGAAGGAAAAAGAGGACCTGTATAGTACATTAAAAGACAAACAGCCTTTTGGCTGTGAACCTGAGGCATCGCCTTCATGTCTGGATATGCTAGAATGAGTTGCTTACTCTTTTTTACTTAGGCCAGCAGCTGGTAAAGGTCCTTGGGTAAGATATGTGAAACCTCAGCAATTCTTTGAAAAGGCCTATGTGGTTCATTCAGCTGGTTCAGATGGCAGTGACAACTAACATTCACTTATCATTGGCATACATTTTTCCTTGCTGGATGTATAACATTGATCTGAGCAAGAATGAACACAGGCACATCAGGGAGAGCTGTCTGTCTGATTAGAGACTAACTCCACTATACTGAAACCATTCCAGTGCCTTCCTTCTTCTCTCTCTTTTTCTTTCTTTCTTTCTCTTTCTTTCTTCTTCTTCTTCCTTCTTCCTTCCTTCCTTCCTTCCTTCCTTCCTTCCTTCCTTCCTTCCTTCCTTCCTTCCTTCCTTCCTTCCTTCCTTCCTTCCTTCCTTCCTTCCTTCCTTCCTTCCTTCCTTCCTTCCTTCCTTCCTTCCTTCCTTCCTTCCTTCCTTCCTTCCTTCCTTCCTTCCTTCCTTCCTTCCTTCCTTCCTTCCTTCCTTCCTTCCTTCCTTCCTTCCTTCCTTCCTTCCTTCCTTCCTTCCTTCCTTCCTTCCTTCCTTCCTTCCTTCCTTCCTTCCTTCCTTTTCTCTCTTTCTTTCTCTCTCTCTCTTTATATCTCTCTTTCCCTCTTTCACTCTCTCTTTCTTGTCTTTTAAAAAACCACTATTTTAAAACAGACAGTGCTTTTCAGAGATGCCTGGTTCCTTCTCTAATGCTGCATTATCTCTTGCGATGTCATATTGACCTGGTTTTGTTCTATACATCTCTATTCTGGTAAACTGGCAAATCCAGCAAGTTCTGTGCTGTATATTTGATGTTACTTCTTTCTTGAGGTCTTCTGTGACTAGTAGCAGGTTGCCTAGATAAACAAATCATTCCTTTCTCTGTATGGCATTTTTTTCTTGACCATTTTTTCTTGGGTTTCAAGTGTACTTGTTTTGGTTTTGAATGCTTCATAAGTCACTGCATCTTGCATAGTTTTTTTGGATCTTAAATTGATATGAATGTGATTGGTCTCTTTAAAGGATAAAAAGAACAGAGATTTACAATATCCTGGGATTTTCTCTCTGTCTGGCAAATTTCATGTTCATTTTATATTTGCCATTTTAGGAGGAAAAGGTTACTTAGGAGAATACAGTAAGACATAAAACACAGTATCAAGGTCCCTCGGATTTGGTTGATACGTCCCTCTGCCAGACTTCCCTGCTGCTCCTTCAATTCTTTAGTTGTCACATCTACTTTGGCATTAATGTCACCCATCACAAAGTGTAAGTTGTGTTTTGGTATTCTGTCAATCACAGTTTTGAGACAATTGTAGAATTTGTCCTAGTCACTGTGTTCTTCTGTCAGAAAACATCTCTGCATGATTGACATCTTTAGGAACTTGGTTTGGAATCTGGCATATATGATGTGCTGGCTGATAGCTCCCCAACCAAAACGTGATTTTTTCACAAAATCTGTCATGGTGAACATCCAGTTTGCATTTTCTTTGTCACACGATGGTTCAGCTTTCAGTGGGTTCAGAGATGAGTCCCCAGTTTTTATCTTTAGCAAGGATCATGAAAGGAGTAAAGCTGAGAACATCAATACCCCTTACAAGGGCTCATAAGAACATGGATGGAGAGGTACGAGAACATTTCCCTGAAAATCATCAGGACAAACCACAATCCCTACATGTTTACCTTGTTCCAGAAGTTCTTAATCCCATGAGCAGAAGTAGATATTCATACAGCAATTCTATTAAATAGCTGGTGAGATTATCCAGGGTGCTGTGAATATTTCCTTGCTTTCTGAGCGACTGCACTCCTGCAAAGCTCTCAGAGATGGTACAAGCTCCTCATCTAGCCCTACAACTCTTAGAAATGCAAACTGCCAAAACAAAGAAATAATGAAAGAACCATATAGATCCTGAAAACATTGGCATGGTACGGAAATAATATGGATTTGTCTTAGGAAAATGTGACTGATTGCACTGTAATAATAATAATTTGAGAGATATTACTCAATATGCAGGAGAAACACAGAAAGTGGTAATACTGAAAAAAACCCCAAACCATGGAGTGGAAGGTGTAGTGATGAATACTTTGTTGCTATAGTGATGGGATAATACTGAATACTACTTTGGACTGTCTACTCAAAGGCATCCTTTTTCCAAAGGAACTTCTGTGAATCCTTCTGGAAAACTCAAGTCGATTCTGGCCATCACTTAGCAAAAAAGAGGCTGCCAATCTGAAGGGAATTTGGAAGAATAACAAAACTGATTAAAAGATTGGGGGGACTGAGGTATAAACATAAATATATAAACTACTGCTGGATTAAGCCATGACTAATGTGATACACAGAGTGCAGGAAAATCAGAGAATGACATAACATTCACATACCCATTGATTTGGATATAGATATTCATGTGTTTCTTGTGGTTGCTGTAATTTTGTAATTAACACTATAAATAAAACACTTAAAATGCCTATTGCAAGGAAAATCCTCACTTTTATTAGGCTGTGAAAAAGAAAATTATAAAGACACTAAAGTCAAAAGTCTCTAGCACTGGCAAAATATAGAGTAGATGATCTCACAGTTGCAGGGAAACAGATTGGATGATCTTTGTTCTCTTTCTTTTCCCTTGTTTCAGATTCTGGTACCAATGTGTATTTAGTATTAGACTGATTAGTTTTCTCTTCTCATTGTGGTAATCTTTCACCTGCTTTGCTTTCAGAGTAGGAATTCATGTAACATATTTACTATCAATGTAATCAGCTAATCTTCTTATACCTCAGACTGTTTCCTCATATTACAAAATAAAGAATGTATTTAAAACTGTAAAAAAATATTATTTGGAAGCCAACTGTGGAAATAAATTATCCATCTTCCTATTTTGTGTTAGCTGTGAAATATTTGTGCCTTTCCTTAGTTATATACTTTATACTTTTAAAATAAATGGCACTCAAAGAACCCCAAGATAAGCTGCTTGTCTAAAAAGATAGACTAGTTTATTTCAGAAGATCTGGAAAACACATAAATATAATGTCCATTATAGTCTCTTCAGCTGGCAAGAACAAAAATGATACAGTCTTGCATTATTTTTGTCAATATTAATATAATTGACTAGGGGACAGGGTAATCTAACAGCAACAGCTTTGTTAGATGTACAGTGAAGCCAAAAAACTGGAGTAGTTAGTTAATATCCTCAGCCTAACCTTCACATAATCACATTACCTCCAGAACCTCTGTCACTCCTGACAGATGTCCAGGGAGAATTTGGTTCTGAGGATGAACAAGAGGATGAGACTCTGGTCTGCAGCTAAGCAGAGCCACACATGGCTTCCAGTAATGCCTCAGACATCTTCCATGGACAGGGGGATATTGCACTGCCAGTGGTTTATATCTCTTGCCTCAGAGTGGTTCATAATAATTCTGCCTTTTCCTCATCCTGAAACACCATCTTTCTACTTTTTCTGAGCAAAAGCTGTGTTCATAAATGCACCCAAAACACCTGCCAACAGCTGGATCAAATCCACTGGCTAGCAATTAGCATGTTTTGTTGGGGAAAGAGCACACTGGCTCTGTCTGCCAGCACTGTGATGTGCCTGCCAGCAGCCAGTGTCGTGGGAAGGTGTGAAAGCATGACAGCCACCACCTGTCCTGCCCCACAATTTAGCAGGTACCCTGTCGTTTCTGAACTGGGAAGCCTTATGCTTTCTCTGAAAATATATATTGTCCTAATGTAATGTTTTTGTGTCACTGCAGCTGGGAAACAGTACAGCTAAAAGGAGAGCAACAAATGTATGCTCTGCAGTTTGCATTGTTCCCCTAGGTTCTGTATCTGACACCTAAAAAGGATTTCAATAGGATGAACAAAATTTTAGAATAAAACATTTCTTTCCTCAAGCCCACCTCTTAGACATTACTTGTGGTGACCTGCAATACCTTGTTTCACACCTTTTTTGGCAAACACTGATGCTGATATTTGTTTGGTTTGCTGTATTTCATTTTAAATGAAAATGTGCAAAGTCTTGCAGCCTGAGTTCACTGTGAGGTGAGGGGCAGAAATGCCCCTTTTCTGATTATCTGCCAAGACAACTTCAATCAGTCATGACTCATATCTTCAGATTCGCTCTCCAGACTCTATCTAACCAATGTGCTGATGCCCATTTAAATTAGGCACCTCATCTTCCTACTTTTCAGGTCTTTCTGACATCATGTCAGGAGGGAGGAGAGAGCTCCCATTAATAAACAAAATAAGTTTTATAACTGCTTGAATGAAATATAGTGATATTTTGAACCTTACTCATAATTGCTTTACTGGTCTTATGTGACCTTAAAGATTAGATATTGGAACAAGGCCTGGGATACAAATATTTCTAATATAAGTTATATTAATTGGGTTCTACACTGTGTATCAAAAATAAGGAACTGTTACTGTAGTTAGAAGGATTTGTGCATTACTAGAGATGCCATTATATGTGTAAACTACATGCAAAATGTTTTTTATTGCTGTTTCCAAATTGACTTTAGGTGAAAGCACAGCTGGGTGCGGAGGAAGCAGGCATTTAAATATTCAGCTCCCACTTTTTGAAAATTGCACTGCAATTTGGAAAGTGCATTCTCTCTTGGGAAAATTAGGCCTTAAAGTCCTGCTGCAGATGACTGACGGTGCCAGCTCTCCATCAGTCCCTCCATTCCTGTGATCACTGGTTAATTCTCCATTTAGATAGCATGACTAAATTTCATATTGTCTGCTCACACAGTGAGGAAATGTACTGTCTGCACTGTCTTTGTAGGGATATTAAGCAGAAAATAAGTCTTTTGCATTGTGGACGCTTTTTCCCAAGATTACACTTGTACTCACTGATGTCAGTAGCAGTAGCCAAGGGACCGAGTTATAAAAAACTCTTGGGTCTTGAAAAACAGAGCAGAGGCATGACACTGGAATTTGGTCCCTTTTAAGAGAGATAATGGCTTCCTCAGGTATTGTCTTGTAATGGACCCAGGTTAATTAACTCTTGTTTGTAATTACAGAATACAGTTACCTGAGTTTAGTGATCAGCTTTGGCTAGAATTCCACTGAAGAAGCAGTTCTCATTACCATTGCTCCTGAGTGGACATGTGTGTACCTTATGCCAGCTGTGTTCCCCTCTTGGTGCAAGGTTCACACAGCTGCCCGTGAAAATATGACATATTAAAATTACCTAGGAAAAAAGTTCAGAGAAGTTTTGTGATCCCCTCCATGTCATGGCTACAAAAAGCCACTTGTGCAGGTAACAAGGGAGGGTCCATGACCATGCAGCTACATTTGGAAGGAAGTGCAGCCACCTCTTCTAGTGGAGCCTTGGATTTAAACTGTCTTCATCTGACCATGAAGCCTTTAATGGTGCAATTTCATACCATGCTGACTATAATCTAATGGTAGAAAGGATGGCACTGTACCCATTTCCCTTCCATCCACTTCGAAGAGTCCTGATCCATTGAATGCTGGTGGCCTGGATCTGTTTGATGAACTACTGGAAAACTAATCAGCCATTCATGGTTGGACCACAGCATAGCTGCACAGCCCTGGAAGAGTCATGGGATGGGAAAAAGTTGCAATTGGCCTGGTCAACAGTAGCTGCATTTGAAATAGATTAGCACAAAGTTGAATCGAAACCTTGAAAAGCAAAGGTGGGTTCAACTTGTTTTTGCAGAGGGTGACATCTACCCCAAAATGTTTTAAAGGTACACCACATGCCCCTCTACGCAGTTCCTCGCATTTCTTGTCTCAAGGTAGCACCTTTAGTTTAAGGACTGTTAGGTTCCTTTTCCTTATCTGCCCAGCAGGGTTTTTTGCTGGATAGTGTTCATGGAGCCACTTACTTGAATTTTAGATTTATGTCATGGTTTGAGAGGAAGTGAGTTTTTGGAATGCTGTGGTCAAACCAGTAGGTGCTCAGATTTGAATATTGGCACCTGGTGTGGCCACCGGGGGACATGGATATGCCTCTGAGAACACAGGAGGTTAAAAGCAGAGATCTCCCATGAAAACTTCTCTTGGGTTCCGGCGGGGAAACAGGTCAGACCTCTGCCCTGCCCAGCTGCTGTGGCTGGGCCGGGGAGGGGGAGCCATGCGGCCGGGTGAGGTAGGCCGGGGCCTGAGGATGGAAGGGTGGAGGAGCACCAAGAGACACTGGGCAGCCATGGGAGTTCTGGACAGGCAGAGCCTCAGATTTTAAACCCTTTTCTTGGATGATGGAAACCTTACAAATGCTGATCCTCCTGGAGCTGAATGAGAAGAGAGATAGAGATGAGATAAGAGGAAATAGGCCATGAGAGAGGAATCTTAGGTGGGAGGAGGTGATGGAGTGGCCTTTGGCTGGACTTTTCTTGTATAGCCATGGACAGAACCATTTTTTCCTGTGACACAGAGACTGCATTTAGGGGGAGGCAATGGCTTGGAGCCAAGGGAGTGCAGTGATGTTATAGGAGTGCATGAACAGAGACAACGGGTGAGGAGGGTGGTTGGTGCCCTCGATGTTCAGTGGAGGAGAAGATCTCTGTTCTTGAGACCCCTTGGCCCCAAGAGGTGAATTTGAGGGGGACAGGTGTCCCGAAAGTGAGAGACTGTGCTCTGTTTTGGAACTGCGCAAAGCACCCTTAAAAGGAAAGCCCTAGAAGCAGCTCTGGTCCATGTGCAGTGGTGAGAGCATTGGGCATGGATGGAAGATGTCACCATGGCAAATGATCTCCAGGCAGTGCCACATGTGACAGGAAACACAAGAGGTCTCAACTGTGTTTCCTGGGGAAGTCCAAGAGGGACTCCTCACTCCTTGATGAACTGAGGATTGATTATCTAAAGGGTGGTGATGGACTGAGAGTTGGTGATCTGAGGGATGGATGTATTGGAAATTTGGTGGGGGGGAGGAGGAAATGTTTTTTGGAAGGTTTTCATTCTTTCTGTTTGTTTCTTTTTACAAATAGTTGCAAGTTAATAAAGTTTTCTAAGTAGGAGCCTGTTTTGCTCTATTCCTGGTCACATCTCACAGCAGACACCAGGGAGAATGTATTTTCATGGGGACACTGGCATTGCGCCAGCATCAAACCATGACAATGTACTTGATCTAAAACTTTAGAATACTCTAAAACTTTAGAGTTTTACATATACTTGATTCCCCAAGATGCTAAATTGTATTTATATGCACTTTAAGGCTGTTTTAAGCTTGCTGGAATGTTACTTGTCAGGCCTAGCAGAAAACAGATATACTCATTTCCCAGCTGTGTTTCTCTATAGATGTCCAGATACATTTTGGTTCTTTACTCCTTTTTTATTTCATGTTGAGTTCAGTGCCACTTGGGGACCCTCATGTGTCTCTTGTTCTCTATTAGAGGGGAGTAATAATTTATTTTTTTTTAAGGGAGTCTGTATGAGGATCCATATCAATAATTATTTCTAAAATTTACAAAGGCGACAAAGTTCAGCTGAAGAGGGCTTCTTTATTGACAGAGATAGAAAGCAAAGAGCACCAAAGTCTCAGTAAATAAATGCCTGGTAATTGACTTTCAGGAAAAAAAGCCAGCCTTTTAATAGGTTGTATCATTAGCAATGCAAAACCAGTCCTCAATGTTATTGTTACAGAGATTTTTGTGCTTACTTTTCCCTTCCTGTTTCCTAGTTCTAATTCAATCTTTATTATTTTGGAAGATTTTGCCAACAGAAAAAGCCTCCGTACATCAAAGTGGGTAGTGAGTGTCTGGGATGAGTGAGGTTCTGTCAAGGGAGAGAATGGGATACTCAGCATTAGGAGGAAGTACTGTGTACTTAGAGATGAACAGTTTTATTTTAATCTTTTCATCTACTTTAGCTCCTTTTTGTTTCAGCTGCCATAAACACTTGCTGTAAAGCCAATGTTCGGTACTAAAAAGATTTTTTTATGTGTGTTCCTCTCATTTCTGTTGAAACATGACACTCAAATTGGAGATAGGAGCAGAGATCAACAAACCCTGTCAGCTCTTGTCAACCCAGGTGTGACAGTGTGATCTTCTTAAATTGCTTCTAATCTGCCAAAGATCTCTTTATCTGCAGTCTCCATCATGCTGTTTGCTCACATTTGGTTAACACTTTAAATTTCCCTTTTGGAGGTGTCACTGTTTGCCATTTAGCAACTAAGAAGAACTGGGAGAGCAGCTTAAAGCACATGGATTTGGGAAGCTAGAAAAGCTGATTAGCTATTCAGGGAGAATAATCTTATTGAAAGTAGTAAGAGCTGTATAAAGAATGCTTTTCCCTTTCCTTGTAACAATCTTCTAATTATGTTGTCAAGCTTGCTGTCGTGTTCTCCCCCTGTGCCATTAAGAAACCGTTTTCTAAGTTAAGAAAGAGATTTCCAGATTGTGATGATGTTTGCTGGATTTTTTTTATTATTGTCTAAAGAATCTGTGTGTATTAAGCCAAACATTAAAAAATTATTCACGTGCAGCATAATTGTTATGAGACATTCAAGGCTGTGGTGATGGCAAGAGAGGCAAGGGGGTGCTCAGCAGGTGGGGGTTATTCTTCCATATGCCAGGGGATTTCACCTCTCTGACTGGGATCTGAGTCTAGGAGGAACCTTTGTGACTAAAATATGATCACAAATCGATAGGTGCTCAAGGGGTCAGAAGCAAGGCCAAGATATCTGCAGCTGCAGATTTACAAAAAACCCCAATATTTCTTGGTAATGTATGAAAAAGTCCAATTGTATCCACTCCTTTATTTTTCCTGTTGTTTATATTTTGATGAGAAGAATAGGAGCCAAACTTTTAAATATTCCCTTCAAACTGGATGTCTGGTAATTCAATGTCTCAGTATGGATCCATTCACTGATATCAGCATGTTGGTGGATATACAATGTCATATAATTAAAATAAAATATATTAGTTGCCAACCAAACCCAGATCTGCTCAACTGTCTTGCTGTTTCTGATTAATGGTGCAAACACCACCTATACTGTGGCTTTGACTTTAATATTTTCCTATTAAAAATGCAGTCATTTGACCAAACACAATATCAGAAGTATTCATTAATTTGCTTTTGCTGCTGAGTCTGCAAGTGACAGTTGAAGTTTATATTAATAGCTGGTAGGATTAGGTGTATCACATTGCTAAAACCATACCACAGCTGAGGAAAAATCTGCAGAATAACCATCTTTATCAAAATGACTAACCATGGTGTCAGTCCTGACACTATGCATTGTGTTTTGTTATTGAGCCTCAGTGACTTATTTCTCCCTCACAGTTAATGACTAAAGGTGTGTATAAGGTGTTACTGAGCAAACACAGTGCACTTTGTAAGTTATTTCTTTAAAAGTATAATTGCATGCCATCATATATTTCAATTTTCTGGATATTCCCCAGAGTCAAATTTCTTCTTCTCCCATTTGCCATTGTGTGACTCCACTTCAGTCAGAAAAATTACTTTTTATTTCAACAGCAAGCAAAAAGAATTTGGCTACAAAATTTTCCATATACAAAATACTCGCTACCTGAGTGAAAACAGTTCTGCTTGACTAGTGCAACTCACCAAAATCTAAAAATTTTTCTTTATAACAAAGTAACAGTCACTTTAGAAGTGATTTTTTTAAAAAAATCTCCTTATGTTTTTTACCATGTGGCACACATATCCATTATCTTACTTAGGTATACAACTGGCCTACTGAAAATTGTGTATCACTTTCTCATAACATAAATACATAAATAAACCATACACACACACACACACACACAGAGATCCATACATATATACATACAACAAATTCTTCTGAAGACTACCAAGTAGGCTGAGAGAAATTATGAACATTTCTAACAGAAACTTATTTTATCTTAATTTCAATTAAAAGTTAGGGAAATATTTATGTACAATAATTTTGAGTTGACAGATCTGCAGTTTCAGATGAAACCAGAGTATTTTCCAAAACGGGTAAGAAATCACTTTTCCTTCAAATGGACATATGCTATGTACTGTGTTAGCAAGGACAATATGTTCTAGTCTGTGAACAAATCCTCACCATGCTGAATTTTATAGGAAAGCTAATACTACTACCTAACACAGAATTTGCCTCTGTGAATGGAAAGCCAGATGTGCCTCAAGGATTTGACAAGTGGGAAGAAGTTGATATGTATTTCATATATACAGGTGCATATTTTTTTAGTGAGTAGGGCTAAACTTTGCTCTCATAAAGTATGCATCTACAGTGAGAAACTACTTCTCCTATGTGAGATTTTCCTCTTTTTTTGGTCTTCTCAGACTCTATAATCCCAATGGAAACCCTGTAAAAATGATTGCTGTTCCCAGACCCAATGTCATTTTAGAGAGTATGAATAATATGTAGGTTTTTTGGTCAATGTTAAATTTGACCAGACCCTCAATAAGCCAACTCTGCCACATGCTGTTCCAGCACATGACCTCCACACCTATGGGGCCCATCTTTTCTCTTCAGGAAAAGTTTTATCAGACACAGCAAGTTTATGAGCTGTACCTAGCCTGGCATTCTCCCCTAATCACATGGGATTGACAACCATTTCCTGATCTTCCTTTCAATGGTGAAAACCAGTATTCTTTCCAGAAAAGGAATGTCCATTTTTTTACTTCCCATATGAATGTCTAACATGAGGAATTATGTCAGATTCTGAACTGCTGTTTAAACCTCAGGAAATTCAGTGAAAGGAATGTGCCACAATGTGATTGCAAGAGATAGCTGAAGGGTACATTAAGCGGGGAATACTGCAGATTGCCTGTGCAAATTTTCACAGGGTCTTTTGGCCATACTGCCTGCTGCTGTGTTTGGGAACACTCAGGTGCAGCAGTAGTGTAACAGGTGTATGTCAGGCTGCACACAATTTGGCACTGGAGGGCATGGGAAGCATCTTTCAGGCTGGTAGATGCATGGCTGCCTTCCAGTCAGGGTAAGAGAAATAATTGTGTTCTTTCTTGGAGCTGAAACAGAGATACCACATTTGGTGCTCATTCTTTTTCAAAACTTTTATGCAGTAAACAGGCTGCCACACAAAGGTGTAGTATCCTCTTCCTATTTCATATTTCATTTGTTTTCTCTGCCTCCCTCCTCAGTACCACTACTGAGAACTCTTCCTGCAGAGGATGATACAAGCTTGTTCTGGTCGTTCTAATATTCTGATAATTCACAAGCTGTATCATTCTTGACCCAGAGTATATAATTAATTCTGATTATTCACAGTTTATGAATGCCTCCAATGAATGATAACTTTTATACATAACCTCAGTTTTTCACAATTATTGCTATCTCAGTCCCCAAGATATAGGAGGATGCAGTCTCTGATTTGAAGAGCTTACTTTCTAATTTGATCCAAGACACAGGTGAGCATAAATGAGGAAAGAAGGAGAGAAAGAAAGAAAGAAAGAAAGAAAGAAAGAAAGAAAGAAAGAAAGAAAGAAAGAAAGAAAGAAAGAAAGAAAGAAAGAAAGAAAGAAAGAAAGAAAGAAAGAAAGAAAGAAAGAAAGAAAGAAAGAAAGAAAGAAAGAAAGAAAGAAAGAAAGAAAGAATGAATAGTGGGTTACTATTCATTACACAGGTTAGTAATGTCACAGCTTGATGATTCTGAATAATTTTCACATATCCCTTTTATAAATCAATAAATAATGATTGTTGTCATTACAGAGCTGTTTAACCACTATTTTTTGGCTGATTCTTTTAAGTATCACTTTCAGAAGTGGCTTATGAAGAGCAAAAGAATAGGGTAGAGAAGAAAAACAGAACTGTTTCCATGTGTGTGGAAGAACACAGATAAATAGTGTAGAGGAGAGTCTTGCTAAGAACCTATCCCTGAACTACTTGCCTCAGTTTTCCTGGCAGAACAAAGAATAACTTAATAGTCTGAAGTGACAGAAGACAGCAACAGGGGGACTGAACAAAGGCTAGATGGTTAAAGGAAAAGGGGCATTATGCATTTATTGCTGCACTTAAACCTTGCACATGTGAATGAAATCAAGGTAAAATGCTGGAAGGAGGAAGACTAGATGGCAGAAAGGATTTGGTTAACCACATACCAGATTACTGCTAAAAGTTGAGCTGAGAGCTTAGAACAATTGTTGTCTGCAGATATATGCTTATGGAAAAGGTTATTATCAACTTTAACTGTAAGGTAAATTAATTTCAACTGAGTTCTTGTCATCCAGAAGCCAACTGTCCAGTCCAAACTCCAGAGACAAGCAGCAGCACTTCCAGAGCAATATTTACATGTTCTTGCAAGAAGGTGGTAGTCATCAAGAACAGAATTGAACCATGCACCAAGAGAATCCTCTGTTTCTGCAGGATAAACTACTTAAACGTGCATGTGCAAGTGATTGCTTCAATTCTTGTAAGGCCCATTTCCTTTCCATGACAAGCAAGGAAGTGTAAGGAAGTGTTCTGTGTTTCAGATTTTAGGGTTTGGGTTTCTGGGTTTTTTTAACACTATGACTCCATGTAGAATCTATCCAAGTGGTACTCGTTTTAGACACAGCTGCAAAAAAAAATCTCACCCCACTTCTTGTGGTTAAAAAGAAAAAATGTCAATTGAAAAAAATCTAAGATCAGTAACTGCAGGTTGTCTTGACATAAAATGCTTTGTAAAATAATTTGCAAGAAAATTGTGACTGCAGTTAGACAGGTACTTCATTATTAATATTCCATTACAAACTAACTTCAGAAGAGGCCCCAGGAGGCACCACAGTTGCTTCCACAAAAAAACCAAACCAAACCAAACCAAACCAAACCAAACCAAACCAAACCAAACCAAACCAAAAACAAAAACCAAAACAAAAACAAACAAAAAAACCCAACCAAACTGGAAATTAGATGTTTTCTCATTTGAAGGCCCAGCCAATGCCTTCCTAAATGTTATATCACTGTACATCATTGTAAGAAATCAGTAGAGCATCTCCTACTTAGCTGGTTGTTCCCATTGACCTGTTGTGCCCTGTCGTCCTCCAGGTGTTCAGTGAAACAAGCACTGCCATTACCCTGGGTGCAGCTTCCTGTTCTGAAGGGTTGTTGAGAAATGGTAAATATTAGCAGAGATTAGAAGAGGAGGAAGGAAAAGGAGAGGTAGCCTTCACAATGTCCAATAGGTATCTGCTGGGTTGGTCTTACCAAATGAGTGTGACTTCAACTGAAGTCTAGATGGAAATGTCAGAGGATGGGAAAGTTTCTTTTTTTGTTCTTGGCAAGGAAAGTTGTAGGGCATTGCAGGGAGGTAAGGAACCAAACTGGAGCTTAATCTTTGTTCCTAATATGAACCAAAATAATTTCAAGTTCACAGGACTCCAGCAGATGGAGATGCTGGAGATGGAGGCAGCCTGGCCTTTCCCAGACAGAGTGTGCAACCTTGGAGCCTGATGATTGGTTCTAATTTTTGCCTAGAAGAACAATGAAATATGTACTTCAGCCTGAGCACCTCCCCCTACTGAGGTTTTCTTTGCAGAATATCCATTCCTTCTTTGCTTCCTGCTGTGCCTCATCTATTTGGCTGGATCAGTGTGTAAATACATGTCAAAGTTCCTGCACTGATACTAGAGGGCACATGAATCCAAATGCGGTGTTGAACTCAGCAGAGCAGATGGAATGTGCTCTGAGAGGTTATAGTCAGAAAAGCATAAAAATCACTCACTGCAGCAGGTCTTCATTTAGTGAAAGTTCACTGTTTAGGAGCATAGAGTTCTATCCCCATCAGGAATATAGTCTTATTAATATGAAATACATGAATGAGCTGTAAATAAATAATCACCAGTTTACATGAAGGTCATGTATTTTCTAGTTGATAGGGAAAAAAGAAAAACAATCATCTTAATTTTTCTTAATTTTCTAGTTCCACTGTTCAAAACTAGATCTATAAACCCAAGTGTTCTTGCCTTCTTACCAATCCTTTCACCACCAGTGTTTGGCTCTAGGATAGAAGAAACTCCAGATTCAGAGTATTGTAGATGTAGATGAGATGCAGTCTAGAATCTAGGTCACCTAAAAATGACAAGAACATTGTTCACCCAAAGCATTGTCTAGGCTCTTTTGACTGTACATCCTATGTACAACAAGAGCTTAAACACCTTCCTCCCCTGTAGACTTTTGCATGGCAGACACCCACAGGTAGGTGCCTGACTGTAACATTACCGAACATTACTCATGAATTTCAAAAATAGTCTCCAGCTTTTCTTGTAGCACAGCTGCTGCAGGTAATTGATCTACTTGGGTGAGGTGGAGAATATTTTCTCCAAGCTGTTTCTCTTATTGCTCCTTGATATCGTGACATGAACTGGAAAAACAGTTATGCCTATTTCAACTTCATGAAAAATAAGCCTTCATGCTTTGGTTTTGGTCAGGCTTTCTCACAGAAGTAGAATCAAGTTTGTAAACATGAACCAAGTCAAAAGTGACTCACATTTCAAAGGAAGAGCACATACCTCTTCAAGGCTTTTCTGCATTTCCAGTCGAATTTTGCTACTCAGCCACAAGGCAGGTCTGTGTACAGCAGGAAAGGTTTTAGGGGCTGGACTTCCTTACTAAGTGGAGTGTTGAACATTATAGAAGCACTGAAAGAAGGAAGAGAGAGCAGTAAAATTTGAATTAAGTTGATGTATCCAAAATGTCTTCTAATTGCATCCTTGTACCAAACGAAGATGTTCATGACTTTCTAATGGCACAAGTGTGCCTGGTGTGTATGTTTATGTACTAGTTTGTCATCTCTCTTCACTAAGCATAGATCCCAAGATAATTAGATGACAGGATGCATATGAAGCATCTACACAGCATTGTCTAGAGTCACATTTATCTGTGTACTGAATTTCTCTTTGGAATGTGCTCTTGGTAATTGTATTCAGAAATGCATTTTTACTCTCTATCCTCAGTGTCTTTGGTTTGCTGTTCTTGCCTTGCTTCTTTGCATAAGGACCTAGCATTACCCTGGTTGGAGAGCCACAAGTATTTGCTTTCTTCTTTTCTTAGAAGTGGAAGAAGTAGAGTCTGCATAATGTATTTTCAAGTATACTGTTTAAAAGTCAGTTCAGGGTAAATGATCTACAGCAACATTTAAAGGACAGTGATAATGAGAATGAAATAATATTTTTTTTGCTGTCTCCCTCCCTACCATTTCTATAATCCATTAGTTAAAACTAAATTATATCCTTGTTCAAAGTCATGTCTGTTAAGAAGAGTTTTCTTTCTTAGGTATTTTTCACAGGCCAAAGGGCCTGTGAAAGAGGTGAGGAGCCTACAAAGACCACACCAAAGCAAACAGCCTTATTCCCAGGAGGAATGGGAACCCCTGGTGCTGAGAGTAAAAAGCATCCTAGATTCCTATAGAAAGGATGGGAAACAGTAATCATGGTGGGAAAGGCAGAAGAGGGGTATGAGTGGCAGACCTTGCTTTGGATAAGGACAAAGCAATCAAGAAGACTTTTTTTTTTCAATTGGTGGCTCAGTTTCTTTGACTAATTCAGCCTAAGGAGATGATTCCTAGTCTAAGGCCTAGCCACAGTGAAAATGATTAACTGCTAAATGTCTGTCACCACCCACAGCAAGAAAACCCAACAACCATACAGGGAGTGTGCACAAGAAGGGACTCTCTCCTTATACCTGAAGAGCTGGGTACAGGCAATAGCAGTATCTGGCAGACAATGGTGCCACTTCATCTCAGATATCATGAAGGTGTCTCAAATTTATAGGCCTGGTTTTAAAGAAATGGTAGGAAAGCACATGGGTCTGCAGGTGATGTCAGTGAGCCCTACCTGAACCAGACTATCTCCAAATTTAACACTCTCCCTGCCCCCCAAAACAGAAAAAGTCTTTCTGAATTTTATTCCCTCATTCAAAAATCTATAGACTGAGAGCAGAAAGACATGCTTCAGTATTTGGCTGGATTGCCTCTTCATACAGGACATTGTATCTTTCCTAGAAATAGGAACACAACCTATCTTGCACAAAGAGACCATTTTAAGCACTCCAGAGACTAACAAGGTTGCTACCTGCCCTGGTAAGAATCTCCAGCAATTATTTTCCTTTGCTTCTAGGGATTCTTTTTTTTTTTTCCAGTTTAACTTTGTATTCCAGTTTTTGTTATATATTTGTCTGAAAGAGTGAATAGCTTCTACCTACAGAATATCTTTTCCATGTCTGATAATTTAAAGAGAGTGACCAAGTTGCATATCAACCCTTTTGCTTAAAAAAAAAAAAAAAGAGTGGATTTTCCCAAGAATGACACTACATGGATTTTTTTCCATCTCTGAAATATTTCTGTGTTTCCATTTTTTAGCTTTTTGGTGTGTTGTCCACACCCCACCCCCTTTTCCAAAAGATGTATACCAAAGCTGGACGCAAGGGTTAATAGAAGTCTCATCAAGGGAAAAAAAATCAGTTCTTGGGTTTTAGTTTACATTTCTAATTCGTGAGGTCTACATTGGTCACAGGATCACAAATAAAACTCAGGATTAGGCAGTTATTGAAGGCAACACTAATCTCCTCAGAATTTTACAAGACAGGTTTCCACAATATAGACAGAAGTTGTTCATATAGCAACATTAATTCCTAGATTTCCAAATGCTGTTTGTTTCTAAATGTGCCCATGCCACATAAAGCCCATAGCAGTAGATTACACCTTACTCCACCCTCTGATAATGTACTAAAAACATTGTTTGACTTTACCTAAAATGGCAGCAACCAAATTCGGGTTCTAGTGGTGGTGCTGCAACAGTTAAACAAGGGCATGGGTATGTGAGAGACAATACAGAGCAGAGGAACCAGCCCTGAAAGACATTTTTTTTTTTTTTTTATGTACCTGGAAGTATTTGTGATTCTGAGTGAAACAGAAAGCCACAAACAGAAAAGTCTGGGAGCTACTTACCTATGTAAATGATTAAAATAATTTGATGCAGTGAGACCAAGACCATTCCCTAGAAGCTCTGGCAGTAATGCTCACTGATGCCTTCCTATTAGCAATTGCATTTTAAGACCTGTCACTGAAACAATTTTTAATCCACCCAACTTGCACCTGTAACCTAAGATTTTTAATCATGCAGTACTCTGTCAAATGCCTTGGAGAAATCCATGTAAACTATGTCAGCACAGTTGCCTTTATCAAGCAGACCTGTAATCTTGTAAAAAAAGCTATCAGGTTTTTTTGACAAGACCTACTTTTCATGATACCATACTGACTGGCATTAATTAGATTTTTAATCTTTAGGTCCGTGTTCACAGAATCACAAATTAACTTTTCATAAAACAAGTGAATTTACCCTGCTATCCCAGGAAACAGACCAGACTCCTCTAAATAACCAGATTTCATTGCAGGTCTCATTCTTTTGTGGCTCCCCAAATTTTAAGATGTTTGCTTTAAGTACCTGCAGTTAGGCAATTCTTCTGGTATTTTCGCTAAGTCTTTTTCAAGACTTGTGTGTGAGTTTCTAACTATGAAAATGCCACCAACACACAGCACAATTTGAAAACAAAAAAATATCTGTCTTCACTATTTTAACTAAATATTATTAATGCATCAGCATTTTTCAGCTGCATCATTGGAATTACTTCTGTTCTGAAAGAAAATTAAATGCCCAAAACAATAACTCAAGGGGGAATCATTTTTCCTAAATCCCTCTGGATGTGTCTGAGTTCCTCCTTTAACATCAGGTACAATTCATTACAACACATTTCCCATAACAGACCAAGAAATTAAAGTAGTGGTTACTTAAAGATGAAAACAATAAGAGAACATTTTCTGTGGTTTTCAGTGCAGCTTATCACTCATGAAGTCCCTTCTGTAGTACTAATTGTTCTTTCATTAAAACAGTTCAGAAAAGATTTGGACCAACAGCAGAAAGTCAAGCAGAGCAGCAATGGAGAGGCAAAACCTGTGAAAATATATTTTTAGAAATGGGTTGAAATTCAGTAAACTTTGGCAGAAAGGATGATGGGGGAAGAAGCTAACAGCCTTCAAGTATGTGAAACATACCTGCAGAGCAAAAATCTGTTCACCAAAATGAATTGGAGACAAAGGCTGAATATGCAGAAGACCTTCTTAAAACAGGAGTAGCAAAGCCTTGCAGCTGGTGCTCCAGAGACAGTGGTGTCTTTCACTGGATGTGTTTCCACCTTAGGCCATGAAGAACATGGATGCACTCCAGGTGTCTTCCAGTCCTGACAGTCTGTGTCTTGGCTATCAGGAACAGGGCTTTTTTGCCCAGGGTCTATCATGAGACTGAAGGTGTAAAAAACCCTCTCTGTTTCAGCAACTCTCCTTCCAGTTAGGAGGTTCTTCCCCTGTGCAGGTTTGTCGTAGTTTTTTTTTCCTAAAAATCCTTAAAAACAGACAGTCTGACATTCTCTTCATCATAAGATGGAGTCATTTCCGTTGTTATGAGCAATGAGCTTAGAAGTGTGGTCGATACCTTTGTCACTGTAATTTGCCTCTATTTGTCAAGCTGTTTTAAATGTTCACTTAACAGTTATTTTATCATTTTTAAATTATCTTGGCATTTATTTTATTTACTAATAGCAAGATTTTGTGTGGGCTGCATGTAGCAGCAGGCAGCAGTATAACAGTGATTCTGCACAGCTGCTAATGCCTCTTTTTCATGGAGAGCGAGTGGGAAGAGCAAGGAAATGAGTGGAGATTTGGCTTCTTCCCTTCAGTGTGCCAGCTACAGTTGAGTCATCACAGTAGGGAAAATGTAAAACTGTGTAACAGCAACAGATGACTTTCGCTTGGAGAACAAGAGGAGTGTAGTACACCTTTAGGTACTTCTCCATGAAAAAAAACATGTTACATGGTACAGTACATACCACACACTGATGCTCAACTAAGCCCTGAGTGAGTTGGTTCGGGCACAAGATGTCAGGCAGACACATCAGTGTGGTATCCACCTTGGCTGGGATATCCCAAATGACTGGTATTTCTCAAGACCTCTATTGTGCTACATTGAAATCTTAGTGACACTCAAGCAAGGTTTAGATTTCTAAATTCTAAATCTCTTCAGATGGCCACAAAGCTGCTAACTGCAAATGCTCCTTAATATTTGGCATGAAAATTGTCTTTGATTTGTCTTCTGTGTGCATATGTGTGTGTTTGTGTGTCTGTGTTTGTGTGTGTGTGTGCCTAGCAGGGCATCACACCATGGACACCAAATACTTAAGCCCCCATATTCTACCACCTAGGCATTTCTTTTGTTCTTGAAGCTGACTCCTAAGAAGTCCATGTCAGTCAGTAAGAGCTCTTGAAAATCACCTTTTGGAGCAAGTGCTACGTAAGGTAGAGGGGCAATTACATTCTACTAAATAACTTGGTAACATTGGATGCCTTGTGCTAAAAAATATGATTTCCTCTTAAAGACTGTGCCCTGAAAAAGAGATCTGTACACTCTAGAGAATGACTTTTTGCCTAGGTGCTGGACAGTCTCATATCATTGTCCTGAAAGAGTCCTAGGAAATCTGGAGCTGGGAATTGTGTTCATGTCATAGATAGATATGGTCTTTTTATAAAATAATTCTAATAGAAATATTTGAATGCAGATTAAAAGCCAGGTATATTCCCTTCTTATATGAGCTGCTTAGCATATAGAGTCCATGCTCTTCTCAATGCACTTGTAAAAGACTGCTTTAGATCAATCCCATTAACATCTTCCACCAGTGGTTTCTACACATCTTTAGGGATTTTTTTCCTTCTTGCTTTAAATGTTCTGTCACCTTGGTTGTTGCAAAAAGGCTATGATGCTGTTTAAATACTTATCCTGTTAGCTACATCTGCTTTCTTCTCTTACTTCTTCCAAGGTATAGGGGCAGTCAGTGGGCATTAAACCATGTAGCTCAAAGGAATAGCTCACAAATTGCTAACTAATCATTGTGCTGTAACAAACAAGGGATAAGAATGATCACCCTTTCTCCAGTATTTCCCGGGTTTTAATTCTTACCTGTGAAACTTTAACAATAGTTTACAGAACTCTAGCAAATAAACAGCCAGATGTGCCCTGCTTTAGGATCCTCTCAGCACATCAGAGCAATTCATCCTGCTGAATTTTATATTTATATGTACCTTGCTGAGCTGAAGCAATATTGGCTTCCTTAAAATGGCTTCAGATTTTTGTCCTGGAAATCTGAAGGGATTCTTTCAGTTTTATCTGGAAATCAAAAATCTCACCATTAGTTTAATAGTTAAGGAAGAACTTAAGGTGTAGTATTCTGGAAACTGACAAATCAAAAAGGCAAGGCCCTTTTTTCACCGTGTTTCAGTGTCAGAAAAATTGAGCTTTTTTCCTTTCTGAACCTGACAGTTCTTTCAAAGCTCCTTCAAATTCACAAAATCATAATCAAAGCATTTTTATTTATATGTAAAATTCAATTAATCTTAAAAGAAAATACCTGGTTAGATGCATGTAAACATACTAGTTAAGCTGTTTGTCTTCATTTTTTCCACTTCAGTGATTGAGACTGTGTAGAATAGACCATAAAAACTGCACCAAAGAACATTTTCTCTTTTTATTGCTTGTCAAATTATTTCTGTGACACCCGTAGTTAGTTGTGAAACATTGTGAACCACTGTTAGCAACAAAAAAACAGAGTGTGAGTTGCTCATTGAGTTTAGGTAATGTACCATAAAATATTGCATGAAAACACTAATTTTGTCAATATATATTAGTAGACAGAAACAGTATTTACCAACGAGAAGCTGAAGATGGTTTTAAACATAGTTTATTTATCTGAAGGGGTTTTTTAAGCTCTACTTAATCACTTTTTGTTGAAGGAGCAGAATCTGCAATTTAACCTATGTGTCAGTCAGTCCCTGGGAGATGTTATACCTGAAGAATGCTGACATTTTTACAGTGAGCAACACATGCATCATAACTTTGACATTGAGCTATCAGTTAAGGCATCAGTGGTGTTACACCAGCCATGTTTTGTCATTTTTATCTTTCCCATGTTATTTTGATTAGTCTCTCTTTGTATTTGACATACATGCAACATACAGGAAATTTGTAGGTCATCACTTTGGTCCTATTGGTACTTCTGTTAGGAGTCTAAAGACAGCACCTGACATTAGCTCCTTCCTCACAGACCTGCCCTGACTTTGGGTATCTTACTGAAGACGATCTTGAGACTATTGTTACAGTGTGGCTTTAGGAGCTGTACAGATAAGAGCTAGTTTTATTTAATTTATCTGAACTGTATAAAGAGAATCATAAAACCCAGTATTGTCAACCTTTAATAATACTACCATTGAAACCTTTCATTATCTTAATATCAGTGTATTCAAGAAGAGGTTCTTTGTCTCTGTCCTTTTTCTTAAGATGCCTGTTTCTCAGTGTTAAGTAGCAATTGTTGGTTAAGACCAGCAGAGGGGAAAGCATTATTCCCTGGATAGCAAAACAGTTGATCTGAGCACATCATAATAAACTTTATAATGTGGCAAACATTGCAGGTCATAGATTTCTTCATTATCTTTTCTCGGTCTTTCCCTGTAAGGTTTATTTTCTATGTAGCTTCTTATACTGCCTCTGTGGTTCTAGAGGATGAGCTCTGATGAGAACAACTTTTGTTGCACATTTCATTCTCTGCCCTGTCACCCTCCAGGGGAAGAATTGTGAATGTGGTAGATTTGGCTTTGCAAGCAGACTAGGGAAGGACTATCAGACCCTATACACTACAGAAAGATGTGCAATGGAGATTCAGCCTAGGAGACTTCCCCAGGCCACTTACTCAACAGCACATAAAGCATGGCCTCACCACAAAAATTCAAGGCCCTTCCAGCTAGATTCTTGCTGCCTAAGCATCAAGGCTGTTTCTCTTCAGGAAAGCCAGGGGCAAGACACCCCAGAGAGCAGGCAGTGTGAATCTGTCACTGCTCTCTTGAAATCCAATGGCACAAGAGTCATGATGACAAAGCACATCAGGAAAGCTGGCTAACAGTAGCACAGAAATAGAAACTGTAGCACAAACGATCAGCAGCCACCAAAGCCATGCCTCGCCACTAGAAAAGAAAGGTAATAATCTCAGGATAGTCAATATCCTATGCTACATATTGTCAGTTATTCAGACATCCCAGGAAGTGGACCACACCTCAGGAGAATACAAAAAGTATTGATAAATCTTATCAGTCCTGTTAGGAGCAAATGTTCCTTCTGGACAATAAAAGTGGTGCCATTAATGACATGAAAGATGTCCATGGAGAGCTCTTCATGGAGTATCATGGTGGCCTAATCTATGCCAGCTCGCACAGTGAGCATCCTTCAGTTCTTCTTACAGACCTCCTACTGGAGAAAGACTCTGGAGGAACCTGTTCCCCTGTTACTTGTATCAAGATTTCTACACAGGTGAAACAGTGGCCTGTAACCCAGATGTGAATAGGACAAAAATGTCCCACAAAGGTGTTAGTCTGGATAAGGAGGAGACTAGGACCTCCAAACATGTCATGGCAGCACAAATAGTCCAGGCACAGTCCAGAACCAAATTCCATCTCTGATACTACCATGCACTCAGAGTTTGTGCTTAGGTGAGGCCTCTGTCCAAAACTTCAAAGAAGGACAATTCTTCTGCTTCCCCACCACCACTAATGAAAAGCAGTCCATCCTGGAAGAACTCCTTTGTGGCTTTTGTTCACAGAAAGCCAGAAGTGTTAAGATGGATATTCTTTTATCAGTGAATGAATGACAACTAAATATTTTTTCAGCTTCCTCCAAAAAATCAAACACCTCAGGTATCTCAACGCCTGAAGGCTCTCTAATTCTTTATGTATTTTATAGTCACTGATATGTCATGGTTCTCATCAGAAAAAAGGTGACAACCTGATATAACAGCATTATTCCTTTAATCTAAATCAGAGTAAATAAGCAATGTTTTTAATGAGTTTTGCATATAAACAAATTATTTGTTTTCTTTGGCTTTGTAAATCACATTTATTCATTCATTCTCAGAAGATTTTACTAACTCTGCCTTCATTATTTGAATTCCATATTAAAGGTATGGGAATGAGCCAGACCTTTTATCTTACCATAATAAACATCTTGTAATGTAAAAATGAACAGAGATCAACCAAAGCATGTGGCTGGTATTCCCTTCATGTGCTCTAACACCTGGCAAAATTATTCATTAATTCAACAGCCACATTTAAAAGCAACAGTTCAAAGGCCTGTGAATGGTAAAATAACGTGTTCAGAACTGAAGAGCTCTTCAGCAGCAGCAGTGTCAGAGTTTAGAGAAAGAATCATTTCCTGTGAGATGGAGGGCTAGGGAGAGCGAAATAGCAGTTAGGAGGATCACCACTCTGTAAACTTGTTTCTTCAGAGTCTGGCAAGGGTGGCAGATATTAGATGACATGCATTTGAGAAGAGAACTTTCCACACTAAAGTCTATTGACAAAAAAAACTTCCTGGGGTTATGTGATTTTTTTTTTTCCTCCAGTCAGGAGTTAGTCACCAGGCATAAAGTGACTCATGAAGTAAATAGAAAACACACAAAGGAAAAGGAGGATTAGGACTTTGGTGCAATACTTCTAGATGTGTTAGAAGATGATTGGTATGTCATTTTGCTTCTATCAGCTGAAAAGTGTAATGTGCTACTCACACAGAGCTATTTACAGAGTTCTTTTTTGGTTGTAGCAGATGTAATGCACCCTATGCAAGAAGCTGTCCCAAACTGGGTTTGATGCACCTCAAACGTCTTCATCCTTGAGAAGCATTTTTGTCAAAGACTCTTTCCTACTTCTTTTTGGAAGATGTATATATAGATTTTAAGAGTATGTTCAGTTCTTCATGGAAGCCAGTAATTCCCAAGCTTTGATCTTTTGGATGCTTTTACACAGGGAATTTGTATGAACTCAGGGCATAAAGAGTTGGGCTTGTGCCATCCTTAACACAATCCCAAACACCCATATATATCTTCAGCCTGGAAGAGCCACACATGACTGCCCAGACTTACTCAGATCATTACATGCCCAAGACTGCCTTCTAGGGACAAAAATGTCAAATCCATGACAGAGCAGCCAGTGCAAGGCCCTCTTTATACATTCATGCTGCTGCATAGTAAAAGGTGTTATTGGATTTGTAATCTACTGGCCCACAGATGTTGCAAGTCTTACCATGTACATGCACATTGAAGGATGTGTAGCATGTGATGGATGAAGAAGGCCATGTACCCATGTCCACCAAAGACAAAGCTGTTCACTTCCAAGATTTTTGCTTTTGATGTGACCAAATATCTGCATTTCAGGGAGTCTGCTTATGTGCAGGAGTGCTACAGACTCGAGCTTCAGGAGCTGATATATCTTTTATAACAATTTATTTCTCTCCTGTAAAATTATACCATCATAAGAGGCTCATGCAAGATTACTGAAGTCCACTGACATCTTTCAAAGGGAATAAAATCTCCCACAGACTGCAGTGGACACTGAATCAAACTTAGGTGAGGTGGTCTTTACAGGGCTCAGAAATTATTTTTTCTTTATCTCACAATTTTCTTTCCTTTGGTGATGGTATAGTTCTCATACAATAAATTACTGAAACATGGGCACTCATTTACATCTTAAGACACTATCTCCAGAGGATGAAAGCAATTATTCCATAGCACCTTTCACCTTCTTCAGTCTATGTAATTTTAAATGCCTCCATCCATTAAGTGATTTTAAATTGATCTTCTCCCTTAAATCCCCAATCTTTCCTCTCAAGGTTATTCAATTATATGTGTTGTATTGGGCAGCGTTCCATTAAAGGTTTTCATGTTTTTGATCCAGTAATAAGTGCAAGCCTTGGGTGAAGGAGAGGCAGCTGATGTTCTTCTGCTTTTATTTTGAGACCTATTTTTTCTGCTTTAAATTGTACAGACAGAAAATTCAGGTCTTTTAAAAAATCTGGTGTTTTTTACTTATTATTTGAACTGTTTTGTTTTATCCACCCTTTAAGATGCAAAGGTCAGATTCGTTTAATATAGACATCTTCTTAATAAGTAAAAAATGAGGAATTAATTCAAGCCTAAATTTCCAAAATGTAGTTTTTAATGAAAATTGTGTATTTCTAAGTAGCATAAAACAAGAGAGCTGCATCAAATGTGCTGAACTCCTGTAAATCTCCACTAGTCTCAGAGGAACAATACTTAAGAATGAAACTTTGAAGTCACACTTCTTCTACACACACTACTTTGAAAACACAGTCCCTCATTTCAGTTTCCCACTGTACAGCAAGGAGAGACCTCATGATATGGAAATATGTATTCTTGCTTAAAGATTTACTCTTCTTTTTAACTAAGTCAGAGCAAGATCAGCTCAATATGCTAAGATAATGCTAAGATAGTGTAAACATAAACATAATGTGCTGGAATAAAAATAGACACCTTATGAACCACATTTGCCGACAGGTTAAAAAGAAATCGATAATACAGGATGAAAATTTCTGTCATTACTGCTTTCCCATTAATTTCACAAGTGGCTGATAGTAAATAGCAGCAGTTAACATTGTCCTCTCCTTGTCTTGAAATGGAACAGCAGATGATGTGGCATTTGGCACTGTGACCTGTTTCAGATGTCTGTCACACTTTAATGTGTTGAGTCTCTGTACAAAAAACATAATAAGAAACCCAGTGTGGGAGCAGAGGTGAGAGATTGCAAGAGCTCACCTTACAACAGGTGCTGATCCAGGGATACAACCACTGTGTCAGGCTGAGAAGCATAGCCCCATTAACACTGACATAATGAAGACAAACGCCTCTGTAGAGTGGATTGAATATCTATACTTGTACCATTTGGATCACAGGTACTTTGCAAGGCTGCATTATATTACAGGTGGCTCTCACCCATGATTTTTGCCTCATAGAGTATAGCTGAACACATCCATCCTCAACTCCAGTGGATTTTTTCCTGGGTCACATCATTGCCTTCCAGTTAATTTATTCTGATTAAATGAGAGCTGCATGTGGACCCTGGTGTGTCTAGGTTACATGTATTCAGCTATTCAATCCAATTAGTTTTGGGGTTTATGACTAGAAATATCAAAAGTGACTATAGCCTTTGTCAGTGGTAAACTAGATGTTTCATAAGACCATGGAATGGCCTAGGTTGGAAGGGACCTTAAACATCACCTGGTTTCAAGCTCCCTGCTGTGGGCAGGGACACCTTCCACTAGACCAGGTTGCTCAAAACCCCATCCAGACTGGTCTTGAATGGGTCCAGGGATGGGGCATCCACAGCTTCTCTGGGCAACTTGTTTCAGTGTCTCACCACCCTTCCAGTGGATGCTTTAATTGTTGCAGGAAAGAGACTCCTTGTTCTGCTAGTTTACATTAGGTGACATTCTATTCCTTAGTATGTCTTTCAGTATAAAGCTCTGGCAAGCTTCATTGACCTCAGATGACATGTAAGTAGTGCAAATTACCCAAGGCATATCAAAGATCCATTGAATCAGTGACAGTATCTCTGACACAAATCAAGCTTAGGTTTCCCAGTAGCGAGTCATCATCCACAGCAGCCTCTACCTAACATAATCACAGGGTCACTATATATGTGCCTGCTTCTCAAGTCATAATGGTAACATATTCGTATAGTGTTTCCACTTTTTTTTTCTTTTGGCCCTTTCTTGCAGCTGCTGGTTAGTAGCATTTTCCTCTCATTTTGTTCCATGCAACCTCTTTGCACTGAATCCCAGATGCATGTGAAATGGCCACAAAAGAACTATCTGGGTTAAATGAGTACTAAACAGGTTTAAAATTAGTGCTTATTGTTTGGAAGCAGATGCAAGCTTCAAACAAATGCAAAACATCGATGCAAATGCAAAAAGGAGAGCAATTTGAAAATCAGATTCTAAGTACTTGATTCTATAGGTTGTTTTTTCTAGTAGTAATACCCAGAACAGTTCTGTTAATGTAATGGAAGCTCATTGAATAACTACTCTACCAGCATTTGTGTCTGCAGAGTTCATGAATCAGCAAAATAACTCAGGTTCCCTGCTATTCTCATTTTAATGAACTGTTAACTCTACAAAGCTACTCTTTTAGAAGCTAGGAAACACTGCCACATGTCTCTATGTGTTACATTCTACAGAAATTATTATTAGCTTACAGTTATTTTCACTGTTTGTTTTTCTCTACCTTTTGTGCTATTTTTTGAGGGCTACTTGTATTTAGAATCAGTCCTGAAGATATACAGTGCTGAAGTTTAATGAGTTTTATCTGTCCACACTACATGCAAATTGATGGCAGCATAAGAGGGGAATGTCTGTGACAAATTTCTTCAGCCACACCACTGATAAAATTCCTATCTTCTGAATTTTCATTCTTTATCCTGCTGTGCAACTTGAAGCAGAACCAAGAAGTCTATTTGTGATAGCATTTGAGGTAATGCCATGGAGGGGGTTTGCTCTAGGTGTAAGCAAAACAACAAGTTCCTAGCATGGCACACAAATAACAGCGACAAAATTATGGTTTCAACTGACCAGGGCTGGAGAGGAGGCTGCTTACAGCCAGGTACAGAATGAGACTCACTCCCTAGGCAGTGGGGAAATGGCTGCTTGCCTCAGGAGAAGAAATACTTTGTTCCCCAAATTTGGTGCCCTGAAATTAATTTATAAATTTATTTGTCATACATCATTTTCTTACCATTTCTTGAATTTAATTTGTTTTTGGCCTTGTGAAGCCTTGAGTTGATAAGTGATGAACTCTGGAAATATCAAGGTGCACAAGAGGCAGGACCCACCCACAGTAGCACCCCTAGAAGTTCAAGTTCCCTCTGCACAGAACAGATGAAATTTATAAACTTTTCCAAGCAACCTTCACTGCTAGTACAGTCCAGCTATGACTTAGTGTATTTTCCTCTGTGTTGTATGCTTTCTCTATAAGGAGCAGTTATTACAAAACTACTTTGCATAGAAAAATAAACAGCTTTCAGGTTACAACACACTGTCAGCTGCATTACTTACTGGGACACCTCAACAAACTAGTTAGGTTCTGCAGGACTGCTTGATCATCTATCCTGAAAGACTTTTTAAGACCTGCTCTCAGAAATTACTTAAAATTGTCACTTGGGTGAAGTGAAGTGTAGTGTAGGGAGGGAAATTAGCTTTACATAACTTTCTATGAACCAAAAGTCTGTCATGGTATGCCAAATAAATTAGCAGTGATTTTGGTGTAGATACCTGACCACTGAAATCAGAACAGGGACAACAGATAGTTTCAGAAATAGTTCTGAACATACATTAGGTGTGATGGCTTTTTGGAAGGGTTTTTATTTAATGACAGCATTTGGGGAGAAATTGAGTAGAAAACCATGAAAATGTAATGGCCATTATTCCCCAAAGTATTGTTGCCAGCAACCTTTTGTGGCTTACAGTAGACACTAGATGCTCATTGGGATTCTTTTTCATTGCAAGCCACATTCACTTCTTCACATTAACCATGTCACTGCACTCTCAAGTGCCTCTAATCTTACCTCTGTTGCCTGCTTATTTGGGCTCATTCAAACTGGTTGGAAACTATTACATTTTGTACATTTTAACTGGTTATAATTTTCTAAATATTACTTTTATACATGCATCATCTTTTTCTGTATTGGTAAATATCAGAGGTGTGAACAGATGTGGAAGGCAGAGGATGAAAAGCATATTTTCCTTTAAAATATATGCTTGGGACATGAAAAAAATAGACATATTTGACAGGATGGCTTATACTCATTTTAAAAGCACAGAGGCTGCTCTTACACGCCATAATAGCACTGCAGAGTAGGGAGCTTTATCTTGGTCCCTGGAGCTACAAAGAGAATAAAAATTGCATGTTAGTGCTGACATTTGTGGTTTCAGGAATGAGGACATGTCCCTTCCTCTCCTGCTGGAATTATTTTTGGGTACCTGACCTTAGTGGAGGTCTCTCAATGCATTCCTAGAAATCACCTGAACTCACTTTTCTTTTACCTCCATAGTATTTTTTGAAAGAAACACCAAAAATACTTTGGCATCTCTCTCTCTATCATCACCTAACCCTTGAACTCTGCAGCAAGATTTATCTGCATGCCAGCAGGTTACAGCTATGATTCCTCCTCACCTATTTCTGCCTCCATCCCCAGTCCATGCTTCAGTAACTGGGCAGGCCAAAGGCTATCGCACAAATACATGTTTCTCCAGACATTGAGTCATTACTGTCATTAAGGTGAGGTAAAGGCAGATGCCGATCTTAAACCTCTATCAAGAACTGTAGGACAGTCCTGGAGACATGCAGATTGTGACAGTGAGAATTAGTGCCACTGTGACAGCACTGAGAAAAGGTACAGACCTCAAAAAACAATTTGGATATCTTAGTGCCACTGTGACAGCACTGAGAAAAAGTACAGACCCCCCAAAAAAATTTGGACTTTCTTGCAATCCACATAGTTACACTGAAAGTATTTTTAGTACCCAACTGCTGACTATTGGTCCTAAATACCTGTTTTGTCTTATAAATAAGTTCTAATAATTTTATATAAAATTTGGGGTTTTTTCAGAATTTATTATTTCTATAGAGATGTAAGGCTCTAGAATCTATCCATGGATAGTTTATATGTGGGTGTTGTGAAGCTCAACACTATCCAACTAGAAGCCAGTAGAATGATTCACAAAGTAGTTACCACCACAATATACACTATGAAACAAATTTCTATACTACAACTTAACCTCCTGTTTGCTGGAAAACTTAACTTCCTTCTGCTGTGTCTGAAATCTTAAAATATTGGCTTTGCACTCACCACTTATTTCAAGGGGAAAAAGTGAAGGCACACTTTTTGCTAGACTCAAATCATTCCTGCTGAAAAGAAGGTAGACTATAATACTTTACAAGTTGCTTCAAAGGATGGTCATAGGAGCCATCTACAAATCAATAATTCCTGAGAACTTATTAGAACATGATGTTCGCACATGTGAAAAAACTGAATTGTTTCTGCCAGAGAAGAATAGCTTTGAGTCATGACTTCCAAAGCATACTGACAACAGCTTTCTAGACTGTGTGACCTCTATCAAATCCAAGGTCCACAAAGATGTTCCTCCACATTCTGAGCACCCACAGCATGGATAAATGAATATACAGCAACATTGCAGTGTTTGTCTTTTTATGAAGCATAATACAAACCCTCCCCTCTCAAGAACCTTTACTACATCACTGAGAGATATCCCACAAAATACCTCTTCAGCCTCTACAAATATGATAGATGTATGTATTATGCACAGATAGAGAGAGGAAGGGAGAGGGACCTTCTACACTTATTTCTACGCAGATGAAAAAAAATACAAACAAAGGAAATTGGGAAAAAAAGTAAAGGAATAGTTACTCTCTGAAAATATAATGAGATTATTTTAAAAGGAATCTTGCATCATAGTGAGACAAAAAAGTTCTGGTAGGAACAAAACCTACACCCATTCCTAGAGACATCAGAAAGCAAAAGAAAAAGAATAGTTAATGAGCAAGCTCTTAATTAAGTGTTTTGCAGGTGTACAAATACATTTCCCATTTTGACCTAAAGATTATGATTGTCAGATTTCTGTATATTCAGATGAGTGTGTTAATTATGTAGCATTAACTATAAAGGAAAGAATTCTAAGAGAAGCAAATTAAAATAGTACCCATTCAGGCATTATCATGAATAAATATGTAAAAAACATGGAAAATTAGAACTGACTCTACTTGAATAACTGGAGAAGGTCACAGATGTCATTTTCTTCTTCCATTTTGAGCATTATGGAACATAAAAGCTGAAGTAAGAAATTAAAAAGAATAAGCAGCATCAAGACACCACTATTTGTCAAGACCTCTGGCATATGTTATGGACGTGTCCAGCCATGGTAAGGGCTGTGTGTCCTTAGAGTTACACAGCAGCTGCATGTCCTGTAACAAACTACATGTTTAGGGGAAATCTGGCTTGGACCTTAAGTCTTCAGAGTATTACAAGACATCTGAGCAAGGAACATGGACTTCCAAGAAATACTTTCTTACATACTCACAGACCTCCTAGAAGTCTCCAGTTTCCAGTGCTGAAGAAGGGAACAGCAAGAACAGAGCTTGCAACTGACATTTTCTTATCAAAATAACATGAGCAAGGTATCTGTGCTTTGGAGAAGTCCTCTTGTAAGAAACTAAAATATCAGATAACAGGATTTGGAAGGTGGCACAAGGGGAATAGAGTTGTAGAAAATACAAGAGGCAAACAGAGATATTCCAACAGAACGGGAGGAAAAGAATTGTCATGAAGGAAATGGGTGGGCACTGGCAGAGGTGCCACAGAGCCTGTGGAATCTCCATCCTTGGAGATACTTACCACACTGCTAGACAAGCCCCTGAGCAACCAGTTCTAGCCACAAAGTTGGGCCTGCTGCAAACTTCAGGCTAAGCCTCAGTGTGGCCTCCAGAAGTCACGGTCAAGCTTATTACTGAATTGCTGTTAGGATTATCTGAAATGCCAGGAGGAGGAATTTTTCACATAGTGAAATACATCTCTCCCCCATGAAGTAAAAATAAAGCAGCAATACTATATTTGTTTATACTTCTGAGCTATTCAAAACACACAAGAAGCTCATATATCCATCAATCTATCATATATCCATCAACAAGCAATATTTACCTCAGAAATATTGCAGTCTGAAGTAGAGACAAAGACAGGTGAGAAGTATTGGAAAAGAACTAGATTATGGCATAATATCCAAGCAGAGAAGATCACTCCAGATAATGAGACTATAGCATGACAGCATGGTTATTATTTGCACTGCTCATCCATGTGGAAACAATGGGACACAAAACTCAATGACAGTATACTTATAATCTCTCAAAGGTCTTAAAAGGTAAACACAGCTATCTGCTGTATTTACTGGCTGAAATTATCTTTCTTAAGACCCAGATATACCACAAGGTATTTGGGAAAACTGAAGAAACATTACAAAAACAAAAATATTCAGTGTGAGTGTTGCATGGCTGAGTATGATCAACATTTAACATTTGGCTCAGTGGTTCAGGATTCACAACACTAAAAATTAAACTGGAATTCACCATATTTCTAAGTATGATAATACAACCCTTTAAGTGAATAATCACACATTAAATGTCTTAATTTAGTTTCCTCCACTTTCAATCACTCATAATTTCATGTGTGAACTCTCTGAAGGTGCTAATTTAATTGAAACAATACTTTGCTTGTTCATGTTGCAAATACAAGTTATAGGGTGCAGGCTGGATCAAAAATACTGATGGTCAAAACTGTTGCAAATTTCAAAAGTATTACATTTATGTACACATACCAGAGAAGTCTCAAAGGTGTTTTCATCCCTGTTTCTATACATATATAGAAAAGGAAAGTCAAAAGTAGCACAGAGCAGTTAAGCATCATGATTCTGTTTAAGCCTTCATGGACTTTGCAAAAGAGAGGCCTATCTCACCCACAAGGCCCAAACCCACATGAATTAAAAATAAAAAAAAACCACCAACAAACAACCTAAAACACTAATCTGGCAGTGCCAGAAAACACATGAATGCCACCCTTTCCCCTTTTTGTCTGAAGACTTTTCTGTACAGAAAGCTGGCACCAGCTTTTTCCTCTGCAGGAAAAGACAAGATTATGTATCTTTTACAGATTCAGAAAAGTGATTGCCCTCTAAAAGACAGGGTATTCTTGGAAATGGGATACCTCTGTCTCCATGTCTTTTTTACTAAAAAATTCAGTAATTTTGGAGTTAATAAGATTTTTTAAGGACAAACTAGATAATAACTCACTACCTTAGTAACTTAGGTATTGATACAGAAAGGAATGTGGAATCCATCTAATTTCTTAGTGAGATGAAGTTTTATATGTAAAGTGAAAATATCTCATCAGAAGATGCTGGGACACAGCAACCCTGAACTCAGAGCCTGGATCATGCCATAGTTGGAGTTGGTTCAAGGTCCTTGTCACTGAGTTTATTATTATTTGTAAGGCAGGCAGGGGATAGGAAAAGGTGGTTGTTGTAGACACTTGATTTCAGAAGAAGATTCACAACAGAGGCTTAGGGAGCCCTTCATTGCAACACTGAGCCTTCATGAGAGCAGTAGGCTTTTCAATTTCTAACTTAGACAGCTTCTTTGTCAATTGATCTGCTTTGCCAACAAGGTACAGCCATGCCAGCCTCTGGCTAAAACAGCTCACTGTACACTGAAGGACACCAAATGAAAGCAAATATGCTGAGGGAACAAAATCATATATTGCCAAGAGCAGTGCCAGGGACCATTCTCCATTTTTCCATTGAATAGTTTTTTCTTGAAAATTTCTGATCAGAAATCTGATCTGGCCCTGCTGCAGGTCTATGTAAGACCCTTGGCACCCTCATCCTACCTGGCTGCCCTGAGGGACAGTGCTGGGCTGAAGGGCACCTGCTGGCCTCAGCCATCAACACTGACACACACTTGTCTCTTCACAGATTTTAACACACACCTGGAGTAGAGAATACAGATGCTCTGTGAATGGAAATATTTTCTTCAAGCAGTGCTTCTCCTCATGTATGACAGTGAGAAGAAACACCAAAAGAATAATTCCAAAATGTTACCTACATGCAGGTAAATCAGGAAGCCCAGCCTATGTCTATATCTGAACACTGGCAGACCGTGAAAGTGAATTTTTTAAAGGTTATGACATCACAAAATCATTTAAAAAAACCAAAACATGAAAAAAAAGGAGGTTGCCATGAAGGGCATTTTCATAACTAAAGATGCCTAATGCATTTATCCAAATATCTTTGCCTTAAAGATCTTAATAGAAGTGATGCTATTCTCAACCTAATGATTCTGTGGTCATGTCATCAAGCCAGTCTTGAAATCAAGATGTGTTTCAGGTCATCCAAGCAATATTAATCACACTGAGATCCTTGAATCACTAGATGTGCTATATTTGACTTCTATATTTGTAGCAAATACAAGAACTCTGGAATGTATTTAAAGACCTAAATAGCCCATTTTCTCTACTTCAGTCACTACTCACAGGCTCTTCACTTATATAAGGAAACTAATGAAAACTGCAAAGCATGAGGGATTGCTATTTAAATAATCATACACTAGTGTTTGTACATACCATACCCTGATGCTACAGTTTTGGACAGGGTTGGACTATCTGCTTTGGACAGAACATTAACTCATGCTGACCTAAAGCTAAACTTTACTTAGACTGAAAACTGAGATTACAATTTTTTTAAAAAACCAGATCTGTTTTTATTCAAATTTGATTCTACCTAATTTCTTGTGGTATGGTTAAGAGTGAGCAGATGTAAAATCAGCAATGGTAACCACCTAAGTGTATTCTGATAGATTAACAGAAAGAACAAATAACTAAGCCAAAGAGGAATTAAAAAGGAAACTTTGAAAAAAAAACAAGTTTACATGGCAGGCTTTAAGATTGTTATTCTATCAGAGACATGTCCTTTGGAGAAAGGAATTCAAACCAAATTGAAGACAATAGCACAATTTATAAGAGGTTAAAGACAAGACAGGAATTAGGAAAGCTGAGAGGGAATTTCAGGAGTAAATATGGAAAGACACAGACACCAAATAATGCATTATCTAAATACCTGTGGAGCAGGATGGTTTTGAAAGAATTAGTGGTTCCACTGGGCCTTCTGGAAGTGAAAAGATCAGTAAACAGGAAAGAAGTCACCACATCTGCCAAAAGTTCTTTTTGCTTCAAGATTGTCAGGGAAAATGTCTGTTTTCCTTATCATATAAAGAAGCACTGTTAGAAATTAAAGTGTTGGAGTTTTTATTTAAGAGATTTTATAACAAAATGCTTTAATTAGTCTTGAACCACCAAAGAATTAAAACTTGATTCATGAGGACATTAGTGAGTTTAACTGCTGTCTCATCACCATTCTCAGGAAAAAGTAATCCAGACCTTAGGCCCTTGCAGTTTTGATCCACAAGGGTAGACCTTGTGGATCAAAACTGCAAGGGCCTAAGGTCTGGATTACTTTTTTTTACTCAGGACTCTGGGTATAGGGCAAGGAAACTTCCCAGTCCTGAGCATGCTGAAGTCCTCTGTGGTTTGGTGTGTCTTTTGTAAGAAAGTTGTTCTCTGACCGTCCCTCACAGACTCCTTGCTGCTTCTTCTAAATATTACACCTTGCATGGACCACTCGCAGATCAGGATTGTGGTTAGACTACTATGGAATTGTCTCTGCTCTTCTGCTACATCAAGGGGAGGCTCTATTTTTGTACTGTCTGTTTGACTGACACTGGGATAAGCTTTCAGCCCATGAGAGAAATGTCACGAGATTTTTTTGAGACAATAGCAGTTCAGAAAAGCATGTAGACTGAGGGACACCTACTCAGGATCAGACTTATCTGCTGAACTATCTCATGGCTGATCATGGATTTTGGCCATGGAATCTGGCACATCCATTTCAGATTAGACTATGCAACTCCCTAATGCACCCTGTATTTCCAGTTCATATCATTCTAACATGAATTCAAATGGGAGAAAAGCTATTCTTACAGAATAAACAAACCCTGTTTCTTGGTCTGTGTCAGTTTAGATTAAAAAAGAGTTGCCACAAGATCTCTGCCATCAGTGGGAGAGGAAGGTGCTGAGTTACCCCCAGGGGGTCTGAGTCCACTGAAGGGTCAGCTCCTCCCACAGCAAAATGAATGCTGGACAAAAGCTTTTTTGTTTTTGTTAACCTGTACTCTGGTGGAGTTACCTTTCTCCTGGTTTGTAAGAGGCGATGGTTGGAGGTTTACTACTCTTCTGTCAGACAGAGGGAGGGAGTGTTTGTTCTTCTGAGGCTGGTCATTTGGGCAATCTTTCTAAGGATGCCTTTCTAACCCTGGCAGCAGAGTTTCTCTGTCAGTGAAAGTATTTCACCTCTCCATCTTCTTCATTAATAAAGAGACTGTGGTTGCTTCATCAGTGAACTGGACATAACAGTTGTCTGCCCACAGTGTGAACTGTTTCTTGGCTGGAAATGTATGTAAAACTAGTGTCCTATTTTTTTCAGCATGAAGTATGTTTTACCAGTTTAAGATGCTGGAATACTTTCAGGAGTTGTGGTGTCACTTCATATTTCTCATTTTAGTGAAATTTCCAGTACTGAAATAAAATTAATCAGAGAGCAAGACTATGAAGTAAATTGACACAGATGCATATCCATGTGTTACATGTGACTGTGTTACAGAAATAAACATTAGTGAAGGTTCATGGTGGGAAATGGATTTGTTGAGAGTTGTCTACAAAAGGGTATTGTCCGACAGTTCACATTATGTAAAAAAAAAAAAAAAAATCACTCTCCAGTCTGGAAAACTCAAGAATGTTCAACAATGAAAGATGACAATGGTTTGTTTCATCTACCTTCCCTCCACCCAAATTTGCACTTACGTGCAGGAATAAATTTCTTTGTTTTTATCTCTGATGCTGCTTCTGTCTACTCTCTGCTGATAGTTTAAAGGTTTTGTTAGTTATGGACATCCTTGTTTCCTCACATCAACAGGCAGTATTATGAGGCAATCTACAAATTGTCATTGGGAGCAAAACAAACACCACCAGGCCTTGTTCTGATTCTGGTGAAAACCAGCTGCTAGCTTTTGATTTCTCAGTTGTCAGCTCTGGCAACTGTATTTGCCAAGACCATTGGTTATTCCCTCCTTTCTCTGAACTTCTCATGGGCATTGGCTTCTAGGGATCTTCTACCTTTTAGAAGTGTGGTTTTGAGTGGAAAACCAGCCTGGTGTTTTGGGGTGTACTGGCAAAATTGCCAGGGTGAGGAGACAAGATAGAGGAGAGAGCGCAGCCCAAAAACTACACACAAAAAACTCAATTTGTTACAGAAAAAAGGTTGAACTTTCATTCTAGTAAGACAGTAAATCAATAAATAATAAAAATAATATTTACAAGGTTATAACTAGGCTTCAAAGTAAACAGTGCATTAAAATGAATGGCAAAGTTTGCCTTCCTCTTAGAACTATTGATTCAGTCTGGATGCCAGAAGATTCATGGAAATTGCACTGCAGCATCCACATTTCAGAAGATTTTCTTTCTACCAAGAAGTGCTATCTTTCAAAACAAAATAAAAGTTTGAAATTATAGAAGGCAATTGTCAGAAGCTGCTCCACATATTTTCAGCTTTATGTTAATTAAATAATGTGATTTTTTTTTTTCAAGTAGTAAGATTTTGACACTTAAATAACAGAAACAATATTGAAAAAACGCATAAAATTAAATCAGCTTGGAATAAAAATCATGGTCCTATTTAAAAGTACTGTCTTACTCTCTAACAGGCCACATTGTGAGCAGTTTTGAGAACATTCTGTTGGCAGCACATATTCATAGCTTAATTTCTATGCATATAACCCTTTCCTTACTATTGTTAATTGAGGAATAGTAGATTCCATTGATCATAAAACATGACCTTTAATAGAAGTCTGGGAGGTTTTTTCCTAAAAGACAGTTTTGTGTTCCCAAAGCTCATTAAAATTTTGGTGTATTTGTATCTGGAAAGAAAGTTTTGGAGGACCCACTTTTCCTCCATCAGTTAGACAAATGATTCATACACAGCCTTGTTCACCATGGACCTAAAGCCAGGTAAATGAATAAGCCACTGCATTCTGTCTGTAGGAACATTGTCCAGTTGCAAGTTCTTTTTTGCTAATCCACACTACTAACATTCAAATATATCACTGATAGATTATAGATAGTAATTTCCAAGACCACAACTCTTTTTCACAGAGCATGAACTTCAGGAGTTGATGGAATTTCCTTTTTTTCTTCTAACAAGCAGACATTATTTTCAACCATTGCAGTCCTTCATGGAGACAAATTCTGAAGTGGCAGGATACATTATTTAGTTTATATTTTCCATGGGTGCTAGACCATCACTCCTTATATTTTGGACATAGTGTTTACCATCTAGGTTGCATATAGATGCACAGGGAGGGTCTTCAAACAATGTGAAGATCTTTTTTTTTTTTTAATTTTGAAAAACTTTGAGATTGTCCATAAGTAAGATATGACTAATGCCAATTTTTACACAACAAAATCCAGCCTAGATCCCTTGAAACCAGACAATAACAAGAAGTTATTGTTATTATCCAATAACAAACTGGAAGCAGGACATCCCCCAGTGTTTGCTGTAGGGGCAGACCCTGATGAAGGGGTCTGTCACACTCAATTAAATAAACTTCCACAGTCACTGGAATATTTTGTAATTCCTCATGTACTCAAATTGTTTCCAGAAGCACACTACTCTCAGGTTTCTCTGCCTGGATGTTATGGTTTAATGCCAGCTGGCAGCTAAGCACAATGCACTCATTCCCCCTTCCCCCACCAAGTGGGGAAAAAGGGTAGAACCAATAGTTTGAGATAAGAACAGTTTTATTATTATTATGTGAAAAAGAGAGAGGCATAAAACCCAAGACAGACAAGTGATGCACAGTATATTCGCTGATCACCCACCAATAGATTCCCAGCCTTCCCTGAGCAGGGAATGATTTGATCCAATCCCCCTCCCAGTTTATATACCAATTATATACCCCAGTTTATATGACATTCTATACTATAAAATGCCCTTTTGGCCAGATCACGTCAGCCTTCCTGGCCAAGATCCCTCATGGCTTTTTGTCCAGCTCCTCACTGGCAGAGCATGGGAAACTGAACAGTCCTTGACGCAGGGTAAACACAACTTAGCAGAAAACCAGCATGTTATCAACATTATTCTCATACTAAATCCAAAACCCAACACTGTAGCAGCTACTAAGGAAAAGGTTAACCCTATGTCAGCTGAAACTAGGACATTGGATCTAACTTCTCCTATGAATTGCATCAGTCTTAATTTATTCTTGGTACCTTTTCTGTGGTTTTACATGTAGTGTTTTCTCCTGCTAGGAAGAGTATAAACCTGGTCAAGCATTACCAGTGTTCTTATGTGTTCCACATGGCCATTTGTATAAAAAGGCCATTTCTTGATGACCTGTGCTTTTGTCTATAGTCGTCAGCATTATTCTTCTGTATGTGATGGAAAGAAAGCAAGCTGATTCAACAATGTGGAGTATTGAATACAATATGGTCTTAGCCAGCAGAGAGAGTGTCCTGACAGTGGACTGGAAGGAACAAGATCACTTCTTTCTGCTTCAAGATAGATATGTTTGAGCATGGACCATCTCACTGGCAATACACTGGAGGACATTCCAGTAGTATTTATTGAACTCTACCATACTTTTTTTTAACATTTGTCCTGAATCTTTTTTCTGCCCAACACATGTGGTTCATGAGCCCTGAGTGTGTGAGCCCAGTGGTTTTCCTGATCTGTGGATATTATTAATCCACAATAAAAATTCCACTTATTCCATTGACTTCTGGAGACTGCGATGCAGAATATCGCATTATCCTAAGCAAATGCCTTCCTATGTGACAGTAGCATCTTGAACGTAACAAAAGGAGACATTCTCCCTCAGAGAGTTTGCCTTTTGTAATTTACAATGCAAATCTTCATTTCTGTCCTAAAAAGTTCCCTTTAAAAACATACACCAACTGGCTTTGCAAAACAGAGCAGTTCACGCCTGACTGCATGGTAAAGGCATTTAAGGGCACTGCTGAAGAACAGGGCAAGCAGACCCTAGACATCGAGCTCTCTGAGATTTAGAAATTTCCATTGTCTAAATGAAAGTGAGGCAGATCTTCCTATTGGAAGAATATGGTAGATATCCTTGCTCTAGGAATGCTGCTTGCAGTTTTCTCAACTTTTGGTTATTTTTTAAACTATGCTGGTAAGGAAGTCCTTATGGGGATCATGGACATATAAACACTGTGTTCTGCTAATGGAACTTCAAGGATGTTGTTTTGCATCTTGCCTAAGAGGCCAAATACATCAATTTTATAATATACTCAACCTGCAAAAGCATTTGTCCTTAAAACTCCAGTCTCCTCACAAAGACAGGTCGCCTATTAATGGAATCAATTAGTAGAGTTCAACATACCAGCAAATGAGAGCAAAGAAAGCCAAACAAAATCCTTTTTTGCTTTAGATTTTTTTTTTCTGAAACCTATTGGCTTTTGCCTTTCAGACCCATCCCCCTTTATTTGCTGATTGTTTCACTGCCATTATGTCTAAATTAATGATGTGTTTGGCAGTCAGACAACTGATCCAATTGGCTGCAATGTCACATCTGAAAATGCTCATCAGTTCTGCAGCCCACTCACTTTTTATGACTGACATGAGCACAGCCATTGAACAGTGTGCTTGCTCCCCCTCTCCCCACACACTCAGCCCACAAACAGCAACATTTACATTAATTTGGTGAATATGCAGCCATGCTTATTGAGTGTGGGGAGTTTCCTTGTAGAGGAGTGGAGAGTAGAGGACTCCAGCAACCTTTGCTGGAGGAAAAGTGACTCTGCACCTCTCTCTGGGAGACCAGCCTGGGGTTGCCCAATCCCTTCTAGAATAAGGCAGGGTGCATTTTTTAGAGGGGGAGCTCTCTTAAGTGGGGAAGCTAGCATAAGTGCATTTCTAACTACTTAGCTGAAGCAAGAAGGCAGAAAAAAAACAAAGGTATGTCTCTCTGGCCCAGGATTTACATTCTTGCAGTGCTAAAATGGATATTCATCTCTTCCACCATCCAGGTTATTAACAACACTATCAGATAGTACAACAACCAGGACAGACTTCTGTCATAGTCCATATGATTTAGCCTTCCATTTTGACTGTAAAGCATCACTAACTATTGTCTCAGTACACTTTTCAAACTCATTTGCTATATGTCCATTAATTTCTTTGTCATTAATATTTTTCCTTTGCTTGTTTGTGTAAATATCATGTGAGACAGTGTCAGTTCTACTAAGATCTGGAAAAGATAACATCTGTTATTTCTTCTCAGTGAGCTGGGTCTGTTACCCACTTTGAGAAATAAATTATATTTATTTCATGTTGTTTGTTCTTGCCAAATCAATGGGGACCATTCCTCATCTCATTATTTCTCAGGTGCTTAGAAATAATTCCTTTGATTGCTCATTTCTTTTAGAAATTGAAGTTACTCAGGTGGTCTATAATTTCTCAATACTATTTCTTTTAAAGATAGAAACCATAGCTGTCCAGAGACAATTTCCTGGCAATTCATCACCCTTCCAAAGTTCTCTGAACAGCCATATGATTCATCTGTCAGTTCTTTAAGTATTCTCAGAAGAAATTAATCAGGTTTAGCTGATTGAACATCTCTCATTTATGTTCCTTCTCTTTAAGAGGCTGAGATCCTGCTTACTCTTTTGCAACTGGAATTAATTGAGTACTTGCCACTTCAAAACTGACCTCTCTAATGAAGGGCAATATAGAAAAACTTAGTTCAGTGTATTTTCCTAGAAGAACTCTCTTGTACTGATGTCATAGGCATTACAGATAAAACCGTTTTCCCTTAGATGAAGTGAAAAAAATCTTGGAAAACAATAAATAAACATTTTTCCTTTTTAATTCTTTATCCTTCATTCTGAGCTGATTTTTTTCCTTAAACTTTCAGTATGGCTACACATTTGTTGCACTATATTAAAGTATATTGAATTCTAATTAGTCTCACCATGTCACTCTGGCTTGTAGGTAAAAGAATTTCTTTTCCCCAGCCAAGAAAAAGTTAACAATTAAAGTGCTCACAGTGGCGTTCTTATCTATATATCAATAAAATGATGGCTGATAAGTAATTTTAAGCACACAACAGTGCAATCCTCCGAACCACTCATTCCAAAGGTATTCAATAACACTACAAGGATGTAGCAGATTAAAGGCAATGAGAATCCTTCTCTGAAACTACTATTAGTTTCTTTTAAATGTATAATTGATTGGTTCCTCCAATATACCAATTCCTTCTACATTGTTAGCAACAGCATCTGATCAAATGTTCTTTGCTTCAGGACTGTAGCTGTACTAACCATGCCATGGGAAGACTGAACAGTTCTCTGACAACTGCTTCACAAAACCAGGAAAAGGCTGAGAATAGCAAGTGAGACCACCCGTGCTTCACACTCAAGTTTGAGAGCTCTGCAGCAACAAAGCTCACTTTCTTACTTTAAACCCTTCACTGCCACTCAGTTTTGCTATGCAAATCAGGGCTTATAGAGGACAAGTAGAAACTAATATGGGAATTAAATGCATTAGTTCTAAGACAATTTTTACTACTTTATATATCTGCTCATTTAGAATGCATGTCAAATTACAATTGACCATGTGAACTAAAAGGTAGTCTGAGTCATGTGTCTGGAAAGTTTTCTAATTGCAAAAAAAGTCTTCAAACTCTTGATTCACATAAAAGATCTATGTTTTAAAGGGGAGAAATATTTCAGCCTTCTTTTAAAATATATTATTTTGTTATCTTAATTTTGTTAATTTAATTTTTTTTATACCTAATCATACTTTTCAAAATAAATGTATTTTGTAAACTTAGGTAACTTTCTTGAAGTATTCCTGGATAAGCAACTCTGAGAACAGAACTTCAAAGATCTGGCAGCTATTGAAGAGTGTCACATAAAAAGCACAACATCAGAAATGCCAATGTGGAAGGAAGTAGGAAGAAGAGCAAGATGAAAATACAGAGTCCTTTGAAAACCAAAAGACAAATAGGAAAAACAAGATGAGATGTAGTATAGATGCAGCTTCACATCTATACCCACAGGATGAGTATAATGAGGCAATGTAAGCATGGAGGAAAAAATTAGATGTGTTAAAGTGCAAAAATTAATTAATAACAATAAGGACATGCATTTAAAATCAGAGGGAGCTAAAAGAAAGTATAGGCTCACCAATTAATGGGGGAGGACAGAAAATAACAGGCATAAAGGCAGCCAAATCTTCCCATTTTGCTTCAGTCTTCACGAAAAAGATTCACTGAGAGCAAATGTTACAGCAATTCATTTGAAAGAGAATGGTATGAGGGCCAGAACAGAGAAAGGGTGGGTTCAGTACCATTTAGTTATTTCAAATGTATTTAAATTTGTTCCTGATTAAATTCACCACTGAGAACCTAAAGAATCACCCAAAGCAACCCCTGAGGCATTAGAACTATCTTTGACAACTTCAGGAGGGGAAGGAAAGAATTCCAAATTCTGCAGAGAAGTCAGCATAGTATCTATCATTAAAAAGGGGGAATAGGAGACCATAACCTCAGTCAGTGTCCAGAAGCAACATTAGACAAAGAATCAAATAATCAGTGTGTAAACAATCTTTAGGATATGAAAGTGATTAAAACTGCTGACAAAACTTTGTCAGGAGTAAATCACATCAAATCAATCTACTCACCCTTTCAGAAGGAAAGTAATATCTGTGATATACCTATACTTTGATATATTTTTTGAGTTTGTTTTGCATTATCTTGCCATAAACAGATTGCAGAAATATAGGCTAAATAAAATCCCCATAAAATAGCTTAAAGCTCATTTAAACCAGAGAAGTCCCAAATACATTACCAGTGTAGGTATAATTCAAGCAAGATTCTGCACTGAACTGTCCTAGATCCAGTTTCATGAATTTCTCAGGTGATAAAATAGAGAATACACTTAAGATGTTTATGACATAACGTTAAGCCCATAAGGGAAGACATTATTAGAAAACTAATTGATCTTGATACATTGGATGTTAAACTTGAAATTCAGTAAAGACAAATGCAGAGCAAATGGTGTAGCTCTTCTACACCAAAAAGAAAAAGACAACAGGTACACAATCACAAAATGAAAACCTGAAGAGGCAGCAATCCATCAGAAAGGGACCTGCTGTTGCAGAAGTTTTCTGAGTGAATATGAGTAAAAGTTGTGACGCTCCTGGAGAAAAAAAAAAATAAGGCAAATCTAATGCTGGAGGAAACTCAGAGGAATGACAAGATAAGCAACAACAGCTGATTCTGATCCACTTCCAGTCAGTCAGGCTTCCACTGCACCTCAATGCCCCATCTGCTCAACATACTTCACACCAAAAACAGTTGAAGGGGAAGCCAGCAGAGACACAGGAATGAAAGACCAAGTTAAGGAAGAAACACAGCAATCCTTCAACATGCAAAAGCAGAGAGAGTTCTGTGGTGGGTAAACAGAGGAGGCTGGAGACACCTAAATGGCCTTTGGCTACTCCCAGTGTTTTGACAGCGCCCTAGAAAGTCAGGCTACCAGATGCTGTTGCTGCCACCAAGGGTTTGGATGAGTAGACTTATGGCTGGGTCTGGGGAGGAAGAGGAGATCCCAGAAGCAAGAGTCACAATCTAATATTGGGACAGGAGCAGCAATGTTGGTTTTCTACATTTTGCAAGCACAGTCTGAATTTAGCTTTTCTCCTTGAAAGCTGTCAGCTTTCAGTAATGTTGAGAGGGCTTGAGCTGTGCTGTAGAAGGCATGTACAGAGAGCACAGGAATCAGTTTGCAATGTCCACCAAGGGAAGAACAAAAAGAATTTGATAACTTTACAGCAGAATGGCTTTAGCAGAGATATTGGCAGGAAAGTCTTGAAGAGAAGCTCTAGAAATTATTGCTCAGAACATTACAAAACTTCATTTGGTACAAGGATGAAGGGCTGTTAGGGGAAAAAACACATTAGCAAGCAGGTATGTTTGTTGTCTCCCTGTGAAGGAAGACAAAAAAAAGTGACCCTCTGAGGGGTATTTCCATCATCACACTTCGGATTAAAACATTTCACTGGGTCTATGTTTTACGAGGAAAAAATCTGGAAGCAGCACATGGCACTCTGTGCTGATGGTAACTTTCAGAGCCCCTCTTGTAGCCCTGGGACAAATGACTGGTAAGATAAGCTCCAGCATAATTTTTAGCTACAATTATATGGTGTGTGACATCAGCCCATAGAAATTGTTTCTGGCTTCGCTCTCTGGCATCAGTGAGCAAGTGCTAAGTCATACATCTGTTTGGGAATGCAATCACATTATTATCTCCTGACAGAGAACATAATCAACTAATTTCAGCCCTAGTATAAATGGATAACCATTTATTATAAATGGATAACCATTCTCAGTTACCCTCTGAAGAAGCCTCCTTGTCTCTATTACTGCTGTATAGGTAAATTAAACTCCTTAATTTATGTGCTCCAAATTAGTTAAAATAATTTAAAGTAGATGGAGTTAACCGCTTGGAAGTTATTTCACAATAACTAAGCTAATCATTCCTAGGGCTCTTTATAATCAATGCTGGATTGTTTCTCAGTGAATATGCACATCACCTTGCTATTACTTCAGTGGAGTAATGCTGAGTTAAACCAGCTGAGGATTTGGCCCACAATATCTCAAGGGTACTTACTTTTAATTTAGTAATAATTACACTCTCTGCTAATATACTAGAAGGTCTTTGGCCTTTGAGTTAATGAAATAATACCCAAATGACCCCCAGAATTCATTTCTCAGCAAAGAGGAAAATTATTTCATAAACAGGAAGTAACCTCAATTTCTTATACTAAACTTCATTTTGCATATAAAAAGAGAAAGAAAAGACAGAGGAGAAGAACAAAGAAAACAAATTTTAATATGATTTTCTGTGGTTCTTATCTGTCTAGTTTTTTATAACCCAAATCAAAAGTGTTGACCGTGGATACACACACACATGCATGCACACAAACAGATTAATCCCTATTTCACCACCTACTAATGGTCTCACAGAATTATGACAAATGTTACAGAGAGATGAGAAGCCACATGCTCTGCCATGCCCAGGAAGAATTATATCTCAGACTAGATTAATAATAACCCCCAAGTGTTTGTCTTCCATCCTCACAGTAAGGAGATTGAACATGTGGTCTCAGAATAACAACCTAAAGAGGTGACGGCAGGTCTTCTAAATTTCTCAAAGAAAATTTCTTACATCTCCATCTCCTATGCACCATTTATTTCCTCATCATTTTTTTAGCCCTCTCACACTGAGCTAATTTCACTATCACACAATTATCTTATAGTTTCACAGAGATCAGATCCTGCCAAAACCAAAGGATATTGCTGGAGTCTTTTTCCTTACACACTCTATCTGAAAGGAGAGAATAGATTTTTAACATTTTAGTCAAATAAAATAATTGTTTTATACAGTAAGTTGTATCTCCTAGAGCAGGGAGGTGAAACTAGATGAGCTTCAAGGTCCCATTCCAACCCACGCTGTTCTATGATTCCATGATCCCAATGGCAATTATTTCTGGTTTGTACCTCTTCACACCTGTGTAGTTTACTACAGGTTTTTGTGGTACAGCTGTAGGAGCAGACTTTTGGTCAAAGTTTTACATAAATGGTCCTTCCCTGTTCTATGTGAAAATGTTTACCACTCTTCCAAAGCACAATTTTGTGAAGAATCTAATAAAATTTGAATTTTGAAAATACAACAAACCGTATTGATTTCTATAGTTAGACACTAAACTAGAGTAGCATTGTATTGCAAATTACAATTACACTCTGACAAGGCATGTAATCATTGAATAGGTCCAATCTTTAAAGTCCCTTCCAACCTAAGCCTTTCTATGACTTTAAGTTTTGAAATATCCTGGAGGCATTTTTTAAGTGGCAGAGAATTCCTATAATTATATCAAATCAATTTTACATATTGTAAAATGGTTTGATAATGATTAATAGGTGAGCTCTGAGGAAAGTTTTTGACTTAAAAGTAGATTTAAATGAAGCTCTGTTAAAGCTGCAAGCATACAACACATAGTGTTTTGAAAATCATCTGATACCCTGAAAATACTCTGTACTAACTTTTTACAAAAGTAATCTGTGTCCCTCTTTAATCCCAAATAACAACAGGATTGTGTCCTAATAAATGCTGTATTTAGTCCTGTTAAATGCTGCAGTAACACAGACAATATTAAGACTGGGAAAAAGGTTTTGCTGAAGTTTGTGCTGAGAGAGTAAAATAAATATTGAGGAAACCATAAAACATGTTCCTTTTGATCATCTCTTTATCAAATCTACCATCATGTTTTCAGATCCAGAGCTGATATCATAAAGCTTTCCCAGTTTGCTTGCATTGAAGGTTTTGCAGCCTTGCATAACCTGCTGATGGGATGTATTGGGAAAGGAAGGGAGTCAGTGCCAAATCTGATTTCTTGACAATCACATATTGTCCTAGAAACATCAGTTATGCATTCAATGGAGACTTACCTCTCTGGGGTAAAATAAGGTCCTTTATGCAGATGCTCAAAGAATATGGCGATATTACAACTCTGTGAACTCTCCTTAACTGATAGCACACATTTTAAAGGTACAGAGTTACACTGGGTCATTTTATTGCTGTGTGTTGCTTTTCTTCCTGGACAGGGACCTTTGTGTTCTTTCCTACCCAGTGGCTGCATGAACACTGCACCATTTCTCCTTCCCCCCTTCCTTCTATTCCACTTTGCTACGGATATTAAGGGCACTCACCTGAAGGGTCACTGAGGACAGACAGAAGCCTCTCAGGCTGTGGCAGTATCTGCCATGAGGCTTTGAATTTTACAGAAGAACCTGTCTCTACTCTAAAAGTTACTTGAGCTCTTTACAGACAGTCCAGGATATTTGTCTTGACTTTCTCCAGGTGATTCTGACTGTCCAAAACCCCTGCATACTACAATTTGGACTCTGATTTGGAAACTACTCAACTGAATTAAATATTGTCACTAGCTTATCCTGTGAATTGGTTCTTCTCCTGTCAAAAATCAAAATCTTTCTGCAAATCAGAGGGACACCTGAACTTCTGTGGAAAAGCAGATAAAACTTTATAATAGAAAATATTAAATACAGGGCTTGCCAAAATTCCCTTCTTCTTTATAAATCAAACTTCCCAATCTAGTTAAAGACAAATTCTTTCCTTGTGCTGTACTTCAGAGGTAGCTTACAGAATGTTACAGAAGTTACAGAATGAAATTGGTGTCAATGACAAGGGAGTTTGCCATTCAAGTGTATATTTCAAACCTTACTCACTCAATCTGGAAGAATCTAGAAAATGTTGTGAAACTACTGTTGTCATTGTTGCAGAACACAGAAGTCAGTCTTTCAGGAAACCAAGTTTCCCATAGAAACAGTGCAGAGGATGCAGAGGATGCAAGTATTTCACCTTATTTTAAAAGCTCTCTAGAATTTTAGAGTATGTGACATTTACAATTCTCCTATTTCAAGGAAGTGAAGCTGCATTCTGAGTTAGTCTTACTGAGGAACAGTGAAGTGGAAATTGTAGTTAGCTACAATTCATTTCTAATAGCCTTATGTTGTTTTCAAAGCATATTTGAAGTAATATATATGAGGTTGGAGCAGCTGCTAAACTTGCATTTATGTATTAAAAATTTGAAGGAAATAATTAATTTTAACATTGTTATAGTCTCTGTATCAGTGTTTCAAAAAAAATTGCTGTGATTAATGACCATGATAAGAATTTTGATCAATGATACAATGTTTCTTCATTTAAAAAGGGATTTATTGCACATTACAATTTTTTTGTGTAGATTTCAATCTTGTCTGAAAATGCAATCTTCATCCACTCAGTGATACAAGTTAGTTTCCTCTACTCAAACATTTAGAAACCATGCCTCCATTACCTTTCTTCCTGTCATTACTTCATTTAACTTCATATGGTTTTAATGAGTGATTTTTTTCAACAGTTTTCGAGTGTTTCAGATAGCAATATTTCATTCTGGAATAAAAGCTAATGATCCATAAATACTTAATGCCATATTTTTATGGCTAGTAAATTAGTCTTAAATGAGTTCAGTAAGTTCTCTGACGCATGTCATTAATTGCTAATGGTGTTTTAACTAGATAATTGTTGTAAAAGGCTCTTTGTCATCACCATTGGTGGGTGACGGTTCCTTCAATCTGTCCCGCCTGTTACTGCTGAACTTTCTCTGTCTACCATTGTGTACAGCAAAGAGATCAGGGGACTGTGAAGCATAATTTAAATATCAAATTCAAACACATCTAGTGGAGAATGTACCTACAGATCATCAGACTTAGTAAGATCAGATTACTTTTTGGTTTTCAAACAGAAACACATCTATCATATCATAGTGCTCCTTACACATGACATAAATGAGTTATAGACCAATCCTGGCTCAGTAGTAAAAATGCCTAAGCTTAGATCCAAGCCGATTCAGGCATTAAATTACCCAAAGATTATGCTGTGCAATGACTTGGTGACATGAGTAGCAAGCGAAGCTTGCATAGTCATTAGTGGTTTCTCCTTAGGATAAAGAGGTAGTTTTACCTTAATGACATGCAGTAATTAGAGGGAAAGTTCACCAAGTGCTAAGCAAAGTGAACTTTTCAATACACAAGAGCAAGTTGCCAGAAAAAGTGAATTGAACTGAAAAGTAAAAGAATTGAATCTCCTCTTTGCACTTGAATCCTTGACCAGTATTATGCCTTCACAGGCTGTCACCACCATGTTAATTATCAAGCAAACAGATATCTTTGGTAAGGTCAGATCTAGCCACAAAGAAGAGTAATACAAAGTCTTGTTTAAGTAAACAAAAGAGGCCCTAAGTATCCAGAGGCAAGGTCTTTGCTTGCCATTCCAAGTTGCTGGGTTGTCCTCATTCTTAAAAACACACATGAACTTTTGTCCTTGCTCTCACAAGTGGGTTTTCTTAGGATATTGCTACAAATATTGCACTTTGGCGTCTTTAGGTCCTCTTTTCACATTTTCTCCATGATTCTTTGACCTCCCCACTATTTTTCTCTGACACACAGCTCCCTCAGAGGAGTCCTGTCCCATTACACTTCCTTTCCAGTGGTGGCCAGCTGCATATTTTGACTCCAGACTGGTTAGTGTATAGACTGTTCATTTGACCCAGTTCGTTTGTTCTCCAGTCCATGCAACTTTCATATAGGCTTAACCTAAAAGAGAGGTAGTTTACTTCAGTTTTAGGGTAGAATCTTTAGGTTAGTATTTGCTCAGTCTTAGGAGAGCAATGTGGGCAGAATCATCTGAGATCAGCCACTGGATCACATAATCTGCTGTCCTTTTCCCTCCTCTTTTGCCTGAAGTTACATGGAGCCCCATGGTCAGTATGGGCAGAGACCAGGGTTTGGCTGTGTAACTAGGGGCTAGTGGAAGTGTATTACATGCCAGCTCTAAATCCTCCCAGGAATGACTAGCTGTTTCTTAAGGGAGGGTGCCTAATTCTTCCAACAGTTCTGTCTAATCCCTGCTATAGCAGGGATGTCATAAGGGTTTGGAGAGTTTTGCTTGCATTGCCCCCATGTGTAACTAGCATGTGTAAGCTGTGTATGCACTACACAGAATGAACAAATGCAAATTATAGTGACTTGTTTGATGTGCTGCAGGATGATGAGGCTGGAGTGCTGTATTCTGCCAAGAAAACCAGGAACAAAGGCATACATTGTGCTCATGCTATGTATCACAATATTTAACCCACCTCATTGGCTGCTACATTCCCCAATTTCTTTATGCCCTTTAACGTTTTACCAGCCTTACATGACTGAAAAATCCTGCCAGGCACTGCCTCTCCTAAGGAGTTAGTAAAGCTTGTCAGGCAGCTCACTAAGAGAAGTGAAGAGAAGCTTTTCTCCCCCAGAATATCAGCCTCCTCAAGGCAGACAGGATGCACCATCCCCAGCAAAACAGCGCTGATAATGGTGGGGCTCTCTGTGCTGGGATCACCTCCAACCACTATGACCACATCTCCCAGCAATGCTCTTTCAGCAGCATCTCTTGCCTGCCACCACATTTAGAGAGCTTCTGCTCTATTCCCATGTTCTTCACCCCCACTGTAAGACCAAAGCAGGTACAAGTTTCAGGGCGCCATGATGAGGAACTGCTGCCTTTACCAGCTCACTCAGTGCTTGTCCTATTTTCCCCTCGAAAATAGGTCTGAAAAACAGAGGAAGAATCATTCTCATTCTTTAAAATTTGGAGCCAAAAGATGCTGTCATTGCCATTACAAGGTGAAAAACAGTGGTGGTTAGAGAAAGCACTTCAAAATGTGGCAAAAGCCAATCCAGAAAAAGGACATACCATGGGAATACAAGTATCTCTGGAGTGAATGTAGGAAGTGGGAGGAATTCTCTCTAGTTTGCCAGTTGAAGCAGTTCCTTTGTACAAGTAATATTAAAAGATTAACTGAGAAGGCATGTAGGAGTGAACAAGGGATATTACAGGAGACAGAAAACGTGATTGCCAGTCCCCGATCTTGCATGTTCTTACACAGTCTTATATTTTACCTACACCCAGCACTGGATAAGAGGCACAAGCAAACCTTGAGACCTTGTGATTTAGTCTGTTCAAGAGTAAGCTGCACCCATGGGCTCAGAAGGCCATGCTCAGTCTCATTCCTTATGTTCTGCCAAGAAGGCATTCCACACAGAAGAGCACCCTCAGCAAACTGGAGGGGAGAGGCAGGGAAGCAGAGCAGCCATACCTCACCAAGGTAAAATGGATTTGGGTAGAAAAGGGAATTGGCTTGTCAACCTTCAAGCCACCCAGATGTTGTACAAGAACTGAGAAGCACCACATCCTTCTTTAGGGATTGTAAGGTTTTGGGCGCCAACATCAACCCTGAGATTGCCTGCCAAACCAAAACATCTGCTGCAGATGAGAGAAAATGCACATATTTAAGGAGCTAGTAGGGCTTACGCATGGGAGGTGATAAACTACTTTAGAAAATGCATAATTAAACTGAAACTTCTGAACATGAAAATTCTCTGAAATTCTTAGCCTGAAAAAGCAAGTGCAGCTCCATTTTTAAGGAGCTGAATTGGCAACAATTTCATTTAATTTTATAGTAAATGCTACAGCACTGTCAAGTAATGTTTCTGCTTATACTGGGAGCACCACTGTACATAAAAATCACTTACCCGAGTTGCATTATGGAATATTTTGAAGAATTTCAAGGGTTCTTCAGCTTCTTAAAGTGAACTCATTGCAAAAATTGAGTTAAACTCCTTTGGGGTGAACTCCTTTGGATATCTGGTGTGTTATTTGTAAAATTTATTATTTCACTGTGCATAAATCTCTAGAAACAAGTCAGCCATTATTTCAGTCCAGGACTCCAGTTTCTACTCCTGCTTTTGCTCCTCTCACAAGAGCTTACCATAATCCTCTTACTATGTGTTCTGTTTACAATACTTTGGGCAATATCAACCCTAAGCCACTTTTTTTTTTTTTTCAATTGTTTAATGAAGATTAGATTAATTTCATTAGCATTCAAAGAGTGCTCTTTTCTGGTGTTCAGTTGTAGTTCTGCTGGGATTTTTTAAAAAGCCTAAGGGAGGTGGTCATCCAAATACCAGTGAATTTCCATGAGAACAGGTTACATTGCAGAGGCCACTGAAGAATCCTAGCTTTAATCATATTGCATTACTCAGGTAAGCTCCTGAAATACATTTTGCATATCTACATGCTCACTTGGTGCTGGGTCATACTACCAAAAAAATAATTAAAAATTAAAAAGAGGCATGCCACTGATTAAAAAGGGAAAAAATGTCAAGCCTCATATGGTGTCACGTATGGGCTGAGGGTGACATGTTATGTTAGCAAAAAGGGATTTGAGCAGGGCAGTACCTGCCTTGTTAGCACTGCTCTAAGAACTCAAAAGCAGAGTTTTTCACCTTTGATCTCGTCCCTTTTCTTCTCTTTATTCCACTCTAAACCTTCACACTGAACCAGATCCTTAGGATTCAGTCAGTGGGAAAGTTCACCTCTCCAAGGATTTCTCAACTATGAATATATTTTGTTTGCATCCACTAACTGTTTAAAACTGGCAGAAACCTCTTTATATGGAGGTCTATAATACTTTCTGTCCCCTACAGAGCTTGCAGAAACCTCAGCATCAAAGAAGCCAGACTCAGAAAACACATTAAATAGCATGTTAAGCAAAAAAGTGCACCTGACACAGATCTTGGGCTAAATACCTGGCAAGATGTTTCCCAGCCCTGCGATTCCACAATTTCTTGGGAAAGACTGGTCCTCATGTAGAGGATGTGAATGAACACAAACTTCTCAGAAACACTGCCTTTAAACGATTCTTAGCCCCACTGGCTATTGCTCCTCTTTTGACAGGTGATTATTAACACTGCTCTTGACCTCCTCTCCTCCCTGTGGAGACTCAGTTCAGGAAGTCACTGATGTTTCCCCATGCTGAGAAGGTGGGAGGAGCTGCACTTTCCCAAAGCACTGTTGGCAGGGAGGACAGAGAAAGACCTAGAGTGCTCTGACTTCCTTTAATCATTGAATACAAATGACCTAAAAATGACCCTAAGGGTAATCCACCTCCAAAATAAAAAGAAAATAAAAAATGAGGCAAGCAGGGAGAAAGGAAAATTATTAAGACATCCCTTTGATAAACTCTGCCCCTCTACAAAGGCTGGAGGGCAGAATTTGAAGATACAAGCAGTGATGGTAAAGGTGGCAGCTTTCCAATATCAATGTTGTCAGTTTATCCTGAAAAGTTAACCTTTTTAAACCAGCCCCAAATCTTTTCTTTTTCTGTATAACAGCATTTTGCCTTTTGTGGAAACAGTTCTTCAATAGGCTTTCTTGTGGCCGTTTATTACACATCGGGCACTGGGTTTGGTTTCTAATAGTTCCTTTTCATCTAGCTGCCTACGGCTGACTGTGGAAAGTGTAGGTTTGGCTCCACTGATGGCTCTCTGTAATGGCTGTGATTACACCCTCTGCATCTTCTTCACAGTGCCAGCCTTTCAATTGAAAGCACATTATGCCTGGATAAAACTCAAAGAGGAGCTTAATATCAGGGTTCTCTGGAGCTATAATAACTGGTTCAAAATTGAACAGATAAAACCACATCAATATTTCTGTATGGTCCATGACGTAAAACACAACAAGCCTGCATATGTCTATCCATGAGTTAAAGCTGTATTTCACCATCACTCTGGGGGAAGAGAGGTGAAAATAAACCAAGGTCATCAGAAGATCCAGAGAACAGCATGTAAACAGCATCCTGTCACCTGCTGCATGCATCAGCAGCATAGTCTCTTCGTGTCAGACCCAGCAGATCACTTTGCAAGTCACCATTCTTATGCAAGTATCCCATTAAACTTGAGAAAATATGTTTCTGCAAAATATTTCACTATCACTGAACTCAGTTATTTCCAGGGAATCTACTAAAATTTGCTGTAAGTACAAACAGAATGATGCTTTCAAAGGTGGGAGGACACCTGGGAAGAGGCTGGGTATGAAACAGAACTGTTTGTGCATTTTTAAACTATAAAAATTTATTATCCAGTTTTGTGTTCCTGGAAAGATAGGAAGCAGGTCCAGAACCCAAAATAGAAAAGAAAATAAAAAGGGAGACCTTCATTCACTATTGGTTCTTTAGATTTTGCATTTTGAATTTTTTCTGTGCAAGGTAAAGATTTAAAACCAAATTTTTTAACAGAAATTCAGGTCTGCTGCATTTCACTGATTCTCAAAATTGGGAAGCAGCTTTAAAAAAACCACTAAATTTCTCAAGGATTTGACATGAAGGGAGAAAGGATGGGGGCAGATCTGTTATCAATACTTGTATTCAAACTTTGCTCCAGCAGCAATACACTTACCCAGCAAATACACTTACAGCAAATACACTTACCTAAAAACTCAATTAGTTTAGACAGGCTGTAGTGGTGTTTGTGTGAAAAGCTAAGAAAATGCTGCTTTCAGTGTTCACGAAGGGTTGAACTGTGGGCCCTGTTTGTCACACCAGTCTTTTGGACCATGCTGTCCACAGGACCAGACTGATACGGAGTGTGCCCTTTCAGCAAGCAGTGTGGCTGAGCAGGAGTGGGCCTCTGTGGAGTAATTAGTCCTGAGGACCTGACATTCTCTAGGTGCACATTTCAGAGTGGGATTTTTGGGGGAGGTCACTTCAGGCTATCTGTCCTCTGCCTATTTGTGATTAGACTCCTCTAGGTGCACATCTGGAGCAGACCTTTCCCTTTAGTTTCATTTGAAAGGAAACCAGTTCATTTACTCTGAGACTGCTTCATAATGCAAAACAAAGTGGAAGCGGAGGCAACTGGGAGATTTACTTCAGTAACACACTACTGCTCTGAATTCAAGGGGGAATGTAGTGCACTCTTAACACCCAAGAAGAATTTACTGTCTGAATGTCTCAATGTTGTGAAGTGCTGAAGTGATATGTAGGACTGGGCTTCATTTAAATATCCAGTTTATAGGTTCATTAAAATATATCTGTTCTTAGCTTTCCACTGTAGAACAACTCATTAAAATGTATTCTTCAAAACAGCAAGTGTGTTTTACAGTGTGGACCAAATCCTGACATTTATGCACTAAAGCTGCATGTGTCATATAGGTACCTTTCAAGACACTGTCTATTTTATATGACAAAGTTTCCACTTGTCTCCAAGCCACTAATCTTCCCATTTCAATACCATTTCAAAAGTTTAATTCCACTTATATCTTTACAAGGCTCTACCTGCACTGAAACAACTGCTGGTGTGTGGAACCACAGAGGGGCACCATGCCTGATCAGCAGAGCCAAAGTTATCCACTTCTTTTCCCATCTCCCAGCAGCAAAGACCTGGATCTGAAAGCAGCCAGAGAAACCACACAAGTTCTGTTCCTCCCAGGCTGCTCTGTTCCCTGGAGTTTGCTATCTTACTGAGGCAGGCACTTAGTGAAACTGCCATCAGAGAGATCAGGAGTGACAGGCACAAATTTCCAAGGATCCCTAAAAATCTCATATCGCATTTAAGCAAAACTGGCTTAGAAATTTTTTTGCTTTTTTTTAAGGGGCTCTGGCAATCTTACTAGAACTGACATGAATCACCCAGCTGAAGCCTGAGATTTAGAGTGTAAGTGCTCCCATGAAAAACACACTGGTGTTATGTGTCTAGTTCCCAGAACTCTGCTGCCTCCCTTTGCGTCCACCATCAGCAATGCAATCATTCAAATAAGCTGAAATCAATCATATAATGAGCCCCACCATATGATACTTACCTTTGAGGGGAATGAATAAATCATTGTGCCTTTGACAGGGTATTCATGCCATGAATTGACCTAGGAAGTGGAATGGCAACACTTTGACAGTCATGGCTGTGATAGCAACAATTTAGGAAAGAATACATCTTTGTACTTTGACCAGTTCGAGTCCTGGCACCTGTTGAAACTAAAACTGTGGAGGGGAAAAATCTTGCTGCTAATAGAGATGTCGGAAACCAAATGGTGAGTTGTCAGAGGAAAATGTAGAGAAGGCTTGATGCAAAACTCCCCTGCCAGGAGGAAACCTATCTGGGAGCAACAGGAAACTGATAAGCTTCTTTCTCTTCCGTGACAGAGCAAAGCTTGCAGGTCTGAACCGAGAGAAATCGCTGGGATTCACATTTCAGCCAAGCCAAGCTTTGCAGCAAGGAGTGCTCTCAAACTGATCACATTCCTCCTTTGGACATCTCTCCATTTCTCACTGCTTGCTGTCCATACTCGGCAGGCTTCTCATTTATAATTAATATTTTCATAAATAATGCAGCTAGAAAACATAGATTTGCAGTAAATGGCCAAGTCTGTCTTTTCTAGCTAGTATCAAGTAGTCTTGACTTACACATGACTGTTATGAAGGGTTAGAATCAAGCTTTATTTGCTGAGAATAAACTAAAATTGAATGTAAAGGTGGCTCCCTTTAGTTTGGATTTGGTTTTTTTGTATCTACCTGCAAGCTTTTTGCCCTGAACAATATGATACTGAAGACATCAAATGCTGAGTGACATCACCCTGTCAATCTTTATTCTCCTTGTAGTGATTTTTAGTTCAAAACCCATTGTTTTAAAGACAGTACTGTAGGTGTGAACAAACCATTATATTAGATTTTCGGGGATTCTGGAAACTGTAGTCAGTATTTGTCATGCACAATAACTAGTTTTAAGAAAAACTATTATAAACAAGTTTATATCATAACTACTAGAGTATATGTGCAAAATCTTATGTATTCTTTCTATAAATAGAATTAAAATATTGTGTATTATCAAATTTTAAAGATGAGGCATAGAATTAGATATTAACATAGGGTATCTATGTTCTAGCACTGGATTCAAAGATGCCTTCAGAACCATCAAATGAAATTCCCTCTTCTCACAGCTGATTGCATTGCAGATGTTATTGCATGAACAGACCACTGTCTCTATCTGCAAAGTGGCTGGGAATTTTCGCCCAGACAGCCTTTTGGAAGATTGTTTTCAAGTCCTACAGGTCTGATGTTTCCAACAGTTTTCTAATTTCTAGCCTAAGTGTATTCCTAGCTAGTTTACTGCCTTTTATTCTTATGTCAATATTGCTCTCTAGTTAAATACTTTCCCTCTTCTCTGATGTTTATTCACTTGACATATCTGTAGAGCACAATAAATTCCCTCTCTCAACCTTTGTTTTCTTCGGCTAAACAAACAAAGCTCTTTTTTTCCTCTTGCAAAGTAGGCTGTCCTTTCCTGATTACTGAAGAAAACCTCTGTATCTGCTAAGACTTGATCTCAGTTCATTTAACATAGGTTCTTTATCATAGAAGCTCAATTACTTTCATCATTTCCATCTCTACTTGAAACCTATAACCTTACAGGTAGAGTAATATTTGTCTTTCTTTTTTTCTTGGTTGCATCATAAAGGTGACTTAAAGGCTTTCCATATACCCTTCCTTCTATACAAGGCTTCCTTGTACCTTAATAGACATCATCTCTGCTTCTAACAGGTCTGGCTCCTTGCTGTATAGCTAAGAAAATCTGGTTATTTGTATGCATTGGGCACGTGGTCTTGCAGTGTTCCAGTTAGACTTTATCCTGTCCCTAGGAATTAATCTGATTTATGCTGTAACCTACTAAGTAAGCTTTCTCCCTGACACTGTTTTTCTGTCAACAAATATGGCAACTTGCTTCCACTTCTTGTGAGTGTCCATCAAAGAAAATACTGAACACGTTATTGTTAGCCCCTGTCCTGAAGAATTCTGCTCATAATTTCTCTTCAGCCTCATACTCCTGAGTGGGTGAGGGCCAACACATTCTATTGGCCAGAAAATCTATTATGCTAGGCACTGTCTCCTTCTGAATATTGTCTCCTTTTCCATTATTTACAAGTCTTTCTTGAAAGACATTCCCAAAAGCTGTAATGACAACTGAAGATATTCTTCAGAGTATCCATCCCTCAAGCAGTCTTTACCATGTCCATTGCTCTTACTTCTGTAACTGCCTTAGGACAACATCCCCTCAGTTCTCATTACTCCTTGATTTCATGCCAGTGCCAGTGTTTAGTTTTCTAACTGCTTGAATCAATATTTTTGATGTTCAGAACCCTACCTAAGCAGCTGATAAATGCATAGAGAAGCACTGGGGCTAATCTGCTGGTAGCAGTTCACACCTCCAGTCATTTGACTTTCCTCCTGGTCAAACTGGATGCTCATCTTGTGTTCACAAATGAATCAGTGGGACTCTGAGTTCCTGGACTGAACTGGCTATCCAGCTGAAAGTATTCCATTTGTATCCCTTTGCAGACCTCTCAGATTCTTACCAGTGTTGTGAATTTCTGATTTTGAAATGATGCTGACTTTAGCTCCTTTCTAATATGATTCATAATCCAGGATAATAGACCTTTAGGAAATGTAGGACATTACTTCAGGTTTGGTTTTATTTTTCTTTTTTTTTTTTTTTCTTTTCTGGTCCAACTGGGCAGACTGCATCTTGGTGTCTTAGATGCTTCAAAGATGCTCAGGCTTCCACAGATGTGCAGAAAATATGGAACTATCATTCCTGTGCATTACTTTATTCTTTTTCATCCTTTCTTTTGCATGTTTCTTAATGACCTCCTCTCATTGCACAAATGGAAACCCTCTGTGTCCACTCTAAGATGTGAAGATAGTATAGCCTCCTGTTTTGGAAGTAATTTTGAACATCATAGCAGTGGATCCTTGCACAATGGATAAACCATGTAATAATAGCCTCAATCATCAAAGAAGGCACTGTCTTATTTTCAGTGACTACATCTGCACGTCAGTAGTCTCAGAGGATACACATGGAGAGTCTATATCAAACATGTTGTCTTCTTGGCATATTCTTTATTCAGATATTTCTTATCTTGGGCTGCTGAACAAGGACAGCATTTCCAGCTCTCCTGCCTTCCTTAGAAGAAGGTACATTGTGATCAAATGTACCATCAATTTGATGGAGCCTGCTGCTTTAATATCCTGCTGTGAGTGCCAAACTATAGAAATTACAGTTTATAACTGGTTGGGAAATTATGAATTACAGGAGATCTTGTGTTCCTTGGGTTGCATACAAGCATTCTTCTGTTGTTCATTAGAATTAATATGTTTCCTTGTACATCAGCAACATAAAATCTGAGATCATGAGAACATTCTTCTGGTGCAGTATTTCTGGGAGTGTATTTCAGCTTGTGTCAAACACCAGTTTGAATCCAGGTAATTTGACTCCACAAATTACCTGGATTCAAACTGGTGTTTGACAAAAGAGACTATCTGAAAATTACCAGCCTTCTTGCAGTGGTCTGTCCTCAGAATCTAATTTAACATCATCTTCTTACACTACTGTTGTCAATTTATTGTTAAAAAAAACCAAAAGCAAGCAAACAAGCAGACCTAGTGTTTCAAACACTATTCCTCCTGAGTATGTCTGTCTTACCTTTTACCTTCTGTTCTCTTGTGATGATAAAACATCTATTAATTATTTTTCTGTTTCACCTTTCATATCCACTTCTGCATGCAGGAATGATCCCTGATATTTACCTTCTACAAGGATTTAAGTCTGTACTTTCCAGTGGTTTAGGTCCTTCCATTCTCACAAGCATCCTTTCTCCTTTGCTGAAAAAGGTCTAATGGATGAGGCAACCTAATCATCACTCAGACCACAACCCAGAATGGTGATGGCCATACCTAGACCTCCTTCTTCTCCTTACTTTTAATGCTGCACCCAATCATGCTTTGCATGGCAATTTCAGCTCTATGCAAGTTATTGTTAGTCAGCCATACCTAGTAGAGGTGTCTCTTCATGTGTTTGTGGGTAACCACCTCTGCTTTGGACATCCAGCACTGGTTAAGTTAAGCACCTCTGCTTTCTCTAGCCTCTATCTTGCTCCCTTTTTAACTACCTGAGCCACTTCAGGCTATGTTACATGGCAGGCTTCATTATTACACTACAGTAAAGATGTAAAATGATGAAAAGCCAGAGCTTCTGCTTCTTTGTGTCATTATCAATGTAAAGGCACTGTAGGACAGCCATGCTTCCCACAGACTTAGAACTCCACTTCTGAATTCAAAGGACAGCTGTTTACTGATGCTGCCTTTTCTGGAGCTGCAGTGTGGTCTTTGACTTGGATAGAGCCTTTCTGGTGGAGCCTCAACTATATTCTAACTGCCCCAGGCTTACTGTCCAGAGTAAAGAAAAAGGAGAATTGGCCTGTTGGACGGCTCTCTTGTGCTGTCAAGCAAGCTTAGCAACCACTTTTTGGCCCTTTTGATCCTTACTTTAAAAAAGGGACCATGAGGCAGTGGTAAGAAGGATTAAAGCACTGGCCTTCTCACTGGGGTCATTTGCTTCCATGCAGAGAAGGTGTCAAATGCTCACAGGTCAAAATACAGCATTTTATACCCGGGAGACTTCAGAAAACAATTAAAATTCAAGCCCTACAGTCCCCAATCAGTCCTTGTTTGACTCTAGTTCTATGCCAGAGTAATTTCACTAAAATCAGGTGAATTACTTCAGTATTATGCTGCATGAGCAAGTCCATCACTTTAAATGGAATTATGCTGGCATAGAAGTGGTGTAACGTGGGTGACATGAATCAGGCCTCGTGTTTGCAGCAGCCTTGAATACACCAGTATTGAGAGGACCTTTGGAGCTGGGCCCAAAGCACTCACAAAGGGAGCTCCTGCTGTTATTCCAACCCATAGGCAGTTCGCTGAACAAAGACCAATTATCTGAGCTTTGTGTGAAGGGGGTAGGGGACATGCACCAATATTCATAAATTAGGCAAGGCTGGTGTTTACTAAAGTGGAGCGCCTTCATTCCAATTAAAATCTGTCTCCATTCCTTCTGTGAATTCTTAATTTCCTTTCCATGTGATATTTGTCAGTTTTCATTTGTATATTATGACATACTTTAAAGATGAAATGAAATATCATAGCCCATTTACAGATAGGGAAACCAAGGCATAAAAAAGTAAAATTACTTACCCAAGAGAATAGCTCCAAGGTCATTTGCTACCTAAGGTAAGGTTTTGCCCACATGCTGCCTCCTATTAACAATTCTGCTCACTTCCTCAAGTGGTATACAATAAAAAGAATGGAAATCAGAATTTTTCAAAGGCTTTCTTGCACCCCACCTTAAAAAGAGCTGTTGCATTTTTCTATTTTCATTAAAAAAACCTGAAAGAGTAAATAGCCATGATATTACCAAGGCTTTAATAAAGCTTTAAACCTATATGTTTGACTTTAAAGGATTTACACAGAATATTATAAAGCATTTAAAATAATTTCTTTTATATGAAAAGGCCAATTAAAAAGGAGAAAACTTCAGAAGAAATTTTGATAATATCATTATATACAGTATAATAACAAGATCATTATAAGTTGTAAATATCATGTCATTACCCATTGTAAGTATCTGATTACATTCACTTACATTAACTTTGTAATTAGATGTAATTTCACACTTATCAAGTAAAATCATTTTTAACATGCACGGTAGTACAGCTCCATCTTTCTGTGTCTCTCTGGCCTGATCCCTGAAGATAGGAGGATGGAAAAGTTCTGAGTGAATGGTCCTTCCTCAGGATTGCAACAGGAACACACTACCACATGTGAGGAAAAAACAAAAAAGATCTTTTTTTACCAGAAGGATAAGGATCTCGAGAAAGGAGAGGTAAATGATCCTGTGAAATGAGCAAAAACCTGTAAATGACAGTAGAGCAAATATGTCATTTTAACACAAGGCTAACCCTACATTACATCATCTAGTGAAATGACAGATTTTATTTATGAAAACGTATTATTTAGAGAATGTAGAAGTCTGTATAAAGCTATACAGACTATATCAGCTATACTCCTAAATTCTCTTGATTCTTTGTCTTTTCTGACAAACTTTCATGACTGCTTTTCTACTTACCCAAAGGTACCTCATTACCATATCAAAAGCATCACAGCTAGAGCAGTGCCACTGCAGGTGCAGAGATTGAAAATAGCTGTACTGGATCAGCCTGAGGGGCTCAGGAGCAGGACCCTGCTTCCAACAGTGACTGTCGTCCCAAAGCTCCTACCCTTCTTCCTCTCAGAGACCCAGCAAGTCCCCAGGACCATTCCATCACTTCCTCCTGGCCTCAGCCAAGCTGGTCTTTCACTCCATCAGCAGAAGGAAGTTTGGGAAGGATCAGTTTCTGTTCCCTTTTCTTACTGGGCCTGCAGAAAGGATAACTCCATTTCTACCTCAGACAGGCTCAGGGAGCAGTGGGAACTGTCAAGCCTCCTTCTAGTTTCCCAGTTGCACACTTTTGAGCCTGTGAGCTGCACCTTGAATTTTCTCATCTCTCAATCCCACTGTTTTCTCCTTGTTTTCCTTTTCCGGCAGCCCTTTCTTTCTAAGGCCAGGGGAACTCACACAGAGTTCACATCCTCATAGCTCTCAGAAATCACAGGCTCAGAGATAGCCAAAGGCAGAGGAGGTATTCTCAAATGTAATTCCACAGGACAAATTATCCTTTAGTGATCTTATCTAATCCTTGAAGCCAAGGACCTTTTGCATAACTATATTTTCTGTGCACTCTACTTTTGCTCTACTAGTTAATTCTACAATGAATTTCTTCCTTGCTTACTTTGAACTAATTTCCAGACCTTCTATTTGTTTCCTCCTAGCTTGTGTATAAAAAGAAATAGAGAACAGTTATTTTCCATTTACCTTCCTTATTTCACTCGATATCCATAAACCTCTTGAATCATTTTTTTCTCAAGCAAAAGGGCTCTAGTCTATTTAACCTCTCCTTCTACAAAGCCATGTTCCTATCATCCTTGTCCACCTTCTCTCTCTCTCCTATTCCTACAAGATCCTTTGGGAAAGCAGTTCTTCACTACTCATACATTGCACCAAGGCGGTTCTGCCTCTTGATTTGGCTTCCCTGCTCACTTGTCTGACCTCCTGAGATCTGCCTGTCAAGGAAAGGTCTGGAGTGTGAAGTCCTTAGTGCTGAAATCTCCTAGGAGAAAGTTATACAGTTCAGTCTTGGCCATGATAGGCATGGCTGGCCAAGTGTAAACACTTTGGAAATATCAGTTTCAGTGAAAATCCAGTCTCTTTCTCCCTCCCAGGTGAAACAGCAAGAGTCTGAGGCATCCCAGATGTGTCTCACCTCTGCACACACCACTTTCTCCCTTTACCTGAGCAATTCAAGAAAACAGATATTAAACAGAGACACAGACCAAACCCTTCATAACAATGAGATGGTTTCTAGAAAAAGTTGTAGGAAAAATCCTGGCAAAAAGGTTTACCTTTGAAGCTAGCACCTTGCAACAATATTAAACAGCGGAAAAGTAAGTGGCAAATTTATTTTAAACTTCAAATAATAAATTCCCTTCAGTTAAAGAAATTTCTTCACACTAGTGACACACCTGGGAATTTGACATGTGTTACCCATCTTTCAAGTCAGAAGGGGAGGTGATTCAGGCAGTCTTGATGGAGACCTGGAGAAAGCCTGACATCGTCAGATCTTAATTGTCACCTAATGGTGCCTTTCCCTCTACTCTATAGGTGCCTCTCTGTCCATTATTCTCATGAATTTGTAGCCAGTAGCACTTCCTTGGTACAGCAGTTTTCAAATCTCACTCCAGCTAAAGAATGCTGGGGATGATGCAGGCTGAATCTTCTTATATCACAAAAATAAATTCACTTTATAGAGTTCTAGTCCAAAGCAATTAAATGTATACATCTGAATTGTCTTGACAAAGTAGGTAAAACAATAAAAAACATACAGTAAAGCACCTACTTAAGTGGCTTGGTAGTGCAAGCATACAGCCTATGTAGGCTGATGATAGCAGCTGATGTGTCTATTTGCAAGAAATTTGCCAACACACTGGTCTAGGAGCCTTTTCATTCTTTTGTCAAATGAAATTGAAATGCGCTGATTGTTCAAATGAATCACTTCCCTCTCCTTGTTTTAGATTACACATTCTTTTTTTTTTTTTCACCTCACATCTTCCTTGCTCTTGAAGACAAAGCTAACGTCATAGCAGACAGAACTAGCCCAAGATTTCCCTAAGTGATATTTCTGAAGCAAAGCAGGTGCAGATGAAAAAAAAGGATCAGTCAATTTTTAAGAAGTCAGATGGCATTGTGCAGCAAACAGAAGGCAAAGGACTGATTTCAAAGCACAAAATCAGGTCCTTTTATTTATGTAGAATGCACCAATTCAGGGAATTTGAAATGGCTGGTTACAGAAATGTATACATTTGATCATAGTTTAATCCTTCATGGACTGCAATACCTAAATCAGGAGAGCTGTGAACATGGCATACAGGTTGATTCATTTCAGTAGAGTCACCTGGAGTTTCTTACATGAGATATATGGCATATGTGATTCATATTATCCAGCAAGAAATCTTATAATGAAATTTATTCTTAGCATTGTCTCTAGCTAGGAGAGGTTGGGGGCAGGGGGAGGGGAGGGATACAAGTAATTTTATCATAAGGATTTTTACATATTTTGCCCTGAGTTGAGTTTTCTGTCTCCCTGTAAATTTAGCAAATTACACAGAAACGAGATACTCAGGTCTTCATGCTTCTTTTGTAGTATCTGTCCTAAAAGACAAGAAGGCTTACTAAATTTAAAATATCAGTAACAGTAAAACATAAAGCTTCTAACTTCTTCAAGACCTTATAGAGTGGTTTCACAGAAATCTCATGTTTTAATTGCTGTGAGATCAGTGAGATCACACAAAGATCCAAAATGGCTCCAAATATTCACACAATCCTTTACTCTTCAGTACTAATCAGAGAACACCAATTATATAACAATTAAAAATTTGAAGTTTTTATTTATAAAATTACCTGCTATTTAAACAAATGCCTTTTTAATTCTTCACTGCTCAAAAATGCTATGGTTGTATGGAAAACCAGCTTAGCTGCTTCTATGTGTGTGTGTGTGAATATATGGGGATAAACTTCTAATTAACTCTTCAAGGCATAATTACTCTCAGAAAATATAGTGATAAGCAAACCATGATAGCCACATGTCCTAAAACACTTCTGCAATTGAAAAAGTTGTAAATTTAACCTAATAACCATAAGAATTGCTTCTACAAGTTATATCGAAGTAGAACTATAAAATAATGACCAGATATTTGTGAGGAGATCCTATCTCAGTGATGTCAGTGGCAAAGCTACTGCCATCTTCCATGGAGTCAGGGCCTCACACAGGATTTAATAACTCACTCTTTCTAATTATTTATGATTTTTTTTTTAAAGCAAAGAGAAACAGAAGGTAATTGCAAAACATTTCAGTCTTTCCCTCATGGTGCTAATTTGAAATATTAAGATAATCATGCTCCAAGACCGTATGTGGTTTCTGCTACTAATTCCTGTGGTTAAAACAGAGCTGTGGTGTTTAACAGAGGTGTAAGCAGCATAAGTCAGGCCCCTTCACATCAAAACCTTTCTCTGGAACTATTTGTCACAGCATGCACTGGAGCAATGCAATCATCCCAGCCTCCCACATCCCTCGGGCAGCTCCTGAAGGGCAGAACTTTCATCAGCTGCCAGAGGGGCCTTCTCAAACAGTTGCTCCACTGTTCCCATCTCCAGCAGCTCCCCTGACTGGTGGATATTTCATCCATGTGTTACCTCTGAAAGAAATGCCCAGGACAGTGGCATTTTTTCAGTGTGACACCATGGGAGGTTGTGCCTGACCCTCTCAGGGTCAGGAGATAAGGTGAGGGACTGTTACCAATGGAATTATTGTGAACCCTCTGCCACACGTATCTGCAGATTTTATCCACACATTTATTTTCCAATTTGTACTCAACATTGCAGTCCTGTGCAGAGCAGATGAAAAGTGCTATCCCTAAGATAATGTCAGGGAAGTCTGAGGAGCAGAGGGGGAAAACTGTTGCAGTTGCATTTCACTGTTCAGCAGGCCACATATGACACACACATTTTTAAAAGGCAATCTTATAACAAGACCTTGATGACAAAAAGTTACCAAAATATACCACCAATCCAAATCTATTTTTCTTCTCATTCAGTGGGTGCCACCTACACTGAAAGAAATTATTTTCATATTCCTTTTTCTTTTCCTTTTCCTTTTGGTAAGCTGAGGATAGCTCCTTTTTAATTTTCACTGTCTGTGAGTTGGTTCTCTTCACCATTTGGTAAGCCCCAAGCACAGGCACACAGTGATTTTACTGCCACTTTTCTTCTGTACCTCTGCAAGGCCTCCTGTAAAGTTCCCAGCTGCAGTCTGAGGATGAGCTCTTCAAAGATGAACAACATGGGATTTAGGCAGGTTCCATCAGTCTCATGAGCTGTTTGGCAGCCATAATGTCTGGCAAAATCTGAGATTATTGCATTCACAGGTAAAACCTACAAAAGCAAGCATGTAGCAGAAAATTCACTTTCTTAGCTTCCAAAAAAAAAAAAGCTGCCAGATAGACTTCTACTTCAGTAAACTGTCCCAATGTCTCATTGAAGAATTTAATACTGGCAAGCTTAAATACGTGAAGCATAGTGTGTGCATTCACATACACACTCACACATGTCTTCACACAGAGACATGAGAACACTTCCACACAAAAATGTTGCTTTTCATTTCATTTTGTTTGGTTTTTTTTAATAGACCAGATCAGGTATCAAACCCTTTTGACTGTGTATCATTTCAGAAGCAGAAATTAAATGTTACCAGAGAAGAGTCATGTCATCAAAACAATATTAATTCAGTGTTCCCTAAGTCCAAGGATGTTCTCTCATGCAGAAATAAAGACATCCTGGTTGTTAAGGGTTAATCAAAATCTGGAAAAGAAAGAGAAAAAACTATTTAGTGGGGTTTTCCTCTGCCAACCCATTTCTATTCCCATTGCAGTTTTTAAAATGACTCAGCACCAAGAGCTTTTACAGTGGTATCCCATGCCTTCCAATGCTGAGGAGTCTCCTTGAATTCTAGCTCTTGGAGTCATAAGGTTATCTGAGAATCCCATTTAACCTTACAAGTAGAAATGTAAGAGAAAAAAACAACATTCTAAGGACTATTTTAGCTTGGTAAAGCCACTCTCCTTAAGGTTGCTTTAGAGACTTCCAGAGATAAAAGACTAATTTTAGCTGCAATAAATTTGGATCAGCAGCACATTTTGGAAACTGTCAGCAAGATATTGCCATAAGTTTGGCACTGCCAGGAGGAATATGCCAGACTTTGCCTTACTGGGATGGGATAAAGATGTGCAGATATGGGAAACAGCTGTTCTGTTTGACAGAGGAAAACTTTCATTTCCCCGAGGTTTGGGGTTTTTTTCATATGTCTGATGTACAGAACAGGCAAAATGGGAGTAAAGGAAAGAAAATAAAAAATGCTTTCTATACAATTATCTCCCACAATAAACAATGAAGTGTTATTTATTTCTACAGCATTTCAATCAGATGTCAATCATCAATTATTTAAAATTAGTATCTTATTTTAAAACTCATGATAGTAGCAAACTGTAATTCTTGCAGACATATTTTTCTCTTTAAATAATAATGGTATTTTCTGCTACTACAGTACAATATTTTTAGTGTTTCAGGGACATGTCAACAAGCAAAAGCTGCACTTAAATATTTCAGCTCAATGCCATAACTGGTGCTAGATACATTTGTCACTGCTTCAGAAAAATGCATGTGTATAGAGAGTTCATAAATATATATGGCAGTACTTGCTGTGTGCTACCTAAAAGACACATAATAGTTTTTGCTACAGAAAGGGTAAGAAAAGCCAGACCTAGGGAAAATTATTTAAATTTTATGTTTTAACTGAGGACATAGTAAAAATGAGAACCCAAGCAAAAGCAACAAGCTTTGCAGGAGAAAAGGGAAGATTAACAGCAGGACATAACCTTCAAGTGGAAATCCAGATCTGCAAGTTTTTATGCAATGCCCATTTCCCTTAACTGGATCTCTTGGGGTCTGTTTTCCACAGTAAATCCCCGGGAGTGCCGAGATACCGTGCTGGTAGACACTTTGTAGAGAACCACAGCTCCACAGGCCTTTTTTGCCCACTACACCAGATTCTCAGCTCTGCTGAAAGGTGCCTATATAACTGATTATAGAGCAGACACAACTCCACCTTTTTATAAAACCTTTTTACATTGCTTTGTCAGCATAACATACTCATGAAATGGATATCATTTCCTCTCATTTGATGATTGCATTACTCTGCAAGTGGCAGGCAAATGCCATAAGTAAATGAGCATTTGTATATTAAAAGATGAAAGGATCTGGATTTATCCATAAAATAAGGCCATTCTGGTCTGAATTAAAGGTGGGGAGTTGACCAAACTCTACCAGGTGACACTTCAGTGACTCTTCTTGGACAGAAACCAGTCTGCTGCCTAAACAATATTTACAAGGTCATACTGCAGATGGTGTTGTAGATGACACCGAGGTATGAGTCAACAAGGAAAAGAAAAAACTGCGGGGAAAAGAAGTGGAAAATAGCTGTAGGGGAGGGTGGATAATAAAAGCAAAATGTGCTTCCAGTAGATCACCAAAACTACCCAGTGCCATCTTTGGAAAACTGGGTAGGAGTGCATAGAACAGCGTATTACTGAAGCTGGCATTAGTTTGCCTCTGCTGGAATGGCCCAATTTGTAAACATGATTCAAGGAGTGATTCCCAGAAAAAGGACAAGAACCACTTAAAAGGTGTAAAACACATCCTAAGAGTGAGAATCTCCATCTAAAGGGGTCTTTAATTTGCCTTCCTGAACAAGGTGCAACTCCTATGGGCTTCAATAGCAGCAGTGACCAAGCTGCAGGCACAGGTTTTGTGTGTGAAAATCAAGAGAGAAAAAGTTTCCTCTGGCAAATTATCCTTCAGTTATCTGCAGTATTTAGGGGAAAAAAGTACAAAACTGATGAATACCAGAAGAGGTTAATGAGAGAGAAAAGGAAAACACATTTGTTCTTATCCTCCCTATGTACCTTTTTCTAATTAACAGCACAATTGGATGGTTCCTGTGGGAGCTGCTGCTGTCCCCTGAGCTGGCCCATGGGATTTCTGTGGCCAGGCCATGTACACGTGCACATGGGAGGAGAGAGTGAGCTTCTAGCTGAAGACACTGCTGGGTGAGACAGCAGTGGGAGGGGGGGCATATTACAGTCACTTTAGTCTCTTGGCTGGTTGCCAGCAGTACAGAAGTTGAGAAATCATTTGTCACAAGGATAAAAGCCAAATACATTGCTCTGGGTGAGATGTAACCTGACAAACAGTCTCCTGTGACTGATGCATTTGAACTACTAATACACTCTATATAATGACTTTTTTTCTGACAGCTAGCAGTCATATTTTTTTTCTTAGTTTTTCTGCTTGTTCATGCTGAGCTTTCTGAGTTCCTATATATCAGATTTCATGGCAAGGAACACAGAGCAGGAGGACAATTTTCTGTCATGCTAGTTTCATACTACAAGTTCAAGAGGAAACAAGCTACAAAATAATTAGAAAACAATTTTTAAAAAATTACTATTTTCTAATATCTCTCTTTTTTTTTCCTTTTTTTTTTTTATAAAAAGCCACAAAGTCAGCTGGTCAGCAGGAACTTCATTTATAACTGTCAATTTAACAGTTCATTTATTTCACTGAAGTAGTGAGACACAACAGGGGTGTGGTAACCATGAGATAATCACACCTCTGAGGTCTTATGAGGCAAGGAGAAACAGCCAATTCCCTCTAATCCCACAGTGGTGTGATTAGTGCTCCTGATAGCTACAGCCAAGGACGTTATGAGATAAATTGAGCATTTCATGTTCTCGGAAAAGAATTAAATTAAATGTTTAACCAGCCTCATTCAAGTTCTGCAATTCATCTTGATTATAGATATGTATGTTCATGAACACTGACCTACATACATTTGTCTACTTTGAAATGTTTGACAGACAACAGGAGTAGCCACTTGGTTTGAGAACTATACTACACATAGAAGCTGTAGCATATTAGCTGCCTGTCTTGTCTACAAGCCCTATAGGCAGGGATCCATCATCATGCTATCCAAAAGCTCCTCTGGGTATGCAATCCTTACCTGCAGAACTATAAAAAATAAAAGGAACTCACTTGCAAAGAAACTGCCTTTTTCCTAGTCATTATTGATAGCCCTGCTAATCGGTATTTAATTTCATTCAATTAGCCGGTATTATATCTGTCTGCTATGGAAGGTCCATTCATCTCTTGCTTATGATGGTTCCACTAGAAAACATACAATGGGTATTTGGCAGACAGAAAATGACATCATGGAGACTGGGGAATGAGAGGCTGCACAGCAGTGCCATGGAGAGACCTGGGGGTCCTGGTCCATGGCAAGCTGAACGTGAGTCAGCAGTGCCCTGGCAGCCAGGAGGGCCAACCCTGTCCTGGGGGGCATCAGGCACAGCATGGCCAGCTGGGCAAGGGAGGGGATTGTCCTGCTCTGCTCTGAGCTGGGGCTGGCCTCACCTCAAGTGCTGGGGTAGTTTTGGGTGCCACAATAAGAAAAAGACATTGAACTATTAGAGAGTGTCCAAAGGAGGCCACAAAGATGGTGAAGGGCCTTGAGGGGAAGCTGTGTAGGCTGAGGGCATTTGGTCTGTTCAGCCTGGAGAAGAGGAGACTGAGGGGAGACCTCATTGCAGTTACAGATTCCTCATGAAGTGAAGAGGCAGACATTAATCTCTTCTCTGTGGTGACCAGTGGTCTGAAATTGTGTCAGGGGAGGTTTAGGTTGGATATTAGAAAAAAGTTCTTCACCCAGAGGGTGACTGGGCCCTGGAACAGGCTCCCCAGGGAAGTGATCACAACACTAAGCCTGAGAGAGTTCAAGTGTTTGGCCAATGCTCTCAGTCACAGAGTGTGATTCTTGGGGATGGCCCTGTGCAGGGCCAGAAGCTGGACTTAATGATCCTTTTGGGTTCTTTCCAGCTAAGCATATTCTGTGATTCTGTGACAGAAATTACAGAATTAATAATCTCATCTATTAGGTCATATTGCTCATTTACATTCTTCAGTGTTGTGGTCTGCATTCTAAAATGTTCACTGAAGCACATCAATCTATTTTAAAGTGAAGTATTTTTAAAGAACACTTTTTATGATTGTTCTGAAGACTGAATTCCTTTATTGTTGGCACTGACATATGAAAGAGTGTGTCAATGTATGACTGGTTCCTCTTGCTGCTTCTTTCTCTTCCTCCTGAAATCTAGACTGAAGAAATTATGGTGCACACTCGACATCCTCTTCCACTTCTCCAAGAGTGGTCATTGCCCTGGGGAGTTGTTGGGGGTTTACCTTGGCTAGAAGCCAGGTTCCCAGCAATGTATTGCAGCAAGCTGCTACATTACTCCCCTTAATCAGCAGGACAGAGGAGAAAATAAAATAGAGGGGAAATCAAACACGCACCAACAAAAAAAAAATCCCAAACAAACCAAACCAAAAACCAAAACCAAACAAAAATGCAAACATGCAGGTTGAGATAAGGCAATTTAAAAACAAAAGACATTTTGGAGGTGACTGGTCTGTCTCTGACATCGGAACAGTTCCTGGTGTCTTCTCACAGTAGTCAGTCATCCCTGTGCCCCCCCACTCCAACACAGAAACTTTGCTACATAAACCTAATAAAGAGTCTAATAAACACTCCAGAACTAGTATCAGCCATGGTACAGGTGCCTGGTACCAGCCCATGCTAGAGCTGACAGTCAAATAGCCCAACTCGCCTTCCTGGGCAACTAGGGTGTGGCAACATCCAATGGGCAGCTCTATCAAAGTGCAGATCCTGCAAAACTTTGAGTATCTTCAAGGTTTGCTATGTCTGTGCAGTGACATAGGTGCTTCCACGCAGACAGCGTGCATTTCTGACTCAGGCTGTAGTGCTGCAGGCATCCTAATGATAGGGAAATAGATAGGTATTGGGTTTGCATAGCAAGGTTTCAGGAGTGGGTGGGCTACAGGGGTGGCTTCTGTAAGAAGCTGGTTGAAACTTTCTCATGTCCAAAGGAGCCAATTTCAGCCATCTCCAAGTCAGGCCTGGCACTGGATAAGGCCAAGCCCATCAGCAACAGTGGAGGAATGTCTGAATTAACAAATTTAAGACAAAAAGTTGTCGTGTGGCTGGAACTGGAGAGAGAAGCAAAGATATGTGAGAGCAACAATTCTGTACACAACAAGGTCAGGGGAGAAGAAGGGGAAGGGGATGTTCCAGGCACTGGAGCAGAGATTCCCCTTCAGTCTGTGATGAAGACCATGGTGAGGCAGGCTGTGTGCCTGCAAGCTCACAGAGGTTCATATTGGAGCAGAGATCCACCTGCAGTCTGTGAAGGACCCACCCAGAGCAGGTGGACGCACAAAGAAGGCTGTAATCCCATGGGAAGCTCCTGCTGGAGCAGGCTCCTGGCAGGACATGTGGAGTCATGGAGAGAAAAGCCCATGCTGGGCAGGTTTGATGGCAGGACCTATGACCCCATGGAAGACTTACGCTGGAACAGTCTGTTCCTAAGGACTGTGCCCCATGGGAAGGACCCACACTGGAACAATTTGTCAAGAACTACAGTCTATGGGAAGGACTCCCATTGGACAAGTTTGTGGAGGGACCCCACAATGGAACAGGGGAAAGATGAGGAGGAAGGAGTAGCGCAGACAAGGTGTGATGAACTAACCACAGCTCCCATTCACCATCCTCCTGCACTGCTGGAGGTAGAAGAGAGAGAATTGTGAGCAAAGTTAAGGCCAGGAAAAAGGCAGAGGTGGGAGGAAAGTATTTTTAAGATTTTTTTTATTATTTCTCATTATCCTACTCTGATTTGATTTGTAATAAATTCAATTAACTTCCCCAAGTCAAGTCTGTTTTGCCAATGACAGTAACTGGTGAGTGACTCTCCCTCTCAATCCATGAGCCTTTTGTTTTATTTTCTTTCCCTATCCTGCTTAGGAGGGGAGTGACAGAGAGGCTAGGGTGGTACCTGGCATCCAGCCAGGGTCAACCCACCACAAGATATTAAAATTCCTTCAGCAATTTCAGTTGTCAAAGTCTGATATAACACCCTTAAAATGTTTTAGCAAGTGCACTTGAATAGCCCAGGAAAGGGGAAGTGTGATCTGTGTACCCCTAGTAATCCTTGAACATTTTGACTAGTTTTTCCTGTTCTTATTTTTCTTAATAGACCTACTTGCATAAGAGAGAAGAATGAATAATGACTTACTCCACAGAGTTTTCTTTAATACGTACAAAGTGCCACATAGGTTTCTCCCAGGGTCCTGAACCTAACTCCAGCTACATGCTTGTTTTACAGAACAGCATAAAATCAGACTTCTACATCAAAAGAAGGCTACAGTCAGCTGGGGCATTTCCTTGTTAACCCTATTTTAGATGCAAGAGGTCTGTTTTCTCTACTGATGACAGAAGTACAAACTTAGCAATCTTGAAAACAAAAATAACACAACAAAAAACAACGACAACAAAAAATACCCCACAACCAAAATATCTATTTCAGAATTTATTTTAATGTCATTATTCACCAAGCAGGAAGTTAGCTATTGTTAAAATTATCCAAAATTATGGTTGTTAGTGTAAGTGACTGCTAAAAGCCCTCAGTCACTGCTTTCAATGGTCTTGGAGTCAGCTTTTCATGGCTGTGAACAAATGGGATACAGGCATAAAATTCTTACCATCTCATTATAACTGCAGTCCAGTCCTTGGCCTTGTAAAGGAGATGGTCAGCTAACAGTATGAAATTTCTTAAACCTCAGTGAGAAATACCAAGCATGCCACCCTCACTGGATCTGCAGTGGACACCTGTGAAGCAGCACTGCAGCCCTAACTCTGGTTTTCCCCTCCCTCAGCTCAACAGTGCTGCCACCTCTTCACAGAGCAGAGCCGCTGCAGAAATGTGAAACAAACAAGAGTCTGTGTAAGTCACCTGGAGTGCTATATTGAAAATGTATGTGAAACACGTGTGTCCTCCTTCAAATAATATTCTGGTGATTATTTGGATACTTCTGGGCTAATCTTAATAGTCAGGCTGAGCCTGACTGGAAGAAAATTCTCTTACTCTAACAATGATGGAAACCCCAGCAGCAGTATTTCTGCAAGAGGGAATGCTTTGGAGCAATGCTGGCATATTTCTATTGAAGGCAGGTTTGGAAGAACACACTTTGATACCTGGGGCACTCAGCAAAAAATTAAAAGACTTTTTAAAAAATTATTCTTCTTTCAAAATGCAAGAGAATTATAACCCTTTTGTCCTAATGATAGGGAAAGGGTTTTAAATTCCTGAGTGCTCCCTCCCTCTAGCCCCAAAATTTTTGTAGCTGTGGCACTGAATGCAGTCCCATTATTTTTAATGATATATCAGGACTGGGTAGAAGAATAGCATACCATATATCAAAAGCTACACCCTTGGAAATCACAGAGCTCTTCAAGAAGCCACCAACGGGTTAAATGGTGACCTGACCAATTTGCTATGGTTCATTTGGTCTATGCTAATTGTTTTAAATGCTCACTTTGTGGCATATTCTTTACTGTGCTGATGGGAAGTGAGGCATATTTCTTTAGAGCAGAGATTCAAGTATTCATTTATATTGGAGAGACTTTTTCAGAAAGGTACAGGCACACCTCAGTAGTGCTATGTAAATAGGAATTAAGCTGCATCTTTTATCCAGTTTAAAGAAATACATGAAATAAATATTTTTCAAGTCCTTTTGCTTTGCTTGGTTTATCAATATCATGCTTTCTTCTCTATTCTGCAATGCTTAAAATCAGATTGCTTCTTTCCCATTACCAAGCTCTTCTGTCTACTTGTGTGGTGAGTGGCTTTTTGTTTTTATCCCTCTGGACCCTGACCTGATAGTCATTATTTTGTCTTTTCATCTTTTTTTTTTTTTATTATTAGACTAGTCAGCCTTGATATTAGTCTTCCCAAAGCTACTATCCATTACACTGTCAGGAAAGCAAGCTGCCTTACAGTAGGCCGAGTGTCAACAGAAGGTGAGGCAGAAAATCAGCCACAATCTAAAGCTAATTACCCTGCCTAGAAGTTAATTAAATACTTGTTAGGAGCAGCAGGGTAGATCCTAATTAAACTTGTCTAATAACAGTATGCTGACATACTCTGACACTGGGAATTCCTACAGGGTTTAAATAATTGTACAAAGGGCAATAATACCTGTCACATCATGGTGTGCAGGCAAGCCCTGAAGATGCACATTTCTCAGTATTTTCTGTATTAATTTGCCACATATTGTGCACTTCACATGTGTTTAATTTACACATGTTTTAATTTTGGTGCCCTGGATCTTTTTAAATGACTTTGTGGTTGCTGATCTAAGTGTAACCTCTGCAAAGGGAGATGGTCATTAGTATTTCATTGCATAACTTAATACACCTGATAGAATCCTGCTGATAGTGACACCTCCAGGGTTACTTAAATACAGCTGTAGCCCCTTTTTCAGATTTTAAGACAGTAGTGAGTTTAGCTGGAAAGGAAGGGAAGCAGAGAGCACGGCACACCTTGCTAGCCTTCCCGCATTCTCGAAGCACCAAACTCCGACCACCTACAGGCTGGCAATTTTACCTGCTGCAATTTCCATTCACAAGAGTGCCACTGACACAGACTTTTACCTCCACTGATACGTGTGTCTTTAACCAACATCTCTTTAAGGCAGTCAGATCTTCATTTTCATTCAAAACAAAAGGCAGGGGAAACAGCTAATGGGTGCAACTGCCAGACAAATTTACGGGAAGAGGAGAGGTGAAAAACAGAAGGAGCTGATAACAGAAACTAATCTCTGTCTTCTGATTATTTCCAGCCTTTTGACGGGCTGGAAATATTTTTGTTCCCAGACAGGAAAACACAATTTGCCATCATTTCAAATAAATGAGGGCTCCCCACAAACCACAGCAGGGCATTTGTCTAGCTGTTTTTAAGGGATTGTCTATGCCAGCGGTTTTAATGCTGATTTAAAAGCTGTCGTTTGACCAGGTTCTGTTTTTCAACTGATGAGTTGTCACACTGCCTCGTGTGAGGGTTAATCCCCCATTGTGTTGCTGATGCCACCGCAAAGAAGGACTGCGACGGCAATTGCTGATAAAGCTGGTCTCTTCTCGAACAGCCCGGAGAGGCTGTGGCGCATGCTGACGGTTGTTTACCGCAGAAAAATGCTGAATGCCAGCTTTAGGAGAGCGATGTTTCAAAACTTTTTGCCTTTTCTCCCAGTAAATTCAGTTTTTCACTGCTCCTTTCCTACCCTCGACTCAAGCACCCTTTTTAATAGGGGGTTAGGGCTCTTGGGTTGTGACCAGCTATGGATGCTTGACAGTAGATTTGCTGTTCCCATCATTACAGCCCTACTTGAAATGCCATGTCAGTGAAACTAATGAAATGGAGTGCCATGATGTGAAACTAATCAGACATGATAAAACTTTAGGGAGGGGGGAAATAAGACACCTGCAAAGATTTAAGCCAATAGTAGTACTCTCATTTTGCACCCTCTCCCTGAACAGCAAGGATTAATGGAAAGATGTAAGAGCTCTGATCTTTTCTGGCAAGACTGTTGTAGAAATAATCAATTAACCTTGGGAGATCAAATTGACAGAGCTTAGGAGTGAAGTTATTTAAAATGCCAGATTATCTAGGCAGATGAATACATTTGTTGCAATACTAAAAGGAAAATGAAAGTCTTTTTCCAAACTTCGTTTTTCTGAACTGATTTAACATTATTTCCCCAGGAGTCAACTCTGCCTTTTTCAGTGTGCACTTTAACACATTAGAACAAAATGAGGTTTGATGTACTCTATAAAGAGACTAGTGATTTTTCTCTCTTCTTTCAAGGAGTGGGAGGGTTATTATAGAAAATAGCTTATAGTAACCTCATGCTTTTAGCTCTTTACTTTTGTTTATTTGACAATTTGATTATTTGGGTTCCTGTCCTCTGTGGTGATTTTGGTTGGTTTGCATTCTGGCTAAATCATCTGCTGCTTCTTCCATGGAGAAAGAATTCCTTCCTGCCTTAAATATATAAATAATGTAAAATATTTTATAATATCAGTTATTTTTAAGGAATAAAAGAATTCCATTAGATGTTCTTTAAAAAAATCAATTTAAATTCATTTGGTTTGAAGACATAAAAATTTTATTTTATTAAAATGTTTTGGCTATGTTATTCAGACTAATAACTCTCTACTATTTTATTGTGTTAAGATGAGGACAACATAAAGTTATAGCAGCATCAGGTTGTAACTAGACTCAGTGCTGCATGCTGCAGCTGTGTTCCAGCATATAAGAATATGTCCAATGTAAGCATTCAAGCAACAACAATGCTGGTATGCTTGAAAGTAAGCATTCATTCACACAGTATTAAGTCCTTCCTTCAAAGAGAATTTGTGATCAACCTCATTGATTAAATTGGTACATAATCTATAATTTCAAGAATGGCACATATTTGCCCTCATGAATTTTAAATCAATTGCTTTGTTAAATCGAAAAAGTTGCTCCTTCATTCCTTCGTTCATACTTTCATGCATTTATTCTCTGTTACTTTTTCTTTCTTCCTTTATTTACAGTGCTGTAGGAGTTTATATCAAATACAACAATTCAATTTGAGAATATACTAGAACTTAACCTGATTTTCATTAGCTAAATATATATACTTAACTCCAAACTAGACCAAAAATACAAATATTTTTAAGCCAGTAAGAAAACGTTTGCACACAAAGACATTCAGGCTGAACTGTAAAGGTAGAGTGTGTAAACCAGTTCAGATTGATCAAATTAATCCAGATGCACTTTGCCAGCAGGTGCACCAGTTTCAGAATCTGCCATCCCCAAAGTTTTGTTTCCATACCAGCACCAGGTGACATAGTGAAATCAAGTAATGTATTAGTGAGGTAATGACATAGGGAAGTCAAGTAATCCCACGCAAACTGGGACAGGTTATTTTAGTCAGTGCTAGCTGTGACTTGAGCTAACTTCATACTCTCTGCTAGAGGCAGGGACATCCACTGAGCTCTTCTCCTGAGCTGCATCTCAGCTGGCAGACCAGCAGTTGAGAGTGCTGTGATCAATTACTTCAGCTGGCTCCAGAAGAGCATCTCTCCATGCTCTCCTTCTTCCATTCCTTGACTATGTAGCCTCTCCTAACTCAGTCTTCCTCCAGAACATGATGCTATAGACTAAGAAGGGAAGTGAGGAGAGGAAGCTTTTTTGGGGACTGGAATGGAAGGCAAAAGAATGGGGAACAGATAAAAACAAGAACGATGTCTGAAGAAGGGGATAGTTATGAAATAGATGTTTGGGAAAATTATTGGAAGAACTGAGAGGAAATGTCCTTTGGAAGGTCTTGATCTTTTACATATGGGCAGAAGGGCTAGAAACTGTCAGAAAAGGGATAGACTACACATTGCAGAAGTCACAAACTATTGGCCAATCCCTCCTTAAAGACACTCAACACTCAGCCAAATGCTTTCTTAATAGGTTTCACAGTGAGTGCAGGTCCTTTCTCAAAGTTCAAGACAGTGCATCAAACATGAATGACATTTTTTGAAGTCTTTCAAATAGCAGGATTCTTTTACAACATAGTCTGGACAGGACAATTCATGGCAGGGTAAAATTAATGGGTGTCTTAAAATTGTAAAATATCTGCCCTGAAGATGAAAATGGGTTAGTAGCAAATGACAGTTCTTCCATAAGATAGAGCTGGAAGATCATTTGAAGATTAGAATTCTCCATTCCTGGAAAAACTATCTTGGAAAAGACTTAAGGGTCATGATGGGTAGCAAATTGAACAGAAACTCTCAGTCCACTACTAAATTAGTACATGCTACTTTACATACTAGTACATACTATTAGTACATACCTTCAATTCATAAAGAAATTAAAGCAGAAAGTAGGACTGCTGGATTGCTTTTCATATCCTCTACTTGGTTGTCATGTCCTCGTTCAAGATAAAGGAGAACAAATTAGAAGGAATTTAAGGAACTACAGGAATGTTTTAAAACTTGGAAACATCATTTAGAGTAAGAGCATTTCAACTAGTTTAACTGAAAAAAGGATGTTAAGAAGTGACTTGACAACAGTTTGAAAGTATAAACATGAGGAGATAAAATATGCTAGTGGAGAACTCTTCCAACTACAATAGCAGGGTACAAAGTTAAAGGGTGACAAATAGTTTAGGAACAGAATGTTTGTCCTCAACAGTAAACATAGCTAGTGCCTCAAACAATCTATAGCTATGCCTGATTCTCTGGTGCTGGATATTTTTATTTAAGACTTGACACTTTATGAAATATTATCTATCACATCAAATAAACTTTATTCCACAAAGCTGACCTCCTGTGCTACACCAGTTGTCATAACACCTGACTGCAATAGCTCTTTCTGGTTTTAAAATGAATGATGTTTCTAATCCATGACTGTAGCAAAGGTAAACTTAATAAAACACCTTCTAGAAGAAAAAAGCAATTATATAACCATTTTTCCAAAAATTCTTTTATTGCCATCACTTGCCCCTGATTTTTAAAATTCACTTCTCCATCAACCACAGCCACTTGTATATTGAAGCACTGTTGGTTAGTAATTGGCACTATTACAGGACATTTTCTTTTCCAACTCCAGCTTTAAGATAAAACAACAGAAATGATGGTTCTTGTGCCTCTCCCGGGTAATCTGTGTTAAACAATCTCCAGGCACTGCAGAAAGGAAGGATGGCTGCAGAAAGGAAGAAAATTGCTGCAAGTCCACAGTGCGTTAGTGGCACAAAGAGTGTTCTGGATGATTGGTCCACTGGTCCTTACTCAGCAAAACCACTGTTTCATAGCCCACCTTTACAGGAACTCCTGGCTTTCAATATTCTTGACAAATAGCCACTAGAGACAGGTGCCATGGTGTGTGCCAGAAAGGACAATAATGACTCAGGGAACTCTGCAAAGTTTTAAAGCAAGAAGGTACATCTCTAGCACACAGCACAATCTTACAGAGGGAATTCCAAGTAGCATACATAGCAGAGTTTGAAGCCCCACAACTTGAAGAAATGTGTTTCTTCTATGCAAATAAGAGGAAAGCCAATGTATGTCCAGAAAACATACCCATGATTTGAAAGGGATGCTTGCTGCTTGCTTCCTTTCTTTTCTGTGCAAAGATGAGACAAGGCAGACTGTGGAAACCAAACTGTGTTTTCTCTGCAAGACTCCACTCTAAATGCACCACAGCAGACCTTAAACGGTATGCACAGTTATCTCAGCCTAATGAGTGGTAGCCTTGCTAAAACCATCAACATCACATTGCTGCTTCAGTGTATACACTGATTAATTGCAGTCAAATCCTTAGATGCATTAGGATCAAGCTGGCTTCTGTATCAAAGAAGAATTCCTCTGCTGCCTACCTTTCTTTGACTATTACCATCTATTACAGCCTCAGGGAAGTGCAACCTGCCATCACATTTGCACAGTGCAAGACTAATGGGTTTTGCCCCAGTAATTCCTTTGGGATTGTATTTAATAATTTAATATTTCTAAGATGCAAAGTGGTTATTTTTCCCAAAGTAAATATAGTTTGAGGAGATGGGGAATTATACAATTGGTCTGTTTTCCCATGAAAACAACTTTTAGCGTTTTTACCTTTGATTTTTTTGTGACTGTAACACCAGAGCAGGTAGTGTGTAAGAGAGAAAATTCTCATTCTAGAAAAGACAACTAACGTAAAACGCAAAGGAATCAATGGAAAAAAACTGCAACAGCATGGTGAAACACACAGATGCAAACATCTACCCTCTGCCCTCAGACACTGAAGGACAATCTGTACAAGTCCAATCTGTCTAGAAATGACTGCCACTCCAAATATCAGGTCTAGGGACATCTCCCATAAGTCCATATCTTTAACTCACCTGTGACTGCATGTAAAACCAGTTAAATGACTCCAAAGTACATCAGGCTAAGCAGCTGCTACCTGTGGCAGATTTGGATTTTTTTTTGACCAGTGTGTGGTCAAACACATTTAGAATAGGAATTTAGGACAGAAAATTCCCTCCTGCTACGCTCTTATACAATCTGAGTTCTCATGTCAAGAAAGGTAATACTTGTTGCACTTACTTTTACCCATCTACATAAAAATATCTGGAAGAAAAGTATCTTGTAAGTGAAAAATGTTATAATCCTCAGTTTAATTTACAGTCATGAGTTTAAATTTACTTTTTTCTTATAGGAAGTAAGGAATCAATCTTCTTGTGGAAGAGAGAACTTTGAAAACTTGCTCTCATTAGTTCAGCAGCCAGTAACATTCAGACATTTTGTAAACAAACATAATATTCTTTCAAACAAGAATCTATCAAATAGAGCATACAAGGTAGCATTAATATTTACTAATTTGTCATATTTTTACTACGGGAAATGGGGCTTGGATGATGAGGAAAGAATACAGACAACTGAAGGATAAGTGAAGGGAGTAAAAAATTGGAGAAAAAATGGAGCAGGGGAGAAAACAGATAGCTAAAACAGAAAGATGCTTTGCAAGGTTATAAAATGAAAGTAAGGTAACAGCTACTTATTGAATAAAAGCACAAGAATCCACATTCTGTAATAAAGGATGATTTGAGGCAGCAATAGAAAGGATTAGAATAGAACAGAGAAGCTTTAATATAATGTAGCTAGGAAGGAAGGAAAGAACACTATAAAAAACTTTATGAAACAGCGTCAGACAGAAGGAAATTAGGGGACACAGAAGAGATGAAAACAAAACAAAACAAAAAAAACTTGAATGGCATATGTCCATTTACAAGGCAGTTCAGTGAAGGTTGGAGGACTGGACAAGTTTGCTCCATCTATTCTGTTTTACTGGAGGTCAAAAAATGATAAAGACAGAGTTGAAATGAGGTGAGAAACAAATGGATGGTGCACTTAATAGCCTCAAATGCTCTCTACCTATTAAGTGTATTTGAGCCTGGATTCCTAAAATGAGTAGCCTTATGCATTTTTGCTCTTCAAATATCCATCTCCCTTTCATCCTTACTAGCTTTTGCCAAGTCTAACCAAGAGTGTCTCGGAGATATCTAATTTTTCTTGTTTCAAGGAAAGCAGTCACTATGAAGAGGCAAGAAATCCAAATCAATCCCTACCCACCAATGACAGAAGATTGCAGCATATGCACAGATGTTCTCTCTTCAGAAAGCAGTAAATAAACATCGTGAAGTTAATAAGCACAGATGCAGCACAGAATCACCCATACAACATGCTGCCTCTTGTTCAGCTGGTAGTTGGAGACAGAAGAGGGAACTGAGGAAATTGGTGATCTGTAGAAGGTTTATCAGGGACCTTAAAAAATTTGGGACATTGTCTAGCACTTTAAGAAATGCTGGAGGGAGGTCAATATATAGTAAAAGTGAGTTAGTGGAGAAGAGCTACATGCCAACAAGAGGAAGGAGATTCCTTGAGGACTTAGGGAGGGGCTAAGGCCACAGGGGAGGGAAAGTCACAGGACACAGGAAGGAAAAGCAGACTCCTTACAGCATGGTGCTCTAGGAATGTAGGATAGGAATCCATGGGAAGCCAGGCTTTCACCCAGCCACTCCTCCTGAAACTACTCGTTTCCTGTTTCCTCAGTGTGCATAGTGCCTTCACCTGTGTGCTGATAAAAACTATACCGAATGAAATGCCATTAGAACATTAAATGCTTACCTAGAACAGTGTTTGAGGAAATTGTTCATGAAGGACAAATTTACAAAGGAAAACAAGTGGAAGCTGCATCGCCTCTGAGGTGAAAAGACACTTTTCTAAGCTTAGTTACACTGATATAAATCAGAAATAATACCATTTTGACATGATGCAAGAAGTTTTATAATCACTTGCAAAAGATAAAATATGGCTTTTCTGTACAATGATGTCCACATTTTATTATTTCAGCTATGTCAAGAATTCTGGATATTCATTTATAAAGAATAGCTTCCACTAGCACTGTTAAAAAAACGTAACAAGAAGGTCATCAACAAGGGAACTGAGAGAATAATATATCATGAATAATGTATTAAATTATTTCAGTCTTTATCTATTAATGAATTATTTTCAATCATCTTATAATTTTCTTGAATGTATATGTAATTCAAAAGTAATCCCCATGCAATTTCTCCAAAAAATTATTTCTCTAAATTTTTCTTGGTCTTTTTGTAGATAGAAAGTAGCTGAAATTTGAATTAAATTATTTTGGTTTTAATAGGACATACAAAGTAGGAGTTTTTGTTTCTGTTCCCTGACAAACACATTTCTAAGAACCAGGTTACCTATAAGGCATTAAAATCTTCTCCATGAAATGTCTTCCTCTATTATTTTCTCCAAACATTACACTTCAACCAGTACCCTAATAAGATGTTCAGTTTGCTAGGGCAGTCACTGAAATTCAGCATCTAAAATCTATTGCCTGTTCACAGCACAAATTTTTCTTCCTAAAAGAACAACTGCTATGGGTTTTCACTTATGTCTTGAAGAATTTAAGTGCTAGAAAGTCCTAGAAAGAATGTTGTCTTTCAGAACACATTGAGTGGTAGTGATGTAGTAGCTGATTAGACATTTTTTCCTCTGTACCAGGTTATAGTTAATTCCTTATACCTTAACATGAATCTTTGGTGGTCAAAAATAAACAACACAAATTTTCATTCTTCTTTCCAGAACACCAAATAATACCTATTTCCACTGACAATTTTTAGATATTGTGAGTTGGTTTCATCTTTACTTCTAATACTTTAACCTATAATAGTGATGACTATATCTGCATTGGAATCCTGCAGTCATAATATAAGTGACTGAAAAAGAGATTATTTTTCATTTTCATAGCATAGCCACAGAAAAAATATATAGTGACATGCCAAATAAAAAGAACATATTTGTATAAATACTTAGCTCACACTTATTCCTTCTAGTGTGCAGAAATGTGCAGAGGTCCCTTCTATGTGAAGACTCAGCAGCCTTTTCTGAATATCTAGGGGTGACAGATTTGGAAAATATTAGCAAAGGCTGTCTTATTTTGAAGTTCAATTTTTCATCACTGATTTTGATAAGTGTCTGACAAGTCTGTGTTACCTGTCCAAATTCTATGACCTCTAAGACACACCTACGTCTCCAGCAATAACTTTTTGGCCCTCATTTTGTGGTGTCCAGTTGGCAACTGTTCATCTTTAATCTCCCAGTGTCCTAGTTTCAACTGGGATGGAGTTAATGTTCTTCCTAGTATCTGTTACAGTGCTTTGTTTTGGATTTAGCACAAGAATGATGTTGATAACATGCTGATGTTTTGGCTGTTGCTAAGTAGTTTTCAGTTTCCTGCCCTCTGCCACTGAGGAGCTGCACAAGAAGCCAGGAGGGAGCATAGCCAGGACAGCTGACCTCACCTGGCCAAAGGGATATTCCGTACCACAGAATGCCAAGTTCAGTACATAAACTGGGCTTAACTGGCTGGGAGCCACTGATCACTGGTTGAAAACAGGCTGGGCATCAGTCAGTGGGTTGTGAGCAATTGTATTGTGCATCACTTGTTTGTCTTGAGTTCTATTCCTCTCTCTTTTTTATTTGCTTTTCATTACAATTAGTAGTAGTAGTAATAGTAGCATATTTTACTTCATTTCAAATTTTAAGCGGTTCTTATCTCAACCTATCAGTTTTATGTTTGTTCCACTTGTCTCCTTCCCATCCCAATGCAGGGGGGGCAGTAAACAAGAGGCTGCAAAGTGCTTAGCTGCCAACTGGTATTAAACCACAACACTGGAATGGAAATATGTTTGCCTACCTGAGGCACTGAGTAAAGAACACTCAAAAAATTGTGAATCTCCACACATATGTCATTGCTCTGTGTTTTTAAAAGTCACTTAAAGTCAATTTCTAATAGACTAAATTTGTCCATCTGCATCTCTAATTTACAGCACAAAACTATGTAATTTCCATCCAGCTGACAAGAGAACATACCTTCTGAATGGTAGTGAGTCAGTCCAGGTCTTCTTCAAGTTCCAAGCCTTTTTCTTTTGATCACTCACCCCTCACCCTTTTTGGGTTTTTTTGGCACACCCTTTTTTTCCCACTCCTCCAGCCATATGCAATGCCACTACCTACTCTGCCTAGGGCTCTGCCTAGGACCTGGTGCTGTGCAAGAGAGTTCATGAAGTGCACTGACAGACTCAAGCTCAAGCTCTGACCATGGTACTACATCAGCTGCAAACTCTTTCTAACAGCTTCAACTGTTGCTAACCTGACCCTCATGGAGAAAACCCTAGTGGGAGGACACAAACATCTGTAATCAAGGCTGACATCTAAGCACAGTCACCAAAGTATTTTGGGTTTCTTGGCATCAGTTCTGGCAGACAGCAGCCCTCAGTGAAAACATAGTATTTGCTGGGATTCTTTCCTAGAAACATCAAACATACTTTAATCCAAGTACTATTTTCTTGTGAATAGAATCAAAGAATTTAAGAAAGTGCTCAGGGACACAGACTTTCCAGATTCTATTTTAATTAAAGACTATAAATACTCATAAAGAGAGGCTTGCACTCAGCTTTAGGGATCAAGCTGAGTAATCCTCATTGGAAGCCTTCTTGTATTTATATGATCGTGTTAGATCTTGATAAGACAGTGACTTATCTAAGGCAGAAACTCGTGAAATCTCCATCACATCATCAGAAAGCACATTCTGCCAGAGTTTTTAATTCCAAAACAGGTCAGGCAGACTCATCTCCAGATGGCTCCCAAATGAGCAGGAACCCTCCCTTAGCTCCCAAAGGACACTACTGGAGAATACCAGTGACTTCAAACAGGTGTGAAATCCTGCCTGGCCCCAGTTGTACTGAGCGCAAAAAAGCCATCAGACAGAACCAAATATGCAATTCCTAATCTGGTTGCTGGAACCAGTCAGTGATCACCCATGGTGAGCAATGAGCAAAAGCAACACCACCGAAACAAAAAAAAAAAAAAAAAAAAAAACAAAAAAACAAAGGAAAAAAAAAAAGGCAGTCCCTTTGCCCTACTCAAGCAAATCCCTCCAAATGCAACCAAGGAGTGTGATGTGCAGCAGATATGCTGTATCACACAGACACAGGCATTGCCTGCATGAATCAGAAAGACTGGATCCTGTGAGTAGTTTCAGCACGTGAGCCTTTATGTGACAACAGAAAATATAAAGGGACGGAGAGGAGCTAGTGATCATAAAACTTCCTGGCATCAACTGACACAGCAAGGGCAGAAAGGACACATCTAATTTTAATATTTCCTCCTCAGGAGTGATTTTTTCTTCCCCTCAGACAAAGTGAAGAGGCTTTCTCTGACCATAAACTGTTCAACAGGGACAATGCCTGACTTAGTAAAGGCAATTTATGATCATCTGGCAAAGTTTCCAATTTCCAATCTCCTTTTGCAGGATCAGACAGTCTTTGCTGCCTAGAAAACAGGGCACGATGGTGGGAAAAGAAGGATAGACTCCAGTCTATCCTTCTATACAAAGAATGCCCCTTCCAATAGCTTATCTTTTTTCCAGGTAGGTCAGATCCTGAGCACCTCGGCCTCCTTGTCAGCTTTTGCTCCTGCTGTTTTAAGCCATTTTGGCTCTGTGCATCAAGCCCCCACCTCCACAGCCACCACACAGACCCTCTTTCAGACAGTCTTCTCCAGAGGCTACATAATCCTATTGGGAATGACCTCCAAAACTTGACAGCAATCCCTGTTTTAGATTGCTTTAAAGATCACTTTTCCACAGGAGTATTCAAAAGTACAACCAGATCTGTGTTTTATATATATAAATTGTTAGCCTAACCCAAAATGTGTTCACTGGATTTGAAGAGAGAACTCCCATTTTACCTTCACAATGGTGCTGGAATGGTTGAATAAAGTGTTGCCCTGCTGCCCATATGCCATTCAGCTTCTGTCTGTCTTTTTGTTTACACTGGGAATACAATAGGAACTATAGTCCTTCCAATGCATCATTTATAAGTGTATTCTACCTCTGAATGTACAGACAGAACTGGCTCTGTGAATGAGCTCTGTGAATATTGCCAAGACACTGTGCTTTGTTCAGCATTATTCTTCACAATAGATACCACACTTTGGAAGTAATTTTAAAAAGGGAATCAAAATAGTGGTACTTTTAGCCTTTGTTTCTTTTATACCACACTGCATTCTCTGTCTCTCACTCAGCTGCTTCTATTATACTGACAAATTAAATAAACCACTCCATTGCTAAAGAGGCTTGGGCGGGCTGGGCTTCGGTACACTGCTGCACGAGGAAGTCGAAATAAACATTTATACCAGTTTTATTCTTAACAAATTTAAGCTAACTTTAGTCAAGCATCCTTTTTTTTTTTGTTGGTTTTTACTTTTTTTAAAAGAATGAACGAAAGAAAGAAAAAGGGAAATGGGGAAGAAAAAGGAAGGAGTATTTCAAATTTTTGAGCCGATCTGCAGCGTCAAGGGATGTGGCATCTGAAGCAATGAAGTAATGAGAAGCCATGTGTCCAGGTAATGAGCTTGATTTTTTTTAGTGCTCCAGTTTAGAAACGCTGCAAGTTCATTCCTGCTGTGGGGCCTCTGGGAGAGTGACTCGGTGAGTTGTGGGCAAAGTGGTGTGGTACAGACAGGGTCCTTTGCAGAGTCTCGCTGTATGCTGCTCGAAAACTTCCGCAGCAAACTTTCCACTCAATCCGGGGATTTACCTCTCCTGCTGCAGGCATAGCTCTGGTTTGGAAGGCATTCGTTCGCATGCTCTTCAGCATACAGAAATAAGGGCAGGTGGGGGAGTGCTGAGAAAAGTGTGTTGGATGGCAAGGGCAGGTTGTGCTGATTACGGGCGTGTACTTGCAGACAGATGGACAGGTAGAAAAATGTGTTGGTTTGTAATTTGGCTATAGAACTGTATTCCCACCGTGCCTCTCGTAAAAAAGAGAAATAAGAAAATGCAGATAGAGCGGCAATGTGGCCTTTACCTGTTCAAGGTGCTTTCTGACTTTTGGCTCTTTTCTTCAGCAGGCAGTAAACAGAGAGGAGAACTGGGGAGCAACTTGTTGTGGTCTGCTTGTGTGTAGATTAAGCGTGAAAGGTCATCTTGCACATTTGCAAGCACTGGTGCAGTGGTGGGGATGTACGCTGTTTATAGACGCTTGCTCGTATAGTTCGGTATTCCTGAAAATACTGTCAAAAAAACAGTGTTATTTTCCCAAATGAGATCAGAGTAATGAATACAGTGTTGCCTGGGTTAGGTCTGAAAGCTCTCCCTGTACTCCTGGACTGGAGCTGTGTGTGAATAATGCAGGACGAGTCTCACTCTGCCAGTGCCTTTTCCCTCCTCTTCTAACAAAGCAGACAACTTACAGGCAGGAGTCTGAGCTAGGAAAGGAACTCTTTTTTTTTATTTTTATGGGGGATGGCGGGGGGGGGGCGTTGTTTTAAAGGACCTTAGAAGTGGTCAGCTTCCTTCTGAAATGGGCACTAAATGCCAGCCATGGGCTGTGAAAAGCTGAGGTTCCTTTCCGTGGCAGGGAGGCTGCAAAACAGGCTGGGACCGCTCCAGCAGGGATGGCCTTTGGCGGTCAGGTCAGGCAGGGAGCACTTGGCAAGGAGTGATCAGGGCTTATTTTTTATTACTATAGAAAGACTTTTTTAAAAGGGGGAAGGAAAGAAAACCCCTCAGGTGAAATTTCCTTCTATTGTCTAGCAAAATTCCCTTTAATTTGTCCCCAGGGCCATCCAGCCGCCTTGTAATTCCCCACTCCCGCCTCTGTCAACGCCAGCGGCGGGGGGGAGCTCCCTAGAGAAGGGAACGGGAAAGCTGAAGGTCAGGGTTACCCACTGTGGCATGACTTTTAAGCTAAAGGGGGTTTTATTTCTCTTGTTGCCGTGTCAGGTTTAATTTGGCCTGCATTATTCCAAAAGGGTGGGCCTGCTCATGACAGGAGGGGGTTAAATGGGATTACAAGCTTTAGAGGTTGTCAGCAGCCACTGCTGCCTGGGGATGTAAAATTGCGATTTAATGGTCAGCTCTATCTGTATAGTATCAGTGGAAATCTGCTGTTTTCAGCAACTTAATAGGCACTGTGTTTTCAGGAGGGGCCGGTTTTGGGGGGGAGGGAGGCCGGCGGGGAGAGCTGGCGCGGGCAGCCCCTCCAGCGGGCTGCGGTCAGTCCCGTACGGGGCTCGGCTTCCCGAGGGAAGCGGCAGCTCCGCGCCTCGGCCCGGCCGAGGGCACACACGGCCCGGAGCGCGCCGGGAGGCGGCTGCAGAGCCGGGCGGGCCGGGGCGGAAGGGGCGGTGGCGGCCAGAGGAGCCCCGGGCCGGGGGTGTCCGTGTGTGGGTTGTGCGTGTGCCGGGGGCGGGGGGTGAATCGTGCTGAGGGCAGGCGGAGGGGCCTGGCCGGCAGACAGCGGCATTGTCTGCGCGCGAATGAGGGGTCAGCCCGGAAAGTTCAGGATTAGTAAATCTAATATCCTGTCAAAATTCTCATGGTAATGAGCACCGGCCGGCGGAGCTGGCGGAGCAGCCCGGCCCGGCGCTCCCGGCACCATTTATGAGCGGGAGATTGTGCTGCGCTGGCACGGGCCGGGCGGGAGCGCGGCGGGCCCGCGGCTCGGGGCCGGGAGGCGGCTCTGGCTCCGCTCCCTGGGGTCCTGCTCGTTCCCAAGCCCTCCCTGCAGCAGCTTGGCCGCAGTGGCAGGAGTGGTCTGGGTTTGGATTTTCGTTGCCCTCGCAGGATTAACCCCCGCATTCGGGGTTTCTGGCGTTAAAAATAAGGGAAGAGAGGCGAAATTATGATTAACCATACACATACTGCGTTATAAAATGTTTTTCGAAGGGCTTTTCTCTCATTTGCAGGGATGGTAAGTTTAAAACGGCAGACAGGAGGAGATAGGAAGAAAATAAATCACTGTGCAAACCAGTAGGATTGCAATAAATAATAAACTGTGGGCCACAACAGTATTTTTTTAGCTCACAGATAATATAAAAATACAGTTCTCAAGCAAGTAACAAAAAAGATGGGGGGAGGGGGAAGAGGAGGGGAAAAAAAGAAGGGGGGGGGGAGAGAAAGTTCCTGTGCACTTTGTTCAAGGTTCTGCACCTCTCTAAGCAGCTGTCACATCCGTACATTATGGTACATTGAATCTGAATGAGGCTCTCCACATCAAAACCTTGCATCCATTATGATATCATCTCCTGCTCTAAGCTGTAATGCTTATTAATTCTGCACCCATACTCTCCAAGCTTCAGCAAATGTATTCCATCAGCCTAGCATTTAATTTAATTAGTACAGCTGGGCTCTCATTCTCCTTTCTGTGTCAGAGGTATTGTCAGCACGTTCTGCTATAACACAATTACTGATTGCTTTTAGATAGGCAGAAATATGATTAGGGTATTGGGTGACTGTATCATAAGCCTTATTAGATTCATTTGAAATCTGGAGATAAATAGGAAACTTTTATTTGCAGTGTAATGAGATTATGCTTATTAGGCCAAGGCCTCACAACCTTTTGCAAAGAACATAGTGTATCACTAGGATTATACTCTGGAACCACACTTTTTGCTCATAGCATCCAAGCAATTTCTCAGCAGCTTTGAGATTTAACTGTTGTATCCCTGTACACATTTTAGAATTGTTTTCTGGCTCAGTGGCTTTCTCCTTTCATAGAGTGTGTGCACCTTCCACCATGTGTTTTCTTCTGCTTAAACCAAAAAATCAGGAGGATGTTTTTGCTCGAAAGAGGAAGGATGTTTTGGTGAGCTTTGAATATGTGTGGCTAAGTAAACATGCCAATGCACTGGGGAGAAAAGTTTTTGCCAATATCAGTCTTTTTTTTTTTTTAACTCTTCCTTCAGTAGAAAGCTGCAAAAAAAAACATTTCATGTGCAGCAGTTTTCAGAAGGTAAAAAACATTGCTGTTGAGATACTTTGAAGGTTGAATCTTGAGATAGAAATAATGAGTTAATTTTCTTGTGTAAAAACAATGGAAAGGCTGCACATTTCATGTCACTTCCAGAGAGTGCATTTAAATCTTAATGTATACATCACAACCTTTTGTGTTACACTAGCCTGACAAAACATATGACACAGTGTTTGAGAAGCAAGTATTACATTTTTAGAAGTTCATTTATTACAAGGATTCAGAATTCTGATCTGGTAATTTCCCTGTAACAATCAAAGGTACAAACAACCTATCACTGACTTGACAGGTTATAGAAAGGAGTCCATCAGTTTTAACATCGGTGTCAAATTTAGGTTTCATTCTCTTTCTGCGTAAGTTTTGCTGCAAACTCCAGTGGGAGCAAGATTAGGCTCTTACTGGATCCCTTTCCGTTCTGAGTGGAATTAACCCAGCATGGAATCATTTTGTAACTTGAGTGTCGCAAAACCCCGAAACTAGTTTTGTATTCCTTGGTACATCACTTGCTCTGCAGTTAAGAAAAAATAATTTGTCAGGCTGATGGTGTCACAGGCTAAGATCAGACTTGGAGAGGAAAATGTGAATTTGTGCTGTCATGGTATTTTTACTTGAATTCGCCTAGTGTTGAAAGTGTGTTGAAAGCCAGTAAAGGCTGTCTTGTTTCTGTCATTAGCAAGTTCCATGTTGCATTGTTTACCCCAAACATTTGTGGTATTTTTAAACTGGCATGGGAATAAGCTTTAAAGAGTCCAGGAGAAAAGATGACATTCTTAAAGATGACATTTCTGTATTTCTCATCTAGTTACTAAGGGAGCATCCAGAGAGTAGAACTATGGCCACAGTCCAGTGGAGTCCTGAGTGTGACGTTCCCAGCCCTGCCTCCACTAGCACTTCTGCAGGCACATCCTTGTGCAGTTCTTTGTGATTCTCTAACTGAAGAATCTCATGCCATAGCTACACTTTTAACTTTCATGGGAAGGAATATGGATCAGTTTGCAGTGGCTACTGACTTGCCTCAGGAGCCACAGTATGTATGCCTAAGCAACAACAGCAAAAAGTTATTCCAGAGGAATTCTTCTTTAATTGGGAGACCTGAGTGGTTTGCAAAAAGAGAGGGATCATGGTCTTCATGTTAGGTACAGGCAAGCTGAGGCACAAAATAGTGAATCACTTCTAATTACGTATCTAGAAGCAGCAGCCTTGCTAGTCTCAAGTCTACTAAAAGGTCAGATACTGAAAATCTTGCATTTGCACTACACATAAGAAAAATATTTATTATTATATAGCTCAATAAAGAGAGACACTTTACATCAGGTGTAATTTGGAAAGAGGTGATATTTCATGTAGTTTTAGAGGACTGAATATCTAATTTCTTTCTGCCAAACAAACAAACAAAAAAAGAGTGGCAGCCCTGGTTTATAGTGGCTCTGAAAGGAGCAGAGATGACAAATGCCACAATTTTCCAGTATGTTGCCTCAAGAAAATATTTTAAAATGTGTTATAATTGCTGCATGTGAGAATGAACTGGTGGTCCTGTTCATTTCTCCCCCGTCACTATCATCCTGATTTGCAGTGAGCAACAAGGTTATTCACATGCTCAGATTACACACATGCTTCGGTGCTCTGCTGGATCAAGGCCTAATTGACACCCTAATTGACAGGCTCAGTTGAGAGACTGAAGACTAAATAGGGCTTGGAAGCTGAAATGTGATGTATATTTTTACCCTCAGAGGTGGTTTGTCCAGGCTGTGCTTGAGATATGTTACCAAATAATGTGTTCCACCTTCTGCTCTGGCTTTTGTTGCGTGTCTTTTGTCGCCAGATAGAGGACTTCAGCTGCTGGGCAGAAAACCCAAATAAATATGTTAGACCAAACTGAATGACATGTTGGATGCTAAATCGAAACAACCAATTTTGTCTTTGGTCTTTCTAAAACAAGTTTGTTAAAAGAAATACTAACAGCCATTTATTTAAAACCAGATGATTAAATTAGTGTAACTAATTGTTAGATGTTTTTTTCATATAGGCTCAAAGGTAGAATCACAACAGAAATAATTAGGGTAATTATTAAGGTCTTTGTTTAATTCAAAGCCTCAGAGAGTATTGTGTATTCATTCAAGTGATCTATATTTCCTATTTTAAAATATAGCACTTTCTCAAAGCTTTCATTTACAGGTATGTTTTTGGTAGTGTCATAATGTATTATGTCATCTTGCTCTCTTTCTACTTTGACAGTGTTTGTTCACAATGATGGCAATCGAAGGGGAAATGTTACTGGTAATTTCTGTGTGCACTTCTAACCCCCAAATGTTTGTAGCATTTTCCTAACGCATTAGAGCGTTTGAAGATGAGGCATGAACTTGCCTTGATCTCTTAGCAGAATGAGCTGTGTACATTAAGAAACCAAAGCTAAGCATATTTATATACTCCTAAAGAAAATGCAGTGAGATATTACTTATAGAGTAACTGAAAAATTGAGGCAGTGCTTGTACCCTTTAAGTGACAAGGAAGAAAAACCAGCTCTGTTCATACTTTCTTCTTTTTAAGACTAGTCTTTATGAAATGCAATGAAAATCTGCAAACAAAATGTGAGCTTTACTGTGAAAAGGTTCTCAAACACTGTAAACTGAAAGATGAATTTGTATCAGAGAATTCTGAGGGAAAAAGAAAAACCAGCTTCGTGGACCCAGTTCTTACATGTTACTAATCACACAGGACACAGAGTGGCAGGATGTCTTCCAATATTTGTTGCTGGCACATTACACACACCATCTTTACAGGGCAGTTGGACTGGTGTGGTCTCCTCCTGGATGGATTTAATGCTTGGATTTAAATCCAGATTCTTGTCTTGGTAAAGCCAGGTGTTTCTCTTGAATTCCTAAAATGCAAAATTGTGTTGTTTGGACAAAAAATAATGTTGCTTGCTAAATTAGCAAGTACCATTTTCCTTCTTGTACTTTGATACTGCTGTAGCACTCAATTAGTATGCGCTGTATGTGTATTTGATGGAAACAAACACAAATAGGAACAAAATTCTCTTATCCAGATCCCTTACCACGCTAATGATGATCAACTGGAATATTGGTGGTGCCATTTTTTAAATAGATACATTCCACACTAGAATTAAAATAGCAGTTATAACATTTTTATTCTCTTTTTTATTACTGCAAAATTGCACTAGTGATGATAGTAATACCTAATTCACTTAATTTACTTGTACTAATGCCTTAGTATGGACCCAGCTGTTATGATCTAATGATGGCCAGCCTTTCTAAGTTGCAAAACGTTGGTGCACTATGGAGCTGGCCAAACAACTGAGTAGAGAGAAAAAAAGTTGATACACTCATAAAAAATGGAGTGAACGTGGGTTATACGTGGTATCACCACAACTCGAATAATTACAGTTCTGCATTTTAAAATTGCATCTGCATGTATGTTGAAGTTTACATTTTACCCCCTTGGACATAAATTTTTTTCCCCACAAAATGTTATAGCCCTTCTTATTTGTGACCATTTAAATGGACATTGATAAAAGAGAAATTATGCAGGCTCATTGCTGAACCACTGGGAGTACTGAGATGATGTAGTTGTCTGCTAGAAGACAGAAAACAAAGGGTTACTCTGATGAAGCCTTTTGGCCAAATGACTGCACAAGTACTGTGCTCATGTGTTAGGACTCATCATTTTGTTACTTGTCCACAATTCCAGAGACTAATTAGAGAAAAGATAAACCTTCCTTTTTTGTCCCTTTTCCAACTGAGTTTGATAAGCCTTGCTCTTTCTGTAGTACTCTTCCATGCTTCTAGCAATGTCCTAGCCAGGTGGGATATCAGTTGATAGAAATTTTCCATCTAGATCCTGTTTCTCTCACCCTGACTTCCAAAAATGGTGCACCTTTTCCACATTTACAATTACCAGTGGCTTTATGAAGATGTGCTGTGAGAAGTTGCAATGCAGCAGAATTTAATCCCCTCCTCACCATCTTGCAATACAGTCAGGATCCCATTCAGCTTTAGGGAATGTGTGTTTCCTAACCTGGTAGTCCATTACTTTACAAATTTATGTGAAACTGATTTCAGAAGAAAGGCCTCACCTCTTAATAGACTTGGTCTTCTATCATATCATGGCACTGAATCGATATCCTATATCACAGAGGTCTTACAGAGTTATCAGGTTCATTTCTAAGGGTAAAGGAGTTATTTGGTCAGATCCGTAAGGTAAAATGGCTTTGCCTTCAGTCATTTTTGACATGCATGCACTTTTTTGTGGGCAAAGAAAATGTGAAAACTTGCGTTAAAAATGATGAAATTCTCTAAAATTACTGTTAACACTTACTTGCCTTTGGTTTCTATTATGTACCAGCTGACTGAAATAATGCATGACAACTCTTCTTTTTGTGATTTTTTTTCTTTCAAAGTCCTTTTCTAATTATTAGCTTCTCTGCAGTGTTTTCTTGGGATGGACTATGCCATTAATATTCCTACAAACCCTCTGCAGGTTAAAGTTTAGTGTATTTCAGTTTAGTGTATTTGATAGACATTTTTCTTGCCCAATGCAGCAGCAGCAACCTAAAAATCTATGTTGATAGAGGTCATCTGTTGTGTTATATGCATTTTCTCTGCTCCTTCTCTCACTTCAGTATTTAAATATATTAATTTCTTCCCTGTTGTCTGCCACAATTTTTTATACTTGCAGAATATGATGGGGGCTGACAATGAGTATTTCTCTTCCCCACTGCTTTCCTGTGTGCTATATGGAAAACAAACAGGAGGGTTAAGACTGTATTTCTAACTTCCAGTAACTGAGTCCTGGGTTCTGTTGCTGAGACTGAACATAACAGGGTGCATGGTGAGTTTATTTCCGAGCACAGAGCTGCAGTAACTACATCTTCATTAAGAAATGCCACTAAAAGCTAGAAGACTTAGATTTTATTCCAGTCTCTGATTTTTATTTTCCCTTTAACCTGGACAGGAGTTCTGAAATATGACTGCTGGTTTGTTTAGAAATCTTACCAACACTTGAATGGGTCTTCTGGGATGGATGTCCTGTGTTGTGTTGCAAAGCTACCTGAGTATAGCTGCTGCTTATGTTAGCCAGTGTTCATAAACCAATTCCCCAACAAAATATACTTTATTAAGGATGGGTTTGTTGGTAATTATGTGCATATGCATAGAAACAAAATCCTATTCCAGAGCAAAATTTAGTGTCTACAGTGTCTGGTGGCATCCATCTTCTGGGTAGTCTTTGTCCAATGACCCAATGCAAGCACGTAGGGACCTGTGAGTTTCACTTTGGAAAGTGTCAAATGTCTACCACTAAAACACTATTTGTTTCATCAGCCTGTTCTAAGATTAAATTAATTGTTTTTAACATAACATGCAAGTGTTTAAGAGTCTGTGTATAACTATTGGTCAAAATTTCCCAAATTTACAATTTTCAGAAGTTTGCAATTAAAACCCTATTTTTATTACAAACCTTTTAAATTTGCAAAGACAAATACAATTTTGTCACACCGGTGATTGGAACACTTTCATAATGAAAAAATGGGACACATGGGTATTTTTCAAAGTAACAAGGTAATAGAAAATTTTCTGTGGCATATTTTTAACATATTTTAGTAATTGTTGTTTCAGGTACCTCATGTTGTTAAATAATATTGTGGTCATTTTTTAAAATAAAACTAGATTGATGAAAATCAGATTCCAGATGAAGTATTAGAAGCTATGGGAAGTCAAATGTTTGGAATGGTGACCAACACGATATATACAGATGTAGTTGTCTAGGGCAGTATAGAGGGAACAGATCCAATGAACAAATATGGCAAAAAGAATTGGAGAGAAAGAGTACAAATGTAGAGCATGGTTGGACTAAAATCATTGAGAAGAAGAAAATGACCCAGGGGAAGCAAAAAGGGACAGAAAGGATGCTTTGGAAAATGGCTGGGCAATGGAAAATAGTATGACTGGGAGCAGATGAGATGGAAAAAAGATAAAGGTCAGAAAACACTATGCCTTGTGCAAGAGGAAAGAAATGGAAATCTGGATTTCATTGGTTGAATCTCAACCATGTTGCATTCTGTTGTATCACCATAACTCAACCATCTTCATGTAAATCAATAAGATCAGGAAACTTAATTATTGGAGCATCTGCTGCTCATCTAGGGAGGAAAAGTGTTGGACTTGGCATTCTTTGGGGTCTTTTGACACATCCAAAGATGTTGGAGCAAGTCCAGAGGAGGGCCGTGAAGATAATTAGAGGGATGGAGCAACTCTCCTAGAGGAAAGTCTGAGTGAATTAGGATTGTTCAGCCTGGAAAAGAGAAGGCTTTGCAGTGACCTAATTGCAGTCTTCAGTATCTGAAGGGAGACTACAAGAAAGATGAGGAAATTTTTACAGGGCATGTAGTGACAGGACAAGGGGGAATGAAGTAAAAATTGAAAGAGAGCAGGTTTACATTAGATATTAGGAAATAATTCCTTACTGTGAGGGTGGTAAGTCAATGGAACAGGTTGCCCAGAGAAGCTGTTGATGCTCATCCCTGGAAGTGTTCAAGGTCAGGCTGGATGGAGCACTGAGGAACCTGAAAGGTGTCCCTGCCCATGGCAGATTTGTTGGAACTAGATGGTCTTTAAGGCCCCTTCCAATCCAAACCACTTGATGTTCTACAATATGTAACATAAGAAACTAAAATACAGTTCTCACTGACATTTGCTCAGTAGCTATCCTTGGTCATTGTGAAGAAGAAACTCCAAAAGTCTGAGGACTTCTTCTGTGACTTCCTGTTGAGACCAAACCTGAATCCTCCTAAGAGGAAGGTAGAACAAGGAAAGGCCATTAAACCTGACAGTGAATTGAGTCGTGTCTTCATTATCAGATTCTGAAGTGTTCTCAAGTTATTGGATTTCATCTTCATGCTGGCTGTGTCTAGACTATCTGGAGGAAAGCCAGACATGCAGCAAACTTAACCTTTACATCTCTGCATCCAGATGTCCATTCATGTATGGAAGACCATAGTCTTCTAATGGGTAAAACACTGTGATTCCAGGGTTTATGTCAATAAGTCCATCAAATACAGACTTAAGCAAAGAAAAAAAGTCAGATCTTTACAACCTTCAAGAGTTGCTTGGGTTTTTTTGTTTGTTTGTTTGTTCATTGGTTTGGTGTTTTTTCTGGCAGGAATCCTGAGTATTAGTGATTTCTGAGAGTTGTCTGATGTCTCTTTGGACATTCTGCTGGTTTCACTGCCATCAGACAATAAATTCAGCTTACTTACATATGTCTAAATTTCAATTAGTAATGTAGTAGCAATAGTTCGTGCACTTTTCAAGTTAATATGGACAAGGTCCTGATTTCATTAATTTATGTGAGTACCTTATGACAAAAATTACAGTATGATAGCTGTTCTTCCCTGCTTTTCATATGAATATATGACCACAGCAGGGTCTAGTGGTAAACAAATGTAGTCTGGCCTTTTTTTTTAGGTATCAGTAGGACTGGGGTACTGGGATCTTCTGAATGACACCAACCACAAAACCTCTCTAGCAATCACTGGTTTCATTCTAGTAACATACTGAATCCACTATACACACACACACACACACACATATATATATATATATATTTTATGAAGTTACCCAATATTGAATTTAAAACTTGAGGCTGTTTCTTAAAGTGAGGTAGCCTGTGTAGCATGATCACTGGGTCATATAGTGAATCTCTAACTCAGTTATTGATGATAATAATGAGAGTAAATATTATGTTTTATTAGGTGTGTAGGCCTAACAGAAACAACACCACTCAGCCTCTACTTATGTTTGCCATTTTCAGTCCCCAGAAAGAGAAAACGTGAATTAAAACTGATGAGAAATGCATTCATTGGGGTCTATGTCACACAGCTGCAATGGGGATAATTGGAAGCTTAAACCCTAATCCTGCAAACACTTCAGTGGTGCTTAACTTCAGTGCATGCAGGTTGACTTAAATGCAATTACCCATTTTTTCAAAAGTGCACCTGCTAAATCATATGATAGAGAGGGGCAGAAATGGGGCTTTATTTAGCATGAAACTCTGTGCAAGGAAACAGACCTGTGGAATTGCAGTTGACTCATACAACACTCACATAGCATACAAGCCTGTGCATACATTATTCATTTCTCCAGTATTTTTCAAGATGTTGAAATTTTTTGATGGAGTAATATACTTACATTCAAAAAGAACAAAATAAGTAGAAATCCTATAGCAAAAAGAAGTATGCTTAAATTAATCTATGTGTATCCATGTGCACAGGCATGTGCCTTTGGTATAATGATTTGTCAGTGAAGAATGTTGGATAGATGGAGTTATTAGTGTTTGTGCCTGTCATGAGCTCACTCTCAGAAAGCTCTGACGTCTTTCATGTTATGATATTATTTAATTTTACTCTTTTAATCTGAAAGAGCAGCCTGAGATCAGTAAGGGTATGGTTTTATCTTAATCATCACTCCTTTCTTCATAAACTTGCAGATGTTCAGCCTTCTATTAACTCCATTGATGACTTTTTGATGCATGAGGACAATAGAATTAAGTAGTTTCACCTTAAACACTATTAAAACTGGTAGTCTGGATATATTAATACCAGAAGGAAATACTGCTTGTGCCTTTTTGGAAGTTGGAAAACTATCACAGTAGAATTTGGAGTGAGGTTGCTTTTTCCTCCTTTTACTCTCTAGTGGCAGAGCGTGGCATTGACATGTTGCTGGGCTTTTTTAGAAGGATATGTTTGAATAAACTTTTCTTAGCTCAACTAAGATCAATAGAATTGGCAGTTTGAGATATCCTCATTTTGCCTAGTGGGAAGTTCTTAACCATTACTGCTTCTTCCAAGAAAACACTGATGGAATTTTTTAAGTGTTTATCCTCCATGTATGTAAAAGGTTTTCAGTTATGGGTTGCATTTGTAATGTATGTAAGACATTTTAGTACTCGAAAGATATTCCAATTTAGTGAACTTTTGACTAGGTCTGATGAAAACATGAACTTCATATCCTCTTGGAATATGGGGGAAACTATCTTATCTTTGTTTTCCTAATTTCCTTATCTGGGGTGCCACAGGAGATGAGTATGTCAGCAGTAAGAATAAGCTGCAGAGGAAGCTTGTTGATTGAGGGATGAATAGGTGGTAAAAGCAGTTTCGCCCAGCCTGTATTTGATACCTGGAAGTGTTTCTCTGTTTCTGCATCTGGATGCATCTTCTGGCTGTATCTCTCTCCTAGGGGTAGATGAGAAGGTACCAGATTTCTTGTCAAGTCACATGAAATTCTCCTCTTGATCTCAGAGGGCAAAGTGTGACATTGGTACTAATGTTACAGTTGGTTTGGGTTTTTTTTTAAACTGGTATTAACAGAGATTTGTCTTCACCCATACCAGTAACTCTTCTCCATCATTTTCTGGCTTTCACTGGAAGGAAGGACACGCATGCATCTGGCTGTATACCACTGAATAATCTGGCCAGGCCTCCATTTGGATGATTTGAGGGCACTAGAACTGTATGGTACAATGTGAGCATACATTCCAACAGCTAGACAAAGCATGTGCATGCACAGGTGAAACACTGCCATTTTAGGATATCCTAGACAAAAGCATTTCATTCATTATCTACTGACATCTAATTGGGATATAGACTACCAGAACACTTTCTGAGGTGCACATGAGCTAGGCCAAAATAAAGTAAGGGCCTTCATAGAGTAAGCAGCATGAAAAAAAGTCACCATTCTTGTCCTTTTGTGATTAAAATGATCCAGACTCTTGTGTTTTGCACTGGCTTTGGCAGTTCTGCAGTGGATTGTCTACTACTTCAGACTTACACAGGTTTTTGCCATATCTGTTCCTGCTCCAAAGTCCTTCAAAAAGACAGTTAAGAGCTATGTGAACCATTTCCAGACCATGAAAACTTCTCTGTATGTCTAGGGAACTTTGTGGTCCTGAAACACAGGCAGTGCTTGACTTTGCAGAGTCACCTAGTAGGAGATGTTTGAGGGCAGGCAGAGGGGCAGCATCAGGAGCTCTCCTCATCAGTGAGCTCTCCTCATCATCTCATTTTTTCTACTGCCAGTGGACAGGGATAGACACACTTGTAGCGCACAAACTATCCAAACTGATTGAAACATCCAGTCAAGTTTTGAGTATCTCCAAGCAAGTAACAGGCTCCATAACTTCTCTGGGCTCTCCACCAAGGGTGAGATAAATTGTGCCCTTTGTAGTACCTCTTCCACTCTAGTGAACATGAAGAAAACCTAAAGATCATTCAGATGGAGGCATCTGATTGAGGTGTAATAAGGCTTGCCCCTATGATCACTTAAACGAAGACTTAGGCAGCATAATGATGGCATAGATTTAGCTCTCTTTCATCACATTCCTTTTCCTTGCCTTTACTTGTCCTTTATTTGGAGGTAATTTTAAGAATGTGTGTAATATTAATTATACAATTACTGCAATTATTTTCTATCCATATGATGCAAAATCAAAAATTGAATTAACCATGAGCCTTTACCCAAAATACAAAATAACTTTTTTTAAAGTTGAAAATCAGTCTGAACTGCTATTCCTTTTGAGGGAGACATTTTTCAGTTCCTCTATGACAGTATGTGTACAGGTATGCTTTGTTCAGCTTGTTCATCTAAGATTGACATATTTGTAAATATTGCATAGAGTAGTTTGAATTACTTGTTTTTTGTGTTGCATTACAAGTAGCTTCAGGCTCCTGAAATGATCTTGGCATCGTTTCATGTGATCTAAGATCTAATACCTTTTGTCTTGTAGTTTAAGAATATAGCAGTAGAATTTATGTCATGACTGCTCTGAAATTTAATGGAATAGATTTGTAGCCAAATGGCTAGTAAAGATTTCTGAAAACTTTTAGGAATGTGTGAGCAAAATGTTCAGCACTCATGTCACTATAATTTGTATGAGTTGTATGTGTCTACATAAGTACATATGCACATACACTATGTGTATGAACACATAGATATGTGTATGATCTAAAAATCTTGCTGATCTAAAAGTCTTTAAGATTACTTTAATATAGGTATTTTTTTAAATCCTGGAATTCTGTATTGTAATCAACAGGAAATATGACCACTCTTAACTGGAATTCTTTCCTTGATGAGATTGTATTTGTATCTGAAGGAGTGTATCTAGTACTATTTCAGGTCAAAGCAGACAAAGGTAGTACTCTTATAATTACTTTGTTTTCACTGAAAAGGGACACAAAGAAGCAAAGATACTTGCCAAACTAATATCGTAAGTCTGCAGAAATTAAATCTGATTCAACTATGAGCACATTATATATTTACCTGATGAGGGAGGGAAATGTTCATACCTGTTGGTCAAGTAGATACATGAGTTTGGGATTTGTTTTCTTTTTTTTTTTTCTATTTTTTACCTAGATTTTAATTTAGATGAAGAGGAATGAGAGTGTCTTTGTGGTGTCTGTGTAGTGTATTGATTTCAATGTTGTACCTTAAAGGGCTAATTTACCATGTGTATCTTATCTATATGAGTATGTCCTTCATGTCCAGTCTAATAAATGTTAAGTTCCTGGGTGTTTTTAGTGGGACTGGGATAAATCAATCTTTTTTTTTTTTTATCCCCAGGGCATTCTTCTCTGCATCACAGAGTTGCCCTTTTACCTGTTCAGTGTAATTTAACCTGAGTCAGGAAATCAGTTGAATCTGTGTCTGGAAAACAAACAAATCTAAGAAGTAAATGCTTCTCCAATCCCTGAGGATTTAATATTTTCCATCACAGTCATATAATGCAGTGTAATGAAGCTCTGAGAATCAAAGTAAATAAGAGAAGTAATTCAGTCCCCAGTCCTCAGGGACAACCTTGATTATTAAAACCAGTTTGGTGAAAGTCTGTCCAATGAAGTTGACTTTTTTTCCTATCTACCTGTATTTAATAATTCTCCAAACCTTTTTTGTTCTCCAGTTACATAAATCTTGGTGATTTGAGGTATGGAAGTAGAGTAAATCCTGAGTTCTCCACTCTCCTGTGAATGAACTCTTAAGCCTCAAAGTGTAGCATGGCCAAAGAACAGGCCTTTATCTCTGAATTAGTTTCATATAAGCAAGGAGAAAACCTTTGACTCTTATTCTTCATAGAAGACTTGATTTCAATCTGTACCAGAAGTCTTTAGAAAAAACATACTTGAAAAGATTATTCTAGCCTTATATCTTGGCAAAGTAGCTGCAAATCCCAGTTGTTTTCCTTTAGACTTTAACCTAGCTGTAGTTACTCTTCTGAATTACTCATGCATAATAAAAAAATGTGTCATCTTAAACTTTGCAAATCATAACCATTGCTAATTTGTAGGTTTGGGAATGGGGAAGAATTACCTATGGATTTCTTTGAATATCAGTCAGGTTTGACACTCAAGTTTATGCTGTTATTTGCAGCAGTAGTAGCAATAATAAATACAGTTCAACAGATTTCATCCATAGGTGCCACATTTGCACTTCAAGGGCAGTGCGTGGTGAGTGCCTTTAGTACAGTCACTCCTCAGTGAAAACAGCAGTGGTGGTGGCAGTATTAAAGTGGATAGTAAGGATGCCTCAGCCCAGGCCACCACATAGCAACCACTAGGTTTCTAAGGACAAATAGCTTTTGCCTGCCCTAAGCAACTCAGTGAGAACATCAAAACATGCTTTCTGAGAGACCTCTAATACCCATTAGTGGTAGCAACTGTTACCTCAATCATGAATGACACAGCCCTAATTATAAAGGTAATTAGAAGTTATAACACTGGCAATATTAAAGGGAGAACTTCTAAAGCCCATTAACAATGTTACTTTAAGTGATCTGGCTGTGAACTGTTCAAATCTCTAATTACATTATATGTCTGTCTTAAAGGGTGATGTAATTAAGTGATGGGAGAGGGAATGAATATATAGAGACTACTATACTATAGTTTGTAAGTACTATTTTCATAGAAACCAGCCTCAGTAATGTCATTATGTCATTTAGGGGTAGGGTTTTTTGTTCAACTCTATACCACATGTAGCTAAAAAATACTTAGAATATATAAAAATTATATATCGTGGTTTGGTATAGTGATATTATCAAAATTAATTTGGATTGGATACATTATTCAGGCATGACAAAACCATCAATGCAATGGCTTTGTTCATACCACCTCAAACAGCACTACATTTCAACATCACCCATGTAAGTGGGTAAATACCCACGTCCTTTATATCCTACGTGGAGGAAACCATTTTAAATATTTTAGAAGAAAATACATAAAATGTTACAAAAATGAGTCAAGTTTATCAAAAGTTAACAAGTGATGACACCTGCATAAGAACTGATCAAACTGATTTTGATCCACAAATTTAAATTGAGGACTGGAGAACAGAGGAAGCTTAGCACCAGTCCCTTCTTTTCAGATTGGAAAGAAAGTTAGAAAAAAAAAAAGGGAATATAGTGGGAAACAGAGTTGGATGGATAGAGGACATTATAGTTCTCCAGTCTTTGGTCAGTTTTCAGGTTGCTTTCCATGAATTACACGAAGTAGAGAATTAGTGCTTTCCCACATTCAGTAAAATATTCATTATCTCAGCAAAGAGAAACAAAATCAAGTAATTCCCTCTTCCCAGTTTCTTTTATTCAGAAATTGGCTATTTTTCTGAGCATGAAACCTCCAAGTTCTCAAAAACAGTGGGATCCAAGTACTTTTGGCTTTGCCAAGACCTCACCATCTGTATGCATATGCAGCCATAGTAGCAAAATTCGTTGTCTAGTTAGATGGTTACATTTTTGAAATGTTTCTCCTAAATTCAGTGAAAGTAGAAAAGGTCCATATACAACAAAGCAATTAAAATCTATACTCTTTTATTCTGCTTATCTTTTCACATTAGATATCCCATCATGAGCTGACAACTCTATAAATCATCATTTTAGAGATGATTAGTGGATAACCCTTATACTCTTCTTCCAAATTCTGTGGGGTGTCTAAAGTGAGGAAAATTTGTCAGCATACTTGGGCATAACAAGGTCTGGCTGTCACTTGTGTTTGGGCCACTGGCCCATATTCAGCCCTCTGTGAATGCCCCCCTGCTTGTACCACAAGAATCACAGAATACTAGAAGGATTTGGGTTGAAAGTCCAAGCAGTTTTTGCAAAGACTTGGAACAAGCATTTGGGAACACATGATCAAATATAGTTCCAGGATCTGGCTAGAGTTAGATGTAGGGCCCAATCAGAGCAAGGCAAGTCAAAGTCAGGCAACAGAAGGCTAAAGATGCACAAGGTAAGCATCTAGGCAAGAGCTGGGAGCAGAAGCCAAGCCATAGGACTGGAAACTCAATACGGTTGTACCAAGTTGAAGGGCAAAACAAGAGAGAGGTCAGAAGCAGCAGTCAGAAAGCCAAGGAATTACAATGCAAAGCAGAGCATGGGAAGGGGAACAAGACACAAGAGGAACCAAAGGTAGGTTAAGCAGTTAGAGTGTGATTATTCCTTTGACACCCAGGACAAAGAAGCAGCCAAGTTCAGCTGGTTGTGTTTATCAGGGGCTCAGGGGTCAGCAAAGGCTGGAAAAGAGGGGCCTGGCAGGTCCCTGGAGCTAGAACAAGCTGGAAATTTCTTTCTGCTTTCTAGTACCGAGTCAAATATATGGCTTAAACTTTTCAGTCTGCACATAGCCATTATTAAACAATTGTTTTGAGATGAGCAACGAAAGGATTTAAATAAATGCTGTGCATATGTGCCTGACTTACTCAGGGGCATGTGTGGAGACATAGATATTGAAATAGGCAATGACCTGACCTTGGTCCCCAGACTTCACAGGACGTGGCACTCAAGTTGTTTGTGTCACTGGTAAGCACAGGTTAAGTATTTCTATGAAAATATACTACAAAGGTAGGGATAAAAGAGAGAAAATGAGGTGTAATACATTGCTGTGGTTGATTAGATGATAATGAAAGTAGGTTTTAAGGTTAAAGGAAAGGAGATACCTTCAGCAGATGGTATAATGTTACATAGGAAGGTGTATGTTCATGAAGTTCATTTGAATTTTTCTGTATTTTAGAATACATTTTGAAAGAAAAGTCACACCATAAAGTTATATTAGAGAAATATTATGATGATGCTTAAATTGTACTCAAATGGATGCTGAAAGTCAGGAAATTATATAGTGAAGGATTTTTTCCTAGAGAAAGACATCCAGGCTCCCATATGTCAGAGGGCAATCGAGCCTTTCATTCTCAGTCATATCTTAGTCCCCACTGTCTTTAATTCTGAGGTGCTGATTCTGAGAGGAGCTCCATGATCTCACAATTTAAGTTTTTTCTTATCTTCCGTGCATATTATAGTTCAGTCCTTAATTTCATGATTGCTTACCTAGTCTCAAATCTCACAACATAAACTATATTATTTCTATGAACACCTTTAAAAACAGCTAGAAATGTTCAGTCATTCTGTTCTCTCTTTTGCTTCCACATGGAGAGAAAAATGAACATTACTATTGATGTGTAGGTTTTTTTTTTAACTGAAGCTTCTCAAAGATTATGACAACATTGTCTAAAAGTTCAAAATGCTTTACTAAAATAAAATACATACAACAGGTGGTTTTGATCATATGACTAATCAAGAGTTGTGTAATAAATTGAAGTCATACCTCTCTTCTCTTTGGAGAAGAAAGGGGGGAAGGTGGCAAATGAGTGAAGTTCTGGTAGAAAGATAATGCAGAACCGTTGTTCACCAAATTCCACATTATATGAAATAGAGGCTACTCAGTGAAAACAGTACAAAACTGAGTTAAAACAAAGAAGCAGCCAATCATTTTACGTACTGTGTGGTGAATTTCCAGAGCTTGCTACCACAAGAGATTGCAGATGCAAACCCTCAGAGGGTCTCCAAAACAGGAGTCAGAAAAATTCATGGACAAGTCCATAAAGTGATTAAAAGAACTATGGACAAGTCCATAAAGTGATTAAAAGAACTAGACAGGGAGGTGCCCTCTGAAATCCATGGTGTATTTATTGGTTTGCTAAGGGAATACAAAAGAAAATTGACTGCAAATAATGACTAGGCTCACATACTGTCCATGAATGACATCTCCTTTTGCCATTGAGACAAAATATTGGACTACAACACAGTAGCTTCATGTTCTCATGCATTTTGCTGCTTGTGTCTTTGGGTCACCTTCCCAACATACTATCTGCTAATTCATTCCTTTTGAAGCAATTTCTGCAGCTCTTTTCCACCATACACTAAGATTTCTCTGTTGACTGGCCATAAAGTATCTCTTGTAAAACAGTTGTTTGGATGAGGTGACTATTTGACTAAACTAATCTGGGAAGACAGAGTGCACATCAAGACTGAATGGTGCTCTGTACAAATTAAGTGTGAACAGCTTGTCAGAGAAATAAAGACATATAGCAGAAAAGACCATTTACTCAGCCTTGGGATAACTACATTAAATGTGATTTTATTCTGTCTTCAAGGGTCTTCATTATCCTTTGTAAATATGTGGTCAAGTTGGAATTTTGTAACCAAAAAAAAAAAGAAAATTGTGATTGTTTCTATGCTTGCCAAACTTGCAGTAAGGGTAATATACAGACTAACTGGTACACAGCAAAGCACAACATTCCTAAGGGTGAGACGGTAACAAAAGCTGAAATACTGGAGTATTTCTGAAGTTCCCAGCAATGGAGACCATTTTTTGTGCAGGCTGGCTCGAGCACTAATGCTGCCAGCACCTCCCTGACAGAGGCACCTTCCTGAAAACATATTTAGACAAATAAACTCTTTTAGCTGTGGTAGGATAATGGAACCGGGACTTTGTGGGGTTTGTAGTAGCAGCGTGCAAAATCAGCACAAGTATGTGAATTCTTAATGTTGTCCTTAACTGACTGCTTGATCCCAATTCAAGTTTTCTCATGTTTTCACACTGATCATACATTCCTAGTTGGGAATTTATATTGCATCAGTTAACTAAGAAAATTCAGTCACAAGTCTTCTCTAAGCTGAACAAACTATAGGAGTGAGCACAAATGCAGCTCACAGCAGATGATGCTTGAGTGGGAATCTGGGACTCTTAATCCTTGTTTTTCTATCACTCTGGCAGGTTACTTCACTACCAGCTTCAGTCCTGCTTGTTTTCTCCAGACTAGGAGAGGGAGATCATAACATAGGAAGTGTGACTAGATGTTACCTTTTCTTCTTTGGAGTTTGGCTCAGACCATTTTCTGATTCAGAATTCAAATTCTTGCATTAAGATACATGGTTCACATGCTATGTTTCTGTCTTCTGCTAGGAAGAGGAAAGTACTTAGGAAAAGATAAATGTCTTCTTGCTAAGAGCTTATTTTAGGGAATATTTTGCAATATATATTTAATTATATTTTATTTATTTAATTATATTCTTACCAATAAACTTGATTATTTGAGCATTTTTAGAAGAAAAAGTATATAGTCCTAAAAATATATGAAAAGAAAAGCCACTTAAAATACAAATATTTGTGAGCATATTCTGTAGCTATAGTGTTTACTTTTCATTATTATCCCATTCCTGGCAAGCATAAAAAATTTGGGACTACAAACTTCAAAATTATAAAACCTTTCAGTTAAAGCTATTTCTGTAGGATGCAGCCCATGGTCTGGTGCACACTGATGGACCAGTCTGCACAATGTATTGTGACCAGTTTCGTCTGGTGAATGAGAATTTTTTATTTATGTAACAGAAACTCCCATTTTTTGATCCATGTGACTCCAACTCCTGTTTTTTTATTAAACAGGGTTCTGTTATAACAAACACAATATAAACTGTTTAGGGCCGTGGTAAAAGCAACTTGAACTACTTCGTGTAGATGTTGTCCTTGTATGTTTTATTTTATTAGAATTTTAGACAAGTTTAATATTAAACATTTATCAGAAGACTATAGAGTTTACATGAAAAGTATATCCTCTTACTAAAACCTCGATTCACCGGAAGAGTTCTGATAACACACATAAACCACTCAAGGTCCATTTTTGTTTGGTTATTACAATATCAGATCCCCAGCTGAATCAATTCTGCTTCTGCATTATCCCATATTAAATTTTTAAGCTTCCAGCTTAATATTGTTCCACCTTATTCATCAAGTAGATAACTGGAAAAGTATTCCCTTTTTTTATTGTGATTTATATGCACTGTAAATACTTCAGTCCATTTTCTCTCAAAGTTTCCTGCGATACTAAGTTGAAAGTCAATTGAAATTCACTCACTGAAGGTGCTGTGTTGAACTGGCTCAGCTTTTTCCCTAAACCATGTGTTGCTTCTCTTTTAAATCACTGCCACAAACTTTTTAGGGCTCATCTGCCAGTGCTACACACAATAAATTGGCGAATCCCAGAAAAGTAAGGGAAGGAATTTCATATCCTCTAATGGGGTGTAGTGATTTCTCTTACTGGTCAGAGATCACTTTAAACATTCTCCTTAGTACTGTACATAAAATATGGTAGCCTTGGCTCTGGCCTTCTTTCCTGCTTTTGCCCTCCCTTACCATGTCAGGTTCTTTGTCAGTTTTTGGTTTTTGGGGGTATAATTAGTAGTTGCAGACATTTTTTGTAGTCATTGGTTATGCTGCAAAAGTGTAATTTGGTGAAGGGGCATTTGCACAAAAGAGAAAATGGAAGGCTGATTTCAGTAGTAGGGGGCTGAGTGATTATGAGACAGAAGGAGTTTATGTTAGTTCCAAAGCAGTGTAAGGTCTACCAAAAAAAACCCAAAATACAGTCTATTATTCCAGAATACTGTCTGTGTAGGAGCATAGAGAGTTACACAAGCAGTAGCTGCTGCAGCATTATAATTTTACAGCTGTAGTTCTGCCATAGTTAATTTCTTCACATGGACAAACCCTCAAATTTTTACTTGCAAAGTCTCACCAAGAACTATTATTCAGGATTACCTTCATGAATATCTGCCTTCTTTTTTAAAATGTATTGCTTTTTAAAACATCAATTGTTGTAAGAGCTATGAATTCTGCCCCAGGCATCACAATGTCTTTGAAGCACCGTGCAGATTTTAAAATGCCCAAAATACACTATCCCATTTTGTCATTTAAATGCTATGCAGATGTTATAAACCCCTGAAATGAATGGACCTGACAGTATTAATAATAACAGCAGGTCACCTTTGCAAAAATTAGCATGGCTGCTAATTGGTCTTTAGGCATTAGGCCTGTCAAGGTAAGAGAGTAAGGAGTGTGGCACACCAAAATAAGGGTGTAAGGTTAAGAATAGGGGTCTGAAGGCTAAAACAATGCTTAGATAGCCAGGCTGGCATTTCCTTGGAAAAATGTCCTAATGACCTGTGTGAGGAACGTTGCATGAATGTCTTTCTCAATCAAAATCTGTGGAAGGGAAGAAATAGGAGGGCACCACATTGCCAACTCCTTTAACTACACAGGGATCTACTGCTCTTCTAGACTGGGCTGTAATACACACTCACACCTGAAGGGGTAAGCTGTCTCTCATGCAAACCACTGGCTAAGAAACTGGCAATATTTATGTAGTTATCCAAATCAGTTAGTTTGACCTGGGCAGTGGTAGGCTATGACTGGAATTATTGGGAGAGGACACCTTTGTAGGAATGAATGCAAACTGCACTGAATCTCTGCATTCACTTATGCTGTACAGCTGGGCCACCCTCATCCCCTTGTTATTGTTGGGCATTTTGTTTTCTTGCACATGGTGAGGTGAGTGTTTTGTTCTGTTAGTGATAGGAAGACAGAGTATGGCCTTGCTAAAAGCATACTTATTTTGAAATACATAATTTACTATTGAAGACAATTGTTAACAACATGGAGCCAAGAGGGAAAGCCATGAGGTTCTATTGTAAACATCCTAAATAAATAAGAGTAAATGCCCACATAACCCTGATAGTACAGCTGCAAAAAGTGTTTTCACAGTATTCTCAGGCAACTTCACAAGCTCTTCAAAGAACCTCCCTTTTTTCTGCTGTACTGGATTTTGTTACAGTTCAAGGGCAAATGGGTATTTGCTTCACTTAAAGCTCTGATTCATTCTCCTGTTACATTAGGACCAAATTTTCAAATGGGAACAGCCTTTGTATCAGAGATAACCAGCTTGAGAGACTTCAGGGATCTTCACTGTCAGAAGGTGAGTTCTCAGGCTCTTTCAGACACCCCTCCTACTAGCACCAGCTACCATCATCCAGTGTCACAGCAAATGGAAACTATTCTTGAGCTTTTAGACTTATTTTTCAGTAATACTTAGCTTTATAAAAACTTCCTGCTTCAAGCCAGTTCCTTTAGTGAGAACATTCATTGTATTAGTAATCATTTACCCTATCCTGATCCACTGGTTGTTATTGTGGATCTGAGCACAGCAGAAAAATGTGCTATTTCCTTGAAATTGTGTCTCCTTATGTTTATGAATGGAATCATGTGTGTGGAGGCAGCTATACAAAGTAATAAACCTAATGATAAACTAAAAGGTCATTTCAAGTGCTGTTACTACCAAGAGAATAAAAAGATACATCAAGAACCGTGCTAGTTTCAATCCATGATCCCCAAAGAAAGGTTGAGGACAAACTAGTCTGTAAGGATAATAATCTGTCTCAATGGCATTGCTTTTATTAGGCTGAAACAAGCTCTGTAAGGTGCACTGGCTTTGAAGTCTGTTTTGCCCACCTTAGTTAAAATGTTTTGTACTGTATCTCCTCTGCTGGGTGAACAGAGTGTTGCCTCCAGTGTTTTATCTGATTATTCTGGGTAAAATTCAGAACAATTTAAGTTATTTTATGAGTTGTCTGTTACAAAATAGAAGCTGGGAATGTGGCAGGGGGAAATATAATTTCCCATTATAAATTCCTGGACAACAAAGTCAGAGTTACCACTGCAATTGCTTGGTGCCTTGGAGAAACAGACTACAGAGTGTCTTGGAATAATTCTATGTGTAATCAGCATGCACTCCATTTAAAATTGCCAGTCTCAAACAACCCATCACAATCCCTTGGCCAGTAAAATACCCTCACCTACTTTACCTCATTGAAATAAGAGATCAAAATGGCCTTAAATATGTGATTTTTAGACCTGCTAAAAATAAATGAGTTTTCCATCTTTAACGGCATTCCTGGGAGAGAGGTTGATTTTTCTTTCTTCAGGTTTTACCGGGGAGGAGGGAGATACAGTTACATAAACTACACAAATAGGAAACTGCTTATTTTTTAAGTTCTGGGTTCAGATCCACAACTTACTCATGTGGTGGGAGTTGTAGTGCCACAGCTAAAGTTTGAGTTTGACAGTTCACGTTTATTTCACTTCCAGTGTTCCAGATAAAGACTATTTTACTTGCAGCTAGTGTTCCAGATAAAGACTTCTGGGAAGACAACAAAAATCCCACAATGTGGTGTAAAGCTGACAAAACAGGAGAAAATGAGAGGAGAATAATATCAGAGCTCATAGGCCTCTAGTTTTAACAGTTCCACTCCTAATGCTTTCTTCCTTTATTTAAGCTTCCAGTAAAGTCTCCCTGTGTTTACCTCTAATTTAAGAAACTCTCCCTTAATCCCATCCCTTCCTATTCTCTGTCATCCTGTTATTACTTCCTTCCTCTTTTCTTTTAAAAGCTTGCTCACTGCCTCTCCACCCCCACCCTGGCTTATTCCTTCCATATTAATAATAATCTTAGTACTGAGCACTTATATCGCTCTCTACATGTTCAAAGTGCTGTACAAACCTTAGCTAATTAATCCTCACAACACACTCCCCTCCCTCTGTAAGATAGGTAAGTATTATTATCTCAGTTTTACAGATGGGGAAATTGTCGCAATGACTCAGTGGCAGAGACACAAGTACGGTAACCTTGTTCTTGCAACCTCTATTTTGAAAATACCTTCTCCAACCCAGCTTGCCTCTATAAATACATTCCCATCTCCTTTGTCTCCTAAATCATCAAGACAAATCCTCTGCCTACTCCTGCTGCCACAGCTCCCTTAATTGTTGCCATCTTTTGCTCCCTCAGACACCTCCAGCAGGAGCTTTGCCAATGGATTGCTCCAGTGCCTCTTTGAATGTCTTCCTATTACATATGAAGTTTTCATCTCACTTCCACCAAGCAAGATGAAAGTAACCCCTTGCCAGCCTCACTGGTTTATGGCTCTTCTTTGTTTCTGTCCCTGGATTCCATCAAAATCAAGGCATAAGTGCCTGACTCAAGGCTGTGCTTTAGGGATCTGGATAAAGATGACCTGAATTCTTTCTACATCTTTTCCTAGCACCTTGGGATTTCTGAAGGCATTGTGTACAAGTAGGAAAACAGCAGATGTAAGTTTGTTACTAAAATTTATTCCCTCTGTATACATGCAGCTCCAAAACAGGTCCCAATGTCCTGCTCAGGATATTGGTTGAGGTGCAGTCCACTCTTTGTGGTTTCTTTCAGTGAGCTGCAAGTTCACCCCATAGGCAAAGACTTGGATCACCACTTGATCATTGAAGATGCTTGACCTCTCCCAGCTGATAGTTTTGTGTGACCTGAACCACCTTCCTAGAATCTGGCATTTTGATACTTAAGAAACCTTGAAGTAGACGTGCTGAATCTGGCCCTGAGAACAAGTGGATTGAAAAAGGATATTCTTAAATTTACAAAAGAAGTGTCCACAGTTATAAGTGAGCCCATCCAGGATTTAACTGCCTTTGTACGTGTTGTGATGCTTCCTTGTTCTGGTGTGTTGTAAATGGGTGTAAATGGGTCATGTTTGTGTGGTCACAGAATATGTGTGACACAGTGAACCTAACTACTAATGACTTAGATATTATCCCTGATTTGCTCTCTCTGTGGTGGTTTGCTGTTGGTCTTATCTGACTGAGTAGCAATAAATTCTGATACTGTACTTCACTCAGGATCTTGCTTAGCTGCAACCATAAGTTTTGTCAGTCTCTTGTTTCAGCTAATTAATTAGACATGACTACATGAATTTGCTCTTTAAAAGATTCTGCCCTAATGTCATGCCCTGTCATGAACAATCTGTTTAATGGATCAGTGCTCATTTTGTTATTTTGTGTTCATGTGACAAAGTATCATACTTTTGCAGGTGAGCTATCAGTATCTATGGTGCTATAGTGAAGTGGTTTTTTTTTCAGATACCTTTGAAGACTTTTAATAAGACTCTGCAGCAAATTCTTACTCATGCTTATACTAATGAAAGCCTAATAATGATGTACTGAAAGTAAAGGCACATCTGGTTTTTTTTCATCAGCCATATGCATTAGTGTCATGGAGGTCAGAGACTTGGACAAAGAAATTTCTGGAATTTTGCAGCTAAGTTTTGTTGACCCATACCCACTTCTCCTGCTACCCTTTTTCATTACTTTATGTCAGCTTAGGTTATACACATACTATCAGTCCATGACTTTGGCATGCATTGGGTCCTCCCTTTCTGCAAAGAGAGAGCAAGGAAATTGGCCAGCCTTGGCAATGTTCTCTGGGAGTTGAGTCTCTGCGTCAAATGTTATTTACTTAGTGTTTGGCTTGGTACCCACAGTTCAGGTGATGGACCAGTGTGTACCTGGATGGGCTGCTTATGTGTTAGTTCAGGTATAACGAGGTCTCTGTTATGCCAGGTTTCAGGGACAGAAGATACTGTATTATTGCATAATTTGCATAAGTGTTTGTTCTCAAAAACACTTGAAATTTTTGATACCTCCTTCCTGCGTTGTGCCTTCCTCCTTCTGCTAAAAATTTATGCTAGAGGGCGTAACCCACAAACCTCTCGTCTCTCCAGAGCTCATTCACTTTGGTTAGGGTTGGCATCACTTTCAGACAGAAATATTCTTCCCAATTTGCCATCTGTACCTCTGTGTCTCACAGTACCTCTGAGACCAACTGTCCTTGGGTACTAGCTCTGACTTCATCTCTTCTGCTCTTTCCCCACCCTGACCTTCTTTCTGACTCTAACTTTTTTTAGGGAAAGTAGAAAACAGCTGCTTAGTTTGCCAGATACCTGGGTTGTGTGCCTGAGGGGTGGGAGAGACTATTTTTCCTAAGGACTAGTATTGGGTCTGCATGACAAGGTTTTAGTACTGGGGGGGCCACAGGGGAGACTTCTATGACAAGCTCCTAAAATCTTCCCCCATGTCTCATAGACCAAATGTCAGAAGACTCCAAGTCAAAGCCAAGCAGTGACAGCTGTAGCATCTCTGTGATAAATGTATTTAAGAAGGGGCAAAAGTTACTGCAAATGCAGGTGAGTGAGAATATGTGAGACAAACTGTCCTGCTGACCCCCGCAAGGTCATTGAAGAAGGAGGAGGAAGTCCAGGTGCTGAAGAGATTCCCCTGCAGCCTGTGGTGAAGAGCATGGTGAGGCAGGCAGCCCATGGAGTTCCAGAGTGGAGGGATATCCACCTGCAGCTCCTGGACCACCCCACACCGGAGCAGCTGGATGACCAAAGGAGGCTGTGACTCTGTGGGAAGCCTACCCTGAAGCCTACCCTGGCAAGACATGTGGATTCATGGAGAGAGAAGCCCACACTGGAGCAGGTGTCAGGACCTATGACCCCATGGGGCAAGCTGTTCCTGAAGAACTGCATCACCTGGAAGGAGCCACACTGGAGCAGTTTGTGAAGAACTGAAGCCTGTTGAAGCACTCCATGTTGGAAAAGTTAATGGAGGACTTGGGTCCCCCTTGGAGGGACCCCATGCTTAAGCAGGGAAGCATTTTTCCTCCTCTTAAGGAGAAAGGAGCAGGAGAAACAGCATGTGATGAACTGACCACAGCCCCCATTCTCCATCCCCCTGCATCACTGGAGGATGATGTTGAGAAACCGGGTGTGAAGCTGAGCCTGGGAGGAAGGGAAAGGAGGGGTGGAGTTGTTTTTAAGATTTGTTTTTATTTCTCATTATTCTATTCTGATTTGATTGGTAATAATTTTTTTCCCTAGTCTAGTCTGTTTTGCCCATGACAGTATCTGGTGAATGATCTTTCCATGCTCTTATCTCTAGTCACAAGGCTTTCATTATATTTTCTCTCACTCCTAACTCCCAGCTTTCTCTCTCTCCCTAACTCCACAGGAGGGTAGTGATAGAGCAGCTTTGGTGGGCATCTGGCAGCCTGCCAGGGTCAACACACAACAGTTCATTCGGTGGCCTTAGAGCCTTTTAAGCCTGCAGATGGAAAATTGCTTTATTTTCTGGGAGCTAGGGCAATCATTGGTGCCTCTGGAAAGTTGTTCTGCCCAGTGGCAAGTGCAAAGATCCTTGGTCTTTTCTAAGCCTGGTTCTGACCTCAGCATTCAGTATATTCATTGTACTGTGGAAAACTTAATTATGAGAAGAGCAGTCAGGAACCAAATGAGCTCAGCACAAGGCCCAGGGAAAGACAATACTCCAGGTATTGAAACGCTGGTCCAGCCCCTATGCCTTCAGCCATTTCAACTGAATTTTTTTTCTTTCTTTCCTACCTAACAGAATAATTAATGGAATTGTGGTTTTAGTGCATGTGTATGTGCTTACCCATATCTGTTAGCCATGAGTATAACTACTGCTGCCTGATAGAGTGGGTCCAGGGCCTTCTAGATACTCATTCAGCAAGGTGGCTGTAAATCCCATTGGAAAACAGTGACTGAGTGAAACCTGTTCATTGCTGGACTTTTTCAATTCTGTTTTCACAGGGTGTTGTATGTGGTATTTCACTTAAAAGCTCTGTTCTCTAGAGTAGAGTTAATGGGAAAGATAGATTATCTTTAAAATTTGTCCCTTTTTCTATTTGCAGTGTATATTTTCCTTTTTTATTTAATCTTTCTAAATTCAAATGTAGTAAGTACATTGCTGAAACCAAGCTAAATGTTTATTAAAGTCAAATGTGAAGTAACAAGGAGAATCACATGCTTTCAGGGCTACTATAAATACTTCCTTTTGAAGAATAATGACAGTAGCTACATCTCCTTATTTCACCTGTATTCCTCATGGGTGTCTAAAAGTGCACTGGTGCTGGTGTTTTTACTAATTTCCTTACAGCCAAAAACACTGGCTGGTGTTTTTACTGATTTCTTATCAGCAGTATTTACCTCTCAATGTATGGAATGTTTCATTCCAAAAAGGTGCACTGGTAAAGGGTTTTGGTCTTTGCCAGCTTCTTTCATAGCAGAAATATTTTCTTACATTATTTGCTAGCAAAGTAGAGAGTCTCTACATTTTTTAAACAGTAAAATTTCTCAAAAAGTTTATATATTATGACCAAAACATTAACATTTCATTCAGTTAATTTGTTAGCCTACGTAAGCAGTCTTTCAGGCTACAAACTGATGTTTAAATAGCAAACAAAGAAAAAAACCAGTCTAGAGAGGTCAGTGCTTTGTATCTAATATGCTTTTGCAGTTTACTTTTGTTCTGGTAAGCAGATGCTTTGAAAACTGTTCAGCTGCAGTTCAGGCAAAGGTCAATCAGGCCAGTCAATATGTAATACAAAGATCCAAATCAATATCCTATGAAAGGAGGCTCAGCACCTTCTACCTAAAAAATATCTAGAATAGAACTTACTTCTCAGACTCATGCTGTCCTGGGGGATTTCCTTCTTGTTCCCACTGGAGGAGCCCATGATCATATTGCAGTAATTGGTAATATTTTAACCACCTAGCCATGTGGTGAATTTCATGATGTAAGGAAGCATATTGATAACCAGCCTTTGCTTTTTAGTACATAAATGCTAGGGTGCCAGGCTTATATTTTCCACATAGAAGTTCAGCAACTATTACCTGCAAAAGGTGGTTATTAGGGACTAAGACTAGAATTCATCATAGTAAGTATGGTTATTTACTTTATACATTTATGCAGTGTATCAGCCACAGCTTTGACAGTGCTCTGCAATTTTTTTTTCACATGAAGGCATTCAAAGCTAAGAAATATATTCATACCTGCTGTCAACAAGTGCAACTCCCTTGGAAAGCTCTGAGCCAATTTCAGCAGTGACGTGAACGGCAGCATAAATTTTAGTTCTAAATTAGTCAGAAAATAAGTGAAAGTGGGCATAATTTGCATGCTGAGGACTGAAAAGGGAAGAGTAGATAGCAAAAAAAGTGTGCAATTAAGTGGAGGGGGGGAGGAAATAGAGGATCTACTGGCATGAGTGTAGTGCGTCAAATTTGCTTCTGAATTCAGACAACTACAAGCAAATGTAAATGTTATACTTAATGCAACTAGCCATTTATAGTGGAGTGAACACACTTTCTCTACCTGTTATGCTTATTGCTATGCTAATGGATGGCCTGGAGAATGTCATGTCTAGGCTGGCATTCAGCACATACCTGTATGTATGTGCTGGATACATTTCTCAGTTCTCCAGTGAGCTCAGCAGTATGATTGCAAATATACTGACTCATTATGGAAGGGAAATCTTGAGAAATTAAAACAAATTACCTTGAATCAGTGGTCTTCAGGGTTGTTTTGCTTAAATCAACCATTCCTGTATTCCAGCCTACTGATCTAGATCATGGAAGGTGAGGGAGATATGTCACTGAAGCACCACTTCTTTGCTACCTGCTCAAAGGAAATGGCTAAGAACTGTGTCATGAAGTGAAGGCAGTATTTGAACTGTCAACAGGAACTGCTCAGCTTTGGTGCTGTCATGCTTCTAGGCAGCCCCTGGCCCAGCAGGATGATTCAGAGCCTCTGAGATAGACATCTCCATTCCAAATACAATGGGTGCGGAAAGGTGGCCACTTCTGAAATAATTCAAAGCAGCTAGGAACCTTTCTTTCTCCACTGTCTGAGCAGGTCACTGAAACTTCCACCTACCAATCACCTGGGAAACCTCTCCATTTTGATCTGAACAAGTGTTGAACCTCAGTCACCTTCCTCCACTTGAAATGCAGAGCACTGAGTCGTCTCTTGAGAGCAAGCAGCTGATGATGGGGGAGGAAGAGGCAGCAGCCACTTCAGAATAACTTCATTGTTTGAACACTCTTACAAGAAGTGGGAAACATGGATTTTAAGCCTTTCTTGGACTGAAGGGGTTTGAACTGCAATTCCTTTTTCCTCAGAGTTTATCCTCCCCATCAGGCTAGGGAAGTTCTTCATTCTGCTCAGTGTGTGAGGCTATGGAGCACAAAAAGAATAGGTAAGAGGGAGCTTGATTTTTCAGCCCATTGGTGAGGGCAGGCATGAGAGAGTCCTGAGTCTTGGTCCCAGCTGTCACTGCTGTTTAAGTATTCTTTACTGTTAATTTGTAATACAGGCACTCATACAGTCAAGTAGACATGGTTGACAGACTATGGAGACTGTAGTGTTTCATTCTGCCTGAATTTGTACTAAGCACCAAAAACATGTGAACGTATTTCCTGACTTTTCACACCCAGTGACAAGCACCTGAGACTAGCAGCAGAGTTGCCTAGTCAGGAGCAGAGTTGTTCAAGGCCTTCTGCAAAGGAGGTTGAAAGAGAAAGGAAATTGATGAAGGAAAAGTGAGACCATTCTTCATTCAAATCACATCCTGGAAGTGCCTGTTCTTCTCTGTTGATTACAGAGTGAGCCTAGAATGATAATGTTCCCCAAATAAACCTCGTGGCTGAATTTAGTATTCCCAAATCAAGGAATGTGATTTTTTTTCTCTGTTGTTTTTCACCTTATTGCTGCTGGTTTCCTTTGTGTTCACCTCAGAATGGTGTACACCTCAGAATAGTGTACACCTTTGGAGAAAGATACAATTGATTTGTCTAAATGCAGCCTAAGTGTCAAGACTGCTATCTAGCACCAACCTTTCAGGGTAAAGTGTGGGAGATTTTAAACCTTCCCTTTGCCCCAGGGCATTTGTGTACAGGAAAGCCTTCACTCTTTCACAAAACTGGCACACAAAAACAGACCCCATTGGAAAGATAGGCTCAATAATCAGTCCTGAAATGTTACATCAGTCAGCAGTTCTATCTTCTTTAACATCATTAAATTTATCTTCTCCTTCAAAGCGATGTGCAGTTTCAAAATATAAAATGCATTCTTTATGTTGGGATTTTTTTTCACCTCAGAACATTTTCCTTATTCCAAACAGTGGCTCTCCTAAAAAAAGAAAAGCCCTAAAAAGGTTGTGACAGGATATGCAGCACTGCTGCTGTACTGCTGGTGTAGTTTGTGGAGGGATCTGTAGTGTAGAATCCCAGAAATCCCCTTTGAGGTTCCATCTTACTTATTTTCAGTATTTCATGATCTACCAGGATCACACCTCTTCTTATTAATGTGCTTCTGTAAGAAAGGTTGTTCACACAAGAGAGGAGGAAACTCATTGCTGTGAGAGTTTAAACTGGTAGAGTACCATTTAGCTAAAGGTTTCTTCAAGTGCAAGTATTTTAAAGGGACCTCTGTATTGCTGACTTGGGCTCTATAGGTAATTCTGGGACCATAAGGTCTTTTGTGGCAAGTAGTGAATCTTCTTAAATGTTTCCAAAAGGTGTTATTTCTGTCTGGGGCCTCATGTTGTTATTGTAATAGTAATGACAGCAAAATCAAAATTAGGCCACTATGGATTATTTTCGTTTTTTCTGAGATATAGCTCCTAGGAGCTTTGAGTGGAGGAACAATATTTTGTAACTGTAATCCAGAATATACACAATTAGACACTGTCCCAAACAAAAGATTTTTCTAAATCAAATGTCTTCAGTCCTCACCAGTGGTCTAAATGGCCTGTCCTTCCAGCAGTAGGGCTGAAGGGAAAATATGGCTCTGTAGGGATATTTTTCTAAATAACAGCGATGACAATAGCAGGGAGAATGGTGGCTGGTGATGAAGAATGTATTAACTTTGGGTTAGCCAGTTTCAGCAAACTAGCAGAGAAAGCGCAAGCACTTGCCATTTTTGTTTGGAAAAGACTTCAGTAATAATGTCACCGAAATGACTCACCAGCCTTTATATCTCTCTGTGCAGTGTTTTTCACCTTTTCATTCTAAGGGGAAGTTAATTTGTTAGTGAAAATCACATAAAGGTCACATAAAGTGAGTTATCTGATGGTCTTCACATATTCATCACCATCCTTCATAACCATAATGATCCAGAGTAAATTATACACACTTTAATTGGCCCAGGGAAGCTTCTGGAGGAGCAGGTTACAAGACAGCTACCATCTCCCTGCAGGTAGTGCCATGTACCAGCACTTCTACTACAGTCTGAAAACAAAATTTGGGGCTTTTTCATCTCTAATGCCTTTAGGATTTAGGAGTTGTACTTTCAACAGATTTTCCTAGGATGATATGTATCTTTGTAACATTTAGACTGACTGTGTATTTTCCCCAAAATCATTCTAATTCTTGAAGTATCTTTTTTTGCTGATCAGTTCAAGAGACATGGAAAGGGTATTTGCCTGCTCATTTCACTGTATTAGTTGACTTTAGTCCAAAAATAAGTAGCACTAACTGGAGAGGAAGTACTAGGGAAGAAGCAAGGATGTACTTATTTAATCTGTAACAAAGCTCTTGTTAAGGATAAAGAAAACACAGATACTCTCTTTGATTTACCTTAAACCACCTCCTTCTGTGTTACATTTAAAAACCTTCAAGACCATGAGGATAAAAAACTAGGGCTAATATCTTCCCTCCTGTACTACCTAATTTAAGTGTGAGTTTGAACAATTATTTACATTCATAACTCTGAGTAAAATCTACCAGCCTTGCCAGAAAAGTCAGAGAAACAACAAAGGCAGCAGCTGAACACAATTCTAAATAGGCAACTTCTCCCACAGCTTTCCCCTCATTTGAGATCTCTTTCATACTGCTAGGGATGATTTAGCCTACAGATTCTGGCAGCTTCCCTTCTGACTGGTTGTTTTTTGTGCCAGTGTGTTATGGAAACGTTTAATTTCATTTAGGGGTTCTTGTTTCCTGTTTCCTATACAGTAACTAACACATCACCTTCTGTGCAGAGTGTTGAAAAGTTTACATTTTAACTGCTAGGATCAAATCAGAAAGAGACTTTGTCTCTGAGAATAGCTTTCCAAAAAGTTACATTGAACTTATCAATAATTTAGTAGCTTGTGTGCTAATTCAGACTCTATCATCTCTATGATTGCTGTCACTGTTGCTATTAAACACTACAGTTGCTTTCTGCTGCAACTGGTACTTACTTTATGGTACTTAGATGTCATACCCTCTGGCATCTCTGTGAATAAGCTTTGTTCTCCCAGTCCCATAAAATTCGATGTCTCCTCCCACTCTATCCTAAACTGTCCTGGCACTGGACTCCTGCCGGGGTTCCATCCCTACAGCTGCTCCACCCACATCCTAGGGACGCCGGCAGGGCTGTGCCTGGCTGGGTGTGCTCAGGCAGGGAGGATGCTGTGAAGAATGAAGAACCTGCTCCTGCTGCACCAAGGGCTGCTCTTGCAGGTTCAGAAGTCAGGGAGCAGGCAGGGTTATCCCAGCAGCCTCAGGGCACTGCAAAGGCAGTAAAATCCTGAACCCAGTCATGTGCTCGTTGGTGTCAGGATTTAATCCAAAGGCTTTCTCTGGCTGGCTTCCACACAGTGGTTCTGAAGGCAGAGGTCTGTATTGAGGCAAGATCTGACATGTGATCTTTCCTATTCAGAAAGTTTGTGTAAATGAAATCTATGGGTTTTTTCCAGGTGCAAGATCACTCCCACACCTTTCTGTCAGTCTGATCTCTCCGTATGGCTACACGTGTCACAAACAATGTCCCACTCTTTTGTGATGCCATCATGCAATACAGATTATAGGTTCTCCAATTCCTGGCAAATTGGTTTTTAATTTTAGGCCTCCCGGTGCATAGACATTTACATGAATTTTATCTTTATCTACATACCAATGTTTATTTAGCATTTTATTTGATATTATTATTTTTTTACAGCCTTCCCCCTATTATCTTATCCACATCACATGCTCTTTATTTTTTGTGTGAACTTTAAAGAGTTACTTTTGTATTCCTCAGTCCATCTGTAATTGTTACAGCTTTTATCCTTGGGTGTTACCCATTCTAAAAAATGCTACTAACTTTGGATGTCAAACAGATGTCTTAATAGAACCTCAGTGATTCTCAGCACCTGTTTCTTCCCACTCCTTGTTTAAGTAAGCACACATAGTACTTAGTCTTCCAAGCCAGTAGTCTGGTTTCATTTTTGTTAGGTAAAAATCTAATCTTACTGTACAGATGTTCTCTCTTAAAGAGAAGCCCAAATGCCTTACCATATAGTTCTGTTCTCTTTCTACCACACTCACTCTTTAAGTGAGGATTTTAACATCTGTCCTTATCATCCCATTATATGGTCCTTTGCAGAAAACTGTTGGAGAAAACTGCCTGAAGGTCTGCATCATCAGTGTACGATAATATAGGCATAACTCCTCAATCCCTGTATTCCTGTCTGTCTTTAGCATCAATCTATATCTAAGAGCACAGATACCTGCTCCGTCTATAAATCTAGACTTTAACCGAGATCCATAGCCTGCATAGTCACAGAAGTACTGATATTTCTACTAAAGTCCCTATTTTAAAAACTCATCTTTAGCAGGACACTTTCCAAGCACACTTGCTTTCTTCTCTCTGTCCTTTGAAGTGAACTTGTTTCTTGTGTACCATGCCTAATAACCCTCTTTCACCATGGAGAAGAGGGGATCTTTGGGATCAGCAAAGTGAGAGCCCCAGTTTTACAAGCATCATGCAGAAACCTTTCAGGGACTATTTACAAAGTCAAGAGTTTTAGACCATGTGGGAATAAATGAGTGTGAAGATTCAGTAAATTAAAGAGTAAATTTCAGTCTATCAAGAAGAGATATAAATCAGTAGTTTTTACACAGAAGACTTTTTTTAAGCTTCTTTGGCCCAAAGATAATGTCAAATCAGTTTAAATTTCTTAGACTTGATTGGAAGAATTTCAATGCCTGTATCAACAGTATTTTCCCAATCAAGTTAAATTTGTAACAGCATTATAACTATTCTGTGACATTTGATCATATCACAGCATTAGTATATGATAAAAGTAATAAATTAACTGAGTTAGACAGTAAAGAATCTAGATTAAGCAAATAATCAAAAGCTGGGCTGCAATTCTTAGGTATCTTCAACAATGACATATAAAAAAGATACCATAGCACAGATGAGACATATGCCAGATTCTGTGTGCTTAAGTAGAAACAGAAGGGGGAACTTTACCTATATAAATTGACACAACTGCCAGCATATAAAATTATGACATTTTAAGCATTTGTTCACTAGAGAAAATGAAGAATAAGAAGTATTCTTGCCCCAAGATAGCACTGGAGAACTGATAGAAAAAAGATAAGAGTTGGGTTTTACTGCACAGTGGAGAGCAAGTCTTTGTGTATGTTGGTGGTTTGATGGGGAACAAGATGCTGAAGGGAGGAGAATATGTTGTTCAGCTGAAGAGAGACCTAACCTTCTATTTTGTACTTGTAAAAGAGCCTTTTCAATTTCATGATCACAGTATAAATACATGAATATTTATCTGAACACTTGCACTTTCACCTACCTGTTTGATCATGGCCATGGCCTGGGAAAGCAGGCTGGTGCTCAAGAGTGAATTGTGAGTGCAAAGCATTAACATTTCAAATACCCAAAGAGCTGAAAATCACAGTGGAAAAATATTTTGATAATACTGCAGATTACAAAGCACAGTATTACAGCGCATTCCCCAGATCAAAAGAAGTGCAATAAAATCAGCAGGACATGTAAACTTCTAAATAAACACCTCCAAAGTCTAACTTGAAAACAACTGAAGGTCTTTGGTCTAATTCACAGAGAATTAGATGAATTAGATTTGTCTTCAAGGAAGAATTAGATTTGTCTTCAAGGAAGCTTATGACCAGCCCTATCTACAGACAATGGCTTCATCTCAGCATATATTTTTGAGCTGATGATAAAAGCAAGACTAAGGCTTCTTAGGACTAAAGATTTGTGGTCCTACTCCAACTGCTTCATGCATCACTAACAGCATATATTGCTTCCTGAGGATTTCTCCTTTCAAGACTACTTTGATGCAGACTGCAATTTAGTACTTCCTGTATGAAGTTTGATCTAGAAACAGAATCATGAAACAAGTTAAAAACAACTTTCTAACTTCAGAACCACAGTATATAGTCTGTATAACTTCTATAAAACCAAGGTCTGGAACAATAGCTAAGTTTATGTAGTGTTACTGGACAGTCTTGAAGTTCTCTGCTGAAGATCTGGTGTGGCAGCAGTTGGTAGGTGTCCAAGGCTGTTACTCCCTGGTCTTCCCTTGTCCCACCTACACTGCTAATGGTTTTCCAGCATCAGACATGCCTTTGGTAGGATTTCTGTCATCTAGTTTTAGATGTTCGCATCTGAACTTGTTACCTCCAGATCTCTTCATTTCCAGTGAAGAAAAATACATGTAGTTCTAGAGAACTACGTTTTAGACAAGTACTTTAGTAAGAAACCATTTGTTCCTACTGACTTCAGAGGGTGTTCAGATGACCAGCTCAGGTACAGACTTTGAGAACACAGGCTTCTGGCAAAGTTCATCTCTCAGTTTTTCTGTATGAATTGTCAATCATAGAACCATCTGCAACTTCAATTATCTGAAAATAAGAAAATGATCTGTCATTTTTCATTTTCTTCATTGCAGGTCACCCATATGTCCGTTCTTTGGCAGCTGTTGCACTTCCTAGCATTACTTGCCATGGTACTGTTAAATTGAGCACAATCCTTTTCTCTTCATTGACCTTCCAGCAATTAACTGGCTCTCTTTATTACACCCTATTTTAATGTCAACAGTTTTATGCTAGAGTTCAATCACTTGGACACTCAAATGACTTCACAGGAGACTAAGAATGATAAAGAAGTCCCTTTAATATATTTAGATTAGAATTATAGTAGATAATTAACTTTAAAACACATTTATATAAGTGAAATTTACTGAGTACAACCAAACCAAAAACAATTGAAGTTATTCCATTCACTACTTGAACTGTGTTTTTACTTTCTGTGTTTTCTAAGACATGCAATTGATTTTCATAAGATAACTTTTTAGCTTTTATTTCCAAACCAAGCCAAGCCAACAGGGAAAAAATAAAGGCATGGAGTTTGAGGGTCTCTCAATTCCTAAAGATTCTCCATGTACTCCCATGTCTTTAGGAAATACCTGGTTTCACATTGAGAGTCAGAGCTTAACACATAAACTGACTTTGGAAGTGTAGAGAGAAATGGAAGAAGTAGAAATGGAGATTAAGAATTAACCTATTTGAATATTAGGTATTTTGAATAAGATTCCTTTCTCATTACTGTATATCAGCCACTTCTGGCTGCTCAAATGAATCACAAACTTTTTGTTATCACAAGGCTTTAGATAAATAAAATGCAAAGATCCTTCTCACTTATTTTGGTGTCTTTAAATAAATACCATGAAAATCATGAACAAGCACTGTGTTCCCTGTAATTAATCTAGTGTCCTTGCCTGCTTTTGTAATTTTTTTTCTAGTATTTGTTGGACATAGATGGAGTGAGGGGAATCTTTATAAATTTCTTCATGGACTTTGCCTGAAATAAAGCACCCAAAGAGAAGTGCATTAAAACAACACAAACAAAACCATCTTAAAATCTTATTGTGGACCAATAATTTATTACACTATCTCTAGCACTGGCTTTCACCTTCTCCTCAAGAGAACATTATCTTAATTCTAGATCTATTCTAGTACACTCCACTTCATCCACTCCCACCATCGTTTTCTTCCACTGAACTCCCTTTTGCATCCAGCAGGAGTTCTGAGGGAAAAAAAGACTGATAAATCAGGACCATAAAAGCCATTTTATGATTTGGGAAATATCTTTTCTCCTGAGATGACCACCTCAGTTCCTGTCCACAAACATGTATTTGGGCTTAGATTGTGTTTTTCTTTGCCCCCTGGACAAATGACACTGTCCAGGTAACACTGGCCAGCAGCATTTTGCAGGTACAGCCAGGAGTGGTATTTAATGCAGAGGTAGTCCTGAGGACATGAATACCTCTTGGTCTTGTTGGAAGTTCAGTTAACAGAGCACCTGGGTAGCAGCTTTCATTGCTGACCTTCAGAAAGAAGTAGGCTTTCCTTAATTTCCAGATGAACAGCATAAAAGCTTTGGTGGGTTTGTTTGTAGTCTTGGCTCAGCAAACAATGTCTATGTTGATACAAATTTATGTTGATGCTTTCTTTTATTACTAAGCCATAGTACATTCAGAAAACAGACTTCCTTATAAAAATCAAGCATGAAATTATATATCTGTTCTACCACTGACAAGAGATAGAATATTGTCCCTTGTTGTTTCTGAAAAATGCCAGTGTAGTTTTTTGTAACTTTATGCTGGCCACAGAAAGAAACCCTTTGGTTTTAAGACAAACCCAGTGCAAGCTATTTTCTTTTATAATCATATGTACTATGTCACTGAGATCTGTACATTCTATCATCCAATAAATATTTCAATAAACAGAAATATGTACCCTCCCTTTAAAAAAATTTAAAATAGTTATTAAAATGCACAGAAAGCTGTACAACAGATGTTCTAGACTTTTGTAATAAAATATATTCTGGGAGAGATAAGATAAAACATAACATAATTCGTTTTCTTTATGGTAGTTTTGGGTTTGTTTTTTTTTAAAGACAAACTGAGCTGAGATAATAAAATCATTAAAATCTTGTTTAATCACTTAGAATGTTTTATCATGTGCATTTCTACATTTGGAAACATTTAAAGGTTATTTTTAGGTAAATTTTTATTTGGCTAAGCAAATGTACATAAGTTCTCTACCTATGCTCATTCCCCTGTTAAGCAACTGGCAAGTTGATTTTCTCATGTGAAGAAGCAGTTAAGCATCTTAAAATATATATCCTAGTGTGGCAAAGCAAACACTTAAAGCTCTACCCTTTTATATGAACACTAAACAAAATACTCTTTGAGCATTAGCACTCAAATAAGTAAGCAGCAGTGAGATGCCAATGCTGTCTCTTGTTTCTCAGAACCTCAATTAAAACAGCAGGGTTGTGTGGAGGGGGAAAAAAAGCACAGGAAAAAAAAGGTTTACCAGTAGGTAGGCAGGGTAGAACTGTCACTGTTTGTGACTGCAAAAATCTTAAATGATGAGAATTTAATTAATGTGATTTGTGTTGCACACAGGTATGTGAGTAGCTTGTTAGCCACCATAATTAGCAGGACTGGAGAGCTGGTTGCTTTGTGGCAAGCAGCAGTGTGAGGCAGCAGCAGTGGGGAGCAGGAGCAGCGGCACAGCCCGGGCTGCACCTTGGGGCCCAGCACTCAGACAGGTGGGCTGCAAACTGCACACCTGCCCTCCTGCCCCTCCCATAGCTCTGCCTCCAGGGCAAACCTGGCCAAGGCAGCCCAGTGCACAGAAAGGGTTAGCTGCAGACAGCTGTTCAGAGAATTCCTGAATCTTTGATTTACTGTGATCAATTGCATGATTAGGCTGCATGTCATTGAGGTGGTGATTATCTAATGGGGGCACTGTGATCTCTGTTGCAAAGAAACTCTGCTGGGGAGGAAAAATTCTCTGAAGACATCAATATGCATTTATACAAAATACCTTGGGGCATCTTTGCAACCAACAGACTGTAAATTAAAAGAGCTTTTTCTCTGTTAAGCTAGTGAAGAAGACATGCTTGCATTAGATTTATGTCAGAAAGTGAATCTTAGTGTTGGTGGTTTTCTTTCAGCTAATGCATTTAGCCACACTAAGGTATGAATTCAATCACTGAGCTATTTGGGAGGTATCAAGCACAGACATTAAATAGGATTATGCAACAGCCGTCTGCAGTTGCTAATTAAAATGTGGAAAACAGCCAGTATCAAATTATTTTGTTTAGACAATTCATGGCTGGGTTAAGTAGTTCAGCTTCTATGCAGTGGTTTCGCTCTTTGGTAAGACTTGTACAATTTCACTATGACCTGTATCATTCTAATATACAGGTTCTAAGTACAGCAAATGTCATTGTGCCCAAAAAGAAACTTTAAATTTTTGTACTGAAGTAGTGTTTTTAATAAATAATTGTCATTTTATCTGTGTAGTTTGGAAAATATATTGAACACAATTTATGGAGTCTGCACACTATAAATTATGTTCACCAGTAGCTTCAGCTACCAATTTCACCTACATTTCAACTAAGTTAGGGTCAATTCTTGCTTTTAGAAGATTTTCCTTTAGTTTAAAAGACAAATAATGAGCTATGATTTTGCTTTTAAATGGGCTCACATGAATTCTAGAGAATTTGCTTTCTAATGGTACCTTATTCCAGCAAAATTTCCTTTTACAAGACTGAGTTCTAGTCACAAGTTGCACTGATGTGCTTTGCATGTATCCAGCAAGCAAAATCCAGAAAAACATTCATTCAATCCTGCAGCCTATTCCCTGTGACCCACCAGCTTGTCCCAGTGAGGGAGCTGTAATCTGGATGAGTTGTTCTGGCAGTCTGTGTCCTCTAGCTCTTTCCCCAGTGCCCAGTGCACACCCCTGCTGCCCTGGTAACATGACCAAAAATTCATCCCTTGCACACACACGCTGCCTGCAGCCCCTGCTAAATGCCACGTGCACGTGGGAATGCAACATGCTACAGGAACTACCTTCCTTTGTGCTTTTTTGTTGCACATTCTCCCACATCCTTATGTGGCTGGAGCTGTGTCCTTTGTTGTAGGATGCTGTAGGATGCCCAAAAGCCATGAATCTCAGTGTTTTAGATGAGGAGACTCACTGCCACACATGCCACAGGTCTTTGTCAGTACATCTGAAACAAAAGCTGAACACAAGGATTGGATGGTGTGTACCTCAATCTACCTCTGTCGTGGAGCTCGGCCATGTCTGAGTTGCCTCACCAAAGCAAAGAGGTAGGAAAGCACCCCTACATTCTTCAGTGTGACACAGCTCATGTGGCTCACTGTAGCCAAAATTTCATGCCCTCCTTTATTGGTGCTTGAAGGGTCAGTATGTGCCATCTCTCCATCTTGTCAGTTGAGTGAAACCCCAGAGGAACCCTAGTGCAAGAGCACATGTGACCATAAGTAGGGTTTGATGACCACTGTAGTTGCTTCAGTGACCAGTGTAGGAGGTCTGGCTCATCTGTTCTTCTCAGTTGTTTTGTTGGGTTCCAAATTCCCTGTTCCTCTAAAGAAACTATCCATTGCAATTAGTTTTCTTCTCAAGCCACCCTTTGTCGAAGGCAGAATTCAAGCAAGATTGGTAGGTTTCTGCACTCATTAGAGACCCCACTGAAATGATCAGCACAGGAGCACAGCTTAAAAAATTACATTTATATTGTCACCATTATAGTTTAGAGCCAACACCTGCTACAGATGAAGAGAACTTCTACCCTACTAGACTTCCATCTGCACTTCCCTTGCCCTTTCATGAAGAGATGATTTTGCATCCTTCTAACATTTTGACAGCTACCACTAGCAACCCAAGTGTTAAAAACTTTATAAACTAAACCTTGAATTTCACTTCACTGTTTTGTGGCAAAGTCAATTCAGTGATAAAATTGCAGTCCCTTCAAAGGAGCAAAAGAAACTGGAGTTCTTCAAACTTATGAGTTAGAAGAAAAGATGGTTTGAATAACTCTTCTCACAAAACAATCTCAGTTTTAAGCAACCTTGATTCAAAAGGGAATCTTAAATCAATGAGCAGCATGCTTTAGGAACTTCCCCAACCACTGTTTTTCTCCTTGCATGAAAATGACTCATTAAAAGGACACATCAAATTGCTTTCCATGTCTGTGAAAGCAAACACCAACACAATTGGAGAATTTGCTAAACTGTTACATTGAATGTGATATATAACAAAAGGGTTAGGAAGCTGCTCCATTTACATGTGGGAGATGATAAGAGAAAAACACAAATGTCTATGTAAGAATAGGCAGGAAATTCCAATGTGCAATTATGCTTTAGTTTTTCTTAACAGACATTGCAGTTTGTAAAACAGAAAAAAAGCCTAGTTTTGTAGTTCATGCTCCCAATTTTCAGTATAATTTTAATGTAAGTGTACAAAATGTTTGGTTTTATGCTTTAGGTTTGTTTAGGTTTTGTTGTAGTATTTTGCCCTGCATCCTACACAGAGCACTCATGACATTCATCTGTCTCAGCTGGAAACAGAACCTCATTTTTAGGCCCACATATAGACACAAAGTGAGAGTTGATGTTTATATTTAGTGATTATATACTACTAAATGTAGAGATTTCATAGTAAAGAAGTCTTTTAAATGAAGTGTCATATTAATCAAAGAAAATAACTTCTATCCATCCTTCTGTTCACCTATTAGGTGAACCCCTAATAGGGCTAAGTGTCAGGAAACTGGACTGTAAAAGAAGAAAACAAAAAAATCTGCCTGTCTCTCCCAAAATCAAAAAGTCCCAAAGGGACAAGGAATTTTTTTGGCTGAAAAATAAGTTGTACTGTGCTTGGATTTGGGACATGGGCAGGAGCATGGCAAGCACATCAAAGAATGCCATTGCTTGATAGTCAAACCCTATCAGAGAACGCACATCTACTGCACTTACGAAGCTTCTCTGTCCTTCAAAAACTGCCATCTAAATCATCTAGCTGAGGATCAAGCTGAGTTTTTACTTTCCCAAGCCAAAAACGTTTGCCCTTTCAAGCATCAGAATTCATATAAAATACAGCGTGATTTCTTTGAAAAAGCCACAAAGTATTCATAGTGCTCCAGAGGCTAATAGGGTGAACACCCCTTAGGGTCTGGCCCCACAGACTGTGAAAGGAGACTTCTCCAGTCCTTCCTCTCACCACTAGTCCACTTGGCAACTTTTGTTGGTTAGTGAAAAGAGAATGAACTCACAAGGACCTGAAGACAAATGGAATCAATAGAAAGTCCTAGAAGGATGTCATCCCTTGAAAACATTGGAAGCATGTATTTATGGACATGATTTCACACTCTGTTTGGAAGGTGTAAACCTTGTGAGACTCAGGGCAGTTGTTACTTCTTATTATGTCTAGCTGAAAGCAACAGTTGAATCAATGTTTAAGCAGAAAAGGCTGTTCACTCTGGTAATTAAGAGGACTGGAACAGTTAACCTATCAATAAGGGCTGTGCCAGTCAATTCAATAGATCTCATTTTCATATGGAATTCAGATGGAATACTCTGCATGCTATTCTGTTCCAGAAAAGGATCTAGTAATACTGCATTAAAAATACATATGTATTGAAGAAAATATTTCATTATAATGACCCATCTGACCACATTTGTGGTAATATTTTTCATAACACAATAATACCAGTGAATTTTACAAACTTGCCAAGGGAGACACGTTACTATCAGGATGCATCCCAAATTGTTCAGCTAGTTCAGCTCAGAGGAAACAATGGAGCTTATAGACATGGTAGGCTAACATTCAAGCTGGCAAGGTTCCCATTAGTTCCCATTACAAATATTCCTTCTTTTGAATATCTCTTGCCATCAAAGTCCTACATGATGCATTTAATTTGAGCATTCTCCTTAATGAATGACAAATGAAGAGCAATGTCTACAAGGGATTTCCGGGGGAGGTGTGGGTAGGATCCTGTCTTACACTGACAGAGTATCTTCAGAGCAGGCAGTGAGGGTAGAGACCCTGATCCAGAGATTCTTGGTGGAAATATCACCATACAAAGTTTTGGATCTAGCCCAAACAGGGCACAACACCTCTGCAGGGGTGTTTAACTGCCAGCAGGATAAAACCTCAGATAAGTGTAGATAAAACTAGAGAACTTTATGTGGTTTTTGACATTTAAGGATAGTACTGTAGAGCTTGACAAGACAAGCTTTGTCTGATTAAAGAGAATGGCATGGCACCCTAAATTATCAAAAATAAAATATGTATTGTTAGATATTGCTACTATATGTTTTGTACAGTTTGTATATGAGAAAGTATGATTAAAAGTCGATGAGAGACTGTTTATAAATTTTGATTGCTTCATAATTTTAACTCTGAGCAACATTTTTATCATAATTATAGGCTTTCTTAAAGCATTTATGCAGATTGTTTTATTCAAAAGGGGGTTTATTCCATATAAACTCCACTCTTTTATCTCTCCATAAAATCAGTATGTGAATTCCCAGCAACCACAACTCCACTAGACAGTCATCACATTAGTAGCAGAGATATTTTCAAACAAGACAATATTCCTCAGATTTTTCTAAACATTATCTCCTGCTTTCCCAGCCAGTGAGTGTCACGGTGATAAATAGTAATGATAATCCTGAGTACATTTGATACCTCTTTATGTCTCTTTAAAAGTATTAGCAAGTTTGTTCTCATAATTCCCCTGTGATGTTCCTGTGTGCTATAGTAGCCAGTGTATCTATGGTTCAGTGGAGGCTTGGGGAGATTAAGTCAGATATCTGACATCTTCAGGCCAAGGATACGTAAGTCTAGGGATGTAGATGCGGAGCTTATGTTCATTTCAGTGACAATTTTGTGTCTAAATATTCTGGAGCCCTACAAATGCTGAAACCCAAAGGACTTAGCAGGGACCTCAGGCTGTTTCTTAGTCATTATTAATAGCCAGTTGGTTGCACTGTTTCAATGCATCTGAGCAGCTTCTGAGAGCTGAAGCAGGGTCTGAGTCCAGGACTCCCAGCTCAGATTGGCTCATATCCATATTTTGCCTTTGAGAAGAAGGCTTCAGAGAAAACCATCCTCTCTCCTTCCTCCAGGTTTTCTCACAAGGATATGAGATGTCCATCCCAGCCAAAAGCCCAGGATTTCTGCAGTAGCAACAATCAGAGCATTGGGACACTTTGGTGGAACATAAAGCAACAAACTGACAGCAGGCTGGACCTAATGCAACAGAAAAGCAATCTAATCCCCTAGGGGACCCAGGAGCAGTCCTGGTAAAGCAGCAAAAGTGAATCATCCTCACTGGAAGAGGAGCTGAAAGATTTGAATAGTGTCAGAGCAGTCACTTTCTCAGCAAGCTATGCCTCATTGTGATCTACTCATCCCAATGGTTTGAGAAGGAGCTTCTCCAGCACTGGAACTTCTACAAAGTAAACAGAAGAAAATATAGATTCCCATTTTGCATATGCTGCTGGGGCATCAAATGGAGAGTATACTGTCTCCTTCCTCAGGAAATACAAATATATTATGTTAAATATATACAAAATATGTGAAACCATTGCCATAAAAATATGATCTTTTGGTACATGTGCTTGGATACTCGGAAAGAAACTGATTTCTTAAATGTGTAACATGTTCTGGTGGGTTCATGACAATGATGACACTCTCTAAACACTTCAGTGAGGAGTGTTAGGTTGCCTTGGTCTCTTTGAAGCTAAGCCTGATGCTAAGCCATGCTCCATTTTAAAGCACTGCCTTCAGCTTTGGTGATTTCATCAAATGACTGGATTGCATTGCAGTGGGATAACCTAATCTTCACTCATACTTTCTGCTCATAAGCCACTTGAAAAACTGTTTTGCACTTTGATCTTGGAGAGTATATTTCGCACTTGAATGTTGTGGTTTCAACTTCAGACCCTACTGAAAGGGGAAACAAATCTAAGACCTAACCACCTCCACTCTCCCTCCAAAAGAAAAAAAACACCACACTGAGAAAGCAATTCCATTACTGTGTACTGCTTTAAAATTAAATGACAGAAGCAACACAAACAAACAATTATATTTCCCCTGTTGATTTTTATAGCTTGCATGTTACAGAAGTCACAGCTTCCCTTTGATTTCACTCCAGTATGGATCAGGCATCCTTCCACAGCAATCACAGGAACCAAAACCATGGGAGACACAATTTTGGTGAACTTTGTTCTTCCTGTCTACAGCACAAACCCCATTTAATCCTTAAACATTAAAATTAGAATCATCTTTGTTTACATTTTCAATGTAGTTTTAGTAATTTCCCTGCTCTATCATTTGAATTTGTTCAATGATATTTCCACATTGAAAACATGCTAATATTAACATCTGAAGTAATGGAATAAACACAAGTGCCTGGATTTCCCATGACACTGCTCTTGGAGAGGGTGCTGATCTGTATTCCAGAACAATTGTAGGACACTCAGGTTGTCACTGGACTTAATTTAAAGACTTGGTAAAACTGCTGCATTTAGGAAAAAATATTTAGCTGTGTCAATTATGTTTTGACTTCTGAAGCTTGCAACTGTTTCATGGCAGAATGCTGAAAAAGAGACAGCTGTGTCTATGATGGAAAGCACTCATATAAGTATATTGGTAAAAAAAGCAAACATATTAGAGGTAACAGAATGTTCATTTTTAAGCAGCAAGAGAAGATTTTTAATACCTATCAAGGATGGCAATAATTGTTTTCTAGATTTGTTGATCACTTACTTGTTTGAAAATAAGGGTGATGTTCTTGTCATAGCCTTTCTTTGCAGGCAAATGGGCTGGATAACAGCTACAGGCATTTTTCTGCATGAGGAAATTGAATAAAGACAGTCCAGGCTCCTCTCTGGAGCCAGGGGCCAGCCGCAGAGCCAGCCACACTGCCCATCAAAGTTGCAGCTACAATTGATTTAAAATAACTCAGCGGCAATTATTCCAGAATAAAACCTTATTTCTTCTTTGATGATGTGATGCGGTGCTAGGCTGTAGTCGGTGTTGTCAAGGCATGGAAGAGACCTTACCTCGGGGCTGCTGCTTGGAACCCGAGGAGTCCCCAGTGCCCTCAGCGTGGGACACTCCAGGCGAACCGCTGGGGGGTTTAATTTTTTTATATATTTTTTTTTAAATCTGGGGTTTCTGAAGCGGCAACTTTCAGGTCAGACCCAGCAACAGAGTGTCTACTGTACTGACCCAAGAGCCTGGTAGGGGCTGGCGAAGGCTCCGAGCCCCTCTCCGACAGCCCTGGGTGCGAACTGCAGCCCCGCAGTTGCGGCCGGGGGCAGCTCCCGCCGGGCGCGGGGCTGCGGGCATCCCCTTCTGCCCGTGCTGCCCGAACACCTGCGGCAGGATTAGCCAGGCTCAGGCACTCATTGTCGTTCTGCAAACTAAGTGTCGAAAGCCCCCGCAAAGCAACAAACAAAAACCTGCTAAGGGGAAAACGCTGCAATCAAGCAGCAGAGCTCTGGGGATTTGGAGACGAGCGTGGAGAGAGTTCGGATCAAATGGGATTTAAATGTAAACAGCAGTAACTGCATATGATCAATAATCACCCCGTGTGCATTCCTCTACTCATTTAACATCAGCTAGGACAGTGCAAATATTGCAAGCGAGTACTCGACAAGGAAATCAGCTGAGTGTGTGTTTAAACTGTGGTTAATTATTAATATGAACAATTCTTTTCAATTAAATGTTTCGTTTAATCCCCTCATATCGAATTGTCTAGGAAACTACATGTCTAGCTTCCAAAATGATAATGTGGGTGCAGACTTATTCTGAGGAATTTGATATAATCCATATAATATCATTCGTGCAATGAATTATCATCTTTACTCTTCTTGCTTTGTCCAAACCAACTGAGGCAACGAACAATTTTTTGTGTAAATACTTATGACAGTTTTTAGATGCTAAAAGGAATTTTGTCAGGAAGGTCCCTCAAAGCACAGGGGAAAACCACATCTCGGTGTAGATATGAGTCTTGGAAATGTGAGTTCAAAAGGAAAAGCAGCTCATGTTTCTAATAGTAACTTCTGAAGAAATTAATTGTGACTGATATGTTCCTGCTACCGTTCATAATATTTTGCCATGTCCTGGGAGAGTGCCCTCCACCCTTTGCAGTGGCTCTGGCCACCTCATTGCATGGTCCGTCGTTCACCCCACGGAGTTTGTGCTTCTGCAGCTGCCTGCTCCCTGCATCTGCGGTCTTTCCTTCCCCTGCCACCTTCTCCTAAATTAAATCCCTCGGGTCCCACTGTAGAAAACAGTCCCTAAAACCTCTGTACCTGCAAAGCCCTTCCCTCCCTCTCTCCCTTCCTTCCTTCCTTCCTTCCTTCCTTCCTTCCTTCCTTCCTTCCTTCCTTCCTTCCTTCCTTCCTTCCTTCCTTCCTTCCTTCCTTCCTTCCTTCCTTCCTTCCTTCCTTCCTTCCTTCCTTCCTTCCTTCCTTCCTTCCTTCCTTCCTTCCTTCCTTCCTTCCTTCCTTCCTTCCTTCCTTCCTTCCTTCCTTCCTTCCTTCCTTCCTTCCTTCCTTCCTTCCTTCCTTCCTTCCTTCCTTCCTTCCCTTCACATTTGGAGGAGTAACAACAAGTTAATGAATTAACAGCCTTGGTTTCTCCGTACACGCGGCAATCAGACCCTTTCAACGAGCCATCACATTTGTCCTTAATTTCGACTTTCCCAAGCACTGTTCTCATATTCCACTGTTTGAAATGTAGGAAGATTTAGCATAATTTGGAGGTCAGATTTCTAAATAAGCCTACTTTAAATAACAAGCCCACACGGGAGATTGTCAGTATCTTTATTTTGTATACAGTTTACACACTGGCACAGCTTTTTAAAACCCTATATGTGGGTTAAAACTCAATTTTACAACCCCCATTTATATGAGATGTAGGTTTGACATCTGTTTGCCAGAGTGTTTTGCACTTAGCCTAACACCCACTATTAAATGACAAAATTGTGGCAGGCTGTCAAAGCCAGCTGACTGACAGCTGCTCTACTTTACAAAAAAGCCCCATTCAAATATTTGCAGGGTTGAAGCTTTCTGTAACGCTGTCGCCATTCTCCCCGTTATTTAGCATGTAAAATATAAGTCAAAGTTTTAAAGCTGCTTTCCAAAATGTTGCCATTTTTCCATATAAAAAGAGCGAGCGGTGGCTGCTGGCGGGGATCCAGCGCCAAACGCATTGGGTGGATATTTCGCCGGGTCCCCGCGTTCCTCCTATCTGCACAAACCCGATAAAACTGTCATTTAGCAGCGTTTCTTAATATTGCAGCTAATTAGAGCCGGCGTGTTATTGAAGTGAGAGCAAAAATCCACTTAAAAGAGAGGGGAGGGAGGGGGGTGGAAAAAGAAGGGAGAGGAATTTTCCGTGCAGGCAGAGGTACGCAGCCGGGCACGGCTCACAGCGAGACCCCCCCGGGAAAAGGGACGGGCTCTGGGGAGGGGACACCGAGGGCATCCCGGCACTCCCGCAGCGGCCGTCCCCCGCTTTTTGCCCTCACCTCCAGGGGTCCTTCTGGGCAGCTCTGGAAGGACGTGCAAGGATCGGCTCTAGCGGAGGGCGAGCGCTGAGCCTTGGTCGAGATGTCTCCCACTTCTAGCGCCACGGACGAGGATGTAACATTTAATTCTGGTCCTTAATACACGCCCGTCCGTTGCCCTGCTCCCCCTCCGAGCGTCAATACGAATCTGTAAAGGGCAACGGTGATTTAAACTTAAAAGCAATCTGCTTTTTATTCCAACATCTCTAATGATTGTATGCGACTCAGCACCTCAGAATAGCTGACGAGGTAATCCCTGCATGCTAAGGAGCCTGTGCAGCGATTGCTGGGGTGTATTTGAAACTCGGGTACTTCCCGCAGTTTTTGCGAGACAAGCAAGGCACTGGCTGGCAACAGAATCGGAGGGTGGCGGGGCGTTGGGGGGGTGTGCATGTATTAATTTATATTTTGAATGAGGACTAGATCCACCCCCTAATAAAAGAAGGAGACAGTCGGGCCGTAGGAAGAGGGCTGCCCGCGGTGTCCGTTCCCAGCGCTCGGGCCCCGGCTCCTTTGGCTCCCCCGCAGGGTTCAGCCCCGGCAGCCACGACCCGCCCGGATGCTCCAGCCGGCTCCTCGGGCGGCCAAAGCCATCCCTCTGTTCCCCTCCTCCCTCCCTCCCTCCCTCCCTCCCTCCTCGCCGCACATCCTCGGCACAGACGGGCAGGCACACACCCGCACAGCCGGAGCAGAACGGAAAACGGGGCACTCCCCGCTTTACCTGAAAATCTTTAGCTGACTTGTGTCCATTTTAATAACCTCTATCGACTTTCTTTCCTAGAGCGGTTGTCATGTTGGCAGAAAGGGACTGGAAAAGAGTGTTTTAGGGAGGGAAGAAAAAAAATTGCAAGAAGAAAACTAACGGCGCTCTCTAGGAAAGGGGAGGTGATGGCAATGAGCGGTACAGGGCGGAGGAAGAGCGGACCCTCCGCAGCGATCCTGAGCGGAGAGGGGGAGGCTGACAAAGCCCGGCTCCATCCAGAGGGAAGGCCGGGAGAGGGGGAGCGAGAGGGCGGAGGGGGACTCTGAGCCTCCCTGTGAAATCCAAGTTTATTGTCAACAAAGGAGGGTCTGGCCGGGCTCGGAGCCTCTGCGGTCCCGAGCTGTCGGAGGCAGAGTACGGCGGGGGGGGGGGGGCGCGGAAGCGGGGTCCCTGGGCAACCGGGGAGCTCCAGGGTACGGGGGAGGGCAGGAGCAGGGTCCCTGGGCAGCCGGGGAGCTCCAGGGTACGGGGGAGGGCAGGAGCAGGGTCCCTGGGCAGCCGGGGAGCTCCAGGGTACGGGGGAGGGCAGGAGCAGGGTCCCTGGGCAGCCGTGGAGCTCCAGGGTACGGGGGAGGGCAGGAGCAGGGTCCCTGGGCAGCCGGGGAGCTCCAGGGTACGGGGGAGGGCAGGAGCAGGGTCCCTGGGCAGCCGGGGAGCTCCAGGGTACGGGGGAGGGCAGGAGCGGCGTGCCGGGCGGCCGAGGCAGACGCGGTGAGTGTCGGGAGGAGGCGCGGGGAGCCCCGCGGAGCCACACAGGTGCGGGAAGGAGCACCTAGGGGTGGCTCTACCCTTCCGGTAGGCTTCTCTCCCACAGAAAGGGGCAGGGGACAGTGGCCCAGCAGGAGAGGAGAGGCAGAAATGCAAGGTTAGAGGAGAAAGTGCGTGTGAGAAAAGGAAAGGGGAAGAGAAAGAGGACGAAGGCTCCGGGCTCCACCTCCCCGCTCGGTGCGGCGCTCCAGCTGCTCTCAAACCAACTGCTCAATTCTATTCACTGCCGCGACGGAACAAAAAAGTGGCTATTTATTAGAATACTTGTTTGGTATTGTTCGGTGCCACACAAAAGGCGTTTCATTATGTTGGGGTGGGGAGAAAAGCCCCTCTCCTTTTTTTTTCTTCCTTTCCTTTTCTTTTTTTTTTTTCTTTTCTCTGCAGACCGAAACAATAACTTGAAATTGTCTTTAAAGTCTTTTCTATCAATAATAAATTTCGTTTTCTTCTCTGTCTCCCGCTCTCCCTCTCTCCCCCTCTCCTGTGCGGTGTGTATGTGTGTGCGTGCGCGTGTGTGTGTGAGGGGGAGAGAGAGAGAGCGAGTGAGCGAGAGAGCGCGAATGGTGAGTGTGCGTGTGTCGCCGGGCACTCGTGGCTCGGGCACAGCCGCCTGGGAGCTGCGGCTGGGCGAGGGGCGAGGAGGAGACCGCCGGCTCCGTGTCGCGCTGCCCTCCCTGCACCTGCGGGCACGCTCGGAGGAAGGTGTGAGTTAGGCTAGAGCAGAGGGAAAAAAAACAAACAAAAAAAAGTAATAATAATAATAATAAGGCTGCCCCTTCAGATGATATGTTGGGAGGAGGCTGGAGCTGGAAGAGCAACTGTAAGTGTGCCTCTAACTTTTGAGGGGGTCTTCACCCTGTCTTGGGAATGGAGGAGGGGAAGCCGGCGAGGGGAGGGCTTCCAAGTTACTTTTGCTTCAAGGAGGGAAGAGCCGGTTGCAGTCACTGGGTTATCGGCTGTGACACGGATTTGGGGGGGTGCGGGTGTGGTGTGACAGCGTTTTGGGCTGCCCCCCTCCGCCTTCTGGGGAAGACGCCTCGCTGGGTTTTGAGGCGGGGGAGGAAAGCGGCGGCCGGGCAGGGGCAGGGGGCTGCGGGAGGGCTGGGGCGGGGAGGACGCCGGGGGCGGCGGCGCTGCCTCCCGAGCGCGCAGCTCCCGCTCCGCTCACACGTTCCAAAATTAACATGTCGGTGCACGGGTGCCATTTAGTGAAAGGTGTCTTGGGCAAAGAATCAATTTCGCTGTGACTGACCGGCGGGCTTGGCTGTATTAATACTGCCAAAAAAAGGGAAATCAATAGGCAGAGCAGCCCTCAGCTATTACAACTAATGCCTGCTTAATCTCTCCCCCTGGGAGAGAGAATTCACATGGGCTCCCAGCAATGCTACTGCGGCCGGGCTGAGGCCGGCTCGATCTTCCCAAGGAAAGGGGATCCCCGGATCCGCTCCTCTGTGAAAGTGACAGCCGGGACCTCTCGACAGGAAGGTTGCGCCCAGCCTCTCGAAGCCAAGTCCCAGCCCGGAGGTTAACGTTATCTGGCGTGGTCCCACCCAGGGTCTTACTCTCCCTCCCCAGCTTCAAAGTGGCTGTAGAGTTTCTCACTATTGCTGTAAAATATTGGGATATTAAAAAAAGGTAAAATGGATTTTCCCTCTCATAATTGAGGGTGGTATTTGAGGTCGATCAACAGGCAGTGCAGCAAGGTTGTACATCTATCGATCAGGGAGGGGACGCGTTTTGGCTGAATCTCTTTTCAGAAACAGGTGTTTAAACATGATAGCGGCTCCAGTCAATTAACCCATTAAAACCCCGTTTTATCGCATTGATTCCACAGGCTGCCATAAAAGGTTATGTTTTGAAAGCCTCTTTGTTAAGGGGGGCTGGGGGGATGGATGGATGGATGGATGGATGGATGGATGGATGGATGGATGGATGGATGGATGGATGGATGGATGGGGATAGGGAGAGTGGTTGCAAATTGGGCAGCCAGTGAGTTGCCGTTCCCAACAAGCCAGGCTGCCCCAGCGCGCCCCGTCTTCGCCCGCCGCTCCCGGTGCCGGCTCCATGGAGGGGCAGAACGGCCGCTGCGGGCCCGGGGGGCTCACGCCATCCCCTCCCCGCCGTGGGCCGCCCGGCTGCGCTGACCCTGCAGCAAAAATTGACATCTCCACCTCGAGAAAGGATCTCCCGTGAGGGCTGCGCTTCCCACCCGGGGAGGAGGGGTCCGGCCGGGGGCGGGGGATACCGCCCTGCAGCGGCTGCGGGCTGGGTCAGGCTGTGGGTGCAGCTGAACTGTAGCCCCAGCTATTTGCAAGCGCTGTTATTCCTAAAACAGGACCGTCCATTAACAACCTGCCTCCCTCCCCCCGCCCCCGCTCCGCTCCAGCACCTTTTTCAGGTTTGCCGGTCTTTGCTGTAAATTACATATTTGCTAAAGATGTCAGGAGCGGTTTGTTTACTATCCCACTTTACGATGACTACTAGGGCGGCACCCGTTTAAGGACACTGTGAAAATTTGCTGAAAAACAGATGACAAACACCCCTTTTCCAAAAGGCAAATAAAGACGGGATCCCAACACCGACCAAGTAACCGGGATCTCCCTTTGGTGGGAAATAAACTGGGTTTTTCTTTTCCCTTCACTGGGGTTCGCTATCTGCCTTCCCATGGCCAGAATGCTGCACTGGATGGAGCAAGACGATCATGTATTTCCTCTGGGTACCTTTAATTTCCAGACCAGCCGTCTGAGATTATTTAGATGTTTCTAGTTTTGCCCTTGTTTGCTGTTTTCCTAAGTAAGCACTGAATGCGTGACCGAAAAGGTTTGAAACCGTGTCAAAGTGATGTTTTAATCTCATTGAAAGGTGTATTAAACGAGGAGATGTAATTTGTGTGGGATGTTTCGATGAAAGGAGAGATTGGAGTGGATGATACTTTTGCTCTCCTGTGAACCTCATGTCATGTTTATATTGAAGCCTGTGTAGCTAATCTAATTTACAATAACAGGATGGCCTGCAAGAAAGAAGCTAGCATATTATTTAGGCTTTTTTCTTTCCTCGTTTATTTTTTACACAAATTCATTCTGACTTGCTCTGAATGATACCTTTGCAGTTTGGGGATAACTGAGGGGGATGCAAACCAGAAATACTACCTTTATGGTGCTCTGAGCGACGCGCCACAGACATAACCATCCAGGTTGCCCTGCTGCAAATGGGATGCCGCATTTGGGCTTGAGAAGCTCTTTTTCCGTGACTGACATTTCAGCAGCACAATTTTAAAGATTAACTATGTAATAACTCCGCATGTCGTTCTAGTCCGACAGACTCTCCACCCCCACAGCTCTTCCTTTTCCTTTCCAAGTTTACAGTTACAAAACTAAACTATATTTAAATATTTTTCTTTTGGTTGAAAGTAAATTGCTAGGTATGTTTTCAGTTCGTGGGTGGGTTTTTTTGTTTTTTGATGTGACGTATTTTTGTCTAAAGGACCACTCAATAACTCGACTGTAAAAAGTAAATGGTCTGGCTATCCTTTTAGGTAGAAACCCCAAACCGTGAAAAATAGGATAGTGCAAACCCTTATTTCCCGCGAGATGCTGTGCCATCTGATCAGCACATATTCCTGCTGTGTGCCTTAGTAATAATAATTTTAAAAGAAATTTTAAAATTTGAACAGACTTGAAAAGTACAACTTTCGTGTAATGTTGGAAGGTGTATTCAGCTTGTTAATCACAGGGAGCTGTGTCATTGGAATGTTATCAATTACTTGTTCAATTTAACTGTAATTACTAACAAAATTAGACAAGGATGGATAACAATACAGGATATTCTTCTTTCGGAACAATATTGTGCTGGAAGTCGGGCTGATGCGTAGCATAAACAAACATTTTAGAAAATGCTCCTGCTGGCAAAACTTCGTAAAAAGACGACTCTGTTTTTTCTACCGACTCGAAAGTCCCACTGGGGGAAGGATCGGGGCCGTTCCAAGGCGAGGGGACACGCAGAATGTCCTGCCGGGAAAAGAAGGGGGGAAGAAAATCTCTGCTTAGGCGCGGTCTGACCGTCCCGCCGTCCCAGCGAGGTGCGCCTCGCCTTTCCCTCGGCAATGCCGGCCACCGCCGGCACACCCGCCCGCCCGGCCGGGACCCGCTGTCCCCTTGGGGCGGCCGCGGCTGCTGCGGAGATCAGACGTGCGGGGAGATCGATACTACTTCTTTTAGGCGCGACGGAAATATAAAGCTTATTTTCAAAGCCAGTGAAAACTAGAAAGGAAGGAGAGAAAATAGAAAGGCTGGGATATAGAAACTCTTCGGGAAGAGGCAATTTATCGACACTGTGGAGAGAGCGGTGATGCAGAATTCCTTTAGAAAAGTGGCTTCAGGCGCCCTTTTATGTGACACAATAAATACATAAATAAATGGCAGTAGCTACAAGGAGCAGCAGCCTGCCCTCCGGCCGCTTTGATTTTGCCCGGAGCGGGCTGGCCCTGAGCACACCCCTGGGCTCCGTGTCGCGCCTCCTGCCCCGCAGGGCGGGCGCTCCCGGCAGCCGAGCCGAGCCCGCCCGGCGGTGCGGGACAGCTGCCTGCTCTCATGAGGACTTCAGAAACCTTTCGGCCCCGTCCCGTACCACCCTCCGCGTTTCCCCGCCGGGCTCCCGACTTTGCCCAGGGGCACCCCCGCAGGACAGTCTCGGTGTTGGTGGCCCTGGCTGCCCCGTACCCGGCTCCCAGCGTGGCGGTGGGCGACCCGTGGGTTGGGGTGGAAATAGAGGGAGAGCGGCCTGCGAGCCACTGACCCCCGCCCGAGCCGCTCCGGGGAGCCGCAGCGAGGCGGGGCTGCCTCTCGGGTGCCGCTGGTGTCGCAGCAGTCCGGGCTGTCTGGGAGCGGCGGCCGGGAGCGGGGCGCGCCGAGGCGGACAGCCCTTACTCTCCTCACGCTTCCAGTTGGTTGGCACGGCTCTCCCGGGCGAAGGGGGGAGACATTTCTCGTCAGGGAATTTTAGCCCTTTCCACCCCCCCCCCCCTTTTCTTTTTCTCCCTTCCCTTTCATTCATAAACCTGGTGGCTATAGACGCAGCTTGAATATTGACGTCTCTTCCCCCAACTGCTCCTCCGTTAACCCAATTACAGAATTCATCAAGAACTGTGTTGAATTATCTCTTTCCATACAGTATCAGCATTAGCCTAATTAAAAGCTATAATGTCTGATATAATGATTAAATCGTTAGCTCTGCTGTAGGGAAGCAATATTTTGTTTTCCCTTCAATTAGAAGCTGATTGAGGTTTTCAGAGCAGGTCAGCTGTGAAATTTGAATTATATGTGTGAGTACCGTTCACAGGGTGAGCCCCTACTCGAAAGCTCCAGAGATTCTCCATACGCTTTTACCCAGCAAGCTGAGAAAAGACAACAAAACACAGAGAGAGCCTGTAGCTGATTTAGGACTGATGCTGTAGGATGGCACAGAACAGTTGTTAACGCTGCAAAAGAAAGCGGGACTTTATTCAGGCACCCTTTTTCCAACCATTCCATCTCGACTGGGTAGCAAGCAGGTCACATTGAAAGCTGTGATCCCCGAGTCGCCAAGTCACCGAGGCAGGAAAATGCTTCCTGTCTCTCCTTTGCCTGCCCTTTCTGCTCCCTCCCGGTTCGCTCGCTTTAGCCCAGTAATGGCACCCCTGTAGCGAGGGAGTGTTTTGCATTTCCTTCTGGATAGCGGGTTTTGGAGTGAAGTGCCAGAGGAGCTGCAAGCGATCCCACTCCCTCCCCGCCTCACGTTTCAGACAGGGCTGGCGAGGGATCAGGCATCGCCTCGGCGCGGGCTGGCGCTCGCCGGCCCCGACGCAGGCCGAGGGCAAGGGAGGCACGGCGGCAGCCAGCAGACGGCGATCGCCGCCTGCTCCGGGGCGCCGGGCTCGGCCCCGCCGCCCGCTGCCCGCTCCGCTCTGCGCGGGCACAGCGGGGGCACAGCGGGGGCACAGAGGGCACAGCGGGGGCACAGCGGGGGCACAGAGGGCACAGCGGAGGGCACAGTGGAGGGCACAGCGGAGGGCACAGCGGAGGGCACAGCGGGCACAGCGCCAGCCGGGCCCGAGGCCGGGACCCCCGCCCCGAGGCACAGCCGGGTGCGGGAGAGGCACAGCCCGCCCAGGCGGTCCCACCTGGCAACGCGGAGGCGGGGGGCAGCCGTGCCCGGGGGAAGCACTCGTCACTGCCACCGGCCTGCGAGAAGCCCTCGCCGGTAGCTGTCCCCTCCGCGGGCCCGGCGGGCGACAGAGGCCGCGGCCAGACCTGGTCCTGCTCCCAGTGCGCGACCTCCTCTCCGCCTCCCCTCTGACTTCCCTGCAGCGTTTACCCCACACTCCCGGCCGCCCCCACCTATTCCCTCCACCGCCCGACTCCTGATTCTTGACAACCACACCTTCTGCAGGGGAAAGTCCAAGGACCTCTCATCTCCAGGCGCAGCCCCGGCCTGCACTAGCCCAGCCCCGCAGCCCTGTCAAACGACACTCGCCAAAGTGCTTGACCTCGTTCCCAGTTCCGTGAATCGGGATCTGCGCTACCTTTACCACGGAAGAAAAGCCCCTGGCTGCCCCCTCGAACTGGCTTTTACACCTTCCTCCCGCCCGTTCAGTCGATAGACACCCGCTGGCAGCAGGTGAGCGGGGTGCGCCCGGGCCAGAGGCACTCAGGCAGCAGCACATCCTCGCTTCTGCTCCCTGCCCGCGTTTCTCCCCGCTATCGTGTTCGTGGTCGTTCGGCTGCTTCTAGGGGCATCCTATATTTATTTGCCGGGGGTCAGGGGAAAGGGCGTAAACCCCACACCGGGAAAAAGTAAAAGTCCAGGAGGGGACAGACCCCGGGAGGGTGTGGATTAGCAGCTGCCTCTGCACCAGGGAAGGGAAAGTTCTGCCTCCTCCCTGAAGGTGAGGGGGAGGGAAGCTGGTGTGCATCCCCAATTCCCAGGGATAAGAGTGTGTTCCCACAGGATCCACTGGCTGGCAGGATGCATAGGACTCATCCGGAAAAGACTGCCCCACAGTGATTCGACCCATTTATTTGTCAAGGAGGCCTTTAGGTGCCTTTCTATCAAATTTCAGGGAAAAATACCACTAGGGCCTTGGGTGGATAATTTGCAAGCCATGCCATCGTATCTCGCAGTTTTTATTCCTCATACCTTCATTTGTCCATCCAAGTGGAAATGTGCCTTTCTGCAGTAACCTTCTCCCCCCTCTTCCTCCCCTCCTATCCCAAGCAGTTGTAGTTTTAATACATAATTTAGCAATCACAAGGGGCTCCCGTGTTTTGCCATGGTAAATACTTAAGAAACTATCAGCTGGAGGAGCGCGGGTCGGCTCCTGCACCATCTCCCCTGCCCCCTTAGGGCTGACTGGGAGAGAATAATGTCCTCCCAAAAGCATCGGCACCCGAGTTAACAGCATCACTCAGATTGAGCTCAAAGGCTGGAAGCAGGCTGAGCCTTCGGCCGTCAGAAGTGGAGAGGCACTCTCCTCTCCCCAGCAAACCCATATTATCATAACAAGTCATTGGAAATGAGAAAAAAAAGAGTCTAATCCTAGCCCAATGCTAGGACCGGTGCTTTGTGAGCGGTGCATACTCTTCCTGCATAAAACTTCTGGTGGTAATAACAGTAATTGGGGGAGTTGCAGCGTGATTCCAGCCTTGGATGGCCACTAGGGTCAGGAAAATTAACACGGACCATGAAAAGAGCAGGCACGCTGTGTGTGCCTTTCTCCACCTGGCAGAAGATGATGGGGACGGCCCTTCATACATGCGTGGGCATTTGTGCGACGGACTTGCCATTCCTATGGCTGCAATTAAAGACTGCAGCATGAATTTCCACGTGGACTATTTTCTCCTCCCTATAAAAATAACTATAATCTCACAGGACAGCCAGGGCACAAAGGTAGTCTTTTAATGTTTTCAAGGGAAAAAAAAATCATACACCTGTACTTACTATATACAAAGATAACATGTTTCCGTGTACCTTCTTTAGTCGCAGGTGCTTTTAACTCCCCTAGGACTAAGTGAAAAACGACTGCGTCCAGCCTCTTCTGCATGCCTGGGCCTGGCAGCAGTTTTAACACCTGGGAGAGACGTCTGAGGGGGCTCCGGAGAAATCTCCAGAACGAAGTCCCGCAATAAAGCATGTTTACCTGCCGCTCGCACGGCTGCGGGAGCGGGGCGGAGATCCTGGGCGCCTCAGCCCCACTAAACATTGCTCGACGGTCGTCTCAGTGAGCGGGGACGGGGCGGCCCGCGGCTCCAGGGCTCCCTGCGGCGGTGCCCGGCGGGGCTGAGGGGTGGCCGGGCCTGAGGGGTGTCCCCGCCCCGGGGGCGCCCTCAGGGGCCGCGGCCGCCCCTCCCGCCCCTCCGAACGCGGCGCGCCCCGCCGCACGTCACCGCTCGGCGCGCGCCATATGCAAATGAGCTCCCGCCGGCGCGCCCCCATTGGCCGCCGTCAGGCGATTTAAGGCGGGCTCGGCGCGCGCCGTATGGCTGCGGCGCCGCTCGCCCGCGCGCCCGGCGGCTCCTCCTCCCGAGGCGGCCCCGTCCCGGCCCTGCCCGGCCCGTCCCGCCCGGGCCGCGGGAGGGAGACCACCGCCAGCAAATTACTGTGCCGCCGGCCCCGGCCGCCGGGCTCGGCGCGTGTTTTGGTTGGGCTCCTTCCCCCACCCCCTCCCTCCCCCGATCCTCCTCCTGCATTTTTTTTTTTTTTTCAGTTAACGTTGAAATACTTTTTTTTTTTTTTCCGCCTCCTTTTCGCGTGGCGGTGGGTTCTCCTCTCCTCTTCTCCGTTCACCTGCGATCAGCGGATGCAAGTCACACACGCTCCCTCCCCTCCCTCCCTCTCTCTCTCCAAGTTAGCAGCAAAGAACAAAAAAAAAATAGCTCCGTTAAGGATAAGAGCGGGAGCGGAGGGGTGTGCGCGCGTCTGCCGGGGAGCGCCGGCGAGCGGAGGACACCGCCGACGGCTCCGCACACTCCTCCCGCCGCGCCAAGTGAAGCAGCAAGTTTGCCGTGCACCTGTTTGAGCAGCTCGAACCCCCGTCGCCGCCGAGCCCCGAGAGTGATTTGCGAAAGGGAGAAAGTTTTTTCGCCGGCAGGGTCGCCGATCGCTCTCCTCGCGGTTTTCTTCTCCTCCTCTTTTTTTTTTTTTTTTTTTTTTTTTTTTTTCTTTTTTTTTTTTTTTTTTTTGCCGCACGGCGGTCGCTACCTAGATACAAACGGGTTTCGCCTTGCTCGCTCCCCGGCCTCCCGGGCTCCTCTATGTTTGATTCATTTTTCACGTCTGGCACCGGTGGAAAATAAAAAAGCTATTTGAATGTACAGCATGATGATGGAGACGGACTTGCACTCCCCTGGCGGAGCCCAGGCCCCCACGAACCTCTCGGGGCAGACCGGAGCGGGAGGCGGCGGAGGCGGCGGCGGCGGCGGGGGAAACAAAGCGAACCAGGACCGGGTCAAGAGACCCATGAACGCCTTCATGGTGTGGTCGCGGGGCCAGCGACGGAAGATGGCCCAGGAGAACCCCAAAATGCACAACTCGGAGATCAGCAAGCGCCTGGGGGCCGAGTGGAAAGTCATGTCGGAGGCCGAGAAGAGACCGTTCATCGACGAGGCGAAGCGGCTGCGAGCGCTGCACATGAAGGAGCACCCGGATTATAAATACCGGCCCCGGCGGAAGACCAAGACCCTGCTCAAGAAGGACAAGTACTCTCTGGCCGGGGGGCTGCTGAGCGCCGGCTCGGCCGGGGGAGGCCCGGCCGGCGTCGGCGTGGGCATGGGCGTCGGCGTCAGCCCGGGCGGCGTCGGGCAGCGGCTGGAGAGCCCCGGCGGCACGGCCAGCGGCGGCTACGCGCACATGAACGGCTGGGCCAACGGCGCCTACCCGGGCTCGGTGGCGGCGGCGGCGGCGGCGGCGGCGATGATGCAGGAGGCGCAGCTCGCCTACAGCCAGCACCCGGGCAGCGGGGGGCACCCGCACCACCCGCACCCCCATCACCCGCACCACCCGCACAACCCGCAGCCCATGCACCGCTACGACATGGGTGCCCTGCAGTACAGCCCCATCTCCAACTCGCAGGGCTACATGAGCGCCTCGCCCTCGGGCTACGGCGCCCTGCCCTACGGCTCCCAGCCCCACCAGAACTCGGCGGCGGCGGCAGCGGCAGCGGCGGCGGCGGCGGCCGCCTCCTCGGGTGCGCTGGGCGCCCTGGGCTCGCTGGTGAAGTCGGAGCCCAGCGTGAGCCCGCCCGTCACCTCTCACTCGCGGGCCCCGTGCCCCGGGGACCTGCGGGAGATGATCAGCATGTACTTACCGGCCGGGGAAGGCGGGGATCCGGCGGCCGCTGCCGCCCAGAGCCGGCTCCACTCCCTGCCCCAGCACTACCAGAGCGCCAGCACGGGGGTGAACGGCACCGTTCCCTTGACGCATATCTGAGCCCCCGCCAGCACCGGAGCGCCGGAGGGAGGCACGGACGCGGGCACCGGCTCGGCCCCCGGCCCCGGGCCGGCCTGCAGGACTGCGCGCCCGCCGCTGCCACCGCACGCTCAGCCCCGGCCGCCCGCCCGCGCCCCGGCCCCGCGCCGCTCCTGCCCCGCTCCCAGGTTCCCCCCTCTTATTTTTGCCTCTCGCGCCCCTTCCCTCCCGCCCTCCCCCGCCTCTCTTTTTTTTTTTTTCTTTCTTCCTTCCTTTTTGTACAGAAATGTTTTGATGTTCTTGTAATAATAATAATAAATAATAATAATAATAACGAGAGAGAAAAAAGGTAACGGTTGCTTTACTTACCTTTTTTTAGAAGAACTAGTTTATGAAACTAGTTTTAGACTGAACTCCTGTGTTTTATCGAGACTTTTTGTACAGTATTTATCATTCACCCAAGAGACATAGAACGTTTATTTGCAAAAGAGGAGAAAGAAAGAGAGAAAGGGGGAAACGGCGGCGAAAAGAAAAAAATACCAATAATAAAGACACAAAGTTGTAGGTGATGCCAACTTTTATACCGCGCGGAACCGCTACGATTTCAGTCACGGATCGCTTCTTGCGAAGATTTTTTATTGACTAATTAACTCGAAGTTGATGAGGAAACAGTTCTCATTTATTACTCATGTACTAAGACAAATCCAAAAGAACACTTAAAAGTTTTTTTTTAGATATTCTCGAGGGTTTTTTGGGCTGGGGTTGGGCTTTTTTTTCGTTACTTGTTTGTTTATTTATAAAACTTTTTTTTGTTTTGTTTTGGAAGCTCCATTTTTTTTTCCCGGGGTTCGTTAAACTTTATTGTATCTGGATATTTTTGTTTGTTTTCTCTTTGATTTTGTTTTCTTTTTGTATCATGTCTTGTAAATGCATTGTGAAATAATTTTTATTTAGGCGGTACGAAGGAAATCAGATTGTGTATATAGTTTACTAAAAAGCCTTTCTGCTAAATGGAAATCCTAAGGATGCGGTCCTTTTTTTTTTTTTTTTTCTGTTTTGATTAAATAAATTTCAAAGCGGAAAAAGTCACCTGTATAAAAAGAAAAGCTAACTGGCGAACATAGTGGTGTTTACCATGGTAAACCTGGAAACACAGCAGAGAAACCTAGATTTTGGGAAGGAAGTTTTAAGCAGCAGCGGCAAAGAGAATGAAGTGCAATCTGCAGTAAATGTCGATGTTCCCTAACCTGTGTAAATCAGAAGGGGTGAAGGTAGATTTATTTTAATACTCGTTCCCTACTGCAAGGGAAGGCAGTTTACTGCGTTACTGTTCTAGCCGTGAACGTTCGTTTTGTGGATTTTATGGCTGGGCTGGTGGTCCGGACCTTGCCGGAGCCTTGACTTTTCCCCTGGGGGGTGATCGGGCGCTGCCCGCCCCTCTCGCCTCGGGCCCCCACTCGGCCGGGAGTCCCGGGGGACACCCAGCTCCCCGGGAAACGGGAGGGCACCGTCCAGCGCGGCACTTCCCCTCTAATTAACACCACGGAAAGTGAAAGCGCTTCCTTCTGCGCGTCCCGCAAAGAAAAGCGACCTCTAAACCTCCCGCCCGAAAAGCAGCCCCATCCACCCGGAGCGTTCCGGGGGGCGAGCGGGGAGCGGCGGGGTCACACCTTTCTCCCCCTTCCCCATCCCCCCGCCCCCCATTTTTAGCGACTGGTGCGAAAGCTGTCGAGCAAAACGATGCGTGTCATTTCATTACAGAATGCTGTTTAATGCTTTGAGATCTAATTTAAATTTTTTTTCTAGCTGTTGAGAGATACTTTTCTATATGTTAGAATTAAAAGTTTGCTGTAAACTACTGTAGCAAATGAATTTTTAAAGTAGTCATAGCTACTTAAACAAAAGGAAAAATAATTAACTTCCAGGACTTCAAAGTCGATCCCAACAGGCTGTAGGACTGTTCGTCTTTTAGCTCTGGTGAATGAGTACCGCATCCGTCCAGGAGTGGGGAAGTTTTAGTTAGCTAATGAGGAGCGGGTTTGGTCTGTCTTAGACATTGCACTTCTGTAATGCGGACATGTCAATTGACATACATAACTCTTCGGACTCCTGTCGATGATTTTGTATAAATCACTCACACTGAACGCAAAATTTTCATAGAAGCTGTCCGCTGATTTCAGCCCAAACTTTTTTTTCTTTTCTTTTCTTAACTATTCGAGCCGTTATTAAAATGGAGGAGTGTGCGGGTTCAGGCAGTCAGCAGACTACTTTTGGAAATGCTCAGCGACCAAAGAGTGCATACAGAAAGCAGGAAAGGAACCTGTGGGAAACTTTCTGCGGTGTTGATCACCTCCAGCCAAGCACAGTCTTAGATGAAATCTTAAAAATAGCTGTACCTTTAGGTATGCAGATTAAGCTGGGTACCTGTTGAACTGTTTCTTGTTGTCCTTCATGTGCATATACTCAGAAAGATCTGTACACACCATAGATAGCGTCGTGACCAAGAGAAGTGTGTGTGACGTGCACATGCAGACACATACACGTCTGATGCACCCTTGTTACGTGCCTTTTTCTTTAAGGGTCATAGCTACTGAAAATCACATTTAATGACAATGTAGAATAGAAAAATCCCAGCGAGACGATCCTGTATCGCTGACTACGACTGATGGAACAGGATTGGAGCGGTCAAGGGAGAAAAGCAAACAAACATCTGTTCATTTGCGTCCAAACAGCAGAAATACTGTGGGGAAGTGCTTTCTTTTAAAAAGGAAAAAAAAAATTATAACTCTCTTAAATTAGCTCCTTTTAATGAGTTTTCCCTCCTACCATCACAATTTAGCGGCTCAATGGCGTTATGCCTAGAATAATAGGAATACCTGCACTTTCAACACAAGGGGATTAAAGAGACCCAATGTCGTCTATATTTAAATAAGATTCAAACACCCTCAGCCCGTCTTCCAATGTAATGCAGTTCGCTCTGCAAATGTCCAAACCCCCCGCCCCCCCAAAAAACCAAAACAAAAAAGCAAACCTTCACAAAAAAACCCAAACCAAAATAAACAAAAGAAAAAGAAAAAAAAAAAAGCCGAGCAACCAAAAAAAAAAAAAACCACCCCAAAAAACCCCCCCATCTCCACGAAATACCAAAAAACTACCTACCCATCTTACCCCCACTGAGACACCATCGGGGTGTCAAGAATTTTTTTGCTGTTCGTGGTCTATTGGTTGGTTTGGCAGTTCGGTTTAATTTGAGTTAAACTTACTTGTTTGGGTATTTAAACAAAACAACTTTCCTAGGCAGATGAGTTGGGGTTAGGTACAGTAACATAATTATATCTTCGGGCTTTTTGCTATGAGAGTTATATATAAGAGAATAATTGAATATGCAAAACTAAGAATAGGTTTAAGCAATTTATGGTTTAAGTACATTACATCTAAAATTGTATGAAATGTTCCTCCTATAGCATGATTGACAGAGCTATTAAAATCACGTATGTGGAAGAATTAAAGCAAAAAGTCATCTCGTTTTCAGTAAAAGGAAGGAAAATCCAGGGAGTAAGGCGGATGGGAGCGGGGCCGAGGTGCCCTCTCCGCGCAGTTCGGCTGCGTGTAGCGTGGGGAGCTTGGGGTCACGGCCCCCCCGGGCCAGAGCCCACCCCGCGGTCACCGCTCTCCTGTGCCCCGGGAGGGGGACGGCGGCAGAGGGGCCAGGAGGACAGGAGGCACTCAGAGATAACAGGTTCGATCCGCTCCGAACTTCGAGCCAAAACCCAAACTTGGCCTGAACTCCATAGCTCTTTTCCCAACGGTTCTCCTGTTTTAAAAAACATTTTCCCCCCTCCTTCCACTCCACCGTGCGTGCCTCAGTGAGCTCGTAGGAGTGGCGTCGGGCCCCGGGGAAAAGCCGTTCCCTCCAGTTCCACTCCCCCGCGCCCTCAACCGGAGTCACATCGCAACGAGCCCCGGGGGGGAGCGTCGGTGGGACGGCTCCGAGCCTCTGGGAGCAACGGAGCGCGGGAGGAGGGCACACGAAATTGTCCATGAAGATAAAAAGAGGGACGATTCCAGAAATCAGAGCCAAGGCGCCCGTAGGGCCACAGCGGGACAAGAAGCTCTGCAAAATGCTCCTTGGTAGGGCGGGGTGGGGGGTGGGGAGGACCCTCCCTCCCAGCTGCGCCACATGCAGGCGACATCAGGCCGGGTCACCTGAACGTCTGACGCGGTTACAGCATTTTATTATTACGTGGAAACTGCCACGGAAGGAAAAAAAATCTATAAAAGAAAAAAAGCACCGCAGCATCACACAGACACGCTCCCCCGCCGAAAACCAAACCAAAAGGCTGATCTAAGCATTGTTGTAAAGTAAAACGGAGCTAAAAGATGCGAACTGGCAGGTGTCTGTGGGTTTGATGGGTTATCTGGACGGCATGCTCTCCCAGGCCTGGCGCCGACGCTCTCCCACGCCCCACGATTTCCCCGCCTTTCCCGAGCACTCACCGACTCCCCCGAGCCCTTTTCTGCTCCTCCCTCCCCCTTCCCTCACACTTTCTGCCAGCTCGCCCCAGTAATCTCCAGATCTCCCCTTCCCTCCTACAAAGCATCACGTGGGGAGCGCCGGGACGGGGCCGTCCCGTGGGGACAGACAGCGTCCCTGTGTCCCTGTGTCCCTGTGTCCGCGTGTCCGTGTGTCCGTGTGTCCGTGTCAGTGTGCAGAGGGCTGATCTCGCAGGGAGGGCCCTCCTTGCTCCCGGAGTGACGGGGCAGTGGGCCTGGGGGATGTTGTTTGTGGGGTGCGAGTGGGTCTCTGCGAGCCGCGGCCCCGGGCAGCGAGGTGCCCCCGATGCCGTCAGAGGGGCTGCAGATGAATGATGCAGGAGGAAAACGGGGGTGGCAGGAGGGGAGAGAGGTGAGAGAAAGGGAGGGAGAGCGTGGGGAGGAGGAGGGGGGCGGTGTTTGGAGAGCGAGGGATTAGCGAGGAGAGTCCTGACCCCGAGATCAACGGCCAGTCAAACCCGTTTACAATCACCGGCGGAAAACCGACGGCTCCCGCTGCAAGCCAGCGGCCGGCCGGGCAGCCTGCGGGACCAGACCCCCCCCTTGGAGCGAGTGGGGTCGGTGGGGGAGGGCCCGGCCCTACTGAGGGGAGAAGGGAGACGCCACAGTCGGGAAGGAGCGAGAGGAGCGGTCCCAGCGGGAGGCCGGAAGGCTGCCCGGATGGCGGTGGGGGGAATGCTGCGGGGCGCCCCGTCTCCCGACCGCAGCCTTCGAGTCTCCCATGGACGAGTAGGGCAAGAAGGGAAGGAGGGAGAGTTCCAGGCGTGAGGGGCGGGGGCGGGTCGAGATAGCTGGACAAAACAAGCGCATTGCTGTCCGCCGGGAAAGGCCGCTCTTGAACTCCGCACGGGACCCTCCCGGGCTGGGCGGCACCAAAGCCCGGCTCCAGTCATGCGTTCACCGGCGGGCGGGCGCCCTCCCGGACCGCGAGCCATCTGCTGCCCGTCTCCCGGGGGCGGGGGATGGCCCTGGGCGGGAGAGAGGGCCCCCGACGGGCCGCCGAGCGCGGCCAGCGCTGGGCGCCTCGGCTGCCGGGGCGCGCCCCGCGGGGAAGCGGCGCCGCCGCTCCGCCGTGCCGCGCACAGCCCACGCACACAGACACTGCACAGGGCGGGCAGACGACACAAGCTAGCTTCCTTTTTTTGGTGGGGGGGTCGGTGGTGGAGAGTGAAGCGAGCTGTCCCCCCACCTCGCGGCATTTTGGCTCCTCCTCTACCAGAAAACTCAGCACCTCAAAAAACGAGGATGCTGGGTGGTTCGGCGCTACCCCACGAGCAGCACCGAGCGTCTCTGTGCGCATCGTCCGAACCGAAGGGGATCTGAAGCCAATGGGCCTGGCCCGGTTCGGAGACATCCCTTATGAAAGTGCAGAGTGAAACCCCAGGCACCTGCGGCCACGCGTGGCCCCACCCTGCAAAGCGCGGCGCCGTCGCGCCCCGCTGCCTTTCCGTGTCCCCAGCGCCTCGGGACTCACGCAGCTCCACAGAGGCTGGCGCCCGGGACAGCCAGGCTGGGACAGGAGGGTACCGGCCAAGACTAAGCGGCTCTCACTCTGTTTGTTCTAAGGTTAGGGATGGATGCTGCTTTCCGTGGGGAAACTGAAGTCTGAGGCAAGAGGTTTCACACGGCCGAGGCGGAGAGGAGTCAGACAGCCAAGCCTGGCTGAAAAGTCACTTCTGAAGAGGCAAGGCCAAAAGAAAGAGGAGGCAAAACAGAAAACGAGGCAGGACATGGTCTTGCAGAGCTCCGAGCCGGGAGGCTGGTGCGAACCGAGTATCTGCAGCCAGGGGCGTGGTGGGGGAGCAGCGGGAGCCGACCCGGTGCCCGGGGGGTAGGAAGGATAACAGATTGTGGGTGCGGAGCGGACAGGGCCTTGCCTGCCTGCCTGCCTGCCTGCTGGCTCCAGCCCCGTCGCGCCTCTGCTCAATAGTGTCAAGAAAAGCCGGAACACTAGGGCGGCCCCGAGTAGCGGGACAGCTGGCAGAGGAGCTGGGGAACCTGGCGTGCAGGTACATGGGAGGCGTGCAGGTACATAGGAGGCGTGCAGATGCAATGGGAGGCTTTCTTTAGAGGCTGAAGTGAAAGCCCATTGACTTTGCACGCACTGAACCACTCTACTGTTGGAGGAAACTGTGCAAAAGTAAAGATTAACAAACTAAATTTTGGAGGATCTTGAAGATCTTTGGTGTAAGAGCAGTGTGATATATGGGGCCCACTCCTATAGCTGCATGGCCAAAATGCAAGCAGGAAACCTGGAAGTCCTCCCCAGTCTTTATGTCTAAAACCAGGACACACCTGGAGATGCCTCTGTAGGATAGGCTAGAAATTTGTAGCTGACTGAGGTGAACTACACGGCGGTATGTGCCGTCAAAAAGTCTGGAAGTTCTAAAGTGAAAATCCCATCCCTTAACATGTCCGGAGCTTGTGGTGAGTGAGGGGCAGCCCCCAAGGTAAAACACACTGGTCCCTGGCTTTGGGGTGGAAGCAGTGGAGCTTTGTGACAAAGGACACACACCCCATCCCCAATTTACAAAGCCTTGGGTGCCCCCGTGCAGTTTCATGCCTATCTCTCCTAGATGGTGTATTTCTCTGGAGGGAGGAGCCTTCAGAAGGGTCTCGTTTCAAGAAAGTCATTCAAATGCTTTAGCACGGCCTGTCGGGATGGGTTTGGGGGTAATATGCTTCATGCTCGGTAAAATCCCATTGTCCACGCTTTCAGCCCGGACACCTCTCATTGATTTGGAGAAGACGTGTGCCACGGTTAACTGCGGCTCTCAGATAGAGGGACTGCCCCTCAGAAACCTTAAAAAAAATAAAACGAAGGACAATAAAACCGAGGAGAAGCAGGAGAGCATCTGTCCGTGGTCAAACAATTGGGCAAGTGCTAGAGGGTGAGCTGAGATCCGAGTGGGAAAACGCGGCTTTAGCCCGGGGCAGACCAGCGTGGGCTGAGGAAGTGCGACCGACACGGGGGGGGGGGGAAGGACCGGAGTCTGCAAAGTGTGCATTTAGGGGAAGAATAGCTTTCACCGGGAGGAGGTGAAATATAGTTTACCAAGGCGTAAAACTCCATAGCAACTAGGAACTAGTGGTGAACAAAGGCGCCATACATCCCAGGAAGGGGGTGAAGTTGCAGGAGAGGTGTAGGGAGAAGTTTATTTCCTACCCAAAAATTGTCTTGCACAGATTTCAGAAGGGTTTGTTTTGATGAGATGGTTTTTGTTGTTGTTGTTTTTGGAATTTTTTTTAAATCTATCCAATGTAGAAAAAGTTTATAGGAAGATTGTCCCGCTAAAACCACTGGTGAGTGGATAGTTCAATCCTAATCAGATTAGAAGAATGAATGGCTGTTCAGTTTTGGAGCTGCAAACACAAGTAGCCCAAGGCCAGGAAAGATCTAAAACCCCAAGCACGGGAGTTCAAAACGAAGTATAGACACGAAAACACAATTCCCACCTGGTGAGGAAAACTCTGAAACCATCTACAGTACTTCCGAGTTACATACACCTCAAACATGGTCTCTCCTTCTTTCCTTGCTCGCTGGGTATCTTTATCTTTTGGAACAATCTTGAGTAATTCCTTGAGCCCGTGATCAGATTAACGTTCCTTATTACCTTTTATTTTACGTGTAGGTAGCGGAAGAGAGAAAGAGGGCTTACTTTTGTCAAGGGCTTGTTTGTTTGGTTTTTTAAATTATCTGTGCCTTCGTGCATTATCAGTCTTACCTTCCCCTAAATGGCTTTTCAGTCACAGGGCAGGTGAAAGCTTTATGGTTTGTCATGGTCCCCCTCCCTCCCCGATGACAGAATGTAGGAAATAATGCAAACCCCAAGATGTTGTGCAATCGAGTCACTATGAACACGTGCATTTTCTACCTTGAAGAACCATAAAAAGGAAAACTAAGTGGGAAACGTCTTTTAAAATACACAGTTGTAGGTGAGCTCAAGCCTACATGTGTCAGGACAGAGTACGAATAAGGGAAGCATGGAGTTGAGCCTAAAAAACTCCTCAGCAGTGTTTTGAACAGCCATAAGAGTGAAGACGGATATGGACATGGATTGCGTTTTCCGAACGTGAAATTTCTGTGCTCACGTGCCAAATAATTACTTACGTGTCATATGGAACAGCCGGGAACGAGGTAATGACAGTAGAACATGCATTTCTCCCTCCAAAAGCGCTTCCTCCGTTCATCTTCCTCTCAGTTTCTAACTTTCTAGCAAGGCTGAGGAAGTTTCTGCTATGCCTCCAACGAAAATGTCTCTTTAGCAGACTAAGTTTGGGTGACAGCAAATAATTTCCTATTTGTTTTGTTTTAACTAAGCAGCGGCAGGGAAAAGTTCTGCCTGATTTTCCTGAATATAGCAGCATCTCAGTTTTAGTTTTGGTCTCACAGACCAAAACTGACTAGATAAGTGGGACAAGCTGATTATGATGAATGTGCCATAAATCCACATATTTAAGAATAGGAAAGCGATGAAGTGGCATTATTGCAAAAGGCATCCTTGCGTGACCAAACGAGCCCAGTTCTGTACAATTCAGTAGAAGCATGCTATGTAGGTTTACTGTTCAGTGGGTAGTTTCAGGTAGATAAACTAGATGTGTCTGTGCGTCTCAGACATGTTTTATATATTTCATAATATCTAAACGATGTGTTCATGTTTTCATGGTTAAGTGTTCCTGTTTAGACATCTGGATTTATCATCTGTCTTAGGGGAGCCTTAGATGTTCAATAAGAGAAAATACTGCATTTGAAAGGTAAGCCTATTGTCATGAAAATGGACGAACTCAGAGCCCGTTGTTTAAAAAACGGTCTCTGCTCCTCGGGGTATTCTTGTTGATCTCCTTTAACAAGGAGACACATTTAAAAAGAAAAAATCTGTAATAAAAATTGTGTCTGCTTCACAAATATATGCAATGACGTCATGTCCTTGGGTGCATCCCATCATACTTTCCGGAGATTTGCTGCAGAATGCAAGTCCCTCTCCATGCTTACATGGCTGCACACCAGATTCAGGTACCGTCAAACCGAGGTGTCTTGCCATACCTGCTAGTTTTATTATAACATTCTCATTGCCTAACAGGAAGAGGACTCGCTACAGGCATGAAATTTGAGTGGAAGTATAAAGAAAATCAGAGCTAAAATTCACAGAGGATCGTGTTTGTCTTTTGTGGTACACAACATATTAATTTCTAACAAATGAAAAACGAGCAGAAAAAGTATTACAGAAGCTCAGTTTCCATTCTGTGAAAGAGTTGGACAACATCTGGAACGGAGCCCTTTCCCTCAATGAGCGTCAAATAGTAAGCGCAGCCGCAAAACCCCTGGAAGGGAAACTTCGGCATTCCCTCCGCCGGTGCGCACGCCTCGCTTAGCGAGAACACCAGGCTTACAGGGATTTCCAGAGTCTCTGGAGATGGCAAATGGAACTCTGAAATGCTGATTTCAACAACACTCTGGGAGTTTGCGGTGGAAGACGTCTGCCTTTTCCCTACGAACAGGGAGAGAAAGCTCTTTCTTACGGAAAGGGGGGTTGGAGACAGCTGCAGCAGAGCTTCCTGCCGCTCTGCCTCCAGCCAAAAGGGCTGCAGATTCAAACCGGGCCGGATTTGAGCCCGTTACTGCCAAAATCCCCCCGATTAGACAAGCTAGTTGCCAAAAGTCATTTAATGAAGCCCAGGAGCCGCTATCCCGTGCACACCCCCTGTCACCCCCCCGGCAGCGCCACACAGTTTGTTACAGAAGGCGGAGTGAGCGGCCCCGCCGCCCGGGGGGCACCGGGCGCTGCCCCGGCGCCCCGGCTGAGCCGGCTCAGGGCTCCCCCGGGCCCGCCCGCATTCCCCGTGGGGAGCTGCATTCCGCCTCTCCGCGGGGGCAGGCGGGCTGTGGGACTGGCGGGGGACAGCGGGAGGTGCGGTGGTGGCAGCCAGGATGCGAGCGGGGAGCCCCAGGTCCCCGGGGAGCAGCTCCGGGCCGGGCTGTGGCGTTGCCGGGGAGATAAACGCCTCTTGTCCCTGCAGAGGGGACAAGGGACAAAGGTTCACCTGACTTGGGTCAGGGAACCGGCGGCCCCCGGGCTGCGAGGGCTCCGCTCTGCGCTCCCCGAGCGGGACAGGTGGGACTGGTCCCGGTGGAATTTAGCGGGGGTGAATCGGGACCCGGGCGTTCCCTGTCCAGAGGGCCCGGGAGCGTCTCATGGGCCAGCACCGCCTGCGAGGGGCAGCCCCAGAGCCGGGCTTGTCCCCAGGCTGTCGTGCTCCACATCCTTGCTCTCCGCTCCCTATGCCCTTCATTTTTGTCCACTAGTGACCAAATGGCAACTTCTATGACTTTTGTCATAGACTCTGTCTGCTCGCCTACCTTCCTTCCCCAACGATGTGTTTCAGGTCATTTTGAGGGAAGTCAGCTACTTATTGGAACTTGAAAAAGCGAGACAGCCCTTGGAAATATTTTTAGGAAACCTGTGAAAATGTTCAGCTTGGTATGCAGTATTTCTGCCTCTCCACAAAACACAAACCAATTTAAAGGAATACCTCAGAGGGGAAGAGAAATAAATCCACAGTCATTCAGCAGTAAAACAAAAAGTCAGAAAATTTTCTCCTTTAAAAGAATAGTCAAGGAAGAAATGTCTTTTCAGATATCAAAGAAGAGATATTTTAAAGAGTGTTCCTAATGGAAGGGCCTTTGTATTTTCTGCTCTGACAGCGGGGTTCTGTATTTTGCAGAGTATCCTCGTACCACCAACACAGGAAAAATACCATTCGAGAAGCCAGGAGTGCTGACACACAATTCAAGAGTGAATTTCTTAAAGAACAGTTTACCTCCACCTGACAATAAGGTGCTAACAGAAACAACATTTAGAATTTTGCCACTGTACAGAATACTTTCTGAACTTGTAAATAAAATAAACTCAACTAATATTATTCTCATTTTGGAATCTTTACAATACAATTACTGCAGACTGCTAAGATCATTCCACTGACCCTCAACCATACTACACAGATACTGCCAAACTGAATTCCCTTATTGTTTCTCAGAGCCAGCACTTGTTTAAAAGGGGAATGCAGAATCACTAATTTAAATGTTAGCTTTCGAGAAAAAAAAAAAAAAGAAAAAAGAAAAAAGAAATGAGAGAGAAAGGGGAAGCGAGGAAAATGGTGGTAAGCTGTCTTTTAAAATTAAATAAATTTGAGAAGTCTATAGGAAAATGGCCTAAGGGTGACTAGACTAGTGTTGTCTCTTCTTCAGCCTTCTGCAGGTTATTTTTCTCCAGTATAAATGTAATTTAATAGCCGAGATGGATATTGTTTCACTTTCAGTTATCTGCTCTATACTCCGGTCTCATTCTACATTAGATGATTACCTTACTGTCCTATATGCACAATTTAAAGGGAATTACCTATTACTTCAATTATTTGTTTCTTATCAACTGATGTTACACTACAAGGATTTGCATTGAAAGGACACAAAGAAAGAGCAAGTCATGGCACATTGCCAAATAAAAGAGTAATGTTCTGGTGAATTTAGCCCAAATAATTTACTGCTATATAAAAGTGGAAAAGTGGAAGGTGAACCCTTTGACCAATAAATCTCTTCTGCATGTGAAACCCTTATCTTGTCCCCTCCAATATATTCCACACTAGGAAGCCATCATCATTGGCTCTGGTTTGTTATTTGTAAACCTTGATCTTCTGCACTCGGTGTCCTAAATATGGATAATTAGCATCAGTTTATCACGCCTCTGCATATTTTCTCTTCTCTCCAAACATGCATGCTTCTATTGGCTGCCATTCTGTCACAGAAGATTATGGAGACAGATTGCAGAGAATGAATGTGCTAAACGAGATTAGGAAGGAATAGAAATAGCAACTTGGCCAATAAATTCCTCGTGAGAGCCTTATCATACAATTACACGTTGACTTGTTTCACACTCTCCCAGCCTCTTAATCCAACGCCCCCACCAAGAATAAAATTTCACTAATTTCTGAATTACTGCATATCCTCATGACTTGTCACTGAGAATGGTTGGAAGGAGCAACACGGTCGAAAATAGCACATCAAACTTCCAAAAAGAAAAGAAACTTTACAGACAGAAAGAAATGTGGCTTTAAACCGTTTGTAGCCGTGTGTAGAAGTTTTTGTGCAGCAGCAGTTGGAAGGGTCAGGACTTCAACATCAAGACATGGTCCTCTGCGCTTTTGCTGCCTAACTCTTTACATCAGAGGTTACCTATCCTTAGAGTGACTTGCGGGCCACGATACAGAGGGTTGATGCTGCTAAACTATTCACCCACTGTGTAAGAGACTGTCCAATGAGCCCTACAAACTCGTCAGAAAGCAATGGCAAAAATACCTACTGCTGTCATCAGTTTCTGGGACATTCCTGAAAATTGCGGTAATTGAGAAGACGCCCAAAGCATGACAGCAAAGGGAGACAGAATCCCGCTGAACTCACAAGAAACATCTACCAGTTCTAGTGGAGCTAGTTCTGCCCCTTCTGCCACGGCTGTTTTAATGTGGATGACAAGAAAACATGATTTCCATTATGTAATTCAGAGGTATGGCTAAAACCTTCAGGAGACATCATCTCTGGAAATGTTGGAAGTCTACATTTCCCCCCTTATGCTAGCCCAAGAGGAGGGCTTGCAAAAAATATTAATGTTGTCATAATGTTGTTTTCATTGTTTTAGATACATGTAGAAGAGGAAGGACATAAATGGAATTAAAAGTCCCAAGACCAGAAGACAAAGCCTTGCTGAGCTGGTCTATACGCATGGACTTGATGTCACAGTGCTTACACACGTCTTACACTTTTAGATTTAAGAACATTTCATAGCGTTTATTACAGTGACAGAACTTGCTTTAGAAAGGAATGGGTTTCTATAACTCGAGTAATTGTTTCCCCTAATAAATGTGAATCTTCAACCCCATACAGAACCCAGATGAGAGGTGTGATGAAGTTGTGCTATGTATTCCCGGGTTGTTTAGCGTCACTCCTGCCTGTGCAATTAGATGGTGGGAGTAGGAGTGAAGGGATACATGTTGCAAGTGTTAAGGATGTTAAAAATGAAGGGATTGCTTCAAATGGGACCTTTCCTGAACGCTTTTCCCCAGTAGGGAAGTGATCCAGGCTGCAGTGGAGAATCCCCTCTTCCCCCAAGCTGGGGACCATGAGGTGGCCGTGAGCCTTGGGCATGGCAAACCCGTCCTGCGAGTGCCCCAGAGCCTTGGTCCTCTTGAGTTATTCTGAAGTGGGTTTAGTGATGGTGGGGTTGGTGATTTATTTATTTTTTTTAACCTGCTCGTTATTTCCTTTTGCTCTCCTCCGGAATTTTGTTTGATACTAAACCCCTCCAGATGGAAAACCAGACTGCAGATGAGAGTCACTCATCCAGAGTCTTGAAACCACACGGGTGCAGAAAAGACTGAGACGAGAATAGCATGACCCTGTGGGATAGCAAAACAGCCTGCTACCTGTTTGCTGCCATGAGAACTTCTGCGGTCACATAAAATAATAATAACTCTCCCTTATTTCCTTTTTAATGTTATAGCCATAGGCTTGCATAGATATTCATGTGCACGTATATCTATACACATACACACACATACAGACACACACACACACACATACATATATGCATTTATATATGTGTGTGTGTGTATATATATATGTACACACACATCAGCCGAATGAATTGGTTAGCATCGGGCAGAGAGGCGTTTGCCATTAATCTGGGAACAAACCGCTAACCTCGGTGACTGGTATTTTAGCTTTTCTTTTCTCGCTTCTCTCAGTGTGGGGAGAGCAGTAAAGCTTGTGTGGACTGATTGTGAGGGGCTCTGCTGGAATTTGGCAGGCCAGGGGCTTGGAGAGAAGCCCCATGCTGACTCCTATTCAGCGGGCCAGTTTTCTGCGAGCTTTGGAAGTTTCACTCAGCCGTGCACTCAATGGCTTCACAAAGCTGATTACAAGCTTCAGCGCATTCCTGAAGGAGCCAAAAGCGACGCAGGTGCAAACGAGCCGAGGGAGCCCCTTATCCCGGTGACAGAATGGGACAAGCTGGGAAAGGCTTGGACCACACAAATCCAAGGCTCACCAGGCAGCAGCAAGCCTGCCTTGGGAACCGGGGATCATTATCCGCTCCATTCAGCGGGGACCCAGCGGCGGCAGCGGCACGTCCCAAGGCTGGGGACGGGCTTTCCGTCCCGGGTGGGAGCAGAGCCCTTTCACCTGGCATCCTCTCTCCTCTCCCCTCGCGGCTGCCTCAGGCACGAACCCGAGGTGCCCCTGCTCCCCCGAAATTATTTGTTTCCCAGCATCTGTTAGGCTTCAGCCTGCCGCCTGAAGCACCTTGCCGTTTTCTCCCCCGTTGCCCCGTCCCACACGAAAAGCCTCCCTCCTGCTCCTCTCCCCTTCCCCAGATGAACACGGTGCTAAGGGTCTGTCTGGAAGCCCAGCACAGAAAACGCACTGATCCGAAATGGCAGGTTTCCTCCCAGCTGAAGTTCTCTAACAAACACCCTATTTTGAAGACTGCCTTTAATTCCAGAGAGAAGCCAGCCGGGAGTGCACCCTCCTCCCCTCCCAATTACTCGAGCCACCCGATTCCCACAGAAACCTCCCGCAATACAAACGCCTGGTGAATGCTTTCTGACTCGGTGAAAGCAGCCCACGGTCCCTGCCCTTCCTGCCTCCCTAGCGAGCGAGGGGGTGGCGAGGAGTCGAGGGGGGTCTTGGTGCCGGAGAGGGTGAAGCGTGATTACTTTTAATTAGGGGTTCTCGGAAGGAGTTCCTCTCGCCTCCGCTCCCTCGCCCCCTTTCCTCGCTCTCAGCCCTTCCCCTCCAGCCGAGAGAAGAAGCTGCACTGTACTTCCCTGAAAAATTAATTACGGCCCTTCCCCGCTATCAATTACGGAGGAATCAGCCTTTCCTAGGGAGAGGAGAAATAATCAAAAGGCTTTTCAGTCTTGCTAGGGGGGGGACGACCTCGGACCGCCGAGCACATAATGCGGCAAGGGGCTGCCGCGCTTCTGGCCGCTGGTTTCATATGCAAATGGCGAGCTGCCTCCAAGTTATCATTATGGTTTTATTTTTTTTTTCCCCTCTTAATGTTATTATTGTGTCGGGGTTTTAATAGCCACATGCTCTACCCTTCCCTTTCAGCGAGGTTTCCTTGGCGATCAGCCACGCCGCTTCTTCCCCGGGCGCATTGCCCCCGCCCCAGCGCCTGCCCCACGTCCATGTTAATTTCGCCCTATGGAAATGAAAGCGGCCGGGCCGGGCAGCTGATATTAAAGCGATCCCCCGGCCCCGGGGCTCGCCCTCCCCGCTCCGCGCTTGGCCGTGCCTCCCTCGGCAGGAGCGCGGCGTGTCGGTGCCGCGGCCCCCCCGGGCCCGGGCCCGCCGCCCCTTTCATGCTGGGGAGATGCTGGGGAGGCAGCGGTGCGTTTGCTTGTGCGGAGCACACCGCCTGCAAGCGGTTGCCTTGGCAGAAAGGTGCAGCTTTCTGATGTTCTTTTGTCTGATAACTAATTCAAGTTAATGCGATCTTTATGTAAAGCTAACAGCGGATAATTGTCTATTTTCTCGCCAACAATCTCCATCACAATCACTTATCTGGAAACCTGCGGTTGTATTAATCGTTATATTCCCCGAGATAAGCGTCTCTCGAATTATCAGTAAACACTGGAGGGAAATTAAACAAACTCCAGAGCCACTTAAGTTTCCTCTGCAGCTTTTAGCCACCTTCTAGGGAGGAGGGGGAGCGGGGACGACGGCACCCCTCAAACCAACCTGGGACCGGAGCACAACATGAAAGGGGGGTGTGTAAAACAGGGAAGAAGGACCTGAAATTTTGGATAAATGTGAAGAGCCGAGTCCCGCTGAAGGCGGCTTCCCTTCGAGGTGCCGTGCAGCAGTCAGACATGCACCTTACGCCCCGCTCGTCGGGCGGCGGTCGGTCTTTAGCGGCCCCTGGGACCTTGTTGGCAATTCTTGTAAATCATGTAATTAAGTGTATTAGTCTCTGCAGGGGAAAGACGAGCAGCTAGGAGAGAATACACCCAGAGATTAAGCAGGAGTCGCATCAGTCTTTAGGTCTGATACACGAGGAGAAGAGAGTTCTGCTGCCTTCCGAGAATCACCGTATTAGCACAATTATTGGCAATATTTATGCTAGAGAGTGAGCTGAACCCCAGGAGGGTAACAGAGAGAGCGAGAGAGCGAAACTACTGTGGGAATATGTTTTACTGCTCAGATCCCATCAGTTCCGTTAGGTGTAAAGAAATTATAGCAAATTGTGCTGGAAACCCCTCCAGGGAAAACATACTTGTACGACAAAGATTTTGTCTTTTTGAGATGAAGTCAAAACATCGGTGTCAAATGAAACTCATTTTAGGGGCGCTACCGTGTGTGTGTGTTTACTTGAGAACCTGAGTATGGGGGGGAAAGAAAAAAAAGCGAAAAAGCAGCCGAAACCATGACATTTCAGTGGCGAATCTGTGCCAGCAGAGAGTTTGCAACTTCTTGGGGAAGAGCGAGGCGCCCTGCAGCCTCCCCTCGCTGCCCGCCCCGAGCCCGGGCTGGGGCCGCCGTCCCGCCGCAGGGCTGGCCGGCAGCGCCCGGCGCGCTTCGCCCTTCTGCCAGGCTTTTCCTCCTCGAAAGCGCTTTGTGAACGTTAACTGAGTAATCCTAAACTGGCATTTAGTTACGGAGCGGGCACCAAAGAATTTAAAAACTCGCCTCTATGATGAGCTTTATTTATATTGGACTTCAGATTTTTTTTTTTTTTTTGTAAGCAAACTTTTATTCACGAAGGTTTCCAGTGGCATGGTTCGCGTCCTAGCCTGAGGAAGGTGAGATCTGGGATGGAAAAGACAAAAAAAAAAAAGCAAACTACCCGGCAAAAAAAAAAACAAAACAGAAAAAAATTCCCCCCAACACAACCAAACACAAACAAATTAAAACACCTCAGCGAAACCCACAAACCTCCTATTACTTATTTGTGTGTCATGACGGCGCAGTTCCAAATATGATCGTTCTCTTGAAAAAAAAATTAACTGCTTTAATTCTTGAATTATTTCACTTGAGCTAAAAGTTCCCAGGGTAGCTTTTTCTTATGGCATTTGAGAATCATCCCACTTCATCTCTCACCTGAATCTTGTCATCTGTGCCATCTTGAAGTGATCTGTGAACAATGCTGGTCCCTTGGACAGCCCAAGCTGGTCAATCAGGCAGAACAGACTATGCAAATGGAATGGAAAGGCGAAGCGATGAAGAACAGTGGCCCCCATTGTCTTGGGCATTTCAAAGCGAAGCCCAGCTGCAGCAGGCGTTGCTGTCTCGGACCCTTGGTTGCTACTCTAATGTCATCATTGCAAAACATCACATTTTGAAAACACTACAGTCTGAATGCATGATCAGCTCTCCACAAAGATTTCACTTTGCCGTGACATCTTTCGAAGTCACTAAAAAAAAAAAAATCGTGTGGAGGAAAAAGAGCAAAAAAAGTGCCACCACAACTGGGGACTGGGATCCCAGCCACGCTGGCCGCTCCCATCCCGCAATCCCGCTCCCTCCACTCCTAACTGCGGTGCAGCTGACTCCTTTTGCAACCTTTTGGTGAACGCCTCGCCTTTCGTGTCGCTTTTAGCGTCGAATGGGGTGATGATTTAAGTTGCATTTAACTTATTTTCTGTCGGGTCTCTTTCAGGCACTCTAATGAGCTAACGCCGGGGAAACGTCGCTGTGAGCAGGCAGTGAAGTATTTATTCACAATCGCTTCCAAAACTTCAGATACTCGCGGCTTTGAAAGAGTCAGGCAATGTCTTTGCGAGTGATTAAACCAGCAACTAAGCTGGGTATTTATGGGTCCGTAAGGAGTTTTTGTGAATACTCTGTTTCTCAATACACTCATGCAGTTGTCGCTCCTGAATATTGCTGCCAGCCCTGCTCCAGCTTCGCCTCCCGGCACTGGTCCCAAAGTTAACTCTGCCATGAGAAACGAACTTTCAGTTCGGTAAAGCTGAGGGCTGTCAGATGATTAATGTGCATTTTCAGGAGACTAAATCATTGCCCGTGTTTCACTTATTGTTCCTTTTCATTTTCTTTTGTCTGTAGGTGACATTTGTGATCACCATGTGGTGAGCAGAGGAAACTCCCCTCTCTTCCACCCTCATGTCAGGAGCCTGTGCTCAAGGAGCAAAGGTCTGTGCCATCGATATCTAAAAACGCTGGGGGTTGTGTTTCATCTACCCAGTCTCTTATCTCAAAGGAGTCAGTGAATCCAAAGCTGCTTCTCCAAGGATAGTCTTACTCCAGTGAGCCTACAGAGATGGATCCTGCCCAGCCTCTGACACTGCCTACGACACAGACACAGCAGTCACACGTGAGAGTGGTCACCCTTCAGTGCAGACAGTTCAGTGCTCATGAGGGAGCAGAGAAGAAAGTTTCATTGGTCTAAGGGAGCTGGGCTAAGAAACTCTTAAATGCATTCTTTGCAGGACCAAGAATAATTCAGTGCTTCTTTCCTACCCCTTAAACTGGCTCTTTCCCTTTAGCTTGGTTAGTGCATTCTGTAGCAGCACCACATAAATTACAAAGGAAGAAAAGGATGGAATTATTTAAAATTAAATAATTATTCACTGTGATTTGTTTGGCTTCCCGAAATTAAAGTTGCCCTTTTCAGACTGCAGCAGTGGATATGAAGGAAAAGATGAGAGTAACAAAACCAAAGAGAGATGAAAGTGAATGGGGAAAATAACCTAATGTGCAGGTAACGTTTCATCTTTTGGCTGGAAGATCTTTCCCCTCACCAGAGAGAGTTTTCCAAGGATAACTACTATGTTAAAAGAAAGCCTGTTTTCCACTACATAAGCCCTGTGGTCAAATGCAAGAACTCAGACTGCTATCTGCCTCATACAAATATTTCAGTAAAGATGATATGCACTGTAAGCACCCTTCTCTGCCAGGTATTTGTTTACTTAGCACCTCAAAACTTTTCCTCTTAGACAACTGGATCCCTCAAAACCTATGTTCTAGGAAGTGTCGGACATGCTTCAGGTCTGGATAAGTCACTTACTGACTTGAATGCAGAAACCCAGAGGAAAAGCAATGTTTTGCAGCCAGTGCCTACACAGAGGACAGCAGGGGCCAAATGCCCTGTTCTTGTTAGAGGTGCATCTTCATCTGGCTCTCTGCCAAAGCACTTCCAGAAAGATCTTGTAAAGCAGGAACTCCAAAGAGGAGCAGCTTCTGGTCACACCTTCCATGGAGGTGCTGCCATGGGGCTATGTAGAGGGTGTGGCCACCACAACTCCCAGCTGCTGATGGTGAGATGGATGATGTCCTCAGGGTGCAGACCAAGGGTGGGAAACAGGGGCCCACAAGGTCATGTCAACACTCTGGACTCAGGCATGTCCATCTCTACAAGAGCCCTGTTCTAAGCTCGTGCTGCCAGCTGGACCTCAGCCCTTCTCAGCAGCCTGCCAGCCTCACACACCAGGGGTGTCAGCCCAAAGGTGGGTTACCCACCTCCACTCAGGCTTTTTGTCCCTTCATGGAACCAAACCAGTTCCCATCACCCCAGCTTAAGGACCTTGGCTCTACTGGGAGGGAAATGGCCCCAGATCTGCCCTTCAGGCAGGGTGCTCAGATAAGCAGGGACAACCTCCTTTCCCAGTGGCCCAACATTGGGTGGAGGAACTAATTGGAAACAAGATCAGCTCCTCCCTTGAGAAGCTGAACTTTGCTTTTCTCTCACAGCTGGAACTTCTGCCCCATCCCTATACCAACCCTAGTCCTGGTACATTCAGCCACAGAGATCTCTGCTCATGCACTGACTGTATTTTTTCATGTTTATTATCATCCAGTCCAGTGTGGTGCTACCTGGCACACATACACTTGGGGAAGAAAACCATGTATTCAGCAAATGGAGCATACAGGGTTTAGGCTTTGTTTTGTCTTGTTTTTCTTATTCCAGTTTCAGTATAAAACTATGTAGAAAAGATAGCCAAGCAACTCTCTGTCATGAAAAATGATCAAAACTCTGAGTTATGAGATTAAAAATTACTGGAGAGCAGAGATGCCAGGAAGAGACAAGAACCCCTTTCTGCTGAAATACAAGTTCTTCTTTTCCTCCTGTTTCATTTCACCTCATGCTCAGATAAGGAACAGAATTACTTTAAAATGTTTGCATTAACTCTTTTTATTCAGGATTTGTTCTAGCCTTTCAAAGAATTATTTTACTGTAAGATATGTGTGAGTGATATATAACTAATCACACTCCTCCAAAGCAGTAGAGAACTACAAGACATCCTGCAGTCCTCAAACCTTTACTATTTTTATTGCCACAATAAAAATTGATGCAAAATACCTCTTCAAAGTACTATAAAAACCCACACATAGTATTTTCAGTGAAGATAGCACCTATTGCATTGCCACCTTAATTCAAAGACAGTTTTGTAACAAAGTTGTACAATCAAAGCATATGTCTTTCCTGATAATTTATGAGCTGTAAGATTATCAGTTGAGTTGCCCATGGAAAAAGTACTACACCATGTATTGTATTACTTGATTAATTTTCTTTAAAATTTTACTTTAATTTTAACTTCAGCTAATTACTGCATTGTGATCTAAGTCAGCAATCTCAAATTAGCTATCAAGGTAACTTTTGAAGAAACTCTACAATTGCATGATAATGATGAAATTTAAGTTCCTGTCAGTTATTGTGCAATGTCTACACTATGGAAAAGTAAACCTTCAGGTATTTTAATTCTATTTGCATATATAACATTGTGGTTTTCCTACTTCATTTTTCAGAGTAGAATTCTGAACTATAAAAACACTACAAAAAACCTGTTTGGGGTATTTATTTATTTTATTTTTCTAAATTGAATTATAGCTTTGATGAAACTGTGAAAGGAAATAGTTTTGGGGAGCAAATTGTCAGCTACTCAGATTTCTTTGGAAAAGCAACTTGTTTTGCAGGTACTGATGCAGACTGATAGAATTGTTCTCTAATTCTACTAAAATAGACAAACACATTTCAGTGCAATTGATATCTATATATTCAACTTGATTCTGGTCTCACATCTGCTTAAAATTCCAAATACCTTTTGCTAAAGCCTTGATCCAACCCTGAGTGATGTCACTGTATAATGACTTCTGGTGGGCTGCGGTTCAAGGGCTTTTACACCACTGTGCCTCTTGCCACTAGGCTGAAAAAGGTTATTTTTGCTACATCTTTCTTTTCCTGTGAGACCAGATTAACTTGGAAAGAATTAGAAATGCTTGAACAGAGATGCTCAAGGTTACTTTTTATAGCAATACTTTTAACTTTTAATATTTCTTACAAATAAATGTAATTTGATAGCAACACAAATATTTGCATTTTCTGGTGTATTGTCACTCATTCTTTATTTTTTTGGTGAATCTCAATTTTGCCTGTATACATTCATTGCCTTATTTCTAGCAACACAGCATTGAAATTTTAATGTAAATAACAGGTGAAAAAAGAATCTATTGTAAAATACAATATATGACAAATTCATTGAAATAAGCAAAAAATTTTAAATAATAGTTATTCAATAAATGTCAGGAAAGCAATCTCATATCTTCACTGATCAAGGCTTCTGTGTAGCTTGGAAGAAAGTGATGAAGGAGGACTTTTTATGCAGTAATAAACGGAGCTTGTTCCAGTTGTTAAGCACATAAATAGAAATTCAGCAAGTCTTACCAAAGAGGGTAATGAACAACCACAACTAAAAACTCAGATCTCTCTCTGTTTTGTACTGCAACATGTACAGGGAGGAAAGAATTTGTTTGGTTTTTTTTTCCTTGGTGATGACTCAGATTAGGTTGTATAAACTTAGCTTTGACTCTGAGAGCTGCAAAGCAGCCACAACTTTGCTGCTCACTGTTAAAGGTTGTTTTATTTACAGACTGGTAGAGTTCCTTTTAAGCATCTCCAGAAAAAGAGGTACAAGAGAGAAATCAAAGTGGAAAAAGCAGTCAGAACACTACAAATATAATGCAGAATCCCTTTGTGTTGGTAAGCATCAATAGGCAATAAAGCAAACTCAAATCTACTCCTTTTTCTTCATCCTGTATGCACTGAATAGGTTAAATTATAAAAAAAATCTTGTCATAAATGACTCTAGTTTTCAGAGTTTACATTGTTTGCATAAATATTATGAATTTGAATACCCAGGATCAATGTAGCTTGGTTAAAAAAATCTATAATCTATAAAATTTTGACAGTGGCATAAAGATCTTTCAATGAGTCAAAACTATCTTTTGCCACTTACATGGACTGAAATGGCTGAGCAGGCTTGCTTCATTAAACTCCATCTGGGAAGAAAACCTGTGGGGAAGGAAACACCATGGTGATTAAACATTCCATCTAGTTTACCCTATTAGTGTTAGGTCATCATAAGTGGTGGGTAAGCAAAACAATGTTTCTTTTCAGTGGTAAGTGCTTCTAAAATGTTACAGAATTTAAATGTTTGGAGATGTTTCCCAGCTCACCTACTTTCATCAACAACTTTAGCCCTCGATACCCTTATTTATTTCTCTAACTCTCCTGAAGTGGCCTTCGAAATGCATAAGCGTGGATTTATCATAAACTTCACTATTGCAGCTCCACTGTGGTTGTTCTGATCATTTCAGGACAAATGCGACAGTTTAAACTAATGACTGGACATCTATTGTGTTACTGCTGTTTCCTGGTTATCTGGTTATTATTTATTTCCTGCTTGTTCTATTGTTTCTTGCCTCATGAAGACTCCTGTTTGCTCTGATAAAATTCCTTACAACATGGCAGCAACACCAAGGGTTGGGTAAAAGGGCTCCTCTGAACGATAACACAAAGAGCATATAAAGAATCCATCACAGCAGTCAGTAGTATAATGTAATTTATTTTCAGTAGACATTCTCTTCCCTACTGGATTAGTCACTTTGTTAATGAGCAAATGACCCATAACTCACAGGAGTGGAAACTTTATGTGCAGGTCTTGCCTTTACCAGAGCAGATGAACTGCAGTCACTTGATATTATGGCTCCTTCAAATCTTTCTTGTGCATTCCATACATTGTGGGAGTTTCAGGTGGGTGAAAAATGCAGGACCCAGTGGTAAAACAGACTTATATGGGATTTATATTTTGTATTGTACTAGGAAGCATTAATAAAAGATGCCTCTTGCATCTAGAACTCACCATGATCCCATAAGCAGACAATGAACCAGTTTTAAAAAGCGAGCTTTGTACGTGCTAATACATTCAAGATGCTATTTTCTGCCACTATATACTAGGCATCTTTGGAATTTATTGTCCAGATTTCACTTCAGCATGACTTTAAAGAGAATTCATCAGGTCATTCTCTGTATGAATGCAGCTTGTCTCACTCTGCTCGGAGAAGTTGACACTGTGAAATCTAAAAAATTCAGAGGTTGTCAGTAAAAGGAGAGTTTACAGTTCCAGTAGAATCTAAGAGCTTGTGAGATTTTGCTTTTAAATGTATTTTTACCCCTTTCTTAATTTCATATATAGAAAACATATGTTTACAGAACCCTGTGACATCCCACCTTAAAAGGAAAGGAAAGACCTGAGATTCATTGACAGCTGTGGTCAAAAACAAACTACAGAAGTCAGAGGGTCTGCAAAAACTCACTAAGTTTTATTAGTAAATTATACACATGGCCTGGAAATTGATTTGCAAGTCCCTTATCCTACTGCATAAACACATAATGGTTCATTTTGCATAATGTGTAGGGTCAAAGAAAAGAGAGGGGGATTTAACAGAGAGAGAGAGAGAGAAAAGAAGGGAAGAAAGGAAAAAAAGAAAGATCACAAGTCCTGGCTTCAGCGTCAATCCAGCTGATGGCTTGCCCAGGCTCCTGAGGGGATGCTGCCCAGGCTTAACAGGGCCACCTTCTTACAGACAAGCTTTCCCAACCTGGAGCTAAGTTTCTCACTTTTGACACAAATTAGTTGTCATGGGCATTTCATTCTGCTAGACCTTTCTGGAAATGGGTAAGAGGGCTTTGGGGTCTTTTGGCCTTGATCCTCCCTTACTGGGTTGGCCTTTGGTCAACAGGCCATGCCTGCTTCTCAACCTCATTCTTGCACTTGCTTGTTGTGCTTTCTCCAGGAGCCAGAACAAGGGTATTTGTTCAAGAAAAGTGCTGCCCTACCTTCATATGGTTCATCTCTCCAGCCACATCCTTCTCACAGACTGTTCTTACCAAAAATCCTTGGTTGGCTCCATAGCTATCCAGCAGTCAGTGTTTGAGACATACACATTGGCCCCTTACCTTCTGGGCTTTTACAGAACCAAAAATTTGAGTCCATGGCTCTATTAAAAACTCAGATTTCAGAACCACATTAAATCAAAAGTATGTAACATTCAAAAATTTAAGTTAGTAGATTACCCTATCTGATCAGGGAAGTAGAAATGGAAGCATCTGGTAAAAAAACGATGAGAAGATTTCTATACCCGGCATTATTTTTAGCATATGAAATTAAATTCTAGGACTCAGCTTGTACATTTTTTAATACATTTAAACTAAATTATTTACTACAGACAAAATAACTTTTAGCTTTGATGATAGGGCTAAATTTCTTCTTCTGAAATACTCAAGTTTATCCCTGACTTTATACCTGAGAGATCACAGAAAATTTATCTGCCTGACACAATAAACCCCATGGTAATTAGAAGGATTCTAAGCCTTTATAAATATTCTAAACCTTTACCCATTTACACATGAGGCCAGAAAAAAATGTTTCTGTTTTCTCAAATCCTCAGTAAGACCTTGGACCAACTCCCACTGAAGTCAATTACACTGTTTTCTGTAGATCTGAAATCAGGATGTACCTGCAATTCCCTTCTCTTGCTCTGCATCAGTGACAGTTTTGCACAAAACCTTGGACAAAATGTTGCCAATGGCTCTCTGGATAGAATTTAACTGAACAGTAAAATGGAATGATTGGCCCACTGCTGTGTTTTGCATTACATTTTATTGATGTAGCAAATATTATAGGTGTTAGGTCTATGAATATCTCTGATCTTTCCTGAAATAATTCTGCTTTCAAATCAAAAGCCTGTGGTTAAAATGAAGTATACTTTGGAAACATGTTTTATTTGGAGAATTTTCAAGGATGAAAAATTCACCACAACTTTCAGTAGACAATTTCAGTGGTTAATTGCCATCAGCATTGACCATTTTGACCTTTCTTTAAACAAAAATTTGTCTAGCTGGAACTTCCAGGTGCAGTGTAACATGATTACCTTTTCCTGATAGACTGAAGAGTCCTCTACAGCCATCCCTTTGCTCCCATACAGACACTACATGGCCAAATAATCTGTTAACATGGGCTTTAATACGATTTATCTAGGCTGAATACTTTCCCTTTCTTCTACATACTCTGCCAGTAATGCTTTCCAGTCTTTCAACCATGCTACTTGTTCTCCTCTGAAATCTTTCCTCTAGGTTCATAGCCAGATGTTCCCGAGCAGTTGTGCAGAATTAGGACCATTTTAAACCCAGAGCAGTGGCTCCTGTTAAGTTCTTATTAGAATTATATTATCATGAAGTCATTAGAAATAACTAGCAACGACTGTAAAAAACAAAGGAAGTGGCATATCAGCTGTTACTTCAGGGCTAGAACTTTAGGTACAGGGCCTTAACAGGAAAATAAAAGGCGTTCGTGCCTTCAGCACTTACAGCATCAACCTCCTCACTGGGGTTTCTAAATAGAGATGTAGCAGCCTGAAAAGAGGTGCCATTTCAAAATCTAAAACCCTTCTCATTTCATTTATTTTCAAGTGTGCTTTAATATCCTGAAATTTTCCATCTTGCTTTGTGTGAGGGCACCGTTCTCCGTCTTTCTCTTGGAAGGTTGCCTGGTGTTTATGTCCACTGCCAAGATCACTGCAGCAGCATGGTTGGAGGGTTGATGTTGTGCAAAGAAATGGTACACTAAAGTTTGCAAAGCACTTTGCTTGGGGGTAAAAAGAGCACATTAAAATTAATGGAGTTTGCATTCTCTTTGAGTAATTACACTGTTATCATTCATACATGCTGTAAAATCTCTGCGGCAACTCTTTCATGAAAATGTTGCAGTAACATGTAAAGAGACTTATAAAACTTTCTTTAGGTATTTCAGCCTGTGGTTGACAACTGGTAGACTGGTCAATGGTACAGATATTTCATGCAATGAATAAGCAATTGGCATTTCTCATCTAATCATGCTTGTATTTTATGAAGTCACTTAATAAAAAAATTGGAGGAATGACATATTCTGTTTTGCTGAAAAACATTTTACTAGTAAAACAAGAAATACCCTGTAAAAGTGTACATCTCTTAAAGCAATCAAGCAAGCAAGCAAACAAACAAACAAATAAACAAACGAAGTAGTTCAGTGTGTTACTTAATCAAAAATGCTTAGCTGCTCAATATTTCCCATTATTGAGTTTTTCTTCTAGCTTTTTCTGTCAGACTTTTACTTCTGCTTCTGTTGATTTTATGCATGCTTTCAGTCTATCCCTGTTCTTTACACTCCTTCTGTTTTCCTCTGTCCTCTATTTCATTCTGCCTTATCAAGTACATGAAGGATGAGCAGAAACACAGACTCTTCTGACCATGCCAGTTTTCAAACATTGGAGTTTTGGGTTCTAAATACTGGTGAGATAGCTGATACCAGGGCTAGGGTGTTCAGAGAATTAAAAATAAGATTACACAGGGAAAGAGAACAGGACTGAAAAACAAATCTCAACAGAGGGGGTTTAAGAAAATCCTCTCTGTTGTGCAACTCTACAGTCAGTTTCTGAGAGAGGACTGTATATCTAAGCAGTCCTACTAAGCCCTGGTCCTGCCAGGGCAATTTGTCCCATTTTATAACTTCAACACCACATTAAAATTTCACAGTGTTCAGTGCACAGCCATTTCACTTTCTCTCATCCCCCCTCACTCCTGCAAGATGAGTCTAAGGTGCAGCAACAACCACGAGTCAATCAAGGATGGTTCTGATTATAAACGCCTGCAATGGTATAAATGACTGTGCTGAAGGAGATTGTATTCAGAGCCACATACATGCTGCAGAGGTCCCACCTCGAGATTAGCCTAAAATACCACCCAGATCTCCAGGTCCCTCCCAATTAGCGCAGCCAGGCAATCTTCCTGGCACTACAGAGGCAAAGACGTATTTTTAGCTCAGTGCTGTGCTCTCTCCCTGAGCTCAGGAGCCCCGCTGAGCCGATGGAGTCCCAATCAGTGGGCTAGCTCTGATGCTGCCCCTTCACAAAATTGCCTGTAAAGCCAGTTCAGTGAAGGGATCTGTAATGAGCTTAGCAGCTCGGGGCTCTCAGTAAACCACAGCGGTGAAGTGAGTTCATGGCTGAAATGCCAGCCCTTCTATTCATCAGTAGCACATCAATTAGTAGTTTAACAGGCAGAGGAAAGATACAGTGAGTGTTCCTTTAATATTAGGCTGATTGTAGTCTGCGTTTGTGATAATTCTGGCAAATTTTCCACATTTCAGTTCTTGAGGAGAGCTATTTTCTTTTTTTTTTTTTCACCATTACCCATGCTACAAAGAACCTGCCAGCTAAGTTCAGTTGTGATGTATAGAATCTGAATTTAGAGATTAGTAAATAAGTTAAAGAAATTATTCTTACAGATTGAACAATTAATGAAGAAAGAAAAAAGATCCTGTAGAATCCTGTAGGATTCATACATGATTTGTGATATTGTTGTTATATTTATGGTTCTGGTTTATTAGTCTCAGAGACGATTAAGCATTAATGATTTGCATTACACGGGAAACACTTGTGAGTTAATCAGTGCCTCACGTTCTTCAGTGGTTCTACCCCTTTCTTTCTTCCTGTCTTACAAAGAGCTGATTTTACTACTTAATTAGTTCCTTTGGTCAAGGACCATGGACCCAAGTGTTGTCAAAGTTAGCAGAAAAAAACATCTGTCCACTCAGCCAGAGCTCTCTTCCATCAGCAGGAGGGATGGACAAACAGTTGATGGCAAACAGTATGTTCACCAAATGATGGGCTATTATGGTTAACAAACCAATTGGAACAGTTTAGGGGTTTTTGTATTTTTTTGTTACTTATAAGTATTCAAGAAATACTTGCTGGGAACATATTTCAGCCAATTTCAGCCCACTGCATGTTGGATCTGTGCCTTCACTATTCATGCTTAATGCTCTCCCACAGTAACCAGTCCCCCAAGTCACACGGATTTGTTTCTTGTCCATTACTGGTGAGTGGAACTAATAAATAGGGGTTTGGAATTATGAATTAATTTCTGCTTTCCCACTGGGAAATAGAAACTCTTTTTCTTTGTAGGCAAGGACAAGCCTACCCAGCTCAAGCTTCAAGATTCATGGGCCTTCAATTCTATCAGAAATATAGAAGAGTTCTTTGAAAGTCAGCAGGAATAACAAATAAATTTTTCTGATATGCTGTTCCTGGGAGTCTATGATATAAAGTCACAAGCTTAGGACAAATTTAATGCTCATTTTCATTCACTAGCATTACAAAAAGGTCTAATTCTCAAATGATTCCATGCTCTGTGCTCAAGCACAAGAACAAAACAGTTCAGAACTTTCTGCTATCCCTGTTCTTTAATGTAACCGCATAATCACTGCTTTTTCTGTTATCTTAAAATGTATTCTGGGGATCAACTGCAGTTCTCCTGACATCTGCTGCATGACAGAATGCTGACACCTTTTTCTGCTAAGTACCCCTCACTCCCTAGCAGTCTCTAATATTATCCATCAGTCAGTTTTACTGGGCTGTACATGGGTCTCTGGGTCTGCCATGCACTGAGGCTCCCTAGAAATGTGGCTTTGTCTCTTCACCTGGTTCACCTTTAAATGTCTCTGATTTTCAACAAACACTGCCATATTTCTTATGATCCCATTTTTATGTGTTTTCTGAGACTAATATAATTATTTCCAACAATGATATTATATTCCATACTGTGATATTTTATTTTCATTTATTACATGCCTGTTCCTCTGATAGTTACACATTTTCTGCTTTCTGAAAGTCCTCTCTCACAGTTGCTTCACCTATTTGACCCATTCTTCAATCCACATGTCTTGACCCATGTCTGTCACCTATGAATTCAAAGTCTTTACTCTTTGTCATTGAGGATCAGCATCACTTTGCTATCACCTCCCTGATGAGGCTGGTCAGAATGACCATCAGACAATGTTTTTTTCCTCAAAATATGCTCCCCTTTTTTTTTTTTTTTTCCCCTTTGGTGAAGATGGCTGAGTTATTGCCAGTGAGAAAAAAACTGAATGTTGTAACATTGGAAACTATCAAAATATAAATCTGTTTCCAATCACCAGGTCTTCTTCCACCTTTTTTCTTGGTTGCCTCCTTACTTTTCTGCTCTCCAGCGGAAGATCAGATCCAATACTCATTATATTTTTCTTTTTCATAAGCACTTACATTCAGTTTCTGAGATGAGACTTCATATCAGGAATATTATTTCCCAGAATTTGGGTTTTTTTCCTAATTCTCCTCCATTTGAAGAAGAACACATAAGGAGGGACAGCTGAGGAAGTTGTCAATGTCTCATTGATGGAACTCATTATATGATTTTCTTCTTAGATCCATGGTCGCAATGCTCCTTTTCGCCTTCAGTTCAGTCTTCATGCTATTCTGGGAAAGGAACATACTGTGATTTCTTTGGGCTTTTTCTGGCACATCTTTCACATATTTGAGTCATTAAATTATTAATAAAGGTTATAAATAATATAATAAAAAGTATAAAATATAATTATATAAACACATGCCAATAGCATGTAAGCAGTTACATGTGACACTTTTATGTAAATCCTCCTTCTGAATGGCATGACCAGGTCTTTGCTCCTCGGGCCTTTTGGGAGAGGTTCTGAGGGAATTCGTGGTTATGAAAACGATGCCCACACAGTTTTGTCACTTTTGCATAAATGCAGAGCTACCGTGTCTTTGTTTGGTGTTCAGTGGGATCTGTGCTCAGTGGTTCTGTTCCTTGCTGCACTCCCTCACAACCTACAGCCATGCAGTAATATGTACACAGACTGAGTTACATTTGGTCCAGTCTCCAATTCATGGACAGTCAATAGGAACAACTGCATGGAATCCCATACCAAGGAAAGAAAAAGATGTTGTGGGGGCCACACCAAAATTCACCCTATTTTGGAAGGATCTGCCTTGCACCCTCAGAAAGCTGATGCTGGCTGCCCTCTTGAGATTGCCACAAACATTTGTCACACAGTGTGGATCCCTCTGTATCTTTTGGTATGGGAAGGACACAGCTAGCTCCCTGCAAGGGCTCCCCATCACAGTTCCAGCTGTGATCCATGGGGCTTGTCTTCTGCTGTGATATTGACAAGTGAACAAGAAGCAGCAGCAAATTCAGAAGGACACGAGGAGGGGCACAAGGTCCTCTTGCAGGTACTGCTGGCACACATGTTCAGGCTTCAGATGAGTTGTCTGAGGGAGGAACGGTCAGAGAGAGGAAAGTTTCTTTAAGTAAACAAGATACTGTAGGATTTGTTGAACAATTAAAGGAATCTAGTGGAGACAAGTTCAGCTTAACAGGGGAAAAGTAATTTACGTGACAATTCTAATGTGTCTCTTTCTGAGGGAGAACACCATTAGTAGGAGATATACATCTAGGAAAACTTCTTATCACCATTATAACACACATATAAAATTATCAACACTTTTGAAATTATGATACCACTTTCACCTTGATACAGGGTGCAACTGTCTTGCCTTCTTTATTTTCATAAATTTTTCAGCATTTTGTCTGGGATAGAAATGTAATACATCTTTTTAAATTCATAAATAAGAAGCCTCTGTCTTTATACAGCAATGAAGATGAGGAACCATACAGCATAACTCTAATACAAATGGTATAATAAAATCCCACTTCAAGAAGAATTAAGGGAAAAATATAAAGTAAGTCTGTCAAATGTATTTGGATAACAGGAGCAAAAATACTTGACATATTACTTGACCTTGTTATATATTACGAAAAGAAGCTGTTACCTCATTTTGACATTGACGGTGCTTCTTTACACATCAGAGGTCCGTTGCCAGTTTTCAGAACATATATCACACTGGCAACTGCTCTGTGATGGCACCCTCAGTGCTGTGTGAATGTAGCACAAGTGCTGGTATAAATGCAATGCCCAATGACATTCTCCAAGCCACCAAATAATCACAAGGGATATCTTTGTTTTAAACTGAGAAACAATCAGTTTAACCAATCAATCACAGCTCTGCTCTCCAGTGACTGGCCTAATGCTTTACACAAAGTTTTAGGGTCTCCAAGGCTATTTTTTCTCTATTCCTTGGTAACTGTCCAAAACTGTTCAGCCTCAGTTTGTTAGGTACTCAGAGTTAGCTTTCAACAATCTTTAAAAATCCTGAGTCTGGAAATTCTGGTGACTAACCTCTTGCCTGAGCTACTTAATGATTTAAATGCATTCAAAGTATCTAAACACCCCCTAATTCTAGGACAGAAGAGAAATTTTCTTTCTCTCTTTCTTTTGTTTACTTGAAAGTAAACAAAACCATTTTTGCCAGAAATATCAAAAACTCCTCAAAGAGAGCCTAATAATGAACTTGAAGCCACAGAAGTGGTTGCCTGCAGAAGTGTTGAGGAGCTCAGGCAGATCTCCTCCTGTGGCATCTCTAGGCAGCTGCCTTTGCAGCATGCAGTCTTTGGAGATCAGCTCTCTTCCCTCCGCTGAATTCACAGGGATCTCCCACAGCACCCAGCTGGGTGGGCTCTTGTCCCTTTGTCAGTGCCAGGTGCCCTCAATCACAGTGCTCCACAGTAGGGAGCTTGCCCCTTGAATACCTACAGGACAATGTGTGAGTTTTCTTTGGTGATGTTTTATTTTCATTCTTCTTCCTCCAGTTACATTTAGTGCCAATAAGAAAAACAGTATAAACTAAAATGCACAGACACAGAGTCTATATTTTACGCTGTATCCACAGCTGCTGGGGTGAGAGATTTTGGGACCCTTGTCAAATGTGAGGCTGGCTGGTGACTCCCCGGCCCTAGCATAATGCTGTCTGCCCTAGCCTAATCCAGGTGTCTTCTGGTACCCTGGAGTGACTCTCAGACATCACTCTGCACAGAATTTTGTAGACTTCAGTATAAAGTGACTTTTCAGCATAAAACAGGTCAGAACCTACAGCAGAGGGGTTCTCTAACATGATGCTGACAATAAGTGATGTGTGACATAGGAGGGGGCATGATGGCATGGGGGTGCCAGGTTGTGCAAGGACATGTGGGAGAGTTTACAGGATTGCTCAAGACAGAATTCGCCATAGCCAGGTGGCTTATTTTTCATGTCTCCTTCAGCAAAGTGGCCTATCAGCTGCACTAAGATTTCCCTCCACAGGGAGACAGGTAACTTACTGGAGAAAAGATTTGGGTGTGAACTAGCATGGATACAGTAGAGATATCAGGGTGACCATGTATGTTATAGGAGTAAAACTAGACTGATAGTGTCTAGTGTCACAGCCTTTATGACTTAAACAGACTTAAACACAGCTGCCACTCTCTTAGTATCCAACCCATCTACCCCAACAAGATCTTGTTCAGTGGTGTTTTCAACCCAGGCTGACAATCCTGTCACAGTGTTTGGTAGCAGCACTAGCAGCAACTTCCCTTTAACTGATGCTTCTCCAGGTCTGCAGTTAGACATGATGACAGGAATACCATCCTCTGGGTCTTGATGTTCTTTCAACACTTTATCACAGTTATCCCCTGGGCTGCAGAAACCCAATGTGGTAGCCCAGTATTCAGTGGAAAAAAGTCACAGTCAGATTTACCAGAACTTAATGCAGTAAGGGATGGCAAAGGTAACAGAATGGCTTCTACAAGTATATGGGTAAAAAAAGGAAAGCTAACAAAAATAGGGGCCCACTGCTGAGGGAGATCAGGGACCTGGTTATGCAGGACATGAGGTACTTCAGGTCTTCTTTGCCTCAGTTGTTACTAGCAAGAACAGCCTTCAATAATCCCAGGTCTGAGAGACCAGAGGAAAGGTTGGAGCAAGAAAAATGTACCCTTGGTGGAAGAGGATCAGATCTTGGGGCACTTAAATGAACCAGGCATACATAAGTCCATGGGGCCTGATGAGATATGTGCTCAAGTGCAGAGGAACCAGCAGCTGTCACTATGAATTGTGAGGCCACTCTCAATGATCTAGATCAGTCATGGTATTTGGGAGGACTTCCCAAAGGCTGGAGAACAGCAAATGCCACTCCAATCTCCAAGAAGGGAAGGACTCAGGGAAGCAGATGCTGCTCAGTCTCACTTTGATCCCTTGGAAGGTGTTGGAACCATCCTGAAAATAAATGCCAGGCACCTGAAGGACAAGAAAGTTATCAAGGAGTAGTCAGCATGGCTTCATCAAGGGGAAGTCATATTTCACCAGCTTGGTAACCTTCCATGCTGAAATGACTGTCAGGATATACAAGACGAGTACAGAGAATATTTTTTACCTGGACTTAAGAAAGGCTTTGTCACTGTTGAATTATGAGTTGGGTGAACCAACAGTGAGGTGGATTCAAAACAGGATGAAATGGCTGGCCCCAGAGGGTGGTGGTCAGTCTCATGAAGTCTAGTTGGAGGCTTCTCACCAGCAGTGTACCCCAGAGATCCAATCTTGTTTAGCATCATCATTAATGATCTGGATGACAGGGCAGAGTGCACCCTTAGCAAATTTGTAGATGACACAAAACTGGGAAGATTGACTGATATGCCAGGGTCATGCTGCCATCCAGAGGGACCTTGACAGGCTGAAGAAATGAGCTGCCAAAAACTTCATCAAGTTCAAGAAGGGGAAGTGAAAAGTTCTGCACCTGGGAAGAGAAATATCCCAGGTATAGTGCATGCTGGGGGTTGCCCAGCTGTGGAGCAAGTATTGCTGTCCAGTGGGTCAGGGGAGGCAATCGTTCTCCTCAGTACTTGTGGCATTGTCCTCAGCACAAGGGGATGTCTGTGTCCAGCTCTGAGCTCTCCAAGAGAGAGTACCAGTACAAGAGGACACAGACATATTGGAGGAATTCCAATGGATGTCCATCAAGATTGTTAAGGGGCTGGAGCACCTCTCATATGAAAACAGGCTGAGAGCTGGGACTAACCAGCCTGGAGAAGAGAAGGCTCAGAGGCATCATATCAATGTATAAAAATATCTGAATGGAAAGTGCAAAGAGGACAGAGACAGGCTCTTTTCAGTGGTGACAAGACAAGTGGCAAAGGGCACAGCCTGAAACTCAGGAGGCTCCTTGTATATATAAAAAAATGCTTTACTGTGAGGATGATCAAGCACGTGCACAGGTTGTCCAGAGGATTTGTGGAGTTTCTGTCCTTGGAGATATGTCAGTTGTCCTGGCATGGTCCTGGCCAACTGGCTCTAGGTGTCCCTGCTTGAGCAGGAGTGTTGGACCAGTCTGTGGAGGTTGCTTAGAGCCATAAACACTTTGTGATTCTGTGAAGTTTATTCACCTAAAAGAGCCATGTTTTTAATGGTTTGAGGAGCTCCAAGCCAATGAGGATGACATGCCACAGGTGCAGCAGTTATGCGCATGCTGGGTCAGCTCATCGGCTACACTGGTTGGAAAGGGAAACTTGTAAGGGAGCCTTGGACCTTCAAATGAGGGCAAATCTCACATCCAAGGAGGGTTAAGTTTGTCACAGCAAAGACAAAAAGCAGTGTTTCTGAGGACTATTAGCAGAGTTAATGTTTACAGTAACATGCTTTTTCATAAAGGAAGGGGTCAAATTAAGAGCATCGGCTACTGTATTTTCTTTGTTCAGCAGTTGGGGATCAAAACACACTCTTACCATGTAAATGAGGGGTGAAATAACAGACCCTTTTTCACTCTTTTTTGAGCAGACAGGATTACAGCACAGATTGTGTTGTGAAACAAAGAATAGCTCCACAGGAGCCATGACTCTTTCTATGAATCTTTCTGTCCCCCTCTGCCTTCCCATATATCCATTTTTTCTGTAATTTTTCTTAAGGGTAAATATCTTCTAGATGGGAATGCCATGCTAAATGAATGGCTAGACTTAAAAATGGCTAAAGTTGGCCATTTACTAGCTACAATTTTATTTAATAAGTAGTGACTGAAGACGGTTATTTGCCTTCCTACTTGGAGACAGAAAATATCCTTTAACCATAAGCATATGCATTATCAAAATTATAAACATATCCTTCCTCTAAAATGGCAAATAGAAATAAAAGTCATAATACACCTCCAATACCAGGGGAGAAATTAGGGTGGAGAGCCTGGAGAGATGGGGTATATGTTTTTCTGTAGAATGTTAAGTCAACAACAGCTTCATGTGAAGAGAAATTATGTATGGAACCATGGTGAAATTTACAGGAACTGTCATGGAGAACCTGAAATGTGTAACAGAACAAAGAAAAGATTTGGAGTTTAAAGGTCACATCAGATTTAGAAATCAAAGGAAACAAGCCAAGGCAGTTAATTCATGCTAATACTGGTGGAGAAAGGATAACAGGTGCATCTAAGGACTGCTTGGTGGGCATTAATGGACATGGTTTCTCTCTAACTTTCAAGGGGCTGTTTGTCAAATGCTCCCTGACATTCTTTGGAGTGAGTATTTCTTTTTGTGCACCTGACGTGCTCAGTTCACATTTCCAAGGGCCAGTTTGCTCCTCGGAGCAAAGCAGAAGTTATGAGTCTGCCTTGACTGGAGTAGCTTTTTTGGTCTTAGCCTAACGTCCAGTGGTTTACAAAATCTTCTTTTTCCTACCTTCTCTCCCTGGGGACACAGTAGTCAGATAGCATAGAAAGAAAATTTCAAGAAAGAAAAATGCCATTTATCTGCTTGCTGTAGCCTGCTCCCTCTCTCCTGAAATTCTCAGTGGTTGGCCACAATCTGGCCCAAAACACATTCACTTGCAGTAACACTGATAGATATTATGTGTCTCACATCACTTTGCAGTAATTTCCTGGACTCAGCAATTACTTCTCTAATGTTTTGTTTCATCTCTTAAAAAATGCCTAAGTGAAAAAAATGACATTTTTCATGTATAAAAGTAGTATTAGGAAGCTCTGGCCCTTTTGCACTGAGATGATGCTTCCTGAGCTCATTGCAGGATGAATATCTGCTACAAATATTATTTCTGTGTTCGTTCTAATTAAAATGTGAAAAGATAACATTTGAATGCATAGTTATATCCCAAGTATTTTTCTGCCAATTGTTTTTTCAAATTATTCTTACTGACTTACTAATTGACAGAATCATTTAGGTTGGAGGAGATGTTCAAGATCACCAAGTCCAACTGTTAACCCAGGACTGCAAAGTCCATGATTAAACTGTGTCCCCAAGTGCCACATTTACACATCTTTTCAACACCCCAGTGATGGGAACTCCACCACTTCCCTGAGCAGCCTCTTCTAGTGATTGACAACCCTTTCCATGAAGATATTTTTCCTAATATCCAACCCAATCCCTGGCACAACTTGGGGCCCTCTCCTCTTGTCCTACTGCTTGTTTCTGGGAGAAGAGAGCAACACCCAGCTGATTACTGCTTCCTTTCAGGTACTTATAGAGAGGGATGAGGTTGCCCCTGAACCTCCTTTTCTCCAGGCTAAACAACCCCAGCTCCCTCAGGCACTCCTCAGAGCATTTGTGCTCCAGACCCTCCTCCATCTCCATCGCCCTTCTCTGGACATGCTCCAGCACCTCAATGTCTTTGAGGTGCTGTTGACTCACAGATCAGCAAAGAACAAGGGCAGATTCTTAGGAACATGGAAAATGGAAAAGGAAAAAGGGAAAGAAGGAAGGAGAGGAGAGGTGAGGAGAAGAAAAGGAAATGGAGAAGGAGAAGAGATCTAACACAGTAATCTAACACAGTGATCAGTGAATGCAAGGCTTAAAAGAACCCGAAGACTGGTCACAGGAAAAGCACAAAGCAGGTACAGCTTTATGGAGGAGATACAGTCACAAACAAGACACTCAACTCATCAAAAGACATTTCTGCATTTCTATGTGCTTACATTTCTGAAGTACCATCTCCAGAAGAAAACAAGGTTTTCCTTTTAGTGAGTACACAGCACACCAAGGCTGAACAATTTGTTAATGTGAACATTGGAGAGAAGAGCGATTGCAGCAATCAAGGTTCTGACACATCAATTAAAGTAGTTGGGTTAGACTAAAAATTCTGTAAAACACCCATGTGCCCAACTTTGTGGACAAAATTTATATGACTGGAGGGAGTGTGTGGCTTTGTGCTCACATATTCAAGGACAGTGAGGGTGGGAGCACACCTGGGTTAGTGTGAGTTTTGTTGCTGGCTTTGTGGATGCAGGTTTAAATGCACACACAGCCCCCAGAAGCCCCTGTTCCCGGGGAGACTGGAGACAGGAGCTTCACTGCTATGTAGGTTTTAACAGTTTTGTTAAGAAAATCTAGTGAGAGTTTTTGGACAAGAAAATTGCAGGATTTAGCTGGAATGTGAGGAATCTTTGGGTCCCTAGTAAATTATGATTTGCTTTGTTACTGTAACAGAAATATTGCTAGACAAAGGGAGATGGTTCTTGCCTTGAAGAGTATGCACTGCTATTATCGTCTTATTTGTATTCTGCCTCCTTAAAAGTGGCTACTGTTTACAAAGTATCCACAGTAAATCCAAACAGTGGGATGGAGACTGAGATTGACTAAGTGAAACCTGCCCTAAGTGTGCACCCAAGAGATCAACTGAAATCAATTTGTCCTGCAGAGGTAGGTGGTTATACATCAAAGCTGAGAAAAATCACACTGGAAGCCACAGGAACACTTTCAAACGTGAAAACTGTGGGTTGCCTACAGAATATGCCCTTATTACTGAAGAGTGTGTGCATGTGTGTGCTTGCCTGAGTCATAGAGAGACAGAGTGGAGGAGAGAGAACAAGAGAAAGGGGGAAAGAAAAAAAGGAGGAAAAAAGAAATCGCTAGAGACACGCAGATGCAAAAGCACAGTGGTTGTATGAAATTATTTTGAGCTTTTCGTACAACTTACATAATTCTCAAGTAGAAGGAAATAAAGCTGTAATTTATGCAGTTCTCCCTAGCAAGTAAAAAAAAAAGTTATTTTTACAACTCCCTATATTGATTTTATTTTTAGAACACTTTCTAAAACAAGTGGAGAATTCAATCCTACTCTCTGAGGCATGTCAATTTTTGCCCACATAGTCGATGGAAAGATTGAACCCTAAGTGCAGATCATGACATTCTGCTGTGATAAAAGCTGTTTCTGTTTGCTTTAACTCTCATGCATAGTGGAAAATGCGACCTGTGACACATTGGTACAAGTACAACTATCTCTATTGCATCCAGTGACTGCAATACACTGGAAGTTGTTTCTGAAAGTTACCTGACTCTCTCTACTCAGATGAATTTTCTCTAAGTGTTTTAATACAAGAGAAAATAGTTAAGTCATAGACACAAACAAATTTTACCTGCCAGGGCTTTTTTTTTTCAGAACATGATACCAATTAACAAAAAATAGTATGTATCAAGAGAAAAACAGTTTGTGGTCTGCTGTGGAATGTGTTTCTTTCTAATCCTGTTCAGGAAAAGCCTTGAATTTTTGCTTAGATCCTCCCTAATCATGACTGTAGGCATTGCTTAATCAGCGCTAAACAGCCATTCTTCCAATCACTGCCCTCCATGTTTTTGTGCATTCAAGACAAGTGTATATCAATAATGAAGACCTGGCCAGAAAAGTGTCCTTTAGTCTGCTCTTTTCATTGCCTCCCACACACCAGCATCTTCTTGTACTGTCAAATGAACTTGCTTCCACTATTACTTAAGTTGCTGTGGCTAGGAAAGCAGAACCAGAAATTGCCAGAACCATCTAAATCAATAAAAATCTATTGCCTCACAAACCTGAATATGTCTTATTACATTATCTTTCCAGAGATATGGGTTACAAGATTGCTATGCTACCAGTGGCTTTTTTCTTTTTGCATGATGTGAGAGCCCAGAGAGGGCAGAAGGGCAGCAGGTTGCCTCCCCATGACAGCTTGAGCAACATTTCCAACTGTGTGTTCATCTTGCAGATGCCTCCTGCTTCAGAAAGCTCTTCACAGGCCTGGGCCTCCCAAGGAAGCCTGCATACCTGGTTTTTACTGACTTTGGTTGCTACCATAGCTATAATTTATTAGTTGGTTATTCGGATGAGGAACCAGCTGTCTTGCTTGCCTGGCCAAGGATCTCCATCCCTGCTGATCCCCAACATGGTGTCAGCTCCTCCGGTGGGAATTACATGGCAGGAACAAATTCTTTTCTTCTCCAGCCATGCTGGCTGTCCAGGTCCTGGTCTGCCATAAGAATGAAGAACTGTCAGGTTCCAGCTCCAAAAATCCTTCCTGCTCCCTCCTCTGTGCTGCAGCCCACGCTGGCCTAGTTTTGAATCATGCTGGAAAATGGATATAAGCAGCTAAAATTTCTTTCCTGTGCAAGGTAATATGCCCTTTCTAATATTAATATCTAGAGGATCCCCAGATCTTTAGCAATTTAATAAATCCAGATGAGTACTAAAAAATTGTGAGGATTGACAGACCCTCTAATAATTATGATGAAAAATAAGTGAAAATGTCTGTTAAAATTTTGCGAGGAAACTATTTTTGTCCTCAGGCAACATTTTGTTACTCTGCTTGCATGCCTCAGTGTGTTTCCTTCCAAGCTGGCTATATAGTTCTATAGATATAAAAATACATATGCATGTGACCATTATCTATATACCTCTTGTTTCCCAAACCTGAAGTAATTTATGTAATTATACACATAATGTATTTTATCCAAATACACAAAGAATATTTTTTTCTAAATGCCACTTAGTATCTAGATTTAACTTAAACCACTACTTAGTCTATCTTCCTTAATAGGATACTAAAAAGGAATTTTATGACAACATTATCAGTAGCATTTTGCTGATAATTAGAATAACAATAATAATACTGAGATATTTCTTCAGTAATAATGGTGTTATTAATGAGATTTTTATGAAAGACAGACTTCTTTAGTATAATTATGAAAATTGATCTTTTTCATTTTACTTATTCACTGAAATCAGATAAGTGGCTTAACTACATGTATTATTTCTAATAAATATTCAAAAGAATGCATTTAAACAAGGCACCTCATTCTATTCTTGCTCATATTCCTTGCATTTAAATAAAAGTGTAATTGCTCTGCTTTTTTAAACTGCTAGTTTGGATTAGCTGTCTAACCTGTACAGTGTAGCTGTTTTCTGTTTGCATTTTTAATAGCTTTATTACCATTTGGTGAAGCCTTAATTTCTCACTCCCTTGAAGAGTCCTGCCTTTAAATCAGCTCTACAATTTAACCAACAATAATCTGTCAAGATAAGATAAAGACCTGCACCAGATGAAATGCAGTATTTTTGTGTAGCATTCTGTCATTGTTAAAGGAAAGATCTGAGTATGTCAAAATGTAACACCTGAAAGTTTAATAAACTTTGTAGCATAATTTTACAGTTCACATTTTAAAATAAATTGTTCTAGAATACATTAGCTTGTTCACTAGTGAAATCAGTTAAATATCTATATAAATATGTTTGGGTGAAGGGAGCCAGCAGTTTCTCAACAAGGATTAAAGTTCTTTCAGTTTTCAAGCCTCAGATTAAGTCACTTCTGAAAATCCTTGCTTCAATTCAGTTCTATTAACTCTGCAGTTTCCCCGTAGTTCCTTCATAATATTTGGCCTTAACATCACTGCAGAGGTTCATTCAATATTACAAACATTCTTTTTTTTCAGAGTTGCTAATACTGAGGAATTGAAGTGAAGCATACTTAAGTCCTCGCTTTCAGGACTTGTGCTGGTCTTCAAGTATTCAAGTATTTATATTCATATAAAAGATATCTTTTCACATTTCTCTTTCATTTACTCATGCAAGTAATTTATTTTTTTTAGTATATGAAGATGAGGTCCTAAATCCATGTTAATGTTAAACAGTAACTGAATCGTGTCAGGTATGTATGAACCAGTATACTTCCAGGACAGAAGAGTGAAGAATGAGTTTCTCAGTTCTACCTTAGCCAAACTTGCTGTTCCCTGTGCAAATGAGCATGAATGCATTTCATTTTAGCAGGCATACTCAATGCAAATGGCAGAAGCATGGAATCTGTGAGTTATTCCTCATTCCAAGAGAGTAGATACAGGATCAGGTACATGGCTAGGGAGGGAAAGCCAGAGCACTGTGTGTGGAACATTTTGGGCCCCCCTCTGTTCTCTGGCCAGCTTGGACTGTGCTGTGATCTTTCTCTGCTGAGCCCTAGAAGGGAGGCTCCTCAGGAAAGGAGGGTTTTGTATTGCTCACATGAGAAAGGCCCATACAACATGGCCTTTCCAGGAAGCCTTAGGATTTTACACTCAATATTTTAGATATATATCTATTTTTAGTAACTGAATTCATTTTGCTTTTTCTTTCTACCTGAAATAAAATCTGCAGTAAACTAAAAAGCCATTACTAGTATCTGTTTGCAGGCACTGAGCTCAGCTCACTTCTTGGCCTCAAGCTGCTGTCTCCTTCCATAATGACCAGTCCTTCCCTCTGAGGTTGGGTTAAACTCTCCCAGGGCAGCTTTGCTAAAACACAGACATCTAAGAAATAGTTCCATTTTGATGAGTCATAATTTTGGAGTGGAGAATATCTTATTTGATGACAAATTTGCCAGTCTGTTTAACTGCAGTGTTCCATCTTCCTGAGCTAGTGCTTGGAGGGCTCTGAAGTTTTGGCACCATAGATCCTGTATTAATTGCAAATACCATAGTACAGTGTATTTTCATTTCTCACAGCCAGTGATTCAGATACTGCAAGGCATAATTGAATAGACTTTGATTTATGAGAAACAGGCCTGAGACTGCAAAGGCTGCTCATAATTTAGCTCTGCTTTGACATAAACTTGGTGATTTTGAAGGCCTTGCTTATTAGTTATGAGACAAAGAATCTGATTTTCTGAACCAACAGGGAAGATAGTTCTGCAATAAAAAACATTTAGTGTGTGATTCATGAAACACACTGCTGCCAGAAATTCTGCTCAGTTTTAAGGTTAAAGCCATAGGACTGCTCTGTATTGCTCACATGAGAAAGGCCCATACAATGCAGCCTTTCCAGAAAAAGCACTGAGATAAAAACCTCACATTTAAGAAATAGGAGTACTGAAAAGTAGGCTCTGACATCTGTTGTTATATCTTAAAAATATTTGTGGTCTAAGAAGTATTTACCAGTGGTTGCTAATTCATGGCAACCGTGGAAAGTAGATCAGTGATAGTCATTATCCTTATTCAACAAACAGTGGTTCTTTGCTGCCTGCATATTTGGAAGTTGGAAGTGGGACTAAAAGCAGCTTATGAACGATGTCACAACTCAATAGCCTATATAAAATCATGGGAGAGCCTGCAGTGGGCACAACCCTTAACACATGCTGGGTGTCTGTCTAAAACACACTTGTTCCAACCACAATCTCCATATGAACAAAGCATGCAATCATATTCCTAAGTCCATACTTGTGCTTAGGGCCTGATCTGTGCTTGAAGGACTTTTTGGAACTGCAAATTAACATGCCTGTGCTCTGACTCCCTCTAGGAGATACAGTTCAGAGCAAGAGAAAGTGTTCTTTGGCAACTCAGTTTGATCAGCTCAGAAGACCACAAAACATATGAAGCCAAAGAGCTTTTCTGCCAGCAGCAGAGGCCAGGAAATCAGCACCTCTTGCATGGAAGCTTGAAGCTGTGTAAGATGTCCCCTCTTATTGCCATTCTGAGTGACAGCAGTACTGTGCGGAGGTGCTGATCCCTGACCATGGTGGGAGGTTACTGCTCCAGCAGCTCTGGCTGTGTGAGCAATCCTGTAAAGCACTTTGGCAAGGAGCAGCCAGGTTAATGCCAGCTGCCCAGCTCATCCAGGCTAACCCAGGCAGCTTTGCCCATGCAACAGCAGCAATGGTGACCTCCAGGAAAAAGTTGGTGACACCCTCCTCTGACACAGCTCTTGCCACAGTAATTAATGACTTTTAACCTGATCATCTTTTCACAGTCTGAAGTGAGTAACAGATGTGAACATCTCTTCCTACTAGGAGCCCAAGCCTTCACTGACCTGGAAAAGCATTTATATGAGTATAAACCAAGAGAGAAGGAAGGGTAGGTAGAGGCTCCCTCTGAGCAGGAGAAATGGTGCAACTGACAGAGCTGAAGCCAAGTGGATTCAAAATGTGCCTAAAGGCTTTCCTGAACTACAGCCTTACAGCTACTATCTCAAACTGGTCTCAAAACAGGATCTCATATCCCATGTATGTGACAACTCTCCACAACAAAACAACCTGAGTTTAAAACTAGCCATGCTGGAAACAGATGTTCCTTTGAGGTTAGCATGATGGACTCTGAGTTTCTGCCTCTCAGGTAGATTTTCATTTTTTGAGAGGTAGGAGTACTACAACACATGTGTGTGATGCAAGACTGTGTGTCAAAGAAAGGCACAAAAAATTATTTCAGCAAAAGGCTCTGATTGGAATAACAACGGAGAAGCCAAGGGCCTCGTGATTCTATAACAAGTTCATTCAGAAAATCACAAGGCAATGTGACAGCTGGAGTGAGGAAAGACTTGTGGCAATATTTTTTTAAGAATTGCATGATGAAAAAATAATAATAAACATTAACAATATTTTTGGTTGTTTTTTTTTTCTTTTTTCTTTCCCATGACATAAACAATGGTACTCTGGTCATAAGCCAAAACCTGACAAAGGTCCAAGGTTGAAAAGGGTTTCTTTGAGCCTGTCTTCCTGGTATAATTATTATAGGTTCAGAGGAACCAGATCTGGAGTGTTGTAAAACTCAACACAATGAACTTGACAGACAGCCAGATTTCTGTTTTCAGCCAGTTTAGGGTTACTATAATCTCATTATTATGCTTGAAAGACGACAAGTAATAGAATCTCAGGTAGCTGTTCTGTCTTTACTCAGCCGCATCTTCTCTTTTATGCCAATTTCCCTTGATTACCTGAACTAGTGAGGCTCGGTTTTCAACCACTTATCTTCCAGCAATAATCATCTGATCAGCCTTACAAGGTTCTCACTGCACTCAACGGTTTTAATGGGTCAAGCGTTAAATTAACCCTTTAACCATACCCCAGGAGAATACAAAACTTATTAAAAAACAATTTACTATTCAGTCATTGTTAACTTTACAGAGGAGGAGTTCTTTAAACAGATTTGCTTGTTGTTCCATCCACTCATACCTTGTTTTGCTGTACCTTTACACTTACTAACACATGAAATTTTATAAAGCTTCTTAAGGAAACATTTTTCTGGGTTCTCACTTCCAAAGAAACAAAAAATGAAGCCACAGAAAAGCTGCGTGTATCTTATGTTCTATTTCAAGGCAACTTCTTACAAAGGGTCAATTAATTTTTCCATGTATAGAAAAATGTCTGCAAAAACATGATTCATGTCAGTTAATGTTGCATCTTGGGCAAAACTGTAAGGGTGGTGGAACTTTTATGGACCTATCTGTATGAAGGGAAGGGTTTGTCGCTCTGGAATGGGAGAGTATTTGTACCAGCTACAGCAGGGAAACAGCCAAGCAGGAGGATTTACTCATGGAGATCTGTGTTGGTGTGTGGGGCAATCAGCAGCTGTGATGCCACTCCCAGCCTCCACAGAAAACTCTAGAGTCCCCTCCAGGAGAAGGCTGGAGCCCAAAAATGTTCTCTGGCTTTGTACTTCCCAAGGATGGTGCACAGCCAAGAGAAATACGTCTTCTGCCTTAACTCACCCCAAAGTTGGGGAAACCAAGGGGTGTGTGAGAGGATGTGGCTCTGAAGAAGCAGCCTTGCCAAAGCTGCTGCTCAGAGAAGGTTCTGCAGGTCAGGCAATGACACTGTCAGGAGGGGCTTGAACAAGAGGCAAAGGGCATCAGTGGCTTTACTAGACCTTGGTTCTCTTGGAGAACCAGGGATCCCTGCAGGTAAGAACAGCTTTAGCAGAGCAGGCTACCCATTCCACAGTAGGGCAAACTCTCCCTTTCAGCAAAGATCCAATGGCAAAAAAGAGATAAGAATAGAAATATTTCATGTAAACCGAGGTGAGAAAGAGCCTCAACTTACTAGTTGTTATGAATTAAGGATGTGATACATCCCAGTACTACAATACATGGTAGAAATGCCCAGGGTGTAGATCTATCTCTGCTATCTTCAACCAATTCTTACTCACACAAAATTCTCACTGCTGCTCACAGGGGTATTGCCAGGAAATTACTTGAATGAAAGACAGAATTTTTTACAGAGACATCTCATACAACACTTTCATCACCTTTAGTTTGTACAATCCCATCTGATCTTTGATGACAATTGGAACTGCTTAAGGGGCTTTACTAGCTCAGGTTAGTAGTCATCAAAGGAATATTATGACTATAAAATCTGCTGTGCTTGTTAGACATTACGTGTCTGTATAAAAATAATGTGGTGATTTCAGTTTGTTTATAATATATAGGTCTTTTACAGTGGATGAATGGAAAGAAAGAGGACACAGTTCTTAAACATTAGATGATGTGATGATTGTGGGTACATGGGCTTTCAAGAGGAGTCTAAAAGGAACCCCCAGGCCCTTACACAGAAGAGAGATGGGCCAGAGATGAGGGCATTGAGCACATCCATCCTGCTGGGCAGGGCACTGCCAAGAGTCAGCCAAGAGAAACACTAGAAAGAGAAACACCTCTTGGGGCTCAGCCCTCTGCAGAACTTCAGGATCTTACTGTGGTCTGCAGTGAAGGTGACTTGTCTTCAAACAAGTGTGCGTTCTTCTCCTATGCTGTGGCATGTTTCTTATGAAAGGGTTATTCTATTCTACTCTTCACTGCTTCTTTTCAAAACATATACATTAGAAAAAACATGGTGGTGACTTTTCCACATCATTCCTACTGGGCAGCATCTTCCCAAAGGAGAGCAAGTGTCAGAGTTCAGTGACTCCTTTAGCCTGCAAGTGTTTAGTCTCAGATCTCTTCTCACAAATTTTTGAATCACTAGTCCACAAACAAATATACTTCAAGCAGAAAAGTTCTGTCATGAGATAATTACTAAAAGAACATGTATGTCTGGTAATTTACTTGTGAGTGATGTTTGGAAGTTGCATCTCCAGTCACTTTCTGGGCAGTCTCTACTGAGAAGTGCCTGAGACCAACCGATATTGTATATATATCAAAGATGGGATTTCTCTGAAGAAAAATAACATAGAAATATAAAATTAGATTTTTTTTAAGAAAAAAGAAGACACAATGGCAAATTGCCACAAATGAAACAAAAAAGACAAGGCAAGATTCACTTTGCAAACACAGACACAATATGCCACTTGAAAGCATTTTCCCTAGTATTTGATCAACTACTTTGGATGCCAGTGTCAGATGTTGGCAGGCATGTTAGGGAGCTCTGAGCTACCTATGGAAGAGCAGATGGAGGCAACTAAATAGGTACCATGCATGTTTAAAACAACTCTAAACATTTCTGTATGAGCAACTGAGTCCCACACCTTGATTGTCTTGCCTTTGTTACCAGAGATATATTTTAAAAAAATATTATATTAGTAGCTTTTTTTTCCCCATCAGTTTCCATTTGAGAAAAAAAACAGACTGTTTCCTCTTCATCATCCTCTACATTCAGTTGTATTTCTGCAGATCCTCCTACAAAAAAATGAACATGTTCCTGTAAGACAAGCAGGGAGTAGATGTTTTTGTGGAGTCACATCTCTATACGAAAAAAAGGGAAGAGTAGCTAGTTCTGAAGACAAATAGAATCTGTTTAAATTTGAAAGGAAAACCAGATAATTTCCATTTTGAAAATGGACATATGAATTATTAATAAAGGCAAATGGCAGATTTGGGACAAAAGAAAGCAAAAGAGGCAAATGCTGCAGCTTACAGACCTTTATCAATGGATGTTAGCCCTGGGGAAGATGGAATGAGATCAGCCCTGGGGAGAAGGACTTGGGGTTGCTTGTGGAAGAAAAGCTCAATATGACTCAGCAGTGCATGCTCATAACTCAAAAACCAGCTGCATCCTGGGCAGTGTTAAAGAGGTGGGGCCAGGGGAAAGGGAGGGGATTCTGCCCCTCTGCTCTGCTCCAGTGAGACCACACCTGGAGGGATGCATCCAGCTCTGAAGCCCCCAACATAAGATCTTGACCTGTTGGAATGAGTCCAGACAAAGCCACTAAGATGATCAAAGACCGGCTAAGAGACTTGGGAGTGTTCAGCCTGGAGAAAAGAAGGTCCCAGGGGATGTTGTAGGAACTGTCCAACCAGTAAAGCCCTAAAGAGAGCTTACAAGAAGGCCATAGAGAGACTTTTTACAAGGGCATGTGGTGATAGGACAAGGGGAAATGGCTTTAAACTGAAGAAGGGTAGGTTTAGATTAAGTGTGTGGAGAAATTTTTCACTATGAGGATGGTGAGACCCTGGAACAGGAGGTCCAGAGTAGTTGTGGATGCCCCATCCCTTGATGTGTTCAACGCCAGGCTGGATGAGGCTCCAGGCAACCTGGTCTAGTGGAATATTCCACGTCCACAGCAGGGAGGTTGGAACTAGACAACATTTAAGGTCCCTTATAAACAAACCATTCTATGAATCTGTGTTTCTGAATAGCCACACTTCAATATAATGAGGTGATAGACAAACATTATATGTGACTTCTCCTCAATGGGCTAATGCTTTTCCAAGCTGTCTGGAATATTCTTGGGAGCATCTTATCCAATGTGTATGCCCTGTATTCATTTGACCCAAAGACTCCCTTGGTAGACAATGGGAAAAGACACATCTAGGGGCTACTTTCTCTAAACAATTTTAAACACATATTTTGAAGATGTACTTTTGAGATAACCTGTGCACATGAAGATTGTGGAAAAAGGAGAATATCACAAAATATTTGTAGGCCCTTGGTCCTGTTAAAATGCATAATTAGCAACATGTCAACTCCCTTCAAATCACCCTTTCAGTCATAGAATCAAAGAACAGTTTTGGTTGGAAGGAACATCTACAGTCCAATCCCCTGCAATGAGCAGGAACACCTTCATCTTGATCAGCTTGGTCAGAGACCCATCCAACCTGATCTCAGGTATTTCCAGGGATAGGGCATCCACTATCCCTCTAGGCAACCTCTGTCTGTGTTTTCCATCCTCAGTGTCAGAGTCTGTTTTTCATTAAAATTTCCAAGTAGACCTAATGCTCTCTTGGAAAACCATTAAGTCCATTCAGTTCCCCAAAAGGCATGAAGTGCCTGAAACTTGTCAAATACAAGATTCTTCTCCTAAGAATACCACAGTATAGCTCTGCTTCAACTTGGGGTTAAAGGCCAGCATCTTATTTCCTTTAGCTCAAATAAAGTTCTCGGTAATTTAAGGGAAATGGCCTGTAGTTAAAGGATAAAAAAAAAAATGGCAGTAAACAGTGCCCAAAAACTACACGAACAAGTGCTCCTGAAGAAGCAGTGATTTTCTAGTATACAGAGTGGCTACATTATAATACCTAACATGGAATCAGTGCAAAATCTTAGCAATTTTAAAGTGTTATAAAAATAAAAATACATTACAGTAGACAGTCTGCAACTCAGGCATTGTATTTCTGCTTTTTAAAACTAATTGTCTGCCTAATGCATGCATGGAACTTTATCAAACTGAAAAGGTCTTCTGTAAGTCAACAGTATTTCTTATGTTTTCAAATGGGGAACAACCACTTACCTACATAAATATATTGTAATTCACCTTGAAAAGCAAAAATGGATTAAAGGAAGTTTTTTTTTTTCAGTTTTATTAAATCCTTCAATCGCTAAAGCTTTTAGGATGAATAATCTGAAAATAAACAAAACACAGATGATTTTTATGAGTGAGGCTGATGACAAACTCCATTCTAATTACTGGGCTCCCAGAAAGTTCAAGTCTTCAAAAACTTGCATGGATTTTTGAGTGAGAAGACAGATTTTAATCTGATGTGTGCTGTATTTGGATGCTGAACATAGAGATATTGTATAAACAGGCAAAACCAAGGAGTGAAACCTGGCCCTACTGAAGTTAGAGCATTATGCCCAAAGCATAACTTCTCATATCAAGTGTAAACTCTCTAAAAGTTGGCTTTCCAGACCAAACTACTTGACTAAGATGTTTTATAACAAAAGGACCTTGAAGAGCAACTCAAGTCCTCCCTAGACTGGTGTCTAAACTAGATAGCTCTGTTTCTCTCCATTGGTTCTAGCAGAGACATAGACATCTGGCTTAGGTTGTCCATTTAGATGCCTGAAGACAGATGAGACAAAGCCTGCTGCCCATGAGGGTACCATTTGCTACTAAGGTAGTGTCAGTAGACAACAATTTCAAAAGCTTACAGTGCAAGTTGGTCCTTCTTTGGATGATGTTAGATTCTTTCTGTGTGTTTGATTGTTTATTACAAACTTTAATGAATCAAAGAAAGCTCTACACAAACTTCCCATGTTCTCCCAGACACAAATACCCAGTGACTCTGCCCACAGAGACGTGGCAGTGGAGAAAATAGATGGAGTTTTGCCTAGATTTTAAATATGCTGTTCCTTAGTGAAACTCTACTAGGCAGTGAACTCAGAAGATTGTTGTGGGACACAGGGATGTCTGCTCCACTCTTACTTCTCCTGCTGACCTCCTGTGTGGCCTTGGGCAAACTGCTCCACCATCTGTTTCCCCACCCTCCTTTGTGCAGGGGATGGCTACAGGCCATTTTGCAGTCAGATGGGAACCAGCTGTCTCCATGCCCTGACCCAAAATGGCATGACCAAGATGATATTGTGCCAAGTCTGAGGTAACATACCTAGGACCTTGGGAACACTCTCCAGCTCCAGCTCTGTGCTTTGTTAGACTCAGTAAAACCCCCTCTGCTCAGCTTGTGGCACCAGCAGTGCACAAATCCAGGGAGACATATCCATAGACTGAAAGCACCTGCTGGCTTGTGTCCTTTCTTCTGTGAGTGCAGAACAGGCAGCACAGAGGGAGCTGTAAACTCTGCCCTAGAGAGTTACAGCACTGACTGCATGTGTATCTGTTGGTCTGGCCAGCCACCCAGTTCATGCACCCACCGGGTAAAGAGGTGGGATGGTGGCGTTTCTAATTAATGCCTCACTTCCACAGAGAACAAAAGAAGATTTTAAGTAATTATAGAGATAAAATTTAAAGTAATAACATGAATGGAACTGTTGTGTGTGTTTGTGTATACCTGTGTATGTATCTCTGTGCGTTTACACAATGTATTTAACCCCGTTTCCTGAAGTGATAAAACAGGAAATTTCCTTGCCCCATCTTTCCCTTTACCACTGCTTTTACTTATTACCCAGAATGAAAAGGTCACAGGTGTACTGGAGTCTGAAGCACTGCTATGAATAGATACTTAGTGTACAGGAATCCTCTGCTTCTCAGCTATTTATTCAACTAGCTAGAAATGTTCTTAGAAATAAAGGACAAGTTTAACCTAAAATCCACTAATCATAGAAGAGTAGCCAACCATTTTACTGCAACGACTGCACTCTCATGCCACAGTTCAGGCTTGCAGTCTTTCATCATGTTTTCAAACATTTAGAAGAGTGTGAATTCTGCTGGGGAAGATTCACAAGCATTGCATGAACTGGTCCTTAAACCTTAACAAAACTTCCTATGGTGTAGATGCTCTATTCCTCTTTCTGACAGATCATGATGCATTGTCCTGTTGCATCACCAAGCAGATGCCCTCAGGTGTGACCTCCCAGCAGCAGGTTTCTCTTTAGGGCATGAGGGAGATTTTAGGTAGGAAAGCTGGTCCAGCCCTCTGAGCAGAGAAAGAGCTCATTGGTCTCCTTTATCAGCCTGCCCTGATTCTGGTGGTTCACACAGTGGGAGCATGGTTGATAAAAGCCAAAGTGGGTTCCTCTTGTGTGTGGTACGCCAGAGTGGTTGTTGGTGTGGCTTAGAACTGAGATGAGAGTTTGTGGAGAAAAGGAAAAGAATTTTTCATCTTGAAATACAGGGTGAAATTTTGGAAATCCATCCCTTGGGTCTGCAAAAAGACCTATTCAGTTCTGGCTCAACCCTGCTGTTATGAATATTCATAATATCCAAAACCATGCTTGTTTAATAACTGGGCTTGAATCTAGGGCCTGTAAAAGCAAGTACGTGCCACAGCTTGAACTGAGGCTCCATGCTGGCAGATGTAACAAGTGCATGTAATTTATGTTGCTGTCATTGGTCTAAATGCCAAGCTGTAATGCTGCTCATTCTTTCTCTTGAAAATATCTGCAGAGGAAGTATTGAAAGCAAGGAATGAATCACTCTTTTCCACAGTACCATTTTTATTTCATTTGTCCAAGATAATCCAGAAAATGTATGGAGTTTGGCTTCTTTTCCTATCAAAGCCTCAGCCCTCCCTTTCTCCCTGCACAACAGACAGGTTATATCTATATCCCACCTCTGGGATCCAGGAATGTGTGCTGGACAAACCTTCAGTATTGGCAGCCAGGAGACCTTGATATAAGGTGCAAATATTTAGCACAGCCACAGCCTTCCCGAGGCTTTGAGCTGTGACCTTGGCAGTGCTAGACCATTTCCAGGGAACTCCCACCACATACGCCATCATCTTCCCATGACACAAATAGCTGAGTCCATCCTAGCTGCACATGCACCCAGCACATGTCCATCCCAGAGGGTTTCTCTGTAGAACAGGGGAGCAGTGTCTCCACCAACCTGAGAACCTTAGATGCAGGAACTGGAGAAAAATGAGGAACAGCAGAGCATCAGACCTGCTCTCACATATCACGTCTCTGCATATCATCCCATGAACTCAGCCAGCACATCAGTCAGCAAGAGTTGACTATATGGCACAGATGGAAGAGAGACACTGCAAGGCAAGTGAGGGAGAGAGGCTGTAGCTCTGTCTGCCCTGAGGTCTGGAGGAGTAGGAGAACACAGACAAGCAAGCTGTAACCCAGCCACAAAAGGCAGCTGGGGCTCAGCAGCATCAACCCAGTGATACTGTGACATAGCCACCACCACCAACTACAAGATTAAAGCAAACTACATCAATATAAGGAGCCTGGGCACGATCCAGACATTCCTCTGCGCTGAGCTCCACAGAGAGAGCACTTTGCAGAGATTAGGTTGAATGGTAAGGGAAGCACTCCTTTTGCCTACTCCCCTGCATCACTTCTAGAGAGGGAGATTTGTTCCAGGAACACCTCAATGCTTCTGGATAGTAAACAGGGCTACAACAAGATCCACCCCATTTTGGAGCAGATCCTCCTTTCTTTCCAGGGGCTGCAAAGGATTTGCAACAGGAAAAAGCCCAGGGGACAGTCTCCTCTGATCAAAATAGTTTTCTGATCATCTCTGACCTGCCCATCAACTGGGCACTGCACCTTTGCTCTCATCCAACTGACCAGAGGGTGGTTTGCCTTTACACGTTGCTGATGGAGTGCTCTGCAGGACTTCACATGGGAACTGTGGTGACACCTGAGTCTATCAAAAAGTTGAGGAGATAAATCATTCAGCTTGTCAACTTTCACACCACAGGCAAGATCTGACTTCCTTTGCAGCTGGTCTTGCAAATTCTAGTTGGTAGGAAATGAAAGACATGAGCAAAGTCTGCTGAGCTAAATGGTTTTGTCATTGTTCCTCTTCCTTCAACTTAAGTTGCTGTGGTGACATAAATTGTTGCCCTCACTTGGACAGGCCAGCACTGAAAGAAACCTAAAGTCTTGTAAGAGTCAGACTTACAAGCTATAACCATTCAGCATAAAGTCAATGTGTGCTACTTTTGTAGGGGTGCTCACACTTTCCCTGTCAGGATAAGAAAGGCTTTGTGAAGTTTACCCCATTTCCTATCAAAATTTTGTTGTGGTAAAAATGTGGCTTGCCATCCATACAGGCTTATTCTTGCAAAATTTACTTTTCAGAAATCAAATTTCATACCAAAACCCCCATAACCCCAAAACCAAAAAAACACCACCACCACCAAAAGAGAATATTATTGAGTTTTTCAATAGAGATGTGGGATTTTACCACTTTCAGAGCAACATCTCCACACAGCATAAATTTATTTGGAAAATAAACTCATCTTTTTTTTGAAATAGTTAATTACCTTGGTAGAGGAAACAAATTAAATAAAAGATTTATGGATCCCTCTTTCTCATGGGGAAGGAGAAAGTGATCTGTTTGCAGGAGTTATATTTTCAGGCACTTTGCTGAGACACCCCAACCCCCCTCGGTTGCTGACTGTAAAATAAGAAAACTATTACCCAGCTGGGGTAACAATAGGCTCCCACAGTGCTTTTCTGCTCAGCCCGCAGCTGCCAGTGAAAGTGGAAACTACAGCAGCAGGATAACATTCTTTTCTTACAGCCTGTTTCTATGGGCAAGGAGCCCTCCCACTGCTTCAATGTATTTTCTATGCAAAACTGTAGAAGAAGTGACATTTTAAAAGTTTTGACCTTTGTTTTTTTTTTTCCCCTCCCCCCCCATTTTTTTTTTTTTTTTTTGCATGAACCAAGGCATAAATTTTTTAAGCCATCTGACAGGGTATATGTTAGGAACAGCAATAGCCATTACTATAATAACGAAATGTTTCAAAATTTGAAAATTCTATATTGTGTGCAGCATACTGGTAACCTTTCTGGAGAAAAAATTGTGATAAGAGATGCAGAACACTTCTGTTTATTGTCATAGGCAAACAGATTGTGGCAGATCACATACACCTTTGCAAAATAGTGTCATTGAATGCCATCTTTTCATTTACTAATTTCATATTTTAAGGCTAAAATTTCAAAGCCTTTTGCAGGCAAATATTTTTCCCCATCCCTCTTCAAGGAAAAAGAAATAGCCAATCTTATTAAAATTGCCTTTGAAAAAAGTGTTTAGAAGAGAAAAATAGTGGACTGAATAATGCTAGTGAATTGTTATAAATTAACTCCATATACATATAACCAAATTATATGCATGGAATCTGATAAAAAATTGTCAGTGTTTCCAATTAGTTTATAAATATAACAAAAAAATACCATACTGGTTAAAAAATAAAATAACACACCAAATATGAGGAAATTATAGAGGATGTTAGTGATGTAAAACATATTTTCCCAAACACAAAAATAAATTAAAACTGTTTAAGTGAGATGGGGAGGGGGAAGGGATGCCCATGAGCCATTGAAGTGAATGAAGAACAGATTCTAAAAACAAGCCTGGCAGGTTAATCCATGTGAGAGTCTTCCATTTACCACCAATTTCCTCTGCTAGCTGCCACTGCTATTACCAGCTCACCCTAATGCTCACCAGGGACACTGGCCCTGCTGCTGGTCCATCTCTATCTCTCTCTCTGGGTCTGACCCCAAATTCTTTTCATACCCAGCACTCTTCCCATCAGACCTTGAAACCAGTGGAAATTTGACCAGTGTAAATGATGACAAACATACCTATGGGACAGCAGTGTTCTGAAATAATCAGTTTTAAAACTGTTTTAAAATTTATTAAGATTTGCAGGAGAAAGGAGAAAAATCCTATGTTTTAAACTGGTGGCTCCACTGGTGGATTGATAAAGAGCTATAAAGACTTCTTGGTAACCTGAGTCCTCCATCAGAACAAGATAAAATCATCTCTCACTCTACAACACACACACACTGTAACCAAATCCATCATTAGCAAACTACATCATTCATCATTAGGCAAGGATCTACTATAAATTACAATGGGTCCATTAAAAGATTGGGAAACCTAACAAAAAAAAAAAAAGTGCAAACGAAAAGGAAAAAAAAGCTCTCCCAGGAGGGTCTGTGTCAAGACAGAAAATTCTTTCAAGTCCCCTTTATCATAGTGTCTGAGACACTATGAACTTCGAGGACGCCCTTGAATTTCACATCCTATACAAGCCATCTGCAGGTAAACAGGGCAAAGAAGGTCCTAATTTTTACCCAAACTGTATGGCTTTTGGTTTCCCTGGGCAGAACATGCCCAGTAGATTTTCAAACCCAAAGCTGCTCCTTCTGGTGTGTGAATCAACAGCTTAAAAAAAAAATTCAGAAACGTTTCCATGGCAAGCCTGCCACCAGGGAGCCAGGGACCAGCACTAGCTCTAGAGAAGTCACCAGGGTACCTGCATCTTTCCTGAGAGCTCCTCAAGGGCTGGGGCACAGAGCTCTGGAGTAGTTCCCAGACCCTGCACCCAGAGAAAGTGGCCTCCTTGCCTTGGCGGGGGTGCTACCAAATCAAACCAATTTATCATTTCAAAAGTGTGTCTGTCGTCATCTGCTGTATTAATAGTTTATTTGAATGTTTCCAGAGTTCTTTGCTGCAGTATGTGGGTGCAGGCAGAACAATTCTAAAGGATTTTTAGGTTGATAGTGCTTCCATTATTCAGGATAATGTGCTATCCAGGGCAGGCAGCTATTTGGGATAAATAGCCTATCCCCATTTGTCCAAAATAGCCAAATGTCTGGCATGAGTCATGCCAAACAGGCAGCTGCTCGGCAGGAGTGTGGTACTGGCATACTAAAAAGCAGAAGATATTGAAGGGGGCAGAGAGAGCTAAAGGTGGCACCAGTGTATAGTGACAGGAGGTTTGTGGGGTTGGTCATACACAGCTATCACACTCCCTAAAATTCTCAGACAGCACCACCATAAATGGCAGCATTTGTCTGCAGGTTGTGCACAACAGTTTCCAAGAGACCACTCATCTATCTCCTTAACACTATAAACTGACAATAAACAAGTGTCTTAGGACCACTGTGTCAGAGGTGCTGGCAGGTATTAACTCTGGAGCACACATATCACAACTGTGATATCACCCTCAGCATGGACGGGACAGTTTTGGGAAACAGCTCCTTTAGGAAGTGTGTTGCTCTGTGACTTTCATAGCACAGGGCATTTCCTCAGCTGTCTGAGATGGACTCCTGAGAAGCAGTGGCTTTCACAAGGAGCAGCATAGAATATCACAGGGAAGTGGTGGTGAAGGTATTTGTGGATGAGTGAGGGTATCTGTATCCTTAGCTGGCTCCCAGGTAAAGCCTTTTACATGCAGATTTGTTAGCACTGTGCATACCCCTGCCATGTGCAGGCACCCTTCTGTCCTTTCCAGGCTGCAAAGTCCCTTCCTCCCTCAGCATTGCCTAAGTACTGATAATTTACACAGCAGATATTCCTGTGAAGTAGGTAATGAAATTCATTTCACAGAGAAAGAAACCAAAGCTGTGAAATTTGTGCCATACCCAACATGGCAAAGAAATCATGGGACAAAGCCCTGAATGAAAACAGTTACTAAGAAATTCTTCTTTGACAGGAATATCCTTTGTCACAGTCACCATGATGCAAGCTCAGCAGGTGTCATTTCAAATTCAGTATCTTGGCTATCTACTTGTCTTTTAAAATAAGAGAAAACAGTCCCTGGCATGTAGTAAACTTCTTGCCAGAGTTCAGAATTCTCTAGCTTACATTATCTTTAGCACATTTAAGTGCCAAAAAAAAAAAAAAAAGAAACTGGGTAAATGTGTGGTTAGTCATGCTTGTAAAAATGTCAACGCTGTCAAAAATATTTGTGTGAAAATCATAAACAAAATCTGCTGCCATGAGAAGTTTTTTGGTTTTTAATTATTGGACAAAATTACTTCTTTTTCATGAAGGCTTAAAAAAGAGAGAGCTAACAATATAATGGAAATATTGGCACAATCTTGACTCAGCTGCTTCCCTGGGGTAATAAAGTTGCTCCCAGAAAGAAGGGGATTATGATCTTCACAGAGTACCTTAAAAATCCAGCTGGTATGCCAGGCTAGCTTAGCAGGTTCCTAATAGGATGTGCAATCTTGCACCTCTAAGCATGTTTGTAAGGGTTCAGGTGCTTAAGGGCAAGAGAGGCCTGGTTAGCAGTCCTTTACTTGGCATTTTTGAGTGGATTTCTAGAACTACAACTCTCAGATTTGCATGCTTGCTTATAGAGGGTGGATAAGCATATTTTATAACCTAAAAAATAAACAAAAGCAGTAGGTCACCAGACCAAATCATGTAGGTCAGTGGAGAGGAATACCTATAGCAATCAGTGAGGTTTGTGCTCGCTGACCTGTGGGAGCTGTTGGTGGTCCCACTCCACTTGGGAAGGACAGATGTTCTCACCCTCATGCTGCCACAGGTGGCCATGCTGGGGTCAGCAGACCCCATGGGCACATCCCAGGAATGAGCCCCCACAGAGAGGGTTCACTGGGGCAAGGTACACTGAGAGGTCCTTTGGAGAAGTTGTGCTCTCTTCCCCTCTCTTCTTTGCAACTTTGCAAAAGCAGACTCACACCCTTGCAACTTGTGGTTAATTGCTGAATTTTCACTGAGAGCAAAGTCATGAGAAGGGCAAGTGAGCATTTGATGGCTAGGTCATTTCGGGACTTAATTTTCAAACCATGCAGTGAGTTCAGGCCTTGCTGTCTTCTCAGAACAGAGTCATGTATGTTTGTGCAAGGTTGTAAAGTGTAAGACTTGCAAATCAATCAAGACTTGCAAACAGACAGCCAGCCAAGCCATTTAAGATTTTTTTATGATTAGGGTGGTGAACACTGGAGCAGGTTGCTCAGAGTGGTAGTGGAAGACCCAGCCCTGGAAATATTCAAGGGCATATTGGATCGATGGTGCTCTGATTAACCCAGCTGAATTGAGTATGTCCCAGCATATTTGAAGGAGATGGGATCTAGATGACTTTTAAAGACTCCTTCCAATCTAAATCATTCAATAATTTTTCTTGTCCTGAGATGCAAATATAGCTTCTTTAAATGAATGTCCAATTGTACTGCTATGGCATAATCTGGAAAAATGACTCTGAAAGGTCTGTCACAAACATGGCAAGGGACAAGTTACTAGAAAGAAGCAAATTCCAAAAAGGGCTCCAGCAACTAGTGGTTTCAAACCTTTTACAGAAATGGTTTCCCATCCCTTAATACCCCTGTGAGTTCAGTATCAAAGTGTTACACAGCAAATGTAAAAGATTGCTTGAAAGAAAACAAAAATTCATAACATTCATCTTGTATTACTCCATTCCATGTCAGGTTGTTATCTTGTCTCCTCAAAGAATTTCAGACTGCTGCTTGAAAAGGCAAGGGAAAACAATCTTATAGTAGTACTCACTAGATTTATTCATGGAAGTTTACATTACCCTATTTTATAATTGAAAATATCTGCATGGAATTGAGATACAATCAAAATTCAAGTAATATTTTATATATCACAAAAGGAATGAAACCCGAAGCAGAAAAACATGACAATAGATGAACAAAGGCCATATTGGCTCATTACAATTATGTCTACCTTCTTTCCTCCAAAGCTCTCCTGAGAGAGTCCAGGTGCTCTTCCCTGCTATCCCCATGAAAACAAGCTTTTGCTGGTAGAACAAGTGCTCTTATGCTCTGTCTTTAAGGCTTACTCTTAATCAGATAGAAGAATTTCTAAAATATTCCATGCTTCCTGAGAAAAAGGCATAAAACAAGAACTGTGTAAGTTTTAGCCACCCATTTTTGGTTTGTCTTGTGAAAAAATTCCATTGTTTTAACAACAAGTAAGAGCAGATTTGCTACAGTGTTCAGTGAGCATGAGGACTACAGGAAAAGCAGATCAGGAATAAATGGATTAAAGGAAAGACAATCTTCTCAGCAGAAGGAAAAAATATTGCCTGGAGAATATATTGAATTGTTGACTAAACAAGCAGTCTGTGACCTGCCTTGCACAAAGGGCAGCAAGGAAATGAGAAGTACTCTCTATCTCTGGCTGTCCTTGCACAGGGAGAGGGAGGCCTTGAAAGCACTGTCTCTGTGTCAGGACTTTCACCAAGCCATTTGCTTTCTGGCCTGTTCCTAAAACAGTACAAAAACACATGGCCAATGGCTCACACAAGGGAGCTTCAAGAGGCATCAGAATTTTTTTGCATCTCTTGGGAAATGGGCACTTCCAAGGCTATCATTTTCCAAGGTTCTTAGAGCACAAAGACAAACAAAGTGGGTTCTTCTACATGAAAAGTAATGAGAAATTTGCCTCAGCCTTGCTGCGAGCATCATCAAAATTCAACCCACGCCTGATAAACTGTCAAGGTTTGTTTCTATGTAGAGGCTCTCAGCTCACTCTCCTCAGGTTGTTGGGAGACAGAAGAGGGAAGCAGATAGCCTTCCAGACGGCTCTCTGAGATATCACTAAAATTTTCTATAAAACCTTGGCACCTTCTATCAGTTTTCTGGGACCCTGAATATTGAATCTTCCTTTCTTTGCTGATGACATTTCATGATCCAGAAGTCGGGTCTCCTCCACTGGGCCTGAGCACAGTACAGTATCACAGACATTATGAGTTCACACTGGTGCAAAGGAGGAGCAGAGAAGATGTGTGAGATTGTGAGATAGGACAACGTGGAAATGTTTCCTGACAGAGAGGTTCAAAGCCATCTCACTAGTCCATCCAGTTTCCTGGTAAGTCCATGAATGATGCTGTTGCCCTTATCTTTCCTGTTCTTCCATTGCTATCTCTCATCCAGCCAGGATATGAGAATAGATGCCTGGAGACATGGTCAGTCTCTTTGCTGATCTGAGTCCTACTGATGCAGTTCTTCAGGGCAATCTGGAAGGTTGTTGAGTGTAGTTATCTGTCTTTATTGTGCCCTGAGAAGCTGTTGGAGCAGTCGATGGGGTTGGATGAGATCTACCCAAAGCTATGGAGGGGGATGGTGAACGAGCTCACCTGGCCACTTTTCAATGTTTACCTGCAGTTCTGGCAGTTCTAAGTGGGGAGGTCCTGGTTGACCAGAGATTGACCAATGTGATGCCCATCTACAAGAAGAGCCAGATGGAGCATTCTGGGAACAACAACTCTCAGCCCACCCTCCGTGCCTCTGGGGGGACATGGAGCAGATCATCCTGACTGCCATCACACAGCATGTGCAGGGTAACCAGGGGAACAGTGTGTCCAGCAGGACCAGGGCAGTGATCATCTCCCTGCACTCAGCACTGGTGAGACCACACCTCAAATCCTGCGTTCAGCTCTGGGCCCCCTCTACAAGAAAGACCCTGAGGTGCTGGATTGTATCCTGAGAAGGGCAATGGAGCTGGTGAAAGGTCCAGAGCACCAGGCTGATGAGGAGCAGCTGAGGAAGCTGAGGATGTTTAGCCTGGAGAAAAAGCTGAGTGGGGACCCTATCCCTCTCTACAACTACCTGAAAGGAGGTTGTATTGAGATGAAGGCTGGTCTCTGTTCCCAAGTAACAAGCAATAGGACAAGAGGAAATGGCTTCAAGGTGTGCCAAGGGTGGTTTAAATTGGATATTAGGGAAAAAATCCTCAGGATTGTAAAGCACTGGAGCAGGTCCAGGGAACTGGGGGAGCCACAATCCCTGGAGGTATTTAAGACATGGACAGGGTGCTTAGGGGCATGGTTTAGTGGTGCACTTGTCAGCACTAGATTAACAGTTGGATCTGATGATCTTAAAAGTCCTTTTCAATCTAAGAAATTTCATTATTCTATCCTAAAAATTTGCATCTTTTCTTGGCGGTGTTACTGTCAAAGTACATACAGGAGATGCCTATGCCTAATGCTGAGAATAAATGAACTCTCAGCAGAAGAATCAAAATCTAAAATTAAAATGGTATCATTTTGTGATAATGTTGAGGTCTGCCTCTTTGGAAATTCCTGAATCTCTGCTCTATTCAACAATGAATTTACTAACTTTAATTTATGTAAGGCACCCTAACAATAGACACCAACAAAATGTAGACATCTGCACCAAAGCTGTTTTGCTTTGCCTTTTCTTTGTTGTAATCCATGTGACCTATGGTAGCTGTCTAATTCAGGTTGAGCCAAATTACTGCTGGGAGGAGCTTACATCTTTCCATTGACTCTAACAGGGCAAAAGAGGAGGTGGACTAGTTCACTTGTCTGCATTGTACATGTCTTGATTTCAGTCATTCATATATAAATTTTAGTTACTTAGTCTGTCACAAGAGTCTCTATGCAGTTTAGGGGTTTCCATTAAAACTATCTTCACATACAGGGCCAACAACAAAGGCAAGGTGGTGAGTGAGTGAGTGGTGTGAAACTTTTCCAGAAACTTTTCCAGTTTCAAGCTCTCTTCAGTAAATAGTTTAGGATGGAAATCAGCCTCAGAACAAAATGTAGAGATTGCTTGTTATAGCTTTCCCACAGTAAATAATAGATACAAAATTAGCTAGTGAGGGAGGAAGGGAAAAAAAAATAAATCATTTGCTTTCACTTGCAAAGCCTTTAAAGCATTCAGAATATAAATCTTGAGACAGACAGAGACTGTCCTCTACAGATGGGCACTGGGCATCTGCAACAAAACACAATCATGACCCTACATATAAGTTTCTGTGAAGGGCCATTAGATGAGAGACAGCTCATTGTGTGCACATGTGCTTGGATGAGAAAAATGAGTCACTCCCAACTCTGGATCAAGCAGGTGATGTAAAGGATTGGCAGGGAAAATGATGGAGACAAAGGCTCTGCTTTCTGAAAAGCACTGAGTCACATCCTAGAAAAAAGCATAAAAAAAGAAAACAAAACTGGATGCAGTGATACCAGTTGAGAGTTGGGAGCAAGGATGAACACTCCCACTTCTGCTATAGAGCATGTACACCTATAGCAACCTAGAAGCCCAAACTGTGTTTTGCAGTGTCTTCTGTAAGGCCTTAGCATTTAAACTTTCTGTCTGTTCAGCTTCAGCTTCATTAGGAGCAGTCTTTTTTTGTGATTTCACATGTCAAAACGATGTACAATTTTCTGGAATGACAAATTCTTCAGTAGTCACAGGGCTGGTAGGAAGTAGGCTGCTGTTAAGGAGAGTCAGGTACACCATTTTCCAAAGTTTTGCTGTCCTTCTTAGCAATATTTCTAACTTGGTATCAGTGAAAGGATAACCAGGAGCTATGCCACTGCATTCATATTTTAAGAGATGGACTGTTACAAACATTCTAGGATAAAAAAACTCTGTTAACACAGTGAACTCTTAATTCCCCTGCTATGTTATACCTAGATTTTAAAGCAATAGGAAGGCAAGCAGAGTTTTTTAGCTCTAGGCTGTGGGACAGCCATAGTGCATCTGGCCTGCCTTTGTGTTGAGATGCTCAGGTATCCTGCTCTCTCCCCTCCTTTCGTTACCCTTACATCACAGAACCCTTCTCCTAACTACAGATAGTGGAGATTAATACTGTTAATTTCACTGACTTAGAGGAATTCAGCTTACTTTTCTGTTGATTTCATTAACCCCTATCCATTCACAAGATTGAAACAAAAAGCTGAAGACATCTAAGCTAGAGCAGGGGGATAGCCACTAGCTCTATAATCACCTTCTTGACTGTGGCAGGGCAGTTATCTCCAGATAGCCCTTCAGAGGACTAGATTCTGATATGAATAACAGATTCAGAAACCTGATTTCTGAGCTTGGGACCCCTCAAAGGAGGCAGCAGGTGTCTACCCTTTAAGGCACAGCCAGAGTAATTCTGCAGGACAGCTTCTCTATTGCTTTACAAGCCCCTCTCCCTGTGCACATATAACAATTGGTAGAGCAGATGCTCTGAGAGGTAAAAGTCACCAGGAAAATGAATACAAATTGAGTTAAAGATTAAGTCGAGAAGTGATGCTCAGGCAGCATAAATTCACTCAGTTATCTTTTAAATTTTTTTATGCATCCAAGTCCTGTTTCCTCAAATCTCAAGTCAGGTTTCATTAGTGCTCTATGATGCCCTCAAAAGACCTTGCTGCTTTGCATCTGCTCTGGCTCTGCTTCCGTGGAAGTAATTTTTGTGTATGCTGGTGAACAGATGTGAGTAAGTGATAGATCTGGGTAGATTTGGGGATTGTCATTCTCTTGACACTTTTCTGCAAGTTCAAAGAGGTACTTGTCACTCAACCCCAGCTTTTGGGAAGAAACATTGGCCAGTTTTTGGACACCACACATTTTTGCTGGGCTCTGACAGATGATCTTTGAAATGTTGTGGAGGGACCAGGCTGAAGCCTGAGACCAGAGTGACACATGAGACAATTAACACATTAGACCTCCCCAACCCCCAGTGAACTTTTGTCGGCCTGTCCTCTTCCTAAAAGGAAGGGGGGAAAAACATCCTTTTTGTAGTGGCTGCTCATTATATAAAGCAAATCAAGAGTGAAGGGAGGGAGCAAAGAGATGGCACAGAGCCCGATAAGTGCACCCTTAAATCTATAATTAAAACCAAAGGCAAGATCCCAATATAGCCAATCCAGTTATATAAGATCTTACAAAAGCTTCACACTGTTTGCTGGGTTTCGCTTTATTACTGTTCCCTCTCCTCGGAGTTCACTTCAGGTCAGTAGTGGATGAGGTATTACAGTCAGGGTTTATGGCAGGGTAGAAATCTAACAGTGCCCTGTTTGTAAAGATATGCAAGTGTGCACCCAGAGGGAAAAATAATCCCTGGCTCTACTTGAAAGAGAAAAAGTTAATGGTCACTTTGGAGCTCAGTTTAGACCACCTCTAGCTCTGGAAGTGAATTGCTAGTTACTAAGAAATTACTTGATGTCCTGATAGTCTGTGAAAGGCTGCTCCTTGTCCACTGGTCAAAGAATTATGGTAAAACTACATGTAAGACAGGAAATCAGGCTGAGGAATTTGGACACAGAAGTTTTCTCAGAAAGCCCATGACAAGTTTGTACCACATTTTTTTTGTGCCTACTAAAAGCATCCTGCAGGAAAACACAAGATCAGCTGGATTATTTTAAGTGTAGGCAGCTCACTGCAACTGTACTGAGAGTAGCTACTTCCATGTGGGAGTTGGAATGTGTATCAGAACCACTACACTAAATAGTATGCAAGGTAGATTTCGGAAATATAACTAAAAAGCAGTTATCATTATTAATAAAAGTCATCACTGCTGCGTCCTCCTCTTGCATTCTTTGCAACAGCAGTAGGCAGTAGCACCCTAAAAGCAATGGCTTCCTGGGGCCATGCTGAAATGAAGCTCATCCTCCATGTAAAACCCCTCAAAACACAAACCATCAAGAATGCCACACTGAAACACAGTACAACCACTCAGCAGTAATCACCCCCTGCACAGACATCCATGCATTTCTGAAGTAAAGGATTCCAAAGGTAAGGACGATATAGGAGCCAGGAGAAGAAGGCAGAATTGTGTTCTCCACTTTCTGTTAAGTGACAAAGTTTAGGCACATTCAACATTCATTAGTTAATGCAATTTGCTGAAGTCCCAGGGAAGTAAATGTCCTCAAGAAGAATTTACCTGGAAGAAGCTGATAATTTCTGAGTATAGAGCCAACATTCACCTATCAAAACACCTTCATGTTCTGAGCCCCAACTATATTTAATTTGTCCCACAAAAATAGAAGTATGTTAAAAAAGAACACTTTAAAAAAAATTCTAATTTTTCTACTCTTTCTTCCCAGTGACAACCAGAAATGCTCCTATTTTTTTACCAGCATCATAGGTATCAGAAAAATGGGAAGAACTATTTGCAGGAATGTTTGTGAAATCTATGACCATCTTTTCTTTGCAACATGAAACATCAATGAAATATACCTTTCAAATATTAAGTTTTAAATAGTATGTTAATTGTTTGCACTCTGAGCTGTGACAATTCCAACCTTGCAAATGCTGTATGGAAAATCACCATGAGCAAAGCTGCCTTGCTCAGGCAATATAATTAAAATATGGTATCTGATTGGGTTCAGTTCCAGTTCCTTCTGCAGGGCTCCATCAGAGGATTTTTATGATTAATAACTGACAATATCAGGCACTAAAATGGCTATACAAGGAGTATTTTTTAAAATTGCACTGGTTTGAAAGCTGAGGCTCAGCTCTGCAAAGACCTGTGTGGGAGGGCTGTGGGAAGGAGAGGCTCAAGGATCTTATTTACCCACCAGCCCTCATAGCAATGTGGGTGCTGGCAGAGCTCCAGTCTCTCAATGACAGCAGCACAAGGTTCTTCAAAGACAGACTGGTCTTCCCAGGGCAGTGGTTCTATAGCTGCCACACAAACTGTCAGGTCTGGTGCTTGGCAGGAGGAATGACTGCTTACCCTCCCAAAAGCTTACACATGATGCAGAGACACTCTGGATCCCAAAGTACATCTACCCACAACATAAATAGGATGTTTCCACAAAGTCCTGTGAAGCCATGCCAGATGTGTGGGACATAAATGAGAAATGGGCTCATTAGGTCTCATTGGGATGTAGTATCAGCCCAGATTATACCTGCTGACACCAGTCAAGCCCACAACCACCACCAAGTAGCTGTCTGCAAGAAGGTTGACATCTCTATATTAAAAGAGAGGATTGACACTAAAATTAAGGCTCACATGGTTACTATTTTCATCATAAGAGTGTGACATGAGCTGTTGTTTTCTGAGCTAAAACAATGATCAGCTTTTGTGATCTTACCATGGAATTACAGGTCGGAATGGACCTCCAGGGATTATTTTGTCCAACCTCCTGTTCAAGCATGGGCACCCAAAGCAGGGCCATGTCCAGACTGTTTTTTAGTATCTTGCTACATATAATTTTTAATATCTCCTCATCTGTATATCCATGTAGTCTGCCAGCTGAACATTCAATGAGACAACTAGCAGCAGTAAGAAGGCATTATCTATTTACCAGGTAACATTCTCAGACAAAACATAATTCCTGCCCAGGGAAATAAGAAAAATGGATACAACACAGACTTTTCACACTAGACTACAGCATGTCTTTCTCTTTTCAGAAGAAAAAGAGATGCTTACAGGAACATCTGTAAGCAGCTTGTGTCTAAATGTTCTGCACCATCAGCAGTTCCATGTACACAAGCTCTTCTCTTGTGTTTGTCTAGAGTGTTAAAACCATTTCCCTCAGTATACCTCAATTTTTCACATGTTCTTACAGATAGAAGCTCAAGGAAAAAAGTGCATCTGACAACTTCTTCACAGCCAAAAGACAGTTAAAAAGCCCTGTGCAAATCTCCTGAAGAAGAATCAATGTCTGTGTCAGTCTTTTGTTGCCTTCTCACGTGACATCCACTCTGAGATCACAAGGAAAAAAATCATTTGATGGTTCTAAGTGTCTGGTAGTCTTGTGGTGTTTTTTACTAATGAAATCAGGTAATCGAGTTTGAGCTCTAAAAGCTAATCAGGTTCTGGATGGGATTGACTTGACTACAGGATTTTATTTCCTTGAACACATTTGATAATCATTACAGTGTATCAGCTTGGTAAAATAACCTCACTGTGTCAATGACTGATTTTCCAGGGCTCAGACAGCCTAATAAGTATTTTTTGTTGATATTTGTTTCAAAACAAATTTGCTCTGTCTCATAGATATTCAACTTCAGGTGCCATGGCTTCTCCTCCTATAATATGCTGAAAAATTATTTTCAGTGCTATGCTGACATCTCATTCCATTCTTGTTGCCTTTTTTATGTTTTACATCATGAAACAGCACAAATTATTTTAAGGGACCATTCCAATAAGGTACACAATATGTATATGACAGATCTTATGTGCTGTGACAAAGCCATGGCAAATGTTATAAAACAGCCTCAGATTTCTCAGTAGGGTAACAGCCGCTTTCTCATTAGTCATCTGCTTACATCATTTTTTTGATTTGATTTCTTTATGTCTTCCACTGTTTCTTTTATTTTCACCTCTGGGGTTTCCACTTTAAATAGGCGAACTGATAAAGGAAATCCCAAACTGGGTTTCGCTTTTCATTCACGCTATTTTTTTCCTTAAAGTTTTAAGAAACTTTCCATTTAGCATTAAACAACCCCCTCAGAATCTCCATGTCCAAAGTTTCACTTAGTTACAGTGAAAATAGAGATCACTATGGCAAAGTCCAAAGCCTTTTTCAGGGTTTTTTCTGTTCCTTTTGAGAAAAACTACCTAAGACTTTCAAGACTTTTTCTGTTTCTAAAGATTTCAAAATCTTCTCATGTGCCTTTTTTTTTTTTTTTCCAAAAATGCACTGTGGAAAAGTGTCTGGATGTAAATAGATTGGTCACTGAGATAAGGAGTAAGCAAACATCTTCTCTTAAATAACTCAATTAAAAAGATTTTTATTATACTGGTGCTGTGCACCCTTTTATAACTGAATTTTAATTTCTATACACTTGTGAAGAACACTATGAACAAATGATGCTACAATGCTCCTGCACTTAACATACTTTTGAAATGGGCTCAAGAGAAGAGCTACTCATGTTCTCGGGCCCCTCAGATACAAGAAGAAAGAAAAAGAAAACTCAGTTCAATCTTTGAAGCAAACAAAACCCATAGAAAAAATTAAATATGTGGTCCTCTTCTTGTCTTCTTCCCAGGGAAAGCATGACAGATGAGACCCTGGAAGGTAGAAAAGATTTTTCTCAGTGCTTCAGAATTATTTGTTCTTCCTGCTTGTGGAGATAAAACAGACAATACAATGATGGGTCCTAGTCAGATCTGCACTTAGGCATGGAAATTGCTTCTCTCCAGTGACTGTACAAAGGACCAGGGTTTCTCAGTAGCTGTCTGAATCACTGAAGATTTTGGATGCAATAGTAGTCAGAAAGCCTAAATGAGGCACCCCAGGTAATCAGCTGAAATCTAAAAATGGGAAAAATAAGGGAGACAGAGCACCATAAATTTAGAGGGCAGATATTTTTCTATTCTAAGTCTTCAAATCTGCCTTAAATCTATGCTATGATTGTAGCACATTGGTTCCTTTCGCTGAGGGTAATAAGGTACCTTCTGAAATCTCTTGATAATTTACACAACATTTGAATGCAGGAAGGTATTATGGCACCTCTCTGCTGTTTTAGCATTTCATTTGCAGGCAGCAAATGCTCTTATCTACTTTCATGCTGTCAAAAATGTGTGCATCTTTTGTGTCCACAGAAGTTGTCTGACGAGAGGAGGTTCCTCCCCAGAATCCATCCCTTACCCTGCAGATGTTTGAGCTTTCCAGCCTGCTGGTAGGAGGCAGACATATATTATTGGTAGTGCCAGCAACAGCTCCCTTGTCTTAGCTCAATGTGGAAACAATTGCTCAGGGGTACTGTAAATAATAGCTCTTTGGAATCATCTGAAAAAAAAAAAAGCCCCTTGGTACACTGTAAGCTGGCAGTAATTTCACATTACTCCAGACACTATCCCATTTATTGCTTGACAGATCTGTTTTTAATTCCAATTTCTCCTTCTCCTTTCGCTCTCCTGTTGCAGGTAGACAATAGAATTTAACTGTTTGTGTCCACCACCCATGGCTTTATTTGCTGCCAAACTGTTTACTGTTTCAGGAGAATATCTAGCAAAAAGCACAGACTAGTACTGAGGCTGTCTGTCCGACAGAGAGCACAGAAATTTGGGAAAAAAAAAGAAAGCTAAGAAGACCTGACAGTAGCTCATGTGAAGCCCACTGCACATGCAGGAAAATTATGCTTAAAAATACATCTGCTTGATGTACTCTTAAATGATCTCCCTGATCGGATCACTGACACAGTACCACAAAGAATGAGATTGGAGAGGAAGCAGTACTGTTCTGAGAAAAAGTGCACTCCAGCCTAGTGCATTTAAAAACTGTTCCCAGAATGATTTTAAGTAATGCAAATTATGGCAGAGAACAGAAAGTGCTCATACCTTAATCTGCAGTTCTGTTAGCTGCACAGAATCTGCTGCCTGGAACCTGTCTAGCGAGCCCTTGATCCACTTGCACACATAACAAGAGGCTGGTTTTGGTTTTTGTTTTGCTGGTTTTGTGGAGGCAGAGAGGCAGGCATAAAACACAAACAAGTTTTGAGAGAGGCACTATTAGTGCTACAATCCCTGCTATGTGGTGCAAAAGCAGTTTCTCTGAGGTCTGATGGCTGGTCTGTGTGCAGGGAAGCTGCTGGCAAATCAAAGGCAAGGTTAGATGTCTGTCAATTAGAATAAATCCCTCTTTCCAGCTGCCATAAGATCAATGTATTGCCACCACTCTTGCCCTGACTACCAGGATGTAATAAACTTGCAGGAGAAACGGCGACCAAGTGTTACATGAGGGTAGCAGTCGTGTCTGCCTGAATTGTTCTCTCTAGATACAAAGGCTGGTCAGAGGTTCCTGAGGTTTTTTTCCCTGCTTACCACAGCAACTGAGATGCAGGTGTTCTTCTCAGAAAAATTCCTGCCTAGGATATCTGCAGTGTGCAGTAGTGTCTGCAGAAACAGATGATCCTTGTGCTTGTGTCAGCAGACCTGCATGGCTGGGCAAAATTAGTTTTCAGAGCCACAATTTTGAGGTGCCATCTGCAAAGCACAAGAATGCATCATACCATGAGAGTACAAAATATATGCATCTTCATCCAAGATGCTGGCCTATCTCCCCCTGCCATATGCTCCAACTGCTAAGCTAAGTTGCCATTCCTGAGTATGTGCCAAGCAGTAAAAACAGCATAACCCTTTGAGTTATATCCAGTAGTGCAGGGCTACTGGATCTTCAGCTGATCATGATTCAGCAGCTGAAAATTCAAATGAAGGTGTAATATTTAAGGCTGATTGTGAAATGTGAATTGAAAAGTAGGAAACAGAAGAAGTAACCCAAGACACCCTTAATTTTTCCTTAATTTTTCTTTTTTTTCTTTTTTTGGTGTTAGACTCCTGTGTCCTAGGGGGAAGGAACTCATAAAGGAATTAATAAAGAGCATAAAACAATATTAATTAAGAGGTAAGTAACTGGAAGGTTGTTGAGTATAAATATGAACCAATTCACTGTTGATTCCTTACTGCAATAAAAAAAAGATCAGAATTTAGAAATTAGATTGATAGCAACTAACAGGAATTCAGGTAATTGTTATAATATTCATTAAAGAAATAAATGTCCCATTAATTTTTAAGTTAATATAAAGAATCTAATGGAGAATTATAGCCCCATCTGCACACTCCACTACCTTTGAAACTTTTCACTCTATTCAGCGTGATTCAGTCTGAATTCTGTGTTTTCAAACCGGAAATAATAAAAGTAAGCCAACAGTACCTACTCCAAAGACTACAGGGGAATTAATGTTGATTCTCAATCACATTTTATCCAAATTCAGTAGTGTGGGGTTACACTTTCACTGGTATGAAGGTTTAACAAGCACAAGAAAGAACCTTAGAGCAATAATTAGATAATTACAGAAATACCATCTCTTTAAGTACCACTGAACTGCTCCCACAGGGGATTCACAGGAAGACCCTAGTACAAAATGAGTGGAAATACAGCACCAGTGCTGAGAGATTTTGGCCCCAGTTCTACAATCACTGATATAAATTACCTCATACAACAGAAGCCCAAGCTGTGCTGTTATATACCTGTGTTCACATAGGAAATGCCTATTATTCTTTGCTGGAAAATTCCTGCCCTGGTTACTGTTCTTATGAATGCCTCATTTGCAAAGGAAATAAAAGTTGCCCTGCTTTACTGGGGAAGTGAGCAGCAGGTATCAGCAAGGGTAGGAATTTGGGTAGTTAGGGCCGCTGGATGACAGGAATACCAGCTCCACTGAGCCCCCTTCCTCTTCACAGCAGGTACAAAGAGAGCTGTGAGATCTTGGGGAGGACAAAGGAGAGAAGGGACCAATTCAGAAACAGAGTCTTGCAGTGCCTTCCTCAGCCTTTGGCTACAGCCATTGCCACAGAACAGCTGCTGACCACCAGCAGCAGGGAGCAGGCTTCCAAACATTCCAATTTATTTGTCCAGTGTCCGACACATGACTGTTCCACAGGATCTGAGTAGGATAATAGCTTGTCCCTTGTACATCTGTGATATCCAAATAGGAAAGAAAACATTGTTTATGAAGGAGTGCAGGTTCTGCAGTTGTTTAGCTTTGATTAAATTTTTAGGAAGGACTCAAAGACCCAAGGAGGGAAAATCAGAGGCACACTTTTCAACATAGCTAAACTCACAAATTATATCACACATTGCCAGCAGAAGTCAGTTTTAGTCTAGTAACTGGGTTTGTAGTTCTTCTGTTTTTAATATGTATTTAACACACTGTACATGTAAATTTTTTTGAACACAAATCAAGAAATGTGTTTCAGTTAGATTTGGGCAAGCATTTCACTTTGTCTCAAAGGTGACAAGACCTCTTGGTTTTGCCATCCTTACCTTGGTGCATCTTCAATGTCTCTGTACAGGCCTGCATAATTCCCTGAGTCCACATGTTGCTGGTGCCATGTGTCAGGACTTACAGCAGCAAAACGAGGGGTTGTAATGTGTACATCATTCTCACAGTGACTGTTTGTTAAACAGGGGAAGTAGAGGTAAAAGCTCAGAGAAAAAATGATCAATGAAGAGAAAAGCAAGCATACAAGAATCAGTTGTATGTGTACAATACAAGGACATCATTAGAATGTGGGACAAGTTTTTTGTAGATACATCTACTTTTCTTAGTCTTCTTTAGTTTAAGTAAGGCAATTAATTAAGGCTCTAGTTACTGAGCAGAAAGTGCTATCTTTTTATCTGCAAAGAGTGCAAGAGTAGACATTTCCCCCTGTCTCTTAAGAAAAAAGTGCTGGGTTTTGCATGAGTTTGGTGATCATGCATGCTGTAACTCCTGTGACTCCAGTGCAATATTTGCACAGAGCTGCCTTCTTCAGCACAGACTCCCTGAAAGTGGGGCGCTGCCTGGCATGCTGTTCCTGGACTGTGTGCCTGGAGGAAACCAGACCTTTAGCAGCATCTCCCTTAGCGATGGAAAGTCAGGTTTTAGAGGGAGGCCATGAGTTGGTGCAGCACCCAAGCACTTTCTTGGATCCAAGCATGTGTGTGCCCTCCTGTGCTTATTCAGCAACTGCTGGAGGCCAAGCCTACATTACAGCAGCTTAAATTACATGGAAGCCTCTTGGACTCCTGCACATATTTCAGATCTTTGTGAAATAGGATCCACAGTGATTAAGAACCCAGAAAACATTCTGAATATAACCAGATTCTGACAGTTATAGTTTACTTGGACAAAATTTTCTTGGGCACAGAACTGTAGCAAATGGATTTGAACATAAACAGATCCAAAATGCATCATTTTGAATTTTCTGAGGACAAGTACCTTGCATTTACACAATTTTCCCTTGAAATAAAGTTTTCTAATGAATGGTAAACCTTCATTGCTAACCTTCAAACTTTAGGCATGAGACCACTGCACCCAGAGATGTTCATTAACTTTGAAAAGTCTCTAGAGGGATTGATGCTGAAAGTGCTGAAAGGGACTGTTGCAGAAAGTGGCACATTACGCGTGACTCATGGCTTTTACAGTAGAGTCCTGCCCCCAGGCTCCCCACCACCACAGGCACCACAGCATTTGGAGTCATTTAAGAGATCTGTAAAGAAGAAATCCAGCTAAAGGCTGGATTTCCTTCCAGCACACTCAGATGGGCCAAGGGTTGAATGCATTTGGCTTTGTAGCACTATGGAATTTCCTGGGAGGAAATCACTGCTCATGAGCAGCTCAGCCAGGAGGCTTGTTCTCCAGCCTGCTATGAAGATGCCTTAAAAGACTCACCATTTTATTCTCTTTTTGCTTATTTTTAAAACACTCTAGCTTAAGTACCTTACAAATATCTCCCTGAATGTGTTCATGTTACTGTAGAAAGTGTTTGAACATTTGAATGGCTTTCCTCAGATATATATATATATATATATATATATATATATATATATATATATATATGTGTGTGTGTGTGTGTGTAAAGCAAACTCATATAAAAACAAATGAATCTATATTATGTAAGTATATCACACATGCATGAGCACTCCCAAGGACACAGTTGCACAGGACAGGGTCTAATAGATTGACTGGTCTTACTTTAAGCTGTCATCCTCAGTATTCACACACGACCCATAGATAGGAAGAACTGTTCTTGAAAAGACACCCTTGAAAATGCCTACTTGAGTAGACAAAAATAAGAGTATATGTACCTAGTGTTTCTCCTCCCGCCACCTTTGTGATTTTAAATCAGATTTAAGAGATGGATGAATGCTGAAGGGTCGGTCCTGCACCAGAAAGACAGCAGAAAGGTTTAGAGTTGTGTTTCAGAATGGTGTTGGTTCTGACATAGAGGTTATTTTAAAACATGACCCCACACAGGCATTTTTCACAGACACACACACACACAGACACACTGCCCTGCACAAAATGGTACATCTGCAGGACTGAATTCAGATGTGCAAGAGGTCAATTTTGTGCAATTTATTCAGGGCTATTACACGCAGTAATGAAGCACCGTTCTTCTCTCCCATATCCACTCTTACTAGTAAGATTAGAAAATGAATGTTTCCTTTGGTAGGAATATTGACAATGGTGCATGTCACTGTGATTGCCCCACTGTCACATCCTGTATATGAGGGAGAGGTTACTTTAAAAAGTATTTTAATTCTTCATTTCTGTAGAACTTGCAGCAACCATAAGAAATAAATGCAGTGTGATACATTATTCTGGACCATGAAGTAAATGAATCTTAACATATTGGTGATTTAGAGATTAATTCACATTTTGACACGTAAAATAATGCTGTGGCAATGATGCAAAAAAATCCAACCCCCCTTCCCCTCCCAAAACTCATTCAAATCTCAGAGATGCAACATTTTAACCAGGGTTATTTCCAGTAAATCTTCATAGTTCCTGGCTCAAATTCTGTACTTTAAAATTGTCTTTCTTCTCAAACACACAAACATCCCAGTTTTCCCTGGCATCACTTAAATAACTGCTACATATCTTTTCCTCCACCCCTCCTCCCCCTTGCCTTTCTTCTGGGTTCTCTTGTCTTTTTTTTTCCTTCCCTCTCTTGTTCTCCTGCCTCCAGGACCTCATAGTTACTACTTCATGCCCAATCGCTCCTATTCAGTCCTGTCTCCTTTTCTCTCTCTCCACTGGTAAGGAAAACTTACCAGAATGTGTAATCTCCAAGCACTCTTTTCATTTAAATGTGAAGAAGAGTCATTTGAGACTCTCTCCTAGCAAAGAATTGGTCATTTGTCAGTTAAATAAGTTTCTTATCTTTATGGACTTCTGAATAACTTGAGTTTTTATTGTTTAATGGTTTGGTTGTAAAAGTAAGCATTTTGCAGGAAACCACAAGTGAAATGGTATTTTTCTGTCTAACACAAGCTACAACCAAATCTTTGAGTGCTCAAACCCCCCCCCCCAGCTATGTTTTTGACCACGAATTGCTAGCTAGTAACCAGTATATCAGAGGAAACAGAAAGTGATGGTTCCCCAAATATGCAGAAAGGCTGCCCCAAACTCTGTTCTGCTTAACTTTCAGACACACTTTCCCCAGTGCTGCACACCAATTCCCTCCCACTCTGCTTCCATGCATATTCAATGGACCATATGCTTGATCTCAAATATCTCCAGGCATTATGGATCCTATTCATCAAGAAGTGGCTTCTACACTGGTGAGCAAAGGGAAAAAAAAAAAAAAAACCTTTTCAAAGAGCATTCAAGAGTTTTCTGAGAAAGAAATCCAAGTACACAGTGACCTGTATGTACCAGGCCGAGGTCCACTTTAAACTAAACCCACATATTTCTGCTGAACACACTCACATTGGCGTTAAGAAATTCTCATTATTGTGCCATAAAAGGAGGCCTGTATAGAGATCTCATGAGAGGTTTAAGCAGAAGCTTATTGACAAGCACAAACCTAGTGATTCCTTGGAATCCAAAGGGGTTTGTGGGGTGACAAGGCAGTCCCATCTCCAATCCCTGGTACATGACAAAAGCAGAGGCAGCTCCAAAGCTGATACACCAACTGCCTGGGGATCTGCCACGAAGCCAGATGCTGTGTTGGGAATTTTTCCCTGACACCACAGCATATGGGCTTTGCATTGCCATTTGAAGAGCATGAGACAGACAGAAACAATCTGGAGGGGGTGGGACATGGATGACATGTCAGCTTGGTGCTTGTATTTGGTCTTTGGTTATTAGGTGATGCTTAAGTACCTATTTGGCCCTCAGGCAAAAGAAAATATTGACCCAAAGGAAGCCCTGATGTAACTGCATTACTTGCAATGCAGTTAGTAAGGGGAATAATTTGAAAGTTTGTTTGCTTTCACTTGGTTTTTATTTTCTTTTTTTAAATAAATCAAATTAATTTTTTTTTTATCTCTCCATGTTGTCAGAGAAATGCAGGAGCAATTCGGGATTATATTTAAATAGCAATTAGGGTACTGTGTAATCACACTTTTTTCTCAAAGCTGTGGTACACCATTTGCTGTCTTGTCAGCTCTGCGTAAACCAGTTCCTATAGCTCAGTCACCTACTGCAACCAGTCCCAGCAGGAGCTAAGAGGATTCCAAGTGTGAGGGACTTGCAGATTCATGGAGTTGTCAGATCCATCCCTTCTTTTTTCATCAGGGGTTGTCTGACACTGCACCCCTGCTTTGCTTTTTCTAGAGCATGAAGAAAGAACTGTTCAAGCACTGTACAAAAAGCCAGTGGGGCCAGAATTGCCAGTGGGAGAAGGTGATGAGGCAGGAGGTCCAGAGGAGGAAAGGACCACATGCCAAGGAAACATGTACCAAAGGAAAAACACCAGAGAGCAGAGGAACGTATGCACTGCAGGAAGGGGATGGAGAAGATCAGAAATGTCAACAGCACTGAAGAATATTTGAGGAAAGGACATAAATTCTCCTCAGGAAGGAGCAGTGATGGGGTACACCACTGCTGAAGGGAATCCTTGAAGATACCACATACAGGAGTTTCAATGCACTATGTTGGCTTTCTTTTATCCTTTCCAAGAGAGCTTGGTCTGATGCTGTAGAAGTAGCTCAAGTAGTATCAGACTTCACAACTCCTGATATGACAATTTCCTTCTTCCATTTTCCTCAACAACTCTTCACCTACATGTGGGCATGCCTGCCCCCTGCTCCCACCCAGCCTCAGTATGTGTGTGGACACACAAGCCACCTGTGAGCCCCCCACAGTCAGGGAGCACTCTGCTCCAGATGCTCTCAAAACTCTGGAGCTTGGAGAATCATCATCACCACACATGTCTTGCACAGTAAGTGAGGGTTCTGCCATCCACCATTTCTGACTGAACCAACACTATGTGAAAAGAAAGGATGGAAGATCATGTTTGTGCATCAGATGTTCAACATCATTTGTACAAAATGTATCTCTCTTTGAATTCAGTGCATTCTCATGAAGACAGTCACAAAAATGTGGTTTTGTCCTGTCTCAATGCCCCCATGTACTATTTGCGCCTCATATTCGGGGTTTTCCACTATAAGCAAGATTTCCTTCAGTGGTGTTCGTGAGCTGGAAAAAAGAAATATGGAGACAAAAAAAAATTTGTGAAGAGACAAAATTTCATTTTTCACCTGCACTGCTTGAACTGCAACATTTGTACTTATGAATCAACTTATGAATCCTGAGTAAGTGCTTGACCTTTTCATTGTTTCTTCATTTATTGTTCTCTCAGTTCCGCTTCCCGCTCTCTGTGTTGCTGTATGTATTTAGGTAGTTGCTCTTCAGCCTGTTCCTTCTTGCTTTGTTGAATTCTAACTCTGCAATCAGATGTTTGTGCAAAAGCTCTTACTGCCAGCAGGATGCTGACACAGATTTGGGTGTATGAATGTCCTGTGTCTTCGGTAGGGTGCTTCACTTTACTATAAAAAAGAAAAAGCCTTAGGATAATAATACATTTTAATTAAACTATGCACAACTCCTTTGGCAAGCACAAGGAAAACTGTATTCTATCTCCACAGCAGTGCTGCATAAAAACAGAGAGCATCTTTTCATACCTGTGTCTTTAATGGCAAGCACCATGAGACAAATACAATACCATTTAAAAACTGCACTTATACTTTCACCCTGTGAGTGGCTCCTTGTTATGGGGCTTACAATGGATTAGTTTTATCTTTAAAAAGGAGATAGAAAGATAACTCCTTGAGCACACTGTGAGGTGTATGAGCTTGTTGTGATAAGGACCTGGTATTAGTTGATTGGCAACAAAGATCATGGATGTATTTATAGCATGCCAAGCATGATGACAACATGGATGCAAGTTGTCAGAAGTTAGTTCCCAGAGAAAGCTAAATATTTAAGGCCCATATTTTCAGATATATTTGAGCTGAGATCCTGCCTGTGGGCTTAGATCAGATCTAGCACAGCTAGAGGCAGAGCCTTTCAGGGCTGTTTTGCATGGACTGCAAGCACTTATCCTACCAAGTGTCAGGGATGTGGTAACAGGGAGGACTCACAATTAATCTGGTCATCTGGATCACCTTCATTCCCTCCTCCTTTACTTCCAGGCCAAGCTGCTGCCATCCAGTTCAGCAGTTCAGTCCTAATCCATCCAATAAACACAAAAGCTGCTTTCTTGGCTCCTCTGGGCATCTGCCTACAGGTGTATTGTTAAACATGTGCAAAACTTAGAAAAAAAAAATCTGAGAAGGATTTTATTCATTCTATAATTTTCTGGCAGAAGTGTGAAGGAGATAGTAATTTTTCAGTTCCAAAAGATGCTTTTTATATGTATATCTGGGCATTGCATTATAACATTTCCTTGTGGGAAGCACTTAAATCAAAAATTCCAGAAAGAAAGAACAAATACAAGTTCCTTGACTAAAACAAAGCATCCTTATGGAAACATCCTTATGATTTTTATAATTTTAACTTAGTGCTTTATGACACTATGTAACCAAGGTAATATATGTAGCTGCCATTCCAATCTATATTTCTTACACTCTTAGGAATGGGAAAAATAATTCCAGCTGACTGATCAGAAACCAGAAGTACTAAGCGTACAAAGAGTTAATGAAATCCATTTTGGAAGGTAACCCTTAACTCATTGTTAATCAGCTCCACTGATTGCATTCAACTTAACCAGAGGAGTTAACATGTTCCACGAAATTAAAAGTAGTCAGATTATCAGGCAAAAATATATATTTTCTTAATATTTGCTGAAGCCATTTAAAATTTTCTTTTGCTTTGATAATTTTGTTTTGTTTCCAAACTAAAACAGGAGGTTTGTATTTGGCAGCCCCCTATTCCTTGCCTCAGCTTTGCAGTGTGGTTTTGTCCAACCAGTAGCCAATGAAGTCTGTGTGCTGAACAACTCATGCTGAAGGAGAAGCAGCTGCTCACTGACACCACACTCTACAGCACACAAATCTTGCACTTTTGCAGAAAGAGAAAAAGCACTTGCAGAAAATACACAGGGAGTTTGATGCTCAAGGGGTATAAGATTAGGTCCAGTGTATTGACTAGGGAAATAGCCTGCAGGCCTCAGGCCAGTGAGGCTGCCTGCCAGTGACTTCATTAGGGCTTTTGCCTATGAAAGGGCTGCCTGTTTGGATCCTGGAAACTTGCATCAATACGTCATTTTGTGTGACTAAAGTAAGCAGAATGTGTCCAAAGCACTGGCCAGTTACGGACCTCAATCTGCCTCCATTTGCAGGCAATGTCACTCTCAGGAAAACAGGTTTTGGTTTGATCCAGAGGCTCTTTTCAACAGGACTTTCATCACTGACTTCAACTGACAGTGGCTTATGCTAAAGGTCCCCATTCCCTCCTATAACTTCCCACAACAGACACCAGCAGCTGATCTCATTCACAGACTCCAATATCAGAAACCCAAAAATCTTTGCAAATTTCTTTTGCATCCTCATGATAAACTTCCCCACTCTCCACCCTCACCTCATGGCAGTGGGGCAACCATGATGCCAATAACTCCCAGAGTTCCTCTGCTGGGAGTGGGAAAAGGAAGGAACATGGTGTTATAGCAGATGCAAAAGCTCTGAACTTCTGGCAGTATTAAACTACGTACTTACACTGCAAAATCCTATGAGATGCAGCTCCAGCAGTTCAAGGGCAAAAGGCAGGGAGAATTCAGCAAACAATTTCCTTCTTGAGCTTCAATGCTCTCTGATACAATCAGGACAGTAGGAGTGATTGACTAGTTTGGTGGACTTGGTAAAAATGCTTTGGGAATTAAAAGGTTTTGTCAAAGAGCATCAGTTAGAGGAAGCAAAAAGGAGCAATGCCCTAACCCCCCGAACCAGCATTACACATAGCTACCTCCAGCATCCTCACTGACATAGAACAAATGATAGAACAAAAACCAAGAAATGCAAGAATGTTGAATTTTTTGCTATATGGTAAAAATTAATTCTTTTCGCAGGTATGGGCAAATCACCATTCCTCTGCTGCTTTTTTTTTTTTTTCAGAGACTCCACGTTTTTATTTCCAATTTGCTTACTTTCTTGAAGTTCACTGAAAATATGTGCTTTAGCTGCTTGAAGTAGCAGCATAAAAACCTTCATTAAAGGGCAAATTGAACATGATTATGTTACTAATGAAAGTAGTGGAATTGCTTCTGGAGACTTCATCTACAGCTCACAGCACAGTAGGTCTAATTATTTATGAAAATTCATCACTTGTGTCATTATAAACATGCTGCAAGTGCCACACACATATAGTTACTACTCTGCTGAATCAATATTGATTTGATCAGCTTACCTTTGACTTCAGCATTTCATAAATTTCTTAGTCATTTCCTCATGATGACCTCACCAAGCATGCTGTAAAGCAGCACTAAGCTATCTGAATGCTTCCCATCCTTTCCCCTGCGCAGCCCCAGCCCTAAAATCTTTTTTCCCCGGGTCTTCCCTCTCGTCCCCATTCCTTTTTGCTCTGACCCTGTGTGCTAAAATTTGGATTTAGCTCCAGTTACCAGCTTTCCTCTTAAAATAGATATTGTCATAGTGAAGGGAAAGGACAAACAAACCCCACAAAATCTATTTTTAGCAGATGGTCCCAATTGTACAAACTTGAGCGGGGGTTATTTCTCTCCCCCCCTCTTTTTTTTTCCGACCCCATGCCCACCCCCCCGCCCCCCCGTTCCTGGGTTGCTCTCCCTTCAATCTTGTCAGCTGTAAAATGGGTCTCTTTTTAACCTATAATGGATCAGTGAGATTAAAGGTGAAGTCATGAATTAGTAGCAGTGACAGCCCAGCACGATGGCCCCGGCAGCAGGGGGTCCCTCTTTGTGCTCGTCCACTCTGACCCCCCGTGCCACTCTCCGCCTGTGGGAACCGGACAAGAAGAATGTCGGGGTGGGGCCGGGGGCCGCCAGCCCCAGCCCCAGCCCGGCCAGCGCCCCCAGCACATTCTTTCCCTGGAAATATTCTGACATCACCCCGTCATACCTCCTTGCCGGCTCCTTCGTTAACTCCTTTATGCCTTGCCGCCGGCAGACAATGGGTCCTGCTGCAGGCTGCAGGAGGAGGAGGGGAGGGAGACATCTTTCCCAGGACAACTTTTTCATGAGCTGTGGACCTAAGGCAAGCGTGGATTTTAAGGCTGGGACGTGGGTGAATTTCCTGGGAGTTGGGCTGTGCGGTTTGAGACGCCACTCTCCATGACAAAAAAACCCCACAAAGTGAAATGTTTCAGTAATGCAGGCTTAAAACTCCAAATTTCTTTGGAGTTTTAAGCCTGAATTCCTAGAACAAAACCATCTCTACCATAAACACAGCTTATTCAGTGGCTACATTTTGCCTTGGGAACTATGTCAAAACTGCTCATTAGAACCTCTGCAAAAGTATGATGCATTTCCAGCCTCCTCCATGAAAAACTGTGCTAGGGCAATATTGGAGACAAACACAAACAACTGGAGCTTCCTGTTGAGAATTCCTCTTTTGGGGAATACCTGAGAGCAGTGGGACAGCAACAGAGCTACACTTTTCTGCAAATGTGAAACAGACTCGTGTTCCTGTTCACGTCCTCTGGGATATATTTTGTCCTTACCAAAATGTAAATTTAGTGTTGGCTTCAGCCTGTCTTCTAGGATAAGTAGCTAGACTTTTCATAGTCCTTCCAATTAAGATGCACTAATTAATTAATTGTACCAGGATTTGTTATCCTGACTGATTTACTCTCCTAGTGAAGAAAGTTCACACTTCCGAATGTATTTTTCTAACACCTCTAAAGCTCTCCTACTGCACCTGCACCAGAGCTATCCCATCTCATATCACTTCTCTGAGGGATATAGCATGTGCAGGACTCATCCCGAAAGGATCGTTCCAGAAAACTTCCAGAGGATCTTCTCAACACCATAAGAGGATCACTAAAAACCATTTCACTGGGAGAGAAATTTCAATTTCATTCTTGTGATATTATAAATTCTGGTAAGAATTCACTATCTCTGTGCCTTGAAGTTCTCCTCAAGTGGGTCCTAATCATACCCCAACAGAGTCAGGTGGGATTTAGCCCCTGAAACAGCATAAAGGCATTTTAAGTTGTCTAAATTCACAATTGTTATTCCTGCTTGGAGACTGTGTAGCCCCAGGGAAACATTAATGTTTGCAGGATTCTTCCATTTGCTCTAAAATATGCAGACCACTTGTTTTTCTGTTCCAAGGTGAGTGGTCTGGAAAACAACCACTCCTTTAACTTTCTTTGCAGATTCTCCTGGGATTCACAAGGAAATTCTTGATCCAGTCTTGGAGAAGAGGATGAGGGAAGCAAAGTACGTGTTACAGCCAGATCTCTTTTCTTATAGGACCTCATTTTGCCTTTTCTATGGCTCACTGTTAAAGGTGCAGGGATATTTCCTGTAAAACTAGCACAAAGAAATGAATGGAAGGCCCAGGGAAGGGACAGAGCAGACACCTTGAGCCTCTTCATCTCTTGAGCAATGTGTACTCACAAAACCTGCATCTGACTGGAAAGCTCACCCCAGCTTGACATCACCATGTGTAGCCCCAGCCCACAGCACAGGGCTGTGCAGGACGTCCTTGCCAAGGGAAAGGAGCAGCTCTGAGGTCCAGGAGCAGCAGTCCTGTCTCCAGCCCCGAGCTGCAGCGGGCACGGCTGGGAGCAGCCAGTGGAGTGTGCACATGGCACAGTCTCAAACAGGTTTCTGACTAGATGAGCTGACAGCATTTCCACATCAGTTCGTGTCAGCTGTGTAGCATCCAGTTACACTTTCTGCAGATCTGCTGGACCTATTTCCCAGAGCAGGCTCATCCCTGCCTGGCAGCTACAAGGCTGCAATCCATAATGCCACATTTTGAGGACAAAGAGCAGAGCACATTGGAGTTGTACCCAACTGGCTGCAGGATGCACATTGCAAAGTGTCACTTGGCAACAGGCACAGCCAGGACCTAATGGGACACTCTCAGGCTACCAGTTACATCCCCTTCCAGATAACACCTTCCAGGCCCAGGGAAGAAGAGTTTAGATTGCAACCAGCAAAGGTCTTAGCAAGCTGAGCAGACCAGGGATGTGCCAGACCAGGATCCCTGTAATATGTAGCATCAGTATCTGTCCAGTACCCACAGTGCTTTTCTATTTCCTTAGGAAATTGCAGATTTAGGTACAATCTTTTCTCTGTCTAAGAGAAATCAAACTCATACCTCACTGAAGGGTTACCCAATCTCTATATAGGTTACATGTGCTCAGAAGGAAAGCTGGGAACAAAGCTGATTTTAGCTCTCAGATCTTTCTTTGAAACATAAGAAAATCCCAAGTATCTGCACTCAGTCCTTAGGCTAGAGGGTCATGTTCTTTCTCTTTGGCATGCCACTGAAAGCAAATGACTGGATGTTCTGTGGCAATGCTCCAGCAAGCAAGCTCCTAGCCAGGCAGCAAGCACACTCTGGGAGCAGAGGAAAACATCTTTCCACAAAGGGGTGGGACCAGAGCCTCAAACCTCAGGAAAACTCACTGGACAGTAGGTGTCTGTAAAGGATTTTATAAAGCACTGCCATGTCCTACATTTGAAATTGTGTGTGTTTACTTTTGTTAGAAGAAATGTTTTAGCCTCCCATGATGAGGGAGGTGAGCAGAGGATAGTGCACAGGCAGGCAGGGCTGACTCCAGGGTAGTCAGGGGAAGCTGCCTTGAGGAGCACTTCACTCTGACCCTCCCTCTCACCTTGCTGCTTATTGCATGTAGTGTGAGCTGTTCAGGGGTCTGTGGGGATGTAGAGGCAAGGCATAAGGCTCAGGACCACACTGTGAGGAGGAGGGGCAAATGGAAAGCAGTTTCTTCCCTTAAAGACTTCAAAGAGCTGTCCTGTAATTTGTTCCTTGCCTCACCCAAACAGGAGGAGTAAGAACAGCATTAAACTTATGGATTGGCAGTGTCGTCATAAATCATGATTTCATGAAATATAGCGTATTTCTTCTTAAAGTCTGGGCTTTTATATTCTCTTCATGCTAAGGAGACAAGAAAATATATAGCCTTAGGGTCTGGAGAATAGCTTGAAAACAGTCACCTGTCTAATATTACCATCAGATAGCCAACAACTAATAAAACAACATCAAAATGTATTTCCAAGTGCTGTTGTTTAAAAAGAATTATAAAAAAATTAGTTCTGGTTTTGTTCATTTTGGGATTTTAGACACCATTTCAGGTTTTGTGACCCTTGACTACTGTCTGTTGAATAATGGAGCTTGAACGTCCTCTGACTTCACCACAGCCAGGAACATTTCAGAAGTCTGCCCCTTTGGAGCAGGGGGAGATCCCCTTCATGGCTGGGGAAGCCTGGAGCAGGAGAGGAAGTCTTCAGCCAGGAGCTATGAAGGGCAATTAAGAAGGAAATCAGCTCAAAGGCAATCAGAAGGAAATGGAGGCATCGGACACCAGTGTATTTTCCCCGAACAGTCGTGCCCTGTACCATCTGATCCCATATGCAGCCCAAGAGTTCTGTTCATTCCTCCACAACCCAAACCCAGGACACAAGCACTCCTGGGAACAACTTGATTCTCCTTGGTGGCTCATTAGCAGCTGAAGAGGAAACCCAGTGGGAAGCAATCCAATCCCAATCAACAGCAATCTCCAACTCCATTTCTATGTGAATTTCCAGGAGGGCAGCAGCTCCCTGTTCCACAAGAGTGCGTTGGTTGGGGCTAGCACAGAGATTTGGTTCCTTGTTGTGTCTCCTGCCTGCAGCCTCCTTGTGCAGCCTGGAATCCACAGTGGGGATCCCTGCCTGTGCCAAAGCAGCTTCTTGCATCCCTGCTCTTCTCTCACTGGAGACCCTGACAGTGCACACCAAAGACACTGCCTTGCTTCTTTGCTTGGGCCTGGGCAACTCATGAACTTTGAGGACACCCACTTTGGCTGAGCACTGCCTGGAAATAAGAACATATTACTTCTCTGGTGCCATCTTCTCTGCTCCTGGAAGTGCAGCCCAGCAGCAGCTCCTGCTCTGAGCTCCCTCCAGGGTTATTCCTGCCACCTGCCCTCTCCTGCCAGCGTGAGGGAGAGCTGTGCTGCCTGCTGGGAGGCATCAGCAGGGCCAGTGCTCCCCGTGCTCCCTGCAGGCTGTCACTGCCCCTGTTGCATGAGGAGGTGCACACAAGTGTCCCGTGTGTGCCAGCAGAGCCTGGGACATTGCCACTCTCTCTCTGTGCAGAGTGGGTCAGGACAGCTGGACATTATTTAGTCCTTTCCCTACACACTGCCATGGGAGGGAGAGAGGCGTTATCTGTGCTGGACATGGGGCTAACATGGACTATGATAATCTCTATTTTTGCTATTTCTTATTCCCTGGAAAAAGAGGGAAAGTGAAGCCAGTCCTAGCCATTGTGGGGTGTATCTTGCCTTCTAGTAAAGCCATGGTTTAATAGAAGCTTTTTATTGAGTCACTCAGGTATTTCTTTCTGGAGGAAGGATGGGATTAAAAGAAGATTAAAATGATCAACACATCTCCAGCATTTCACTATCAATCCAGTTCTTGATCTTCAGGAAGAATCTAGCCTTGAAAAAAATATTTGCCAGAAATATAGAAAGCCAAAATTTTAAATATTATGTCTCTGCCTGTTTCTCATACTGCTCACTTAGAAAACAACAAAATGAAACGTTTCATTACCCCTTACTAGCTGCTGAGAAAATTCTGGAGTTACATTGAAACATCAAGCTTTCAAATGACTGCAACTTGTATCAAATACTTCTAAAGACAACAAAAAATGTCTCCATTAGAAATACAAAAACATTTTGTGACCAATACTCTCCCAGGAAGGTTTATTATAGTTCTAAAGTCAATTCCAGCTAGTTGGTTTTTTTTTTTTTTCAGATATCAACTAAAGTGTATTGTAAGAAAAGTATAAAGAATTATTTTTTTTCCCCTAGATTTTTATTTTAATCACCTAAAAATCATTCTTATGGAAATGAGAAAGACAAAAAGATTCCCCAGGGACTGAGAAACTTCACTGATTTGCATCATTAACACTGAAAAGAACTTGCCTGGAAATGGCCCCTTCACGTTTTCTTTTATTTACATTTCCAGACAAATACAAAATTAATTTCAACAAGAAGGTTTCTTGTAGATTCCTATCCCATTTTGATTAGTCTAGCCATTAAAACATGAATATAGCTTGCTGTGCTTTGATGGACTGATTCAGTCTTTGTTTAGTCTCTGCAATTCTTAATTTTTTTTATATTTTTTTTTTTTTTTTTTTAGTTTTTACTTCATTTATAAAGGGTTTGCAACATGGGGGCTCTGAGTGATCATTGACTATATTAACATTCATAATTAACACCAGTAATTATTAAGACGCTTTTGGAACAATTACCATTTGTGGCATGGAATGAGAGAAAAGTGACATTCATTTAACAAAACTCTGCAGTTTCCATTTAACGAGTCTGTCCAAGCATAAGCAAAAATAAAGAAAAAAAAAAACAACTGAGCAGACTAAATATATATTTAAATGCAGATAAATTTCTATGATAAAGTAGTTCTTTCAAGGCTCAAATCAAAATTTTAAACAGTTTACCTTCTTTGTGTCTTCTGAAGAGTTTTACGTAACAAACTTTCAGTGTCATCACTAATAGCAGTTCATGCCAAGGATTACTTTCTTAAAACTGCTACTCAAGCCCGGTGATTTGCAGTACACTTCTTATTACAGGATACATTATGCAGAAACCCTCTGCTATGTGATGGGACATGGCAACCCTGCTGTGAGAATGCCTATCAGTGCTTCTTTTAAGGCCCTTTCTCAATTGTCAGCAAAGTATTTTTTAAGGTTAAAAGGTGTAAAATTATTCTGAAACGCTTTTCTGACCTGTCGCCTATCACTGCAAAAAGCTATAGTTCATTTTTTTTCTAAAATTGTATTTTTAAAATGTGATATTATAAGAATAAAGCTAGTAAGAAAAATATAGTTTTCTATGCTTTTCATTATATTTTTTGTAATTTTTTCAGTACTGATACACATTAAGATCGTGAGTTCCTTTTTATTTCTGATTTTCTTCATTATGATTCTCACTTTCCTGTGAGTCAGTTATGATGTGCAATTAATGAGAAATGAGCAATTACAATAAAAATATTTTAATTTATATTTTTGTGGATTTTCAAATGAAATCCTGAATCATATTCTCTAATGTAAAAGTCAAATGCAGCAGGGTCATGAAGCATAATCTCATTTTACTGGTATATAAAGCTCACAAGATCTGTCATTCTTCAAGTACTACCTGTACTTTGATTGAAACAACACTGAATATCAGCAGGAAAACTAGAAGAAGGCTTCTATTCTTCAGACTGGTGGCTGGCTTTTATGGCTTTGCAAGCTGCTTAACTCTAGATTTCCCAGGCTACATGCACAATTCAAGGTCAATGATCCTATAGTTTTAAATCCTGTGCACAAGAGGTTACCATCTCCCATTGTCTGTAGCTTAAGATTTCCAATGGCAGCTAACTATTTATGTGCTGGTAAAATGCTGGAAGGTATCTGAAATCACTTTACACTGCATTTCATGGACTGTTCTATAGCGCAATCTTATCAGAGGGTACTGGAGAGCTCAGCCCTGCTGCAAAGAGGTGTTAGACATGGAGGGCCTGATTTTCCCTCTGATATGTGATACATGCACACAACAACGTGAGTTGCAGCCAGAGCCAAGAAGAGAGGTACAAGTAGGTGGTGCAGCTGAAAACAGATGTTGTGCTGGGTTTCTGCACTGAGTTTTGTGGCCCAAACCAGAAAACCAAGGTGATTACACCCAAGAATTCTTATAGCATAGCTACAAGAAGTGACAAAATCAATAAGAAGGCATTGTCATGTTGCACACATGAGGACGTTTGTATCAGTCCTTTCCAACATGGACTCATGTACTTTTCCTGACACCCACCTAAGCAGTCTGAGCCTCCAGAAAGGTTTTCTTCCTGTATCCTTCAATGCTGTTAGTGGTGAGGTGTGCAAGTTGAGCAACTATTGTGTACTGCACTGGCATTACCAAAAGGCAGACTGCACATTCTGCTTCACATTGATGTTACCATATCCTTTTTATTAATTGACTATATCTCATTGGCAGAAAGCCTCATCTTAGCCTGCCTGCTAGTACCTTGATAACCAAACAGAAGAAGGTTGCCATTCATACACACATAGATGACTGCACCTCATGTTTTTTGGACCACACAAGTATAAACTGCATGTTCCCCAGCAAGAAAACACTCCAGAGGTCTGCTCTCCAAGAGGCATGGCCTGGCCCAGCATCCCTGGGGGCCCTTCATCCCTGTATCTGTGCAGGGTTAAGAGCAGGGATTATCTTCAGCCAGCTCCTGGGCTCAGAAGCAAGTGTTTAGGTCTCAGACATGAGAACAGAAAGTGAGATCTTACATCACAGCACAAAGCACAAGGCAGAGGAGCACGCACGCTGTGCTCCAAGGATGATGACTACCCAGCCAGCAGTGCCTAGAGAAGCTTGCAATATCCAGCACAGAGAGCCCTAAAACTCCTATGGATGACTGCTTACTGCTATGCAAGATGGAATGATTTTTTCAGACAACAAACCTGCAAATTTCTAAAACTATAGCCAAGGATTTAAAATTCTATATTTAGAAGTTGCTAACAAATACAAAGTGCAAATGAGATCATTGTAGTATGTAGTATTTAGTTGTGAAAGTAAACATATGAATCTTAATACTGGATAATTCCAGATGAGATTGTTACAGGCATCACGGGATGATCTTTTAAGTTAGACCCTGAAAAATATGGTCATGGTATTTCAAAATATATATATGTGTACCCAGAGTGAAATAAGTCTCTCAAACTGAACAGTTGCTCTTCATTCCCTGTCAGTCTTCCTGCAGCCATTCTGAATGCACAACAGCCTTCTCTTACTCAGCTCCTTAAAAGTCCACCTTTTCCACAGGGAGAAATTCAAGGAAGTTATGAAGTGAAATCCACCTTTGACACTCTCTAGACACTTCGTCCTTGGAGAAGGCAATTTCATGTTCATCCTGAGGACTTTTAGAAACAGTCCAAATCCCAGGCATGAAGGTATGGAGTGCTCAAGGTCACACTAGCCAGCTCTTTGGGACCAGACTAAGACACTTCTTAATTTGAAACTTGCCAGACTCTCCTCACAAAGGTCTTGGGTGCAGTAGAATTCATCTGTTTTAACATTTTAAATTAATCTGTCTGGAATTAAGAGTTCCTCTTATCATATTGAAAGGAAATGTGCAAATCCAGAGGCATCTCACCCTAAAGTAGGTATCTATGATTGGGATCTTATTCCTGGTTGAGGATAAACAATTCATAGACCTACAAAACTAAGATTTGAGAAATATTTACGAGAAGCTGCTTTTGTTCTTCTGAAGCTCCACATTCAATTTTTTCTGCATCCAAATTCCAGCTGTGATCTCTGGATAAGTGAGGAATAGTAGGCAAGGTTATTGTCTCAATGTCATTTTACCTCTATGTTTACACTTCTTTCTAGGTAATAATTTCCATGACATTACCACAATGGAGACAATAGGGCAGAAGAAACCTAGAAAGTGCAATCCTCAGGACAATGAAAATTTTGTTTTTACAATATTTCAGAGACACTAGCCAAATATCTGCCAAAGGAGTTCCCTACACAAAATAGGAACCATCCCTAAAATGCTTCTTTTCTAAGTACCCACTGAAGCCAGTGGTTGGGTTCTGCAACAAGTCTGGATTGCAGGCATCTGTGGGAAATCATGCTCCACACTGTAGAATGATTAGGAGCACCTGTGCTCACCCATTAAACCCAGAACATGACTATGGCCGCAATCCCAAATAAACAGAAATCCTGCTGCTAATTACAGAGTCACAGGTTGTGGCATTTAATTATTATCAGTTAATGCTAAGGCTGTATTTTGGGCTCCAAGTCAGGGTGATGTCCTGGTCGTGTAAGAGTTCAAAGCCCTGCAAACCAGCAGCTTGAGGGCACAGCTGCTCTCCAAAGGTACAGCTGGACACCATAACCCATGGTGTTAAATAACCCACCATGGACACCATAACCCACCAACCTCATGGATGGTCAGGAATAGCAGGGAGCATGCCAGCAGTGCTGGGGAAGCCTTGCAGATTCAGCAGGATCCTTTGCTTGTGCAGCTTTCCCTGCTTACTGGGCCCGGTCTGAGATATTGAGCACCTGAGCTCTTTCTTGCCCAAAGAGAGAGGCTACAGACCCAGATAGTATTTTCCAAAGCAAGGCCATGGTAGGGAAGAAGTGTGATGTGCCTCTAAGAGTTAGTAGGGGCAGGCAGACATGAAGAAAAGAAGTCACATTCATCAGCAGTGTGCTCAAGACAGTTATATGCAACTATTATTTTTTAATTTAGAGGCACAAATTAAATAAATAAATGTCCATACAAGATAAGAAATTAACAAGATTATTTAATGTCCAAGCTATGAATGTCAAGAGATAAAAATTAGTGGAAATACTGCAACAATATCCAGACTTTTAAAATTATCTGATTTCATAATCTAAACCATCATATTTTTGCATAGTAAAATGCACTGATTTCAACCCAGTGTTTTTCATACATACTTAATATGAATATGTTGTTCTCACTTCTTGCACAAGACAGTAAATTTTTCTGTGCACTGTGCAATATAAAATAAAGGTACTACTTTTTTTCTGCCACTTCTTCCTTTTGTTCCACTGGCTTTCCATTTTCAAGGTTTCCCATACTTTTCAAAAGAACCCCATATTGCTGAAACTTTTTTTGCCTACTGCACTAGTGAGTAATTAAAACAAAAAAAGCAGCAACTTTATGATAATTTTTCATAAAAACCATTCACTAAAGCAGTGGACAAAGTGAAATATGGGTTTTAGCCTGCTTTTAAAACTACAGTGGTGTTACATATACATACATACATATGCATGCACACCATATAGATATACTTATAAAATACAAAGAATTCAGATGAGGTAATAGCACCCCCTTCTGAGAGTTAGGACCAGAGCTAATGCCCTCACTTTAAAGCAAATCTGGAGACTTTTTGTCATGGTGCTACAGCTTTTTGAATGCAGCTCCTACTTTGTGTTTTGTCCTACTGTGCTAAACTAGAGACATGTACACACTATTTACTTGGCTTTTATCTGCTCCTCACTCTGCCATTGTAAGAATTCCTTGGTTAAGATGCAGCACTTATAATTTGGAACTAGGAAGTCCACAAAAAATTATTTTCCACAGCTCACCCGTTCAATTATTCCATGTATAAAATAGTCCTTTGAAGTGGCTACTTTGCAGTCAGGGGACAGGTGGAGGGAGGTGTGAAGGGCTGGTGTACCTCAGCAGGAATGTCATTTCTCTCTTCAGCAACTCAGCTGTCCTGGGGGTGGAGCTTCATCTCTTTTGAGATGGACACAGCCTCCTCTTCCCCATTCCCTCTGCCTCCCCTCGTTTGAGGTTCGGGCAGGAAAGGACCAGGAGTCTGTCTCCCCCTTGTAGCAGCAAGGGTTTAAGTGGTATCTACAGCAGCTTCTGGGATCATACCCAGAGCCACTCTGGCACCACAAGGGCCACGGCAAAGCTCCTTGTGAGCCTCCCTTGCCAGGTACCTGCACCTGCAACCGTGGGCTTGGCTCCTCCCTTGGCCTGCCAAAAGGTTGACCCACCTGCCAAAGAAGGGAGGGTATTTTCCACACTCTAATGGAAAAACCAGGGCAAGATTATTTCCTACCTCATCCATTCCTCTCCAACAGCAAATTTCCCCTCAAGCAATTTCATCTCAATGGCAATGAGAAGATCCTTTCTCCATTTGCTCAACACAATGTGGGCTCCTTTACGCAGCGTGGTAAGGCAGCAGAGAGCAGCCCTGTGAGCAGCTCTGTCCCACCACACCAGCTTTTAGTGGCATCAGGCCACCCCAGCAGCCCACAGCTCACCAGCCAGAGACAAAATAAATCATACCAAATAACAGCAATCATGCCACAAAACGCTCAGAGAGCAAGTGAGAAATATGGCCAGGGCGAAGAGTCAAAAAGAGACTGTAACAGTGCTCCTGAAATTCCCACTTCTCTTTGAGAACTGATTTGTGGTATCCCTTAGCATATCCTACTCTGCATAAATAGTAGTTTGCAAAAACTTCTGTAGGGTTTGCAACAAAGCACCTCAGGAATAGCAGAAGGTTATTTACTCTTCTCCTTTTTTTTTTCTTTTCTTTTTTTTTTTTTTTGAGCTGCAAAAGAAATAAATGTGTTTGATGGAAGGTGCTAGACTAAGAAAAATAGTGAAGGATGCAACTTAAAGCACAGAAATCCACATGACACTGAGCTGTGTATAATTTACCATGACAAATCAGTGCTCTAGCAGAAAGAGAGTCACAGCATGTGAAGAAAAAAATTAGTGCAAGCTGAAGATAAGATAGACACCATTTTCTACTTGTAGTGCTAGGAAAAAAAAAGTAAAAACTCAGCCAAACAAATAGAAAAAAAAAATCAGCAATACTGAAAGGGAAAAAGGCTCAACCAGGTCATGTTAAAAGGTATGCTCCACAGAACTGCCACATCAGAAAACCATATCATCATAAGGAAAATATTACAGCTGAAAAATTATTAAAGTGCACAAAAAATTTATGTAATAATGATTAATTTGATGGAAGACCCTTCAGCAGAGTTTTTTGCAGCCCAAAACCTGTAGCAAACAATATGCCAAGGTAACTATGAATAAAGTTATGGAGATAAGAACTTATAAAATTATTACAGTCCATAAAAGTGGATGTACCTGAAGCCCAGATTAAAATGGTACTCAGTACTTGGTTTTGGCTCAATGTTGTTATGTGCTGGGCTTTTAGCACACAGAGAGTGCAAAAATGAAGCTGATTTGAGAGAAAGAGTTCAAAGCATACCTACACACTTGGGATCTTTCAGGTCAAGGGTAGCAAGCCCCCAAGCTAATGCCTACATTCCCAAGACATATGCACAGATCAAGATGATCATAAATTCATACAGAAAATAAAATACATTTATTTTATTATAAATGGACAATAAATGGACAAGCATTTGTGTTTTGTTATGGAGTTTTTTTAAAAAAATGACCTCTTGTAAAACAGAAGCCATGGGAAGGGTAAATGGCTTCTCCTGGGAGCACAAGGGAGGTTGCAGAGAACCTCTGACCTGGAAATCCCATGCTGAGCAGGATCATCAAGAGCAAAGAAGAGCTTTTCCTTGCTCTCTCTAGGCACTGACAGTTATCCCCAGAAGAAAACTGTATTATTGTGCCTGGAAGAAGTGCACACTCATCCACTCCCATCACAGCTCAGGTACTGAAATCCCTCAGCTGGCCCCTTGGAGAGTACAACTGATTCAGAGGCATTTCAGCTTTACTGCCAGCCAAGTCCATTTACTCTTCTCATCTCTAACAGCTCCTGCCCTGCTCAGTGTTTGGCAGGGCTGGGCACACCTGACTCTTCAGCCCTTGCAGCATGGGATCTGACCTCCTGCTTCCCCCAGTGTGGCTGGGAGGCAGGGCATTACCCAGGCATACACTGGGACCTCTCTGTTGCCAACAAAATGTTTTCCAGAATCACCAGTAAATAAAAATGGCACCTCACCAGCCACAAAAGGAATGCATTAAAACAACAGCATAATTATTTGAGGTGAGAATAAGAGACAAACCCTTGTATTACCAACGGTTCTAAATCTGTACACCTAGCTCAAAAAAGTCTACTGGATTAGATTTGGAGTGGAAGCTAAGACAGGACTTTGAAAGACAACATAACAGATTTTGTGATGAAATAGGAAGCTGTCATGCAAGAAAAGAGACTCTGAAATTTTTCCTTCATGCTATTTTTTACATTTCTGTCATAGTTCTCCTAATCCTTTGGAACACTTGGAGGCTTAAAATTTCCATTGACTATTTTTTCTTTTCTTCAAAGAAAAAATATCCTTTCAGTAATCTAACTTTTCTACTGTTTCTTTGAAGTTACTGTCAAAGATGCCCACATCTCAAAAGATGGACTTTGTGAAAAGACTTTGAACCAATCATAACAAAAATAATCACAGTGGAAAGGATGCAGAGGCTGAGGACATGCCTCTCATAAAGGTTAGAGGCTATCTATGGAAGTGTAAAATATACTATGCAACAGGAAACTGTTCAATAAATTATAATCCTGTTATTCTGAGCAGCATGAATTTGAAGTGTTCAAGCAGTCCACAGAAAAGTTGAGACAAGGTTTGGGATATGATCAACTGTAGAACAAACTATGTACATCTGCCTGGCAGTAAACATTCAAAGATCAACCAACCTAAGCAGTAAATTACAACAAATTACTTTCTTTGTGGGAAAATATGTTTAACAACATCTCATCCCAAAAAATTCAAACAAAAATTCTAGCTCAGTAGGCTAACAAACACCTTCTTTTGAATTTTGGGTGGGAATATAAATGTTGCACAAACCCATGGAACAATCAAAATGCTAAAGTGTCATACAAATGGGGTACAAGTGATGGGGGTGACTGAAAGTCCAACATGGAACTGTCACCCCAGTGGCAGGGGACTGTGGTGGCACAGTGAAGCCAACCCCATGGCAAATGGCCTCTAAGTGCCACAGCCTGCTGATGGAAACAGGCAGTGCAAGCCACCATCTCCCTCGAGGCTGGAGAGCCACAGCCAAATGCAAGCAAGGTTCCAGCAGCTCAGCCAGCCCGTGTCCCCCAGCTGAGACACAGCAGCTGCTGCAGTGCCCCAAAGGACACTGAAATGCTCCAGCCTTCAGCAGGACAGGCCATGCTTGCTGCAGGCTGCTGTGCTCAGCCAAGAGCCTAAGCAGATGTGTTTTGGAGAGCATCCAAGGAACTTATGCAGGAGATCAAATCTTTAGCCCTGTCTCTTGTGTGCTGCCAGGTGGACAGGTAATGCAGTACAAACACATTGGTACAAAAGAGTCTCACCAGGCAGGCACCAGAGGGATGGAGTCCCTGCTGGCCAGAGGGAAAGAGAGTCCAGGTTTGCTGTGGGATGCTCTCATGGATCAGTGTGTGCCAGGGCCTGGGGCTCCCTCCTTACTCTGTTGATATGCTCTCACACCAAGCTGAAGTGGCTCAGTTGGATCCAGCACCTCTTGATAATCAGTGAACATAAATGTGGCACTGAATGGAGGCACAGCATTCTCCTCCAGTGCTGGCAGGACTGTTCCCTGCTCCAGCCCCTCTGCTCAGCATGACAGCACATCAGCAGGCCACGCTGAGAGGAGAAACAACACGAGGCACAAAGGAGCAATGCTAACAGAAGCAGGGGGATATGGCAAAGGAGAGCTGAAAGCCCACGAGCAAAGAGCAGAGAGAAGGAAGGAAAAATTAGGTTGATGAGCATCTGAATGAAGACTTTATGGGGGGGGAAAAGGCAATGTATTTCCGTGCTTGCACTTTTCCCTTTACACAGGCAAAAGCAGAGGCAGAAATGATGGTTTTTGTACTATTCATGATGAAATTCAGAAAGGAAATAGAAAAGAGATTCAAAGGCAGGGCTCTGAGAGCTCCCACTCCCAGGCTGCTAGGCCAGTAATTTTCAAGCTGTGGTCCATTGTGACTTGCACCGCCAGGCTGTGTTTACCCTGTGACTTAGTGCCAGCAGTACTGCTGGATAAGGCCTTTCAGCAGATCAGCATCAAATCCTATTTTCAAAGAATTAAAACAGAAACAACGACAACAACAAAACAAAAGCCTCATTAAAAAAATTGCTCTGTACAAAACCTTGTTGTGATATTCTATATTCTGGACAATTCCTCCATCAACTTTTAAATGAGCATATTTGGGCATTATAAGATGTCTATTTTGTGTGGATTTTGTGAGCATTGTGAAATATATATGGTTTCAAAGCTTATCAGTTGTGTTCTGGCTGAGAATGTTCCTGTAGTTCTCCTTTATGTTCCTGCACACATCTTGTGCAAGAACATAAAGGAGAACTACACAATCTAAACAATGACAGTCAACTTGAATGAGAAGTAAATTTGAAATTACTGTGGCTTTTCAGTACTCATACTCCACCCTGCTCATGTGTTTTGAGAGAAGCACTGCTGGGGCACTGAAGGATGCAGCCATGAATCTCAGTATCAGCCACACAAGGCCTGATGTGGGCTCAGATAACTTCTACTTCTGTGCCACTGTGATATTGATACCTGCTAAGTCTCCATGAACTCCTTTGGCTAATGTGAATAGAAAGGCAGACATAAAAATCTAGAGAAAATGGTCCTGGTCACCCTGAACATGGAAAGGGTAGTGAAAACTCTGGAACAACCCAGGCAAAAAATTTTTCTCAAATGACTAAACCAGACGGTAGAACAGTTGGCTCACACTGTAGTTTTGCAGCTAAAATGGCAAATGTCCTTTCCCTTATCTGATGTTCTGTTCCATGACCTGTTTAACAGTTTCCTCTCTTTCACTCTCTCAAGCTCAATGCTTTTATTTTATCCTTCCTAATTAACCTTATGTCTTCTTCTGTTTCTCTTGCCCCTCTCACCCCAGTGATTTTGTCCCCTTGCTGGCTGGGATGTCAGCCTTGGTTTGATCTCCTACCACAGTAGCTGCTTTTTCCTCTAGGCAGTCTCCAAGTGAGCTGATTTGTAAGGTTTTTATTTATTTCTCTCTTAAATCACCTCCCAAGCCCCTCTCTGCCACAGCAGTTACAAGAAATGAACCAGTGATAAATGGTAGGGATAAAGGGCACTTGATGAAATGAAACTAGATGAACTAAAGTGTGTCAGATGGTACATTTATGGTTTCTTTCTCCCATATCTACCATTTACAGCCCACTTCTCAGAGCAGAAATTAAAGATTAAACATAGTACTTCATCCAGTCCCAGAGTACACTGGCAAGTGCAATACAGCAAATACACCAATGAAGGTTACTTCAATTACCCACACAGAGGCTACTGATGGCATATATATAATCATGCTATGCAATGCTGGAAGTTTTTTTATGACCAAGCATAGTCCTGGAGTAAATTACTCACCTCTTCTGAAAGACCAGCAGCACAATGTTCTAGAGCACCCACTTGCAACAGAGAGAGGAACACCAGTGAACAGCAGGCATGATTTCTTTGCACCTAGATGTGTGCCTTGAGAACTCCAGACCCCACAAGTCACATCAGAAAGCTAAAGAAGCCCAAATTCAAGCCAACCAGCTACTTACTTCTGTAATTAAAAATTGTGACACAATCACAGCAACAACAATTGATTTCCTCTATCCATGGTCAGTAGCCACATTCAGTTAACTCAGATGTGTGCTGGGGTAGTAGAGCACGTGCTGGGGTAGTAGAGCATGTGCTGGGGTATTAAATATTCTGCAAGGATATTATAACTGAAAGGACACCAGTAAAAGTCACAGTGTGAATATTTTTGCCCTGTTACTGCATCTTCTGACTTTCCTGCTCCGGATGCCTTTGTCTTTTCTACAGTCTCTCCTAAATGAAGAAGCCAAGCACATGTGTCAGAGGGTGCATTCCCAAGAACGCTTAGGAAAATCCCAATATAATACCAGGAATACAACTTCAGCAGGCACATGAGCTCTGTTCTCCCCTGGCTGCAGCAGTCACACTTCTGAGCCTGCATTTCTTGCCTGGAACAGCAGTCACTTTGCTATCTGTCCAGCCAGCATCCTTTTGTTGATCAGTGAAGTTTTGGCACTGCAGATGTGATAAGAATAAAAACATTTAAGCAATCAGTTAATCTAACAAATATGTTAAATATAGTGAGACAATGCCCACTGCTTTCATTGGCACCAGACATAAATCTCAGAGAAAATTGCACAGATGCAATCAGAGTTGAACACGAGAAGTGTTTGGCACATTTGAGCTCTGCTACCCTGAAGATAAGACTTGAAAAAAGGACACACTGCCTATCAATACCTTCACAGAGCACACCCTTTTGAGCTCTATAAATACATTACATTCTCACCACAATACTTTTTTTCCCCCTAGGACTGTCTTTAAACATACATGCCCTCATTTCTACCCTGAGATTTTTTTTAGCATCCTTCTGATAACTTTCTCTAGCTTTGAATTATTAGTGAACTACTTAATTGTAGCTAACATTTTCTAACATTACTCAAAATCCCTGCCAATACAGAAAGCTATTTATAAAAAAAGTACTTTGAATAAAATATTGAATAAAATATTTTGAATAAAATATTTGTAATAAGGCAGTTTTCAGCTGTTTGCAGGTGCCCCTCACCGTGAAATCTTACTAATGAAAGGTGGGAAACAACTTCCTGGAGGAGACTGCTCTGAGATTTTCAATTAAAACAAAGGTGTTTCACACTGTAATGGCTGAGTGGTGTCTCCAAATTGAACACAATGACTCTTCAGGGAATAGTTGAATTTTCCAGGTAATTAGTTTTATCAGAAACTCTCCTAAATTATATAGACAGTTGTAAAAAATAACTTTTTTGAGACTAGACCTTGTTTTCCACCTCCCATTTTTAAGTTCCTCTCGTGACAAAGTTGATTTTTTCAACTTTCAAATATGTTTTCTACTCACTCAAGGTAAGAGAATTTCTTAAAGTTAATTCAAATTAAATTTTTAATGCATTTTAGGTAAATCTTATTCAGCTTGCCTGTGTGCTTTTCTCTTCAGAATTAAAGTTGTCCTGACCTAAAAAATTTTAAACCATCACAGCAGGAAATAAATTAAACCAAGAACTAAAACCTTTTGAATTTTGAATGAGAATGTATAGGTAAGTTTTTTAATATGATTTAACTTAATATCATACCTCTATTCATTCACAAGATATCTTCTGAGTGATCACAACAAGATTATTCTTAGATTGTTAAAAAATTATCAACTATTAGTACCAGTTCAGAGTTAAAAAGAAAGTTCAGTAGCCTTAAGACAAGGTGAGAAGCTTCAACTTCTCTTACAGCTCCAGAAACAGCCCAATTGGTATTTCCATACAATACATGCCTCCATGCCTCTCTGGTTAGAAGCCAAAAGTCTTTCAATATTTGAATTGTTGCAGCCACAGGAGGCAAAGGAGCCAGCAATGAAAACCACCAAGTCTGCTTGAGCATCAAGAGATGTTTGGACAGTGCTCTCAGGCATATGGTGTGGTCCTTGGGGTTATCCTGTGCAGGGCCAGAAGTTGGACTCAAGGATCCTTGTAGATCCCTTCCAAATCAGGACACTCAATGATTCACTGACAATTGTCTGATACAAAAATATTACAGTTTTTTGCCTTGAAGTTCCAGTGACACCTCAATATGAGTTCATGAAGTCATAAAGTGTGAATTGATCTGTCAAGACTGGCAATGCCTTTGCTGGTTTTAACCTGCTTAAGAATAATTAGAGAGCAAGAAAATACTCCAGCTCATTTTTCTCTTGTTGAACCCAGGAATGTCTCCCAGCTCCCACATTTAGCTGTGCACCCCAGCTGTGTCCAAATCCAGGACAGGGGAGGATCTGGCTTACAGCACCCCCTTTAGCTCAGTTCCTCACTCTAGTTCTCTTGTCTTCATGGACAAAACCAAGGACCACAGACTGGAAAGAGCTGGGCCATATCTCAGCATAATCCAGCCAGTTGGGGTGCCAGAGAAGAGGATATGTTGCAGAATTATTGAGGCAAAATCATAGACACCACCACAGGTAGGCTGAAGCAGGATTTCTCTAAATCTCATTGATACCCAAGTCAGGTTCCATAGAAGACCAAGGCCCCAGGCATGAGAGCAGTTTTATAAAAACCCTTCACAGGAGGTAGATGAAGACAACCATTCTTTCCATAATGATATGGCTGGCAGAGATGAGAAATATGCAGGGATGAGAAAGAGATTTTGCTAAAACCAGCCAGGACAATAGAAGGTTGCACTCCGTGACCTTACAGGAACCAAAATACTGATATCCTCCAACTGGTCAGATGATGAGGGAAAGATTGCTTTGGCACTGCTGACTAAGCCTGAGGTAGAGAGTTTTTGATCTCAGAGTTTGGAAGAATTTGACACAGCTCAGGAACATAGATGAGAGTGAACATGAACTCTTTTCTCATGTGCCACACTCCAAACTATGACCTTGCCTCTAAGACAAAGGTTTATACAGACCTACAGATATATGGCAATAGCTCTGATGTGGCTTTGGAGGCCTAGGACCGTCCCAGAGGCCATGGACTGGCTTGCAGGAAGGGTTGTTTTTCTATTGAACTGATGTATCCTGAGAACAAAAACCCCATGTTGATGTAGACATGTCTGCCTAATATGGACAGACTTCACGGGTGGGTTTACACCCATGTAAGATGACTGTTGACATCACAACCCTGCCCTCCAATTTCCCTATGTGAGAACATAGTCAGGGAACACCTATTTGGCCACTTTGAAGGCATATTCTCTACACCATCATGGAAAATGCACCATCTGAGCATCTCAAACAATTGAGAGCTGGGAAGGCTCAGAGTTGACTTCAACTCACTGGCTTAAGTTTGGTGTGAGACCTTCAGATATGCCACTGCACTGCCCTGCTCCACAGTGTAGCCCTGGCTCAGCACAAAATAATTTGTTCAGTTTTCAGAGTTACCCTGCCTTTTTCCATTGGTTAAATGAAATATTGAAACTAGGCAGGAAATCCCCCAAAGTTTAGCACCCAGGGTAAAAACTGTATTCCAGGGATTTCAAAGCACTTATACTAGCCTGTAGGTAAGTGGGCTCAAAGTTAGCAGGAGTGGCAGATACAGAACACAAGATAGGTTCAAAGTTGTCCACAAATAAACACATCTACATTGACAATTTTATAGCCAATGAAGGCTATAGAAGACTGCAAGGTATAAAACTATTTGGTGGAAGGTTGTATACTCCTAGAGTACCATTGACATCTAAATATTGTCCTTCAATTTAACATACCTGAAGCCTGCAAGGCCAGCAGTGCAGAAGTCTTGAAGATAGACATTAAAGAATTTCAGCCTTCCCCACAAAATTATTTTTCTCTCAGGTTTTGCCAGGTTTAGAAAGCTATAGAAAGGGATCAAAACTTGGGGCAAACAAAGTTCTAAATAAAAAGAAGAAAGTCTGAAACTTCTGGGGAGTTACTGGAAAAGAAATTACAGCTTGCTAACATCTTCCCATCAAATTTCAAAAATTCTGGATAAAATGTCATGCAGTCCCCAGCCCTGGGATACAACCTCTTTGAAACCTGTGGGCAATATTACAAATATGAGATTGGGTATGCATGTACCATTGCACACAAGTTTTGTGAGCAGACACGAACATGGAAGTTCACACAATAATTAAATAAACAGAAAGCAGAGTAGCTGGGAAGATTCCAAACAGCACGTCTTATTTACTTAATCACTCTGCAAACACATTTCAGATTATTCTGGTTTTATTAGTTTTATCTTAAAATGCAAATCACATACTGTAGTTTTAATGACACAATAAAATAGAAATAATTTTTGGCATAAAGATCTACTGAATAGATTTCTCCCCCACCAAACTGGCTTGTCCGACACATCCTCTGCTCAGTTTTAGTTCCTTCTCTCCATAGCAGCTCTTTTGGTAGGACGCCAAAGCCTGTCAATTAACAGTAAGCCTATCCCTTATGAACAGAAGCAGGGACTGTGATCATGTTCAACTAAGATCAAGGATTAGTAAATCAGCATGGCACCAGATTGCAGGCACTATTTAAACCCCAAAAGCCTACAAGCTACAGCAGCAATATTATATTCCATCTGGATGTGGAGAACAAAATCTCATAGTTACAGAGGAACTCACTTTTTACCTTTCCTGTGCAGGCAATTACAAGTCAACTTAAAATGAGCCCTGATTTAATCATGTTGGCTCTCTCAAATGCCAGTTAGGAAATAACCCCATGCTGCCACTGCTGGTATCTTATCAAGGACTTTCCATCAAATTACACATATTTCATTACACCTACTATAAATTACAGAAGGCTGAATTTTTACAAGCAAACCAAATATTGCACCAAAGCTGGCACAAAGGTTTCTTTTTAGAGCTTGAAGAAGTGTAATGCTATCTCACCCCTTGCCTGGCACATGGGGTTGTTTCTGCTGCTTGCTGCAGAATCAGGCACACTGCACATGCTGAAATGTTTCATTTATTTGATAAACAGAGTTTGAGTTCAGGGCTTTGGCAGAAAATGGCCACCCACTACAGTGAACATCCCATGTTTCCTCTAATCATTCTTTCCCTCTGGGATTTTTAATTTTTTTTTCCCTCCTTAAGAAAAGCATAGGTTTCTTTTATCCCAGATCAAGTGACAAGAGAAAGAACTGAGATGTTTGCTGCCAGGTAAAACACAAAGTCATGGAGGTCCAGGGGGATCTCATTCCACAAACCTACTGCCAAGCTGAAAACAAATGATATTATCAGAAAATGATCACAGAAAGCAAGCCTTGCTCAAAGAAAAACAGTCTTTATTAACCTCTCTCTGAAATTACCTGAAAGCAAAGTCAAAGAACAATGAGGGAGGGTGACCTGCCTCACTAGTGCTGCTCCCACCAGCCATCCTCAGCTGGAGCAATGCCCCGTGCAGTGCCAGACTGCTGGTGTTGAAACAGCAATAGCTCTGCAGCCAGAGAAGACACCTGGGCCTTTAGGCAGAGGTTTTGCCTTAACACTGCCTCTCTTGCTGAGCAATAATTTCCTCTATCTGAAAATTAAAACAGAGGAAAGCTGATGCTATTATTTTTCAGCCTTAGTGCCTTTGACTTCTTTTTTCTATGACAAGTGTCATGTAAGGAGGGAGTGAAGCCACCAGCTGAGAGGTCCTAATCTAATGCCCAAGGGATGTCTTGTGAATTGAACTACATCTGTTTTATAGCTGGCACATGGGCTATTTCTACACACTGGGACCCCAGAGTATGTCAGTTCTTGGTCTGGGTGGCTTTTGCAGCCACTTTGCCATACCACACTGGGATGAAAACTTGGCAGCAGCCAGACTCTCTCCTCCCTCCCTCTTGTCCACTTTCCTGGTGAAAGGCAGACATGCACCCAGCAGTGCCCCATGGCACTGCCCAGACAGATGTCATTTGGCATCAGCAGAGTACCACAACACAAGGGATGTGTGTCCAGGCACACTGTGTATATTTGCACTTTTGTTTGGGATTCATCTGTCCTAACCTAATAGATTTGATAGTTAAATGTCTGTCCCTAAGCTGGCCACAACTGGTTGCTTGCTCAGAAAAGAGAAAGAAGCACTTTGAAGGTGTGATTCATGCCATCTTAAAGCAGATGCCAAAAATATGGTCAAACTCTCTTCCAATTAATATAAAGGCAGTCAGGGACATGAATGCACACAGAAATTTATTCTGTGGATATCTAAAGCTAGCAGATACAAGTTTTAGTCCTGGTGACTCTGCAGCATGGCCCCCTTCGCTGAACACCTGGAGTTTACTGGGATGAAAGTGATTTAAAGTCATTGTCCTGTTAAGGACAACAATTAATCTGAGACTCCGAATAACATAGACTTAATGTCAATTATTTACTTCCACATTGCACACAGACCCTGAAACAAAGGATGGAGCCAGCAGATATCTGTAATTCACTGCAGGACATATTAACCAGACTCATCTGGTTTTGACCTCTTTAACAAGTATCCCACCAAAACCAATTAGCAAATCAGGTTTCCTCCTCCCTCAGAGTGCTCAGTTCAGAAATCCCTCTTGCTCAGGTCTTCCCTTTGGGCAACATGGCTATCAGCATGGATAGTAAGCATCAATCATCTTTTTTGCACATCTGCTGTGCTGTGTAAAGGAATTTCTTGTCTTTAAATGCTTATGAGAGGGAAGGGCTGAAAATCTCTCAATCTCTTTATTAAAAACATTTTAAATTATGTTGCCAGTCGTCCTTCCTGGAAGAGCCATTGAAATCCCTATGCATAGCAGTGTTTCTTCTAGTGACAAGTCTAAAAAGAGACTTTCTTCTATTTCCAATTTTGCAGGCCAAGCTCCTTATTTATAAATATAACTTTCAGTGTAAATTTAAGTCCAAATAGCCTAGGAAAAGCTAGCATATTCTTGAGTACTTTGCTGAAAATGTCAAACAAGTCATGGTGCAAATACTGAGTTTTGTCTAAGAGAATTGTCTTCCATGTCTGTCATGACAGAGGGACTGTTTTAGGAGAAGAGCTTTCTTAAAAGTCAGGACCTTTAATTTAATCAACACCTGAAGATCACTAAAGAGAAAAGAATTGCTATGCAAATGAATTATTTCTAGTGATACTATCAGGTTTGTCCCTTTAAATTGTACTTGCAAGAAAAAAATAGTTTGTCTCACTTGATGTTTAAGCTACATAATTACTCAGATGGACATTTATTGGCTTGCCTGGTGTCTGATGGTCTCTGAACAGCTAAGTAAGAGAAAGGAATGAACAGGCTGCAGAAGTTCTGATTGTGAAACAATTGCTCTTTGGAAGTGTTACCATGCCAAGTGGAAATACAAGAACTGAATGTAATTTGGCATTGCTAGAACTTGTTAGTGCTTTTTCTTCTCTTAGCAGTATCCTCATGTGACAGGATTTGGTTATGAGGAAACTCCTAGAGCAATGCTCTATCTGGTCCATAAGGACTTTCAAAGCCTGTTTAAAAAGAGGGAGGAGAGATGGCAAAGGGAATGGAGATCTACAGGAAAAATACAACGAAGCCTGGTGTAGATTTCCCAGCTCCCTTTAAAGCCAAGATGTAAAATCCAAAAGCTCCTCTGTGTCCTTAATTCTCAAACTAGGAAGTAAATGTACACAACCATTTTTTCTACCCCAACTGTGCAGAAAAACATTTCTATTGCTGAATTCTATTTATGTGTCTCAGTAGAAGATATGAAATAAGTTTTAAAAAGTATCCATTGCCAAGTACAATGGTATTTTCAGCAGAAATTTATTATTATATTTGTTAACTAGAGGCTGAAATAATAAATAATCACTAATGCTATCAGCTGATGGGTAGCATTTTTGTCAAACAGCGAAAGCTACTAACAAGCAGTACTACAGTTTCATAACAGGGGCTTTTATTCAAACAAAAAATCCCCACAGGTTTTAGGATTTTTTTTCCTGCCGATCTTCTGCTGAGCTTATCAAGCTGAGCAGTCATGGAATCAATCTCACTGCGGAGCTGCAATTTCTCCCCAATTCATGAAGCTTAAAATCACAGCTTTGGCAGCAGCCCTCCCACCCACCCACAGCTTTCATGGATCCAGATATAATGTAATTTTATTTTTATCCTGTATGGTTTTACATGGAAACTCAGAAATATATTTGCACCATCACAGAGTGTCTGTGAAAGTAGCAGGAAAGTAAAATCTGCATTTGCGAGTTCTAGGAGATCTTTCAAATTCTCCAGTCACCAGTGCCTTTTGGGGGGCAGGAAGAAGAAAGAAAGCAGCTTTTTCTTTGCAGGTAGATGACAAAGTGATTGGATCTACCTTCTACTCTGATGTTGATTCCCTTATCTTGATGGACTACTCATACAGTTGTAAAACCACAGGACTGCTGAAATCCTGGTTATACCCCTGTCCTCTATGCCCAAAGAAGCTCAAACATTCCGATTCCTTTTTAACAGATGTCAGTCTAACATGTTTTTAATACCTTCAGTAATAATGAAATCTCCCAGTGTTATTGCAATATTTCTGCTTCCAGAGTTGGCAGGTTTTTTCTGTGTCTGACCTGAATTTGTATTTGTTGCAGTATAAGTCTGTGGTTTCTCTCCCATTCACCTTAGACAAGAACAGTTCAGTCCATCCCTACTGCAGCTTTTCACGTACTGAAAAACCCGGCATGTCGCACCTCAGTGTTCACTCAGCTAGTGCAAGCAGGATTGAGATGCTGTTTGCTGGAGCTCTGATCATTTTCACTGCTCCTCCTCCAATTACTCCTCCCAAAAAGTGGCACCCCAAACTGGACACATTTCATACAAGGCTTTGCTAATGCAGAGCAGAAGAAGAGAACTGGACACGACATGTCCAGTTTTTTTATTGCTATTTATACTCCCAGCCTTTCCAGTTTGTCTCCTATTTGCCAGGAACATTGGAATTCTATTCCTGGACCAGCATGCCAGCATCCCCTCTCAAAACACACAAAATATTATTTTCTTTTTTAATCTCTGAGTATGCATGTTTTGGTACTGTTGTTTGTAATGGGACAACCTACACAAAGCCTGCATTTTTTTTATTTCAAGAACTTTATCAAAGTTCATGCATATACACTTGAAATCTGGCTTTTGTTTCAGAGTGGTTTGAGATTTTTTTCCACTCTTTGTTTCACTTTGTTTTTTCTCAGCACAGAATGAATACGATCAAAGGAAATAGTCACCAAGGTGAAATAATGACTTGTTACAAGACACTTGAAAATTTCTTGTTAAAACTAATGTTTTCTTGGTAAATAAGTTCAAGGCTAGGAATAAGCAACCTATTCTACCAGGATACTATATGCAATAGCTGGGCAGGAGAGCAAATACTATAAAAAAGGAAAAATACCTCAACATTATTCTTCTGCTAACTATGAGAGAAGATTAATTCTCTAATAATTCAAATAACTGCTTGGGAAGAAATCTGACATAACAAAATTATTTGTAGGGCAAATAAATGTTTGAATAAATCTGGGTTAGGTTTAAATGCAGGGGTGGCATTTAAATACAGTTGGGGCTTAAATGCAGAGCATTAACAAACATTTGCCTAAGAAATTTCATTGATCATCTCAATTCCTTATGCCATGGTTTTCTCTGACATAGTTAAATGTCAGATGGTTAAATGTCAGATGTCCCACAAAAATAAAGGAGGCTGATGACTTCTTCTCTGAAGTGCTCTGAAGTGGGCTTAAGCTGTTGAGACAGATAAACAAAAATTAAGACAGTTTTTTTTTTTACTGTGACCATGACTCATGATTGTTCCTGCAGTCATTTTTTTTTTCAAGTATGTATCTAAAAATGTTATGAACAGAACCGCCTTCTCCTAACACAATGCACACCCATGCTGTCGACTGACCTCGCTCCCCAGACAAATCCTTGGTCCTGTACTTGTGTTATCATGCTCCTAAACTCTCTTTTTTGGCATGAAACAGCATCCAGGTACAGCATGAGGGGACAGAGTGGTGACAGCAGACAGGCTGGGTGACACTGCTGCAACCTGCCTGGCTCCCAAACGCAGCCCCAGCCTCCTTCACCCACCCTGCCAACCCTCACCCCACATACTGCCACAGCCTGGGGTTTGTGCTGGAAAACCACTGCTCTAGGGGACTGTGGCACAGCCCTCTCATCACTTCTCAAGTCTGGAACTGAAGGATCACATGAAAAATAGTAAGTAGGTCTAAAGGGGCACCACATGAGACCCAGTGTCCCACCACACATGGATGTGACTTGACTGTTTTAGGGAGGAGGAGGCCTGAGCAGTGGAGAAAGACTTTTCCAAGTGATAGATAGACAGATTTGATGATCTAGAGAGGGGAAATCTCTCAGTCTACATTGGAAACCCTGTCTTAGGCTTCACTTTTCTCTGAGATAGAATTTTAGAAATGTAGGGCATTATTTAAAGAATGCTGCCTTTGCCAGGAAAAATTTAGGTTCAGAGTGGGTGAGTAGGTTAGATGGACTGGTGAAGACTTGCCTAGAGCAGTGTCAGGTTCTGGGTCCTTGGCTACAGGCAAAAATGAGCTACATTTGCATGTTGCCCTGAAACAGGGGTCTTTGAGGTCTAAACACACTTCCTAATGAAGTAAGATTTATCCTAGAGAAGATACAGCAACAGTTTTCAAATATGTAGAGGGCTATTGTAAGTACTCATTTTTTATTGATACATCTTGTCCACACTTCTTTATTGATATGTGATCTGTGAGGGCTGGAAAGCACAGATTTAAGAGCAGCAGAAAAACTTCAGGTTAGGAGTGACAAATGAAAGGAGAAATAGAGAAACAGTTGGACAGAAGGTCAGAGGGGAAAATGGGACCTCTAACTTCAGGTTGCTTGCTTAAGAACAAGTTGGGTGAGACTCCCTAAGCAATTGGAGTGTGTAGATGATTCTGCTTTGGGAAGACCTGAGGTTGCATCCATGGCTCTACCGAGGTTTTATGACTGTTGCTGTGGGTGCATCATAAGTAGGATAGAGAAATGAGTATTACTGATTAAACAAGAGGCTGCTCAGAAGCACAGCATTGCATAAAGCAAGGATGGCTCTGTAAAAGCAGGCAAAAGTTCCTTGGGGAGCTCTAATCTGTGAGTAGCTACCAAGTCTGGCAAAGATTCATATGCTTTACACAGCCAGCATGTGAAAAAAGCAAGACAAGTTAAAGGTAAACTTCACATTCAGGTGCTGGAGCATGTTCATAGAAGAATGGGGAAGATGAAGAGATGGGGAAGGTTCTAGAGAACAAGAGAACAAGTCTTATGAGGAGTGGCTGTGAGAACTGGGGTTCTTTACAGCAGCTTCTTTTGAGAAGGAAGAATACAAATAAAAAAAATGAGTAAGAGTGCCTACGCTTATTATTACAAGAACTGTCTTCTTTTCGCTAACTATTTCTGTTACTATAACAAAGCAAATCATAATTAACTAGGGACCCAAAGATTCCTCACATTCCAGCTAAATCCTGCAATTTTTCTGTCCAAAAACTCTCACTAGATTTTCTTAACAAAACTGTTAAAACCTACATAGCAGTGAAGCTCCTGTCTCCAGTCTCCCCGGGAACAGGGGCTTCCTGGGGCTGTGTGTGCAGTTAAACCTGCATCCACAAAGCCAGCAACAAAACTCACACTAACCCAGGTGTGCTCCCACCCTCACTGTCCTTGAATATGTGAGCACAAAGCCACACACTCCCTCCAGTCATATAAATTTTGTCCACAAAGTTGGGCACATGGGTGTTTTACAGAATTTTTAGTCTAACCCAACTACTTTAGTTGATGTGTCAGAACCTTGATTGCTGCAATCGCTCTTCTCTCCAATGTTCACATTAACAAATTGTTCAGCCTTGGTGTGCTGTGTACTCACTAAAAGGAAAACTTTGTTTTCTTCTGGAGATGGTACTTCAGAAATGTAAGCACATAGAAATGCAGAAATGTCTTTTGATGAGTTGAGTGTCTTGTTTGTGACTGTATCTTCTCCATAAAGCTGTACCTGCTTTGTGCTTTTCCTGTGACCAGTCTTCGGGTTCTTTTAAGCCTTGCATTCACTGATCACTGTGTTAGATTACTGTGTTAGATCTCTTCTCCTTCTCCATTTCCTTTTCTTCTCCTCACCTCTCCTCTCCTTCCTTCTTTCCCTTTTTCCTCCTTTTCCATGTTCCTAAGAATCTGCCCTTGTTCTTTGCTGATCTGTGAGTCAACAGCACCTCAAAGACATTGAGGTGCTGGAGCATGTCCAGAGAAGGGCGATGGAGATGGAGGAGGGTCTGGAGCACAAATGCTCTGAGGAGTGCCTGAGGGAGCTGGGGTTGTTTAGCCTGGAGAAAAGGAGGTTCAGGGGCAACCTCATCCCTCTCTATAAGTACCTGAAAGGAAGCAGTAATCAGCTGGGTGTTGCTCTCTTCTCCAAAGAAACAAGCAATAGGACAAGAGGAGAGGGCCCCAAGTTGTGCCAGGGATTGGGTTGGATATTAGGAAAAATATCTTCATGGAAAGTGTTGTCAATCAAAGGAAGGGGCTGCTCAGGGAAGTGGTGGAGTCCCCATCACTGGAGGTGTTGAAAAGATGTGTAAATGTGGCACTTGGGGACACAGTTTAATCATGGACTTTGCAGTCCTGGGTTAACAGTTGGACTTGATGATCTTGAACATCTCCTCCAACCTAAATGATTCTGTCAATTAGTAAGTCAGTAAGAATAATTTGAAAAAAACAATTGGCAGAAAAATACTTGGGATATAACGATGCATTCAAATGTTATCTTTTCACATTTTAATTAGAACGAACACAGAAATAATATTTGTAGCAGATAGTCATTCTGCAATGAGCTCCAAAAGCTCTCTCTTTCAACACACATTCCACAAACTGTCTTCTACTTTAATCAATATTTAATATATTCTCACTATAGGCAGAAGGGCGTGAACCCTTTGCACAGGCTAGTGCCAAGGCAAAGCAGTACTCAGCTTCCTTAAAAGAAATAAGGAAATTCAGCTTGCCTTCCCCTTCCTATGCTAAACATTATCTTTAGCATAATTAAAGAACTAGCATAATCACCATTATTCAAAAAAAAAAAAAAAACAAGAAAATGGAGCTACCTTTTCTAGTGCACCCTGGTTTTATTTTTCAGGGTACAAGCACATTGCATGTGTGTGTGCACCTGCTTGCACATGCCACATAACTGGGGAGGGGGGAAGATAGCATGCAGAATAATGTAATTACTCATTCTTGAATAGAAGGATAATTACTGTCACAGAAACCCACATAACTTGCAGATCTTTTTGTTCTTTTTAAGATGATAAATACAGTATTTTCCATTTTCTAACAGGATGCATCCTTTCCTTCTGATTTCCCTTCCCCCCACTTAAGCTGAATTACATACATTTCAAATTAATAAGAAGGGCTATCTATTGCCATATAAGAAAGAAAAGCTTACCTGGATTTTTTAAAAAATAAAAGTAATTCCATGTCTCTGGAGTCACAGTGGTTAGTCACTGCAACAAACTTCCTTTAAGAATGACTTTCAACAGCATATCCAGAAGAGGATGGGGAAAAAGAGGTAGGAGCAGAAAAATACACAGTGACCAACCACAGGCTGACTCTTAAAATTCACAGTGAATCTCACATTTAAAAGCAATGATAGCCTATGTGTGCCTTGCTGTCAGTCACTGCCAGAGCATAATCTGGGGGCAGGTGGGAGGCAAAGCAGTGCAAAATGACACACAAGCAGCCAGGAGCTCACAGCTTCTGACAGCTGGCCAGGTGCCCTCTTTCCCTCCTCCTTCCATCCAGAGAGGCCTTTGGAAATGGAGAGAATTGCCACTGTGTGAGTAACCATCTGTTTGGATATAGTCTCCTAAATAGGTTTATTTAAAGATGTCTTTAAGACTTGTCGCCAAACCATAGGCAAGGAGAGTACTTTTTTACCTAAATGTACTACCTGACTTTAGGATATTAGGGCAACAGAAGCAGAGCAGGTACTGGGAACTGCTTTAATGGGACTTTTTAACAGCTGCTGACAGAACAAGCCTGCTCTTCTTCAGTGACAGCGATGTTGACGAAAAATTTCAAAGCCTCCGTGGGAGCCTGGAGCTTACAGACATCTTTATGTCTCTGTGAACAACAGTAACTTAGGCAACATCTATTCTCACATCTTCTGGAAAAAAGGATTGAGATTATTCCTGCACTGCAAATCCCCACTAAGGTTAGGCTAATATTGCAGTCAGCTTAAAACTGGCTGGGTTTTGATGGCTGTATAACTATGACATGATACCACTTAATGTAACTGATTTCAGTGTGTTTACTGGGATTTTTCTCCCACCTGTGACCTCAGAATCATAGAATTATTTATGCTAGGAAAGACATCTAAGGTCAAGTCCAACTGTTAACCAAGAACTGCCAAGTCCACAATTAAACCATGTCCCCAAGTGCCACACTTACACGTCTTTTCAACACCTCCAGTGATGGTAACTCCACCACTTCCCCACTGTTGTGGTTTGATACTGGCCAATGCCAGGCACCCAGAGAGTTGCTCACTCACCCTGCCCTGCCAGAGTTGTAAAGGAGAGAAAAAAAACAACAAAGGGTTCATGAGTTGAGATGAGGACTGGGAGAAAACACTCCAAGGGCACAACAGGCTCAATTAAAGTTGCAAAGTGAATTTACTACTAACAGAATCAGAGGAGGATAATGAGAAGTAAAATAGACCCTTTAAATCCTTTTTCCTCCCAGCCCCTCCCTCCTTCCCACCAACAGTGCAGGGAGACAGGTGTCCTGGGGTGATCTCAAAGCCAGGACAACAGGGCATGGGAGCTTTGGTCAGTTCATCACTGAGACTTTCTTCTGCTGCTCTGGGAGAGGAGTCTTTCCCCTGTGACACCATGGGGTCCCTCCCACTGGAGACAGCTCTCCATGAACTGCCCCAGCCTGGGTCCACTCTCTTGGGCAGCAGCCAAACCACACCTGCTGCAGTGTGAGGTCCCCCATGGGCACACAGTCCCCAAAAAACTGCTGTGGCATGGGCCTCTCTGCCACGGGGTGCAGTCCTTCAAGGACAGGCTGCTCCAGCCTCTAAGCAAAGGTCCCCTATCTCCACCAGGACTCCCACTGGATCACAGCTTCCTGCAGGCATCCACCTGCACCTACATGGGCACCTCCCCTATGGGCTGCAGGTGGATCCCTGCATCCCCCATGGATCTCCACAGGCTGCAGGGGCACAGCTGCTTCACCATGGTCTCACCACATCCTGCAGAGGAATCTCAGCTCCAACACCTGGAGCACCTCCTCCCCTCCTTCTCCACTGACCTTGGTGCCACCATGTTGTTTGCCCTCACGTGTCCTTCTCACTTCCTCCTCTCCTCTGACCAGAGGCATTACCAACCTCTCTCATGGGCCCAGTTTTGGCCAGCAACATGTCCATCTTCAGAGCCATCAGAAGCTGGCTCTGCTGAACACAATGGAAGCTTCCAGCATCTTCTCATAGGAGCCACGTCTATGGATCCCCCCTGCACCAAAAAACAGACCATGCAAAACCAGTACACCTTGGCAGCCTGTTTCAGTGCCTGATCAACCTTTCAGTGAAGATGATTTTCCTAATATCCAGTCTATACCTCCACTGGAACAACACGGGGCCATTTCCTCTTGTCCTATTGCTTGTTTCTTGGGAGAAGAGACCAACACCCAGCTCACTACTGCTTCCTTCCAGGTAATTGTAAAGAGCAATAAGACCTTCCCTGAGCCTCATTTTCTCCAGGCTAAACAACCCAAACTCCCTCAGCTGCTCCTCATAGAATTTGTTCTCCAGACCCTCTACCATCTCCATTGCTCTCCTGTGGACACTTCAATTGCAGCACCTCAATGTCCCACACAACAGTGAGGGGCCCAAAACTGAACAGAGAATTTGGGGTGTGGCCTCAGCAGTGCCAGGTACAGGGGGATGATTGCTGCCTTCATCCCGCTGGGCACACTGTTGCTGAGCTTCATGCTGCCCCAATTTCACTGTCAGTAGTAATCTGCTATGTCTGAATATGCCTTCTTAAGCTTCTGAGCACTAAACCTAAAAATCTTCACCCTGGAAAATTCTCTCTGTTTTTATTTTTTAGATAAATCTGGTAAATAAATCACCTTGTGCAGTGCTATCCCAAATCTCCTCACCTGAAATGGAAGACACTTCATCCAAGACAGATTACTTTGCCAGTTCCAGGAATTCATACCTTGCTATGAAAGTAATAATAAATAACCAAGAACAGCCTACTCCACACTCCACCAGAAATAGCATGCTAGCTGCCTGCTCTAGGCTCCAATTGAAATTCTGTCTGTTTGCAATAGCATCCTTAGCAACCAAAAAATCACACAAGACAATTCCTTTAGGTGAGGTGTATCCAAGCAGCCAACATTTAAAATGCAAGCTTTCTTGTGGGCCTGAAAAGCTAATTTCTCTACAAAAATCTTGAATTTATTTAAAAGTTTTAACCAAGATATCTTTCTCACTCACAGATTTAGCATATCAATGTTCCTAGGAAGTCATAATCATTGCTTTCATTCTATAGATTTCCTTGCCCTCTAACAACTCAGATTGTGTGTTGTCTCAACCATTTCCTTCAAGTCAGCTCTGACAGCTGAGTCAGACCAGAAAAATGGTTGAATTAAAAAGCCTGACAATCCTCTACCCCTTATTCAGCCAATAACCTCACTTGTTCATTGATTGGAAATTAAAGATGATAGAAGTGCTTTTATTATTTTTGTTGATGATGATCTACAACTCTACTATTTTGTGCAAACCTCTCTATTACTCACTTAGGGCCAAATTACTGTGGAGACAGAACAGGAAAGCCCATAATAAAATACAGTAAAAATGTCAGAAAGGAATCTGTTTCAGCCAGGCAAGTGTATCCTTCTGGTGTTCACAACCCAGCTGAAGGTTCAAGCCTTAAAGCCCCAGTGCTGTTCCTTTTTGCAGCAACATGCAGTAGGATGTTTGCAGCATGCCACTTCTCCAGCAGTGGGAATACAGCAGCCTCTTCCCTGGCTGCAGAGAAGGACTGTACTGCCTGGGGTGAAAATGGATATGTCAGTCCCCACTCTGCTAAAAGTGGAGCTAAGGCTTGTGTTAGCCTCATTGTGTGTTCTGCTGATAGCTGAAATGTTCTCTGCAGTTCAAAATTCATATTTTTGCTCTCCTAATTATCCCTTAGCTTAGCTTCTGATATTGGAAAATTATCGTCTAATTCTCTTCCTTTAATCAGATGGTTTATATTTTTAAAAATTCTTGATTATACTCATTTTCATATCCCCACTTAAACATAGTTAGCATTTGCTGACCTCTATCCCATGTTAAAAGAGTGATGAATTGACTGCAGTCACTCCAGCTGTTCACTAAATATTTTCCACATTTCTAGAGTGGATTATTCATTCAATATGGGATTTAAACTTCAGTATCTGAAAGATTCCTTTTTTAAAATGTTCTTCACACTTATCCACATCCAGGCTTTTGACATCTAAAATTATGTAATTGCAAGATCTGAGGTGCTTCTAAATAAAAAGTCATTTCACAAACACTTATTTTCTGAAGGTGGGACACGGAGCAGGCTGTGTTCATACACACTGCTCTACAAATTTGAATGACTCCTGAACTATATCTCAGAACATTTCTCTTCAGCTCACATCTTCTCCTCTTGTGAAAGATGAGGAATTAAAATGCCTCGATCCAACCTTCAGGGGAGTATATCTTTGAATATCTAAAAGGTTTTGACTTTTTGTTTCCACTTGCTCTGAATGTTTACAGCAACATTCTGACCTTTGGTAATGCCCATTACCCCTGAACCACATCCATAACCATATCCACTTTTGATGATTTTTTATCAGTCCTCGCTGATAAGCGCCGTCCTTAACTTACAGGGTACATTAATTTCATGAAGGACTCAATTCAGAACTTTAAAATGTCTGGAGAAATTATTGACAAGTTTGTTAAAAAAGAGCTGAAGAGCAAAAAAATCTAGTATTACACCTGGCTTATTATTTTTCCAAGCAAAAAGCTTTCTTCTAATTTTCCACAGAATTAATTTTTTACCTGAGCAGTGTTAAAAACATGTATTTGAGGCTTCAAAACCAAAACCTGTTTATCTGGGTTCACATAGCCCTTCTTTACATTCTTTTTTGGATAGTAAATCCATTAACAGAATATCGATATTAAGGAAAAAAACATCAAGGACTAAGAAGAGAAAAAAAATCCTTGTGTTTATCACTAGCTCACTCTCACACAACTACTTTCCTTCCTTTGAGGAGGACAGCAGTATATGAAAAAAAAACTGCCTAAACACTGAGGGCATTTCTTTGGAATGCCAAATTAAATTTAAGTGGCAAAATGAAAAGACAAATTGCCCACAGGCACCCCAAGTGTACTAATTGGCTGTCTGAGAGCCCAGAGAAGCTCCTCAGACACTGTGTGCTTGCTACTCTTTCCTGGGGTAACCAGTGTGCAAGTACAACAGACGGCAAAAAAAGAAGCATTTTTGACAAAATACCAGGTGCTCACAGGAACTAGCCCCAGTTGCAGGACTGGGGTAAAATAGCAGCCATAGGGTGGAGGCAAAACTGGCCAGAAAGCTGTGCCAGGAAATTAGTTATCAAATTAAAAGGATGTATTGAGAAGGATTTCCCAGGAGTCTGTCCTCTGTCTGGCTCTATTCAGTATTTTCATTATTAACTCAGATGGTGGAATAGAGATTGTATATTTACATCTGACTCTAACCAAGTAGGAGGTAGGTGAAAATGATTTGGAGGTCAGGAATCAGACTCTGAATAAACTTCAGGAAACTGGAATTGTCTGAAAAAAACAGATTAAAAGTTCCACATTCATTTCTGCATTTCAGCTGCTTAAATACAGAGTGGGAAATGATTGACTGCTTAAGAGCTTTGCAGGATCTGGAGTTGTCACAAGCTGAACGTCAGCCAAAGACATCATGTGGCAGCAAAAATAAAAAAATCCCAACATGTTGGAATGTGTAAACAGGAGGGTCACCTGTAAGACATACAGAGCAATCCTTCTGCTTTACTTGAGGCTGATAAAGCCTCAACTACAGCACTGAGTCGATAGAGGGACTGATTTGCACTCAAGTTGATATGAAGCATGAGCCCTAATCAGGACATACCAAAAGAGCAGTTGGAGGAAATGGAATGGCCAGAAAAGGAAGATTGAGGGAACTGATCAACAGTCTTCAAAAATGTAAAATCCAGGGCAATAAGGAGGGCAACAGACAATTGCAACTCTCTCTTCAATATAAAAGGCGTATACATCTTAAAGTAGCTTTTACAGACCACTTATCTGTCTTGTAGTTACTGTGGCTCACAAATAGCAAAAGGTTCTAAAAAGTCACTGATATATTACTTTTGTATATAAAAATTTGTGCTCTCTGTTTCAGGAAAAACTTTGACTAGAAAAGTAGATGCCATTTGTAGGACATTGATCACTTCATCTTTTAGTTATTTAATTTTAGACTTGCTTCCTTTCTTCTTTCTCACCACCATCTACCACATTAACCTCTTTCATCCTTGCATGCCACACACTGTCCTTCCTCCTCCAATCCCTGAAAGCCCTGTTAATACATGAACAAATTTCTGTCGGTTTTCCATTGCTGTGGACCCAGGCATCGTTCTCAAATGACTTGACTTCAGTGGCTGGTATTCTCATCAGCCACAAAACATCATTCCCTTCATCATAAGGAATGAGAGAGAAGACATCTCCCTTTCCTCTACCCCACAACTGGACTCACTACAACGTGGTCTTCTCCTGAACACCTCACTACATTGCTGTGTTTGGATGCTTTTATCTTCCTTTGGCATGATGAGTGACAGCTTTTTTTCCTTCAGCACACTTTCAGGACCCAGAGCACATTAATCATTCAAAGTACAGTCCTGCCATCCTGCTGAGTACTTCCTTCAGGCCAGGAATTGCAGTACAATCCCCTGTACAAGCACCTAAGTTTCTGGTACATGGTCTTTTCCCCAACTTTATTTCATGAGCACTGCAGTGAATAACTCGCATATGAGGGGGATATAAAGTAGTGAAAATAAGTAGCATTCATGTTCCACTGGAACTACCTTTCTTTTTGAGGTGGTGTAAAAGATGCACTGAGCAATGAAAAATAAAAATAAAATACCTCCTATGTCCTGCCAAAGGTTATCATTTCCCCAGGCATGCTATTCGGTATAGCTCCATTAGGATTGCAACATGTTTACTGTGAAGGTACAGAAATAAAATTTTAAAATTAAGTCAATGTAAAATGAGACTGAAATATTTTATAAGAAAGCTACTTTTTAAAAAACTTTAATTTGCAAGGAAGACCCTAAATTTAGTGTTCTATGAATACAATTCTATCTTCAAAACCTGTACATTATCTGATTTAAGTAATAAATACAAAAACCTCATAAAAAGTAAAGCATTGTTGTTCATTGATTAAGACACCATCCATTTTGTAAAAGTTCAAAATTCAGCTTCATTTTACATTTCTCTACCTTCATATTTATACTTCAAACAGTATCTTTTAACAGTATAAAACATACTGTTTTATACTAAATAGATCATTTTTCACTTTATACTTTTAAAAATGATTGTTCACTACATTTTAACATGGCTGTATAATAAACATATCTTACAGAAAGTTCATCTCACTGGTTCAAATGGAGTGGCATTGTCTGCAAGGTCTCATTTCAAAATTATTGTGCTTTTATCCTTTTTGTCATGCCACAGGTTGTGAAGTCCAAAATATTTACCATTCTGATTGTCAGTCTTTCCTTCACAGAGATGTCTGAGTGAAGACAAAATAGACAACTTGTTTTGTTGAATCAATAGAGGCATATTATCACAGCAAGATTATAATTCAGGTGTACAATACCTGCATTTTACAGAGCACAAAACTGCAACTGCCATGTGCTGTGTGTCACAGTAGGTAACTAATATCAACAAAGTACCACCAGTCTATGTTCAAATACTGTTGTATGGGTCTAACTTCAATCTACAAAAGCAAGGCAATTCAAAGTTAAGGGTAAACTCTATCCATAATCCACTCTCTTCAGGAATTGCCTTGTGAATGCAGCTGAATTCTCATCTCGGGCCTTTGCAGCTCCATGTTGCCACACAAACAGTGAGAGAAAGCAAACCTACTGTTACAGTTACATGCAGATTCCTATCAATTGCTTTATAACTGGTAAGGATACCATCTACTGACATTTGTATTCACTTGAGGCCAAAACCTGAGGTTTTGGAGACAGGCTATGATCATCACATCAGGTGTTTGGGATGAATGAGTTTAAGTAACTAAGTATTTCCCTTTGCTTGCTGGGGCATAGTGGAGTTTTGGGTTTGCATGGCCAGGTTTTCATAACAAGGGGGCTATAAAAGTGGCTACTGAGAGAAGCTGCCAGAAGCCTCCTTCATGTCCAGCAGAGCCAATGCCAGCCAGCTCTATGAAGGATGTGCTGCTGGTCAAGGCTGAACCCATCAGAGATGGTGGTAACACCTCTGTAATAATATATTTGAGAAGAAAAAAAAGTTATTGGGCAGTTGTAATTGTGCTCAGAGAAGAGCAGAGAGAGAATATGTGAGAAGAACATCCCTGCAGACACCAAGGTACAGAAGGAGGGGCAGGAGGTGCTCCAGAAGCTGGAGCTGAGATACTACTGCAGTCTGTGGTGCAGCCCATGGTGAGACAGCTCTGTCCCTGCAGCCCATGGAACCCCACAGAGACCCACCTGCAGCCCATGGAGAAGCCCCATGCCAGAGCTGGATGCCTGGGAAGAGGCTGTGAGCCCATGGGACACCCAGGCTGAAGCAGGCTCCTGCCAGGCACCTGCAGATCCATAGAGAGAAGCCCATGCTGGAGCAGGTTTCCTTGTAGGACTGGTGACACTGTGGGGGGACCCACACTGGAGCAGGCTGTGCCTCAAGGACTGCACCCTGTGGAAGGGTGACCCACACTTCATCAGTTTGTGAAAAACCACTGTCTGTGGGATGGATTCACACTGGAGAAGCTAATGGAGATCTGTGTCCCATGGGAAGGACCCCATGCTGGAGCAGTGGAAGGACTCCTCTCCCTGAGCAACATCAGGAACAACTTGTGATGGACAGACAGTAACCTTCTCTTCCCTGTCTGCCTACCCTGCTGGTGGGGAGGAGCTAGAGCTGGAAGGAGGGAAGGGTGGGGGAAGGATGTTTTTAAGATTTATGTTACTTCTCTTTATCCTTCTCTGATTTTGTTAGTAGTAAATTCAGTACCTATCCTCATTCTGAGTCTGTTTTGCCTGTGTCAGCATTTGGTGAGTGATCTCTCCTGGCCCTTTTCCTTCATTGTATTTTCTCTGCCCCATCCGGGTGTAGAGGGAAGGGATAGAGGAGCTTTAATGAGTGTCTGGCATCCAGCCAGAGTCAACCAATACATAGAGGTAGGAAAACACCTGTTTTGTGAACTTCTTGTGGCAACAGGAGTAGATAGCCTTGTGATGATTTCTGCATCTTTTTGAACTGCCAATATCAGGAAAATGGAAAAAGAGGGAATATAAGTCCATGTTGAAACCAAAATAAACTGGCATCAGTGGTTTTCAGTATTAAGAACCTTTCTCTTCAGCCTATGATTTTAAGCAAACAAGAATGCAATGTAGGAAGAAAAATGGTCTATTTCCAGCAGCTGATACAGAGGGAAGTATAACCAATGTCTTCATATCTGAGCTAAGAAATTTGTTTATATAATAAATATCAGATTTCAGGCTTGGAAACAAAGGTTTGGAGCAGTGGCCGGTGGAGAATCGGAACGCCCAGGCTAGCAAGTGTCCAGCCCACCTCCAGCCAATAGGGCACTTCCCCAACACGAAGCCGGGGCCGTGTGCCCAAGGCGATGACAGGCCTTGCGGACGTTGGCCGCTGTAAGACTCCAAGGTCGCAGGACGGAAGGAAGAGGCAACTCTCAGTCTCTTCGGGGTAGGAGGCTTTATTGGTAGGGGACATGGAGGGTAGGAGCAGGGGAGGAAGAAGAAACTGAGAGCCCCGAGGCAGGGAAAGCCTCAGGCTTTAAAGGGAGTGGGAGGGGTGAGGGACAACGAATCAGAGAAGGGAAGGGAAAGATACATTGGGAACTGACATAACTGGGGAACCAATAGAAAACAGTTGTGGGTGGGGCCCTGGCTCCTAACCCAATCACCCGACACCCTAGCCAGAAGCTTCTGGAAAAAGAGGCAGGGGTGCCAAGTGACAGGCAGGCAGCCAGGGGAGGGGAACAAGAAAGATACATTTCATAACCAAGACAACTGGGGAGGGGTTTGGGGATTGACATAAACTGGAAACTGGGCACGACCTTCTAAGAGAACAATGGGGGGGACTGAACAAACATAAAACGAACCACAACAAGGTTGTTCGTGAAAACTGACCCATCACGACTACGTGTTAGTCCTATGGCCAACATTTTTTGCCCCTGATAGATGCATCTCCTACCAGGGTCTTACATGTCCCACTGCTCAAAGTCTGATTTCAGGAAATCAAATTCTGCTCCAGGCTGTCCCACTTCTCAGGAATCTTAATTTTTTGCAGCTTTCTTTATAGTACTGTCAGGACTAGGGTTTTGCAGCAGATTTTTGGAGTTAGCAGAAAGGAAAAACTATGTTTTTCACAGGGTGTAGCTGTGTCACAAAACATGGGATGAGAGCACCCTGGAAATGGCATCCTCCTCCCCAGGGGCATCTTTCTACATGCACTATTTAACTACTTTTTAATTTATTTTTTCTTTTATTTTTTTTAGTGCAGGTTTCAAATGTATCAAAGCTCTGATTTACTAGTGGCAGAATGTGAATCAGTATGGATAATCTGTATCTGCACAATCTGCCACATTGAAGAACTTCATAAGCACCAATATAGCAATCTCAAGCATTAAGACACCTTCAATTTTTGATACAAAAGAGGCCTGGCACTACAGTTTCACACCTCCTTGTAAGCTTCTCCTTTCTCCTTCAAGCAGCCTAGCTATTGCTGGAAAAAACAAAGCCATGATGGGAGCTGGGAGATGACAAGATACTACTGCAGAACAAATTAAAACATAGCTAGAACTCTGTACTGCAGAGGTATTCATCCTTTTTTATTGCCTCAAAGAACAAGCCTATTCTTCTAACACATTACTAAACAGTACATTCATCTTTCAGAGACCTTCAATGTGTCTGCAAGACTTGTGATGTAGAATAATGTAGGTAAAAGGAAATACACGGAAATTTTCGTAAAAACGGATACAGAAGTATTGTAGTTGCTTACTTTGTCTCTGGAAAGGAAGATCAGAGAAGAGTCTTTTGTGTCACTTCTATTTTGAACCTATTTTGTTGCCGAATACGGGAAAAGATTAGTTTGCTGCTCATTGTGCCATTGGTTTTGTGATTCTATGAAAACCTCCTAAAAGTCTGCATGCAAAACCAATGAGGTAGAACATGTTTGACAAGCTTAGTTCCAACTTGACCAATGTAGCAGGAAAAGACTTTAAAATCATTGCCTCTCTTCAATAACAATAGTACATACTAGTGTTTACAAGAGGATTAAAGGCTGCTTTAGCAATTTGTATTAAAGATTCCCGTATCAGACAAGTTTTATCACAAAACCTGTTGGAGCACTATGCAGCTGATCAGATGCAAATAGAAACAAGTTTGCTACTGACTTTATTTTACCTGCTTTAAAAGGATGCTCAATGTATCTGCAAATACCCACCATGTGTACAATAAGCCATACCTATTGACAGCCTGCCCAATTACAACAACAGCAAAAAAAGCTCCACAAGAAACGACCCCTAGCACCTGGTAATTAAAATTGCTAATCACCAGCAATTATCTGGCACAGCTTTATAGCCAGGCAAAACAGTCTGACCCTTTGCCCATGGAAAGAAGAATGTTTGCTGTCTATTGATAAGTGCTTAGGCAAAGCTGTGTTCGGCTCACATCCATTAAGTGGCGCCTAATAGGAAGTCAACAAAAGAGCTCTGACATCTGTAGTGGGCACTTCTGGCAGGCCAGGTTTGGGAGCACAGGTGTCCAATGGGCTCCTGCCAAGGACCAGGGTACAGGACATGGGGACTTTTTCTTGAAAAGAAAACTTGAGCTGACAATGTTTCCCAATTGGCTCCTCCACAACCAAAGAATAAATGCAGTATGTTTCCAGGACAAAGATTAAAATAATTACTCTTGTCAGGAGTGGTGGCTTGTTTTCAAACTGTCTGTATGCATTCAAACACAAAGAGGTAAGAAGTCCAGGAGGCTCAGTAATTTAGGTAAAGATTGTTCTTTGGTCTATTTCTCTTCATATTAAGTACTGAGTTAAATATATATAAAAAATGTCTCTCTAGTGTGCACTTTAAGTCTGATAAAGAGTTTGAGATAACAAGGTTTTCTTTTTTTCCATATGACACTATTATGCTCAAAGCTATAAAATACCCCTCCATTGTTATAGCTCCAGGAAGATGCTGCTAGAGATTATTTGAACTACAATAAACAGTGCCATTAAAGCTTCTGATCTCACCAATGACTCTTCTAAGGTACTAGATAAGAAGATCAGGTTTGGTTTTAGTTGGGTTTTTTGTTTTTGAGAAAGAGAGAAAGAAAGAGGTAGAAACTCTGGCAAAAATATTGCAAGCTTCTCATAATGAAATGACCTAAAAAACCTGAAGGACAAAGCATCCCTTAATCACTTAGGAATGCAAATTTCTCCAAGAACAGGCAGCAGTAGAGATTACAGAGCAAGGAGCTGCTGAAATCCAGAACGAAACCTCCGTAGCCTCATTCCTTCACGAGGCTTTGGGGGAATCTTGGCAAGTTGGAGTTTCAGTGCAAAAGGAAATTTACAGACACAAGCAATTTGGGGGTATTCTGGCCTGTACATTCCATGACTTTTCCTGCATAAATTGTCAGAGGCCCTCCCTGTACATCTTTGTACTGTGACATGTAAAGTCTGAACTATTTTATAAATGTGAAGCAACATTACCAGCATGATACTTGGCAGTATCTCCTAATCTCAAATAATTAATTAATTCAAAGTGTTCTCTCCCTTCCTAACTCTTTCTTAAGTCCACCTCTCAAGCTGCTTCAGGTTACTGGGTTTGAAAATAACTTAATTTTCTCCTTACCATGAATAATGCAGCCACAACTTGCATCTTTGCAGTTGTTTGCCTTGGCAAAGTCTGCATCCTGGCTGGATACCTCTTGTCTGCAGAGGGCATCTCACAGAATGTGGTGTAGCTCCTCTTTAGCCCATACACAAGAGTTGCTTTGCTAGAGAAGAAGCAGTGTTACAATGGGCTCATACATCTCACTCCAACACAGACTTAAAATGCAGGTAGAGTTTGCATCCCAGCCTAGGAGCCTGGAAAAACTATTTAGCTCTCCAATTCAACTCTAGCCCAGGAGTTCTCAAAGGGTCTGTACTCTATACAAAAGCCAGTTGAAATAATCTAAAAAAAAATTCAGATAAAATAAAAAATAAATTAAAAAATCTCCAGCTTACTTCTGTGTTCCACATAGATTTCTGCCTTTGTAGAAAGTAAAATTTTCTACTTCATTTTTGGCACATGCATGGATTATTTTCCATTAGATTCCAATTCTTGATCATTGGTATTACCATGAGATTGTTCTCTCCTGCAGTTTGTAAGCTCCTGCCAGTGTGAAAGAGCAGGATTTCTCTTTGACAAATCTATTGTGAAGTCAGAAATTAATGAAGTCACTGGAGATACACCTACTTACAAGCTTGGGTTGTAAAGTGCAAAGCAAGATGAAATGATAGATCATAAATTCTGGCATTGCTTGACATTCAGATTCTTCTGCCTGCAAGTCTAATTCAGTAATGATCCACAGCAGAAGAGCATGCTACTAGATTTGTGCAGAATATCTATCACAGAGTAAATTACACTGCATGATTCTTCTATGGGTAAGCTGAGCCAACGAAAAATATGAGGGAGAAGAGAAGGAGTGGATTTTCTGATGCTCTTTGGCATTTGGAGTCCATGAAATATGAGTGGATTTCAGAATGGTCTATTCAAATTGGGACATCATGGTCACCCAGGCTATGAAAACATATTTGTCTGCCAACATTTATACTGTACAGTGATTTTTAATACCATTGTTCAAAACACAATCTAATGGAATGGCCAGTGGGGATAAGACGTTCCGTTGCTTTTTGTTCCATTTTTGAGAGGCTGAGTCTTTAGGGGTGGTAGTACCACAAGATCCCATCTTTAAAAAGTGTGTGCTCAAAAAAAAACCTAGATGATGGAGGTGAGGAGCTAATATGCAGTTTGTGTTACCTGTCATTTAATTTCCATTTCATGTATAACATGCTTAGCCCAGAATTGAGGCACAAAGTTCACCAAATCACTGCTTCTCAATGGTTTTCTCCTTTCTCTGTGTGTAATTCCAAAACAAAACCAACTTATCCATTTCTGCTTCAGGTGAAAGCCTGTGGGTACCCCACAGGTCAATGAACCCATTCTGGGCTTCCTTGGAAGAGAAACTCAGAGTCAAGAGTTTTCCACTGAAAGTGTCTTGCTAGAAACTGCTGAACAATTAAACCTGGGGAATCCCTCTTCAAGTGCCTGTTGGCCTCTTCTGTCTTGGGGAGGAAGAAGAAATGAAGGAGGTAGATTTCAAACCATTTAGCTGCTGCACTCCACACAACAGTACTGTTGAGCTGTGCTAGTGTAGACACAGCCCTGGGAAGTGCCTTGTTCCGGTATGGCACATCTCAGCTGGAATACCTTCTAGTGGTTTCCCTGTCAGCCCCAAGGATACACCCAGCAAGAGGAAATACTCCACTCCAGAAATTGGTAAGGCAATGCCTATCTCACCACACCTCACTCACAATTCACATAGGGTAAGAAACACTTCTTTACCGCCAGCACTTCGTGGAAAGACAGGCAAATGCTCACCAAGACATCAAATCTCTCTTCCCCCAGGATGTACATGTTCCTGCAGATTCCTTCTTCACCACCAGCTCTGATCTTGCTCAGATTAAAACTTAGTGAGTTTGTTCATACCTTCATCTTAAGCTTGGTCAGGCTTTTGATGGGGAACAATGATGTTCCTCCTGGACTGAACAAACAACTGCTAAGCAGAACCATGTTGCCATGGTGGCCCAAACTGTTTCAACATCTCCCCTACCAGAAGCAAGACACATGGAATCATAAAATAAAGAGAAAGGTGAAGAAACATACCTGGGATGATGATTTGCCCTGCTACATCTTGGTTTCCTCATTGACTATCAAATATTAGATCTCTAGCATACTGTGCATTTTCCTCAGCCACCGCCCTGGCAATACCCTACAATTCCCATGGCACAACTATAGAATTTTCTTTAAAACACGTATCTTTACCTTTCGCACATACATTTTAGTGACTGGAAACCGTGGGTTTGTTACCAGCTCAGTTATCGCATGCTTTAGTTGCTTGTGGTTACTGAACACATTGTGCAACTCTTTCTACTTGACGTGCTCCAGAGAGCCTTCCCTTGACTCGCTCCTGTGTCCTTTTTTTTTTTACCTTTGTTACTTGAAGAGACAGAGAGTGAATGAAGAGCACCCTTGTTACCTAGTGCTCCCTAGTGCACAGAGTGGCTCCCACCAGACTGAAGCAGACATGGTTGATCCATTCATGCAGCAGGAGATGAACACCAAGGTGATTTGGTGGCCCAAATTAAACAGTCAATCAACATCAAAAGCTTCAGTAGAGCTGGAATTATGTGGACCTGGGTTTGGCCAGGCATCTGACACAGCTTCTGCAAGTCAGAATCCCATGCCAGCCACAGCAGGGACAGAAGGGGGATCTCCTCTAGTATGTGTACCTTCCCATCCATAGAAATGTCTCCAGAGCATAAAAAGGTGGCTGAGCCAGTCAGGTCACAAGGACAATGCTTCTGTAGAGGACAGCAATCTCCACGGTTGCTACCTCTCAAGAAGACCATTTCTGTGAAGAAGGGTTTGTTAGACAGATGCCAGGATGAGATAGCCCCCAGTGCACAGGGACCTTATATCTTTCTGTGCCTGTTTGACAACATCTTCTAGTTCTCAGGGTTTCAAATCTCTATGGCTTCTTCCTAGTCCATGAGGAAATGGAACATGACCCTAACAGAAGATGGAGATTAACCAGAGATGGTTAAAAGTGTAGATGTTGGACTGATCTGTCTCTCCAGCTCTCTAAATCTGAAGGCAAACCAGACTAGACTTTTCAGACCAGTAGTACAAATACAAAAATCTATCACCAGTGTCCCAGGCTCAGCTGCAATATTTTCCTGGTATTCTGTCAGAAGGTGGAAAAGGACTCCACTGAAGAAGCTTAGCACCTTATTTCTGTTCAATGCAAAATAAATCCCTGGCCAATAAACCAGCTTTTAAGCTGAATACACTCCATTTCAGAGTTCTAGGACAGGGAGATCCTATGTCAGTGAATGATGATGCAAAAAAAATTTCTTTAGAGACCTTAAATGGAACATTGTTATTGAGACATGGAGACTTTGCTGAGGAATGTTGTGAAGGAAACAGCGCCAGTAAACAGTGAAAAAGACTGCAGGATGTGCTAAAAAAAATACAAGTGTTGAAATTAGTTAAAAATAAGAATAAATTAAAAATAGGATGTGGAATGGGAAAGACAGCCAAGAAAAAATGTTAATAAAAGGTATTGGATGAAAGCCCAGAATAGAAGTACAACAAATACAAACAACAAGCAAATGTACACATAACAGGGTGAAAATTAGTCTGTCTTCCCCTTGCATGCAGAACTGAGCAAATAGAGCTACAGGCAATTTTGAAGAATGGCAGCTCTGAAGCATCTAAAGTATAAACATTTCTGTCAGGTCAGCAGCCAGAGAGAGAGAGAGAGAGCCTGAAGTGAAGCTGTGAAGTACCCAGAAGGGAGGTGATGTACAAAATGGTGCAATTCAAATACCCCATGCGCATCTTTTGAGCATCTCTCAACATGGTGGGGTAATGAAAGTCTCAGAACTAGTTGTCTATCTTACTTGTTATGAAAACACCCCCTCCCTAAAAAGTTTTGTAAACCATAGAAGGGCCTTTACCCAAGATCAGCAAAAGAGCATGAAAACAATTTTCAGGTGTTCTTTTTATTTCATGGAGACAAATAATTAAGTTACTAGTTATACAATGAAATCTTTTCTGTCCACTAAATATTTGTACTACTTCAGATTCATTTAAAAATGTCAAACAATTAACATTGAATATTGTTTATGTTTACCCTAAATAATTTGTGACATTTTTAATGCATTCATATCCAATAATCAGAGTTGGAATTGTGAGTTGTAGTTTGAGCATGGTCATAATGTTATATTTCCAGGAAACATATATAATGTTTCCTGGCTTGATGAGAACCACTTCTGCAACTGAGAGAGATTCAACAAGCCTCTGTAGATAGGCTATATTTATATAGGATTGAAAGATTTACATAATTGCAATCCTTCTTTTCCCAGCCTAAGCATGGCTTTTGCTAGTCAAGAGATGTGTTTAAGAATAACATGATATAGTCAAAGGCAAAATGCTAGTTTTAAAATCAGTTTTCTTATGCAGAAATAAATATATATATGCTGGTTCAGACCAACTTGTAGAGGATATATTATGTTTTTATTTCTTCCTGTCAGAGTTCAGGCTGAGATTTGGAAAGCTGACTCCCTAGCAGGCCCAACAATATTTCTCTCACTTTCTGAGAAGTTCTACTTTCAGGGCAAATACATTACAAAAAGAATTTAGAATTCTTAACCTCAAAAAGAATTCTTATCCTCAAATATTAATATAGGCATGCTTAGGATTCTTGGAAAAGCAATCTTGTTGAGTACATTAAGACATTTAATTTTAAGTAAGCACACACATACAGAGATAAGTACTCATACATAATTGGAGTGAAGACAGGTTCTTTTTTCACAGTATAAAATACATACATATGAAAATAAAAATAGCTAAGGGAAAAAGTTAAATAGGTCAATTCCTACATCAAAAATAGAATTTAAATATTGTAGCAGAGAAGGAAATACTGAGCAGGATGCAAGAATATTTTGGAAGAGTTTACTTATACCTTAAATAAATATTTTTATATTTAAATAATAAATTTAGGTATATTTTAATATTTAAATAATTATTTTTTAAAATGGTAAGTGACACTGTTAAAAATTTTTCAGATTCCCAACTTCCTTCACATATCTCAAATCAGAGAAGCAAAATCTGAGATACCTAAGATGAATCACCACTTTTGATAGACCAGGCCCATGACAGAATGAAGTAGTGAAGTTCCTCCTGTCTTGCTCTGATCCACACAGAGTCTCATGGGGCAAAAAGAACCCCTCCTTATTCCCAGATCATGACAAATTGAATACCTACTCAAAATCATAAAAATAGTGAAGATTTATATTAAAAAGTTGAAAAGGATCACAAAAGCCTTTTCTAACATCATTCTCAGGGAAGTCTTGCCTCTCTTTATTCAGGGACTGGCAGAGAGCAAGCAAAAAAAATTAATCCCAAGTCACAGAAACTTGGCAGAATTGCAGACAGAAGAAAACATTCGCATGTAATGGAAAGAATTAGGCAATCAAAATGGTTGATGCTGACATCTCAACATCATGAAGTGAAATCTGCTCCAGAAGTTGAGCCAGACCCCTTTCCTAACCACCACTTTCCTTTTATGTGAAGTTTGTGTGAAAAGCAAAGGTTTTGGAGATGTTTTTAGTCCAACCAAATCCTCAACTCCCTTGCTCTACATTCAAGACAAAGACAAACAACAGCCCCCAATCCTCCTGACTCAACCCACTGACCAACTGGTCTTTCACTATCAAAGCAAAAAAAAGGCCCAAATGTTCTTTCTGTTCCTCAAGCTGCACAAAGACCCTCCTGCTCCCCTTTCTTCTGGCTGGAAGCAGAGAAGCTCCAAGCATCTTTTCCAAGGGTTTGTTGAAAGGGGTCTCAGGAAAGTTCTCAGCAGTTCTTCTCAACTTTCATCCTCTTTCAAGAAGCCAAATAAACCCTGGTGTTGGCCACAGGAATGGTCCCTTTAAAGAAGTTTTTGTACTGACCTGATAACAATTTTGGGAGGAGCGAACTCTGTGTTTTGAAGAGCAAAATGAATATAGTGAGGCTTTGACCATCCAACAAGCAGACTACTGGCCTCCACTTTACACAAGGCAGCAGAAGGATATTTTAAAGGAGGCAGAAGTATTTTGTGGGGCTGTGCAACAAGAAGCCCAGTTTGGGTATGCAGTGATTCTCCAAGCACTGCTGCAAGTTTCAGACGTGTAACAATAACACGTATTGTCATTATATTACAAAGATTTCATATTGTTATCTCCTTATTACGAGGGTTTCATACCTCCTTGATGTTTCTCATAGGCAGCTCCTCTAGGCACAGACACATTCTTCTTCTCACAGCAGCCAACCGACTCCAGTTTCCCTCAACCACCCAATCCACGCTTTTATAACACTCTTCTCATTGGCTACAGCTGTGGCCTGTTAAAGTCAGGCCTGCTCCTAATCTTTAATAATTAATCCAGCTGCAACTCTTTAGGGGGTAAGATTATTTTCTATACTACCTTTATTTACTTATATTCTATCCCCCTACAGACACATGTGAGATATATATACATACACATACATAATGCTCCTGGGGTTTGGGATCAGCAGATAAGAGGGACAATGAAGGCTTAGAGGCCTTTCAAAGAATTTTATGCTGAAAGAAGTGAGGTTCAGGCATTACAGACTAAGAAGCTTAAAGAATTTTCCTAACAGGTCTTCCAGCAGTTTGTTGAGGTAACATAATGTTTGTAATTTTGTTACTGATAGTGAAGTCAAAACTGCAGTAATAGAGTGTTTTAGGAGAACTTTAAGATCCAAGATGTGAAGGTATTTTAGAACTCACAGTGCCTTTACCACTCTGTTAGCTACATTTATGAATTGCTCTAATGGCAGCTTTCAGAGGATCATGTGTATCCATCCTGCTGGTGTAAACCCTTCAGCTCACTGAGGATTTAGCAAACAGAGTATGGGGGCTTAAAGGAAAAACACCTCTTTTTACAAAAAGAGACCATGTGTGGGTGTCTAAAACCAAAAGGACTCTTGAGAAACATTGGGAACAAACATTATCTGCTTAAATTTTTATACTACTTCAAGTTATTAGCCAGGTACAAAGGATGGTGTTCAGAAGAAAAGATGCTAGGATAAAAAGATTGTTGACCTTTTTTACCCAAAGAATTACAGAATATTAATACCAAACATAGCAGATTTCACGTGACTGGAAAAAATATAGTTGTGGAAGGAAAAGATTGTTGGTAAAATGGTTGGCATGGCCTACTCAAGTCAAAAGCTTTTGGAAGTTGTTTAAATCTATGTCATTTAGATATTAGGCACTGCTGGAAGAAAATAAAAGCAATAAAAGTCTTAACATGTTCCTCTCCAGAAACATTGTGGTTTGATTTTTCCTATAAAACATTAGTTTAGGTTTTACAGAATAGGTAATTAAATGTTTACAGATACACTGCCCTTACACCTGGAGTGGCAGCAACAGCGAGGTTCCCTTTCAAACTGTACTTATGAGTAAGAACAGAATGTATTTGGTTTGACCTTTCAGAGTGAAATGAAAAAAGTTGTGCCAATTCAGTCTGAACATCCAAGGCTCCACAATCAGACAAATCACAGAAAAAAAGATCCTGATAAGACTAACATATTTTATACTGGTTTGAACAAGCCAATGTCTTAAGTTGCTCCCAATTTAAAATATTTAGAAACTACTCTTTACCACAGTCATCTCCAGAGGATTAAACTTCTTGTATGATTTGCATGGATGTGTCAGGACACAAGTCTGTGGAGACCTTCTCTGTGAGCCTGCAACCCCCACCTCAAAAGGACAGCCTGTTTGCACTCACTGCATGTGAAAGTACTTAGGCCACAGTGAGTAAAAATAGAATTACATTTGAAATCAAATCAGACCAAATAGGGTGCATATCATTTTGTTTCATAAAAAATGGAGAACCCATCACTCTTCTCCTTTTTGAAAAGGTGAGAGGTAGTTGTTCCATCCTTTCACTCACCCAGGACATGAATGATGTGCTTGAATTTCCTTCTTGGGAGTGAGAAAGCAAATCTATGTGTGACCGAAGAGCTGCAAACAAGTATCTCTCTGTTTCTAATCAAGGTCACTAGCCTGTCCTATGTTCTCATGGCTAGAACAGTATTTTGACCCATGTTCCAAGGACTGTGACAGGATATTAAACAGCTAAAGAGCAAAATATAATTCCAGATTCATCTGCTAAATTTACTGAATGATGAAGTACAGGAGACAGACGGCAAAAATCTTCTCTTTGCCTGATCTTCATGGAGTCAGAAGTCTGATTCCTACTGACACTTCATTCTGGCAGAGTGTAATTCTTTGGGTTGAATGTTTCAGGGAAATTGTTTTGTGTTTCTAAGCTTTTTCTCTTTTCATACTGACAATTTGTGTCCAAGAAACAAGACCAGAAATGGTACAGGAAGGAATAGAAACCAAGTATATAGAAGTGATTTGTAATGATGCAATTTCCCATATGAACTGTAAAAGCCTATGAAAGGGCCTCGTCGTTCTTTGCATCTTGTCTAGTTCTGCATTAGATTCTTCTAAAGATAACAGAAATTACTGTTGCTGGTTGTGGCTACTGCAGATGTGGTCCACCATGACCAGCAACAGCTCCAAGGGTGGTGTTAATCAGATTATAAGGCACAGATAACCATTCTGTAGCTTCTCCTGGCAGCTCATACTTCAAAGGAGCAAAAGCTTCTGTCCAGATAACTATAGGAAGAATTGTCTCTCCTGGATAAAGCAAAACCGTACAGGGATACAGCATTACAGCAGGCTCTTCTCTGTGGTGCCAGGCAATAGGAGAGGAGAGAACAGGAAGAAACTGATGCACAGGAAGCTCTACCTGCATTTGAGGAAGAACTTTACTGTGCAGGTGACTGAACACTGGAGATATTAAAGAACCATCTAGGGACTTGGTTTAAGCAAGGAGGTTGGACCAGATGAATCACTGTCCTTCCAAGCTAACATACCCTGTGATTTTGTGAATCTGATTCTGTGAAGTGCAGGTTGGCATCTCCAGATAAGGCTGTTCAGACTGCTCCCCATACCATCACTCAAGACTGGAATGGATATTCCTCACCTTTCTGCAGATCATATTGAAATCATTCCAGTTCAAGTCTGTAGCATTGTGGGGGTCAAACCACACCCGGCAACCTCCAGCTGGAACTTTTGAGACACATTGCCATATCCACATAGTCATGGACAAACATGTTCCATTATGGATCACCTCATACGCAGGATCAGTAACCTGCAGAGACCCCCACTGCCAGTGTCAGACATGGGAGCTGCAGCTCATCCCATGTCTGAGGAGAGGCTGGCACACAGCAGGGTGTGTGTATCCCTGCTGATGCTCAGGATACTGCCGTGCAGCAGCAGTGCTCCCATGAGCTCCTCTTGGCAGATGAGAAAGGAGCAGTGCACAGCTGCTAGGGGTCACTCAGAGGAAGGTACAAGCTGGGTGTTGTGGGGCTGATGAGCTGTTGCCAAAGCTCCCCTGGGAAGTGCTGCACTTGTCATTCATACAGGGACAATGTCACACACACCTGTGTTCACAGGCAGGGCTGGAGCGGCAATGAGGGGACACTGGGCATGCCAAGAACAGCCTGAGGAGGACTCTCACCTGACATTTTGGAGCAGAGAACAGCAGTGCTCTCACTAGTTTTAAGAGAGTCCTTCGCTACTTAAATGAGGGTGACAACACCCTGCAAGATGGCTCTGTGCAGAGCCAGCAGTAAGGAGATCTATTCTGCATTCACAGCAGTTTCAGGGACACAGGCTGATTTTAGCCTGATGTATAATCCTGAGGTGCAGTCCCTTGTTTTACTCACCAATTGTTCACTGCCAGGCGATTCCATGGTGATTTGTACATAGAGTGGCAATCTCCTGAAGATCCTTTGTCACAGGTTAAGTCAGGTTATTACTGTGACACATTAATGTAACAGCTTATAAATCCCAGTTGTTTATATTTGCTTCATCAAGCCATTGTGCAACAATATAGAAAGGAAATGGTTTTAAGATTAAACATGTAAAAATATTGTATTGCCTATTATTTCAGGGATTTTTTTTGTTTGTTTCCCATATTTGCAGGCTTATACAATGCTCCAGGTAAATGCTGCCCCATATATTTTTTTTAATCAATGTCATATTATCAGGGCATGCAATATAATAAACAGATCTGTTAAAGCACCAGTGATGTCTCTATTGGCAGGCTTATAAAAGAGCTCGGTGACCTTGGTTAATTAGCCATGTAATAAACCAGAACTGAAAGAGCCTATTCCCACAAACCACAGCACAGCACCCCTCCACCCCCCGCCTGCCCGAGGGGCTCTGAATGGGAAGTCAGCAGACGCTATGCAAAGTGCAGCCACTTAGCCTCAGAGCCCTTTGGAATGTATGCAAAGATTCACAAAGACATTTCCTTCCAGCCACTGATTTAAGAAACAATATTTAAAACAAAAAGATAAGTTTTCTGAATACTTTATTTATTGGCTGGTGCTGCTTAAGTTGTGTTTGATAAATGTGTATCTTATTGAAACCTCACAATACTTGCGTTAAAAAACTTCCATTTCAGACATGTTTTCTCTGAGTTCTCTAATTTGTTTTGATGTTTATTTCAGATATTCCTAATAGAAAAAAAAATCCAACCCATCTGGTAATTAATAGCTATTGAATATACTGAATTCTCTGAATGGAATTTGTTTTGTATCCATACAGTGCAGCCCTCTTAAATTGTAAAGTATATTAATAAATTACATGGAAAACAGTGTTACATGTATTTCTGTTACTCACCCAATTTCACTAAAAAGCACACCTAAAAATTTAGACCTGTACTACAAAAATAAAATTGTTGACCTTTCATCTGAGGCCAGGCAGTAAAATGGATACAAATTTTTAGCAGATTCTTTGACTTTATCCCATCAGACTCTTAAGAAATAAAATCTTTTGTAAGTACAAGCGAGGACCACAGTTTTAAATTCCACCCAAATGTTAGTTCATAACAAGCATAGCAGCAATGAACCACACAGCCACGGAGCTGGGCTTTTCTTCTGCAAGTGCAATAGTTTTTCTGATTGCTATGGGAGTTAGCTCTTTTTGAAGTAAACATATGTGAAGTCCATGACTGCTATCCTTTCATGGCATGCCCCTGGGTTCTGGCCCAGCACAGGAACAAAGAAAAAAACCCAAATCCCTAACAGAAGCTAACACTGTTTTTCAGCAGTCACTTCCATACAGGACAATGATTTTTCATTCTTAAAAAAACCACCCCAAAAACAAAACAACCAAAATCAGCGTCAGCTATTTCTTTAAATAAACTTTTTTCCCCCCCAGAATGCTTTTTTTTTTCCTAGTGGACTTGAAATTTATGGTGTTTCTATGCAGTGAAACTAATGAACATCACTCTAGTTTTAAATCCTATACAGCTGTTCATTCATTCAGGATTGTTTTAGCTGCAGTCATTTCTTTCAGTACTGCAGATCACAGTCAATTAACATGAACAGAGAGTTTCACTGGGTCTGCCAAACAATCTCCATTATTCTGGGGAAGTTTCAGAATATCAAGCACAAAACATCTTCAACAAATCTGAGATTCCAGCTAGTTGATAGCAGAGCATCCAAGAGGAAACATTTTCCCTTGATATTCTCTTTTGTTGGATCCCAGAGTGAAGTGGGAGATATATTTTAGGCAAAACATATTTGTTAACTCATTCTATGTGTTTTCTAAGGTGATCTAAGAGCTATCTGGAATGTATCTGAAGGCTCAGGAGCCTACATAACTGCATGGCTCAGCAGCTCATTCGACAGACAATGTGTGTGGTGTGTGTTTGCTTGCATTCATAAAATTGAAATTTTTATCCACGTGCTATAAATACAAATTTTAGTAGTCATACGAGACTGTGAGCAATGCCCATGACTTCCAATAAGATTATGCATAAACAGCTCAGGAACAGACACTGCAGCTGAATTTTCCAGTCAGTGTCCACCTTCAAGGGTGACCACAGGCATACCACAAAAGCTTAACTGAAGAGGGAGAGGGGTAGGTACATGCAGATAAAAGAGGCCCTTATAATTTAATGTGAGGTTGCAGAAAATAACAGCAAGCAGGCAAAGAGGAAGAGAACAGGGAATTGTGAGTTAGTCACTCTCAGACCTGGATATAGCACACACTTCTGCAAGACAAACCAAAGGGACTCTTCCCAGAAACAAAGCTGGGCACAGGTTTATGAAGTGGTAGACAGGGACTCTCTTGATTTAAAGCTGTTATGCTACATAAGGTACAGCTGGTTGTTGGAATGGCAATCCCACTGAGAAGACTCAGTTGATACTGAAAATAAAGTGTGTACTGTAATCTCCTCCGGCAGCCTCTGGTCCTACCGCATCTCACATGCCAGTGCAACCAGACCCAGGGCTGAGGACTGGGGTGGTGCATGACAAACTGAGATCTGGGCCGCAGGGACCTGGGCTGGAGGTGTCCCAGATCAGTCCAGCTGCATGAACGGGGAAATCCCAAGGGCAGCACTCCAGAAGCCGACTCACTTCCCATAGACAATTGCTGCTGCTGCACAGTCACATAGCCAGGAATGCACTTTCCTGACTGCCAAGTGCTCCAGAAGAGGAAAGTTTGGGAATGCCCGCTGCCGCTGCTCTCCGATTTGCAGCTGCCTGAGGCCCGCAGTTGCTAAGGCTGGAGGAGGATGCCCTCCTCTGGCTACACACACTCCCTTCTCATCAAGCCTCGGAGGCTGAAGAGAAATCACTTTGAACACTGAGGCGGGGAGCTGGAGGCAATTACTTGTGATTGATAGCACTAAATATGAAACCGCATGTACCTCATCCATGAAGCATGGAATCAGCAGCATATTGTTAGTGGGGGAGATGAATGGGGCTTGAGATAACCTTGGCAAATTAGGCATATGTTAGCATTAAGCTTTGTCAGTAAGCAGGCTATAAATTACAGACATATTGTAACTCCATAAACTCATCTAATGAATTGAATGACAGTGGTAATTTAAGGCAGAATGGAACTGTTTAACCCTTTTAAGAATTTAGCATTATTTCTATATTACACAACAATCCAAACTGTATTAAAAGGTTGGTATTTCATATATACTGCAAGATACCCTAATTGTAACAATTCCACATTTCATGTACATTTTAACAAACAGTTGGCAACCTGCAAATTATTTCACTGGTAAGTTGGTTTAAAAAGAATGGGAAAAGAATGGAATAGCTAGGGTGGGTTTCTTGCACATTCCCTTACTTTGTCATTATTTTTCCATATGATCAAGCTAAATACATTGAAGCGATAGGACACAGCATGCTGTCATTTCTGGACTGCTACTGAACTCCTCAGGAGGTGTTATAAGACACAAGGCTAAAGGGCAGGTGACTTTAGTCATAAGAGAAGTGCAATAATCCCTTCAAAATGCATGGCCTGCAGTGTCTTATTGCTATTCTGAAATGGCAGTTATAAATAAATATAAGAGGAGAAAGTCAGTCTCCTGCATTTACCGGCTGCTATTGACAGACTTATGCCATCAGTGACAGCTAATCCAGGATTCTGAAGCCATTTTCCATGTTACTGTGTGTTTCAGACAAAGTAATGCTTGAAAATCACTGGCGCACCAATGTCACAAAAGGGCTTAAAATCTAAACCAGAAAATTTAATACAATGTTTTATTAACTAAAATGTGTTGATATAATAAAAATATTTTTATTTTTATTCAGTAGAACAATTGAAGAAAAGAGCATATAAATTATGCCATAGGTTTAGTCCACTTCTGAGGAAATTTTAGGAAAGCATATTTCTTCACACACTTTATGCAATTGATCTTGGCACTCATACAAATCATGGGAAAATTGCTTATCAGACCTTTGTAGAATATTTGCTTTTATGCCCATTTTTCCCTTTGGGAAAGATACAGTATATGGATCAAACAGGAACAGTCCTGTGGGATATAAGGGTGGAAGGGACCCTTAGTGGACAGGATGATAAGCAGAAAGTGAAATCCTCAACATATGTAATTTTACATTATGTAAATAAGCATTATTTCTGATGCTCACCCATGACAATAAAGACACATAAGAATTAAAATTATAGACTTAGTGATAACTCACTGTGTGAAAAGGAGGAAGAAGTATAGTTACAGATATTTATTTTGTGTTTGCAGCTCACACATATTTCTATTTAGAAATGGATTATATTTACCTTAACCTCAGGAAACATGGGTGCCTTGCTAGTCCTGTTTTGGCTAATGAAGGAACAAAGCCTCCACAGGACTTACCTGGAGTTATGCAAGGAGTCTGCAGTAAAGCCAGGACGAGACCCAGTCCTCATCAGTCCCCTTCTTTTAACACACTGATGTTGACACCATGCCTAGAAGTATGTCTGAGATCAAAGAGAAGCTTGCTGTTGTCAAGAGCCACAGCCGAGTAAATTCAGGAGTGCAAGCAAGATAACATAGGAAATTGCTTGCATAACATGGGAAATTCACAGCCCATGTGTGGAAGGAAAGAAGCTCTTTCACACGTTTTCATTTTCTATTGAGCAATGTCATGTTTCACAGTTGTTGTATATCAATGAAACAGTGTAAATGCTTAAATAATGATACAGTGAGAGTGCCGTAGAGTTTTTGGTACAAATCTGACCTCTGAATAAAATTGGTTCTTCATTCCAGAAAAGATTACTGTGACCTTTACTACTCCATTTTCCTAATGGTTTCTTCACTACAATAACAAAATTGAATGACTATCTCAGCCATCTCTAATATTTGGAATTAAATTTACCTAGTGCAAATCAATAAAGTGGAAATCAAAACTAAAAGCCTGGGGTTATTTTAGCAATACTCTGTGTGTAATACAACTTTGCATTTAACCTCTGGACTAAATGGTGGCTCCATAACTAAGTCAGTCACTGAGCACATGCTTTACATACTTAAGTGGAATCAAACTGTTCAGATCAGCAATGATTAATGAAAAGATCTGACAAAAGTGATTTAGAGAAAAGATGCCTACTCAGTCCTGTGAGTTTGTTAGGCCATCAAGACAGAAGACATACTTGAGGTAGATATAAAATGGTCCTTTGCATGGAAAATTGGGTGATTTTGTTTGTTTTACATGGCCCCCTGGTTCTAGTGGGGGCACATGCATGGGGTAAGGAATCCCCATCCTAGCACTGCCAACAGAATGTAGCTTACGAGTGCAGCCATTTCCTCCTGTTCTGGCTGTGGGAATCTCATAGCTATGAACTCAGGTCTTCTCCTAATGCCAGCCAGCTTCTCAGCAGCAGTCACAGGACCGTCTGCACAAGGAACACCCTGTTCCCAGGAATACCATTGAGCTGCTTATCCACAGACCTTGGTAAGCCCAGTGAGTGTTTGACCTGGTCTGTTGGTGTAGGAGAAATTGGAAAAGTTTGCCCAAAATGAAGTCAGCAGGGAAGAAATTTCACTGAGGATTAAGCCCCACCTTCCCAAGCACAGGTTACTGTCTCTGCTGGACCACAGGGCTGCTGTGCTGTGATGCTGGAGGATCACAGCAGACAGACAAGCAGAGCTGCCCTGCAGCCTGTGGCACCAGCACTCCCTATCCCACCACTCCTTCCAATGATAAGAGAACCCCATTTAGCTTAAGGTGAACTAAGGGGGACTCCAGGACATGCTGGCAAGTGCCGTTTATTATGATTCCTCAGTAACCTGTTGAAAGGAGCCAGCGTGACACAGCCATCCTCAGCCTAAGAGGAAAGTGGATTGGTAGACACTCCCTGGGATCCAGGGCACACAGTCCCTCCAAGAGAAGTGATGCTGTGGATCTCCAGAGCTGAGATGCCACGTGCCCCTCCCCAGCACCAGTGCACACTGCAGCCCAGGAGGGGGACAGGCAGGAGCAGAAAGGTGCTCACCCTTCCCTGGTGCTGCAGGGCACCACACAAATTCTGCCTGTTCACCAGCCTGGGCTGTTTGCCTCCAGCTGCTGGTGCCATCTCTGTTCTGGTCCCTCAGCAGCACAGTACAGAGGGAGAAAGCATCTGTGCTTTCCCTGCAGCTGGGAGCCTCTCAAGGACTCTCATCAGCTCACAGGGGCTGGGATTGCTCCTTAGGCTGGGCAGATAATGGGTAACCAGCTTCATACAGGTCTCTCCCCACTACAGCACCAGTGTAATTAGTCAGTGTTCTGCTGGAGGTAAATATTAATTAACTGAGATGAACCTTCTTTTTACCTTAAGATTTCAATTTAATTTTTATTCCTGAATCTAGGATACATGTCATACAAGAATAACACATTAATGCATTAAAATTGAAAATTAGTGGAGACGATGAAAGGATGAGAGGTATAATTAACTTTCAAATAACATACAAGTGCAAGTAGGCAGTATGATAATATGCATAACAAATAATAATAATAATATCACTGCTTAAGGTAAAACCACCTATTTTAACAATGGACACAATTAAGATGATTTCTCAACATGTTTTTTGGGAAGTGTCTGTTCATTGCAGCCTTGCCTGAGCCAGCAATGAATGCTCACATGATCTTAAGTGCCAGCATAACCATGTCCTGTTCTATGTCAGGGGTAATAAGCACAAGGTCTTCCTTCATCCCACCACCTGCACTTTGATATCCCCTAAGACCACAGCTCAGTTTGAAAGGAAGCCACAGCTTTTAGATGAAAATTAATCTGGTTTTAAGTCCCTGTCCTACTTTAATCAAAAGCTCAGCCTTACTCCTACAAAATAATTTTTTTGCAGATATGGTGATCTGTGGCACCCTTAAGCCCTCAGCAGAAATAGAGTGTTTGGAAGTTCTGGATGAAAACACCATTTGCCCAAGCCACACTGTAGTGTTATTTTCTAGGCAGAGTTAGAGCAGGTGTAAATCCCAGCCCATACCCCCTGACTCATGCCAGAGCCTGAGGGGCTGGGCTGCGCTCTCGCCCCACAATGCTGCACAACGAGGCTGATCAGGCATAGCAGGAAACCAGAGCAGATCCCACAAGTGGGAAGTTAAGCCTGGGTCCTTCATGCAACTTCCTAAAATCTTCCTTGCATCCACTTTAGGAGTCTAGTCATGGCTGAGGTGATGTTTTCTGTATGGACTCATGGTCCCTGCTGACTTTGGTGAGCTCACGTTTTCATGGTGTTTCATTCAGTGAATAGCAGAGTTAAGCCAAAACTGAAAAGGCATGTTCTGAAAAGTGGAAACAACTTGTCAATCTTTGATAAGATGGATTTTAGAACACAAAGACAGAAACCCTCTAATTCAAAGTTCATGTGAGTTAAGATGAGTAAACCATTAAAAAGAACAATATTAAGTAAGTGTTTTTGTAATTTCAAAGTGCTTCACAGGCATGCATTAATTAGCTGTAATGTGAGATAAAACACTGGATATCAAAATGTTCCCGGATTTCACTGGGGCACAGATGCCATTAGAAGACAGACCACAGATGAAATAGCTTGCAGCTGACCCCATAGAAGCTTTCAGGGGGGTCACATTCATCCCCATGGGGAAGGGAAGGGAAGGGAAGGGAAGGGAAGGGAAGGGAAGGGAAGGGAAGGGAAGGGAAGGGAAGGGAAGGGAAGGGAAGGGAAGGGAAGGGAAGGGAAGGGAAGGGAAGGGAAGGGAAGGGAAGGGAAGGGAAGGGAAGGGAAGGGAAGGGAAGGGAAGGGAGAATGGCTTGAAAGCAACAGCTCTTTTGAATATCTCAACCAATTCTCAGCATTTATTTTTAAGGAGACAAGTGAAAAAATATTGCAATTGTTTTAAAAAGTGAAGAAGAACAGATGCAGCTAATAACTCAGGAAACAATGATTCATTAATTAAATTAGGGATCAGAGTTCTTGAAACAGCATGTGAAGAATGAAAAATTGGTCTGATGAATGACATTAAACATCAGATAATTAGGATCACTTTTGACAGAACAGAGGTTTAGCAAAGAAACCTAAAGTTTATAAAGAATAGTGCAGTAGCTTCTGGAAATATCTGCATTTCAGTAGATATTTTTAGTAAAGCAGATGAAGACAGAGCTCTGCCAGCAAAGGCAATTTTGAAATTCATACAAGGTAATTTTTGAGATTGTTTTAATCTCAGTCCATTAAAACACCTCCCATACTGTACTTTACCACACTTCTCTTTTTCTCAAAATATTGCCCTTTCAGACAGAAATTGCTAGCCAAAACTCATAGTCTTGAAGATTTCTTTCCACTATGGTCAGAACATGACTGTATTTGCCCCGAGGCTCTGTACTGGGGCATCTTGACTTTATCTACTGAGCCATATCCCCAGAATTCATGTGATCCAGCCAATCCAACACATTTTACTTATTCTGTCCAGAATCCAGATCCAGAACCTGATCTGAAATCATGTGATAGGTGAAATATCAAGATCCTGTTCTCCCCTGAAAGGTTTTAATTTAACAAAGATGTTAGGTCAACCCAGAAGACATGTTCTACACCAAGTCTTGAGATGTGAACACAAGGATCTGTCCAGCAATGCTCTCAGTGCACTTTCACAAGATTTCCTGGCGTTCAGCATTCACTTCAGATGGGTGTACCCTTCAAAAGCATATGGTCCCTTTGGGTGAATTCCTCACTTCACCAAAAGTAACAAGAGTCTTTCCATCTCTTTCAGTGAATTCCCCTTTTCAAGTGAAAATTAATTTTAGTGTATATGTCTCAATGTCCCTATACTGAATTTATCAAGATCTCCCTAAATTTTCTATCAGATTTTAAATCATCCTACCAAATAATTTTAGAGGGAAGTTCCTTTTAGTCTTCAGTGCTGTGTATTAAACAAGTGATCTCTAAACTGGTAATCATTAAATACTCTAACTACATGTTGTCATGCTAACCATAGGGTGTAGCACCACTTTTCTTTGTCATACAATGGGACTATCCCATATTATATGTTGTGTAAACAAGTTGTACACTCTTGTGTCCACAGACTGCTTCTTCTGTCACCCATGTCCTGTGGATTTCCACCTCCAGCAGCACTAGAGCTTACAAGTATAAATGGGTAATACAAGAAGGGAAGTGAATTTTCTGGCCTCAGAGTAGTTGGTGGCAACACCTAATAATTCAGTACTAGAGGCTTTCCTTAATTGCGTCCTTCCTTGTGCAAGGCAAGATCTGAAACAAGGGCAGAGGAGATGAGCTCTATCCATGTTGCCTTTGTGGATGCTGCTAAGCTTTCATGGGTACTGCAGCCCTACCTCCCTGTACCCCCACAGAAAGGTTATGGTCTCCTGGGTCTCTTTCTGTACAGGTACACTGATCCTGACCTCTTCTTGACAGCACTCCTGGAACTGGCCTGTCCAAGACTGTCTCCACAAAACCCCAGCTAAGGTAGGCTAGTTCCACAGTCAGATTGCTCTGCTAGCACTTCCACCCATGCAGGGTTGGTCCATGACCAGTCTTCTACGTTTCACTCTTTGCTAGAAGAATGGAGAGGACCATGTGTTTTCACTTCTGTATTATGTGTTTTGTTACATATTTTTAAATACTTTATGGAAAGCGATAACAGATCAAAAGCACCATCTTGTAGCTTGGTGCCTTCCAAAACACAAGATGGGACATAAAATTAGCTCATATAACTTATTAAGAGCAAAACTCAAAACCCATGATTATTACCTGTCTCATTTGCCCTAGTGACACTTTACAAGCCACCATACAAGACAAAAGTAGAAAGGACAATAGCATAAACTGCACAAAGCCGAGAAATAGAAAGTAAAAAAACCAACAACAATATATCACAAACAGTTCAGTAAATAATAGTGCAATTTTCCTAGCTAATAGAATGGTTTAACACCTGAATACACTCACACGCCTGATTAAACACTAACAACGTAAACCCATGAAAGAAGATTATAAGTTGTAATATCTCTGCAAATAATAGCATATTAGCCACTGTTGCATACTTCTCCAATTACATCCCTTTCATTCTTTTCATCTGGAAAACAGTTCACATTATAATAGTCAGCATCATTTGTGTTTTAAAACAAGCTATTACGTTGTATGTGGTGTATATTGCCAAATTGCAGGTCTCTTTCTCCATATATCTAAAGATACTCTCAAAGTTAATAAAATCAGTAATTGGCAGAGCAAGTTATCTTTAACTTGGCTTTCTATGGCACTTCTAAAAAGTGTTTAAATTCCAACAGACACTTCTTGTCACACTGGACACTTTTTCCTGGTCTTCTTCCCTTTTCTTACTGTACCTAACAGCAGCATGCCCACATTTACCAAAATCCATGAGTCTGCCCACATCCACATCCATATCCATACAGCTGTGTTTGGCCTCTGCTCAGTTGACTTGAAAAGTGTGTGGGTGTCTTGAAAAAAAAATGTGGAGGGAAAAAACCTCTGGTTTCAGTCACAACAATCTCAGTTTACCACCTTCTCTAATCAATCACTTTCATCCCTTTCTATTTTTCATGCACTTCCAGCTATGCAATTCACTGTCTCTTTTTGCCTGGACATTCAACCACTGTAATTTACTGGCCTTCAGGCCTCCCTCCTGCTTGAATTACTTAGAAATCCCTAGCTGGTTTGAAAATCCTCCAAGTCAGGCAAGAAAAGAGAACCCTTGGAGATTTAAGTGAGTAAAAAACTTTCCAACCTAATGGCAGAATGCTGGAAAACTCCAGCACAGTGCCCTGTAGCATTTTTATTGCTGAAGCTCTTAAAGGACAGGATAAACAAAAATCTCTCAGGAACAGTTTGGGTATGCTCCATTCTGTTTTAATGCACCAGGTGAGACTCCATCACCTACTGCATTTGCATGATTCCTTTAGAGCATAAAGATCTGTGGTAAATAAAGACTGGGACTGAGCTAGTACGGCAATTTACATGCTTCAGAGAGTGTTCAAAACAAGGAGAAAATCAGCCCAGTCTTTTTAAAGGCTGTGTTTTGAACAGAGGTGATACTCATTTGGAAAAGGTAGCCTAGATGGATATATCTGTTAAGAAAAGCCCAGGACAGTGGTCTTCTTTTCAGATAATTACTTTCTCTTTTCTTCCTAATTTTTTACTCCAACTGTTGAAGCATATAAAATGGTGGTGATAGTTTATTCACTATCATAGAGGCAAGACAGTATTTTAAGATTTTTCCATTATCTTCTAAACCATTAGATACTGGTTATTTACTAAGAGCAAGGAAATTTAGGACCAGTCTTCATAACTAATACAGCTATTTCTAAGTTCCCAACCAAGAAAGTTCAAATTGGTCACAATTTTGCCTTTTGCTTTTTTGACTCCTAGAAGGTTACAATTTGAATGATCTTTATAGTCAATCTACCCACTATTATGCCCATGGGTTTCACAACAAGTTATTGTTAAACTGCTCTTATGACTGAGACATAATCAGAAATTAACACTACAGTTTCTAGTGATCATCTCTCCTAGACAATCTCTTGGGGTGGATTATGCAATGTTATTCTGATAGCATCCCTACACCTCTCTTACCAAAGAACGCTTAGTGAGCTAAAAAGCTCTATAGGAGTAAGGTGCCTTGGAGATAAAGCTGGGGAAAAAAAAAAAAAAAATTAAAAAAAGAAAATAAAGATAAATGTTGGCAGATACACAAGTGAATTTAGCACATTTTGGTGGCATGCAAAAAGGAATTGGCTCTAGTCCACTTCTACCACCTCAACAGGAATGAGGATAACTGCTAAAGGAGACAGATTAGCTAGTTTTCCTCCACTCTTATTTTGCATACCTTTTTTCTTGTGCAGAACTATGGGTCTGTACAAATACAGTGTTAGAAATGAAAAGCAGGTAAAACTAATTGAAGACAAAAAAATCCCAACTGAAAAAGTAGGAGAACCTGGTGTAACCTCTCACCCAGCACATATCTCAAGAGTAAGAACAATAGGTAACTGAGACCTTGTGGGGGGATAGAATATAAGAAAATAAAGATAGTGATGAAAGTAATCTTACCCCTAAGGAGTTGCAGCTGGACCAATTATCAAAGATTAGGAACAGGCCTGATTTTAACAGGCCACAGCTGTAACCAGTGAGAAGAAGAGTGGTATAAAAGAGTGGATTGGTTGCTTGAGAAGGGAACTGGTGTTGGTTGGCTACTTTATGAAGAAGAAAGAGACAGTGCTTGGGAGACCTGCCCACAAGAAACACCAAGAAGGTATGAAATTTTTGTGATAAGGAGGTGACAGTATGGAACCCCTGCAATAAGATGACAAGAAGATCTTACACTGCTAGAAAGCTCATCTGCAAAAAAAACTTGTAGGTGCTCTAGATTAGTAGGTTGGGAGTGTCTTTTATTGCTGTTACTCTTAATAGAGGTGGACAGAAAGATGAGACATTTATAGCTACAGAATCCAATGAAAAGTAAAATTTTGTTCACCCTTTGCTCCCTGATCAGCTGAGAACTGTTTTAAGCTTCACATTTCTCTCAAAGGTTCTGGATGAACTTATGCTGACTGTGACCACCCTGGCACTTCTCATGATAAGCACAGACCTTATGACAACGAACGGACATCTGACTTAAGGCAGTAACTGAGGGCTGGAAAAGGGTGTTTCTGAAATGTCAGTGTTGGGCTGGAGGGTTCCTCAGAAAGTCATTTAGTCAATTTCCCATGACCTGCTGTAAGATCAAGATTGGTCTTTCAGGTGGAAATTGCTCAGGCATATCCATAGCATATGCAAATGAAGTGACAGCAGCAGGAGTTTGAGACCAAGTAACCTATGCCACTCTAGAGCTCAACTCAGCTGCCATCACCATCAGACTGCATTTTGCCAGACCAGTCTTAGAAAATCAACTTGGCTAAATTATTTTAGGAATTTTGGCTTTGCAATTAGGCTACTTTTTTTTTTTTTTTATGGCCAATTAAGCTTCTTGACAACTTCCACAGGCCAGGATAATCATCTGTCCTCTCAGGTACTGCAAGACCGATATCATGGCAGTCTTCCTTGCTTGCCTCTTTCTTGAAGTCCAGTGTGCAAAGCCAGTCATAGGATTCCACTGTAAGTTTTACCAGAGTCTTCCTATGTCTTATATTTGATGTTTCTTCTAAGATATTTCTGAAACAGGATTGTTTCACTGGTTCAGATTAGGCTGTTAATCCTGGGAAGCCATGGTGCTGACACTTGGAAAGAAAAATTCTCCACATTTGTGCATTGATTTCTTCTTCTTATATGCAATGTGCATTCATTTTTTTCTCCTGTTTTTTTAATATCAGGCCATCTCTTCAGTGTACCAAAACCATTCTGAGTTATGAATCCGTCCTCCAACGTGCTTGACAGACTGCCCCAAATTTCATCTCATGAAAATTTTATACTCATATACTCATCAACATCAAGGCACATCAAGGCAGTTGATGTAAAGGAGGCTGAGGGAAGGCCTCATCACAGTTTACAGCTTCCTCGCAGGGGAAAGCAGAGGGGCAGGCACTGATCTCTTCACTCTGGTGACCAGTGAGAGGACCTGAGGGAATGGCCTGAAGCTGAGTCAGAGGAGCTTTAGGCTGGATATCAGGAAAAGGCTCTTCACCAGAGGGTGGCTGCCCATGGTAATGGGCTCCTCAGGGAAGCGGTCACAGCCCCAAGCCTGACAGAGTTCAAGAAGTGTTTGGACAATGCTTTCAGGTGCATGGTGTGACTTTTGAGGTGTTCTGTGTAGGGTCAGGAGCTGGACTTCAATGCTCCTTGTTGGGTCCCTTACAATTCAGGATATTCTGTGATACTATTATTCTACAATTGCATCAATATTGGCTGTGAATACAATAACTGGACAGTTAAATGTTAATGACTTGAGCACAGGAAAGGCTGCAATGTGTATCTGTATGTATGAAACACTTTGTTGTCCTGACCATTATCAGCAAATTCTAGTGTTTTTTGATTTGGACTAATTAGTAGTCAATGACACAGATAAGATGTGTGTTAACAACCTCCACAGGAAAAAAAATCACCAGGAGGTTGTTAAATAATAGCTGTGGAAAGGTTAAATTGCTCACTCAGGGCAAGTCTGTACTCTACAGGAAATAATTTCCTACACAGGTCTAGTAAAGCATGTTGTCTCAAGCACTGGTACTTAAGACCTGTTCAAAGCATATTGTTGTGCTTGTGGCTCCAATGGCTCCTGATGTTGCTACTAAAGTTTTCTTCTACCTAAAGACTAACATTGAAATACACCTTTAAGAAGTATATCTTTTTGTTCTTGCCTGTGACAATGTTCACAGGGGTTTTCAGATGAGGGAAGAGATGAGGATTTGACTCCATATTTCAGAAGGCTTGATTTATTATTTTACTATATATATTACATTAAAACTATACTAAAAGAATAGAAGAAAAGGTTTCATTTCAGAAGGCTAGCTAAGCTAAGAATAGAAAAAAATGAATAACAAAGGCAGCTGTCCCAGACTCTCTGTCTGAGCCAGCTGCTGTGATTGGCCATGACTTATAAACATCCAAGATGGGCCAGTCAAAAATCCACCTGATGCATTCCACAGCAGCAGACAATGATTGTTTACATTTTGTCCCTGAGGCCTCACAGCTTCTCAGGAGGAAAAAAATCCCAAGGAAAGGATTTTCATAGAAAGATGTCTGTGACACTTGCCTCTTTGCTGCACTCACTTGTGCTTGTCCCAGCATTGCTGGCAGCCTGGATAAGCTCTAAGGCAGATGACTGAAATGACCTGCATTGAAAATAACAAATAAATTAAAACATACCACCCCTGTGATCTTTGTCAGGACTCTGTGGAGGGAACGGCAAGAACATTGCTCCATCACAAATGTAGAAGAAACATAAAGCTACCAAAGTTTGCACTTGAAGCTGGAGCAAGCACTATCCACACTTGGTACTGAGGAAATAGTAATGCCAATGAGAATAATGCTCCCAGCTGGACCCCTAATCATCTTTGAAAAACAATGGCATTAAGGCATGGGATCAGAAGTACCAAATACTAACTGAATTGAGAAGTAGAAGTAATCATTCATCTGGAAGGCATATTCTAGAGGCATACTTGGGGCCAAATCAGAGCATAAGCCTCTGCAGAAGGGGGGAAAAAAAATGAGAGCAACATTTTGTCTGGAAAACTGCTCCATGGGAGTTACCCTAGATATGTGTCATGGGGGAAGAGTCAGGAAGCAGATCCAGGTTGTGTCTGAACTGAACCACTCAAAGTCAGTTCATTAAACCAGGAAGTCTCCTGGCATGTTTGCAAGTTCAGTCTTATTCAACTGAATAAATTTTTATTCACATTGTTTGGTGTATTGACCTGAAAAAGGAAGTATATGCATATATACTTTTATGTTCCATAAATACATGGTATGGCTCCCTGCTCTGGAGGCAGATACCCAGGGAGGACAGCAGGGTAAGAGCAAAACCATAAGGAGTCACTGAGGGTTTGAGCACCACTTCAAGCAGCTCCAGTCTCTTGAAATGAATGGGGGCAGTGGCACACATGAAGATTGTCTTGCACAGAGAAACACTGTGGTCCAGCCTACAAACTCTTCCACCAGCCCTGCTCTCTGGAGGCCGCTGTTACAGGCAATGTCAGATCCCCGGTGAGAGGAATAGCAGATTTGTCTTTACAAACAAGCGGTGGGTCTGCTGGTAGACAAAACTAGCACCGGGAGATAAAAGTAACAATGGGAAGGATTCTACGGATTGATGAATGGAAAAAGATATTTGCTTTTACAAATAAACTTAGGTTTGCTGATAAATGAAATTAGACATTAAAAGATGAAAGAAACAATGAGGAAGAAAAACCCCTAAGTTCCGTAAGAATTAAAAATTAAAAGGAAAGGTTATACATTAGAGGGAAATCTTTGGTATCAGGGAGTCTGTACCTCTCAAGTACCTCAGCCAATGGGGAAAGAGAGAAGGGAAATTAGGATAAAAAGAAGGCTGCATCCTCCAAAAATTCGAGAGATCCCAGGGGAATGCCCCATGGCCTCTCTCTTAATTCGAATAAAGCCAAAAAAGGACACATTTCTGTCTCCTTTTTGGACACAAACCTCTGGTGTTTGTGGATTAATTTTCCTAACACTGGTGACTAAGCAGCTGCACAAGTTTCTCTGTCCTTTCTGTTCACTTTTTAATAATGTTTTTCTCTAGGTGTCACATCCTTGCCGTCTGTTTAACCTCCGGCAGTGCCGTGGCGCGGCTGCACACGGGGCTGGGGACAGCGGGGCCGGGCCACACCAGCCCAGCCGGGATGGAGACAGCGGGGCCGGGCCACACCGCCACAGGGGGCTGGGGACAGCGGGGCCGGGCCACACCAGCCCAGCCGGGCTGGGGACAGCGGGGGCCAGGCCACACCGCCACACGGGGCTGGGGACAGCGGGGCCGGGCCACACCGCCACACGGGGCTGGGGACAGCGGGGCCGGGGCACACCGCCACACGGGGCTGGGAACAGCGGGGCCGGGGCACACCGCCACACGGCGCTGGGGACAGCGGGGCCGGGGCACACCGCCACACGGGGCTGGGGACAGCGGGGCCGGCCCACACCGCCACACGGCGCTGGGGACAGCGGGGGCCAGGCCACACCAGCCCAGCGGGGCTGGCCCACACCGCCACACGGGGCTGGAGACAGCGGGGCCCGGGCCACACCGCCACACGGGGCTGGGGACAGCGGGGCCGGCCCACACCGCCACACGGCGCTGGGGACAGCGGGGCCGGGGCACACCGCCACACGGGGCTGGGGACAGCGGGGCCGGCCCACACCGCCACACGGCGCCCCTGGGCGCTGTAAACCACGGGTGTGCTCCAGGCTGTGCTCGCTGCCTGCCGCACACAGCGCTTCTGCTGTAATTACGGAGAAGGCGTGGAGTGAAAACAGTGCTCGTGTGATGCAGCTGTATCCGCTCTTAATCCGTCATTAATGCCTCATCAGAAGAGTACTGTACTTTTCGTTTGTTTCGTTTGCCGAAGGTCAGCATACTTGGAAGCTATTGTCATACAGCATTGCAGACTTTTTACATATTTCTCTGGTATTGTTCCAAGCTATTGTATACGCAAATGAGTCAATTGGTATGCAGATTGTCTATCATTAAAACCGTTTCAAAATCAGCTTTGTTGTGGGTTTAGCGAGGAGCCTGCATACCCTTCCTGAATATAATGTGTGGTTCTGCTCTGGTGCCGTGAGGTGGTTGTGGAACCTCACATGGGACCACTCCTCGCTTTCACATTGGCAGAGCTTCCAGTGAAATCGTGGGAATTTTTCCCTGGGGACAAGTCTGCGAACTGAAGTCCTCTGCTTGCCTCACCCTCACTTTGCAAACCACACAGGCTGCGTGTGGCCATATCAGTGCCTGTGCTTTTACCTCGTCCCCCTTCTTTTATTGCGTTGTATTTTGCCTCAGTGCGCTCCTAAAGTCTGCAAAACTTTTTCCTCCTTGGGAGACGTGTCAGCCCCGGAGCTGGTCCTGCCTTTCCAGCAGGCAGCACAGCTCTGCAGCTACCAGCGCTGCCTGCACCAGCACTGAACCCTCCCCATCAGCCCAGCACATCCAAACTTCACACACACTCAGGGCAGAGCCTTCTGCTTTGTTCTTACTATTGAATTTCAGCCATGAGTGAGAAACGGTGTTTCAGAAAATAAAGGCCACTTTCCTTTTCTATCATCTTCACAGAGTTATTTAATGTTCCCTCTGTGGCTTTTCAGCAGCTCTTACCCAGGTATCCCAAGCTCTTGGTGCAGAGCCTGGATTCACTTGTCCACAAAAACTATTTCAATGACTTCTATGTGAAAAAATAAAGTATTTTGATTTGCAGCTGCATTGTGTCAAGTGGCATAAATTCTTCTGTCTTTAACAAGAGAACTATAATCATAATAAGAAAAAAAGGAAGGTTAAAATAAAAGCTACATTTTTATAAAATAGCTCAATGACAGGGTGTCATGGTTTGACACTGGCACAATGCCAGTGCCCCCATGAAGATACCTTCTCCCTGGTTTCTGCTGTGAGATGTGACCAGGAATAAGCAAAGCAGGCTCCTACTTAGGGAAAAAGAACCAGAACTTTATTAACTACTCTACAACTACAGATAAAAAGGAACACACACACAGGGAAAATGAAAACTTCACAAGTGCATTTCCTCCTCCCCCCACCAAATTTCCAACACAATACATTTGGTTCCTCAAATCACCAACTCTCGGTCCAGCACCACCTTTTAGACAATCAATCCTCAGTTCATCAAGAGGAGAGGAGTCCTTCTTGTGCCATGGGCTTCCCCTGGAAACACAGCTGAAGCCTCGTGTGTTTCTGTGTCACTCGTGGCACCGCCCGGAGTACATCTGCCATCGTGACTTCTTCCTTTTCATGTCCAGTGCTCTCACCACTGAACACCGACCAGAACTGCTTCTAGGGTTGTCTTTTAAGGATGCTCTGTCCCGATCCAAAAAAGGCACAGTCTCTCCTTTGGGACACCTGTCCCCACAATCTCTCCTTTGGGACACCTGTCCCCCCCATATTTTTCACCCCCTGGGGCCGAGGGGCATCAACACTGAACCCTCTTGGTTCTGAGGCCATTGCCTCCCTCTAGAATGCAGTCTCTGTATCACAAGGAACATGGTTCTGTCCATGGCTATACAAAAAGAGTCCAGCAAAAGCTACTCCATCATCTCTTCCCACTAGGATTCTTCTCTATTCTTCTACTATCTCTCACTCGTCCAGACCTCTCTCACACTGGCCCATTTCCTTCCTCATCTTCCACTGTATCTTCTAGGAAAGGTCAATGTTCTGTAAAGTTCTCATTCTCCAAAAAGGGGTTAAAAGCTCCTACAAGCGGCCGGCTGAACCCCCGCCTCTTCTCCTTCCCAGCCGTGCTGCCGGCGCAGGCCCATGTTTATCAAGTCTCAAGGTTACAGTCCCAGGCAGCGGCTCTCTCTCTCTCTCTCTCTGTGTCTCTCAGGGGGGGCTGCCCGATGGCTCCCGGTGTCTCTCTCTCTCTCTCTCTCTCTCTCTCTCTCTGTGTCTCTCAGGGGGGGCTGCCCGATGGCTCCCGGTGTCTCTCTCTCTCTCTCTCCCTTCCACCCCCGGGCTCAGGCCTACCTCTCTCGGCCACATGGCTTTTCCCCTCCCCCTGCCCAGCCAGCAGCTGGGCCGGGGGAGAGACCCGAACTCTTTCTCGCCGGAAACCCAAGAGGACCCTCCCAGGGGAGAGCTCTGCTTTTAACCCCGTGTTCTCAGAGGCGTGTCCATGTCCCAATGGCCAGGTTAAATGCCAAGATTAAAGTCTGAATATCCATTGGCCAAAAACACAGCATCCCAAAAAACACATTTCCTGTCAAACCACCACACAGGGAATGTTCATTTTAACAACTAGCTATGTATCAGGAGGTTTAGAAAAACAGAAAATGTAGATATGCAATTCTTACCAGAAGTGGAGGAGAGCTGAGTTAGAGACCATCTATACAAACCCAGTATATACAAGGCTATGGGACTGTAGTATATGGTAGAGATAATTTATGCTGTTTATGTATAAAATATTGTAAAATCCAAGCTATGTCTTTTGACCACCCCAGCCAGGAGCAGAGTCTAATTTTTATTCAATTAGTTCCCCTAGGACATTCAGATAATATCAAGCCTGTTAACGTATGAATGGGACCTTCCTGGGCGATGATCAACGACTTCCCTGGAGTGTAGGAGTGCTCTGCACCTCGAAGATTGCATCTACTGCACTCAAGCACCGGTGCCACCCTGTTACATCTGAATGCCAAGTTCTCCGAAGTGTTCTGACAACATCTAAACACCTGGAACCACTTTTGTCTATCCCTGCACATGTATGGCCCCAGTTCTACGTGTGAAGGGACACAGAGGAACATTCTGTCATCTCTGCCTCAGGCAGAATAAACTGTATATAAGCTCGCTGCATGAAGCAGTCGGGGTGAACCAAGGGGGAGACTCTGACATTTTGCAGGTCAGATCCAGGTTCACCCAGCGCCGATCCCAGGTTCGACGCTGCCCGAGGCTGTGGTGGTTTTTTTCTGATCGAAACTCTGTTTTGCTGAAAATCTAATAAATCATTGCTAAATTTTCTTATAAATTTGGCTCTCGATTTGATCATTTATAACAGGACCTCATAAGATGCAGCTGAAGGAGCTGAAAAAGTTGGTTAACCTCAATGCAAAACTGCTTTCTATCATCTTTGAAAAATCATGCAGGTCAGAGCACCAGACAAGTAGGAAAAGTCTAATTTATGATCATCTACCAAAGAAAGATCTGGGAAACTACACACCAGTCAAGCTCACACTTTTCCCAGGAAAAGCATGTCCAAGCAAATTTAGGTCAAAAAGGTGACTAAGGCAAACCATATTGGATGGTAGCCTTCTCTGATGAAACAACTTGCTTAGTAGATGAGGAGATAACTGTGGAGAAAATGTTACCTTGATTTTAGCAAGTCATTTGACATCATCTCCTAAAAAATTCTTGTTGACAAGCAGGAAAGTTTTAGTGAGCATGGAATTGCAGTGATTCTTGACTATTGAGACCTGTTGCCAACAAGAAATATTTTTCCATCTTGGTTTCCAAAGTTAAAACAATAAGCATGAAGAAATTTTCCATTACTTTCAACTATTTCTTTATTTCAAGAGGTACAGAGGCAAGTCAGACATTCATATCAAGATTGTCTTTCTTTCTATCACACCTGAAAAAATCTGCTAAAATCAATTCCAAGTCCAGAGCTATTAAAACATTGGCTCTTAGGTGCAGAGAGACCACTTCCCTCACTTGTCAGCATCTGGGGGAGAGATGTCACTCTGACACCACTGTTTGTGGCACAGGTGATGGCTACGGTGCCCTTGGGGATTGTTTTTTAATGTCCATTTGAAAGCAAAGTCTAGTGCAGTCTTGAAGCATGATTTGTGATCTACTGCAACTGTATGGTCTTGTGTTATTTATTCCAATCTGAGCTGGATTTCAGAGCAAGTTGTGTTTGCTGAGCAGACTGAATACTACACACTTGTTTAAAAGAGTACTAGCAGAAGCAACATCTTTTGCACAAGTGATTTTTGGTCTTTTGATTTGTGTTTTAAAGCATCATTGCATACAGGAAAGTAATAATAATTTACATTCTGAAAGCATCCCCACCCTGGTGTCAGGTAATTTGTACAGATAAAATATTTCCAAATTAATCTTCTCAGCCAAGAAGATGGCAGTAAGATGTACATGGGCATGTGATGCCTGACAGAGCAGTGGTCTGGTGTAAAAAGGAGGAGAAAAAACAAGGGCAATCTATGCTTTCTGTTTCATATTCCCCTGACAGGCCTGAGATAAGAGATCTACCCATTGGTTCTCCAGGCATTTTGAACAGGGAGAATTCCTTTCCCTTGCTCACTGTCTATCTTCCTATGGCTCAGGGGGAAGAATTGGGCTGCCAGGAGCTTCCACCAGCTCTGCCTAGTCCTAAACAAAGGCAATCACTTAGATCACTTAAGCAAGCAGCAGTAGCACCCAAACACATACAAAAAAGGTCAATTTATGATTGTCAGTTCCAGTACAACAATGTAGCAACTCTGGAGCCCTGGCATAATGACAGGAACCTCCTTCCCATCATTGTTCTTGGCCACTGTGATATCACAACTCATTTTAGGTTTTCAGCTGTATTATCCAAGGTGAGTGGTCACCAGAGACACCATTCAAGTAAGTGTGGAATACAGTCACCTCCAAGTCCAGTTCACCCCAACCGAAATACTAATGTTACTAATCTTATTTCTGTTTTCAAGTTCTTTCTGCTTGAAATATTCCTTGCATTTCACTGGTCAGAGTAAGGATTTCACAAGGTAAACCCAGTCAAGTCTACTTGCCTGCTAGCAAGGGGTACAATTTGGTGATACCTTCATTGCTACTGAAATCAAGAAAATGTTGCTGTTGCGGGATTTCCACTCATTCAGAGACACTAACAAAGTGAAAAAGAAAACTTCCTGTCAGTGTCAAGACAAATTACCCAAGATTACACAACAATGTCAAACACTCCAGAGGATTATCAGCAATGTGGGGTCTTGCCCTCCAACACACAGATTGCACGATTCCCTCCAGGCATGAGGAACACAAAGGCTGCAGGGATGTATGAAAACATCATATTACAGTCTCTGTGGCAGTCTCTGATTTCATACTATTTGGAGCAGTGCTGGCTTCAGTAGTTACTTCAGTGATGGAGAAAACAGCTGATCCCCTCCCCACCCCACATAATTCTTTATTAGATGGTTGATTAAGTGCAATTAAGTGCTTGCAGTCCCAGGATTCACCACTGAACTTTGGAGTATGGCATTAGCTGGTAACAATACTGAGATCTTTGATGTAATTTTATTTTAATTGGCCTCTTAACTCATATCAGTGAGTATCATAGAATTGAAAAGGGCAGAAAAGACCTCTCAGACTGTTGGGTCCAACTGTTGTCCTTTTCTGAAACATTTTTTCTCTTATAGAAGAAGAATATTAACTAATACTGATAATGCCTAAAAAAGAAAAGAGTCAAAATCAGAAGAACACAGACAAAACTCAGGAATATAAGCAAAAAGAGAATGTGATTACCGTACAAAATACAATCTCAACAATAGCTGCAGTCACCTATCCACGACTTCTAAGAGAGAAGTCCTGGGGTAATGGTATGGATTCACTCATTTCAGAAGAGCAGTCTGATCATAAAACACCATATACTAACTCAGCACCAAAAGCAAATGATAAAAATACTAGAATTTCTGTAATTCTGCTGTATCCCCAAATCATAAGCAGCTATCACAAATATCCAGTTATCCACAGCTGCTGTTCAGAAATGAAAACTTAACCACAGTGCCTGCCTCACAACAGTGGAGTTGGTCATTTACTGGTCATGACAGTACTTTAATACAGCCAAACATGCACTACAGTCAAACTGTGTAGTACAGTCAGATTAGCAGTGTAAGTTGCAGGTTCTATAACCCAGGTTATTCTGGGGAAAAACACTGTGCACATTATATTGGAGCAGGGAGAAGGAGAAAGAATATCTTTGCCTCAGCTACAGAATTTGTGATGTCTTGTCAGCAAATCTTTTTCAAAGGATTGGCAGCCGGCTAAGAAGTTAATCTACCCCTTTTGATTTTGATTTAAAAGGCTTTCTCTTGAGAGTGATATGTCTGATTGCCCAGACAGAAAATGACATCATGGGCTGAATCCCCACCTCTCATGCCCTGTGCCCAATCCCCTCCTGGGACTGTCTCTCTACCTGAACATTCCCTCTTCTCCACAGCTCCATTCCTCTTACACCAGCAAGTGCAATTGAAAGGTCAGTGTCCATCCCAGCTGGGAAAGGCAGGTTATCCTGCAGGATCACCCTCTGGGAAGCTCTGCTTACACTGTCAGCAGTGTCTGCATGGCCAGGGGACAAACCTCTCAGTCTGGACCTGCAGGTTTGAAGCATCTTCCTCATGAATCAGAGCAGCTTTGCCTGCATGGCCTGGGAGGGGCCTCTGCATCCCAGGGGGTCAAGCAAAGTAAGGGCAAAGTGCAGAAAAAGTCACAGATGTGGTTCATTTGAGAGCAAATTTAATTAACGAATTCCACACAACTGTAACTTCAGTCAATACCAGTACCAAGGCCTTGTAATGGGTTTGCTTGCTAGAGAGATCTGCAAACCACCTGCACTCTGAACTGGAGCCTTCTCCTTGCTTACCCTGCCCAAAAATTAATGTCTTTCTACTGCAAAAGGCAAATATTGTTTGAGAGATAACTGGTTTTTTCTAAATTTGTACTTGTGAAACATAATATATGGTTACTTCAATTATCTGACATAATGGCTTTTTTGCAAACAACTCCAGAAACATTCCCTCCTCCAATATCTGGATAGGAATATTTAAATATACAGCAGGAAAATAAGGAAAATAAGGAAAGAGAAATAAAGTAGATCTTGATTACTCAAGATATTTTCTAACATCAGTTTTTGAAAAGGAACTGTACTTTCCTTTGACACCATTGGGGTTTTAATTTAAGTTCTTAGGATATTTTATAAGCAGTAAGGTCACTCCTGATCTGCTTCTACAGTTCACTCCTGTAAAGTAACCAGAAGATTTTCCTACTAAATGACTACTATTTGTAATACCAACCTTGAAAATCAACACAGAAAAAAATCTAAGTATCTAAAGTTGTTATAAATATGTCACAGTATTGAAAATTACCATAACTAAGTGTTTTATATAACTTCTTAACAAGAACATTTGGTCTGAATCCAAAACTCCTGGCTATAACCAAAGTGATTTAAAATAGAACAAGTATGTATTTAAAGTTATTTCTATTTTATTTTTAAGAAGGGAAATGGTGCTTTCTAGAAACAAAAGAACATGTGATTTCTTTGACACAGGTATAAGCTACAGTGGAAAAAGCTCAGAAAGCTTCCAATAAAATTGGCGTTTATTTAAAAGGATGGTTTAACCAGTTGATTGGATGAGATTCAATCAGCCCATACAGTCTGGTAATTCTAGAAACATCAGTGTAAAAAACCCTGCTTTTTTTGCTTCCTGCTATGCAGAGTCACACCAGCACTGGCTGACAACATGTTGCCTGCAGCAATGGAGACCTCACTTTGAGTCCGTGTTGCAGGCACAATGCCATCACACCCAGCTCAAGAACACCCATATGGTGGGGGCCATGCAGCAGCACAGGGCACCCCACAACAGCAGAGACTCTGCCCAAGTGCCCCAGCCAGCTTCTAGCCATTGCAAGCAAAACCTAATTACAGTATAATTATTGCTAGAAGCTGTCCTAAAATTTGACCCAAGATTTCCCATGGAGGGAGATACGCAACATTTTGTCCCACCTAGTAAATTGCTTACAGATTTAAAGCCCTGATGCCAAAGGTTAGGATCATCACAGCCTCCAGAAAAGGTCACCAGTATTTTTATTGTGGGACACTGTTACCTTTTCCATGAGACCTCAACCTGAAGAAGTGAGTTCCTTTTGGCATTGCAGCTGTTTATTTAGTGAGGCCACAGCTTAGCCAGATGGAAAGTGAAATTCTTATTGGTAGAAAAGGCTACAATATAAATAAAAATACACTTCTGTTACAAGTCACAGCCTTGTCTTGAAAAAATATAGCACACATTATTACTTTGTCTGCACCTTGAATCAGAACTCCTAATTCATGTAAAAACCAAAGTATCCCACATTAAGAGGCCACAGCTGAAAATGCACCATTTGCAATTCTCCGCTGTCCTCTAAAGGCTGCTTCAGGAATTTCAGTCCCTGAGTTCGAAAAGCAAACTCTGTATCCACGTACTAGAAGAGCACGAGTCAGTGGGTCCAGGAAATGTGAGAGGTTTATGAAGAGCTTCAGCTGGAGCTCTGCAAGCCACTGCACAAGATTGGTCTGACCAGGGACACAGAGTCACCTCATCTGTGACGTGTGACACTGCACTGGCAGCAACACTGGCTCTGGCAAGGTATGGGATCAGCAGGATTTCTGTTCTGCATCCTGATACATTTCATTTTGCTGGTGAGGTTTGGAAGTCCCTCAGCATGGCCAGGTGCCTGCTACAAGTAGTAATGTGCATCCAAATCAGCTTGCCAAACCTGAACCAAAAAAGTTGGTCTTGTTTGGTGCCTTCCTACCCCTCTGAAGGTGATTTTGAGAAGTTCTTTTTTTTATAAAGGAGAAAGGTCAAACTTAAAATAAGCCTGCAATTATACAATTGTCCAGTAAGAAACCTTCTAGTTCCAGCCACAAACAGCTGTAAACTTCTTCTACACAGCTATTTCTTCTGAGTCATTTACAGTATTGCCCTTTTACAGTCCTAATCAAGGAAGTGGTAACATTTATTATTTTATTCTGCTTCCTGGCTACCATCCAGTTACCGTTTTTTTGTAATTATTTCCTATTCTGTTATTAATGTCTATTTAGATCTTTTTATTTGAAGGTAATTTCTTTAGATTTCCTGAACATTTTGCCTGTGAAATACTGGAACCTGTGCATGTGTTCTAACTCTGGGATAAGTCAGGATCTGATTCCAGTTTTGTCTTAAACTTCAGTTGTGTTAATAAAGTGGCAATGAGTGGAAGTTATGCTTTTCTCATTCATCAAATACCATTTCCACGCCACATTTTGTGTTCTCTTTATGCTTCCTGTTCACCACTAAATGGCGCAATTTCACTTCTCTCCATCTGATGGTTCACTTGCTGTTTTCTAAAGAATTTTAGTTTCTTCCTTTTCTACCCGTCATAATATGCTTTATACCTTATTTTACACATCAGGTTGTTAAAGGAAAGCTCCCAGCTAGCTTTTTAGTTACTGTTGCAAGTCTGTATGTAATTTCCCTCTGTTTCTTTATGCTCTTCTGCAGGTTCAACAAAAGCAAGAGGTAAAACTCAGTACAAATACCCTTTTTTAAGGAGTGAATGCAGTGCCTTCTTAAAAAACAAGGCAGAAGAGTGTTCTTTACCTCTCTCTTGGTAATTTTTTGGAAAAACTTTAAAGGGTGATGAAGTGGCCTTGAGCAGCTTTGGGAATGTCCCCATGGTAGAATTGAGATGCATCCTGGATGCCTAACTACCTTGTTCTTGAGGCAGGTAACTCAAATGCAAATAATTCATTTTCATTTTCTGCAGCACTGGAAGAATTCATACATGGGGTAATCACCTTGTGACAGCCTTTTCCTATCATATGTTATAATATTCAGACTGATGATAATAATCTCTCCAATTGCATTTTCTATACCCAAATGTTTAGCTAACTTAATTGCTGTTCTGATAACTTCTGAAGGAAAACATTCAACATAATTTGCTCCACAAAGAGCTAAAGTGAATTAACTGTGCAGTGATAGAAATTTCACCTCCTACACTCCTCAGGTTTTTCTTGGTATGTTTTTCTTTCTCTACTATTTCCTGAGCATCTCTTTGGCCATCATTTGATGCCTTTCAGGGCTCCTGCTCTCTTCTCTGCCCTTCTCTCATTTTGTGAATGAATATCCACCAGTTTGGTTTCTTTAACTCTTGTGACCTTTGTGTTCTCTCTGACCCCATACCCCCTCTGGTCAGCTTTGGCTTTCCAGCTGCACTTGAGTTTCTTATTTCCACTCACATGGGACTCAGGTTTTAATCCAATGATGACATGAAAGAATGGACAGTACTGGGTTGTCAGAGAGTATTAGCAAAAAGATAACTTTGGAACAAAAAGAAAGAAAATAAATACTGACTGAGGTACCTTTGCTGCTCTTCTGGTGAAAGAGAGCAAGCATCAAGTTAATCCTTATGTGTGATTTTCACACCTTAAGGACTGCATTGCATCAAGCTAACAAAAATAAAGTACTACATCAGGAAGCCTTTTACTTTAGGGAGTCTGAGTGGTTCATACCTTAAAGTCATAGTATCCCTTGTCAACATAAAAATAAAATGTTTCCTTATATTTTAAAATTGTGGTTTAGCAAGCCCTCAGAATGATACATGCTAAATCAATGGCGGCAGAAACTTTATACTCTGAACAACTGCAAATTAAGAAAGAGTATTTTACTTGTAATTGTTTATAATTATCATCCTTAAGTAAGTAATTTTGTTTTGTTAAATAGGGTAGAGCAGGCAATGGTTACAATGCCCTTGTAGAGACTAGATAGAACTATTTCCTGACTTCTGAAACAGGTTCTTGTACCTGTCCCTGCTCTACTTGCCAATATTTGCACATCTCATGCAGCTCTCCCAACTTTTTCCTCTCTTCAATGAGCAGAATCTTATTAGAGGCTAAAGTGTCATTTTAGATTTCAAGTAATCAACAGATGATTTTCAAAATTAATGAGGCACTTTGGAGAACTCCCTGAGCACCTTTATGTGAGTGTGAAATACATTCTGTCATATCTGAGGCTGCTCATTCAGGTGAAAATTGAAATGAATACAAATGTACAGCCACGGTTTGTTTCTAAGGTCAGCATTAGGAAACACTCATGCAAGATCACAGACAACTCCTATCTTTTAGTCTAAATGTTTAAAATAAAGCTTCAATTTTCTGTCCAAATACCTCCCTTTCCCCTACCATTTATTACCTTGCAACTCTTAGTCTGTTTAAAAAGTTATATATGTACATGAAGAATGTGCTCAATACTGAAAGTCATTGTTAGATGTAGCATGCTGCAAGTTACAGCTTCACATTGACCAAAGATAATTGGCCATTCTTGAAAAGAATGCTATTTTAAAAGGTTGAAAAAGTTCTTGTCCAAAACATGAACACCTTACATATGTGACAGGAGGAAGATAAAATCCTTCCACAACTAATTTTAACAAAACAAATCACGTAGATTTAGGCTTTTTAAATAAACAGTTTGCTCCTGTGCAAGGCTGAGAGACCTTGGTGTTTATTCACTGTCTGTGGTGTAAGAGGAGAAAATACACAGGGCCTTGACTGAGTAGAATCACTTAAATAAAACTGGATTATGATTATATTCTGTCCTTGATCTCCTACCATAAGCTTATAACTAATTCACTGGAAAAGACATTATATCATGAGCTTCTCCATGTCCTAGTGGATGTTGCTAAAATACTAAACTGCATCATACTGTACCCTGGTACAGTCAAGCTGTTAGAATTTACAGAGGGAGATGAAACTTTCAGGGGTTGTTTTTTAACTTTTTCTTCTTCAGAGGTCATATTGGTTAAGATATTATTTCCCTTCAGCTACCAGAACAATATCCCTTGTAGTTTAAAAGAAAAAAACGTATTTTCCAGCTCTTTTTCTTTTAAAGCATTTATGATATTGGTAGCATCACATGGATAGCCCTTCACCCAGAAGAGTGTTGCATATTGTATGACACCTGAAATTGGGTGACAGTTTTATTCTTGGTTTATGCACTTCTATTTTACTGCAGTTTTTCAAAATTTCTTTAGGCCTTTGCAACCCTGAAAAGGAAGGGTCCAAGTGTGCAGGCTCAGTTAGCAATGGCTCTGGGACAGGACACAGTGAGCAGGAGCTGGGCTTGTTCCAGCCTGGAAACATGTGTCTCCAGGCTGGAGACACAGACACACAGCTGTATTTGTATTTTCAGACACTGTAACTCTAAGAAAGAAATACTGAAATTACCAGTCAGAAGTGTGCATTAAAAAATAAAGAACATCCTTGTATAGTAAATGTGTTGCTAAGAATTATTCTTTAACATTGACTGCAGCATATAACTTCACTTTTGAAAAATAAAGTGGTGAAAATCTCTCACATTTCTCCTCAGAAATGTACCTTCATGGTGCTGCTGCCACCCACTACAAGGAAAGCCACTTGTGCAGCAGTAGGAGCCCGTCACTATGTGCATTTATGAAGAATTCAGTATTGGTCTTTGGGCACAAATGAAATACAAGATCATTCCTCTCACACTTGTTAGGAACTGTTGACAGAGGTGAGGTTGTCACAAGAAAACCCATGTAAATTGAAATAAACATATCAGCTGCCAGGTTAGAGGATAAGAGACAGGCGTCCACCCACAAAGAAGCATGGGACAATGGCAGGTCCCCACTGGTCCCCTCAGCCTGGCAGTCAGAGCAACTCCTGCAGCAGTGAAGACCTTTCCCAGATCAACAGGTTGCTGTAGAATCACATCAAAATGAACATTCCCAGCATGGCCAGTACTGTGAGTTTCCTGGGTACTGCTGGATTCATTCTAGGAGCAAAGAGAGTTTAACCTTCCTCTGGAACTTGTCCTCTAGTTCCAACACTGGTGCTGCCTCTCTGGCCTCTGACTTGTCTAGTGATGTCATTATGCAAGACATGGCCAAATGAGCACTCATGAAGCTAAAATTTTTCTAAGTTCTGGTCAAAACACAACCAAATAATCTTTGCTGTTCTTCCAGACTTTTCCACAATATGCTCCCACCACACTGGCAAAAACTGAGTTACTCCTGCCTATCAGTGATCCATGACCTTATGATGCCAAGCTCAGCATCCTCCAGCTTTCCCTTGGCTCACAGAGGCTATCCTTGCTCACAGCTGAAATGCTGCCTGCACACCACACCCAGTGACAGCACCTGCACCAGCAGGGCACAAGGTGAAAAGCCTTTCACCTTTTAATAAAAGCAAGGATTCTGAGGCCTGCACAACAGGAATCCTGGGGTCCAGAGAGCAAACCAGCTAGTCCAGGGCTGCAAGTCAGCACAGTCCCCATCAGAGCTCACTGCCATGATGACTCACAGCAGCCTTACCTGCATGGCTGGCAGGTGTCTCTGACTCCCAAGGGTTCCAGCAGAGTAAGGGCAAAAGGCAAAAAAGGCCCCAGACCTGGTTGATCTGAGGGTAATTGTTTATTAACTGCACACAACTCTCAGTAAATACAAGACTAGTACCAAAATCCTGCAATGGGAAGGGTTATATAAATCAGTATTGTTCTAACTGGAAGGTTCTCCTTTCTTAACCTCTGAAAAAAATTATAAATTTTCAATTACAAAAAGCAACACACTTGTGTGAAAGATAATTGTGTTTTTATTTTTCTAAGCTCGCACTTGTGGAACATAATAAATGACCTGATATAATGACAACTTTGCAAAAGAAGAATCCCCCTCTCCCCAACATCTGGACAGCAATATATAAATATTTACAATGAAAAAAATAGGAAAGTGAAGAGAATGAAGTCAACATTAGCCAAGTCAGTTTGTTTCTACATATCTGATTTTGAACATTAAGTACTCAAGATTGACCAACACTTTCCTTCACTGAGGCTTTAACCTCATTTTTAGCTCTTATGTGCAACAGACACACTCCTGACTCTGCTTTTATAGTTTGCTCCTGTACAGTAACCATAGAATTTCCCCACTAAATTTTTATTCCAGGTTTTTAACTTTGAAAACAACAAAAAAATTAAATATAACTTTATGTCTCCTGATACAAAGTTTCTCACACAGTCAAACACATCACAACACTGAAAATCAGCATAACGAAATGCTGTATAGCTTCTTAACAAGGACAATAGGTCTGGGTCCTGATCTGTTGGCTTTAACAAAAGCTCTCTTCAAATAGAACAAGTACATATAGAAAAAATAACCTTCTTATTTTCTTATTAAAAAAGGAAATGGTGCTTTCTATAAACAAAAGAACATGTGATTGTTTTTGACACAGATATAAGTTACAGTGGAAAAAGCTCAGAAAGCTTCAAATAAAATTGGCATTTATTTAAAAGGATGGTTTAACCAGTTGTTTGGATGAGGTTCAATCAGCCCACACAGTCTGGTAATTCTAGAAACATCAGTGTAAAAAACCCTGCTTTTTTTGCTTCCTGCTATGCAGTGTCACACAAGCACTGGCTGAGAACGTGTTGTCTGCAGCAGTGGAGACATGGATGCCACAGTCTGGCTGCACTGTGTCACTGCTGGTGGCCGTGGTGGCCCTGGCAGTGGTGTCACATGTGCGAGCTCCGCCTGCCCCGCGTGCCCAGCGACACCCGCAGCCGCGGCTCCCGGGCCTTGTAGTGCTCGTTGAAGTCCAGCCTGAAGCTCAGGAACCGAAGGCTCTCGTCTGAACTGGTTGTCAGCAGGACCAAGAACTGCTGGACGATTCCCTGAAGAGGAAAGAAAAACCCAAGAGACAGTTAAGGAAGCATCCCCAGTGTGTTTTGAACAGGAATATCAGGCAGTGCACAGATCAGGTAAACAGACAGACAGAATCTGAGAAAAGGCAAGCACAAGGGTTCATATCCAACAGTTATGGTGGATTCACTCTTTTTGCAAAAACCCAGAGCTTTGCTTTTACTTTTCAAATATCTTCTATGCATGCCAGAGTCTCCAGTGCAAACAGCCTGGCCAGAGTCTTCAGTACAAACAGCTTGGTCTGTTAAAGTGTGTTCCCCACTCCCTGTGCCCTGCTGGCACACTCCATCTGTCTGAAGGCTCCCAGGCTGCAGAGCAGCTGCCTCTGTGTGCCAGTGCCTCAGGACAGCATTCAGGATCCAACCTGTGCCAACAGGAGACCTCACCTTGAGTCCATGTTACAGGCACAATGCCATCCAGGCCAGCATTCGGGCACTGCTGGCTTCAAACACACCCATTTGATATGGCTTGCACAGCAGCACAGGGCACCCAGAACAGCAAACATATGCCCAGGAGGGCAGTCAGTGCTGCAGACCCAACTAGACTGAGCATTTGGAGCAATTTGAAGGGGGATTTGCACTTGGCAGGTGGGAGGTACACTTCTGCATCCCATCTTCCCATTCAGCTCTAGACACGCCACTGCAGGAGCCCCACAGGACACAGGAAAGGAGAGGACTCTGGGAGGATGGGAAGACTCATTGGAAGAGCTCATTCCTAATCTCCAGTAAATAGTAACATGAACATGCTCATAACTAGAGCACTCCATTACTTCCAAAGGTGACCAAAGCTGGAAATCCTGTTTGGAAAATCCATAATAGGGCTCAGAATGAATACAGTCCAAGGAGGCAAAACCTACATTGCCAAATTGTAGCAATTTTGTAGAGCACATAAACCATAATTTATTTACAACCTACATTTAAAGGCCTACGCTCATTTTTCTGGGGAATGGTAGCTTTAGCATCAGACACAACAAATAAAGACAAAGCCAGAATAAATTACTTACAGAAGAAAGCCTGAACATGTTACCCCAAACATCTTATCCATTGCCCCCCACCCCCAGTGAGCTTAATTTTAAGTGTCAGGTCCTTAATAAGAAACTTTCTGCAGTCTTTAATAGCAATGACTTGCAAAGACTGTGAGGAAAAAAAAGGAATGGAGAAGGAACTCTATTTTTTACCCCTCAGACTACACCAAAAGATAGCTATTACTTTTGCTACTGGAGGAAGAAGACAACTTACATGAAAAGACTCCTCTCCTTTGGGGAATATAAATGATCACAAAACCTTTGACTACTAACCAACAGTGAACACAGGCTTATAAGCAGAGAAGGAAAAAACAAAGACCTAGCTCCACAAACTGCACACACATGAATACAGAAGTTCCATCTACTCAATATTTGAAATTCATTTCCACACAAAGCTCAGCATATTTTAGAAAAATATAATTTAAGAGGCACCTGGTAAAAGTGAGTGAGTATTCGCAGCTGTGAGCACATTTTAGGTATTGAGTCTTGAAATTCTTTGATCCTCTTGTTCTCTTCTTCCTCTTCTGATGCAGTTACACCCCACTTGCCCTACACAGAAACCAAACAAGTTGAGAGGTGAAGCATCACATGATTCAAGTTGCTAACTGGGCCACCTTCTGCCCAGCTACATCAGGTTTATAAAAACCAACCATTGCCACAGAAAGACAAACACAGAGCCTCCAAAATGGAAACTATGAGACCCCCCCTTAGTGGTTATACAGCACATAAAAGAAATAAGAGGTTTATTAGCAAGGCAAGTCTCACACCAACACTGCATGTCAGTCTTGCAGCAAGGAGGCAGACATGGAGCTACAGCATTTTTTGGGTTCCATTTACTTCATCTAAAAGAGCCCAAAATTTCTCATCCTCCAAAGTCCACTAGAAAAATCAACTCAGATTTTGGGCAAGACAGAAATCAAAAACACCACTCAGCCCTTTTGCCTGAAGTCACCAGCAATTTCTGATGACTTTTACATCTGTCCCAACTACATTTCTCATTTTTACTGCACTGCTAAATGGTATCTAAAATCCTCCATATATCAAAAGCCTCCATTCATTTTCACATTCTAGAAATGTCCTTCTTGTACCTCAAGCTCACGCTGTTTTTTCCTCTCTTCAAACTGCAACCTCAGCTGCAGCTCCTCCAGAGCAGCTCTGTACATTGCATCTTGGGCATTCTGGAGCTCAATGATCTGGTCAAAAACTGCTCGAAGCTGATTGAGAAGTACCTGTGAGATAGGTAACAAAATAATTAAACAGCTGTACAGCACAAGAGTTTTAAGTTACCACCCTTCTCCAGAAAAGGAGCAAAGAAAAAAGTAAAAAAAAAAAAAAAAACTAAAAGAAAAAAAATCTTTTTTACACAGCTGGAGAGAATGTTCTGCAAAGCCCTAAGCCAGTTGTTCCATGCTCACACAGCTTCTCAGGATGAAAAAGAACTGGCCCACACTACAGCAAGCTTTATTATCAACATGTGTTCCTATGTCTGGGCAGTAGGTACTGAACCACCATTATAAAATCTTACATCAGTGGAATAAAAATTACTTTTCCCTTTGCCCCTACAATGTTAAAGAAGGTTGTTCCTGACATATATGCCAAGATCATAAAGTTACAATTACATGCAAAGGAGAAGACTCACCCTGGAATCACTATCCAGCAAGCACCGAGCTATGATTGTGTCCAGAAAAACTTCATGAGCTGCAATGATGTGATCCAAGTCCTGTGCTTGTTGGACCTTGTTCCAGAGTTCATCCCATGAACATTCAAGCACCTGGAGCAATGATACAGGATTGGGCTCTTTTGATTTGCTAGATGACAAGCTCGTTGAAATTTAAGACACACAACACACACAGACTATTGCAAGTACTTCATTTTCTAAGTAATTAATTGTGTGGGTAGAGTATACCTCAAATGTAATGTAATACTGCATTTGATGAATGAAATGGACCATTTCTGATGCCAGAACATGACACTGATGCAGCACACCAGAAAGCTCTGTAAAAAATCCAAAGAGACAGCATGTTAAAGACTGCAAGGACAAGCAGAGCCAACAACAAATCAGCTTGGTAAATTCTTTTCACTATATTGAATACTGCATAACACAGCCACGAATCTTAGATGGTAGCAGCAGTGACATTCTGAGGCCAGGTGTCCTCTCCCACCCACCAGAAATTCTTAATTATAAAACAATAAATTTTTAAGTATTACTATGCCATAATAAAGGGTAACTCTCAATAGTTATTTTTTACTGAAAGACATGTAGATAGATGTAAAAAAAATTTCAAGAGTGAGCCAGTACAGATGCTCACAAATATGGCTATATTCTCTAGCTGAGAAATAGGATCAAAAAGTCCTGGTCCATGAAACATATACCAGGAGCCACTACATTTCAGAGCTTTCCTATTTCTTCTCAAACATCTTTCTCTTCTTAGCCTCTTCTGTTCTTAGCTAAACAAAAGCAGAGGGAATAAGTAAAGGTAAAACTAGTAAACTCAGAACTGTGCATGCATGAGACTTAATAGTTAACAGACAGCATAAGAAAGAGGGAGACACGGGGTACAAATAAGAAGGCATCAAGGAAGATGAATACAAAGGGATGGAAGACTTACAGTCTCACAACCAGGCCAGCATAAAAATACTTTGATTAGTGCAGCTTTTCAAGACAGGAATCAATGATTAAGTAAAACAACAGATAGGAAACTTCTATTTACAATTATGTTATTTTACTTTGACCATCCTTACCACCATCTACCATTAAACAGCCAGTCAAGAGGAGCACTAAAATGCAAAATTAATCTGTACATAATTCATCAGACACTCTTTTCCCTCTTAACATGCAGTTTAAAATAAGATGCAGTCATCTGTATCCATTTTACAAGCATGTCATCCATCTGGACACCTCTCACCTGGCATACTTTTCAGAAGCTTTGCATTGCACATGTGCCCTTTCCATATATCAGTAAGAATATACTCCATTCTCTTTGCTCTCCAAAGGAAATTAAATACCCTTAGATAGTGGCTCATGCACTCACGTGTAAATACCTACAAAACAAAGAAAATACCAGTACAAATTAATAGACACACGGTATGTCCTGAAGTACCAAGAACAACTTCACAGTTCATCTTATCTGATCTATGCAGTTTATTGGTAAATATTGTAAAAAAAAAAGTTTCCAGGAAATCCCAGAGATTTTGGAAAGATCCCTCCCTGAGGGCTGAACAAGGCACTGCTGGAAGTGTAAGAAGGGGTGAATAAAACTAAGCCTAAGCCTATTTTGAAACTGCATAAGAAAATTCCTTCTGCTGGTCAAACTCAGTTTGTCCTGCTTAAAAAAAAAGTTCTTTATAGAGGCTAAATACATTCAGATAAACAATGCAACTACCTATCAAATGCCATTTAGACAGCATAATTAAGTTCTCCACAAATACATTCCTCAGTTCCTTTCAAATTTTCCCAAATTAGTATCTACAGATGAGTAATTATAAAAGAATAGGAGCACTCAATTTATTAAGTCCTTGCTAAAAACTGTGCTGGAACAAATTAATTACTGATTTTCAGTAATGATTGTTTTAAATGTAGCTTTTCAGCACTCACACTAACTGATAAGAACTGAGATTTTTGCTTAACTGTTGATACAGTGGGTACATCCTAGATGAAAAAAAAAAAAATCTGATTTCACACTCCAGAACAAAAAAAGGTTACTTAAATAACAAAACCCATAGCAATTTAATTCAGCACCCAAAACACATTCACAGCCAGCAGTGTATGATATTACCGTTGCTATTGGCCCATCAACATGATAGTCCAAGCTGAAGACATCCCATCCAGTGTCCCCAGGAGAGACCTGTATTAAAAAGATATGGTACCGTCAGTGTACAATCAGAGCATACTAAAGCTGAAGATGAGCATCACTTGCTTACTCTTTCATTCTGAAGGGCCTATGAGCAAACAAGCATCCACACCAACAAGAGATACAGGAGTTTCTTGTTGAAAGTAGCAGATTAGGCAAAAATGGATCAAACTGTGTGATACAAGGGTGAGGCTGATCTCACACAAATACTGATGTTTGCAATACTGAACCTAGTAAATGAAAATACCAGTAAGGACAAATTTCTTTGGCATCTGAAATAGATTTATTTCAGATGCTACAGTTCATCACTGAAGTCTCACCTCAGGGATAGAAGATTTCAAATTAACTCAAGTTTCTTACCACAGGCCTCTTCCATGAAATGTGCTTTCATTGCTTCTCTTTTTCTTAACTAGAGGCAAGAAGGAGGCACACACCCCAGCCTGCCCCTTCCTGCCCAAATTCTTTTAATTAGCACCACCAGCATCAATTTCTGTTAGGCCCCATATCTCAGCCTTATATTGTCAATGGCTGTAAATCCACATCTTGAAAAACAAATAGACAATAGACAATAGAAGGCGAAAAGATGATGACTTATTAAATGACCTTTATATTACTCAAAGTAAACTTCAGTGGAAAGGAAGGGGGAAATGTATTCACATATGCAAACTGTTTCATACAGATGTCTGCATGTATACACACAAACAAAGGCATCTTTCAGACCAGAGTTACCATGACACAACAGACCTCCAGAAGTCGAACATCCAATCGCTTGAGAATCTCGGGATTATCGAACTGGGCATTCGTGGCCCTCACCGCTGTTTCCAGGATTCCAGTCAGATTATGCTGATATAAGGTTGTAGCTGGACGTGCAAGCTCTGGCCTGTGGTTATGGAACAGCCATAGCACATTACTGAAATACTCTGCAGCAGCAATTCAGCAGTAACTGCAGCATACAGCAAAACCCTTTTCTAACCGAAATTCAAAACTATTACTCTTTCAGACTTCATCATGAAGAAAATCAGTGAGCAAGATATTTGCACAGAGTATGAGCAGAATATGCCTATTCACATGCAGCTACACTCCTGAATATGAGCATGAGGAGCAACTTAATCCTCATTTAATGCCAGTAATTTGAAGTTACTAGGATTGCTAGTTTAGCTAGTCTGTAATTTGAGTTGCATTCAAATCTTAAATGAGGCAGATTACATCATTAGCACATCAAACCAATAATTTCACTTCAGTTTTGAGAAACTTACTGATAGCCATCTCACAGGCTCAGAAGTGCTGGCAGGAAGACAGAAACCCACCCCATCTATGTAACTTCAACTTTCCAAAGAGTTGCAACAGGCAACTCTTGTAATACTCTCTGTCCCTAAAAAAAGGAGAAGACTGGAAAACTTCTCACTCCTTCTGTCTCAAATGTAATACTGACTCCACAAATCAACCTCACTCGGCTTCACATTAAAAAGCATGGTCATATACTGTTGATTTTGATTTACAAACAAGTTAATGAAAGCCTTATTACAAAGCCTGCCTTCTGGATCAAAGAAAAGCTTTGCAAGCCAATGCTTTTGATGGAAGAAGTTTCATCAGTAGCACCAGCATGTAAAAATGAACTTGCAAATAATCCTAAAGAATTGGATTCAGTAGCTGTGGGTGCACCGGATGCTTGAAACAGAAGCTGGTGAGGAATCAAATAGATTTTTCAAATTACTCTGAAGGTTTTGACACTATGTTTTAGACCAAACACCTCCAAAATATAGAGGCCTATAATTCCAGCCAAGCTCATCAGCAGCATCAGAAGCAGAATGTTTCTGCTGAAATTTGCTGACAGGACCAAGAGAAGTGCCAACATCCTCGAAGCTGTCACAGGGCCAACATAAAGATATCTGTATTAGTACAACTTTTCAAGACTTTGTCAAATGGTACTGTATGTACCACTTATCAAAAAGGAAGAACAAGTTTTAATCCTCAGGGTCAAAGAAACGAAACCCAAAATTGAATTTTAAAGTTATTACTCAAAGATTTGATTGAACAAGGTACTTAGAGGGTCCTCTTCAAAAAGCAAAACAGTTTCTGTGCTGATCATGCACAGAATTATCAGAAATTGAACATAATTACCCTTCCTATTGTCTTACTTGAGCAAGTCCATTAAATGCCTGATAAAGTCTCCTTGACCAAGTAACAAGTAGCGCCTCATGGCCTGCATGTGTTCCAGCAAATTGTACTTCTTATTGAGAACATCCAGCAGGTATTTGCTGGTTTCAAAATAAGCTGCATCAATTTTCTCTTGAAATGCGTTTTCCAGATCTGTGAACAAATCAGCAGCTAAAAGAAAATAAAAATAAAAATTAAGTTAGTATTTTTCAAAAACTGAAGCAAACAAGCTTTGGAGTTGAAACACACAAACAGAAAAACTGCCATTTCTTCTGACCCACTGTGTTATACATTTGCCATAGCCAAGGCGAAAGCAAGTCTAAAGCACTTCAACAACATTACTTTGAATCTGTGCCCAGACTGTACTTGCCAGTTGAAGCTCATGTTATGTATATAAGAAGTTGGGGATTTTCAAGCTTGCTGAAATGCTGCAGTTTACAAATCAAATCATTTATCGAACTCTAAAAGCCCAGAATTAGGAAAAACCTTTGATGGGCGGAATCTAAATCAGAAGGCACTTCTAAGGGTGTGGGGAAAAATAAATCAAAGAATCAGACTGTTAAAACACTCAACAGAAGAGAGCTTCCATAGATAAGAGAATGAGAGAAAAGGGAATGTGCTGGAGTTATGTGGGGGACAGCCAGCAACCTGACATTTTCTCTCCATCTTTTATGCATGGCAGTTTGGGGACAGAAAGCAGGAAGCAGTAGAAAGTAGTAGGAAGCTTATTTCACTGTTTTCTACAACGAGAAGCTCATCAAGAAAGGAACTCCAGTAAAATTGTTATGAGATAGCAACTGTGGCCTCTTCAGGCAATATGGAGCAATACTCCAAACACTGGATTGCCAGCTATCATAAGATTCAGACCTTCTTTAGCATTAAAGAATATACTCCCACTTGAACTACTCAATTAATAAAAGGCTTATGAATAGAAAAAAATAACCAGTGGCTCTAATAAAGAATTCACTCTAAGAAGGGAAGTCTAAAAGTCTGGTTCACTGACATTCTTGGAAATTTCCAAACTATCATTCAGTAACCAGTGAAACTCTCCGTAAGACACAAAAAGTTCAAGAGATGTCAAAGAGATGACACTTTTATAATACATTGCTGTGCTTAAAATCCTTTGACTAGAGAAATATTACTTAGTCAAGCAGCACATATCAACCTTAGGGATGTGAGAATTAATACAGCCTGCAGTAAGTGCAAGTGTCTTTGCTCAAGGTGCTGCAAGCTTTGCAGGCAAAACAAGAGAAGGAAAAGGCCAAGCCACAAAGAATCACCAGTTGATCTCTTCAGCCTCTGGATACAGAGGCTGGGCCTAGCACTGGCTCAAGGCAGAAGCAAAGCCAGCAGGCAACTCCCTGGCTTGTCTATAGCCAGCCCAGCATGTGAGGCATGCTGGGCCTGTCTCCACTCACACAGAGGTGTGTGTGTCTAAGCAGTAGCTCTGGGATACACAGACCAGTCTCAATTTCTTACTATCTCAAGCAGAAAAAGCAGTCTTTCCCCTCTCCTTAGTACTGATCCTATTGCCTTGAAGGTAGTGATCTGGCCACAGCCCTTTACCTCAGACTGGAAAGTCAAGTTTACATCTGTAGCTGTAATGCACCACCTCTGCATACACACACAGCCCCCAGCACAGGCAAAACACAGCATTCCTGTCTGACATGCAAAACTGCTAAAAAGGTTGTTTACATCAACAAACACAAGGCTTAGGCACAAGTTTTGAAAACTGTGCAAAATTATCTCAGAACAGTGAAGAGCCAGAAGTGGATAAAGAAAGGGTCAGACTAAAATCACTGACAGGCAGGTCATAGTGGATATAGTGTCATTCATGGTCCAGAAGTCCCCAAACTACAGACAGCTACATGTTAGAGCTGAGGTCACTTTATTGGCCTTTTTTACTGTTCCTCTTTCCCAAATGCTACAATTCTCTGCCAGGCAGGATGACCAACTTCTACACAGTTACGTCAGACTTCTTGTTTTAATACATGTTCAGACAGTTTTCCACACCACAATTATTTCAGCATCAAAAGGAAACTGGGGAAAGAGGATAGTTAAGGTTCCAAAGCAAATGAAAGAAATAAATAATACAGCCAATCCCATGAAATGTTCAGATTTAAAATGAGAAAAAGCATCCAGAACTCAGGCTGGCATCCTAGCTTTCCATTATCTTAATAATAAGTAATTATCTAAAGGGACTTTCAGGATACTGTTAGATGGCACAAACAAGCACAAAAGGAAGCATTCCCAACATCCCTGACTTAGAATGATCTTTCAGGATTAATGGGCAAAATACCCTAAACAAAAATGCAGTTTCATGCAGAATTAAAGCAGTGCAATACCATGAGGTATTAGACTGCCACCAGTAAGCTCAGCACGCCTTCAGCACACTGCAGATAGAGTAATATATTTCTAAAACTACACTTCTGTCTCAAACAGTTATTCTCAGCACTTAGGATAATGTAGGTGTGCTTTGAAGCTCTCATCCCCTACATAATAGGAAGCCTTTATTTGTGCAGATCTTCCATTCAATCAAGGAGAGAGAGAAACAAGTGCAAACTTAAAGAAATATTGGAAAAGCGTGGTCATAAATGCTGTATAAAGTGGTGAAAGTAGTGCAGCTAAAGAATGGTTTTTTCCTTTTTTCCAGGAGTAGCTGGCAAGATGATTGTTCAAATGCATTTACAGCCCTTATTCACTTAACCCTGACCCCTTTCTGCACTTTAGGCTTATCTTTGACTAGCAAGCACTGAACATGGTACAAAAATCACATTAGAAGACATATTCTTCCAGATATGAATGGGATTTTATCACTAGAACGTTTTTCACGGAGGTACTCATGCCAGAAGCCCACACTATGAAGAGTTAATACTAAAACTAATCCAAGGTTATTTGGAGGTGAAAAAAGCCCAACAAATCTAAACCTAACAACCCCATATACACAAGCTTTGAAGTCATATATAAGTATTATTATGTTATAAAATGTTAAGTATGTTCTTTGAAAACAATAATTTGACAGAAAAATATTTAAATTAGCATCAGAACATTTATCTCAGCGAGCTATATCTCAACAGTTAGACTATCTTTGGTATATTAAACAAGTTATCAAAAGAAGTTACAGTAGCAAATTACCCCTTCCACCAGAAGGCAGCAATCTGCTCTTTCTTGGAGATGTAGCAGCATCCTACACATTCTTTGCTTAGTATTTAGACCAAGTGTCCTTGGTTTAGATGTTTACTATTTGCTACCTTTCATCATAATAATGTTGATTTCATTGCAACAAATATGCCACCAAAAAATAAACCACAAATGGTATAGAAGTTCTCATTCACTGAGTTCTATTCTAAATAAAACAAAATTACCTGAAAGAATTTAACAGTTAAGTTTTGGTTCCATGTCCATCAGTTGGATGAATGGCAATCCCATTTTTAGGTAATCTTCAAAAAGAATTTTACTAACCTTCCACCTACTTTCTGACATATTGATATAGTGCATTTACAGAAAGGCTAGAAAGGCTTCTGTTCTGTTTTTACTGCTTATTCCATTATTTACAACTAACTGAGCATCTTTATTTTTCGACCACAGAATTAACTGAATATTATGGAATTGTATGATGGAGTATATTTGATGAGAAGTAAACATACTAAATCCTTATTGCAGCACTCAAGAATATCCCTGCTCCCAGCCCAGCCGAGGCAGCTAAAGGCAAACTTTTTAAAATTGTTTCATTCACTAATTCAGTACATAAACAATCATCCAGCAAACCTATCAAATTAACAAAATTATACACATGCATCAACATACATCTTTTGTAAAAAACAAGTATACATTAATTTATCTATACTTTAAGGCAGATGGGATTTCTGTACTCCTTTCCACCCCGCCATCCAGCTTACAGTCTAAACCACATAGAGTATGGGAGGTCAGTCCAAAGGGGAAATACTGAATAACATTAATACTGTACCATCTTTTGAAGACTCTGCAGATTTTGCAACAGCAATCATCTTTGTGGATGGAGTTTGGTCATGACAAACTTGATGCAAGAAGTTTATGGATTTTCCTATTAAAAGGACCTGAACAAAACAAGATTTTTTAAAAAAAATATTTGCTTATAAGAAAAAAAATAAAATACCAAACAAAGAAGCCATCCACAACCACCACGACAAGATATTTTGTCATCTTTCTGTGCTCTTAGTTGCACAATCCCAACCACAGCATTTTAGAATAGCAGTGCTAATATGAAAAGGTTTTAAATACATTTTTAAACTTCTTTTCCCCCTACCTGAGATCCTCCAAGTTTAACAGTTAGAGAATGGAAAGGAGAAACAGTCCTATAGCCTTCCTCAGCACACAATTCTAAAATTCTTGAGAAGATTATTTTTTGTCAAATTTGGCCTCTATTTTCTCAATAGAAATCTAAGCAGCAGCACAGGGTAAACAAATCATCAGAAGATGAACTTTTAGATTCATACCTTTTTTGACTGCTCCATTGTAATAAAAGATGGGATCATTGATTTCCTCAAAGTGTATTTGTCATGCCACAACCGATCAGTTTTAACTGTAGGATCTGAAGCTACAAAAAACTGAAGATTGAAATAAATATTTAAAGCAAAAGATTAATGTAAACTCTAACCTATAGTTTCAAATATTATTTCTCCCATTTTAACAGATGCAGAGGGGAAAAAAAATACAAGAAAAGCAAAAACCCAAAATAATTTTGCAATTGATATGGTCAAATGTTCCAGTCTCTCAACTCCACCCAAGAGAATCCCCTCATTTGTAAAAAACTAAAACGACTTTATTAGTTTTGTTGAAGTGAAGTTTGGATGGATTATGTCCTCATCTTGTCAAACAATATACCTATCTTCTGGACACAAACTCTTTTCACTGCCTCCAATTACCATTTCCCCCAAGAATTGCCAATTGTCTTTGTTCAAAACTGTCTATCATATGAAATTTATAGCTTTCAGTACAATACATTCAACAATAATTTTCAATATTAAGAACGCTCTTCCAGTGCACATGCAGAGGTTAGAGCTTACAAACTACCTAAGATTCAAAAAAGACAAAACCTCATATCTGGGGAATAGCTGGAAAAAAAAGTATTTTACACTTCTAAAAATATATTCATATACATTTTACACAATTCTGACCTTAAAGATCAGCTGCCACTGTCACTCACTTAAATTTTGACCAAAATAAGGACATTCCAAGAAAACAGACAGCATATTTGACTCTCAAGTAAAATTACTCAGATTTGTCTCAGAAGCGCTCGAATAATTTAAAAAAATGATTATTTGGCTTCTTGTAACAAAAAAAAAATTAAGAAAAAAATATAATCACTTTAAACAGACTGTGCTGATTGGAGATAGGAAAGTGTTGAGAGAATTCAGAAAAGCATACAAAGTATTTCCAAGAAGAAAAAGGACAATTACTGGAACTTGATGTTACAGAAGTCACAACAAATAACTTTGCAGAGTTTCAATTCTGGAGCTATAAACCACTTCTACCCAGTTTGACAGACTGAGCTTATTTATCAAAGATAACAGTATGCAGTCTGAGAAAAATATTCTGAGCTTCATTCCAAATACAAGGCTTGCATTCTGAACAGTTACAAAGAACTCTGGATACATTACTGTTGTTACGGTAAGCAAGAAAAGATACCGAGGACTTATTTTGTCTTCAGAAACAAGGACTTACTGTCAGTACACCATTCTGACTCTACTAACCAGACCCAGCATATGATTAGTTGAAGACAACACATTGCAACTGCAGATATTAAATTCATGAAGAATTCATTAAGACAATGGGATTTCAGGTTATTGTGCGTATTGCTTACTCATGTTATATATTTTCATCACACTCTACTTTTCAAATTCTCCTCTAAGCTTCCCACAGGTTATCACACCACAATGCAAAGAGATGAAGTATTTACTGTAGCATATACATTACCTCATGGTATGTATCCTCCAGCTCTCCATCATAAATCCAGCGATACAGGAAGTTCAGGACAGGATGGGATACTAGGCCAAGAATGTGCTGAACCAGAGATCTCATGTAGGGATCTCCTGTTTTAGTATAGGCATGAACTGCTGAGGCTAGTTCACCACCTTTTCTCCCTGTAAGAAGAAAGGAACAGAAACATTTGAAGGAAAACTATATGCACCCCATTTAAATTTAGCAGCCACTGATTTTAGATACCCCTTTGTCACATTGAGCTTGCTAAAGAGCAACTCTGAAATGTAGCAAAAGTAGATTTTTTTATTGCTAACAGGGAATTCCTAGGTTTTAGGGCATGAATTATTAATCTCACTAAAGCATTAAGCAGAGTTATCTGTCTACTTTATGGCAGCTTAGAGGAATGCAAAATTCAAGGCATTAGATCACACACAGAAGTTGATGTTACGCTTCCAGAGAAGCATTAAAGGAGCCCTAGAATGTTTTCCTTCTCTCCTGTACTTGACACTCTCAGATATTCTGTGTGCATACATGCACACAAACAGGGTTTTCATGATTCTTGATTATAGTTGCCCTCATAGCCCCATTAGGGAATATCTCCTGTCTTCTTGTAATTGTAAAGTAAGAGGCTGTGAAAAATAAAGTTAAAAAATAGACTGAATATTTGATTTTGCTGCTATGCTCCACAGCTTACCACTTCCTTGCAGCAGAGGCCATGCAGCTCAAGATTTTCATGAATGTCTTAAAAATAAAGCCCATTAAAAAAAAATTGTTAACAATTCCAATAATTAAGGTAAAGCAAGTATTGTAGGCTTTTTTTTGGCTAAGATGCTCTTTCTGAAGGGCTATAATCTTAAATCTGAAGTACAATTAGGGAGAAACATCAATTACTGGTCAGCTTAGTCACCTACTGGTCAAAGTTCTGGTAAACTCCAACATCACTCTCCCCAGCATCTTCTTGTGGATTGCCAACAAAATCACAGTATTTGCAGATTTGCAAAGTTTTGTTGTTTCACATGAGTCTGAAGACAAGTTACTAATGACTCCTCTATGCCATCGTATATAGAGAAATTGCATAATACTCATATATAGTGAAGAAACAAAGTCAACCATTTCATAACATATTAGTAGGGCTTTTTCCCTGTACCATTCTCTGAAAAATATTAAGTAACTGAAAATAGCATAAAAAGTGCATGCTTAAAATTGAATTTTTTGAGCACGTTCTAGTCTTAAAAAAGTAAGAAGTCTGAATGTATCAACACAGCACTATAATTTGTCATCATTTGTTTAAACTAAAAGAGGGAGAATCTGAACTACCTACTTGAAATTTTCTAAAAAAAAAGAAGTCCAAACAAGCACTAATATTATTGATACCCACCTCTAGCATGCACAACTACTCAGTTATATAAAATCCCCAGAAATATTAAATTAATGTTAAACAGACCTTGACAGTGATCAACAAGTGCTGCAAGGGTCTTTAACCTTATTTTGGGGTCGTATGTCCAGACTAGAAGACGGCGAAGTGTTAAACTGCTCTCAAGTCCCAAATTCACGCCCTGATCATCTTCCAGTTGTAACTGATCAAGTTAGAAACAGAAACACACGTCAAAGAACAAAACTGAGGAAGAACTCAGGTTTCATAGTTTGTTCTGAAGTCAGACTTTTACTAATAGACTTGAAATACCCAGTATTATGTATTCTCTCATCAAGTCACTGGGCCATAACCTGAGAGCCAATTTTTAGTGGAAACAGACTTGAGCACAGGTGAAAGAACAGAGACAAGCATAAGCTACAATGAGGTAGACAAAGCACAAAGACCAAGAAAGTTAAAGACAGCAAGGTAATAATCATGAAAGGAGAGAAGAGCAAAGAGAGAAGAAAGCCTGAAAGACAGCCCCGACAAAGAGTAAAGAAAAACATCTAAAGAACAGGCAGGCTGTGAGAAGTAAACTTTTCATTACTGCACATGCAGCTTATTTTAGTCACTATGTAACAAATTCTGTTCAATGCCTTCCTCCAGAAGCCATCAGAACTTAAGTTAGCCTTATAGTGAGATTAAGGAATTGCTACGTTGAAAGAAAAACACCAAACTTTAAAAGCTACAATAAGAAAACCTATCATAATGTGACTTCCATGAATCTTCCAACACCATGGAAAATAAAAGCCAAGTATATGCAAGGTGCAAATGCAAATCTTATACAAAAACAGATGGAATAAGCAGGACAAGAACACAAATTAAGATTACAGAAGCAAGTTCCTGGAGCAGTACAAGGAGAATCTCTTATATCAGAAGCAGCATCTTTTCTATGACAACCAACCCACTCTGTGCTTTCCCATCTAGCACCTTTTTTTAGTCAAATGCAACATACTAGTTAAATTTAAGGCTAGTGTCATCCACATTAAGCTCAGCCTTAGAGCCAGTTAAATTCATTTGCTTCCAAATTCTCCTGGGTCCATGCCTGGGGTTTTTCTTTGGTGTTTTTGGAAATCAGCAATGACAAGAGAGATACATGAACCACCCTTTGACTTTAGGGAAGACATGGTACATCTTCATCATGGAACTGCATTTTTAAATTAGCTGACAATGTGAAAACAACCTGCAAGAAAAAGACCAGAGATGCTTATGGAATAGTAGACAGTATGTTCAGGATTACTCACTCAAGGGCAGAAACATGCTCAGGAGAAGCTCTGAAGACAAAATAAAATTTATAAAGAGAGTATAGAACCCTTTGACAAGATTCTTGTTTTTCTATGACCATACTGCTCTCTAGAACTGCTGTTAACAACTCCTAAGCTGGCAGCCTGTATGAACTCCTGGATCAAAAAATGTCACATACACACAATTTCAAGTCAATTTTCCACATGTTTTCAAGAAGCTAAAAGGTACAGGCTTTTTGTCCATTCTGCAGTGTCACCTTCAAGCCCTTCCACCTTTCAAGTCACAAAAGAATCTCTCCTCCACTGCTGGATCTCCTTCCTTTCATGTCTTTGGGAAGAAATGTTGCCAGGAAGCTTCTGAAAAGCTGAACATAACATGACTCTGGGAACCCTTTCAGTTAGGTGCTGAGGGACCTAGATTCCCCAGAAACTTCAGTCTGCTGCTGCAGCAAAGCATTGCTGACACTGTACTGACTGCTCCCTATGAAAAGGCATTTAATCAGCATGCTCAATGCACTCATGAACTCTAACACTGAAGATGAATCTGGCAAGGAGCATGAAGAGTAACAATAAGACCAGCAGTAAAAGTAAGACTGGGAAAAATTGTCTGAATGATGCTACATGAGGGGTGACACAAAAAAATGGAAAATGCTGAGGTACTGAATGCCTTTTTTGCCTTGGTATTTCAGTAAGATTTGCTGCTAGGGATACCAGATGTCAAGATAACAAGAGAGGTAAGTCTGGAACAAGGAAGACTGAGCTCAGAAGGATCAGGCTAGGGTACACCAAACAGATGAGATATGCTTAAGTCTGTGGATCCTGATGGGATGCACCAAGTGTTGAGGGAAGGAGTTGCCCAATGTCACTGCAAGGCCACTCTCCATTATTTTTGCAACACAGCAATTAGAGGCAGCTTCTGACAACCCTGAGAAAGCAAATGTCATGCCTCTCCTCAAGAAGGAGAAGCCATAAAACTACACACCAGTGAGACTCACTATATTCCTTGGGATAGCAACTAATCCTGGAAAACCATTTCTAAGCTTATGGAGGACAAAAAGCTTTCTCAGGAATAAAAGCTCAGGGAAAGGAGAAGGAAATAGGAACACTTGTGGTGATGGAGTCTGTCTTCCCAAGCAAGTGTTAAGTGCCCTGAGGCCTGCTTGCCAGGAGCAGCTGGACATCTGCCTGCTGAAGGAAAGAAGTGAATGAATTCCCTACTTTGCTTTGCTTGCACGCACAGCTTTTGCTTCCCCTTCTACACTCACTAACTTGATTGACTTGTCTTTTTGTCCTCCTTCTATTTTCTCCCCATTCCTCAAGAGACAGGGGGGAGCAAGAGGCTGGGTGGGTGCCTGGCTGCTGCCCAGGGTCAACGCCCCACAAAGGGAAATGCAGTTTGAAAATAAGTAACCCCAGAACTTTTGTCTTTGCCTTACAGGCTTTCCCTCCCACCCTACTCATCTCTTCTGTTGCAAGGTTTGGTGGGGCAGGAAAGGTAGACAAAACTGCATCTCAAAATAGTCTAATATTTTAATGGTTTTAGAAGTTAGAAAAAAAAAATAAAAATCAAAGCACCCGCAAACCAAGAGAGAAAACACATTTTGGACAGAGCAAGAGGTAATTACAAAAAAATAACTGGATAATAGCCAGGAAAATCAAGCAAAAAGGATATATAACAAGCATTCCAAAAGTCAAGAACATTCAAGAACTGCGAGTTAAAAGAACAGATGCTTTGAAAACATTAACAAAGCCTATGACAAACAATAAAGATTTTACTGAAGTTAGAGTTTTAAAAGGCAGTATAATTTAGCTTTAGGTCAATTCTCCAAATAAATTTTTCACCATTACAAGTAATGAGCCCCTTGAAAACCTCTTTCAAAGAAAGGCCAGCAGAAGAATGTTTATTTTATTTTAGAGACAGCATCTAGATGCACATACCTACAAACATTTGTGGAAAACCTGCAACATTATCAGCACTGAGTTGGTCTGTATGTAACAGGAAAACAGTAAAATATCCAAATATCTGCAGAACAGATGTCTTTACTCTCAGAAAACAAAAGGACAAGAAAAATGTACAAACTGCCCCACACAGGAAAGAAGTTGGAACTGTTATTACTAGCTGCTATATTGTGCACTGCTGGAAGATGGACTGGTTTCTTCTCCACTCAAGAATGTGTGACATTGTTCAGGATTTGAATGATAAAGATATTATGCAAGGTGACACTGACAAAAAGGATGCAAAACAGGGACAGAGACTGAGAAATACACATTGTATTCTTTGCTTATGTAACACATCAGTGAATTCTTAAGAGAAGAACATTCAAGGGCACACACACTTGAAGACCAAGAAATGTATACAGAATTGTGTTCACTGTCAACAAAAACTGCTGTACATCCTTTACATTCTAACAGAATAGGTAGGTATTACCTTTTTAGGAGATATTTAGATAACAGAGAACAAAATAGTGAAGTTGAATATGTACCACCTAACTCACCTGAGAATGTAAAACAGACAGAAGTCGGTAGTATTCTTTAAGTTCCTGATGTAAGGCTGCACAAAAACTCTGTAAGAGAAAGAGAAGGGAAAAATAGGGGAAAAAATAAAAGGAAAAGTCATCAGGAGAAATCTTTCTGATTTAATTCTATCACCACTATTCCAACATAGTCAGAAATTACCTGAAGGGAATCTTCCTACAAGTTTCAGCATGAAAGCAAATTCTTAGAGTAATGGCCAAAGTATAAGTGCTTCCCTAAGAGCTGCATATACCTTTTCCAGGAATTTCTACACATTATCAAGTGACCTTGTTTCTTGCTACCTTAACTCTATCAACATATTTAATTATGACAAGTGTAACTCTTCAAGTAGATATATCATCTCAGTAATGGAAACAATAATTAGCACAGGGATGTACAAATTATAACATGACCCAGTTGAAGATTTTTTTTTTTTATAATCATGTAAGATACAGCATGCAGTGAAGTAACTGAGTTTAAATTTCAGGAAGGCCTCTAACAACAGAACACAAAAATTAGGCAATTACCATTATATTTACAGTATAGACTATATTACATGAACAAGAAATCACAATGCTCAAAAAATACTCCAAATAAGTGCTGCCAGATCAAGAACTATAAAATTTTGACCTTTTATCAATTCACAGTTATTTGTGATTCTTCACTTGACATGGAAGAAATGAACAACACAAAGTCTATCTTCAGAAATCTGTAAAATGTGCAGAAGTTAATTCAGGCTGGAACTAAAGCAAAAACTCTTCTTTGTAAAACAATTCTAAGCACAGCTACTTTAGGTTGTTTAAAAACCAAGATAAATTTTAAAAACAATTCCTGAAATAATACTTGTTTAGTGATAAATACTTTCCATAGTTTAGGGTTTGGGGGAGGTCTTGTTTTACTTTTGTAATGGTCTTAACCTAACATACAAACTAAAAAAATGCCTGCAACACATTTTTCAAAACAGAACTAAAAATATGGCTCATTCATTTGGGAATAACTGAAAAAGACTTGAAAACCCCCCAAGAAGTGCCCAAAGTTTTTTATTTGTTTGGTTTCTTGAAAGAATACTCTCATGCACACACACAAATTCTTCAGAACTTTGTAACCAATTCTCAGCTAATGAATTCAATATCTATTCTGATGGATTTTTTTAAATGGGAGATTTCCCAGAATTTTCCCTTCAAGACCTTTTAAAATTACAGTCAAAAGAATTTGGAAAAAGAAAAACCCATAGAAAGAACCCAAGAACTTAAAGTATTTATTCACTAGAGTATGTAAAAGGCAGAAATAATTTCTAGAAGCACAAAGAGAAAATAAATCTTCTTTCCTCTTAAGCAGCTAAGAAGCCTAGAAAAAAAAAGTCATTAATCTTGCCATTGTATCTTTTTTAAGGAAAGGAGGTTCCTTTCTTCAACTCAACATTGTAAATTGCAAAGAAATTTGACATTCTTTTTTATTCCAGAGGATACTGAAGGGCAAAAAGAAATCCCCTTATGTGTAACTCCACTTTTCATTTCTTCTCACTTGCTTCTCCAGGAAATTTTTGAACCTATTAAAGTGGCACTTGCCAAGATAGAGGGCAGAGCAGACCCTCTAAGAAAACAATCAAAGACACTGTTCTGGTCAAAAAGGAGAACAGTAATCACTGACTTTAATGATTTAGTAGCCAAAAGGATTTAGACTATAACTGGTTACCAATTTTTCAGAGAAGCTTTACAAATTAAAATTTACATCCAGTACCAATTCCTGCATCACAAACCACAAACTTTTGCTTCCCAAACTGTTACAGAAAAACTGGACATTACCCTAGAATTCTGATTTAGTCTGCTGCAAAAGAGAATTGAGGAAAGAAACAGAATGTTTGTTCAAGAGAAAAAAAATTCAAATGCCCATTAACTCAACTGGATCTAAATGGGCGAAATGTCAAAGTACAAGCTAAATTATAGTTAAATGCCAATTATTCTCTTTATTTTCTGAGGACAAAGTAAAATTTAGATATTAATCAGCAATGGTAGGAAAATATTAAGTGTAATATATTGTTACATCTCTACTTCTAATGTTAATGCCTGACATTTTGTGTGGTAAAATCAGTCACCAGAATCATACTAGAAGAGGTGACCGACATCTTATTGTATACCTGGTTTAAACAGGGGTTTACACAATCATCCTTTCAGAACATTAAGTGAAAAATGTTTATATCAATATACACTGTTGTGCTAAATTCCTTAATGCACAGGGCACAGCACCTGAAATTCTCAGCTATGAAAGCTATGATGAGCATGAAGGCATACTCTCTGTGCCCAGATACTGACAGCAAGAGCAGAATATAAGTTTTTATTTGTACACTGATGTCCTAGAAATATACACAAGTGCTTGCCTCAAGCAAAATTAGCAGCATTAGAGCTATGCAGATTCAGGTAATTTAACTGCACAGCCTTCTGCACAGGATCTGAAACCTGCATACAGAAGCCAAGGTACGGCACATTTAAATTCACTGAAGAATTAAACTTCTCCCCTTTCTGTAAACTTGAAGATTAAAGCCAGAGACAGTAAAAATAATCACAAGCAGGAAGCTGCTAGATAAAGAATAAAACTTCACCCAGATATAAGGGGGAGAGTCCAAAGAAAATGCATACACAGTAGCACTGCCATATAAAACATGGAAATCAGCATAGGATCAGTAGAAAAATAATTATTTATATGTAACTAGAAGGGTTACTTAGAATAAGAGACAGAATGGAACAGAATAAAACATTAGAAAAGTAGGAAGCACTACAGTGTCTCTACTGACCTCTTAAGAAAAATTAGATTGAAGGGAGAAGCACTTCAATTTCTTGGCAGATTAGGTAGGATGTTATGGCTAGAGGCAAGGATAACATTTCTGTCGACTCAGAAGGGATAATATCCAGTTTTACAGAGGGAGCAAGTGAGAGGAAACGGGAATGTCTTAGCAGTAAATGTGGTTTTGGGTATTACAGCAGCAGTCAAGTTACTGTAGACTATAAATCATGATGATGAAACCTATGAAAACAAAAATTAATATTCTTTTGATGCTGTATTCAACAGAAAGGGCAGAAGATAATGGACTACTTGCATTTTATGTAAGCTAGTGCAGTACTAACACATGAACATCAACAATAGCTGACAAGAATGTCTCCTGCACAGGTCACTAACAACTGAATTGGTGATTAATTACCTCAGGGATGACATCATCCCATTTAAGAAATGTTTTTGTTTATGAACATGCATGAATAATTTTAAAATATTGGTTTTTTTTTTTAAATGGAGATTAAAAAAGGAATTTATGAACATTTCCAGCTACAAATTACAGGGGCAAATCCCTAAGACCAGAAAGGGCAAATGCCTTTTCCTTGCCTTCTGACTGTGACCCCATATCAAATGCAGCATCCACAAAAGGAATAAATCAAACAATAAATGATTCAAGCTCCACAGGTAATGCATCATTCTAGCACTGCATTTACTCAGTAGTTTCTTAGCCAAACAAGAACAAATATTGTAGTTGGACTGTTTTATCTAGCTGACCCACCTGTCCCACCAGTCCAAATGCACGATCCAAACTCCTCTGGTCTGTGTATTTCCTTATTTTGTTATGGAGCCACCCCAACTCTGCAAGTCTGCTTGTAGTATCTCGGAGAGATTTCGACAAGCTCACCTATAAAGTTAACAGAAACAAGTTTGCAATTAAGTCAAATCTGCCACACCAATACTGGTTTCTTCACAAAGGTCCCCTTTGTCATAAAAAAAGCCATTTTCAGAAACAATTCATTTTACCTTCTACAGATACTGCAGAAAAGCAGACAACCATGTAATTAGCATTATATTTATACACACATGCAGGCAAAAGGCAGCAGCAACAAACTACTGGCAACTCTGAGCCCTTCTCTTTTGGAAATCTTAATGTAACAGTATTCATACACTCTTTTTACATTAGGCAATTATGGCAACAACAAAACGGACTACAGAAAAAAGGAAGAAATCTACGTTTTCATGTTGCAATATCAGACTCTTTATCTTATCCTGATAACCAGCAAGACTGGAAATACGAGTGTTGTAGCAGAGGTGTTAATGACTGAAACTAATGAAAAAGCTTGGACAAAATAATTAGTAATTGCTACACGTGAAAGAAATCTTCACTAGAAAATAAATGACCCGATGCCTTACTAGGCATCAGGAACACAAACTTGTAGAACCCAACTTCTAAGATTAAGTCCAGATTTTATAAGTTATTTAATCATATGTCCTTCTGAACTCTTCTAGTCTGTTTCTGGTTGTCTTCTAGTATCTCACTCACCTTAGTCCCAACATCTTATTTAGCTACCACTACTACTTTCATCTGAATTAGCACATTTCTTCCTCTAATTTACCAACAGATAAGACACTTCCCACTTGAGATTTTCTTCTTCCACATTTCCCCGTATTACTCAAGAACACTACCACCAAGCATTCAAAATTTCATTCAATAAAAAATCCCAAACAATCTGACTGATAATACAAACCATGAGACAGTGACTGACTTCTGCCCACAGCAACTGGGCCTATCCCACCTCTACAAACAATTTTAAACTTTGACAGCCAGCTGGAACAGTCAAAACCAAAGCAAGGAATTGTTCCAAGAAGTTAAACTGCCAAAGAACTAGTCATCAATCCCCTTCATTAAACCTTTTAGTTAACAGTACAGGCATTCTCCAAGATAACAATTAGTGTCAGAGCGCGTTATCCACACCAGTGTGGGCTTGAAACAGGCTGCAGCATTTGGTTGTAAGACCGCAGTTCAGTCCCTAGCCCTCTGTTTACCCACAGAGGTACAGCTTTAACTTCTTTAACAACTTCTGTAGGGTAAATTCCAGCCCAAACAAATATAATTGGACACAGAAATCCTGCCCACAGCTAAAACCAAAGAGATGACATACGAACTATTTAAAATTCTGCAAGTACAGAGTGCTTGGCAAACATTGAGCACAACACACATCCGCTGGAATTAAATGAGGAACAAGCAAAATTGGCTTGGTGTTATTACATTTGTATGCCTTAGATCAAATCAGAAGCTGCTATCTTATACAGTGTTGAATGTCACCACCAGACCTAATATTAACACTAAGATTAGGAAACATTTCAGCAGGAATAGCACCTTAGAAAGTGTGCTTCTTTCTGGAAAAAAAACCCCAACAATCCAGACTGTGTACAATGAGATTGTCATCTGAGGGAGAGCTACATGCTCTGACTACTATTTTGCCTAGTGTGCAGCAATACAGCTAGAGGAGGTATGATATTGGTCCTCCTTGCTTGTCAGAAGTTCCAGCTGCAGCTCCGGTGGGTCAGATAATCTCACCTTCACTGGGTCCAGTAGATCAGACCAAGTACAAGTAAGGAAGAATGGAAGACGACTGACTTCACAAAAATAACTGAAGACAGGGCTCTCAGGCAAAGATTATTCAGCTGGCTTGTGGTCAGTAATTAAATTCCCTGAATTACAAGTTCCAAGTAAAACAGCTTCTGACCTCAAACCAGCCAATTGGATATGAAAGCTACACAGAAAACCAACAAAACCCATAGTCAGTGATTACAAAATTGGCAAAGTTTTCTCCACATTCCTCTAGAAAAATATATTATGCTACCCTTCTTTTGCTATATATAATCTCATATATAGAATATCATTTACTCAGTGAAGGTGCTAAGGAATTACAAACTTTGCATCATCTACAGGTGGATGTTTATGAAGAATCTGTTAATAGTAAGATTTAACAGGATTTAAGTTTTTCCATTTATCCCTCCATTAAGCAGCTGTAAATGTCATTGTAAAGTAAGGGTGAACAACTACAACATTTCACTTTTTGCTACTATCATGAAGGAAAAAAGGAAATTAGGTCAGGTATCAACATTAAGACCTGTCTACCATGCTCCTGGCACATGAAATGGCCCAGAATTAATTTCCCCACCATTTAAGGACTATGTAATATTGTCATAGTAGAAAGTTTTTAATATAAGTAAAAATTGCAAGTGTTGTCTTTCCATCTGAACAAGAATATGAAAACCAATTAGCAGAAACTGAACTCTGAAGCTGCACTGTCTAAATACTAAATGTGAAGATGCTAAAGCAATTAGCACAATTTTCTGTTCTTTGGTCAGCTGACCCAATCACACTCTCAGGGTTTTTCTGAATTGCAGGCAGGCATAAGATCTCACCACCTTAAAGCAAAGTCTCTCAGGCATCTCTCCTATTCGTTCGTCCCTTATTCAATGTCTTCATTCAAATTCACATCAGACCTTTCTTCAGTTCTACCACCAGTCCTTTCTTTTCTAGGTCACCTGCATCTGATCACTTATAACTGTAATCAGGCCCATAACAACAAGTGGCTAGCACCTATTCCACATCTCAGGCTGTTAAATTTAATCTAATAAGAATGCAGTAAAATGCCTGCATCTGCTTTATGTTAATTCTTATACACTGGAGAGGAAAAATGTTGACAGAAGTCCTCAAAGCCGTAATTTACGAGTCCTTCTATTGGATTAAGAGTTGGGAGACTATTCGCATCTTGTGAAATGCTACATTTTCTGCCTGGCACCTAATCTACCCAATCAATTTTCAACTACTAATGTTGAAACTACTCTGTTGTATTAACAAAAGAACCCCCAAAAACAAAACAAACAAAACCAGCACAAAACAAAACAAAACAGCTGGTAGAGGGAATATGGACTTGCAATAATATTTTAACTTTTTTACATGTTTCTCACAGCTATTTTTCCCCTATATACTTTTCTGTTCACATATGAAATACAAGTCATCATACAGTACCTTTCCCTCCACTTTATAGCAATTTTCAGAATTGCACATTTTGATGTTTTTGCCATCTATTCCCTGGAAGACATATAAAACATCTCTTACAAGATTTGCTTCCGTTATTTCAACAGAACCTAGAAAAGAAAAAAAAAAAAAACAAAAATAAAACAAGTATTTAGATTTGTTGAGACAATAAGTTTTGATTATAACTTTGAAGAACTATTTAGATGCATAGTCAAAAAACACAAAACTATAAAAAACTATGCTGGGCTTGTAACTGGTAAAGAAACATTTCAGGTCCTCTTAGTCTGACAGGAAAGCCCAAGATTGGCCTTACCTGCCTCTAATGCTACCTGTGGTTCTCCCAGAGCAGTCAGTCTGTACAGCACAGGGCATGTCCTATTTTAACTGACACACTGGCCAGTTTTTAAACTTGGTTATCTCTTGATACAGCACCAGTGCAAGTTCTGAGGCAAGCACCACAGTAACTTTATCTTTCTTTGAACAAACAGTTCAAGTTGTAATAGACTTCTAGAATAATCTCTTCTACATTCACCTAGAAAAAGAACAGTTAATCCAGAAGGAAGAACTGCTTGTTTCATAATGGCTTTCAATTACATATGCCACTGCTCAGTGAGAAGACTGATCAAATCAGACTGCATAACAGCCATGGAGCTAGAAAATATTTAAGTGTGAAGTTTGCTTCTGGTTCTTATCTCTAGTCAGAGGGTAGATTGTGTTAGAGATGCAAGATATTTATGAATTTAAAGGCAACATAAAATCAAAAAAGGCATTGTGTAGATCACTGAAGCTATCCCCGCCTTTTCTGGGCAAACTGTCACCACTTGCTTTTGTAAATTTATTTACGATTTCAAGAATTAAACAATTTTAACAACAACTATCCAGAAACTGAGATGCTACAACATGCTTCTCCCGATTTAGACAGTACTCTTACTCTTGTCAGTTTGCCTCCCCAACAATCCACTTTCCCAGAAAAAAAACAAGAAAAATTAAATTCTACTCTTATTTCAGTGTAAGTAGTCTTCAATTTAAGATACCATTTAAAAATGGTATCTTAAATTGAATGAGTCTCCCCACATAACAATAAGATGTGCATGACTGTAGGTTGTCCTTCATAGGAACTTGTAGAGAAATGGTGAAATATTCAAGTGCACATTTCTTTAATTGATAAATAATACGACAGGTATTAACATCATCCATACAATGTGCCTTTTTATACTCTGTGTGTGGATGTAAGAGTAAGAAAAATTCAAAATGAAAAAATAAAAACAAGCAACTTGAGGAGAAAAAATTAATTACAAGAATTTAATATTCATAGAAATGTATCATCTTGACAATAGACTTCTATATTCTGAATGCAGTCCTACTTCTATTCCTACACCAGCAAGTGAATACATTTAAGACAACTGTCAGTCCTTATACCCATCCCACACAGGAACCAAAGTCACAGCTGCTGGCTGACTCAACAGAAGAAGTATTGCTTTTTATAGCAATCAGTATAATATATTAAGAGGCAGTGCTAGATTTTATGTTTTTCTATTTTCTTTCCTATGCTTTTTCCTACTCCTTTTTCTACTTTTTCTTTTTTGTATTTTTGTATATATTAAATCTACTACATATATAAAACACATATTTACATTATACAGATATACACACACACAAAACTTCTTGCATATAACAGTCTTGTTAATTAGGTTCTAAATGTCAAATATTGCCCTCAGATACACCAGTACAACTCTGATCTATAAGCCACTGCTTTGTAAACTGCTACTCAAAGATGCAGAGGCTGGCAGACAGGCTACATTATAGTTCCTTAATATCCACACTTACTTGTAGAGAAGTTAAAAACAAACAAAAACAAAACATCACAAACAAAAGTCTGCATCTCTTATCTTCCTTTGTCACAGAATAATGGTGCTATGGGATAACAACATCTGCCATCAGCTCACTTATTCAGAACTTACTTTTACAGTAAAAGTTGCCACAGAGATCACCTGTTAAACAATTCCTCCTTAGCTGCACTTGTGTAAATTGAGAATAGATCCTCTAGACACCAGCTTCAGGTTTACACACACTTAATCATGGATGTAAATGAGCAATATTAGGAATTTAGGAAGAAATTCTTTACTGTGAGGGCTGATAAGGCACTGGAACATGTTGCCCAGAGAAGGTGTGGATGCCCCATCCCTGGAAGTGTTCAAGGATACTCTCTGGAAGGCTCTTGAGCAACCTGGTCTAGTGGAAGGTGTCCCTGCCCACAGCAGGAGAGCTGGAGCAAGATGATCTTTAAGGTACCTTCCAACTCAAACCATTCTGTGATTTCCCAAGTCTATATTTATATTTTTTTATTTTATTGACAATATTTTATGTCATTTGTTCTAAATACAACCACTGTAAACAGTATGCTAATCTAAAGAAGAAAGGTTTAAGAGCTCTATATTCCAGTTCACATTTCCAAGTTCTGAAAGACACAGATCCACAAACAGATGAGAATTTCAACAAGTTCTGTTTACTGATCTCTCTTTCTGACTCTAAAAACAGTAGTATCTTCTGATCATCAAAAGAATGATCATTGCTCACATATCACAATCACTTAACTATGACAAACACTGGAATGAGCTCAGTATTTTAAGAGGACCAGAACACAAAATGATGATCTTCTGATCATCAAAAGAATGATCATTGCTCACATATCACAATCACTTAACTATGACAAACACTGGAATGAGCTCAGTATTTTAAGAGGACCAGAACACAATCCAACTAACCAGTGCAAAAAGAAATGAACAACCAGCCAAAGAGACTGTGGTCAAATACACTAGTCTTGCATATTTGCTTCTATCCTTCTGTTAAGTACATTCTAGAAAAACACTCTTCAAAAAACCAGCATGCTGTGATTCCAAAATAATTAAAAAGATAATGGAGGATATAGATAACAACTGTAAAAAAACCTTCTCTTTAACAAATACATCTTTGCTCACCACTTGTGTCCCCTTCTCGCCTTGACCTTGGCACACCACGAGAGACAGCATTTGGAAAGCCTTTTGAGGTAGTGCTTTGTAAGGAAGGCTGGCTTGCAGTTAAAGTCCATGCAAGACGTGAACCCAGCTGCTGACGGAGGCAATCTCCAACACCTGCAGCTTGATAGGATTGTCTACAAGGATAAAAGGGAAAAACACCTTTAAAAACTTTCATTCTATACCCATTACATAGAATGGAATGACATCAATTTTGAAAGATGCCCCAAGTTTTTTGCAGATGTTTTGTTGGAGAGGGGTAGTGGTGATTTAATAACAGAACCTTAAAAAAGGGTAGAGAATACAAAAGCAATTTATTTTTTCCTGTAAGCCTACACTTTCAAAAAAGGCCCCCAATTGTAAAAAAGGGAAGTGTAAGTTTGACATACATGATTTTATATCAAAGATTAACTGTGATGAAATGTGTAATTATACTGAAATAGGTTAAAAGTGAAGGTACTATAAACATAATAAACATAGTCATAGAAGAGGAACCTAAATATTTAAGTTTTATTATTAACTGAAGATGTAGTTACACGTCAAAGAACTAAAAGAAAATAGAGAAAGAGAAGAAAGCTCATTTTCCAGCTACTCTACTCTTTCGGATAGTTTGTACCAAGTGCCTGAAGATGTAATCAAGGAGGGACTATCCAGGCAAGTTCCAATTTCACTGCCTTTCAAACTTGTCAATTTTTCTCACAAAGAAAGTCTTAACTGTGAAAAAATGTCACATTGTCCAAGCTCCAGTTGTCCAGGACCTCCCTGGTTAGCCAGGGCTGATTAAATGATGGACAGATCTTGGAGAGCCATCTAGTCCCACACACTTGTGAGCATCTAAGTGGGTCAACAGGTCAGTAACTTCTCCCTCCTAGATTACAGTAGATCCATCCTGCTCCCTGTCCATATCTGCCAGCCCAGGAGGCCACCTATCCTGAGAACAACTGGCCTCAGTGCTGAAGACTGAGCTCTGCTTTGTTTAGCATTAGTAAGGCCTCAGAGTACAGCACTGAATTTTGGCTGTTCAAAAGAACATAACTCTAGAAAAAAAGAAAAACGGGTACAAAGAGAAGTTCAGGAGGAATGAAACCTATAGAAAGATTTTATTTGGGTTCTTCAGCTCACAGACTACAGGACTAAAGAGCACAGTGAAATTGCAATAAAATGGAACAGTATGAGCAGGTCAGAACAAGAATATGCCAGAAAGAGGGTAGGTTCTGCTGATATTTTTAAGCAAGCAGATATAAGAAATAACCTCACTGACATATCTTTCTATATTGTATCAGTATTACACAATGATTGAGGCTAGAAGTGACCTCCTACAAGCCTTCTGATCAAAGCAGATCAACTACAGAAGGCTAGCTGGTACATTGCTCAAGTCATATTTTTAATATTTTCAAGCACAGAGACTACACAACCTCTCTGGGCAACCCATGTCAGTGTTTCACAATATGCCCCTACTCAAACATACATCCCCATCTTAATGCAAAAATGTGGGCTTTTTCCCTTTTTGATTATCTGTGATTCACAACTCATATATTATGCCAGTTACCACTTGTTCTTTCCCTGACCCAATACAGTCTAGCTCAGTCTTCTTATGCCCCTTGTCATACCATTACATAGGTAAGATGTAATCAAGAATTTTCTTCTCCAGGCTGAACAACTCCAGGTCTGACTCAGCTTCCCCTCACATGACAGATGCCTCAACCCCTTAAATAGTTTTGGGGTTCTTTCCCCAGACTCCTTCTTCCAGCCTGTCTATATCTTTTCTTTGTACTATAACTGGACCCAGCATTTCAGATGTCCTCATCAGTACTGAGCAGTGAGAAGTTTTATTTCCCTCACCCTTCTGGTGATGTCCCTCACAATACAACCCAGGAGGCTCTTAGTCTTCTTCACCACACATTGCACTCTCATGTTCAACTTGGGGCCTACCAGGAATCCCAGGACATTTTCTGCAAAGCTGCTTTGCAATCAGTCAGCACACAGTATGTACTGATGCATGGACTTATTCCTTCCCAGGTACAGGACTCTGAACTTCAGCAGGTTCCTGTGAGCCTGTTTCTGCAGCCCACTGAATCCCTCTGAGAAGCAGGTTAACAACCTCCTTTAACAACCACTCCTCCCAGCTTTGTATCATCTGCAAAGATGCCAAAGACCCACTCTGTGCCATCAGGTGGGATGAAGGATGCAGCTTCTGGTTATACCATTAGGGACTGGGGTTCCAACTGGACTTTTGTGCCACTGATGATAATCCTTTTGAGTCTAGCAGGTTCAGTTCACCTCACTGTCACCTTACCTAGTCCATATTTTATTAAGTCTGTCAATAAGGCTGTCACAGGTAGACAGCATTAAAAGTCTTAGCAAGGTTGAAATAAGCAACCATAAGCAACCAAAGGCATGCTTTCCCCTTGTTCATCAAGTCAGTCATCTCATCATAGAAAGCTGTAAGACTGGTCAAGCATGCCTTTCTGAATTCTGTGCTGACTACTCCTAGTCCCCCCCTTCTTGTCCATCACATGTCTGGACATGCTTTCAGAACAAAGACTTTCCCAAGGGTCTCAGTGTCCTGCACTGACTTTACCAGCACAAAGGCAAAGCAAGCACCAAGTATCTCCACCTTTTCCATATCTGCCACCTAAGTCCATGCCCCTTGAATAGGGGCCTGTGCTTTCTCTAGCCTTCCTTAACTGCTTATGTAGTTGCAGAAACAGCTGCTGTTTCCCTTCATGCACCTTGACAGATGAACCTCTAGGTCAGTTTAGGATTTCATTGCAGCCACTCTGCCCCTGGATGCCCCTTTGCACCTGGCCCTGCTTCCATATTTTGTACACTTTTTTATATCTGAGTTTTGTCAGAAACAACTTGTTTCTCCATGTAGGGCTCCTGCTACTTTTAATTCCTCCTTGCCCATTTCTTTCTTAAGCTTGAGGGAGGTGATCCTTGAATACCAACCTTCATTCTAGTCCAGCATTGAACCCGATGATCATTGTAGCTCCCTTCAAACAGAAGTGTCCTATTCTGTTCTCTCCTTAATCCCTCTTTCCTCCAGGGCAGCCTCTCAGGGGATCTTTCCAAGAAGATCCCACAAGAGCCCCAAGTCTCCTACCTAAAGTCCAGGGATGAAATACTGCTTTTTACCATGCTTCCACTTCCAGAATGCTGAACTACATCATCTTATCACTCCTGCAGTACTTGTATTTGTAAAGCCTATTAACAACAATAAAATTCAGATCTGTCAGCACTAATTCCATAATATGAATTTAATAATTCCTGTCAAACACACTCTACTAAAAAAATATGTCTTCAACTCAAAAAAAAAGCTTTGATTCTTTCTGAAAATGCATCTTGTGATTTCATGTTTGTTTCACAACTATTGGGGGTGGGAAAGAAAATTAGGAGACAAGAAGACAGTGATTAAAAATGGACACATTTGGACAGCCATTTATGGCTTCATATGGTCATATGCCAGCACCTGATATTCTGAACTGCTCAGCTCAGAACTTAGTTTCTCTTCACCCAAAGTGGAATTTCCAATGGCATACAAAAACAGAGGATGAAGGAAAGAAAAAATGCAAGTCTTCTCCAAACCTATCTGTAAGGTGAAATTTACCCTGGAATGAGTGACTGTGGAGTTGGAGTTGGCCCATTTAGGGCATAGAGGCTGATGCTGCTGATCCCACTGCTCCCCATGCTGCAGGAACTCTGGGCAGACTGAGCACTGCGGTCTTGGTAATTCAGTGGAAGGGTCTGAGGCCTGGCATAGTAATAAGGGGTTGAGTGAGCATCCCGTGGCAATGCTTGAGCAAAAAGCGTGGGATAACTTGACACCTGAAAAAAAAAAGGATTTGAAAAGGGAGGAATAATAAAAAAAAAGATGTGGGAATTGCTTTAAGTTACATCTTCAGTTAATAGAAGTGTAATATCAACAACACAAGAAATATTTGAAGACCATGTTTGCGCAAAGAAAAATTTGCTGATGCAATTATCATGACAAAAAAGTGCCTTACAGTGAGCAACAGTATTTTAGCAACACAACTTCTTTTTGCCTGCAAATCATCATTAGCAATAGCTGCAAAAAGCACTTTGGTGCCAGCAGCGCTGCAACTGCATTTTGCTTTCCCTACTCCATTTAAAACTCATTATCACATGAGCAGACATCACACCACCAAGCAGAAAGTAAACATAAACACCACCCATCTAATGCACTGGATGCTCCTTTGCACAGCTTCAGTTGCACATGTTGGACAGCTCATATTTTTACATTTATGTAGTGTCAGAAAACTACACCAAATATTACAGATACTTAACAAGTGTTTTCTTCCTTTCAGCCTCACATACAGGTATCATGAAAACAACCTTGAAGTATTGCTCAAGTCTGGATAATGATTCTTGAAGACATCTAAAACAAGTGACATACATTTCCTCTTTCTCAGAAGCAACAAAAGTATCCTGACCTACCTTGTTAGACTGTTTACGTGGATCTTCACTAAGGCTAAGCAGGAGGTAGAGTATTGACCATTTGTTTTTCAAAATGCCCTTCAAAGAAAAATGAAGACAAACATAAAGTTCAACTCTTGATAAGAACAAAACTCTTCTTAATTATCCAACTATGCATGTAAATAAACTTTCCAGATAAATAAGACTAACTCAGAGCCATATTTTTAATAAATTGGCAATGTGCAGTGCAGCCTCTGTATTGCTAATTTTATGAATTTTTTCCACTGTGTTCAAATCATGAATTCTCACCTGCTCTGAGATCAGCAAGCAGGCTGAATTTGAAATTCATAGCTACTAAGAATGATGCTTATACAGAGTTGAACTGTTACCAGCATTCCCACACACTCTCACCACTTAAAACATCTCAGATGCAGCCATTAATTTAACCTAAATGTGAAAAAGGAAAACTCTTAGTGAAGTTCTAAGCAAGGAACTATCTTTTCTCCTTTCTCCCCTCCACTCTCCTTTACAGGGTGGCCTCAAAAGTGAGGGTTTTGATTTCTGTTACTTTAAATGCCATTTAAGATAGGTACCAATTTTTTAATAACTTAAGACAGAGATATTGTTAATATGAAACTTGAGGAATACACAATATAGTCTTTAGCAAACAGACACAGACAGACTTTTAGAATAAGACAAGACTGTCTGCAGTTTTAGATCTCAGCAGAAAGCTGTCCAACTTCAGCTAAAGCCCAAGCTACAGAGTACTTTAAAATGAAAGCAAGCACTAAAATGATTTATTTTAAATATGCATGTTCCTAGATATGCTACTCCATAGTCCTATGACACTAACACTTGCACCTGAATTTACCAGGCACATAGAACCTTATAATGGACATTAGGCTGAGTCAAAGAAAATTATACAAATTCCCTCACAATATTGATCAGCCTATGATCTACAATACTGAGCAATGCTGAATATAAAGCAAACTTGAGTCATATCAAGATTCAACACAGATTCCATCCCTTACAAAGCAACATAATTTACTAAAGCTCTATATTTTTATATAAAAGGAGACATTCTATATTATTATGTAGAGCACACTTGTATTATCTTCTGCTTTAATCCCAAGAACAAGCAACAAGTAGAGGTACTGCATCTGCTGCAAGTAACTAATACAGCAACCGATAAACAAGTGGTGAAAAAGGAGCAGCAACTGCTTCTTCTACTGGCCAGGATAGAATAAATCCAAGTGCTTCAAGAAAAGTGGTTTGCTCAACTGGCAGGCTGCCATAAAAATAAGCACTGACCTCCTTTCCTGTTTGGAGTAATAGATGAAACAAAGTTAAAACAGATTCACCTGCACTTTTTTTCCCTCCCAATTGCTTTCAAGATAAATGTTGGAAGAAGAGCCTCATTGATTCAGAAAACATATATCCTTTTAAGCCCTTCCCTATGCTTATAGGAAAAGGAAATGATTGTACACCATTAGTAATAAACCTAACAGCAGATTGAATAATAATTGGTTGTGTGAATTTTAAAGAAGCCATTATACTATTTCACATACACAAGATGCTAGCAGAGGAAAAAAAAAAAAGGTTAGAAGAATCTTAAATGTTTGAGGAGGGAGTAAAATACCAGGAGATAGCTTGCATTACATTCAGAAGAATAAGCAAACATATAACACAGGCAAGGCATTTTGTTCCAAAGATTAGTCATCATGCTCTGCATCACTTTGCTTGCCAAATGGCAATACAGTACATAAGCTACAGACACGTTACACAAAGTCTGTATTAAGAGCTGTCTGCAGATCAGTGCTCTGCTGTACAAAGCAGTGCAATTCATACACAAACCCACAGGATACTGAAACCAGGACAACTTACTCAGTAACGAGTCCAAACACTAACAAAGTAAAGGGTGAGTCAAGTATGGAAGAGGGGAGGAAGAGAACCAAGTTCTGTCTAGTCATACTCCCCACAGAATACCTTTTTTGTAATCTTATTCTTAGCATTATCATGTTAAAGGTTTTCCACACACTAACATCTTTAGTCAGAATATTGGCACGCAGTGTTCTTTGATTAACACTGGTGTTAGAGCATCCAAGTCAGCAAACACTAACCTTCAACATTAAAAGACCTGGAACACTTAAATATTCAGATGTGTGAGAATATTAGATTAGTAAAATCAATACACTGCAAGGCATTTCTGTAAAATAAATTATGAGAAAATTCATCAGTTTTACATATAAAATGATCCCTTTATTTTTATAGAGTCCCTTTCTTCGTATGAAGTACCTCTTCATAATAACTTGAATCAAATACTAAAAACAGAGCTAGGGTTGAGAGGCATCTCTAGAAGTTGTCTGGTCCAAACCCCCTGTTCAAAGCTGGGTCATCTACAGCAGGTTGCCCATGACTATGTCCAGTCAGGTTTTGATTTGTCTCTAAGGATGAAGACTCCACAAATTTCCAAGGCAAGCTGTTCAAATATTTAACCATCCTCCCAGAAAAAATACTGTTCATGACCTGAGCACTCTCCAAAACAACTCTAACATGAGAAGGATGCTTATGAGTGCTTTCAGTTTCTTTACTCTTTACACATTTATTAAACTACCTGTGAACCGAGCTTTCTGTAGAGTTCTGAAAACAAAGCAGCATCTGCTTCCCTTCTTTGTCGCACAACTATTAAAAAAGAAAAAGTAGATTAAAAATTTGAAAGAAGTGTAACAGTCATGTCTTAACATATACTTGAGGTAAATTATAAAATGCCACCAAGAAAGCTTCATGATGCTGGACTGTTTCATTGTATTTACTTAAACACTGTTTTCATCTTATCTGCATTCCAGCCCTAAGAATTCTTGCAATGCAAGTGATTCAATACAAGTACCTGCTTTTCTTAACTCAATCAAAATATACATTTTTTGTCCTGCTAAAGTCTAGTCTGCCATTCAGTAGATTTAGGGACCTAAGGGACTGAAGACACAATTGAAAGTAGATAATCATTAAAGAATGTTATAAAAACTACATGTGATTGCTCCAAAACTAGAGTGTAATTGTTTCTATTTTAGGCAATAAAATCAAGGAAAAAAGTAGTAATGCCATTTACTGCAAGTCAGGCAGAATTCGAGGGTCACACAACTCTCACGTATTACAAAAATAATAGTCTCAAATCAATGCCAGTTACAGATGTACCTTCTCAGAGGAGACACATCTTCCAACTAAGATTTCTTAAAAAGCTATGTTGCATCAGCAAGAGTCATGTTAAAAGAAAACCAGGACAAAGACATCTGAAGAAACTTCAGCGATAAGAAAAATAGGTATTAAGTGTTAGAAATGTTAATTAGCATCAAATGTCACTGGTAAGTACACTTTGCCAAGAAAGGCATTACTTGTATAGTATCTCCAAAATAAATGTAAAATTGGATGGACATGTATCCAGCTGAAGTTGGGGAGGAGGATGAGAGAGACAGCCCTCTTCAGAAAATTGGCAACAGGCCCAAGGAATACATGCTGTGCTGTCTACAAAGTAGCCAAAGTATGGCAGAAAGTATATATTGCAGATTTCAGTGTTTTGGAGTTGTAGCTAGAGGAATTCTAAAAGGCTTATTTGTCTGTCAGCAAGTCACGGAAGCTCTGCATTAGCAAAAAATACACATGGACCTTAAACCAGTTATAACCACTGACGTCAGTTACCCTAATTCAATCTCTGAATATTCAAAGCTCAAATATCAAGTTTTAATTTCATTAGTACAATTCAAGTAATTGTTTCTGGACATGCTACTGCGCAGCAGAATCTGCTGAAAGCAGTATTGGGCTTTTCAAGAAGAATTCATCACACCCCCTTTGGATACACACAGTGCAACACATGACTCAGAGCAGCAGAGAGCACAATGGAATGGAAATGCAACATCCCTTACAAAGTCATGGTCTGATTTTGATTTAAGAAGGTGGTGGCAGAAAACTTGTAGAGAAACTGAAGGCAAGTCAGGTAAGTCACAAGCCATTCCATCCCAGGATGCTCATTCAGCAAGTTTCACACAGGTGCTCATGAAGTTAATTGTGCCAACATGCAATATTCCTGAAGTGCACATCTCAAAAATATCAGTCTTTTACTCTTCTAAGAAGAACTATGAATTCATAATTTCCAAGTACTATTGAGGTGAATGGAGTGCAGTATTAATTGCTCTTTGTCTTCACAGTGGCTAAGATACAAAGCAGCAAGGAAAGTTTAAGTTGAGTATTCAGAAAAATCTGAGCTGTGAATACAAATAGCCACTCAGGAATATTTACTAGGAAATTAATGGCATTTACATCATGAGATTTTCAGGAAGAAAGCATTAATAATAGATTAGATAACTATCTGTGAGGCAGAGTTGTCCCCTTTTCACAGAAATAACCTGATTAACTTCAAAAAGAACTTTGTGTTTCTAAGAAAGGAACAAGATGCACTTACGTTCTTTCTTGATTTTCTCCGCTACAAGAAATTCATCACGCTCAACAGTGGGAGCAAAATTGCTTCCAATAACTCTCACGGCATACTGAAACTGTTGGGCTGCATCAGCTGAAAGAAAAAGAAAATTCTGTCAGTTAAGTAGAATGCTACAGTTCTATTAAAACTAATTTTAAAAAAAGTGAGACATGAGACTGAATTGCTACGTCTGAAAGCAGCAAAAACATACCCGGCTTAGATCTGATAACGTTGTGCTGCAATTCTCAGGCCCACTTCTAACCAGAGGGCAGTAAAGTCCAGTTTATCATAGTATTAATGTGATATTTCAAACCCACTCACCTGTACACACTCCACAAATAACTGCACCAAACTTTGTAAGTAAGCCCTTCCTATTCTGAGCTGAAAGAGACACTTAGGAGGTCTACCCAGTTACTAGAGAGCATGTGCACATTTAACTGGCTCTGCCCCTCCCCATGGACAGAAATGCTGTGGGACCTGGCACAGACACACAGTTCAGCTCACACACCACAGCAATACACTCATGTTCATCACCTACCCGTGGATCTTCACTCAGATATCCACAACAGTGCTTTTACCAGTTTGCATCTAGGTTTGGTTTTGTTTAAAACAGTTTGAATGGCTTCACCATTTGGTTCAAAGCCAGCTCAGAGATATCAGCATCACACCCTCATGAATAATGTGTATACTAACACAGAGGTCACAAATCAGTGACCTCCTTCCACTGCTTCTTCCCAATGCAGTAATTCTGGTTTTAATCTTGTTGTTAAACAGCACTGTTTTAGTGCAAGTATCTTGCTTTCCGGGAAAACTAACAGTCTGGTAACACCAAGACAGGGCCAGGTCAGTATTAATGCTTCTACAGCATAGTCATATTCCCATTTATCAACCTGAAAATCAAACAATAAGCCTACAGACACGTCAAGTGCCCTCATAAAAGGTCAGACAGATTTTTAATCCTTATCTAGAAACAACTGTAATAACACAAGAAAAAAGGTAATAACACAAGAATATGTCCAAGTGTGCTTGCCACACTTGAATCTTTTTACTTTGGGAAAGAAACCCATCTAAGCAATGCTGGATGCTGTCTGTTCTGTACATAACAATCAAGTGTGCAAATGCATCACATCCTCCTGTGTTTTATATAGTCAGTTCAGCAATCAGCTCTCAGGGAAAACTGCCAAGTAATGCAGCAAAGGTTCAGCCAAGGATGCTGGTCAGGACAAATATGTAAAAAAGGAACAGAAAAATGCAATAAGGTAAAGTACCACTAGAAGATTAGAATATTTTAAGCATTTATCATCTCTTAACTAATTAACTAATGTCTGCAATTAGAAAAAAAGTCGCCTTGGAGATACTAGGAGTCAAATATTGATTAATTGCATTAAAATCTTCAAAAACTTAGGGAAAGAGGTTTGAGATTTGAAAATCACAATGTACTAGATTGTGTTTGAATGCTCTACATTCTTCCTGAATGTCCATTTTATACTGTCATGTACTGTAAATGTCATCCACTGGTCCAACTCCATCAGAATGTAACTATAGAACAGCAAGCATTAACCAATTCACACAAAGAAATACCTCACACAATCAGGAAAACAGTCTGCTCAGACGAAATCATTAACATTTAACAGTATTTGACAATACTGGCCTACAGAAGGAACAAGAGTATTGTTCTATTGTCAGAGAAGAAAATGCCACTATTACTGTAAGGTCACAAATGTCCATGACAAATGCCTCCTCTACTGTTAGCCTAAGCAACCTTTCAACTGCAATAAGGTTTTGAAAAGACAAATAGAAAAATTTAATAGTCCAGTTACCAATGAACTAGGTGTGAAGAGTTAAGTATGAGGAAGCATTTCTGTGTAATTCTTAAGTTTAATGCATGTCATAACAGAACCCAAGATTTCAAAAAGTATTCTGCATGGCGAATTAAAGTCAAATACTGGCACTAAGTTATCCCAAACAGCATATGTTCCATTAATTCCTCAACTATGTACTTGGCAGCAGATAGGAAAAGGGTAAGTTTTTCCTGTAATGGGGAAGTCTTAAGGAAAATCTGTTACCTTCTGTAACAACCTTCTATTTCAACAGCAACCATAGCAAGACTAGTTAAAGCACTGAAACTTAGTATAGCCTTTTCCATACTGCCCTAACAAGGCATCTGAGAAAGATCTCTAGTTGAAAGACTACAATTCCATCCAACAAATCCTGCTTTTTAACCTGTTGCACTACTGAAAACATGGAAAATTGTCTGTTCTTTATACATTGCTGATTTGCACCAGCAATTCAACAGCTCTGTAGCAAGACTGGTTTTCTATTTTATTTAATTCAGATTTTCATGTTTTATTCATATTAAGTCCAGCTTCCTTTTTACAAACAAAATTCCCTGCTGTGGGTGTTTCTTCAGCAGATTATTTCTCATAAATTCATAAAATAACTTCAGTACCTAAAGTGATTAAACATAACTAAATGCAGATGTGTCAGTACAATAAAATTTCACACAGCTTATAACTACCAGGCACATCTAATTGCTTCCCTCCTCAAAGAATCATCATTATGACAGCAGACATACTTTAAATATACAGCCATCTATCTATTTGAACATCCTTCATCAGAAAATGATTACAGCATGACTCTGTTACATAACAGCAAGCTCAATATATCTGATGCAGCTGTCTGAAGGCTAAAGGGGTAAAACAACATTGATCATTGATTTCCAGAGGTCTGATCAGAGCAGACAGAGACAGCCACTTCTCCTCAGACTAGATCCCTTAAGGAATACACACACAATTAATGACTGATAAGCAGCCACACAGCTGAACAGAGAACTGTCACTTGTGAATCACAAGAAAAAATATGAAAATTTTAAAACTGTCTCCTTTGAACAAAGCAACCCATCAATCCTTCAAAGATCTATATTCCACACAGCCATTCAAACTTTCCTACAATGCAGAATTAGAATTGAATTACTTCAAAAGCCAGGTAACAGCACTTTAAAGCTGAAGAAAATACAAGCATAGCACATGAAAAAAGATACACAGAAGCAATGCATAGAAAGAGTCTGGTTGTAAAGAAAGCAAGGAGAAATTGGACTAACGATAAAATTTCAAGGAAAAGTTCACAAGACAAAGAGATAATTAGCCAATTATTACTTGCAAGAAGGCAGCATTTCAGAGGACCTGCTGAAATTCAGCAAGGTTTTGCTATAAAGAAGCTTCTAGCATTACCTATAATTTAGGGAAGTGAATTGAAATTCACTTTATAGTCTTACATATTTCTTTACATAAGGTTGGTTATTGGTCAGTTAAGTTTCCAAAAGCAGGCAGGGAGAAATCCTGAAAAACCTAAGTAGTAATTGAAACTGTTTTTCCAAATCATTGTGAGAAATTGTTTCCTGAAAAGAAGACATTTGGTTATTTAAATATATCTATAAACAACTTCTAAACTATAGGATCATGCTAAACAAAGTTTAGCTAAACCAGTTTCTTTCCTCCTTGAATGAGTTCAAAGATTAGCAAACTCTCCAGACAGCTGTCCATGATCCCAGACAACCATTTTCCTTAAACACAAATACAAAATTATTATGAAACAATTACACTCTAAACTGCATTCAGTGCTGTAGGAATGGTGCCAACCAGGGAAAAATTATTGCTGCAAACTACTTCAGATACAGATGCTGCCAAAAAACACATATTAAAGAAAAAAAAAACCCAAACAACAAATTTCTTTCCTCTAACAGTGTTTGTTGCAAAATTGAGCCAGGAAGAAAAGCTGTAAAACTTTTCACCTTCTCAGACATACCATGAGTACATAGGATGTTTGCCAAGACAGCAACGCTGCTGTATCTCCTCTGTTTTACTCATATCAGATGTTCTACACTACTATGAAATATTACCTGGGGAAAAGGGCAATTGCAGTAACACTGCATATAATGATAAACTAGAAGACTCATCTCAAAAGCCATTAGCACTACTATTTTGTTCTTGAGGAGAATCTATGAGCATTGTGAGCAAAACTGCCTGTTCCAGCAGAAAACACGGGGTTTGAAATGTGCAGTTCTAGGCCCAGCCTGGTTATGACATGCAAGGTGTTGCACTGGGTTGAGGCAATCCCAGACACAACTGCAGACAGGCAGAAGCCATTGAGAGCAGCCCTGTGGAAGGACTTGGGAGTTCTCATGGATGCAAAGCTGGACATGAGGCAGCAATGTGCGCTTGCAGCCCAGAAGGCCTGATACCCATCTTGGCTTGCATCAGAAGAAAGGTGGCCAGGAGGTCAAGGGAGGTGATTCTCTCTTTTACTGTGGCCTCATGAGATCCCACCCTGCAGTGCTGCATCCAGCTTGGGGGTGCCCAGCACAAAAAGACTTGGACCTGTTAGGAGCAGGTCCGCTGGAGGTCACAAAGATGGTCAAAGGGCTGGAGCACCTCTCCTGTGGAGCCAGGCTGAGAGAGCTGGGGTTGTTCAGCCTGGAGAAGAGAAAGCTCTGTGCAGAGACCTTATTGTGGCCTTCCAGTACTTAAAAGGGATTATAAAAAAGAGGGAGAGCGACTTCTTGCATAGACAGATAGTAATAGGACAAGGAGAAGAAACAATTTTAAAATAAAAAGGAGACATTTAGACACCATGCTAGGTAGAAATTTTTTACAGTGAGGATGGTGAGACACTACAGCAGACTGCCAAGAGAAGTTGTGGATGTCCTGTCCTGAAAGTGTTCAAGGCCATGTTGGATGGGTTCTGAGCAACCTGGTATAGTGGTAGGTGTCCCATCCCATGGCAGCAGGGTTGGAACTAGATGACCTTTAGGGTACCTTCCAAATGAAGCCTTTCTATGACTCTATAAAGTATTACTGAAAAAAATTAATTTTACATCAGTCTTCTGATTTAGTCAACTATCTTAAACTTCTCTTCTGTTGATGAAAATTTTAGTTGAAGCATTTTAAATTTATTGTTAATGAATTGTTTTTCTACTCTCCAGACTCCTTTCCCACAAAGGAAAATAAATCAACAAAGCACAAAATAAAGCCCAAGCCACACACACTCCCTTATCTTTCCTTACTTAGAAGTTGTCCACAAACTTTGATGCACAGCACAGGAAACGTAAGTATTTTTAAATTCTGTTAATATGGCTGGCTCTTGTTGCATTGCTAGTAAACAGATTTGACTACTGTCCCACTGGACTATCAACAACTCTGTCATAATCTTTTCAGAACTTTCCTTCACTGGGAATTTTTGCCTCTTTTGCAAACTCCCATCTGCTCTGTTATCAGCATAGGTAAAACTCCCTCCATATGACCTTTTGAATGAAGACTATGCTTTTACCCAGACATGAAATTTTAACATCTACTCCAATAATTCAGAGTTTAAAACACCAAAATCAAATAGCAATAACAAAACTGCCCCTGACACTCTAGAGATTAAATTGAGGCCACAGTATGGACTTCAGGTAGCAAACTGCTCCCCAATGACTGAAATACTACTTAACTTTCTAGAGCATGCACACCTCCAATAGTACTTTGGCACACAAACATCTGCTTAGCTTTCAAACTCAAATAGATTTAGCTTGAATATTTACAGCAATACCATTTGTTTCCATTGGAGGCACTAAGAGTTCTTAGAGTTTTAAGATTACCAGGAGGTTTGTGAAAGACAGCTAAGAGCAAGAAGTTCTTTGTCAGAAGGACTAAAATCACTGTCCAAACAGGGGCATGTGACCCTGTATAACTGCTGGAGCATACACAGGGGAGGAAAAGAAAATTATAGAAACTACTGCACAGGTGAGCAAGCCCCCTGCAAGATCAGGTGTAAGTATAAAAATGAGTGGATAGCCTGGAAAAACACAGAAGATAATATAAAGCCATGCAGTAATTCTTAGACATTATGAGAACATGTGGAAGAGAGAGGTCAGCAGCAGCTCCACCTGCAGGGGCAGAGACTCCAAACTAATCCCAGTGGCTGACTGCAGAACCACAGCACCACACAAAACTTGATGCCTCTCCTTGAGGACTGGCTAGAGCACAGCAACAGAAAGCTTTCAAACACTAGTTTTAGGAAAAGAAAAGTTCAGGTAGATAATTTTTAAAAAACCAAAACAAACAAACACCTAAACAGCTCTTCCACATAACTCAGCAGACCTTGTAATGAATTTCTCAGAGGCAGAACTCTTTTGCAAAACAAGTAAATCCCAGTAACTAGGCCTATGCAGCTGAGTGATTCTGGAAACAAAGCAAGACCTCCACTTAGGGGATGATCCCAAAAGGGAGAAGAGAGAGAAGATGGCTCCACCACTGAGAGCCTGAAGTCATAGTCCATCAAACCACAAATTCACTTCAACATAAATCTTTAACTAGCAGAGAAGGTGGAAGTCTTCTAAGGCCATCACAGGCAGAAGCAAAAAATTCCTTGATGAGAGTTTATGCAAGACTTCAGGCCAGGGACTGCACAATGTAGACTTGGAAGGAGAGTAAGCCCACCTTAGCCTAAAGTGAACAATTACCACATAAACGTTATAAAAACAGAACCCTTCATCTCCTCCTCCAGCTGCAGCTTCCTCACAAACAAAGCAACACATAAGTGCTGGCAAGGAACAAAGGGAGAACAAAAATTCTCAAGTAGAAACTCAGGGAATGCACAGGCAGGAACAACCATTAAATCATCGAACATCAATCCCTTCATTATTTACCAATTAAATTTCACTTAATTTCATCAGCACCTTTATTTCACATTCACAGCAGGTTAACTACACAAGTGGTTTAAGATGGATGTTTTCAGCTTCCTGTTTTGAATTGCTAGTAGAGATTTCTCTACTAAATTTAAAGATCTCTTAAGTGTCTAAGGTTTTTTGTCCCTAAACTCCGTAGGAGTACTTTAACATCATAAATTACTTTCCAAAGACTAAACTAATAACACTTGCAAAGTTTGCTTCAAAAAAGAGAATGTGCATATACAAAGCAGCCTAACTTTACCATACACAAGGGGCAGAGAAGCTGCACATGAACCACTAACCACACACTAATACATGACTTCAAACTTATCCTGTGCTGAAAGGAACAGGAATTACACTGAAAAACAACAAGATGCTAAACAGCTTGTCCAGTGGGTTCCTTACCGCCTTCAGATACATGCATCTTCCTCAACACAGAGGATGCTAATGCTAACAAAAATCTTTCATTGCCTTTTATGTATTCCTTGGACATAGATATCAAGAGGGGGTGGGGGAAAAAAACACTACACAGGTTTCATGACTGAGACTTCGACAGAATTTTTGATTTATCAGTCTCTGCATTTGAAGTCTATAGCTGAGCTAACACATGTATTTCAGTTGACTGCTCGAAGGGAAATCCTGTCTCAGAAGGCTGAAGTTTCAGTGCTAGCATCCCTCCTAACAAAGGAATAAAGAGCAGGGTAAGAACAGGCTTCCCATCTGTCATATGCATAAAAACATGGGTGATAAATGTGGCAGACAACCCAGGTTTTTTTTAGCTGTCACTTCAAAGAAGTCTCAGATAATCCTCAAGTGCGCAGATGAGCAGACTACAGGTTGCACACAGAAACTTACTGTGATTTTGGCCAAAATTTCCACCTTCATTAGTTAAACACAGAAAGGATTATAGTTACATTATCAGAATCCCAATGCACATAAACAGGTTCAACATTTTAAAAACATAAAAATACCCAGATCTCTTCCATGTTTTTGCACATACTGCTTGTAAATAAAATTATTATTCCAGTCAGGAGATACAGAGAGGTATCGACACTATGACTTCAAAAAACAGCTAGATAATAAGTTGCTACAAGTGAGCCATCTCACCTCAATGCTCATACTTCAGCTGATACTCAGAAGTTTCCATTTCTGTTCTCATGCTCTGTTTAACTTTTCAAAGTATCACAGACCTAGATAACACTAAGAAACAAGCTTAGATTGAGTTTAGATTAGATTCCAAATATAAAAAAGAGTCATGAAAAAAACAGGACTAGACATTATAGAAATAATGTCCTTGAAAATGCATCCACTACAGCAATATAATTTATTTCCCCATTCTCTTAAAATTTATTTTTGGAAATAGAACTAGTAACTAATACAATAATTTGAGATTTCTGGTAGCAAATGTTTGAAATACTCTTAAACAAGAACACACACCAATTGTATCAGAAAAAAAAGTTTCCAAAGAATGCTAAAGGCAAGAAAGAGCTTTAAAACTAGAGCTAGAAGAGCACCTTAGAATTGTAGTCTGACGTGAAGTACCCTTTGAAATAGTTAAAACACCTGCTACAAGAAACATGTGGTAATAGAAGAACACAAGAAGAATTAAACAGTCTAGAAGCTACTGCTGATTTGGTGGACATAGAAGAGGAGAAATTTGCTATATCCTGATAAAATCTTATAACAGGAATTTCTGATACAGAAATACTATAGATTCTGGGAAAAAAATACTGCCTTGCAGAAGACTTAAAAATGCAATGGAGAAAGAAAAGATTTTGAAAAACAAAACACAGCAATCAACAGCTGTTGATCATAGAATTATTTGATTGAAAAACACACTTAATATCTTAAGAGTTACATGGAGTGTTTTCTGTGAAGGAGTCCCTACTCAACAGTTCAGTGAAGACAAAGATTCCAATTTCCTACCAACTTTACCAAGGTTCTCAGATGAATCACAGAATCACAAAATGGTTTGGGCTGCATGGGACCTTCAAAGACCATCTAGTCCACTTCTGACATGGGCAGGGACATGTTTCACTTGATCAGGTTGTTCAAAACCTCATTCAAATCTGGTCTTGAACACTTCCAGGGATGGGATTCACAACTCCTCTGAGCAACCTGTTCCAGTGCTTCACAACGCCAACTGTAAAAACTTCCTTCTCTGTGTCCAATCTAAACATACTCTGTAATTGTTTAAAGCCATTACCCCTTGTTCTGTCACTTTAGGCCTTGGTAAAACACGTCTTTCTTATAAGCCCTCTCTAAGGACTGGAAGGCCACAGTGAGATCTCTGAGCGGAGCCTTCCCCAGGCTCAACAACCCCAACTCTCTCAGACCGGCTTTGGAGGAGAGGTGCTCCATTCCTCTCACCATTTCCATGGCCCTCCTCTGGACCTGCTCTAATACATCCACATCCTTTCAGAACTGGGGACCCCAGAGCTGGATACAGTACTGCAGATGGGGTCTCACAAAAGCAGAGCAGTGAGGGAAGAATCACTGCTCTCTACCTGCTGTCCTTGCTTCTTTTTAAGGAGCTCAGAATATGCTGACCTTCCAGGATGCACATTACTGCCTTATGTCCAATTTTTCATCCACTCCCCATGTCCTTCCCTGCAGGACTGCACTCAATCCACTCATCCCCCACTCTCTACAGATATTGGGGATTGCCCTGACCCAGGGGCAGAACCTTGAGGTTCACACAGGTGTGTTTCTCAAGCCTGTCAAGGTCTCTCTGCATGGCACTCCCTTCCCTCAGCACATCACCTGAACTGCTCAGCTTGCTGTCATCTGCAAACCTTCCAAAGGCACTCTCAAGCCCACTGTCTATGTTATTAATAAAGATATTGATCATTGTCAATCCAATACAGACTTCTGAGGGACACCACTTCCTACTGATCTTCATTTTGACATTGAGACAGTGACTACAACTCTTTGGATGTGGCCATGCTGCCAGTTTCAGTTTCTCATTCACCAAACAGTTCATCCATTAAACCCATAGCTCTACAGCTGAGAAACAAAGATGGGGTGTGAGACCATGACATGCTGTCTGCAACAGATGGAAACAAAGTCTGAGAAACAGACTTTGTTTATCTGTATATCTGCACCTTGTTACATACTTTCTAGATTTCTCAGATAGCAATAATCCACATGTAGGCCATGTTCTAAAAATTTTTTACAAGTAATGCTCAAAAGTTAGGTACTATCCTGGAAATATCTAAAGGGATTTGTCAGAAGAAAGGGGCATGGAGAGAGAAAAGAATAAGGGACTTAACAGCCATTACAAGTAAGGGAGAAAGTAATCTCTCATTCAAGAAAAAAGATGCATTAAGAGCTTCTGCATGAGTTTCTCTAGTGAGCCATGCGGATAAACAGAGCAACTTAAAAAGGAGACTCAGCAGATGCATGCCTTCCTTTCCACCCCTCCGACTACCTACTAAAAACAGTCTTCGCCTTGACTGCAAGGGAGAAACTTACGCAAACAGACAAGAGATTCATTCCCCTGCTGGAGGCTCACAGCAGCACCAACACACCGAGACCTGTAGCGGACCTGGCGCGCGTCAATGGCTCCACTCGAGCGGGCACCGGCGGGAGGCGGAGGTTCCTCAGCCCGTACACGGAGCCCCGTTTCGCCCAAACACCCCGGCACCGGTGCCCCGCTCCCCGAAGAGGAGAGCGCCTTCAGGGGCCGGCCAAACGCCCCGAGGGAGCCGGAGGAGGAGGGCACGGAGCCGTGTCCGGCCGCCTCCCGCCGCAGGGCTCCGGCTCGCAGGGCCGCTGCCGTGCCCGGCCGGCCCCTCAGCACTGCCCGGGCTGCCGCCCCCGGGCCGGGAGGCCCCCGACGCTCCCTGACGAGGGGCCCGGCACCTCTCCAGCCCTGCCGGAGCAGCCCCCGCGGGCTCCGAGCGCTGCCGGCGGGGGAATGGAGGGGGGACGCCGTTACCTTCGCTCTTGCCCAGGATGCGGCAGCACAGGCTCTGCAGCAGAACGTTGGGCGATTTTTGGTCCGGAGTCGCCATCGCCGCGCGGGAGGCAGGAGGTGGCGCGGGGGCCGGGAGCGGGCGGCAGAGCCGGAGCACGGCGGAGGGAAGGAGGGGGCGAGGACGCGCCGCCCGGTCGGCGGCGCAGGGAGCAGGCGGCACCTCCCGCTCCCGCCTACGGCGCCATTTTCACGGGACCCGCCGAAAGCCGCAGCCGCGGCCGCGCACCCACCCACAATGCCCCGCGCGGCGGTTCCGGGGCAGGCGCCGCCCCCGCGGGCAGGCCCGGGGCGGGAGCGGCCGGCGGGACCTGCCCCGGTACCGGCACCTCCGTGCCCGGGAACGGCTCTCAGCAAGCCCCAGGGGCTCTGAAATCATGTTCCATCAATGCACACATTCACTGCAACACGGCTCTTCTGCCGAGTGTAGGAGGTGGAGGCCTCCTCAGGCCTTGGCGGGCAGCAGCGAAAAAGTCCTTGATGGAGTGCTGACAGAGGGCTTCAAACGTGGGGCTGCACAATGTAAACACGGATGCAGAGTAATTCTCTTGCCAAAATAGGTTCTTTCCTTGGTGTGCTAGAGGACAATACGCACAGAGTCGAGGTATTTGATTTATTTACAGTTCTCGGCTGAAAAGGGGTGCTGGGTGGCAGATTCACAAAGCCAGCATCCCAACTATCAAAACTTTTTACTCATTATACATTTTAGTAAACAAAAGAATTAGTATTTATTGGCTACAAGTTATGTAGTTCTCTTCCTAATTAGTATTCTATCTTCTATTAATGATTCCATTGCTTCTCATCGTTATTAGTCCACATTCCCATTCTTTATCTTCTTTTGAGTCAGTGCCCGTGAGTCGGGTCACAATCTCGTCCTGTCAGAATTACTTTTTAACCCAGTCAGACCTGATTTCAGCACAGTTGCTGAATTGGCTTTGTTATTTACTTCTTGATCTTGAAAGTTCTGCTAGACGTCCTTGTGACATCTAAATTCTGCATTCTTTGTGTCCACCATCAGTGGTATATCCTTTGTCTCAAGTTTTGTTAACCTCCCCCTGGTCTGAGATCATTGAAACATATCGAGCCCTAAGCCTTTACAAAGCAATTCTTCCAACAACTAATTTGTCTTTCTAACACCTGGACATCACTTACAGCTTTTTAGTTGCTCTTGTTTCACAGATTAAATCTCCTTTTCTTGTTGTCGTTTAGGCTTGAAAGTATACAAATATCAAACATCAGAGAACACACTTTCTTCAGAAATATTTACATATTCCATATTTTGCAACAATCTCACATTAGCTGTAAGTACAGACATCCTCACAAGTGCTGAAAAGGAACACAGCCAAGAACAAAAATTCTGAAGTACCAACTGAGGGAACATACATGCAGAAACAACCATTAGATTGTTGAAACTCAATTATTTTTTGTTATTTACCCATTTGATTTTGCCCAATTACATCACTACCTTATGTTTTACATTCAAAGCGGGATAACTACACAAATGGTTTAAGATGAGGATTTTCACCTTGTTAGGAATTTTTACTAGAAATTTCCTGACTAAATTTGAAGATCTCACAGGTATCTAAGGCTTTTGCCCCCAAACTCCCTAGAAGTAATTGTACACGGTGAATTAGTTATGGGCAGGTCAGGTTCACTTACTGCCCCCAGAGAAGAGCGGGCCCTGGGGTGGCTGCACTTCCGTGATGTGCTGCCTTGGGGATCAAGGCTCATTTGTGGCTTTTCCACACGAAGTGATGATGAAGCAGGGTGGGTCTGGAAAAATGTGTGAGGATGCTGCACCCACGTGAGCATGTCCTGCTGTGCAGCTGGCTGTCCTCAGTCCCTGCAGAGGGCCTGGGCTCTGGCTGTGGGGCAGCCTGGGGACCAGGGACAGCACAGTCACAGCTGGTCTGTGCTGCTGCCTGGGACCTGCTCTGTCACCATGATATTTTCTGAAAAATCCCTTTGCCAGGATTTTTCTCCTGAGAAGCCTCAGAAAAGAAATGTAAATAATTATCTGATTGCTTCAGAATGTGGTCTGGAGATTGTTTACCAACAGGTGCATCTTTGATTGGTTCCATGTGAATTGTTTTAATTCAATAACCAATCACAGCCAGCTGTGTCGGACTCTCTGAGTCTGGCATGGGTTTTTATTATTCATTCTTGTCTAGCCTTCTGATGTCTCCTTTTTCTTGAGTATAGTTTTAGTATATAATTTTCTTTTAATATATAATATAATATAATATAATATAATATAATATAATATAATATAATATAATATAATATAATATAATATAATATAATATAATATAATATAATATAATATAATATAATATAATATCAGCCTTCTGAGAACTTGGGAGTCAGATTCTTATCTCTCACCTCGTCCTGGGGACCCTCACAACACCACAACAATTGGTGACCACAGTGCTCCGCAGGCTTGTCACCCCTAACACAGACTCTGATGTTACCAGGTGTGAGTTTCTGAGTTCCATCTCTTCAGTAAATTCATGCTGTGTCCAGCCCAAAATACATTCATAGGAAATAGTTATTATCCTTGCATAACCTGTTCAGGGTGATTGGAAATGCTGCAGCAGCAGCAGCCGGGTGGGCTTGGTGCACTGCTGGCCATGGACAAATTCATTCCTGCTGTGCAGCACATGGTTTTCTGAGAGCTCCAGTTGGCTTCATTGTCTCCATAGCCACAATTTTGTTTGTATGCTTTCTATAGGCACGTACACATGGCCTTTCATTATGGGAACATTACAGATGTAAACATCAGCTCATTGCTAGCATTACTGCTAGAAACAAATCAGTGGCAAGCCAAGAACTGAAACACATTAAGGATGTGTGGCAAGTCATTGCTTGGAATATTCTAGTAGAAACCTTCATAGTCTCATCACTCACACTATAACTCTTCAGTTCTTCGTGATACATTGTTTAGATTCTTTTACTTCTTTTTTTTTTTGAGAAGTAAAATATGATAACTTTATCCCATGTAAATATGGGTTGTAAGCTCAATTTTTCATAGTTCTGAAATAAAGACTTCAAAGATGTTGTGAGCTTTACTTTTTTTTTTTTGTACTGAACAGCAGAAGAGTCTCTGTTCCATTTTTCTGCCCAAAGCAAACACAGTTCTGCTACAAAGGGCTGGTGACTCACCACTGCTGCTAGTCACTTCAGATTTAGATTCCACCATGGAAGGTGTTAATCTAGCAAGCAGCAAATATGGTTCTCACATGAGGCAAAAAAATAACTTTGGCAATTATATCTGGAAGTGGTATTCCTTTATAAAACCTTAACATTCCAAGGGAATCCAGTCACTCACAAATATCCTGTTACTGCTTTTAAGTGGATATTACTTACTGGTCACACTAGTTCATTTTAACTAAGGCAATTGTGTCACTGGTCTGAAATCAGAACACATTACAGAGCAGCACGATGAGAATGTGCCATTGAAATGGGTGCACTCAGGCCTCCTGCAAGCAGCAGTACAAACACAAACCTAAGCTTTTCAAATTCAGCATGCTGTGTTATGCTTCTGAAGAAGTGTGATAGCCAGCCATTCTGTTACATTACTGACAATGTATTCTCTCATTTCTAGTCTCTTTTTCCTAAGGAAATGAGGCTTAATGCAGTTATTCTGTATGTCAGTGCCTCCTCATAGCTCCTGGATCTCATCATCAAGTTTAAACAAATTCAGCAGAGGGATAGAGTTCTTAAGGATTTTAGTAAAATTTAATGGAATTCAGCAGCTGAGAGTACTAAGGCCTAAGTCAGTCCCCCCTTGAAAAGAAAGGTAAGAACTTAGATCTCTCTGCTGTGTTTGCCCTTAGCAAAGGAGCTCATTGGTGTGCACACACCCTGGGCAGGTAGACACATCCTAGCTCTGAGCCACTTACAGTACCAGCTTTGCTTGCCCAGCCTGATGGATGGATGATTTAAGAACTGAAGGGACAGAGAACTCTGGAAATAATGTGGAAAGTAGTCAGAAAGAGACAAGAGGGATGGAAAATGGAGAGAAACTAAGCTTCGTTAGTGTCACTCCTCACAGACCTCCTTGCTTTTTTTGTAATGGAAAGAATGAATCCTAAAATCCTGTTTAGAAATGCTAATTCTGATAAAGCAGGTTGCTAGCACATGCAGCTTATTGTGGTTTTACCAACTCTGGTACAAGGATGATTGCTTAAATCAGCTTAAAAAATCTCATTACCAATGAGAAAGAAAAAATATAAACTATTTTCTTACTATATAGCTATAAGCTTGGTTCACCTTGCTGCTTGGTCTCTCAGCATTCGACAATAAAAAAAAGTTATATTGCTGCTCAGATTTCTCACAGTACAGAACGTTCATCAGTTAGCAGAGTTAAATGTGTGCTTTTAAAATTATGATAGTGTCTTACAAGAAAATCAGTTCATCCTTAGAAGGTTAAAGGGACTTGTGTTTCAGATCTGCTACTTAAAGATCGTATTTCTGATAGTAAATAGCTTTATAATGAAAGAACATGCAATGAGATCCAGCAGGAGGTGGAAGCTGAAGCTTGCCAAAGTAAGGCTAGAAACAAATGACAGTTTTAATTCAATAAGGATATTCACTCACTAAGATAGATGTTTAAAATCATGGCACTTTATTCATATCTGAAACATTTTAAATCACCCTTCTGGTACAGGCCTAGTGACCAGATAGGAACTGACATGGGAGCTACTGAGTTGCAGTTCCATTCTGCACAAGATCAGTCTGCAGGGTATCATTGTCCCTTTTAATCTTAAATCATCTAAATCTAATCAACAGTACTAAGCAAAAAAAAATTATCCTTACAAAAAACCTAAAGGTTAATTGTGCTGGTTTTGTGAACTCTTCTTTGGTTATGCCTACAGGGCACAATACCTTAGACAGCTCTTGCTGTTCATGGGGCACACCAAAATCAGTAGGGAATAATTTTTTACACCTCCAGCATTTCAATGAGCTGGACAGACTTTTTTATGTGTCATGTAGCCAATGTTAAGAATTAGAGTGGCTGGAAATAGGGATGGATACTGTGTGTGCCTTAGTTAGCATATGGCAGCCCTGGAAGTACAGCAGCTGGGCCTCTTCTGGCTCCAGCACCATGTGGCTTCTGCCCCTAAGCATGTATTTTCCACATAGGCAATCTCATAATGGCCTAGAGCCCTGCTATGCTGAGTCTGCAGCATTAAAAGGGTATTAAACAGATCTCATTTTTGAAAGGCCATATGTTTTAGGATTACGTTCTGTGACTCAGTTTCAGATGCATGTCCCTGTGCACAAGTGGGGCTCAGATGAAGAGAGCGTTTAATCCAGTTTAACCCTCCTGCTCATGTTAGTTCTGCATTGCAGCCTATTTGTTGTGACTGTCACAATATTACTACCACCTCTCCATTTTCAAATCCTTCACTTCAGCTGTTCCCCTGTTGACTCAGGAGCCTGAGTACATTATGGAATGGAATGTAACTTTCATATACTTACAGAAAGTCTACTGAATCGGTGTTATTCTATCAAAAAAGAAACTTGTGTTTCCCAATACTTAAAGAGAGGCCAGAAATTATGATTTAAGCTATATTAGAGCAAAACAAAGAACATTTTAATTTTTTTCTTTGGGATTTTTATTCAATACTTATAATAACAGTTTTCGATCACAGAATCACAGAATGGGTCAGGGTGGAAGTGGTCATCTGGTCCAACCTCCCTGCTCAAGCAGGGTCATCCTGGATCATTTGGCACAGGATTGTGTCCAGGCAGTTCTTCAATATCTCCAGTGAGGGAGACTCCACATCCTCTCTGAGCCACCAGCTCCAGTGCATGGTCACCCACACAGTAAGGAAGTTCTTCCTCATGTTCAGGTGGAACTTCCTGTGCCTCAGTTTTTGCTCACTGCCTCTTGTCCCATTGCTTGGCAGCCGTGAGCAGAGCCCGGCTCCATCCTCTGACACCTCCCTTCAGACACTGACAGACACTGACAGAATCCCCTCTCAGGTGTCTCTTCCCAAGGCTGAACAGCCCCAGCTCCCTCAGCCTTTCCTCACAAGAGAGATACTCCAGTCTGTAACCACTCTGAAGCCCTCTGCTGGACCTGCTCCAGGAGCTCCATGTCTCTCTAGTTCTGAGGAGCCCAGAACTGGACACAGCGCTCCAGATCAGCCTCACTAGGGCTGAGTAGAGGGGCAGGATCTAGATGAATAACATTAATTATCTAGATTAATAATCCTCCTCTCCTATAAAATGGAAGTAGTATTGATGTTTTGCATCTTGGGACAGTTGTCTTTCTTCTGCTGGTGCTTTGGCTATCTGAGAAGTTTCATTTTTTTCCTGTACTCTTTAGTCATAAACAGAATTCCTTTCCAACAGGAAGATACACAGACAGATGCACATTGAAGCCCACTCCATATTAAATGCTATTGATCCCACAGGGGTAGACACCATTATACATCTTTCCAAAGAACCATGTAGCTGCAGCCAGCAAAAAGATTCCAACAAGCTCAGTAAAACTACCTGACATTTTCTTAGTCCTGTGCTGTCATATCACAGTCATGTTACATATATGATGTTTCATTAAAAAAATCACATCAAATCATCTTCTGCCAGCAAGTGATTCCATACAAATATTTTGCAAGAACACTTCTATTTTGTCAAAACTCCCTAAAATACTGTCAAAATATTTTTGAAAGTTAAAGCAACTTTATGACAATTATTTAATTTTAAAAATCAGAGCAATAATTTTGGAAGGGAGCCCGGAATGAAGCCCTGTAATAAAACTGAGTTAATATTTCTAAATATATATATTTCATTTTTAATAGATCATCAGCTTTTCAATAGGAGTTTTGACCATATCTGGCTTCAGTATTTTAAAGCAAAAATTTTTTATCTTTATCAGCCCTAGAAAAAGGTGTGTGTGGGGAAACTGTCAAAATAAGAATAAAAAAATAGAATGTAGCAAACCAGTAAAAAAAGATGTGCTAATGTATTTGTAAGGATATTATTTCTATAAATGTGATAATATCACTAGGCAAGCATAACTCATTAAATACAGCATAAGTCAATAATAAAGCTCTACAAAGCATTGTGATACTATACAAGCAGGAATGACAAAATAATTGGCATTTTCAGATTTTTTTTTTTTTTGGTGGCTGTTTATTTCACTTTAAAGCAATAAAGTCAGAGTTGGGGGTTTTACAGTATTATTTTATTTTAAGAACCTTACTTTGTTTACTCATTTCCCCAGGCATATATTTCTCATTCCAGTAGCAACTCATCGTGCCCATGTGAGCTGAAAGCCTCAAGGACAAGATTTGGGTTTTTCCTTACATCACAAGGAAGAAGAGAAAGTAACCTGTTGGCAAAGGACGAACCAACGGAGGAACCAACCATGTGCTTTTGTTTTAAATATCAAAAATATTCATGAACTGATAAGCAAATGTCATCTTGTGATTGTACCTGAGCTAGCTGTATTTAGGCAGTATTTTGACAGTGTACTCTTTAAGGAGTCAGCCTGAAGATTTCACTCTATAATGCTTTTTAGAGTGTTTATTGATTTTTCTGCTGTCCTCTCAGTGTTTGGAGAGTTTATCCTGATGCTCATTTTTTCCTTTCCAATGAGCTAGTAAAGAAAATGATGTACTAGCTGTGTCCCTAGCTGTATTAAATATAAATAGAAGGAAGTTTTAAAAATAGAAGGAAGCATTTTAATTTTCTTTCCTGCAGTACAGCAATTAGTCACTTCTTAACAATGTGTACCATACTTCCAGACAAAAATGACTGTCAAGGTAACAATATCCCCTGCAGAATACATCTTGAACTTCATCTTCCTACAAACATTGGAAGAAAAATTGCAACTCACTTAGTGAACTCTTTGTATTTATGAAGCTGATTATCCATCTCCTCAAGTCCACTTCATACCAGCCTGAACTTTTTTCATTACAGTTCTTGAAGATTACTGACTTCATTCACACTATTGGGAGGAGTCTGTATATAACTATATCTATTTTTAAGGAAAAACAAGCAAACTTCAATCCATAGCCTCCTTAAGAAAATAAGAACAATTCCTAGTGTTCCTGCCTATCACATTCTAGCCTGATGGTTATTATCCCATATACCTATATTAGTGGATATGGCATTTTTCTGTTTCCTGCATTAAACTGTTGAATAATTTTTCTATGCCTGGTTAAAAAACTACCATATTTGATTAGGTTAAGAGGTGCAATAAATAGGCCTGAGCAAGTGACTTTTAAGGCTTGAATTTATAAAGGCATGTAGGAATACATGCCCCTATTGCTGTTAAAGCATTGGTGGGTTTTAGGCTTGTAAATAATGTCTGTGAACCCAAGCCTACATTACGTGCTCCCAGATGCTCGGATTAGAGGAAACTGTAGAATTTCCAAGTACAGCCAATTACTACCAGCATTGAACTGCCAGCAGTTGAGGGACAAAAGGAGCAGCACTGGAGCTGCAAAGATTTGCCAGGTCTTAGGTGTGTGCTTTAGCAGGGGAATCACATTAGGTTCCTGTGTGCAGAAGCATTTCATTGGCCTGAGGCAGGGTAGTTTTTATGTAGGTAACTTCTTATGTGTTATACTGTTCAAAGACTTCTTAAATATAAAATCTAGTGGGTTAGAAACTAATCTCAACACTTCCTCCCTCCTGAAGTTAAAAGCATATTCTAGGAGAATCAGGCTCCCAGGGACAGAAATAAATACACGAGTGATACAATCAGGTAGTAACTGAAGCCTTTGAGAATGAGGTTTGTTGACTCTATTTCTTGGGTTTCCTCTGTGTGATTAGATCAGCTCTAAACTGAGAGCCTGTGTAGCCATATCCTGTGTTTCCATTTATAATGTCAGATAACACCTTCCATCTCAGGATGTCTGTCCCCGCACATATATTTTTAGTATTCTCCGAGGCAGAAAAGGGTTATAATCCCCATTTTATACAGAATGAAATATGGAAATGTAGACAGGCAGAGGTGAAGCATTTTGCCCAAGGTTATAAGGAAAAAAATCTGCCCAGTTCAGGAATATAATGCAGATATTCTCTTTTTCTTATACTTTAACTACAGAACTATTGTTCCTTCCTACTTAGAATGCTCTCAGTGTTTTTAAATGCTGCAATTATCCTTTGACTGGTTTCTATTTAAAGATAGGGGTATACACTCAGCACTTCTCTCAAAGGCACAACAGCAGCATATATTTGTTAACAGATTGTTCAGGATTCTCCAACCTCCTGAAGAAAGAAGTCATTATTATCTTTCTAGAGCCAATATGGAGTTAAAAGTCAGAAAAACCTCTTATACTCAATATAAGAAAAAATAGTGAACAATGTGTTCCAGATAATTCAGAAAGAATACTTTTTCTCATGAAAATTGGAATTCACTGGATTATGATTACAGTTATCATTATTGCTTTATGAGGGAGAGAGTATAATAACAGTGGCATAATCTTTGTGTAAAAGTCTTCTAATAATCTTGTTTAGTAATATCTTTTTTTCCAAAATGAGCTGTTGGCAATCTAAAGAAGTAAAATTTTCCTTCCATTGTTTCTGATTTCTTAGAGAACTGCATGGTGAGCATTATTGTTCTTCTTTATAGGGACACTATGAGACAACTAAATATGTGATCAAATAAGCGAACAAAGCAGAGTCTAGTCCAGGAAACTGTGCAGGTTCATTTCATTTCCCAGTCACTTCCTCTGCTGGACAGAAACATAACACAAACCAGACAGAGCTGTTTATCAAACCATTAAGATGGAAAACATCACACTGAGTCATTCCAACACAGTCTGCTCCACTGAATAGAGGAAGAATTTCAACAACAAACCTTATACAAGTTAATGCTTGAAAAATCAGTGTTAGATGAATATCATCAATTTTCCTCAATTGCCTAATATAATGTGAGGCATCTAAATTCAGTTATGGGCACCTTAGTATTATTGCCTACTTATATTTGCCTAATTATATTTGCCTAAGGGAAAAGTAGTCATGTTTATTGTGAGAGGGCTTCACAATTTTTACTGTTTACTTGGGGGTGCAGCACTGCTCACAGAGAGGACCCACATGTTGCTTACCTCTACATGGAAAGAGGGGCACAAGGAGGAGGCTATTGGATGCCCAAAGCTTGTTCAAGTATGGGGTTGGGAAACTTGGAGGCTTAATCTTGTCAGAAGTGACTCTGGGTGTTGTATGTCAATGTAGTTCTAATTCCAGATGACAGACTCCACATATCTTCATGTAAAATTAATAGAATAATGAACCATCTATGTTAATAAGTACCAGCTTAGCTAATACATTGTGTGCATCTGGTAATCATAAATTTTCTGTCATTTTATTCCTCTATTCAATTTTAAAGATAAATTTCTTATTGTTTGGAAATGGGAAAAGTTGTCTAGAGAAAGTTAACATGTTTAAAACTACAACTCTCAGCTGAAAACGATGGAAAGAGAAAACAATCAGCAAACTCTGGACTTCTGATAAGACTAAGTTGGTCTTCTACAATGTGGTTTAATTTTAAAAATTAGGTAATTTGGCTGCATGGTAAGAACAAGTTATAGACTGTTGGGAGAAATCTCCCCCAGAGAGATTTCTCCAGGTTATATTTCTATCTGTGTTAGCTTCAGAAGATGCTGTTGAACAACTGCAACCTGAGAACACAAGAGTACCACAGCAGAAATGAGACAAGTAAAACACAAATGCTGAGACATGACATTTAGTAAAACAAGCACCAGAGTCTGAATCTAATATTCTGCTACTATGAAGAGCAGAACAACAGTAAAACAAGTCAGAGCTCAGGTTTGATCTCAAAGAATCCTTTTCTCTGCTTGACACAGCATCTTATCAGTAAGCTGTGCTATAAACCTGCTTCTGCTACTAGTCAGCACAGAACAGTAAAGTTGGTAGTGTTGCTATCAGTTTTGTAATAAGGATAATGGCATACGAGCATGAAAGCAGATTTATTTGGAATATCCAACTGAAGTTATCAGTGCGGAGGCCGTTCTTCTGGGTCTTCAGAGCACTTAGAGGCAGAAGATCAGAGCGCTTTGTGGAGCGGGGGCTTGCGCGGCGCGGCGGTGCCCGGGGCCGGCGGCAGGTGTCACTGCAGAGGCTCAGAACCGCAGCCGCCGCTCCCCGGCCGCGCTCGCTCGCTCGGTGCCCTGCGGGTGAGAGCCCGGCCGGGCACGGGCTCGGTGGCTCTGCCCTGCGACCGCCGTCATCAGCCACCTCATCAGCTGACTGCAGGGATAACTGCATATCGGCAGGGACGAAGAGAAGAGCACGTACCCCCCGGTTAATAAAGGACCTCTATGGTATCCTTGTTTGAATGTAGACTGCAGCTCTTGCTTGGGAAAAGAGGGCTGTTCAGTTCTGCCTTGCTGTCCCAGGATGTATTCATTGTTCAACACATATTCCTGCTTTCTGCCCACTGTGGTGTTTGTGCACACTCTTGAGACAGTCCAGACTTGTCCAGAAACCAAACTGACTTCCCTATGCACACCACAGGGCATGGGCTCTTCCGTAAGCTTTTCCACTTTTGCTCGGGCAAAAGCCACAGCAGCAATTCAGTTCTGCAGGTTTGCACTTAATCATTTCAGGTGTTAAAAAAAACGTGTGGTGCAGCAGACAGATGCCTTTCTTTCCTTTCTACAATTGTTCATCTAAGGGAGGAATACGTCATCCCTTCATGGCTAAGTCCCATTCATTTCTTACAGCCAGTGAAGCTTGCCAGACAGAGCAGACTGAGGTCCAGGTCCAAGTTCAGTGAGACTGCTCCAAAGTTTGGAAAGGAGTATATTGGAAAAGGGAAGATCTTCCACCTGTACAGCTTGCTCAGGGTTCTGCATTACCCAGTCCTTCCAGCCAAATCACTGCTTTTAAGGCAAAAGACAGATTTTGTGGTGATTACTAAGCAATACAACACCACCTGGGAATAAGGAATACATGAACATAATAAAGCAGTTAATTATACAAAATGCGCTACTCTCAGTGTCTCTGTAAATGAGCACAGAGATCACATGAGGTACAGTTTCTAAGATTCAAACCAGCTAGGATCTAGTTTTTGTACTGTTAGTGCCCTCCACTCTATCATGTCCCAGAGTAACAGGAGGTGATGGTACCCCTCTTCACATTTTCTCATCCAAAACTTCCCCAGCCTTCTGAGCAAAATCTCTGACTTACAAAATATCAGACTGAGTGCTTCATAAATTCATATGAGAGCAGAAGCTTTCTTGCACCAGAGGAGTGTGGTTTGAGCTGTTCTGTCTCTGTGACTCTCACTCTTGGGGCACATTTCTGAGGGTTTGCCTTGACAGACTGCTGTTGGACCACACATGTGCTCTGCATGCCCTTGTGTTCTTCTCCCTGAAGGCATTAAATATGGAGCAGCCCCATCTGCCGTTCCATTCTTTTGCCATGCATACTCCAGAATAACAGAACTCTGTAGCAGTGGGGGAGGAGAACAGGTTGTGAAAAGAGAACAAACACAAAAATAAATTTTGTAGAAATAAAATTTGTTCAGAATCCAACAAATTATCACGGGTGTTTCGGCAGATATATGAGATTTCAGCTCGGGATATCAATGCTGGTCAGGAGAGACAATAACATTCAGAATTTAAGTAGCAAGAGGATGTTCAGATCCAGACACTGAAAATGGGATTGCAGAAGTCAGATCTAACTGTAGAAAACACAGAACTGTACACCTACATCTCTTTTCTTAGATTCCTGATAAAATGACTTGCTGCTTAGACTGGTTTGATCCCTTGAGTCCATTAGATATCATGTCCTAGTCCTTTGGGGAGCTGCAGAGGAGCTACAGATAATCAATTTTAGTTTTTAATCCTAGATGAACAAATCCCACAAGTGCATGAGAGGACATGACACTGTCAAGCATGCCAGAGGAACTAAGTCAAATCCAAAAGGCACAATGTCACCCTTGGGAGAACAAGAGGAGGTGTTCAGGACACCTGCTTTCACTGCTGTGCTGCACAAGAGCCTGAGGTTGAGGCGATGACCTTCGGGACACCCTGCAAGATTCAGCTGCTTACCCAACTCTTCTCTGCAGGTGTGAGGAAGGGTCGTAGGAGTTATTGCACATGTTTTGTTGAAGTCGGTGATTTTTTGGTGTGTGTAGTTCACTCTTTGCTTTCAGATGATGTTTCATCTTGTCATTTATAGCAATTTTTTTTCCTAAAGATAAAAACTAGAAGTGCATTTTATAACTTTTGGGCCATTATTAAAAAATTTCTTTCTGTCTCATGTCTTTTTGTACATACTTCTTAGAAACATTAATAATCCTGATAAAATATATTGGAATGTAACTTGTAAAATCATAATTAAATTAATATATTTATATTTTTACTAATAATAGAAGTGGTTTTAAATAAAAAAATAGAGAATTCAGTTGTCTGCTATGACTTACATTAATCCATAAGTATTCAAAAGTAGCCATAAATTGCAGGAAAATCATAAAGCTTAATAAAAATAAAGAAATTAATACAATTAATGTAATATAAAAATGCATTTTTTGCTATACACTATGTTTTCCCCATTTTTAAAGCATATCATCCAAGAAGTAAAGTACATAGTTTAGATGATTAGTCACATATACCAGAGAATGTACATCAAGATAGAGAGTAAAAGAATATTCATATACTGAATGCTGTTTGGTAGAGAAAACAAAGCACAAACACTAAACAATGTCTTTGATATTACAGCAAGCTGATCAGGAGCTTCCAGAGCTCATTACAAGAATGCACTAAACAACAGTTAGCTTCATTTACTCTACAATACAGAAAACTGACATTAATTTTGCATAGATATTTTTCACTTATTCACTCAACCTGATCATGCATTTTTGAAGGCACAAGCAGATTTAACTTGAAAATTTCAAACAGAATTAAATGTAGATGTCACTTAAAGGGTCTTTAAAACATCTTATGTCAGTGTAACTGAGATCAATTTTAGGTACAGCTGTCAGCTAAACAAAGGAAACAAAACTATTGACAGAGTTTACTTTGTAGTTCAGGTTCATTTTCTGTTTTGTTGTCAGCTGTGCATGATTGCTGCTTCTCTTTTCCCGAATAGTACTGTTCTGTTCCAACATCTTTTGTGCTCTAAGATGCCAGCATAGAGCTTCAGTATTTGTTCCAGTAAACAGATTCCTCCAGCTCAATAACACTTCTCTTGGTTTGTTTGATGAGGCCGAGGTCAGGAAACAAAAGGATTTTGTTCTCCGGATACTGGATATTGCATTGCTGGAGTTGCTTTCAGCAGTCTATCGTGTTCTCCTGTTTCAAACTTAGATGACATAAAAACACTCCCACTGCTCTTCACAGTCACGTTCTCCTTACTTGTATTCTACAGCACTTTTACCCATAAAATATATTCTTCCCCAATATCACTTTCCAGAAGCTCAGTTTGAGTTTAATAATATTTGAAATAGGATCTATCTGGCCTGTAGCAGAGGGGGGAACAAAGGTTGTGCATGACTCCAGACCTCATTTGGTTTTCAGTTGCTTCCTCCCTTTTGTCTAGTGACACACATTTCACAAAGGAATACAGACACCTCAGACACCTTCTCCACCTGCAGCCCATGAAATTTTAAAGGCACTTTTAGGCTCTTTACTTCCCCTTATCATGGAAATACAAGCCCTGTTCCACAAAGAAGTGGAACAGACATAAAGGAGGAGAAACTATTTAGCTATCTTACTGAAATCTGCCCACATCCAGTGGTGTCTGAACTCAGAGCTCCACACTATGGGCACATGCTTCCCATATAGCCCAGACCACACCACAGAGAGGCCCCAGTATGCACTCGTAATCTAACTCTTTGTGATGCCTGGTTTGCCAAGCTCTTTTTTTAAAAGTATATATCCAGAAGCAATTATTTTAATACCCTGAGTCTTTACCAAAAGACTGCCTGTTAGTATAGATAGAACCACACTTTCACCACAGTGATGCACAAAATTAAATCTATAATAATTTTAAACAATATTTTAATGATATTTCCTATACTTAAAAAACATAGCTTAACGATAACTGGAAAAAACACAAAAACACAGTCAAAGGCAACACCTCCAATTAAAAAATTTAATTTTATAATTTAATAGTAATTAATTAATAGTAATTAATTGATAAAATGATTAATTATTATACTTTGATTTTATACTTTAATATTTTAATTTTTAAGCATCTGACAATAAAGAACCATCACAATTTAATACATAGTTTCTCTTCACAAATACCATTTTCTTTTCCCATTACACTTCCATAATGGATTACTTGCCTGCTGCAAGTAATCATTTATTATATTCTCATATCAGCTGATTGCAAGTAAACCCTTTCTTAAGATTCTTGACAGGAATTCTGTCCCAAGAAGCCTCTGTGGCGATGATGTCAGGTGTAGCTCTGTGCTGGAAGAACTGTGCAGAGAATGCATTGCATGCACTGAGAAACAGCTGCAAGCACACCAGTAGAGCTCTCACAGGGGTGTGGCTGCTCTGTCTGACAGCACAGGAGTTATCCCAGGGAGCTTCGGCAGCAACATTCCCTCTTCCCACAGGCTGAGCACTGCTCACATCCCAAACTAGACCTGCTATGTATTTGGGCAATCTGCTGTGTGTATGTTTCCTGCTGCAATGTTCTGTTGTTCATGATGCGATCGTGACAAAACAAATTTAAATGGATAGTTACAATAATCCATTACCATTTATTTTCAGAAATTTTAGCAAATGCATGTGGTTTTTTTGCATAGGCTATTCATAACAAAACAGGTTTGTAATCTTCTATTCCCCTGCAGGCAAAGACTTTCTGGCTGAAAAACATCTTTGACTTCCAATTGGAGAAGCAGGCAGAAAACAGAGGAACATTTTAATTCCCTTTCATAAAATACTGTGTCCTTGTCTTAGTCTTGAGATCTGCAAGGTGCTTGGGGAATATGTCCTTTTAGACATTCATCAGCTACTATCACAAGATTTATGGTCTCTCTCCTTAATCTCTACAATTGAGGTACGTTAATCTTTTACATACATCAGTATATAAAAGTGTGGATTGATTAATAATTTAATTTCTCAGAAATCAAAAAGCACAACAGCCTTTGTCTTTCCCAGACCTTTCTTTTGACACGCATTCTAACCCATAGCAAAAATGTGTCAGCATTCCACATCACTAGAAATGTACTTCTTCTTATGTGAATTTTCAGACTGTTGTGCTGAATAACATTGGTGAAATGTTATTTTAAGGTCTGAAATTTTCATGTTCTGAACAGCCATTGTCTGCATGCAGGATAAAAAGCAAAAAAACTTAATAGTAACATTACCATTGCAGGTAAAAGTTCAGGAAGGAATTATTTCTTCAGATTCTCCCTGTAAAAATAGAAATATATTTTTTCGGATATGTATTACTCCATTATTTTAACTATTTGTATATACTTGTTATGTTTCACTAATAGGAAAAGTAGGCAAGAATATGGACAAAGAATTAAAAGACCTTTAATTAGAAGTCATGGACAGACCAGTTTTGATGACTCAGACACAAGATGAGCAAGTTTATTTACTGCTAGGAAGAGCTTCTCATCTGATTCACATAGTCAAGAGCCATCTTTATATAAAGTCCTTGGCCATTTTCCTGGGAATGTACAGCTGCTGCCACAAAGACTCTAGCTACATACCACACTAACTGATTTTAACATTTTATGGCACTGGGACTCTACCTCGTGTTGTTTCACAGTCTACATTTAATCCTGCATCAACTCCATGTGCTTGAGCATAGTTTTTATCCCTTATGCAAAGGATGGATATGGGACATTATGTTTGATTAAAATTCTGCTGTGACCTAGTCCTCCTGAAAGGAATACCTCTTAAGACAGACAAGTGTCCTGGAGTCCCCTCTTGCATTCCTGTCCTTACAGATGTTTGTCTTCTGCAGCTTGGCCCTTGCTGCTCACTGACAGCCCTGATTAGGGGCTGGGTTGATCCAAGAGCAGCAAAAATGCTTGCAAAACTGATTGTTAATTGTATGTTTGCATTGCTGGCAATTCTTTAGAAAATAACCTTGGAGCAAGACATCCAGCATAGTGAAAACAACAACACACTATGTCAAGCACATATAAATGTATTTCTGGGATTCCTACAAACTGCTTAGCTGGTAAACTACAGTCATGCTTTTGTCTTTTCAGAGCTAAGACAAGATTGGGTGAAGTACCGTTAGGTTTTAATTGAAAATTAAAAATATTTGAGTAAATCAAGGCACTGCAATGGATAGGATTTAACTGCCATGAAATGATGTACAGGTATTTTTTCCACTATCATGATGAAGGCTGATGGTACTAATGGGGTAGGCTATGAGAAGAAAAGATTTAAAAGTCCTGTAGCCCATCCCAATAAATCTACCTCTGACAGATATGAACAGACAATCTCTAACTTAAAGAATTAATAAAGCATGCTGTAAAAATGCATGTGTATTTATAACATGCCTACTTGCATCTGCAAATTGAGTAAAGTCAAATAATGATTCAAACTGCCAACAGAAGAACCTTTGCTTAAGTCTCATTTTGAAATACATCTGAAACAGTCAGTACCAGTTAGGATTTCTTAACTGCCAGGGGTGACAGGTATCTATTATTGATGGAAAAGATGAGCTGTGGCAGAGACATCTCTTAATATGGAAACACTGATCCACATTCCATTCATTTAGAATGAGAATTACTCATACACAATGAAAATGTCCTGCTCCAGCTTCTACAAGTCTGAACCCGATTGAAAAATATTGCATTAAATTAATTTTGAACACCTTCACATGACTATTATGACAGGATTTTGAAAGAACATATATCTATCCTATGTATTTTGAAAGACAACATATTAAATCCCTTTCTGAATTATGTATTCCTTCCTGTCCTGGCCACGTGAACACACACACCCACACTACTCTAGGGGAGTTACATTACTCAGAACTACTTACCTCAGTCTAGAAATACTCACAACAAGCCTATCAGTGAGAATAACTGTATTTTATTATTAGAACCTAAAGGAAAATATAATGCATCTTGCATAGTTCTTCTAATCTACCAGTGATTTTAGTTTTCTGTCTTAAAACATGAGCTAACAATAATTCCTAAATTTGCAATATTTTAATATTGTACTCCATCAAGGTTAACTCAGCTTAACACCAGTACAATTCCACTTTGAGAATGAACTTATTTAACATTACTGTAAATGTGGTGAAAGAAGTTGTCAACTCAGCACAGATTACTTGTAAGACAAGGTGGAAATTCCCCAAAGGACCAGGTTGTTCTTTTCCACTAAAGGAAAAATTCTGCCATGGGAGTCATTACCTGCAGGAGTTTCCTCAGGTTAAATACTTTTAACCTTTTTCTGAAGGAATAGCAGAACTGCAGGTTCTAGCTCTCAACTTCCACAGGAGTCTGTGGAACCCCAGCAAGACTTTATAAGAGCTGGATGTCTTCTTGTTGCTCATCTACTCCTACCTAGAAACATAGTTAAAAGTACCAGCTGTCCACTATAGATATCTGCATAACTGCATGCTTTTAAAAACTTCTTAGTTTGGAATATTTTCAGTGTGGAAAATATTTCAAAGGAAAAAAGTACATTATGTGGCAATTTTACAGACCACTGTCCACTCTGTATCAAGAACAAGGTAAAACACATTCTGTTTTTCCTCTAAAACTATATTCTAATGATAAAAGTTTAGCCAAATACTGATTAATTCAAGGAGATAATTTGGACTTTGAAAAACTACATTTAATCACTTGTGCAAATCGGGTCCAGTTGGCCCATCATTATATCTTAAAATTCAGTTCTTTATCTAGGATCTAACTCTCAATTTATGAGTAGCAAAGCATCCATGTTTAAAAAAAATCCACATATTCATTTTACAGGGTTGTTTCATAGTCTTACAATTCCATATCAGCAAACTGAATGCACATCACTGAATTTATTGAACTGAAATGAAGGTGACCATAAGTGTTACTATGGTAACTCTTGCACCTAAAAGTTCTAACAAAGAAGAGAAAACCCCTTTTGGCCCTGTTGCCATAGAAAGTCAACATTTCTTGTACAGGGCTTCTGATCCTGAAAAGTGCTGTTTGAGTGCTCAAATTATGTTAATCAGATTTATTCATGTACTAAACAGAGAAAATGTGTAAGAGGGGAAAAGAGAACCATATCATGTGAATATAAAATAATTAACAAGATTAGTGGTGGCTGTCATTAGTAGCAGGTGTTAAATGGTTTCAAGCAGAGCTATGTCTTGAACATTTAATTTAATTCCTCCTCTTACATTATATCTATGATTTCCTATTCACCTTCACTCAAAGGCATTGTAAAAGTCAGCATAGATGTTTCTGTGACATGAGGTGTATAGAGCAGGTATGCTATTATAACTCCAGCATGATTTGTGTTCAACTTTAAATCAAGCTTGCAATCACTTGCACTTAAAGGACATGTAGATATGGCACTTAGGTACATCGTTTAGTCATGAACTTGGCAGTGCTGAGTTAATGGTTGAAATCTATGAACTTTTAAAAGTGTCTTTTCTAACCTAAAATATTCTATGATTCTGTGGCTTGATTACATTCTGGAGTAGCACAGTCTTACCTCTAAGAGGTGTAAGGATTTACAGAATTTTTATTGGATTGTGTTACTGTTTAAGATGATCACATTGGAGGAGTTTCTCAGTGCAAGGAAATAAAAGTTGCCCTGGGATGTCATGAAGGTGCAGTAACTCACAGCATATGGAGAATGCCTTAAATCAGGGAGTGACTTGAAGTGATGTAAACCAACTTTATGTATGTGACATACAAATATCTAGATCATAAACCTGTATGATTGTATGCAGCTTGATACACAACATATATGTGTATGATAAAACAAAGGTAAACAAAATTTATATTAGGGAAAAAAGTTAAAGTGGTAAATACCAGCTAAACAATAGTAAATAAATTTATATTAGGAAAAAAGGCTGAAGTGGTAAATACCAGCTATACACTGACATTTAGCATAATTTAAAATGCAAGATGAAAAAATCTCCTTAAAAGACAGTTACAGTAGAGCAAATATTTGAAATTTTGTTCTACACAGTAGTGTCCTTTAAAGGCTGAAATGGATATTCATATGAATTAGTAGTAAAAATGAGTATTTAGTTAAAATGCACAGTCAAATTGTCCATCATCATTGCATCATTATATAAAATGAATTAGCAGGCTCCAAAAGTTTCACCAGTTTGACATAGCTTTCATAATTCTTAGATATTTTTAACTGACACAGATGTGTAAGAAATATTATTTATGCTAGGCAGTGGTGTATGAGCTGTAATGGACAGAATAAAAAACTTGAATAATTTTATTAAATTTTTGCATAAAAGTATTATTTTTGTTGCCTTTGTCATTGTGTTGTCTTTTCAATTAGTATGACAAGTTCTCAAAATATATCCTAGAAAAGAAAAATTTTCTTGGATGAGGAATTAAATCTTTTTATCTTACTAAAAACAATATTCCAAATAATCATGTTTATTTGTCCTTAAAAACCCCACCATTCTCTCAAATGTCAGCATATATTTGATAGTACAGGACTGATGTGACTTTATTGAATAATTGTATTTGATATTAGATACAAAACTAGCTGACATTATATAACAAGAGATGTGATTATTTCTACTCTATAACATTATTTCAATGTAATAATTTTCAAATATTAGGAAAATAACCTTATCCATCTGAAATATGGTTGGTTTCAGCCTTTATAATGGCCTAGATTACACATTCCTATAGCAAGAATATAAATATTCTCTATTAAAAAATCACAGTTCACATAGAAGATAAAATCAAGATGCCTTAGTCTAAGACTCTTTGGCAATTTCCTGTTATGCATATTATAGAGCTTCCACCACATGACACTGATTTTAAATACAATCTTCAGTGATCTAAATATCTATTGACTTCTTAAGTAAGTAGAAAAATCAGCACTGACAGCGTGAAGTTACTTTGAAAATGGCTTTAACCTATACTTACCCTGGAGGTTTGTACCCATTTGGGATTCAGCTTCTTCTGAAGGAATGCCAGGAATGCAAATATGATAGACTTGGTCTTCTAATATCAGCCAGGCAAACAACGCAGGGAATAACAGATTTTACATATTCCATAAATACATCTCTTCCATAATTGAAGACAGGGAGGTCCATGCTCCTAGAGTTAAGTGAAGACAGTCTTTTCCCCTGTACCAAAATCTGTTAGACTTGATTGTGAGAGCAGGGATGCTTTTATGTAAAGGTGCAGGAGGAAAAAATAAAAGAATATTTTAAGAGATTTAAAAGCAACATTTTTCACTCTCAATAATTATGGCATCAATAACATTAATATCAACATCAATATCATTAAATGCATTGTGATCAAAGAATGTTGGCCTATAAAGCTCTGACCAAGGCTACATTTGTTGCACAGAGGATGCTGAGACAGAGTCACCTGCACAAAGTAGTGTTGTCAGGGGCAATTACTCACAGCTGGTGGCTTACAGTACTTCTCATGTTGTGTTACTTTTTGGGAAGAGCAGAGAGGAGGAAAAAGAGAAAAAAACCCAAAACCCAGCTGAGAAGAGGAGGGAAGGCAGATGGTCCGATGAGCCCCGTGCCCTGGGCAGCTGGTACTGCCGCCATCCCCCTGTCCTGCGGGGATGCCCCGGGTGACCTCGGCCCTGCCCAGGCCCGTCACATTTGCTGTGCTGTGGACAATGTCAGCGTGATTGGGGTGGGCAGGGAGTGCTCTGAGCTGACTGCTCTGTGCACTCCCTCGGGGTCTCCTCGGGTCAGCAGAGACAGGAGACAGCAGAGGGAAGGGTCTGGCACTGCTGGTCACTCCTCAGGAGAGCCACCACCACCACCACCACAGCCCTGTGCCTGCTGGGGTGAGGCTGTGGCAGTAACAGCGGGACAACAACCCTGTGGGGCCAGCAAGGGAAAAGGCCTGAGTCTGTGGGACACCCTGGGAGGAAGGGCATCGTCCACAAGGGCTAACAGGAGACCCTTAGTAATAGAGAGGGGAAGGCACCCAAGGTGCTGTGAAACACTGGGGAACACAGATTATATAAAGTAACCATCTATCTACACATCCCTGCACATTCTAAGCTTTTTTTACATCTGCCTTTCATGATTTAACATATATAAACTAAACTTCATGAAACACCTGTGTCATCCTTGACTGCACTGAATGCACACATCCCATCACAGTCATGTTTCCATACCCCTCCCAACCTGAGTCACAGGCATACCCTCTTTCTGTCTACCTGTGCTAAGTCCAGCATACAATATGTTGCCTGGTTTTCCTAGACTGAGCAAATTTAGCACCTTTCCTCAGAGGCACAAAGTACATGTAACACCACTCTGTCTCTTCTTTTGTGACATGTCAGTGCTCCTTAATAAAATGGCAGAATTCAAAGTTATTTCTGGTTCAATGAAAACAGATGTAAAGAGTTAACAGCCAGTTCAAATTTATTTCTATATCTCATAGAAGTGTTTTAAATTAATGCACTTAAGAAAAAAAATAATATGATTATTTAAAAAATAAAAATAAAAATAATCATTAGACATATCAAGATGGATTATTTAGATGTAAAACATTAGCCTAAAATTTGGCATACCAGAGTTTGTTTATATTCTGCCTCAAAGACTTTCTCTATAACCTTTAATAATTCACATGGAGACAAAATCCCACAAGAGTTCAGTGCCTGACTCCCATGGGATCTGGTCTGAATCATACTGTTTTTATCTGTATTATCCCATAGGACAGAGGGTGGGATAACAGCCAGAATATTTCCTGACAGACTTTTGTTCCCTATCTGCCTCACTCAGTAGCTGGTCCATGACCACCTTGATTGAAGGATGAGGCTGCATGGGCTCCAGAGACCTACAGAGCCCAGCTGTCCATGCCACATGGGATACAGGGCCACTGCAACTCCACACCAGTCACACACTCCTTGGCTGACATGTCTGTGAGAAGGGCTGTTGCTGGATATTGTCATGGAATCATCCAGGATGCAGAGGTACCGGCATATCCCGCTGATATAACCTGGGGTTATGTAGCACTTGGGGTTCCCCCAGTAGGTGTCTACAGTGGAAATATCTGCACATGGACACAGGGAAACACATCTGACAGCCTCCCTGAACTCCCTGCCTGCAGTGCTTAGGTCTTCATTGACTACAGCAGGGGCTCACTTTGTTCTAGTGAAAATTCTTACAGTGCAGACACTGGAATGTAAGTCAAATAGCACTCCTAAATTTCATGCCATGGTGTACACTGCATTTGGAAAATCTGAAGTAAAATCAAGACATAAAACAACACACAAAATGCACCACAGATGTGTGTTCTCAGATCCCTTTGGCAAGCAAGGAGAAAGTACTTCTGCCTTACAGTGTTGTTTTATGACAAGAAAGACAAAATATATTACAGGCAATGGTATAAAAAAGAGTGAACTATTAAACTTTCTTTTTATAGATAGAAGGGACAAATATTTTAGGAAGGCGTTGAATTTCCTATATTTTCTTAGTCCCTGCATGTTATGTAAGAATTTATATAATGCAGATTTGGATGAAAACTATTGGTTACCATTTATCGATTTTTCCAGTAAAAGCCTATTCTTAGGCAGCTACAGAAGAGCCTGATGTTACAGAATCACAGAGTCACAGAATGGGTCTGGTTAGAAGGGATCACAGTGGTCACCTGGTCCAACCTCCCTGCTCCAGCAGGATCATCCCAGAGCACAGCGCACAGGATTGCATCCAGATTATTTCCAGTGAGGGAGACTCCACAGCCTCTCTGGGCAACCTGTTCCAGTGCATGGTCACCCACACAGTAAGGAAGTTCTTGCTCATGTTCAGGTGGAACTTCCTGTGCCTCAGTTTCTGCTCACTGCCTCTTGTCCCATTGCTTGGCACCAGTGAGCAGAGCCCGGCTCCATCCTCTGACACCTCCCTTCAGACACTGACAGACACTGACAGAATCCCCTTTCAGGTGTCTCTTCCCAAGGCTGAACAGGTCTGATGCTCTTGTTGACACTGCTAAGAGAGAAAAAGCTAAGCAGGCTAGCCAATTCCAATGCATTCTTGATTGTGTTTTTAGTATGATACCATGTGTTAATGCTGGTTAAACCTTTAATTACATCCTTTAGCCCATGTGCTTGTAACAAGATACTGAAGAGAAAGCACTTTTTGTCATTGCTGTCTTGTTTAACACCCACTGGAAGACACTGAGGTTTAGCATCTAAGGTTTTAGGATTTAATGTTTAAGGTCTGTTAGAAATTTAGTGCTGTTTCACTCCTGAAACTGTTCTACTTATAAATCCAAATTCCAAGAGTATAAGTTTTTTGCTCAAGAAAATGTTTATTAAAAAACTAAAAATCTTGTTAGTTTAGAGGAAACTGAGCAAAATACACCTGTGCTGAGCTCCATGTCACTTGAGGAGGTGGTTAAAAAAGTCTAATTTTCTATTACAGAAATAACAAAATAAACAAATAATCAGAAATATCTATCTTACTTCCCTGGGTATTTTTCTTGATGGGCTATCAATTTTAGAAAATAGTCTTTAAGGGAATTTTCAAGCTTAGTATTCAGATTCCCTAGGACTTCTAGTCTCAGCCAAAGGAAAAAGCTTATGGCCTACAGTATTCAAAGGCCCTTTTATCCCAGTCCTTTATACTCTGAATAATTTTGAAGATGAACTGTAAGAGACCTCATCACCATATCAAAGATGTCAATCAGAGATTCTTCAGAATTTCACTAATGCAATGTTGACCAAGAGATATCATTTGGGTGAGAAAAAATATGCCTGTATTTGCTACTTAGGGTCCTCTCTGCCCTTCTGTAAGCTCCAAATTCCCCAATTTCCCTTCAACAAATTCAAAGGTTTTAGGAGTCCCTTTGATCTTGCCAGCACCTGGCTGAGCATAAAAGAATGAATGCTTTGGATCCTAATTTGCATGTCAGCTATTCTGGCTTGACATACCAGGTAGTATCAAGCTCACTCTGCCTTTGAAGCAACAGTGTTTGATTTTCTTTCATAGTTTAACTAGATATGAACTGACAGAATAAACTTAGCCACAGAAGGGCAATGGCTAGGATATAAATGCTTTAGACCTCCTCTGCTTGGTGGAGTGTCTAGGTGATTTGCTTTAAAAATTTCTTCAAGTGGGACTTGAATTAGTGTGCAGAGGTGTGTCTGGTTTCCTTCTGTGTTATGCTGGAGCTTTGCAGGAAATAGCAGATCCTGGTCCTGCTTGTTCAGGCACTCATTTACAGAATTACTCCTTCTGAATTGTCTGTAAGGGAACAGATGAAGAAAAGGAGAGATTCTGGCTCTCACGAGTGCTAGGTTAAATACAACTGTGACCTCTCCTGAGTACCTGTAGCCTTCACTGGCTACAGTCCATGATTCTCCATCTCTCTGGCTAGGCTTCAGGCTGCTGTTCCCATGCTCAATCTCAGTGACTCCAGCCTCTCTATACATATCTCATTCCTCCAGTTCCCTTTTCTTTGGATGATAACACAGCAGTGCACACCACCTTCAGCATTTATAAGTAATGGAGGGCAAGGAAGTATGTTAGAGAGACAGAATTTAAACTAATGAAGATCTTGCACAGGTCATAGGTATTTTCCCATGTGGGGATCCTTCTGGTCCACACATTTCCTACTTCTTTCAGAGCCTCCTCCTGCTCTGTCTGGGAAACATAATCAGCTTTCCTAGCACATAAACAAATTGCCTCCCTATCAATGGAAACCAGCAAAGAAAAGCAACCAACTGGAAGAGCATTAACCCACAATGAGGCTAGTAATTTCATTAGTAGTTTTTTTGGGTTTATTTATTTAAACCAGGCATATTTAGCTATGGTAAAGAATACTTTAAAAATTGTTACTTGTTTAAGCCGAACTGCAAAAGAACATATAAATCTCATTAAATTCCAGGCAGGGATTATTACCCTGGCTTTCTTGAAGACTTTCTGTCCTGTATGACATCAATGGAAAACTGGTAACTATATAAAATCGTACCCAACTGAGAGAGAAATGATGAAGAAAAGTAACAAAAGTTTGAATTACAGGGAAAAAAAAAAAAAGGAAAACTTCAGTAGTATGCAGAACAGGGAAGATACCCTCATTTTGATGGCACTACAAGCATATTTTTAAATTGGTTTCATGACACCCACTGTAGTTTGGGTGAACAGGCAGAAATTTCTGAACTGAATTCAATGATCTAATTTTAGTCAGATATAGCTGAAACTATATACATGGAGCACAACCAAAATTTGTGGGTTTGGTACATCTGGACTTGTGGACCCCACATGAAACACTACAAAATGTTACCTTGAAGAAAACAGTCCCTTAATAATCAGAGGCATAGAGGCATTTGTGTTGGAAAATCCCTTTAAGATCATTGAGCCCAACCATTAACCCAGCACTGCCAACTTCCCCACTAAGCTGTGTCCCAAGTGCCACATCCGTACCTCTTTTGTATACATCTTTTGAACACCCTGGGCAGCCTGTTCCAGTGCTTGACAACCCTTTCAGTGAAGGAATTTTTTCTAATATTCAATCTAAACCTCCCCTGGTGCAACTTGAGGCCATTTCCTCTTGTCCTATCGCTGGCTGCCTTGGAGGAGAGGGTGACCCCCACCTGCCTGCAGCCTCCTATCAGTTGTTGTAGAGAGTGATAAGGTCCCCTCTGAGCCTCCTTTTCTCCAGGCTGAACAACCCCAGCTCCCTCAGATGTTCCTCACCAGCCTTGTGCTCCAGACCCCTCCCCAGCTCTGTTGCCCTTCTCTGGACACTCTCCAGCCCCTCAGTGTCTTTCCTGCAGGGGGGGGCCCAGAACTGAGCACAGGATTTTTGGTGTGGCCTCAGCAGTGCTGAGTACAGGGGGACAGTCCCTGCCCTGCTCCTGCTGGGATCACTATTGCTGATCCAGGCCAGGATGCCATTGGCCTTCTTCGTCACCTGGGCACTGCTGGCTCATGTTCAGCTGCTGCCACCAGCACCCCCAGGTCCTTTTCCACTGGGCAGCTTTCCAGCCATGCTCTTTCTGCACTGGCAACACCATGCAGGATTAATAAAATTCCATCAGTATTCCTAGAATATTATCATAGAGCTGACTCTTGCATTTTTTATTATCTCCAATATAGAGATTCATTTTGGCCTCTTCCTTTCACATGAGAATCTTCACAACTTTAGTATCAGATTTTCCAGCATAATCAATCATGATAGCATCCTATAAATCATATTAACACAAAGAATCATTTTTCCAGGGAATGAAGTGCCTCCTAGATGCCAGAAAACTGTTCTTCCCTTCTTATTGTTTCCTTTCATCAGAGATTTACATTTGCTAAGTGATTCTCTAAATCTGTCCAAAAGTTTCATTGAGCTTGCATTCCTGGCTCTGTAATGCTTCTAAGAGCTGTAAGCACTAAGAGCATCCTAGAAAGTTATTCCATTCCTCTGTCTACTGTGGAGACAGATTTTTTATAGCCCTTTTCCACAAATAGGACCAAAATAATGTTTTGAGGAATTTCTGGGGTCTCCTTTCTTGTTACTTAACATTTCAGATTATTTTGCTGATACAAAAGACGACTTTTACTGGATAGAATTAGAGGAAACAAGCCATTTTGACACATCTGATTGCCCCTAACTTCCCCTCCCCCTGCCATTTCAGTCTACCATTGTAGTTCAGGACAGTCTAAAAATTTCTTCACCTGTTGAACAGAAGCTAAAAAATAATTAGCATGGTATTGGGTATATTCTGTAGCTGCTACAACTGGAGCCCCCTACCTCACCCTTGTCAGGCTGGTGCTGAATCCTGCCCTGGATTCAAATCACAACAAAAGTAACGCAAGTGTTACAGACATCAAATTATTATATTGTTGATACCTACTTATTACAAAGAACACACGTTCAGGGTTCTAAATATGACATCTTAGTGAAAAGAGCACTATTATTCTGCTTTACAGCTACTTGCTACACTCCTTACCAGGGAACCAATGCTAAGTAGCTGAAGGCTGCAGGGATACTCCTCCTGTTTGCAATGTGCTGTGCAGTTCCAGGCTGCTTTGATTTTTAAGATATAAATGTCAAGGGCACAAAAACCTCAAGCACGATGAATCAATTGCCTCATATGTGCCTGCATCAGATGTATGAGCAATCCACTCAGGTCTAAGGGGAAAACATGCCAAATTTTCCAGCTTTTAATAAAAGCCTTGGCAGCCTATCAGCATAGGAAGAGTAACATTTAAGCTTATTGAAAAAGGAAAGGATGTTTCATCAGAAAGCACTTTTTTAACCTTAGTCATGGCAGAAAGTTCATTGTCTTCACCTTTTCCTGACCAACATAAGAGGCTGTATAAAAAAGAGACAGGTTTTGTCAGCAGTGACTGAAACACCTGGAAACCCTGTACAGTGCAGGACACTATGCAGAACCATATCATTATATCACAAAAGGAAAATTGCTGGGCAAAAAGGAAGCACAATTATGTTCTTCTCAGCAAAAAGAATACTTGAGTAAAGGCTGCAATAAGTAGTATCTATTTCAAGTAATGTTTGTGTATTGGAATAAGAGCACCATGAATGTGTAATGGAAGTAGGGGGGGATCTCACTATCTACTCTTTCATATATTTCCACCAATTAATATTAAATAAACATCCAGGCTTCTAGACAAGGCTTTCTAGTGCATTTCTAAAACATTATATGCATATGCAGCACCTCAGTAGTTCTGTAGGTCTTTGAAGATGAGTTTTATTACGAAATGTTCTTTTCTTGCATTATTTAGTAAAGTTATTTTATAGCATTTTGTTTATGTGATGAACACAGGAATAAACCAAGTCAATACTCATATTTCAAGCAGTTTCCAATTTCATGCAGTAAAAAATGCCCAACAAGGCTTTCACTGTAAAATAAAGTTTCTTAAAAAAAAATCCCATCAATGATTCTCATTGAAGTCCAATTACCTGTTTACTTTCTGCATAAACACAGCTAAATATATCCTGATACCAGCAGATGCACAATTGTGAGATAAAATGTTGTTTGTTTGCTTTTAAAATTTTTCTGAGTGTAACATAGTATTCCCACAGCCTTCTTTTGCTCGCTGGGTATGAGACTGAATAGAAAGTCTATGACTTAACAAATGCTTTTATTATCCAGGGTTTCAGTGCCATTAAGAGCTTTTCTAAAACTACAGAGCTGTAATGGGACCATCCAAATTCTCTTTAGGCTCACTAGCATAAAGCATACTGGCAGCAATCTACTCATGGAACTCAGACAACATATGCTGCTTCTTCACTAAAATTAGCTTTTATGTCCCATAACTGTAACACTTAAGGGATATGTAATACACTGTAGTAATGCAGTTTCAGCTTCTGTATTCCAATTCTTTTTTAGCAGCAAGTTCATCTCTACAAAGAGTGTAATTCATACGTATCTGCATTGCATCATCCTGTGTATGTGCTATATATACAAATATGTCATGTATCATATTAGAAATGCTATCCATTATTAGAAAGGTACCACGATTTTGTATTACTCTGTGTGTGTGTGTGTGTGTGTGTGTGTGTGTGTGAGTGTGTGTATACAGTGACTGGTACTAAAAGGCCTCACTGTAGTCATGCTGTTAAACAGAAAAAAGGAGTTTGTGTGCATGTGGCCATGTACATATTTATAAATAATTATGTCAGAAATTAATTGATAAGAGCTACCCACCTTTGGTCTCTACTCCCTTTCCCTCATCTCTCTTCTTTCTGGCTAGCAGTTGCCCAAGACTTGGTCAAATGTTTTCATAAGACTTTGTTTCTGTCTTCACTGTCACCACCCCTCAAGCTCAAAAGAGCTCTACAGAAATGCAAGAAGCCATTCAGATTGATTCAGTGTGATGGCCATTAGGAGCAAATTCATCTGTTAGCCGCGTGCCAGCCCACCAATGTCAATGGAACTGCACAGTAGCCAGCAAAGATGGGAAGGCAGTCTAAGGGCTAAGTATTTCAAGGAATGAATCCCTGACTCGTGACCTTAAAGCATGGAAGCCTTCATAAATCTCTTCTTCCTTTACTGGGCTCTTAATATCTTGCCTTTGATGATTAACCTGAGCCACCTTCTCTTTCCAAAGCAGGAGGAAGGGCATAGCAGTGAAGAGTGGAAAAACTGACATTTCCCTTACGCCCATAGCAAGGAGGAGTGGAAAAACTGACATTTCCCTTACTCCCCTCTCTGAGCAGTATGGAAAACTAAGGCAAAAATTTGAAATTCCCCTTTGCTCATGTGCTTCTCAGTATAGAGGAGGCAAAGTAGTTGCTAATTGTAGAACTCAATTTCAACAGCACAATGAAAACAAACAAACTCTCCCCTATCCAGCTATAAATCAATTCCCATTATAGGACTCATTCTAAAAATGTCACACAGGCACATGCACTCCCCAGTTCAGATGCATCAGGGCAGGCCTGTGCCACTTGGGACAAAACTCCTGCTTTACGTGGCTTCGAATCACAGCTCCATCTCCATGTATAGGAAAATTCAGCATATTGATCTTTCTGCAGTAACACTGAAGATCATTTGTAATGGTGGCCTAATTTTAGGCAGTAAACAATTATTTTAGGAAGCAAAGGGAAGAGGCATACTCAAAAGGTCAGTTTTTATTCTCTCCTTTCACCTGGGGATATTAAAGCATTAGTTGTAGAAGATCCCAACCATGCACTTGTCACATATTTTTGGCCCTTCCTTTCCAGCACCAGCCAGCTTTGCAGAACCTGTAGCATCAAAATGGGGCAAAGCAACAGCAGCCTTAACTGTCTTAAAATCAGTCAACACTGAATGGCTGCTGCAGGACTGCCCTAGTAGTCATGTCTATTTATAGAGTACCAAATAGTGTTGGTGGCACTTACTCCTAGTAGTTAGCTTACTACTCATAGATCCCTCTTAAATGGTTTCTGGTGTATTATCCATCTCCACTGTAAGTTCACTACTACTAAACTTTGGTTCCCCTGGATTAATTCCCAGCTAAGGATATTTTTTTCTGTCCCACATTTCTGGACACTAGAAAGTCAGTCAAATCCTCTGTTAGCAGCTAGTGCCTGGGTCCAGCAGAGGCTGGACCTGTTGACAAGGTGGTAACTGATGTCCCTTGCCAGGACAGCCTACTCCAGCAAACAGGCTTTTCAGGTGAGAACACAAAGCTGGAAGAGCTTTGATTTGCCTGACCAGAACTTGGGACCACTTACATGGAAACATGAGCTTCCTCAGAACAAGCCACCTCAGTGTGCACAGACTGAACATCTCAGGAAAGACTGCTGCTTTGCAAACTATAGACTCTTGATAAAATCTTTCCCCCACCAGCCTTTTTACCCTGTGTAGATGTTGATTCCCTTTCCTTCCTACTCTGCTGTAAGTCAGGTGGGCTTCCTTTCAGAACTGACAGCTTTGGGAAGCATCATGACAAGGCATGGATGCCATCACTATTGTTTATTACTCCTTTTCTGTGCAGCACACAATCCTTATAGCCATTACATGAAATAAAGACAGAAAAAACCCAAACTTGCAGTAGAGTAAAAGCACACAGTGTCAGTGGGCAAGCTACTTTCATAGTCACCAAAATCTGCCTCCACACTCAGCAAGCTACAGAAATTTTGTCATGCTTACAAAACTTATGCAGACCAGAGTCAAATTTGCCAATTTATACATCTGTCCACAGAGAATACCAGTCTCTATAAAAGTGTGGCTCCCTTTCCTGCTTCCCTCTAGAGGATTTAAATGTGTGGAATGTTAAAGGAGAATATGGAATTGAAACTTCTGTAATTACATATAATATAGAGGTATTTTACAATATAATAGGCTATGTTCTGGAAAGATAAGACAATGAAAATGCTAATATAATTTTTATTTTTGCTCTTTTATGCAACTAATTTATATCTTTATGAGCCCTTTGGTAAAGATGTAAAGGTTTGTGATAATACATCTCTGTCAGGAGGAAACATTCTTCCTGGAATTATTACCTGCTTAACTAAAGCAATTTTTCTTAATATATAAATGTCAATTGGAACAAACTTGTAACAGCAACTATATTAAAATTACAGGCAAACTCTTACATGAAAAAAAGAGCAATGGCTGTGGCCATTACACGTTTCACAGCAAGTGACATGATGGAATTGAATGTTGTCATGGTTGAAAGCTTCGGGGATCTCACACACTTCATTGAATCCATCTACAAAATGCTAAGTCCCACTATGTTCCCTCACAGCAAGATTCCCAGTCCACCAAATGCTCATCATGCTCAGCCTCTGCAGTGCTCAAGGAGATGAGACAGAGCTGCAGTAAGGGAAAACTTACTTTTAGCAGCATCTTAAAGAACTATTTCTCAATTGAATAAGCTGTCACCATTAAAGCACTTTTGATACTTGCTACAAGCAGATGAAAAAAACATGTATAGACCATTAATACTGAACACATGGCCAAAAATTACTTTGAAAATATATATTGGAATACTTAATATTTTTGCTAATCTGAGAGGAAATGCTGATGCTTTTTGGACAATGGAAATGAAAGAGGTGCAGTCTGTGTCACTGTCACCTGGGATTTACCTACAGGAAAAATAATGGACTGCAGACATCCTACTTCCATCCCTACTGCCTGGGGGGTCATCAGGAGGCATGAAGGGGTGAAGAAAGGACTGTTTTGGACATTCTCCTGCCACCACCACTCCACCACCGTGTCCACTCCCAGCCTTTGAGCATGCAGCTTCCAAGAATAACAAAAAGGGACGGGAAGAGAGAATGATACAAAGGTACATGGGCAGTGGGACAAGTCAGAGTGCCCTAGGCTGCAGTGCTGTGTCCCTTTCTTAAGAATTTGTCCTCCAGCTAGCAGTAACTCTCAAACTGGAAAATCTGATGACTGTATGACTGCATCATTATTATCTAAGTGAAAAGCTCGTTTTTGTAATGTTTAATATTTCTGGTACTTTATGTATTGATTTGCAGTTACTCATGCTTCCTAAATAAACAGTTATAAAACAAATTGAACACAGTCAGGAGAAAAAGCAGATATTCTTGAGAAACATGAACCACAGCTTTTTTTGAAGCCCAGAATGCTGATATTGCTATATTTAGTGCCTTATTTGGTGGGAAAGAGCAAACCACTAAACGATTTCTTCCAGCTTCGATTGAATGCTACATCAAAACAAAAGTAATTTTACAGATGACATTAAAGTAGTCAGAAAGTGATATTGTTATTATTGTTATTATTGTTATTATTGTTATTATTGTTATTTACTACCCTTTTGGAGGACCAGCTGCTTGCTTTTATGGCTTTAAAGAATTTTCAAAAAGTATTTTCTAACCTGGAAGTGCGTTCTGATAAATATTAGTAGTACCTAGTCTATCTGGTAATTACCATGGAAAATGACAGGAATTTTCACACTTTAAAAAAAGTTATCTTTTTTTTTCTTGATACTTGGGTAGGAGGGCAGGGGGAAATAGCCTCAAGACATTCAATTTATTTGCAATTTGACAGTTTCATAGTGTAGGACTACTATACAGTTGGACTGTCTGAACAGAAAAGTGTAAAAGGTGGAAAAAATGTATGTAAAGGTGGGAACACCTTTGGGAAGACCTGTGAAGTGCTACCAAAATAAAACAGCAAAATAATGTGCTTGTCCCTTTAAGATACCAAAAATAAACCACAGTGTTTTGCTCCTCTAAATCCTGATGCTGCACTCAGCTCTACAGTCACAGGAGTCTGACTGTGGGGAGCTTCTGCTGGATCGAAGCACTGAGGTGTAAAATAGAGACATAAGGCAAGACTAACATTAATGCAAATCCAAAGTGAAGAGAACACAAAGTTCACAAAGCAGCAAGGACAGAATATTATTCACAATACCCATAGATTCCAGCACTTTCCTTTCTTCTGTTTATTTGCTGATCACTTGTATCTTTTTCCTCCTTGATTGCGCATGGCTGCCACTAATGAGGTTTGTCACTATTCCAACAACAAATATCTCTGGAGGTACTTGTGCGTGGTGTTTGAATGAGAAAGCAGGTGAGTGAACAAGGAAGTAAATGGAAAATCACATTAGTAACCATAGCAGCCAACAGCATTTCATCCCAGGAGAAGCTTCCTCTGCTGGAGGCTGGGCTTCCTCTTAATGAGTTTCATACAGTTCCACAGTGATGGGGCAAGTCTTCCAAATGGTCCATGTGACTGCTCTGTCTCAGGAATAGTAAGATATTCCTGATTCCTGTGCCTTTCCTGATGAAGAGGATAACTTTGCAGCAGCCAGGGACTGGATCTCTTGCATCAGGTAAAGCAGATGAACAAATCTTGGTTGTAACTGCAATTGACTGCCTGAGCTGGCAGAAGATGGCAGCCAAATCATTTCAACTGATGTGCATTTGTTTGATTGCATCTGTTTAGAACCCTCTGTTCTTTTAGAGGATTTTGTTAAGAAACTATTTAACAAAGGTCACCTTTGTTAGCAAGGATGTGGGAATTATATGTTGTCACAATGACAGTGCATTTAGGTTTTAGAAGAGAAGTTATGCATTATTGCCAGAGGTTAGAAACAGATAGGTCAAAGAGCCAGAAATGTGTCTCTTTTTCACATACATGTTTTCTGGAAAAACAAACAAAAAAAAAGATCTAGACAAACAAAGTCAAGCAAGAGTGAAGTGATCTTCAATGTCCAGCACTTTTTTGAGTCTCCCTCTGTCCTTTGGGCTACTCTACTTCTACTAAAATCATTATCAGAGCAGTTTGATGCTGGTCATTTTACTTGCTTTGTCTTTACCTTCAATTTGTTATCTGTCCTGGGCAGGTAAGTTGTCAGAATACCATTGTAACTGTTAATTATATTCTTCAAATGAAGTACATCTGTCACAAACTCCAGGCTGTGAAATGTTTTTAACATAAAGCATATTTCAGAATTATTGTTGGTATCTGTTTTCACAAACAATATTTAGAAGGATCTGAAAAAATATTATTTCAGTAGATCAAAACATAAACATCTGTTCATTGAGGGAATAATTTCTCTTTTTAGTACCAATTTACTAGTTTAAATATATGGTGACCCAAAAATGAGAAATTGTTCTTTTCATTAACTCTTCAGAAATATAATAGATGGAGAGACACAATTACAAAGTGATATAGGGGAAAAGCCAGGAACACTGCAGGATAAACAATTTCACTCAGAGCACATACCAGTTTCTCAAGCAGGTAAGCTGCATACAATTAACAGCTTTTCAATCTCTGCCATTTCCCACTCCTCACACTATTCTCACACATGCCCGAGTTATCTCTTATCACCGACACACAGTTTTTCCAGGAAGTATTTAGTAACTTTGGCCAGAACTACTAGAGGTAAATAGTCACTACCATAGTAGGAAGCAGGAGCCTAAACAGATGTTAAACTAAAATCTAGAACAAAAATTCTGATGTCTACCATGTTACCCATTTATATTGTATCACCAGCATGCTTGTGAGAACTGTGGCACATTATTGGAGCCCAGCTTTAAATCCTGCCTTCCCACCTTCCAAAATCAAGGTGGACTAAACTGCAAAATATCTATTACTGCCTCAAGAAGAGAATCCAGCATGTAGTGAGCTGCTGCCCTTGGACCAGTCTCAACATTTTCACTGCAATGATGAAATGGAGTGACTTAATAAGGGTTTAAAAGTAACAGAAGATACATCTGTACATAAGAAAAGTACATCTATTGCACACTAATGTATTCACCTTGATTTCTAATGCTATTATACAATGAGTGGGATGTTTCAAGCAGAGCTGTACTGACACAGTAAGTAAATCAGAAGAGGTGTGAGATTCTGTGTTAAGTAGTAATATCTAGACAATGTGGTAATTCAGCTGGGAAGGTAGGAAAATCCTGAAAGGCCAGTAACGGATCACAAGGAATCAATCAGAAGAATAGGTAGGAGAAACAGAGAGCAATGGAATAGGATGTCAAATCTGCAGTCAGAAAAGACATAAGAAATTTAGAAAATACAGCATACAGGTAATTTTAGGAATTTTTAAAATGAGAAATGAGGAGTGAAATAAATGTGATGGCATATTCAAAGACAAAGATGATTAGTTTAATAAATTGCTTAAAAGTGAAACATTACATAATAGGCAGAACAGATCCATGACCAATAAGATCAAGGCTCCTCATTTGGCTTGACTGCTAAGTCACAACGTGACCTTCAGCAGGTCACTTTAGGATAGATCCAATAAAGGACTCAGGCACCTTAAGCCTGACTTAGGCAGATTTGATGTACCTAAGTCTAAAACTGTGACCTCAACACCCTCCTCAGTTGCCCACTGACCCTGGAGATGCTTGCCACTCCAAAATTCAAATGTGTGTGCTGTGCAGCCCTCCCTGCACAACCACAGCTCAGTTGGCAAGGTCCTGTGCCAACTTTCAGTGTCCTACCAGTGCTGGCCTCTGGGCTGCACAATTAGGTGCCTTTTGTGGAAATATGGGCACAAATATAGGATGGGATTTCACCTCAGTATGTGCCCAGAACCCAGATGTGCTCATTTTCTCTCTTTTTCCTGGCAGTGTAGGGAAGGCAGAAAAATGGCTCAGCTTTGCTTGAGCAGCAGCCTGGAAATGGCTGTGTCTGTGTGTCCTCTGCCCTGGACTGAAAGACTCAGTGAGGACAGGAGCTTTTTGGTCCCCTTTTCACCTCAGGGAATGCAGCCAGCCTACACCTATGAGTTGCTTCCAGACTGTGGATCTGAGGAAAATGCTTCTTGCAGCCCCACCTTGGTTACCTAAGCTGAGGAGACAGCAAGGAGCTCAGAAATATCTCCATGATGGTCATGCTCAGAAGTGAACCATTGTCAACTGTTCCCAGCTCAGCAGGTGACATTCCTTCCCTTCAGAGATGCTCTGTGAGGTGCACCAAGTAATGTGGGCATGGCACACAGGGACACTCAATGAAATGGAAAAAAAAAAGATTGTGGCACCTGGATGAAAGAAACTACTGAAAGTATTAAAAGAAAGCTTTAGAAAACAACTTTCTGCATAATTTGAAAATTTGCTTTCGCTCCAAACCCAGGCAAGAAGCAATGTCATTAAAAAGACTGGATTGACTAAATAGTACTGTTTGAATAAAAGCTGAATAACTTGAGAAAATATTACAAAATATGAATATTCTGTAAGTTCTTTGAAATTGGAATAGCTAGACAGAGAAGTACATCAAATGGAAACAATTTCCTGTTACAGCTTTGCAATCTGTTTGTTTTGAAACTATCACTTTATGTTCATGAAGTTCTTCTGTAGTTTTTACTTGATAATAAACTAGTTTCCTGAAGACTGATGACATGCACACATAATATTATTTTAATATGTAAGTGTTCTTGTAAATAAACAGAAAATAAAGAAGTTTTGTGTTAATTCATGCAGAATTGCTAATTTTGAGAAAAACTCCTGTTATTTAATGGATCTTTTTTTTATTTTCACCTTTCAATTTCAGTGATGAGTTCTTGAAGCTGAAATGCAAGTACAGAAACCTATGTCACAGAAGTGTTAGGTCTGTAAATAGGAGCATGAAAATGGGAGGTGCCACAAAATAAATATAAATTATTAGTCGTAACCAAGATGAAAATTGGGGTTTAGACCGTCCCTTTAGAGTTTTAACAGCAACATTAGTTTGACCACACTGCACTTAGTGTGCATTAAATGATACATTTTGCAATCTAACCAGCAATAAAAACTGCTGAATTTATAAAATGCACCTACATTAAAGGTGACCTGTAAAGAAACAGTCATATGTTCTTTCTGTTAGTATTTATGTAATGATCTCAAATAGTTCAGTTTCTATTTTTTCTATGTGTTTGTTGTACTAGAAATTTGTGCGTTCTTTGTGGTAAAATATTTGATGGTGTCCAGAGAGCTATGTAATTGTGACAAAACAAAAGGCAAAATAAGCAAAAACTTCATTGTTTCAGCCGTGAACTAGACAATAAGGGACAGCTTATGTGATTGCTGCCAAAGAAAGGAACGGATTTTCATAAGCATACAATTCTGATTTTGTTAAAATCGACTTTTTTAGTAAAAGATTGACTTTTATAAAATTAGTAAGTTTCATTTAGTTGTTGAGAGAGTATTTGGTTTAGAGCCTTTGTTTTATATGAAGTTGTAATCTGAGACTGGGTACAAAATTCCTGCTAACTTGAGTGAGTTCCTCGGTATGAATGGCATGAACAAACAACAGCTGAAGAAAACAAAGGCCTAAATACCTAAAAGGTGTTGTCTTAGGCATCTAGATAAAAAAAAAAAAAGGGAATAATGATACGCTTCTACTTCTCCTTCGTGTGCGTTTTTTGCCGAGTTCTGCTTCTCCCTTTACCTATCCCCAAGTAGTTTCTACAGTTTGCGGGCTCAGCAGGGCTGTGATGTGTGCGTTGTACCGCACAGAGGTTTCCTAATCTGCTCCTGCCGCGCTCTGCAAGCGGGGCCGGTCCCGGCTGTCCGCGCCGTGCTGCGCCCCAGCGCTGCCGCCCCTGGGGCCGGAGCGGGGCTCGCCTCCGGCACAGCTCGGTCCCGCGGCCGAGCGGGAGCAGGCGCGGCGGGGCAGCGTCCCCGGGAGGCGCCGGGGCGGGCGGGGGTCGGCGCCGTCCTGCCGCGGGCACCCCCGCCCCGGAAGGGCGCGGCGGCCGCTCCCCGCTGCCCGGGGCGGCGCAGGTGAAGGCGGGGCGCAGGGAGCACCCACTGGCCCTGCCTGTCGCTCCGCAGCGCTCCCGTGCCCGCCCAGTATCGCTCATCGTCTTCCTCCACTGCTCCCAGTTTCCTCCCAGTAGTCCCAGTGTCATTTCCCGACTCGCCCTAGTGGCCCCAGCAACATTCCCCGGCTCCACCCCCGTCCCCCCAGGTCCCCGTGCCCATAGCGGAGGGGTTGGAATGAGATCCATCTTTAAGGTCCTTTCCAATCCAACCCAATCCATTCTACAGTTACGAGTACTCCCAGCATCATTCACTAACTCCCCTTAGTGTTCCCAATTCGCTCCCAGCATCATTCCTGGTTTCCATTCCGTGCTCTCATGCCATCCCAGTTCTTCCAGTATCGCTTCGTGGCTACCCCCAGGGCCCCAGCCCCCCCAGTGCCACTCCCTCGCTCTCCACCAGTGCTCCCAGTTTCCTCCCAGCGCACCCAATGCTACTCTTTAGCCTCTCCCTGTGTTTTCCCCTCCCGCCCAGTTTCACTCCCTCCGGTGCTCCCAGTACAATGCACTGGCTCACCCCAGTGTTCCCAGCCCATTCCCAGGCACGGGCAGGTTTCCCGCCTCCCCCCGCCCGGAGCCGGTACCGGCCGCTCCGGGAGCCGCGCGCGGGACTGGACGGGACGGGGAGCGGGCACGGCCGCCGGCGCGCGCACCCGCGCGCGTGACGTGCGCGCCGCCGCGGCCGCCCGGCGCGATCAGAGCGGCGCGCGCCGGGCGGGGGCCGGGCCGGTACCAGGCGGGCCCGCGCGCGCGCGCCGGGAGCGGGGAAGGGCGGGGGGAGCGGCGCGGGGGCGGCCCCGGCCCCGCCCGCCGGATAAAGCCCTGGGCGGCGCGCGCGGCGGGCAGAGCGCAGCGGGCGGGGGCGGGAGAGGGAGAGCTTTACCGGCAGCGCAGTCCCCTCCGCCTGCCCTCGGCGGGACTCCAGTGGCGGCGGCAGCAGCAGCAGCGACGGGGGGCATGCGGGGCCGCAGGGCGACGCGCCGCAGCGGCGGCGGCGAGCACATGGCATAGCCGGGGGACGGCGGCGAGCGCCGGGCCGGCGTCACAGCGGGTCCGGCGGGGCGAGCGCGGCTCTCTGCATGTGGCGAGTGAGGAGGCGAGCCAGGGAGCCCGGCGGCACCGGCGAGCACTCGGCGGCGCCGTCCTGAGCCGCCCGCCCGCCATGGATTGCAGCCTCCTGCGGACCCTCGTGAGCCGATACGTGAGTACCGCCGGTGCCGCTCCACCCCGGGCGCGGGCGGCAGCCCCCGCCGTGGCCCCGGGCTCGCAGGAAGGGCTCGGTCCAGGAGTTGGGCGGTCCCGTGACCGGCTCGGCGGCCGGGGAGCCTCGGGGCCGCCGCACGTGATGCCCGGTGCAAACGGGGATGCAGCGGCGGCGGGTGCCGTGCGCTCCCCGCAGCCCGCCCGCCCCACGGGACTGTCCTTCGCTGAACCTCAGTGCTTGACCTGAGTTCAGAGCGCTGTAATTCACAGGCTACTGCGATACGTAGTTGGCAGGGCAAATAAAACCTCCCGCTATCCAGCTGCTTTTTTCTTTTAATGTGTTTTCTTTTGGTTTGTTTATTACCTTTCTCTTCCTTATATTGTTTCCGTCAAGCGACTTTTTTTTTGGTGGAATTGTCCAGTTTAAGTATACTGACGAATGGTATATATGACGAACGGTCCCAAGTTTTTTTAGGTGTGCGTCGTAAGATTCAAACACGTCAGACTTGAGAGTGCTCCGGGGAAAGAGGGCAGATGTGGCTTGTTGGTCAGAGTGTGAAAACCCATCCGCATCGCCCGAGAGAGCAACTGGGCAGCGCGTTAGAGTGGGGTCCAAGTGTAGGCTCAGGTGCGTCACTGAGTGCTGCTCCAGTTCCATGCAACCCTAATAAGTGCTCAGGATAATGGTTTAAGTAGATTAGCAGGATGCCTGTAAGTGTGGGGTTGTACAAGGCATGGGGACCTTGTACTAGGACATGGCAAATTCCTGCTTTTGGGCATAGAAGTAATTTTTAAAAGACAGGGAGATAGAATACGAAATTTCAAGTACAAATAACTTTTCTTCCTATGCCAGAAGTACTTTTGCCTTGGTCAGAGCACTCGAGTTTTTTCACTTAGAGTAAGTGCACTTAGTTTTGTGTGTGACAAGAGCTGTGTCCACCTAGTACTGGCTGAAGTCTGTCTTTTTGAAGTATAAATGAAGAAAAGTAGCAGAGATGAAAATTGTTGCTCTTTTTTCTTCCGGTTTGCTGTAGGATATTGGTGGGATGAGGAGAGAGTAGAGAGGAGAATATTAAAATCAGCTATGTGTGTATGGATCTTTAGAAAGTGGTCCTAAGAAAAGGAAGAGAATACTCCAAATAATATGTAGCAACAATAATGATGAGGTATAAGAGAATGGTCTCTATGGATGTAAAGACCAGGTGAGTTGTACTGAGGTCTCTTTGGAAAGAGGGAGGATCACTTTGGGTGTAGAGATCTGTCAGTGCTGATATGACTGTTGGATTTAGTTTAAGATTTCTTCCTTTGTGTTTGCTCAATTTGGAGCCTGTACAAATGGCATGGTCGTTTTGCACAGAGCAAGCACACTGTTAAATCTCTTGTGCATAGCGTTGTTGGTGACCTCTTCCAAGGTGGGCTTAAGCATCAAATATGGAAGAGAAGACAGTATGTTGAAAGTAAGGGGCTTGAGCTCTTGAGTTGTGGACTGTCACTACTCTCCTGCACTGCTGATGAGACGAAGGCAGCAGTCTAAAAGATAAATGAAACATTATTATATCCCATGTGAAGAAGGCTTCCTATTGCCTTGGTCACACTACCTTCTGTACTGTGAGTATGCTGACAGGCTGTGCCTGGGTAATTGCCTAGGATGGTCCATGCTGCCTTGTCTATTTTCACCTGTTGCTTCTTGTTATTTTGCTTTTGCTCAGTGTCTTAACTTTGAAACCTTTCTTCCACTGAAGGGTAATTTTAACGAAAAGGTGCTGTATTGGAATATGATCCCAATATTACCGGATGGAACGTGCCTGGCCCTTGCTGCTTGACCAGAGGCGGCAGCTGAGGTGGTTTCACCCCAGAGACACCCCTGGCTGGCTGTATGTTGCAGCTGGCACTTGGAACAAGTCCAGGCAAGCAGGAACTCAGGTTTACCTCTGGTGGAAAGGCTTTAGGCGAGGTAAAGGAAAAGGAGACGGATTCTACTGTAGGATTTAATCCAGAGTTTTATTCCAGGGTCACAGATCTCTGAATCTTGTAACGGCTCCAACAGAATAAAGACCGCATGGTCCCTGTCTTTTTAAGCCCGGGGAAAGGGGGAGGGGAAGGGGTAGGTGTGCCATCAACCAGGTGGAAGGGTAGGAGTCTCAGGGGACAATGACACCTGGACTGGCCAATGACCCCAGGGCTGAGAGGCATCTTTTGAACTGCACCAACCAGACACCGCCCTTGCTGGAATGTTAAGATTGATGGACAGCACTTAGCAAGGGGGCAAGGGGGAGGGGAAGGGAGAGGTTGGCACACCTGAGGGACTGGGAAAGATGAAACAGGATATTGCTTCACACCGCAACAGTGCTCTAAGTAAATTTGTGTTCATTTCAATAAGACTGTTGAGGTCTGGCAACCTTATGTTTGTGTTGCATGGTTTTTCTTGTCTATTTTTCTTTTGTACCTCCATGGTTCAACTACTTTTGTGCATCTTCAGCAGTGAAAATGAAAAGTACTAGTTTGACTACTGGGCCTGAAACTGACTGCTCTGCATGAGTAGCAGATGTACATGTCAGGTGCATCACTCCAGAGCTGTTCACCAAAGCTCCATGTGCACCAGCCAGGCACACAGATGTAGATGTGCTTGCCACTTTCCAACTGCTTTTAATAAGGGAGACAAGGCAGAGACTTCTGTGGGAGAGCTGGAGTGGATAGTTACATCTTGTGTTTATTCCAAAGTTAGCTCGAACTTGGCTTTGGTTAAAGTCAATACAAAAACTGTTTCATGATCAGGGTCTTAGAACTATGAATCTTTGTTCTGCAAGTCTCCTGGACTTGTTCAGCTTCAGGTCCTTCCTAGAGAAAGACTGGTCTCTGGATTATGCTGAAAACCTTGGCTGCTGCACCTGGAGGTGCCGGGTTAGCTGGGAGCTTTTATGGTATGATCTCAGGAAAACAAACAGTTGGGATGTGATGTACTAATGGAGACTGCTAATAGGATGGTTTCCAATAGTTCTGTGTCATTAATTTTCTTTCTTGGTCCTGTTTGTTGTAGGACATAAAAGTATGGGTTTGTTGTGATTGGGAAGTTCCCTCCCATTTCTCTTTCCTTTACTGGACAGTTTCTGTCCTGAAGCAGTGCAAAATCTGTGCACAAATTTCCAAGGCCCTGTGGAAGAGTAGCAATGACTGGGTGCTGTCAGCTTCCTGGTTAGCATTTTCAAGTATTTGCTGTTTTACCTGCATTGAGTGTCCTTTTTATATCTTCAAGGCATTGAAGAGTTTAGTGATGGGGGTTGAATAAGGTATATGTTCAGCATGCTAGTCATACTGTACTTCATATCTCTTCACCAGGAGATGTTGTGGTCTCTTAGAAGGACAGAGGGAATTGTCTTTATCTTACTAAATTTTTAAATTGGCATTCTTTTGTTCTGCCTCTTAAGATCATCCTGCAAATTTTGGGTTCATCCTGCAAATTTTGGGTTCTTTTCACTTCACCTTTTGCTTCCTGTAACCATGACTGCAGCCATACTCAATTTACAGGACTGATGGTGGAAAATAACTTTGTTATGGAAAAAGTGTTTGTTTCACTGCAGTACAGCTGACGTGAAGTTCAGTTTTCCAAATCCTTTGGAAGCTGATAAGCAGCATTGTAATTTTCTTATTTGTGTCTATTGAGGTAAATCTGTATATTTTACTGCTTTAGAATGTGTATGATCTATATTAGAGGCATCTTTAAGTAACAAAATAGAAACACCCTAATTTACAGCTTTGCTTCTACGTGGAATCATAGGACCTGAATAAGTAAGTCTTCTACATTAAGATAAATAAGATAAATTTTAACACCAAAAAATTATTTCCCAAATAATGGAAATAATGACTGTGTGTGGATAATATGAACATTACTAGGTGGGACTATACTTTTTGTCACATACTCTGTAAAAATAGAACCTTTTTTGTGGATGTTGCTTTTGCATCAGACAAAACACTTCGCTGTCTTCTCCCTGGATTCCCCAGAGGATATGTGCTACCCCAGGGAGGGCAGCTGCACAGCCAGAGAATACAGAATTAACACGGGGTATCTTGTAAGTGTCATGCAGAACCTGCTTAGTAACAAGAGAAACTTGTTAGCTTAATATTAAGCAGTACACTTAATACACATTTAGGGGAAAAAACAAGCATATGATGGCAATTAAAACTGCCTCCATACAAGATTAGCTTCTGTTTTGTAGTTAAATTATTTGGGACACTGTGGATATCATTAGGTGATCTGTTCTGCCTGTGTTAATGCAGCTGCTTTAGTTTTCTCTGATCACTTATTTTTTGCTGGTGATATGACTTCTGCAGTCTGTCCCCATCACAGTCAAAAGTTGGTTAATAATATTTAAATTATTTTAAATTTTGGTGACATCTTTCACCAAATGAACCCTTTCCTTAATAAAACATGGGCATATGTCTTTTGTAGCTGTTCATGGCTGAACATGGATTTGGATATTCCTGAATACTGTTGATTTGACTGTATCTGGGCAATCTGGGAAGATGTTGCCCTTTAGCATATGCCTTTTGGACACTAAATGGTTGCTGAACATCTTGCTGCCTATGGTGACAGTCTGTTCTGTATCTGTAAGACAGCTGGCCCTGGACACTAAAAGCCCCTGCCCAGGTTGATGGCTTTAGGTTGTACAGTAAATGCTGCTGGGTCAGAGGTCTGTATTACTGATGAGTTTTGCCTGTGTTATGTAGTATATTTAGAGAACTTGCTACTTTACTGCTTCTCCCCTTTCAGGTTCTCCTGTTACTTTAGGATTACAAATCTGGATTTTAAGTATTTGTTACCTGTGTAAGTATCTCTAAATGAAGGTAGTAGCAGGTAAGATGCGTTTCCAGAAGGAGCAGGGATTTACTACAGCTTTGGTCTCTGGGGAGCTGCTGGCCTATTAGTTGTGCAAAAAATCTCTTTTTTTGGGAGGCTGGAACAAATTGAGTGTACAAGTGGATGCTCTATTTTTCACTTTTGTAGAAGTGGGTCAACTTTAATTGTAGTTTGAAAAGACACTTGACTAGCCAGGAAGTTATGGTAGGGATTTTTAGCAAGTTCTTAACTAAGTTTCATGACAGCCTGTGACTTTTTGTCATTGACTTAGATGATTTTGTTGCCTTTGATTTGCATTATAACTCTAAAACTGTTTTCTAATTGGATTTCCTAAGTCTTTTACTTGTGTATGTAGTCTTGGTAGATATAAATTAATATTGAACTTGAGTTTATTTATTTATCTTACTTTGCAGTAGAGGTTGATAACTGCTTTGACTGGAAAGTTGGTGAAATTGTGAGCCGTGGTGCTTTATAGTCATTTGTGTCTTAAAGGACAGTCCATTTGTCAAGTGTTTCAGATCACCTATTGTTCTTTAAATTTAGTCTAAATTTAGTTAATTCATTTGAGGGTGTTTGGTTCTTGCTTTTGCTTCTGAGTTTATTCAGCCTCCTTTGCAGTCTTGCAGATGAGAATTAAACTGGTGCTGTTCTTAGTCAACGTTCCTGTTAAGCAGTTTTCTTCCTAGGCAAGTAAGTCAAAAGCATTGTTATGTTTTGTTTGTAAGTTCAGAGATATAATTTGACAAAATCTGAAGCTGTTTTAAGCTGTATATAAACACATATATATGACAGACTTTGTCTGCTGGCTGTGTTGAGTGTACAAAAGAAGCTCTCTGTAGGATCTATATATGTATTCATGGGTCAGCAATTGTAACTTGCAGCTCTTAGGGGTTTGTGTCTATTCCTGGTATGTAATCCATTTTTGTTATCTCTTGTGCAAGTCTGTGTGTCACAATGTTTTTTTGAAACTTGAGATGCTTCCCATCTCTCGGCTCTGCTTCACTGCAGGTACCAGTTCTTCCTGCTGTGGAAGGTTCAACAGAGGGCATCAAACAGCACAAGTAACTTTTGAATCCCTGTTTCCCTAAGCACCATTGCTTTATTTGCCTAATTGCCTTTTTCTCTTATTTTTTGGGGGGGTGGTTATCTGTATGGAATGCTTCCTGCTGACTTTTCAGCAATTTATTTAAAAAGGGCAAAGTTTCAAAGCTTTACTTAAGTTAATTTTGTTGAATGTGGCTGACAGAATTCAGCACTCCTGCAAATTTCGCTCTTCAGACTGGTAGTGAGTCTTGTGTTCATTCTGGCTTGTAATGTACTCTAGAGATGTATCAGTATTATCTGATGCTCAAAAAGCACCCAGATATTCTCCCTTCCCTCCCTTCCCCCATCAGTTATTTATTGCTGAAGGGCAATAAACATGGAGAATTGCATGAGCTTTGTTTTTTCCCCTCCCCCTCCACTCCATCAATTCACTAATTTACACAAGAAAAACATCATTTCCTTTTTCTTTTGAGAATAAACAAATGAAAGTAGGACATTGTGTATGTAAAACAGTTAACTTACAGGAAGTCAGTGTACATATTACATGCTGGTTGCTATTGACTACAAAATATTACTCATCTGCACTCATCAGATGTTCTATGATAGTAGAAAACACTGCTTTTGGAGCATCTAAATTGTAGAACTGTTTCAGTGACTTAAAATAGATCAAGAAGTTTTGATCTTTCTTTAGCATCAAAAATCCTGAAATGAGAACCATATAGTTGCTTTTGTCTCTTGATAACATGTTGTTTGGCTTAAAAAAAGTTTAGTATTGTTCTGCTTTTTTGTGTTTTCTCAAGCACCACTGAGTATCAGTTCTGCAAGCAGGAAGCCTTTTGAAAATTATTTTTGGGAATGGAAGAGGACAAAGTACCAAAGTAACATGTTTATAGCTTAACATCTCAGATCACCATTTCTCATTGATTCTTTTTCTTCTGTCCTACAGTAGTGGTCATACAGCACTCAGAAAATGGTGACTGGGCTGGCAAGTGAAGTATTCCACAAATATCATGGCCAGCTACTTTTGTGGTCTTGAGATGGATGTAATAAAACTTAGTCCATTTAACTAGGTTGAAGTATGACTGGAAACCCATTGTGGTTTCTGAGGTGCTCCAGCAGGATTTACTGTGCGATGCCTACTGCATGTCATGTGCAGGTGTGTCAGGGAGCAGAAACAAGAGAAAACTGTCACAGAGAAGACTGAGCAGATGTTTTAGAACCTGTTATGCAACTGGATTCAACTTTACTGGTTTTTTTCTTTGGTTTTTTGTTGGGCTTTTTTGTTGTTGTTGTTTGAGCAAGGTAACATACCTCTGCTCCTACAAGTCTTTTAGACAGATGATATTTTTTCCAGAATAATTCTGGTTATTCAAGTGGCTTGCCATTACACAGGATAATGTATTATTTTTATAGTTGTTGAGGAACATTTCAGCAGAAGTTCATCCTGAGCTGTGAAGTAAAATGACACTGGAATGCTATTATCTTCTCTGCTGTAATTACCATGGCAACAGCTGCAGGTAGACAAGGCAAACCAGGAATTCTTATTCTATATCATAGGTATACAAGCTGTTTTTCTTCCCTCTCAGTAATGACTCTGAGAAGCCTGTGGCACAGACTCTTGAGTTGTCATTAGAACTGTTTCATTTGTTGTTTTTTTTTTTTTCAATTTAACGTTGATTGTAATTTTGAAAGTATTGAGTATTTGTGATACTATATTAAAAAATGCCCTCTTTTTAGGAATAAACTGGCAGCCTAGCTTGGATTGTTCTAGGAGACTGAGGAGATGGGCTGGTGGCCAGGTAGTTTTTTGTTTGGAACATCACAGAAGATAAATGATAAATCACCTAGATATCTTTCTGCTTCTGGATGTTAATTTCTATGTGCATTCATCCTTTCTTGGGACAGGGATAAGAGTATAGTCCACCTTTCCTGTAGCAAGAAGTTGTAAGGGTAGTTTAGTGCTTCCAGGTAACAAAATTACTGTGTCACCAGAAGAAAACTGGGTGTGAACACAAGCTTGTAATGACTGTGTTTTGGCGTTGTTTCTGTCTTGTTACCCAAGTGTTCTGCATTGCTTCTCATGATACCATCTATTTCCCTCTTTATTTCTCCATCTGCATTTGTATGCATTCATGTGCAGATGGGTGTACATGTGCTTCCTTAAATCATGTGCTATTCATTTAGCAATGTCAAAAATTATGCCAGGATTTTCCAGGGATACAGATGTATATTGGTATTAAAAAAAAGGGTCTTCCTATGTGCTCTTTTCTGATTACTGGGGCATACTGGGAAAGTGTGTTTTGGTGTGCTTCTTACTTACAGCATCCGTGTTGTTACTACTAGCATGGAAGCATAACAATTTGAAGATTTCATAGAAACATTTTTCCTTTTCTTTTTGCTCTTCCCTGTAGACTAATTTCCCTTTTTGAAATAGGAGAATCTGTTTCCTTCATTAATCATTAAGCTCATCTAGATACAGGCCACGGTGAGGGGGAATAGTGTTTCTTTTTCCTGGTGACACTCACTAATCTCTTTGCTTCAGTCCAAAGAGGATTTCATCTAACCTATTTTGAATAGAGGATTAAGGACAATTAGGCTCTTCCTCTGCTTCACCATTAAGATGGGATGTTGTGAAATCCTCTGAAAAGAACATCTACTGATGTGCCCTTAAAGTTTTGCAAAATTAATGTTAATAATCAGAATAGTTGTATGCAGAAAACAAACCTTGTGTATGAAGTACTTGTTGGGAGATAATTGTATGGATGGACTGGGGAGAGGGAGGGAATACTGAGGTGTTTGCCCAGTAGATTTTTTTGTCTCTCTAAATTTTTTTCAAATTTACACTGTGGAGTAGACATGCAGATGAACCAAAATGGATTTTTTGTTATCTGAATTGCATTAGTAACTTGTAGTTCATGCTTAGCATTTTACATAGTTATTCCCTTCTTTTCAAAGTCCTATTAATGAGCTGTTTGCAGAAATTATTTATGCTGGTTATATTCATTGTAAGTAGCATCTCTTGAGATGAATCTGAATCAGCAGTGGCATTTGATGGCTAGCAAGACACTTCTATATTTGTCAAGAGGTCATTAGAAAATAAAACTGAAAAAAGCTACTGTTACTGGAACATATATGATGTGCCTAAGACAGTATAAGGATTAATGTGAAGGAAAAATGTCTGCGTGTATTTTTGAGAAGTTTAGCTTGTAATTTTATACTGTAAATGAAGGAACTGGTTGCCTTCCATGAAACATGGATAGTATCCTGTGAAGCTACAAAGAAGGCAGTTGAATGACAGTCTCTGAGAAATTGCACTTGAAGTCTTAATTTCATTAATAGTAGTTGTTGGTAGGTTACTGAAACTCATAGGTTCTTAATGATTATTTCCTGCAGAACACCAGAGACTCAAATCTAATCCTATTTTTTGGGTTGGTAATATATCTGAAGAAGGGTTGTTGAGAAAAAGCTGAAGTCTATTTACTTGGTCTTTATTCTTGAGGTGACTGTGAGTGGAATAAACTCTAATTTCCCAGGCTGGCATTATCCATGGTTCAGGAATGAGAGGAGCGTTGGGCTCTGGGATCCCAAAGCTCACTTCAAGGAGAATTGGGTTCTCTTGAAATGTATCTGGTGTCTTTGCCTATGGCTTGGGCTTGAGGCTGTAATCATAGAGGGCATGCCAGTTGCTGGATGAATTTTGGGAATGTGGAGGAAATGCTGTTGGGGAATTTGACATCTGCTTATTCAGTGAATACTTTTTCAGAGGGGAAGACATTATTTAAAATTTAACTGCATGAAAGTTCTTAAAAACCAGGTTTCAATTTAATCTTACTATAAAATGTGCCTGTGTCGATATGCACTCTTATTATGTGAAATACAATATGTATGAAAGGGGTTACTGTATATGTAGGCTTAAACCAGTTTATTGACTGACTCGTGGCTAAAAAAGTAAACTTTTATGCTGATATTTGCAGAAGTGTACTGTAAGTTCAGGCTAGAGACTGTGCTTTGGTTGAAAAGACTCCTTAGACTCTAATCAGATTTTGATAGATTAATGTTAGTTCTTTAGTTTAGTACTCAACACTTTTTCTGCAAACATTGAATACACTGACATAGCTTTTATTTATTGGTGTGTTATGTGTGTGTTACAGTAAACATCTTTCTATTAAATTGTGTAGTTCCTTTTTGGTTTTTTTTTTTCCTGTGGAGTTACACTAATAGTAACCATGATGTTCAGAGTTACCTTAATCTTTCATATTCTAGTCTCTTCACCATCAATATGAACTTTGGAAAGCTTGGCTCTGATAAATCAAACTTCTTGCTCACATAGGCCAAGAAAAAAAGTAGTAATAAAAGAAAAGATTTCTTGGGTAACCTTAAGTATTAAAAAATTATCAAGTTAATTTAATGTTTGAAATATAGTATATAGATTTTAAAATTTCTTATACTGATTCTTTTTAAAAAATATTTAGTGTTTTTATGCTTTTTAACTAGAAGTAATCAGATTTTCAATTCCTGACTACCTTAAACAAGCAATTTTCAGAGTTCTAAACAAATCCCCTTTATTTTTGACTTGAAGCTCTTTCTGTGCTGTTGGTACAGCAGATACATATCTAGTTGAATATATTGTTGGTTGTTAATACCATAGTGGGGAGGATGGGGGCAGGTGGGCTAAAGCTAGGCTAAGAAATTTGTTTAATGGCAATTATTGAGCACAAGTACACAATTCTTTCATCTTCTAAGATTAAAAACCAAAAAGACAGCACAAAACTAACCCACAGGGTTGTTTTAACTTCACCTGCAAATGCTGTGGTATTGTTAATCTCCTGAACAATGTTAACTGACTGCTTGCTATTTACAGCTGTCAAGTGACCAGATGGCCTAATTTGATAGGAGGTGCCTGTGTATTGGCACTAAGAGGGAAGAAATGAAGAGAAAAATGGGAAAAAGCTCTCTGCTTAGCCCAGAATGGCATGATGGCTTTAAGCTGATTCATGAATATGAATATGTTGACTTCTTGATGCTGTAAGCTTTTCTCTGACATAAGGAGGTTATGTTTCCATGCTGTTGGCTGTAATGACACAGAAGCAATAGGAGAGCTTCACATGCTTTTGTGAAGCAGTGCACAGTGAACACAGGCAGGTATAAAGACAGCTTAATAAAGGGCAGTCTGGATTGTGGTTTTGCATGTCCTGCCTCTTTGAGCCCAGGAGGTCTCAAATTTAGAAGGCTTGTCTTTTTGTCTTAAAGGAAGGTTCTTAAGCCTCTGACTTGCTTCCTAAGAAGTGGAGAGGTTACCTTGAGCATTTTTATTCTGTTAGTGATAGTTGCTGTAACTTGTTTAAAGCCCTTTTATGGCAGCATATATATATATAAGAAGTTTAAAAAAAATTACTTGAGACTAGATTTCTGCTGGGCATGTAGAATTAAAATATCAGTATTCCTTTGCTATTTTCTTGCAAACTCTAAGGTATTTTAAGATTAAAATAATAATGCTTTTACACAGGCATTTGCTTCCTTAAATGTTAAAAATGGTGACAAAAGCCAAGCAATGTTTGCTTGAGTTGTGGTAATGGTTGAGTCTCTGGGAGAACTGCAAATACTTGCAGATCTTTAAGGCTGGTAAGGCAGTGGCATATAGTAAAAACAGGGTGCCCCCAACATAGGGAATGATTGGCATCTGACTCCATTGATCCAGAATGCTGAACAATTGCTTTATTAAACTATATTATATTACATTATACTATATTAAAGAGACACTATGCTATACTAAATTACATACTAAAGAAAACTTGTGACTGTCTCAAGACAGCCAGGACCCAGCTTTGAGTGATTGGCCAAGGAAACAAAACAATCCTCAGCAGAATCCAATTGACAAATCACTGCAGGTAATCTTGCTAACACATTCTACATATGCAAAAACAACAGGAGCATAGAATAGAGATAAGAATTGTTTTCTCTTTCTCTGAGGTTCCTGGCTGCAATTCCTAGGAAATAGCCTTGGGAAGTTGTGCCTGCCTGCTTTCTATGGAGAGAGCTGTGGCTACAGTGGCTTTTCTTGCTTTCTCCCTCTGCCCACAGTCAGACCACTTAATTCTGCTTATAATGACTATTTCTTGCTGCAGAATAGCAGCTGCTTGGTTATGTGGTTTGTAGCTGATCTTTGACAGCCTATAATAAAGGGGAAAAGTGCTACTGCGCTGTCAAATTCATAGTTATGTCTCAGAGGTGTGGAGTGGAAAAGGAGCAATGTGGTCTTGGCAGCCCTGTGGACTGGAGCACAGGGAGCTTCTCACCTGGCACTGGGCACTTAGGTCAGTACAGGAGTGAAGAAGCATGTTTGTGGGGCTGCTGGCTGCAGGCAGCTTCATCTTGTCACTTCTTCCTAAAACTGATTAAAGGTGTGGTCTGCACTTTCCTTCAGTTTCCTGCAGTATGTGGAAAAGACCAAAGCAGAAGCATTAAGCAAGCTGAGGCAGTGGTGTATAGCTCCTGGAGCCTTGCAAGAGCTGACAGAAGGGACTCTGGCTGCACACACAGGTCTGTGCTTTTTTTTCCTCTTGGGATGTGCTGTTGGCTCGTTCATAGAGACATCTGTTTCACTTTGCTGAGTGACAAACCACTGGGCCGTGACTGTGTGTGGGTGCATTCCTGGAGAGGCAGCTCTGTTCCTCTGGGTTTGAAGCTGAAATGGGTGAAGCAGTAGCAAGTTTGGCTGGGAGGGAAGGAGTGTGCCAAGTGCCAGAGTTCTAGTAGTGCTTCTGACTGGGTGACATCCCTGAGTGCTGACTGATGAGTCAGGGGCTGATTTGGCAAGATGCTGACATCCATGGAATGCTGCCTTGTTTTGTGAGTAGCAGCTGGCATCAGAAAAGAAGTAATTGGGAGAGGGGTGGGAGTTAACAGTTTGTGTAAATGTCAAGAAGCTTGAGGACTTAGAGAATGAGGAGAAGTATGTGGGGGACTACATACTGGAGAGAATGTTACTGAAAATTAAACCAACTGGGGAATAACTCCACCTTTTTCTCCCCAGACTAACTTGCTGATGTGTATGGTCTTGCAGCACTTGTGTCATGTGGTTTGACCTTCCTTAAGTTTTAAGTGCAGTCAAAACATATGATGATGTGTGGGGGAAATGGAACAGCCCTGAAATGCCTAATGTTTCCTCCTGTGTTTATGAGAAGATGTTTTATAGAAATAAGGATGCCAGTGCAGGAATACTTCAAGATTATGAGAATCTGTAGCACAGGCAGCTGTGGGAGACTGGTATCTTTGGTTTAATATGAAGGCCAGTGTCAGATGCTTAAAAATCAAGGTTTTCTTTGCATGAAGACAAGGTGTACACATTCTATTTCACTAACAATATTTGGAAAGAATTAATTCTGAAAATATTTACTTAAACTCAGCATTGCTGAAACAAGCAACAAAATTGTTACTATCAGGCTAGTCTAAAAGGCTTCATGCTTTCTAACTCTCTTTCAATAAATAGTGAGAGGATGATCTGGAGACATCCCTTCTAACCTGCATTGCTCTAATTCTAAAACAAGAACTAGTGACTTCTGCTTAATTTAAATGAAAAAATACTCTTGCCTCTTTTGCAGCCATCTTGGTTTTAATCTCTGAGCCTGTGGTAGGAATAGGACACCCTAAAGTTTAAAACAGGCTTTGTGGATAAAGTGCATAACACCCTTAAGTGATAACCCAGAGGCTCCACAGCAGCAATTGGACTGTGTGGTGCATTTGTGCTTTAAGATCACTACAACTTCCCTGTGTTTATCTGCTCAGGGAAAACGACTGTAGGTGGAACTGAGGCTTTCATAGCTGTGCACCTGACCAGGCTGAGGTATTTCTCCTGGTTCCTATTCTTCTAGTCAAAGAAAAATTATTGCAGTCAGCCTGTACATGGTTGTCCTCCTTCCCTATTCTCTTTAACTCATGTGCCTATTACAAAAGCTTTTTCCTTACAAAATGGATTTTTCTCAGAGTACTAAGTGTTAAGCTGTCTGATTCATGCACCTTAATTCAGATGCTCATAATATCTAAGAAGTTCTAGCCTGAAAAAGGATGATGGTGAGTAGCTGGGTGGAGAGGGAGCTGTGGATGGGAAGCCCTTTGAGAGCTACATGCCTATAACTTAATTTGGAAGCTGCTGTTGTGTAAGCGTGACCTGAGAGGCTGGAAAAGAAAAGCTACTAGACTTTAATTAGTAACAAATAGTGTGAAAATGCTTGTGCCCTTGAGACTTAAGCTGGCCTGTCTCAGCTTTCATGACAAGATCGTTGTCACCATGGAGCACTTGATGGGTGCATGTGCTCTGAGGAGTTACTCTGGAGCTCCATTTAGGTGCTGAAACTACATGTGTTTAGTTTTGGGAGTGTGGGAATGGTAAAAAGAAGATAGAAAATGGCATCAACTCTAGACCTTGTTATGGAGTTACTTATGCAATGCCATTAATATAGAAAAAAATACTGGATTGTGGTAATGGGCATGTAGCAGTAAGCTGTTCTTGAAAGACTTCTTACTGGGTTAAGAGATTACAAGTTTTGGAAAGGATCTCAGGCCTTAAATTGAGGAAAAGGTGGTGAAGAGTATTTGACTATTAGGAAGGAAAATATGAATGTAAAACCTCCTTGATTTCAGTGCAGTTGACATATTCTCTTAAAATAATTTGGGTTAATGCAATGGGTTTCTATGTCTGCTTTAAAATATTAAAGAGATAAGAATGGTAAAAGAATATTCCATAGAAGAATGGGAGTCCTTGACTGAAAGAGAAACTTGAGCATCCTGACTTGATATCATGTGCTTGAAGTCACGTGTTGCAATGTGTCCTTCTGTGGTTTCTGAGCTGGTGGCTGACAGAGACCAGGCTATAAATACTTCTCTCTTCTCCACTTATGTGGTCAGTTGAAGCTTTATTGAACTTTCATTTAGAAATTGACCACTAAATTGGCAAATTAGGCCAGCTTTCCTGCTTCTGATTTGAGTTTACTCTTTAAAAAAAAAGGGCATAATGAATCTACCTGCTCCTGTGAAGTGTTTTAAATTGGGATGCATTCTTAAGAGGCATGTTCTAAAAGAGGATCTGGAAGTTTTGGTAGACTGTTCCAGGAGGAAGATTTTTCTTCCCCTCTTTGGAGTAGACTTTTGAAGAATTCATGTCACTCCCTGGAAAGGCTGACTCCAGCACAATCTGTTTACATAAAACCGTTTTTGCTAAAAATGTTTATTATTATTAGCAATTGTGTTAAAACATCTGGTCTTATTTTGCACAGTTTATGGATGTTTCCATTAGCCTTTAAAATGCTGGAGGCATTCCCAAAAAGGGTTAATACTGAGCCTAAGCTCAGAATAGATTCCAGAAAGTATACAGCCCTTGCTCTGGAAGGCATCTAACAGCCTCACTTGGCTTGCTAAAGCTCTGTTTGTCCAGCTTTTGCTTCCTCTGCAGATGGTTCAGGATGCTCTGTTTCACTGTGTCAGAATAGTGAATTAATCTTTGTCCAGATGCATCTTAGTCCAGTAGCTCAATTTCCCTTTGGTACTGTTTCAGGTAATCTTACTATGATTCCTATTTCTTCTGTAAAGGCTTTCTTCAAGGTCCTTTTCTGCTCAGATTTCCTGGTTCATTGTTCCACAGTTATTATCCTCCTTGATCTCAGATTGTGCCAGGAGTGTCTCTCTGCAGTTCTTTGCCCACCTTGTCTGTCTCCTTGTGTGCATCCCTACTGAGAGGTTACAGGAAGGAACACAGTGAACTCCAGATGAGTTCTCATGGCCTAACAGGAACAGGGGCTCCCCCTTCCCACAGTCTGCTCTGGCTCATGTGATCCCCAGCTGACCAGATCAGCTGCTGCACTGTGGGGCCTTACACAGGAAGGATTAATTGACCCTTGCTTCCTTTGAAGATCCCACTGCTTTGGGTGTTTGGAAAACTACAGCCAACAAAGCCTGCTTTTGTTATCTCCCTCAAACTGAGCTAGTGTATGACTGAAAGGATTATGCCACACTGGGTTACTAAATATATTTTTGCATGATACTCTTACACTAAAAAGAAAAACAATGATAGCTATCTCCTGTAATGACAGGAGTACCTTCTTTTAGTGGACATCAGTGCCAGAACTTTATTTTAGTACCTTCCAAGTCATTAGTACAGAAAACAGTGCTGCAGCTGTCTTGGCAGGCTGTGCTAGGAAGAAGTGCAGTTCCTAATTTAGTGTGTATCTGATTGATGCATTTGAAAGTGGCAATTCAGCCTGGCAGCACAAGAGGATTGAAAGCTGGTGCAGAGCACAGTAGGGTTTAGCTTATGGTAGCTCAGGGCTACTTCATTCTGTACGAAGGGGAAATGTTAGGGTGCTCACCCTGTGCCTTCAGAGAAATGGATTGCAGGATGGTCAGTGTTGCAGTCTGGCTGCTTGTTGCTAGAAGGAGTTGGAAAATAAAGGTGTCTTTTGAAATAGGTGCCTTGTTGTCTTGAGGCTTTGGAGCTTTGACTGGCCTCCTAGCTGTGAAGCAAGTTCTGTACCTGGGAGAACCGCCTGAAAACATTCCCAACCAGCATTATTTTGGTCAGTCCAGGTCTGGTTTACATTTTGGGTTATCTAAATAATGATCTGATGCTTAGGCTGGGAAGCTTTTGTGAGGACACTGGTTGCTGTTGGGTCACTTCAAATAAAATCTGGAATCTTGTTCTTACAGGCACATGGTTTGCAGGAGCAGTGATACATAAAGCTGTCTGGTTGCAGTTTTATAGAGACAGCAAGAGCCTGAGGGAAGCTTGTTCCTTTCTCCTCTTACTAGAGACTCAGGGGGAAAAGTGGTTGCATTGCAGTGTGTGCTGAGTCCTGCCAGACCCCAGGAATTATGGTTGTTGCTGCAGTGCAAGATGCATCTCCTTGATTGCAATAAATCTGGAAGTTGCAGTGGGATTGCTGGGTCTCATTATTGCTCTGTGTGCCTGTTGTCTTGACACATGCGACTATGACCACGGCAATGGTGAAAAAACAGATTTAGTGTAAGCTGAAAGGTTCCTTGGGTGACAGGGGATGGGCTTTTGAGGAAGCTGTGTTATGTTAAGGCTCCTGCATTCTTCATCTTAGGGCTTTTTTTGTAGATGTAACACACCTAGTTTGGTTTGTTAGGTTTGCTGTTCTGAAGATAGAACTGTTGCTGGCAGAGGAGGATGGATACTTTCATTGCATGCATGGAGCTGGTAAACAGTTGTGACCTTTCTAGGTCTGTAACACACACCAGTGGAAAGCTTGCAAAAGCATTGGCTGTCTTTTTGCTTCACTGGAAATGTTTTCTTAAATTTTTTTTTTCAGGTGGTGACAAATGACCATTTTGTGGAAAACATGCATTGTTGACCTTAAAGCAAAGGGTTAAGCTGTCTCACGAGGCTGCTTTTTGTCCTGGAAAGAATCAGCAGTGAAAGTTAGGCTGTCAGCTTTGTTTGCATTTCCCAGCTATTGTGCACTTGCCAGCATCTTTTAAATGTTTTAAATGTAGCTTTTGTATTTTTCTAATGCATAACATTTGTATGTGGTGGTTTTTGTGAGGATGCCAGAACAGCCATATAGTAAATATTTAATAAGAATAGTAAAGATTTATTGCTCTCAGTGGGCTAAGTTCTGATCTAAAGGAAGTGAAGTTGCCATTTTAAATTATTTATGAAATGCTGCACATAAGGAGATATGGTTTGTTTGCTTTATTATATGTAGATGGCAGGAGTAAAGGTCTCAGTTTAGTTAAGACATAAATTACAGGGGTGGGTTTTAAGCATGATAAAAACCGAAGTAATCCTACTTTTATGACTGTGAGGTATATATCCTCATCCAAGATGGTAGCTCTACTACAGGTTGGATGATGGAAATTATCCTGTCACTCCATACTTCAGCTAACTTGATTTTTAGAGACCTTGCTTTGTAACCCTTTATCTGAAAAGCATGAACTGTTTGTTTTAAAGTCTAAATAATGGCACTGTCACATGTGCTAAAAAATATTTTTTAAGATGGCAGACATGTCTATCAACTCTCATGGGAACGTGAATTTCCCTTGTGTTTTACTAGTATCACAAGAGAAATGATTATTGGTATATCTGTAACTTCAGTGTAAGAGGAAAGAAAGTGAAGCAGCTGTGGTTGATGCTTTGAGCATCTAAGGAAACATGCAAGAAGTATCCTTTCCTCTTTGTTGAAATGCAAAAATGACTAGGGAAGAAGTGAACAGAAGTAGTGAGGTGTTGAAGGTAAAGGAGACTGAAGTTGTTACACAAGGAAAAAAAGAAGAACCCAGTGTGGGTATCCCTCTGTGCATAAAACTTCAAGTGCAAGTCATGGTGTATTCAGTCAGTTGAGACACCCTGTATCTGTCCCTTCTCCCCTCCCTCACTATCACTGTTTGATTTCTGATGTGTGGAATGAGTGTTAAAATAGAGGAGAAATGTGAAAAATTTCTGAATATTCTGAAGTAGGGGCTTACTGGGATTTCACAGTAAGGGGGCACTATTTGAGGAGTTAGCTCTCTGGAAAGAGGGAGCTTTCTTTCAGCATTGTCATTTTCACAGGTGTTTGGTTTCATTGTGAGTGTTTGGTTGTTGGGTTTTTTGTTTGTTTGTTTTCCCTGGGGACCACAGCTCTTTTCAGAGATAATAAATATTTATTTCAAAACTGAGTCTGTGCTAATGATGGGAGACATGTGCTGAGATGGCCTTTACCCAGCTCACTGTAGACCTTTAAATGTAATGCTGATCTGGTGAGAAGCTCCTGTAGGTTTTAGAGCATTAAAAAAAAAAAAAAAAGAGCAAGATTGCCTGGCAAACAAATAAGGGCTGTGCATGAGAGGAATAATACTTCTTTAAAGTGAAAAGTTCAAACGTGCTTTTCAACTTACCTCAACTTTGCAGTTTACTTTTGATGTTGGGATTTTCTTTTGCTTCCTAGTATTACTTTTATTTTTTGCTTATTATACTCCAAACTAGAAACTAAGTTGTGTTTTATAAGCTTGAGTGTTTCTGGAGTGAAAACACATTGTTATATTTAAAAACATATGAGTATCTTATGCAACTTTTAATATAAATTATCCAAACTCACTTCTTTAAAAATGAGGGAAGAGATTCAAAGTAGAACCCATTGAAGTTAAGCTTCATAAAAAAAGCAGGTCCTACTTTTATATTGCATCACAGTGGGTTTGCAGTTCTCTCTTCCTCTGTTTTCTGTTAAAATAAACCCATTCTAAAGCCCTTTTTGTGTGCTTATATCTGGCTAGCTGTATTCCACTTCTGTAGAAGGTGAGCTTTTAAAAAAGTAGTTCAAGGCACAAACATATTTGTGTTCAAATAATGCCATCCCTGAAAATGCTGATAATTACTCTGGTTTTTTTTATGAGCATGTTATTTTTTTAGTTTGGGCAAGATAGAGTGAATCCTTGCTATTGATTTATTTTTTTAATTTTAGAGTATAAGGTGGTCTTTATAAATGTTTCTAAATGTTACCAAATATGCTATTGCAACATTAAAAAGGCTTTAATGATTGGGATTTTTAAAAGCACTAGTGTTTGGCGTAAATCTACTGTGGTTTGCTTTAAAATGCCTTGATGTCTTTGGGGGGATTGAAATGGAGCCTGTGAGTTAACTTTCTGCAGTTGTTATGCATGCTGTACCTCTCATGAAAGACATGCTAGTAGATGTGTGCAGGTTAATACTAGTGGGCCTGGAGAGAGTAAGTGGGCTTTTTGTGTTCTAAAACATTCATGAATTAGACAATTTATTTTAAGCTGATTCTTTTTGGGGCAATAGAGATGTAATTGAATACTGTGAGTTCATGTATGTGTATATAAATACATAAAACTTCTTGTGGAAACAAATTGTATATTGCAGATACCAAGGATGTAGGTGTTCAGAGGAGAAAATGAAATGTGAGAGCTGTTCAAAGTCTCCATATTCCTCTAAGTATCCCTTTCCATTTGTCTTATTTGAATTCACCAGTTTTGATTCTGAAATAATTTCTCCCTTTCCCAAATGCTAAAATGTTTGGTTTTGCTTTGCATGCATTTTTTTTAATGTTGCTTCCCATGTCTCCTGCAGAAAAAGCAAATGGCTTTAACAAAGAAACAGCCAATTTTGGCTGTTTTGCAATGAGCCACAGAGCTCACTCATGTCTGGTTGAATCCACATTTGGGTTTTTCTGCTTCTGTGTCTGTGCTTCTGAGGAACCTGTTTCTTTCCTGGATTTCATGCTGAAGAGTCTTTTATAGGCAAATGTTTGCAGTTCTGTGCTGTCCTTGTCTGAATTTTGGGACCTCTTCCTGGCTTTTAGCATACTGTATTAGTTTGGTGCTTTTGTAGGAAGGCTGGTTATTTCCTTTAGTTTGGGGGAAAAGCCTTATCTCTTCTGTAAGAGCCTTTCTGTTCAGGACTGCCTCAAAGCCTATTTATCACCTGGTAAACTAAGTCAGAAATGATCTGACTTAAGACCTTAAGTGGGTTGTTTTTGTTAAAGCATAACTTGGTGTATGCTTGTGGTTCTTCAGAGCGCCAAATGGGTTTGCTTGTAGAGAATGAAGTGTTGAAACTCTCATGATATTGAGCCAAACATAAATCCCACTAGGTTTTCTACTTATGTATAGAATAACTTCAGAATATGCTCTTCTTTCAGTGGAACCTTTGGGGGTTTTTTGTTGGGCGTTTGTTGGTTTTTTGTTTGATTGTTTATTTGTGGTTTTTGTTAGTGCGGGGTTTTATGAGTTTTCTTTTTTGTGTAAGGTGATGGTAAGAAAGGAACACTGAAATAAAGTACTGTTCTTGCTATGTTTCCCCCCTTCTTATTTCAAGGAGTTAAAGTTACCAGTTTAGATAGCTTTCTGATTAAAAGAGTATCCTAGAGAAAGGGTAATAAGGTAGATTGTTCCAAAATGGTTAATAATCAGCAAGGCATGCTTTCAAGCTATAAAGAGTATTGTCCATTTAGCAAATGCTGTTGTACATCTTAGTACTCTTGAATATTTTTGACTAGTTGCAGGTGCATGCAGACTTGTGTTGTCCTTGACAGCTCTGCATGCTTTCTGTGTTCTGCTGTGGGTCATGCATTTACCAGTTCTGATATAATAAAAACAGTCATGGAAAAGTGGTAGGTAAGTGAAGACTTACCCTTGAGTATGGAAGGGAAGCAAGGAGGGAGCAAAATGTTACAAATGGTGCAAAAGAGTTGTTTATCAGAGCATATAATGTCATGGACTTGGACTTCAATTTTGTACTTCACCTATTTAAAATGTTGGAAGAATTAAATACTTGGCAGTGTTAATCAGCTTAAGTGGACATTTAAGAGCTAAACCCAAGAGAATGCTTGGACCCATTTCCATGGGTTGCTTGTTAGGACCCTTAGTGAGAGGTGCTGTTCCCTGCATGAAGAGAACTCTTTCTGAAACTGAGGAGTCAGGAGAGTATTGGGGCACCAGGAAGTGTGAGAAACTAAGAAAAGTAAGGATTGTTTTTCTGGTTGTTTCTGGAGAAGTCCATGAAGGCTCCTGTTGCAGCACAGTCTGGAGGATGCCTCCCTGATGTCAAGTGTGTTTTGTTCTCTTGATTAGCAATATTGCCATTTACCGCAGTGCTAACATTAGGCTCCTCTACTACTACAGCAATATATGATAAAAGCCCAATCAGTAGGGGCTCAGATATTAATGACTCCTTGCTACAGTGCCATATTTATAACATTGATGACCTGGAGTAATGTGATTCTTGGACTGATATTGCTGCAGTAGACATGGATATAAATTAGGAAGGAAGGAAGAAAGCATTGCCTTTGTAAAGAAAATATTTTCTAAAATCGATACAAGTTTTCTACTCCTTTGTATTTTCCAAATCTGCTAGCATTGTGAACTACCATGTCATTTAGTAAGAGGTATAAAGTTGCTCAAGTATGGTTAAGTAAATTATTTGAGCTTAGAATGGAGTTTTGGTGACTTCCTTCCTTGGCAGTTACCGCCCTTTTAGTACACTTAGGAAAAAAGCCGCTGTGTTTTAATCTTAGAGGATAAATCCCTCAAAATGTATTGTGATGGTACATATAGATGTTACCCTGCTTCTGTGTATTAAAAAAAAATAAAAAGAAATCCCTTTTGAGATTTCAGGATGTGCCTCTGATATCAAGTCTGCTTCTTGTGTGTGCATGTTTGAAGCTTTCGTATTGTAAAGCATCCTGTGTGCTGCTGTTATGCATTGTGGAAAGCAGCTTCACTCTCTCCATTACTGGCACAGCTTTCTAATGTCCTATGGAATGGCCTTGCATTTGTGTTCCCCAGCAGCGATGCTGTCTGTGAAGCATCCTTCCTTTTAACTGCTGTTATACACCAGCTGGGTCTGCTTCCAGGGAAAAGTCTTGCTCTCATTTCTCCAGTCATCAGGCCTGTTACTGAGAAAGTGGAGCTTGAGGAGTGTCTCCCAGTGGCAAGTAAACATTTGTTCATTGAAATTTTTGGGTCTGTCTGAGTTGTTCTCAATTTTTCTTTTTTAGTCTAAGACAAATCTAAGACACCAAAAATGAAGGAAGGACATTCAATGAGGCAGCATGCAGGTATACTTCTCAAGAACAAGTTTTATACTGGTTTAAATCTTGAGAGTAAATGACAAAGGCAAAGATTGAGTTATTACATCAGGTCACCTGGGCATCTTAGAGCTGAAAATGGCATGCAACTAACAGCTTTATTTTCCAAGAGACCTTGAAGAATAGAGGAACTAAGAGAATAAAGTTGTTAGATATTTAGGTAGCAATTGTAATTTTGTTACAAAACAAGGTTATTAAACTTTATTTTGGCGTTCTGACTGTGTCAAAGTTCGTAGCCTGAGTTATAAGAAGGCAGCTATTTAGCTCTTTGTGCTGGGTTCGTAGGAGGACCAGCCATTATACAGTTGATATCAGATGAATTAAAAGCTTTGTACAAACAGACATGTGTAGTGCCCCACCCCAGTTCAATATGTAAATCATTTAATACATTCAAGAATTCTTGTAATTTTGACCTTGGGAGATTAGCTAGGTCAGCACTGGGCATGCTTGACAACTTAGCAAGGAAATAAAGGCCAGAGAATTGCTGTCTCTGTTTCCAGATCTGGTTGAGCTGGAGGAGTTTTTTTCATATGCAATGTGTACAGAGAGTCCTAGATAGGATAAACAGCCTAGCCAGGGTCCCTCAAACATAGTGGTGACAGTGAAAACTAGAATTTATCTAGTGAATGCTCTCAGTAAGACTAGGCTTTCTGATAGAACTGATAACCTAAAATGGAGGTTTTAATCTTTCAGCACCATCTGTTGTGCAGGGCAGCAGCAGGTGGTCTCCCTATGGAGAGGACTGGCACAAGTGGCTGGTGTGCTGCAGGGTGGGTGGAGCTCTGGTGGCAGTGAAAAGCTCTATGCAGTTATTTGCCTGCTAACAATTTCTCCCTACCTGATTTCCATTCAGCAATTATCCAGATGTTGGTTTTGAGAAGTCTGTACTTAGAAGACAAGTTAAGAAAAGACACATCTTTACATAATGTTGTAAAATTACTTAGTGTGTTTGGGTTGAGATCTCAGATCAGCTGCAAGTATCCTCATTTCTCATGTTTACTGCTGTCACTTTCTTTGAAAGGCTCAGGCATGTAACACAGTTCAGGCATAGGATGTCTAGCTTTGACTCCCAAGGTTTGCAAAGGTAAGTGATGTGATACTCTAATTGTTATTGCATTTGCATCAGTGTATCAACGTTACTACACCATTCTAATCTCACTCATTATTTGTCTGTCTTCTTCAACTGTACTCAGAGACCTGCATGTGATACCTCTTTGGGGTTGGGGAGAAGGTAATGCACAGCTCAGTTGTAATGTCATGTGGAAAAAAACTGGTAAAAGCAGAGAATGCTGGTATGGATAATAACTAAGTTTTTCCTCCTTCAAAATCAAGTAGTTGATTTTAACTAACAAATGAAAGCAAATTCAAGCTACTACTTTTTAGCTGTTTTTATTTGGGGGAGCAGCATATCTTTGGGCTTCTGGATTTCCTTAAGACACCTCCCTACTAGGTGAGCACCTGAGTCATCCGATTTGTTGTTTTAATTGTAGTGCCTACAGGAAAGGAGTCTGCCCTGGGTGGGGGAGCAGTCCTCTGCTGCTTCTGTGTGGGTACTGTGCAGGGCTGGTGAGCAGTCTCTCTGGCTTTACTCATCTTTTAGGTAGTGCTAAGACTTCACTTCTTTTCTTGTGACTTCATGATTTCACTAGCTCAAATGCAGGTTTTACATGCTGGGGCATGATGAAGTGTGTGTATCACCAGCTATGCTTACAAAGGTGTTTTTCCCATAGAAGAGAGGAGCGAAGATGTTGCTTTGAGCAAAGCAGAGACTGGCAGGGTTGAACAGCGTCAGAATAGCAAAGAAACTCCTCTAATTTTGAGGTTGAGGGTTTGTTTGATTGCTTTCTGTACCTTTAGATACTCTAGTATTTCTTCTAATCCCAAGAGAGTTGAAATAGAACAAAAATTAAAAACTGTGAGTAAAAAATGTACTTATGTACTTTTTTTTAACAGCATTTTTATTAAAGGTAGTTTGCTAGTCATGATAGTTTTGAAAACAATAAAACCAAGAAGCCTCCAAACTCTTGGAGAAATTATCATGCTTAAAAAACTAGACAAAGACTCTAATTCTGTGTCCTTCTAGGAGCAATGACTATATAATCTGACAAAAAATGAGCATACTGTAATCTAATATGTCATTTTTTGGTGTAATAAGAAAGCTATTCCATGCTCTACTTCCTTTCATGCTATTAATAAGAGGCTGCCACATTATATTACTTTGTTCCTAAGCTGTGACTTAAATTTTTCACCCTTCAAGCAGGCCAAATTCAGTGATCTGATGCCCACTACATTTATTTCATATACAAAGTCAGATGAAGTGACAGAATAGCTGCAGGTTATGAAACTTTGACATTTCAAGAGGAGGCAACAAAAGGCATCAGACTTTGACAGCTAGGAGCTACATCAGAAATGTCTAACAGAATGTAAAGGTTGCACTGTAGTTCAATTTGATGTGTTAATAAATGGAATGCCAGTAATTGGCTGTGTGGTAACATTTTTATTGGCAGCATATATTTAAATATGTAGAAAGCCTCTCCCACCCAGAGAGCATCTGAACCAAAATCAGTTTGAGACCATAAGTGAGGGTTGCCAGCTGCTGTATTCTTGCTGAACTTGGGGCATTTGTTAACACCTACTGGCAGTGTAGGTAGCTTTGTCTGCTGTTTTGTTTCAGCCAAGTCTGGTTTTCTCAGGACTATTATGATAAGATGTGAGATGATAGAATCATTTAGGCTGGAAAAGATCACAGAGTCCAGTGATGAACCTTACACTGCCAAATCCACTGCTGAACTGTAGTAGTCAGGTTGTATTATTGCCATGCTGTTAAGTAATTTCCAGAGCCCAAGAAGTTCATACAGACCAATGTGCAGGCAGGTGTCTCACTTGCCAGTGAGAAGGGTTAAGTAATGATGATAGAAAAGGGAAGCTGAAAGAAGCCAATTCTGAGCAAAAGATATGCTTCAGGTGGGCAGCAAGCTTTTTAGGCATTCTCATTCTCAGTCTGGTAGTGTCAGAGAAGATGAATGCAGAGTGCTTGGGTGTAGTGAGCTGGTGGTGGCACTGCAATGGTTCATGAAGGATGTGCCTGAGAAGGGGCTCTCATAGGGCAGTATTTGAGAAGCAGGATTGCTGTGTGATGGTGGTGAGCTGTTAGACCTCCCAGGAACTGGCAGAGGGGCTAAAAGGTTTTTCAATGGAGAACTACTGGGATGTGTAGGAATGGGCAGGTGAATTAAAAATGCAAGGGTTCCTTTTTAGTCCCTGGCCTTGGAGATGCACACTGCCTGTTGTCAATCTGTAGTGAAATTTAAAAAGTATACTAGCTTTATTGTAATAAATTTTTTATCATTTCTTGAACTGAAAGCTGTAGAAGAAAAGGGTTTTATTTGGATAGTATTTCACTGAGTGATGAAGGGCCAAGGAAAGTACTTCTGTCCCTTTTTTCTTGTTGCGTCTTTTCTGAATTTTAACGTGCTACCAAATTAAGTCCTCTTCAATGGTATATGAAATGATATATAAAACAGACAGGTTGATAAAGCATGGGATCTTGTGTGCCTTTACTGAAGTGCTGTGTGCCTTTTGAAGAATGTAGTAGACTGAAATAACTATTTTAAAATGAGCTTACTCATGCTAGAAGTGCTTTGAGAAATTTGATGGAAGAGAGATAAGCAAAGAGACTGCGGTATCCAGGTGTGAATATGTAGGAATTGCATTACAGATGAGTTGCTTTAGTAGAAAGATGCTATATTATTAAGGAAAATGGGATAAAGTAAGATATATTAGTTTAAATGGATTGAAATACATCTTAAAGGGAGAAGGGGGTTAATACGGTTGCTATTTTGTTGACTGATAGTGTAGCTGTGCTGTTTAGGCACTTAATCAGAACACTGAAAATTACAAAAATGCTAGAAGGCATGGAAAAAAAAAACAAAAGGCAGAAGTTTTGGTAAAAGTAGTACAGTTCATTTACTCAGAACCGAGGAGAAACAAATCTTACTACTGAATGTGATGGAGACAATACTTATTTCAGCCGTTGAGGATGGTTTTTGATCATCTACCTTAATGCACAAAGAGGCAATGTTTATCTTAGGCAATGGAGGAAGTCTGATCTGAGATGTTACTTGGCAGTTATCTTGAGAAAATTACCAATTGTAATGTATCTGTATTGTATTGGTAAGTGGCATTCCTGTATGAACAAAAGTGCTCCCAAATTTTAATAAGCCTGATTCTTCTCCTTCCAAAACCTAAGTCAAGCCTCCAACTCAGTGAAGCCAAGTAAGGAGAAATGAAGAGGCAGAGCTGTGAAGGTGAGTCTTGCATGTCAGGACAACAGATAGATTTGGAAGTAACATAATTTTCAGGAAATTAAATAAAACCCAAACCCAACAGGTTAAATAGAACGAAAAAAGCTTATGGTAGTAATCTTTCAAAGAGCAGAACTATTTGAAGAATGGCAGGTTTAAAATGAAAAGCCCAAGATCCTTACTGACATCACTGACAGTGGGGAGAATGTGAGGAAGGCTGTAGTCTGTTCAGTAGCCAGCACATCAGGGAATTCTTACAGAAGGTGCAGTTACAGCAGACAAGCCACAAGAGTTTTTTGCAGAAGTGTTCACTGTCAGAAGACTCTACATGAATTCTCAGACTGAAGAATTTCTTACAGGCATGGGTCAACAAGATCTTTTAATTAATGTGTTGAGAGGCAATCAGTATAAATGAATAGTACATCATGCAAACCATTGAAAACTTAGTTAAGGTGTAAAATACCTCAGACATGTAAGTATCTAGTTTTTTTGTTAGAAGTATGTAATCCATCACTTACAACAGGCTGTGTGTACCAGAAGAACGGAAGCTTGCAGACATGATACCACAGTGACCTAGGAACTGACTGCTTTAAGAAAGTAGAGTACCATAAAAAATTTTTAAACACATCAAGTTGAAAAGAAAAAAAAGGCCCTTTTTAGCTAGAAGTCATGCATCATGAAGCAGTTAGAATCTTTGGAGGGTGCAGGGAGGGAGAGCAGTAAGTATATTGCTGGTGTAATGCACTTCGATTTATAAAAAGCATTTGACAAGACCTCCTGCCAAAGGCTTTTAAAGGAAATCAGCTGCTGTGGATTAAGAGGAACTACCTCCTGTTGTATTAATAACTGACCAGAAGATGAGAAAAATGTAAGACTAAATGATCAATTTCCACAGAGGTCTTTCCAATGGGATCTTCAAGGATACGTGCCCTCAGCAAATTCATACATATTCTAGACAAAGGAACAAAGTGTGCTGACATTCAGCTAGGAATAAAAATGACACAGTCCATCTCACAGTTGTGAGATGTTCCAGAAGAATTTCAAAATAAACAGATACTGGAAAATAAATAGCTGCTGGGATTTCGTATCTGCTAATTGTAATGTAATACCTACTGCAGGAAGAGGATGAACACAGTTCTGGTTCTATGTCTGCTTTAACAGAATCCTAGTTAGTTGTGAACTTTTGGCAGAAATGTTATTGGTTTTTTGGTCAATTCTTTCAAGGTATAAACGTTGAAGGCAGAAGTGTTTAGGAAAGGGATAGGAAGTAGAACAGAAAAGGTCATTATTGTTCTTCCTTGGTATGCTGTATCTGTCTGCGGTTCCTGTCCATGAGTAAAACTCCTAATGGTGACTGGGATAATCACCGTGGCCTGGCTTCTGTTTGAGAGAAGGCTAAACAGGATTGAGCAGTAAGAGGAGAGTTTGTGGGTGAAAATTAAACATGAGCTTCTTCTGGAAAAGGGACCCAAAGGATGTGTCTCTCTGCCTTTTTTTTTCCCCCGTTCTCTAGCAAGTCCCACCACTTTATTGCAAGATAATTTCCATTATATGGATTACTGTATGATACTAAAAGATGCTTTGCAGAGGAGATTTTATAGAAAAGATCACAGAAGACCTTAGAGAAGAGTCCTGATCAGTTTAAGAATTAATGCTAAATATAAAAAAATAAAGCACTGCAAATACAGCTGACTCTTCAAGGCTGTCATGTGGAATGCCTGTAATTCTGCTGTCTCTGAGTGATTGTGTCCTGTGTAAAACTTAGGAAATTTGGGTTTCTATTAACTACATATGGGAATACAAATGTGGACTAACTTGGGCACGTGAACTTTGAAACCTGAAAAACAACTTTGTTAATAGAGGTATTAATCACCTACAGCCCTGATTATCTACTTCAGGAGAAGCAGTAGTGACTCTTTAAAACAGGAGCAGCTTTAATTTAGTCACCTTCCTCCAGGCCCAAAGTAGCAGCTCTGGTCTCCTCTTCAGAGACCTTGGTGAGTGTTTCTGGGTCAGGTTGATGGCTGAAGCACTGCTGCTTTTGTGAAGAATGCAGGTGTTAAAAATTCAGTTACCAGAATATTCCTGTGTGTCACCCCTGAGTGACTCACCTAATGGACTAGCAGAATAGTTGCCTCCTTGTGAGCTGTGGTGGTTGATGACCACCTACTTAAATTGCTGTCAGGTATTATGGGTAGTAGAAGAAAAAAACTGATCATCCAGTGTAAGCTGCTAGGACTAATTTTCATTTTAAATTTGATGTAAAGGACTGAGGTTATTAACCCTGCCTTTCATTTCCCCAAATTGCTAATAGAAATTTCTCAACAGTTTTTAGTGAAGTGTAGAAAGGGAGATAAAATGGGGGTCACTTTTAAGTGAGGGGGGAGGGGGGAAAAAGCTCTGAAGTTTTACCGTGTCAGAGACAGTCTAGCTATAACATTACTCTGGTTTTGCACAGTGGGTGGTGGTGGTGGTGGGTTTTTTGGTTATTGCAAAACTTTATGCTGAGACACATACTACAGAATTACAAAGGGGAATAGATAGATAGAAATTGAGAATTTTTTTTATTTACTGAGTTATAAATTGTATCATAAGACAACTGCTTTTGAAAGATTGTGGGTTTTGTCCTCAAAAACAGGAGAAAAAATTGTAGCTGAGACTTCTGGTATCCTTGAATCTACTAGAACTGAGGATCATCTGAAATTCTGTGAAATACTAGTTTTTCTCCATGTAGAATAAAACATCTAGCAGTAAAACCTGGATTTTTGATCTTGCATTTTTTTTAAATGGTAGTATAATTTTCTGACCTAATGTTGTTAAATTGGATGTCTGTTAATGTTGTATACCTGTTTTCTTCACTTAAATTTTTGTTGAACAGAGAGAAGAGTCAAATTTTGTGTATGGAGAAGAGAATTGACTACTCTCTCCTCTTAATGACTGATGTACTGGACTCTATATCTTAATAGTGAAAGTCACCTGAATATTAAGCAAACTAAAAATGAAGCCATCTCAAGTAAAACTTTTTGTGGACTCTTGTGAAGATCAGCTTTTATAAAAGCATGTCAAAGGTTTCCTGTTAGTAGTCATGATTGGGCTTCTGGAGCATTTTGAAGAACAGTACTGCCACAGCACTGCTCTTGAGACTTTGAGCTTACAGAATTTCTTCAAGGCTTCCTGTAGAAAGGAATTTTTAAGCTCCAGTTTAAAACAGTCTAATCCATACCAGATCCAGATTTTTTCGGATGAAGTTTTGCGATGTTAGTCTTGGTTGTTTATATTGCAGAAAAGATTTACGGGTATTTCTGGGTGTAAGTTCAAGAGCTCATTGTTATTCTGCAATTACAACTTCAAAAATTATTCTTATAGGAAGATGTTAGTTTGTGCAAGAATTCATGTGGAAATGAGCTATGACAGGATTAGGTCTGCAGAGGGATGGAACAGGTTCTCCTTTAGGGACTATGACCATTGAAAATAATTTCTCTAAAGGTAAAAATATTTGACTTCATTTGCAATTTGTTTGCACATGCCAGTGTTGTCTCTAGGCAAAATACTTGATTTAATCAACCCCTGATAATGCCTCATTTTTTTGGAAATGCCCAAATCTGTTTAAATACTTAGCAAATAAAACATAAAACTCAGCAAAATAAAAAAAATATGAATTCTAAGTCTGACCATGTACTGAAACATGACCACTAAATTGCTTCTGTTCATTTTATCTATCTTTTTTGTGGTTTACATACTAAGCTACTTAAACCCTTTTTCTACTTAAGTATTGTTAAACCAGCTGATGCTGTGTAATGTGGGTCACTGGCTACTCAATTATTTGAACAGAAGGACTAGTATGAGGAGGTGAAGTCTGATATACTTCCTGAAAAGTTGGGGTTTGTCAGTTTTTGCTTTCTTAATGTTTGGGATTTTTTTCCTGAAGACTCTAGATACATTGAACAGTTGAGATTTAAACCTGAAATATCTTCCTGTAAGGACAAGGTTCAGATTTCCCTTTTTTTCTTTTTATGACTAAGTCTTGGTGATTCTGTCAAGTTTAGGTGGCTCTATTATTGGAGGAAGGAGGTTTGCATGATGTTTTGCTCATTCTAGTGCAGCAGAAATTGTCTGGAGAATTGTGTAGTTCATAGAAGGATTAGTATTTCCCAGTTAGAGAATATAATCTCAAAGCTAAAATCATTATTCTCTAATGTGTGAAAAGAACATGGTTTCAGATTATTTGGGGAACTTATAGGGCTTGTTTTTAAAAGTAGGTACAGAAAAATCTGTACAAGTGGATTGCAGTATTCGTATCAGTGCTTAGAAAAGAAAAAGCTCTCCAGTTGTGGCAAAAATCATGTTACATCCTTATTTCCACAAAACAGAAAATGCCTATGGAAAATGACAGATCATCTTAGAGATGCTGATGAAGTATGAAATAAGTGCCTGATCTGTGTATTGTTTGAGTGTCAATGCCGCTTAGCAATTTGCTGGTAGAGCACATCTTTCTTAAATGGATTTCTGTCAGGAATAGAATAGCTTCTCTATTTGTGTTGTGTGTAGCTCCCTTTTGAATGTGGAATCATATTTACCAGGAACTTCATTTTAGTGACATGGAAGTGTGTCAGATTTGTTTCAGAAAAAACATGTCTTTTCAGAGGACTTCTGCCTACTTGCTGTTTTCATTTTCATGGCTCCTCTTTTCCTTTATAATTTTTTTCCCTCTTCCTTCCAGCCTCTCTTGCTTCTTGTACTCAGCTATATGGTGCTGTCTTGCAGATATTAGTGTTGCCTGGAAGGGCTCAGGAGTTGTGTGGAAAATGAGAATATACTGATCTTCTTATGCTCGGGACCTCCTGAGATTATTCTCTTCCTCGATATTAATTCTTTTGTCTTTCTACACATGATGTATTTTTGTTCCTGTGCACATGCTAACCTATTTTCTTTGCTCAGAATGTATTTTGTTGAAGCTAGATTTGAATGTCACATCTATTTCTTCTTGTTTCAGAAGAGTGAAATTCTTTCCTCTGATGTCTGTCTCTGGTGAACAGTCATGTCTGAAGAGTGCTTTACAGTGCTTATATCAGGCAAGATTTTGTGAACTTTGTCTGAGTACTAAATAAGCTTCTGTAGAAATGTGTTGAGATAATTTTTATATTTATTGCCATGTCCTCACAGTAAATTGTGTAGTTTTGCTCTCTTCCCAGCTGCCTTTGTCATATGTGTTAGTACTGTGCCAGGAGTCTGGGTGCCTTCATACATGTGTTTGCAGTTAAGCTAGAGTTTAAAGCCTCATTTTTACATCAAGACAAATTCTGACACAGCTGCTTTACAGAGACTGTGTGCAGTCAACCTCATGTTAGGTAATCCTTTGGTGTAAACTCACATTTCTTCATCTCCTGTCCCTTTTGTCCCTCATTTCCTATGACCCAAGAGTTGTCTGCCTTGCACTGTTGAACACAGTTCAGCTTTGGCAGTCTGGGGCTCCTTATACCCAGGGAGCCATCAAGGATGCTTAGCTGTGATTCTGTTAACAGTTACCAAGTGTGGTTCTGAAGTTTAGGGCTCACTAAAACTTCAGCTCTAACTACCTGCAGCCACTAGATAGCTGCTGTTTGGTCTGTGAGTCAAACACTGTTAGAAGCCATGAAACAACTTGATGTGGCACTTAGTGCTGTGGTCTGGTTGACAAGATGGTGCTCAAAGGTGTTGGACTCTGATCTTGGAGGTCCTTTTCAGCTGTAGGGATTCTGTTATTCGAATCCAGCTATAAATATTTCTAGCACACTGGTTATATCTCTTGCTTACAGTTAGGCCATTATTATAGTGGAGACTTTCGTGGGAAGTTGAATATGTTAATATTGTATGACAACCCCCCAAATACTATTTATGGGTCATTCCAAGGCTGAAGTAGATGGATTTTCATTGGCCATAGCTTAGGAAGTTTAGACAGCTGTGCCATTTTTTTACTGTGGTTTCCTTCATCAGAATGATCTGTTATACTTAAAAAATTTCAGTGAGTACAGCACACACAAAGTGCTTCCAAGAAGCACCATCACCTTCTGAGGCAGAAGACACTTCTATGGAATTGCTCTCAGCTTCTAATTCCTTATCTGTATCTTGGGGCAGCAGCTCTGTAGTCAGCAGCAAGATGACTTTGTCTGTGCTGACACTATGACATAATGTTGACTTGATCATACTGAAGTGAGAACAGAAGTTGTTTCACTTACCTGTGTTGTAGGCTATGGATGCTATTAACAGGGAATTGGGAGGGAAGAACAGATTGCCTTACAGACAGTGATGATTGATGGCATGTTGCTTCTAGTTCATCACCTTTTTAGCCCTAAATATGTTTTGTAGAAATCTTATTGCAAAACTAAGGTAATTACAGTGTAAGTGTAATTAAGGAGGATGTTTATGAGACTTCTGACATCATAAGTCATCCCCATATAATACTATGGGGATACTCCCAGTTTCAGGCACTGTTTTCTTGGGCAGGAGTCTGCTGATACCTTATGGACAGGTTTTTGTTTAAGCAAAGAATGGCCATGCCATTTGGACTTGATTTTTTTACTTGGTGCTCTGTTGTTCAGTTAAATACTGCCACTTACCCAGAAACTTAAAAATAATCTCTATAAAAAGGTTAAATTTAGCTGTGGTGGCTCTTATCCCAGTGGAGTATCCTCAATGGTAAGCAGTGATATTTTAATGACTGTAGTTATTGTACTGCAGGTTTAAGGCTTGAGCATTTTAGGATTGTACTGTTCCCCTAAAGTATTTTGCTAGTTTTGTTTCCAGAGCTGATCCATAGCAATTAGAAAAGGCTATTCTATTTCTTAGTGTTGAGGTTTTGTTAACGTAGGTGTAGTGATCTTCAGCTTTGAGGCTACAGGCTGCTAGCCTTAGATAATTGAAATGAGCAGTCTGAGCTTCTTCCATTTGTTTGGCAACTGCATTAGTTTTCAGTTCTGACTATTGCCAGTTCTGTTGGCTGCACTATATATATATATATCCAATAAATACACATGTACAGGTGTAGTCATCTGTCTTGTCATGCTTGTCAGCAGAAAGTTTTCTGGAGTGGAAGAACATTTTAGGTGTAGACTAGATAAGCAATTAGCAATGTTATGGTTGTTAGAAACTTTCTAGTAGAGCAGATGGCAGGTGATGTTTTTCTAAGCCCTGTTCTGAAATACTCTGTATAGACTTAGTAAAATGAAGTCTTGTATTATTTCAAGTGAGTATGTTTCTATAATGAACAATATCTTAGGATTTAACTTTTTTTGGAATGTTAACACATTTAACAGTGGAAGAAATATGCAGATTGGTGGTGACCTAAAAAAAATCTCAATGAGAGATCATGTTTTTGTGAGCAAATGATGAGCAGTACCTTCCCTCTCCCAGATGCCTTTTGGCTTTTACTCTTTCATATAAAGTTCCATATGCCAGGCAGCCTGCCAGCATTTGTGTCATCAGTTTGCCAAGTTGAAGAGTTGTTAGAACTTTTTTCCCATTGGAAAATTTTTCTTACTCGGCTTCCAAAAACCACCTCTACAAACAATCAAAATTTCACTGCTTTATTTGGAATCTTCATTTTCAATCCAACTTAACAGATAATTGGTGGATATCTCTTCATGAGCCAAACATTTGGTTAGTACTGATTCCTTTTTATTAATTTGTATTTTAGAGGAAAACTCATTTTTCACACTTAAATGTAATGTATTCCTAGGTTTTCCTAGACAAAGAAGGGTTAGGTTCTTCTCATCACAATGGGTCTCTGATTATTGATACAGACCTGCTGTGTGCCTGGTTTGATTTAGATTGATCTTTTATAAAATAAGGAAGGCCAGAATAGTACTTTTTTTTTTTTAGATGCCACCCATGCCCTGTAAAATGTTATCAGTACATTTCTTTCTCTACAGGCCCATCGTCTGGCCCTCTCCCAGCCGCCAGTTTATAGCCACAGCTTTTGCTTTTAGTCCTTAGAGGTGCTTCAGCTTGTACTCTGATTAAATTCTACTGCTTTTTTTACTACCGTTCTCAAGGTGTTCTAGTACAATATCCCAGTCCTCTTTTGGTGTCCAGTTTTTTGTTGTCATCAAAATTTACCACTGTTCTGTAAAACTCTCTTGGGGTTGTTTCTGTACAATGCTGTGGGTGATCCTCACTTTGCCCAGGCCTTAGTCCTGTTTAGTCCCCAGCTGCAGGTTTGCTTTGCTTTACTGGCCAGGCTGTGTGCTTGCTGTGCTGAGTGTCATCCAGGCACGTTGCAGCTTCCATGCTTTCATTATCTGGCACTTCCCCACAAAAAAGCAGATTTGTCGTTCTACTCTGAATTTTATTTGGTTCCCTGTAGTACAGTGTAGGACAATGGAATCATAAAATGGGTTAGGTTGAAAATGGTAGCCGAGATTGTCAAGTCCAACCCTAACCCAGCACTGCATGATATTGTATATATGTATGTCTTTTGTTCTGGTTCAAAGGAAAAGATACCAGACTTGAGAATCTCTGTGAGTATCAACACCACCCTGCCTACATACACACATTTCCCTACACACTAGGCCATGTAACATTATTCATCATTTTTGGGGGCCTGTTACAGAAATAACACGTTGAGCTGCATTGCAGTGTGTGGTCCTGCTGCTGGACCTAGCCCATGGTTGTGTTATTCTTTAATACAGAATAGCCTAAAAGCTACTTTTGTGTTGACTCACGCCGATCTCAGTTGGGAAGGTTCTCAAGGTAAGGCGTGTTTATGATCAGATCTTTTTTCCTTTTGTTAGAATTGCATGTCAGCAAAGAACAGGATGAGCCAGCTTAGTTTCAAGAGCACAGTGTGAGACTTGATTTTTTGATGGAAGTCTTTTGTCAGTATGAATGTGAAAAATGTTTTCCCAGGAGGAAGACAACAGAAAGCAACTTTTCATGGCTGAAATGGGTAACATAAAGAGTGGATCAGCAGAGAAGGATCTTATTAAAATGTTGATACATTTTAGGGAAAAAGAGTTCTCACGTATGGCAGCCTTGAGAAAACAGAGCTGGAACTACAAGAAGTATTTAAAGATCTTGGCATATGTCTTACAGTCTTAAAAGAAACTACTTTTCTATTAGGTTATGGTGTTTGTTTTATTTCCCCTTCCATATATCCAGGTTGTGGCAATGTAAACTGTGTGAAAGGTGGAGCAGGAGACACATTGCATAAGAGGATGCTGCTTGTTTTATTATATCTGGGTGACATAACAGCTTATGCTATGACTTAATTTTCCTTCGTGGAAGAGGAACCATTTCAATTAACAAAGGCATTTTCTTCTAGAATAATTCTGTATCATTCCCATCATAGTTGTTTAGATCGAGTTGTTTTGAATGCAGTTAGGAATAAAACTGTATAGGAAACTGAAACCCTGATTTTCTTTTTTTTTTTAACTTGACAGCACTATATGCAATATGATAATCTGGTTCAAGTTTTCCTTTGTGATGCCTAGAGTAAAACCTGCAGTATTTGGAATTTGCAGATCAGTAGATTGCTTCTCTTCTTTTTGCAGATTTTTTTTTGAGGCTTTAATATTAGTGGATATTAGTAGATGTCTTGTTTGTTCCAGTAAGTAAATCTTACTTTCTGTAACATTTGGTGCATTGTTAACTTCTAATCTCTTGTTAGCAGAACACAGAAACTGAAGTTTGTAATTGGAAGTACTTTGCTTTCCCAAGAAAAAGAAAGCCAGCATAGTTTTATAACTAAGCATTTTTATTTTGTGTCAACATAGAGTGTAGGGGTAGAAACTTGCTTAGTTTTCTAATTGGAGCAATATTTCAGAAATACTGTATACACAATAAAATAACAGTTGCACGTATCTTGAAATAGGACAGAGTCTTGTGCCTTTTGGACTCATAAAGCAAGCTACAGTGTTGTGAGTGAAGGATGGTGGGGCATGGGATGGTAGCAAAGCTTCTCAGAAGGAACATTGCTTTTTCTATAATATAACAAACTGAGGGAGGGAGGAATTTATTCATGTATATAGCAGGAAAAATCTGAGATGCAGATTGCTTTGTATCAGTATGGGTTGGGTTAGGCACATTGAGAGAATCTTACAGGATTTTTTTTATTTTTTTGCTTGTTTATGCCATGTTTAAATGAAGATTGTTAGTTAGGAGTAACCACGTGTTGTGTAGAGAAAAGTAATGATGGAGGGAAGCTGATGTGGTAATTGTTTATTTTATGTAAGCAAATTGAGATGGGTAGGATTTCTGAAGGCCTTGAATACCTGACTTCTAGAGTGAAGTAGTTTTGCTGATTGGTATGTGTCCTACATAAAAGGAAGGTTTTGGTGATGATAAAGTGGCTGTCAAGTCACTGTTTATCCTAAAATTACTTGATTTTTGTCTGTTTAGCTTGATAACTTAGATGTGGCACAGAAAACATATCAGTTACATGGCTTGTTTTATGCCTTTGGCGATGTGCACTGGAAAGTTGCCTATGCAGATTTGATTTGTGGAAATGGTGTTACATAGGTAAGTCATTCCGATGACTTCTGGTCCGGGGAGGAATGAGGATGAGTATTGTGTCATTGACTGGCTTTACAGTAAGTTTCAGTGAAGAACAATATCAGATTTAATTTTGTCTAGTAGTATATAATTCCTAGTAGAAGTCAGAAGTGATGCTGGTAAGTGGAAGGCAAACGTTTCTTCTGTGCTTGAGGCTTCTTGTGCCTTGGGCTTTTCTTTGTTGTTCCTCTTTTCCAGCTTATAGGAACAAGCCAAATAGGGCTTAGGGAAGCATGACCTAACGTGCCCTTCTCCCTATGTATGGTAGGTCTTAATTCTCAATGGATTATGAAGATTACCCACGTTTTGTCAACTTCAAATATGTTTGTTATGCCTAATGTGTTCACAACCTTCAAAGCTTTGTGTAGAAATAGACACATTGAGCAGACAGGATTTACCAGGCAGCATAAGACGTAGTTTAACAAAATCCGTCACTCTTCTGAAATTTACAAGGTTAGCAGTGTTTTTGTAGAAATCTGTGACCAGACGACCTTTCCCCCTTTGCGTTTTTCTGATGGATTTCTGTTTATGCTTGAAAGTTGGATATTGAAGGTCTTCTGACCTTGGAAATTGATCTACTCAAATTCTCTAGAGCCCGAGCTCAGGAACCTTTAGATCTTGCTCTGAGGTTTACTTGCTCAGCATGTATAGTTCTCTTCCTGTTTTGTTTTGACTTTTCATTTCACTTCAGTTGATAGTTTGGTTTTATATTGAAGGAAGCATTGTAATAGGCTGAGCTCAACAAATTATTTTTTTTAAATGCCAGAAACTGACATGTAGTGTTGGTTCTTGGCTCTGTCTGGGAGTAACACAGGAAAGTTCACTTTGGCAGACCTAAGTGATGATGAAATCGGTTTTTTCCTACGATTAAACAAGGTACCATGTGTTTGCCACTCTCACAGTAATTACTAGAGCTCAGAATTGATGTGTTAAATGATCATAGAAAACACCTGTAAAGAATTACCTTGTGTATTAATGTCATTCCTAGCAAAGTGAAATACCTTATAGTGCTTTTTTTTCTTCTGTTCTATTTTTCTGAAAGGAAAAAGCAACAGCTTGTGTGTGAAAGCACCTTTGTTATTGTATTTGGCCCACAAGACACAGTGCTGACCTGTTATCCTGGGATATTGGTATTGAATGTCATTCTAGAGATGTTTAAAGAAAAAGCTGACCATTTTTAGAGAGCTGGAACAAAGCAAGTGTCAGGAGAGGATGTGAGTTTTAAAATGTTGCAAAACAGATGTCTCCTAATTGATTTTTCAAATTTGGGTCTTGGAAAAGTAGTAATAACATCCTTAAAACAGCTTCACATAACTTTGATTTGATCTTATTGGCATCACTGGAAGTAATTGCTGTAATTAGAGCTGTGATCTGCTCTCTTATTGACATACAGGAGAATGGGAAAAATAATTAAAGTAATAGATTTGATGTGTATTGACTTATTACTTGCTGTAACTTGAAGGGAAAGTATGGACCTTCTAATTTATTTATTAATTCCAAGGAATTGCCAAGGTGATTTCTTTTCTTAGCCTAGCTTTGTTCTATAACCTAGAGAATTTTTGAACTAAGATGATGGGACAATCCAATACATTACGTCATTTGACTGAATTTAATGTAAGCTCCCTGGAGTGGAACTTGTTAAATCAATAACATTAGAGCCACTCATTTTTAAAGGAAATGGCACGAACCAATAATGACAAGATAGCAATAAAGGAGGAATAGCCTTTTTGGAGGCATTTCAAAAGAATAAATGTGTTCTTAGATCTTCTGATGTGTGATCATTTCAGAGACACTGGAACTACTTAGCTAATGTTGAAGAGACCAAATCAGAAAGCTGGCCATATGTTGGCTCTGTATAAAATGGGAGAGAGACGAGATTCTTGCAATATGATCAAAGATGTTATTCACAGTTAGCTGCGTGGTACTTAACACAATTCCAGACCACCTTCAAGCCTTAATCAAGGGAGTTCATTTGCTTGTGGAAATTTGAGTACCAGTACAAAAAACAAAGGTGGTTGAAGAGTAGTGCAAAGAATTTTTAAATGGCTATAAGTACAGTTTAAATGTATTGCTTTAAAGATGCAAACCAAATTGTACAGTTGTCAGTTGCCTTAACTGTGATTCTCCTTAAAGGAAAGGACTTTTCCAAGTTTAGTAGGTGCTGATTTTCCCTCAGTTTTAGGATAGGAAATAAAAAATGGTTAAATCAGTGCAACAGCTAGTATTGGCATTGTCTTTTTCAGGTACTGAGAAGGGGCTGCATTGTTTCCTGTTCTCTTATACAGTACTGATAGTTTAACTGATTCAGTGGTGTGAACTGATCCACAGTATTGAAAAAACTTGGAACTGAAAACACTGTTAAAGAGGTTAACAGGGTAGCATTAAGGGACTAGATTGTGTTTAGTCTATCCTGTATAACTCTGTATAAACTCAGTTTTAACAGAATACATAATTTAGAGAAAATATCCCTGAGATGAAGTCATACCAGGAATTGAATACAGGAAAATACCTGTGTTCAGAAGATCAGAATAGCAAAGGGGAAGATACTTCTGTGTCTCTCAGCAGCAAGAGGTTGTTGTGACAATCATTCTACAAGACTGCATCCCCACTGACTGCAAATCAGTGTTTTTTGTACGGGTTGTCTCACTGGGATTTTTTTGGTGCTTCACTAGATGAGACGTTCTCTGGTAGATGAATTTGCTATCTCCATGCCTATAAATAAAATCTGAAATTCATTCTCTTCAGTGCTGTATTTTTTTTTTTAGAAATTCCTTGTTTGCTTTCACAGCATCTTATGGAGATGTGGTGAAGACGCTTTCTTAGCTGATACTTATCTTAATCTTGCAAAGTATGGAGTAAGCAGCTTGATTTGTGTTGCTCAACCCTTCTGGTGGTGATGGCATTACCATATGGCCAGAAGCCACAGAAAGGCCACTAAGGTGGCTCTGCTGTGACACAGGGGAATTTTATTGTGTGCCAGCAGTTTTGTACTGAAGATGCAATTTTTCCATGTCTTTTTTTTTCCCCTGAGAGAGACTTTATGAAATGAATGTGCTTGTACACTGGTATCTGTCATATGTTTGAGGCAATGGTGACTAAGTTACTTGTGTGCTTGGGGCTACCAAACAAGGATTAGCTCCTCCTTAAGTGGGGTCAAGGCCAGGATTTCAGCAGACTCTGCCAAATCATGGCATTCTGACACTGTAAAGTAGTGGCCACTGTGGTGGCCCTGGGGCTGCAAACGTCAGTGATGTTCCACTTTGTCCGTCAGGCCCGATTTTAGGAGCTCTGCTAAGTGTGGTGGCAGCTGTGTGGGTACGGCAGGGTTTGGTTTTGCTAGACTTTCAAAATAAGTTGTTTGGAAAAATATGTTTAATGTAAGAAAATATGAAATGTGAGTATTATGTGAATCAAATCCTTCAACCACGTGCGTGCACTTCAAAAACTTCTGTCAGTGGAATGTGAACGCTTAGGGTGTGTGGATGGTCCCTTGTGAGCTTGGTCTGCTCGGCCTTGCAGCGGGGGCTCTGCAGCCATTTGGAGCAAACCACAGCAGCTTTACCTGTGTGTGCCTCTGCTGTTGGGCAGAGCCTGCCCTCTCTCAGGGCTGCCCGGCCTCTGGGGACCCTCCTGCGCAGGCCTGGCAGTGCCCGCGGCTCCTGCCCTGCGCTTCCAGCCAAGCTCTGCCTTCCCTCTGGTGCTGCCACCATGTCCCTCAGGGACAGGGCCTCGCGGCGGTCCCCGAGGGGCCGGCCCGGCGGTGCCATGATGAGTGGCTCCCTTCGTGCCCCGTGCCTGGAGCTTCATCCCCAGGTGGGTTCATCCTGGCCTCCTTGGGCCAGTGCCTTAGTGTGCTGCTTGTTTTCCACTCCTTTGGCCTGTACGGACTTCCTCCATGCTCCTTCCCTTTTTTAATTTTTCTTTTTTTAGCAGTTCCTATCATCTACAATTACTTTCATTTTTATATTTTAAGTACGAAAGAGCCTTATGGATTCCAGTATCTTTACAGATCACAAAGGTTTTGCCCCCTATTAAGTAAGCCTAACCCCTTCAGTATGTACCCCTCTGCTTGCTGGCTATTCACCTATTTTACCAGACAGTCTTCTGTTTAATTTGCTTAACAAAACCCATTATGAATAATTAAGAAAGAAATATGAAGTGTAGGTATTTTCTGGAGGGCTGGAAGGGTTGTGGTGTGGCCTTTGGTGTCCCTTCCTCTCTAGGATCTACCTGAGGTACACCAAGCTTGTACCTCATAAAACATCAAGACAAAACCATGGTTTTTCATGAGTATTCCTAACTATTGAATATTTGTTAAATCTAATGTTGAATTAAACTTTATAATATTTAGAAATGCCTAGACTTCCACAGTAGAGACATCAATGAGGATGTTGATACTCAAGTGAGGGATTAAAAAGGAAACAGAGCTGAAACCAAAACATTTAAGAACTGGAATTTTTGGTTTACCTATAAGGTTTCCAGCTAACATCACATTTAAGGAAAATCCTTTTCCATGTGTCCAGTTTCATATCTGTGCAGATGTATAAATAAAGCACAAAAAGATGTATAAATAATATTTCACTTACTGCAAGTAAGTATGTAAAATTAAAATGGAAACATTAGGATTAGGCAGATTACTATACACCACTAAGAACAAAACCAATATGCTATTTCTTCCTTGTTCTGCTATCTACATTGTAAGAAATCTGTTTTTTTATTGCTCTCTCTCCAACACTGACAAACAAAGACAAGGAGAGGGAGAATTACTTACCTAAGCATTAATTGGAAGGCATGAGTATTTGTTAGGTGATAGAAATTTTCCAGCTTTATGGCATTTGTCCCTCTCATCTCCATGGTCTAGTTCACTTGCCTTTGCACACACATACAAGGAGAAAGCACTTTCTGAAGTTCATTGTATTTCAGTTACCTGAACAAGTGTAGAAGAGCTCTCTGAGAAGGTGGTACTGTAGGGGTGTTTTCTGCAATAAGGCAAAGTAGAAAATGTGATTATAACCTCTGTGCTCTCAGTAGAGCTGAAGTAAGCAGCTTCATCAGTTGGACGCAGTGCTGTTGTAGAGACATTGTATTTTTTTTTTGTTGGTCTTGAGTGAAACACTAGTTACTCCCCAAGTACCAAAGTCAAGGTTTTCTAAACCAGCTAAGTTTGATACTGTGTTTACAGACTTATAGCAAAGTGCCTTGTAAAAATAATTACTAGTAAGAAAATCTAAGCAGCTTACAAAGAGTATTAGTACAGTTCTTACAGGGACACTAGATCATTGTAACTTTTTTGTGAGTTACAACTCACTTTTTGTGAGTTAGCAAGCCTTTCTTTTCACAATAGCTCCATTGGAACAAGTGAAAACATGCAATTTATTGTTTTGTTTTTCCTCTCCATTAACAGTGCAATGTTAGCATTACTTGTTACAAGGACACACTTTTGGTTTTATGTAGAGCTGAGGCATCATTTTATGGTATAGAGTATATGGGACAGATGATATAGGTTCTAGTACAGATGATTTAATGTATGTACTCAGATTTTACAGTACTTGCTTTGTTTTCACTCAAGATTTCAACTACTATATACTGAATAACATCATGGTGGTTGTGGCTGTTTGTACCTTTGAAATAGAGCTTAGAACTATGAGTCAAGAGAGGATGCTGAGTATGTGTATGGTGTGTGTGCAAATGAAATCTGAATTTGTCTCCAGGAAGTATTTTTATAGTATATTAAGATGATTTGGAGCTGTAGTTTTCTGATGGGATTTTTTCGTAGGACTTCAGCACTTCTCATTGGAAAGGATTTATGTTAAGTGCAAATACATTTCTGCATAGCTTCTATACTTTCCTTTTACTCTTTCTGTAAATGTAAAAATTTACCCAAACTGCAAACGAAACCATTATCTGTTTAATAGCTTTCTGCTAGTGTCCTCACAAAGGCATCTGGAGCTTTTGTTGCTAGAAGTTTGCAGTTGAACTCAGTTTTCTTCCTTTTGTAATGTTGTATCTTCACTGAAAAAAGAAAATCCAAACAAAAACCAACAACAAAAACCCCCATTTAAACCCCAGGGTCCTTGACTATTTGAATATTGTCCATAATAGATCTCCTTAAAAGTTACAAGCTTTCTTAACAATAGCAGATTTGACTCACTTGTGAAGAGTTAGAAGCATAATATCCTTACTCCTTGCATGTGCCAGAGCTTGTCAAACTGGTGTCAACATTGCTTTCCTTCTAATGGTGGGTCCAGTGCCATTTCCACCTCACAGTGCCCTCACAGAGGAAGTTGTGGCTCAGCTGAAGTAAAACGTTCCATCTGCCACTGGATAGCCTCTTGCATAAGCACATAATCAACTTACATTAAGAAACAAAGTAAGTCATTATCTCCTCTTATCAGAACACTTGGTCCATTTGAATTCAATGTACAGTGTATAATTGACCTGTTAGGAGCCATGTGTACTCGAAAAAAAACGAACAGATTAACTGGTAGGCTCACAATCTTGCTCTGCACTAGACCTACAGTAGTTATTTGCTTCCAGGGGTGTTCTTGTAGGATATGGTAACTGATATGGCTGCTGTGGCAAGGCTTCAGATGCAGTCATATTCTAAAAAGGAAAATAAATGTGAAAATATTTTCTGCTTTCCTTGATTTTAGTCATAACTGCTTATTTATAGGAAAAAATGTTGAGTTTCCTTTTCTGTTTGTGCTGTGTCTCCTATGATGATTCAAGTTGTGGTCTATGCCTGATATTCCCTCTATCTTTATTAAATGTGGTTGTATTTTATTTCTAAGGAATTGTCTAATGGCATGCCTCCTATAAGCAAGAAAGATTAATTGTTTCTAGATGGCAAAAGTAAATTACTTTCCCCTCCTGAAATTCTCTTACTTATGGATTGTTTGTTCTCATTTTTAGAGGAGGGGAAAAAAGGAAAGTATTAGGAAGTGGACAGAAATAACTCCTGTAAGACATTGTACTGCCAACCAGGGCACTGCCAAGGATTACTTATCTCATTTGTAGTAATGGCTCCTTGGGCTATCACCTGAAGTTTTATTTCTGGCACTATCCTTTTGGTGTCTTGCCCCATTTTTGTTGCCTATAGGACAGCCGATCCTGCCTGTAGGATACGTGTCCTGAAGAGTGCCTCATGTTGTCAAAACACATTTGGAAATGTGGATTTTACAAAACTGGTCACGCGCTCTTCTGCAGAAATCAAACATGCCTCATTCATTAACAGTCTGTATTTCTGTCTATGGGTGACGTAGGATTTCTAGAATCTTGTCATTTTACTGCATTTTGGGGGGAACAAAGAAGTTGGTCTAGAACAAGGATTTCTGATTTGATTTAGGGATTGCCTTTGGCTTTCAGCATTTTTAAAGGTTTAAGGTAAAGAATTACCTAATAGAATAAATGTCATGAACGGTTAGGCTTTTTTTTACAAAAACAGCCTGAAACAGACTTTTGTTTACAAACACAGTTGGGACTGAAATTGGCCAGGTAATCAATGACCTCATGTTAGCCAGTTTAGAGAGAGCATAGAATTGCCTTTCCTAAAATCACTGAATTCTAAGCATTTGTCTTTCAGTTTATGCAACCAGCTGATACCTGGAAGTTATTTGATCTAAACCTCTGCTCAGAATATGGGCAGTTTTATGGTTCATTGAACTTTGGAGTCAGTCAAATCTGATTCACACTTCCGTATTTGTAGATAGTATCAAATGATTACAAAGTATAGAGCTGCTGTGTACTTTTGAAAGAAGCAATATTTGGCATATATGTTCCAGTATAATAACAGCATTGGATATTCACTTTATAATTCTTATTTCCTCCACACTAATGTAAAAAAAAACCACCACAGTATGACAAGCTAGTTTAATAGTCCCCATTCTTTTTCCCAGCCTAATTTTGCAGCAACTGAGAGTTTTCACTTTGGGGTTTTTTTTCACTTGGACTGATTACAGGAATTTCTAGTCCAACAGGAAAAGACACATGAGGGGGCATGCTGTTTTCTGGGAATTAGTTTTATTAAGCATGAAAGCTGAAACTTTAAAAGAGCATTTGTCTATTGGACTGTTTTCAAAAAGAGCACTAGGGAAAATCTATTAAAAATATTTCCTTTGCTGTTGTAGTATCTCCATTTCTTAAGTATGTGTATTCATTTGAAACAAAATAATTGTTAGCAAATATGCTTTTTATGATTATTTAGCTATTTCACTTTGCAGGTTCTGCCTGTCATACACAGCAGATCAAAATAGATAATCCTGATGATTCTGGTTCAGTACTTTTTTGATACTTTTTCAGATACTTGAAGTAATATCTCTCAGGTGTTATTCTTCTATTATAAAGGTGAATTATTAATTTTTTGGGTTTTTCCTCTAAGATAATCTGTCATACAGGCTATCCAAGAGCTGGCTTTATTCAGCTTGGTTTCTGAAGGAGCTGTAGGGCCTGTGATGCCCTTAGGTATATGTATGCTTTTTCAAATTTGCTAAATGGAAGTCTTTCCAGCCAGCTTGTACTGGGAGCTTATTTCTGTTTGCATTTCCCAAAATGTGGGGTACAGAGACTCCTTTTACTGAGAAGAAAATTTATTTACGTTTTTTTCTTGTCTTTTTTCTTTTGCTCATCATTGAAAAGCAAAGGAATGGCAGATCAGCCTTTGAAGTCTGAGAAACATTTCTTCAGGAAGATTATTCGAGATATTAGTTGATGTTGTGGAGTATGTTTGTCTAGGAGGAAAAAAATGGTGATTTTTCTTAGATTCTAGAGTCCTGAGGTAGTTTTATGGCAAAAAGCAACTATCCCATCACAAGTTGTTTTTAGGGGATGATGTATTGTAACTATTCGCCTCCATCCCTTCCTACATCAAAGAAGTCACAGCAGTAAATCAAAGCCTAAAAGTCAGTGACTTCTCTTAGGTTTTTATGTATGCTTTTGCTGCTGTGTAGTAACCAGCAGCACCAAAAGGTTGTTAAACCTCTTCTCTGTATCACTGAATGACAGACATGTGGAGGTTGAGATTACACTTATCTCATCCCAGACAAACCTGCATAACCTCCTTTGCCTTTATTATCACAATCATTGCAAGTCAGAATATATTATCTCAACCTACAGTACAGAAGTACAGTTCTAGACTTGATAGAAAAATCTTTCTTTACAAATCCCTTTCCTTTTCTGCATGAAGGACACAGAGCAGTTTTGATATATTGAAGTGCAGTGTGGACATTTTGTCTTCCACATATAAATAAAAGGAGGTGTATGCATCACTGAAAGCTTAAAATAACATCTCCCTTATTGTATAATTATACTGATAAAAGTCTCATAGTAACATTTTAAAGTGGGAAGTAGCTATAGTTTTGCTAAAATAACAATTTGAACCACCTTTGCTTCTGACCAAGATGGTCTTGCATATTGTGCTTAGTATACTGGAGCTTGACTTAGATGTGTTGGGTGTACTGTGTTGGCAATACTTTGAGTTCTCTGGCTATTATTAATGCTGTAATTAGTAGTATTTTATAGGTATGAAATGTTTACTCAGGGTGGCTGTTCATTGTAGATCAACTTGTAACTTACAGCTGATTGACTATTTGTTGAGAAAGTGTTTTTTTTAAATGTTCCTCACCTTTGCTGTATCACAAATTTCCTCTGAATTATTAATGATATCCTGGTTTAAAATTCACCCTGTCTCCACTGAACTGTTTAAGATGATAAAAACTGAAAGTCTGTCCTTGAGTTCTGGTGTCCTGCTTGTTCAGGGATTAGTTAGATACTGGAGTTGCTCTGACTTCAGTTCCCAAAGTGTTTAGTTATAAACCTTCATTTTCACTGTTTCAAATGCTAAGCATTCACTATTTTGATTTGTCAAGTTTGTGATTTAATTACTTGTATAACAGATAGTCTGGACTTTCTAGTTAGGTTTTTTTTTAACTAGCAATTGGCAACTAGCTTCTAACTAAGCAGTCAATATTGTAATGAATTTTTACATGTTATATATATCTTATTCTATATGTGACTATATATGACAAAAGAAATAGCTCTAATGTAAAATTATTTTTTATTAATATCTAACTTCTAAAACACAGCTAATAGCAAATGCTAGTAAAGTTTATTTTTTGTAAATATTTGACTGATTACTGTAGAATTTCTTGAAGTCTTTTGATGTTTGTAAAAGTACAGCGTTGTGAAATGTTTATTGTACTTCAGATTGTTCAGTTGCAAGTCTTTAAATCCATTCTTTGAGAGTAAAAGTAAATATTAAAGAGTTCACTGCATCAAAAGAGTTGTAAAGTAATGTTTAATCTTAGTGGAATTCACATTCCTTAAGTGCAGTGAAAACAAAAGGGGTTCTAAAATCTTGTGGCTATTGGTGTCATAAAGTGCTTATGCATCATAAGTAGGTTTACTCATACTCCTGATGTGAACACTCAAAGCTACTGAATGTCCTTTGTGTCATTTTATAAGTTTAAAATTTTTGTCTTTCATCTATGTAGACTTTATCTGAAGTCAGATTTATGATCCTGATGCCTGCTAATTTTGGGAAAATTTAAAAGATCTTCACTATTATGCATGAGGATGAATGTGGCATTTCATCAGTAACACCTATGTGTTAGGAGGTAAAATTGTAAAATAGTTTGTGACCTCTTACCTGAATCAACTTATGTTTTTTCCCCTGAAGTACTTCAACATGTGGCATTGCTTTGCAATATAGGTAGAAGTAATAGCCTAAAATTGTATATTCCTTGAATATAAAAGTGAGCTGTACTTGAACACTGTTGTATATGTAAGAGTTAGAAGTACATTGAAAGTGTTTGATATAGCTCCAAATAAATGTTTCATTAACCTTATAGCCATCTGTAATTAGGGTCCTTCCTTCTATCAAAGTGTCTGTGTGTTCATCAAGCTGAACTTGCATAACATCAGATTTGGTGTTGATGTGCAACAAAAAGCGTGGAAATGAAGGAACAGGATCAGAGTATCACCTGACTCCCTGGGTCAGGGTGGTGGCAGCAGTCTGATTAAATGGTGGCTGCAGTGCTCCTGCAGTTCCAGGTGTGGTTCTGTTGGAGCAGTGATCCTGTAGAAGGGTGGAGTTTTCCTCTGGAAGTCCTGTGGTGGTGTAGATGGGCCTGATCTTGTTTTGGGAATCCAGTGGAGAAGACAGCTGCCCCTCTGGCAATCCAGGGGGAAAAGGTTGCTCTCTTGTTCCAAATCTGCGATTGTATCCAGGAAGGAATGCTTGGCTTCTCCCCCTGGGCATCTCACAATGAGATTATGTAATTTTATCAGTCATGCAGTGACACTCAATGGTCCATTAACAGAAGATATCTCCTGGAAGGAGGATTGGTTTGTGGAAGAGATTAAGAGAACTGCCCAATTAACAGAAGATAACTGCCCCACCTCTAACAGATGGCAAATAGAATACATATCTTACAACCCAGGACAGCTGTCATAATCATAATATAATACAAGATCTTCTGTCTACTAGAATCATAGCTTCACTAGCTCTATATCCATTTAGGAATGAAAATAATTTTGAAGTCTAACAGGCACTGACCATTAAGGTAGTGAGTAGTTGCTACTTGGCAGTGAGCATGTTTTACAGATTTAAATGTGATGACAAAGGTTAACAATGGGAGGAGGTGTTTTCTTGACATCAAAACTACATTATATTTTTGTAGTAAAAATAGGAGTAGAGGTCTGCTGCTCAGCTGTGTGTCAGTAGAATGCAGAGTGCAATGATTAACTATCCTTTTTATTTTTTCATCCACAGTTTGCTGGTCTTTAAATTGTTGAAGTAAACATGTAGATGAGGCATTTTCACAGCCCTTTTACTGAGTATAAAGAAGAATGCAGAAGGGTTTTAGCAAACAAAAGGGGAAGGGTCAAATATATGGTAAAATATGTGGACTATATTTAATTATCTTTGTCATGGAATATATTTTAATTATCTTTGTCATGGAATTCAGATGGGAAATTTGACCCCTCCCCCTTTTGTTTGGTAAAATCCTAGTGGAAGGTGGTGTCTCTCTGGCTAGTTCTGACCATGTCTGATGGTAATTTACTGTTCTAGATATAAAGCATATTTTTAGGGTACAATTTCTTTTTGAATCATCTGAAGCTCCTGTAAGAATACCGTTTAGGAATGGATTTCATTGCATCTGATCTTGTAAATCTTGCTGATGCATACCATCTCCATATGCATTATGTTGTTCCTTGGAAAAAAATCAAAACAGGTATTCTTGCTTGATTTTTCTTAATAACTTAGTTACTTAATAATTAAAAATGTTAATTTAAAAGAAAGAACTGGTGTGGCATATCTGTAGGTTTATTACTTATTTTTGAATGAATGAAAGCAATCTGCTGCTTCCTTCCCTCCATCATCCTGTTTCTTTAGAATCTGTAAATATGATGTAAAAAAAATTAACATGTTCTGCCCTGAAAATTTGATTGCTTTAGATTCTTTTTCTTGTTGGATTACTGCAAACAGAAGGAACTATTGGCAACAAAGAGTAAAAGAAAAAAATCTGCATTCTGAAGTATCTATACAACTCTCTTGAAAACATCTTTGTGGATACTCTGAGTGACTGGCACTGCATATAGAACTTAGTGGCCTTCACTTGCCTTAAAAAAATGAAATTGCTCTTCTTTTACGGCTTTTCTTGGCACCTAAGGAAGCTGTAAATTTCCTCTGCAAAGCTTAATTTCAGATGTTTGTCTGGAACTACTTAGAAATAAACTTGATTTTTAATTAATTTAAGTACTAAGGCTGTCAAATATCCTGTGTCTTACGTGACACTTTGCCTTCTAGTTTCTCTTACCACTGCACTTTGTAGTGTAGTTTTTTTCTCATTTGCCTTTCTAATTGCAAGTGAGACCCTTGAAAGGATTTCCATGTAGAGGCAGTCCTTGAGCGGACCTGGGCAGAGGAGCAGGAAGCACACAGTGTCCCTGTCCCACTGGCAGCAAGGGTAAAAATGTGTCAAAACTGGTACATTGACAGGAAGGAAAAGTGCAGGAAAAAAGCATTTTTCCTGATGCCCAGTAACTCATGTACATCACAGATCTCCTTTCTTAGCATTATTGAAGTGATTCCATGAAACAAGATGAAGATTGTATATTAGGATGGAATAGGAGACTTCTGTCTCTCTCACTTTTATTGTTACTTTCCATGGAAAGAAACAGGGAAACTACAGATTCACCTGCAGAGAAAGCACAGGCATCAGAAATAGCTATACCTAACCAGCCAATATGTCAGCAGCATTTGGAAATTAAATTGACTGCTTAGAAAAAAATCTGTCTTTGAGTAGCTGAGGTGAGTTTTTATGTATGTGAAACAAAGAATTATTGTAACCCTTTTTAGGAGGAACACAGATCACTGGCTTTGTCATCCAGGAGGTCAAATTATTCACCCATTCAAAGTACAGAGTATGGGGAATTTAGATAAAAATTATGTTCCAAACTGGAAATCAGAAAGGAGAATTAGACTGTCTTCAGAGTGCTATATTGCAGTGTCCCAGTGCCAGCTCATGTGACACAACTGGAATATAGTTTTATGAGGATAGCTTCAGAAATGTTTTACTCTAAGTATGATGCTCAAGGAGACATGAACTGGAAGGCTGAAATAAAATTTTTATTAGGGACACACATAGAAATGTTAGGTGTTTTACGGAAACTGGAATGTTTTCTGTTGTGACAATGTCTGTTCTAACAGATGTGATTTACAGAACTTTGCCTCATTTTGTCATCATACTTTTCCATTTCCTCTTCAAAAATGTCACAAAAACTTATTTCAGCCTATTACTAAAATCCATTTCCCCTTCTGTCTGCATACACAAGACCCTTGCAGGAGGTGGAAAGAAAGATCAGAAAACCAGGATGCACCAAGTAGTGGAGAATATGGCTTGGTTGGGAAACTTGTGGGCCTGGCACCATTTTCTGTAGTAAAGAAGTACCTGCCTATGCTTCTAATCACATCTTCTCCCTGAGAGTCATAAATAAAATAATATATTTGAAGTTAAAGAATGTTAATATCTTATTTCTTTTTCCTCTGCATAAACTTAGGTCCAATATTCTGTGACTTGTAGGCAATTGATTGGCGAGAGTTTTAATTTCAAATGTTATTTCTGACAAAAATCCTCATCCAAGGTTTTAAAATTCATTTGCTCAACTTAAATAATATTCTGTGGCAACAGATGCTATTTTGGGTGACCCATAGGAAATGTGTTAATTAGTTATAGAAGTTTCTGGGAGAGAGTTGTTCTGGGTTTTTTTTTTTGTTTGGTTGGGTTTTTGGGCGTTTCTTTTTGTGGTTGCATCTGAAGAGCTGCATTTCGGTGTTCCATTAAATTAGTTATTTAGTGGCAAATGTCCATGACTTGTAAGTGAATGAAATAATTTCCCTTCTGTTTACAATGTCTCATATTGAGGTAGTCCTTTTTCCAAATATAAAACCTGATAGGGTATTTATCAGATCATTATAATGGTTCTTTTATCTGCGCTACTCTATATTCATGCAAAACATATTGTGAACAGCTTTCAACGTTATACTCTTCATTCTGAGCTTGGCAAATTCATAGGAAGGGGTGGTATAATGCTGTGCACAAAATATAGAGCTTAAGTGCTCTCTCTATAGGTGTTTGTGAGTTGGCCTATCATTTGAAATTTAATTGAGATCCTTTAAATGGGTGAGAATTTCACCCTTTATCTCCACAAATACATACATACAAATTAGAGATTTTTTTTTTGCAAAAGTGGACTACTTAAAACTTAATCTATTTTACTGGTTAGCAACTTTAGGAAATGTAGATTATTTAAAATTATTATTTCTTTAGTTGGATTTTTGTTATCTATAGATCAAATCTACCCTTAAAAGGACTGGATTAGGAAAGATGTGTACTTTTCAATCTGTACTCTGTGCCATTGTTTGTGAAAGAAGATGGCTGCACCTATTCCTGCAGAAGGTGTCAAGTGTAAAAGAGCAGGTACTCAGAATTTCTGACAAAGATGAGATTACATGGTCTCATGGCTTGGTAAATACTGCATGATGAGGATAGTTTCCTTACAGTATTCAAAAGGAAAACAATTTTTTTTTTCTCTTCACTTTAGTGAATTACAGCTTTGAGATATTGAAGTTGTTACTCTTCACTGAATGAAAAATTGGAAACTGAGAGCCTTTAGTGCAGAGCTGTTGTAATGCGTGAATGTTTTTTCACACTGTGCACTATCAGTTCTTCCTGGAGATTCTGAGTGATAATGGCTTGGAAGTATCTGTTATCCTAAAACTCCAAAGTGGTTGAGCAGCTGTGTGTTCAGTGTGCAGCTTTAACAGTGGTGCTAATTGCTTAATTGACATCAAATATTCGTGATTCAGTAAAACACCAGGCTGTTAGGAACGCCTGCCTCTATTGGTGTCAAGTACTTCTGTGTGGAGGAAAGGAGTCACAGCCTGGATGAGCAAGGCTATAGCTGATGCTTAGAATTTGTTGCTGTCAAATCTGTGCTTAGAGTGCACTATTCCTTTTAATCAAAAAGCCTTTAGAAAACAGTAGAAGAGAATACTGTTCAATGAAATGTACTTTGAGCTTGGCCAGGGCAGATTGATTGAGTTTTTAGCTATACTTATTGCATATTAACTTATTTGAATAGTGTTTGTATTTATGTTATTTGGAGAGAAAATAAAATACTGAAGATTGTTGCTGTTAATTATACCTGAGTTAATAGTTCAGGTGGAGAGTCAGGAAGTGTCACTCAGTGTTTCCACTGATTTCAAAATCATATGTTTAATCTCTTTACTAAAAATAGGGGGAAAGACTTGGGATCTTTCAAAGTCAAGTTACTTTTCCAGCAACTACCACTAGCATCTTCCTATCATCTTTTTGCTGTCACCCATTGAATACCAAGCCCATTGTCTTTTCAGGCAATACATTTGTTTAAATGAAATCTAGATAAAAATTACTGAAACTAGCATGAAGATGAATCTCAAGCTAGTTTCAGTTTGATTTTTCTAAATCAGAAAAAAATAAGCTGCAGAAATACTTAAACTCTTAAGGTAGAAATCCTGTTAACTGTTTCTGTCTCTGTGCCTTTGTCTTTTGCTGGTCTTTGCTTTCATGGTTGCTGACACTGCTTGAAAGAGTGAAAGCTATGTAACATTTCATTGATGTGCCACTAAAACTAGGTCTCAGTACATTGAGCTTTATACTATAAATAGAAGCAGATAATGCTAAGGTATATTTATGGTTTCTTGGGCGTATTCTTAATGGGCTTAAGCAGTGGAACTTAAAAAAGAAGTTAATGTAGTTTGTAGTTTGTTCTTCTGGCGGTGGCATCAGACTACTTTTTTCAGTGACTCTGGTGACATTCTCTAAGTTGTAATGCCAGAACACTAAAAACTGTCAGATCAGGGTGTTTGGCTTTGGAGGTTGGCATTACAGGACATTCAGTTGCTGTAGTTTGATTTCTCTATGTGGCCCATGTCCTGGCTTCAAGTGCTGTTTTTCTAAAGGTATCTTTTTCTGCTTCACACAAGTCTTGCCATATTGAGCAGTGCATCTGATTTTGTGTATTGCAGTTCTGCTTCACTGGCAAAGAGAGCCTTACTCTCCCATGCTTAGTTTTTTACACTTGTACTAGGTGTGGTCTTGGAAGTTTAAAGTTGTTGAATTAGGTTGGTAAAGTGCATTTATTTTCTGTAACATATTAAGATAGTGAAATAGAAAAAATGTTCTGTGCTAGCAGATAATTTAAGTTAGATATGGTTTTATACATTTGTGGTAAATTTATCAATAATCTGTGATAAAACCAGATGAAATTAAGCTAATAAAGAGATTGTCTTTTATTTTATATTGATGCTTAAAGTAATGCCTTGCTTTAGGGACACAAACTCCAGAGCTGTTGGCTTCCTTAGTGTTGACACAGTACTCCAGGGCTATCAGACCTGTAAATACTGACAGTAATGGCAGGAGGGTGCTGTTTAGAGCTCCATCTTCCCAGGTCCATAGGTAATTTTGGAGGCCTGTTTTAACCGAGTCATGATGAAGACTCAATGTATGCGGTGAAACTTTAAAAAGTGCTTTTTTGAGCTAAGAGTGTTGTCATGCTGTTTGGACTGATTCATAATAATTGTGAGATAAATTTTCAATCTGGGCCTCTGTAGAGGAAAGCAGAAGCTGAGGGATTTCTTCTTGGTTTTTGAAGTATATGTGGCATTCCCATTAGCAGTTTAGGTAATCATCTCTGTACTTAGGCACTTCACTTATCAGGAGTGATCTTTGTGCTGTGTTTATGTCTAGCATGTCCTTCCTAATGAAAAAATGTACAATTTGATGTATTTTACAGGAATATCTCACATTCCCTTATATTTCTAGGAGTATTAAGTGATGCAAGTGTCAGTAGATAATTTCTGTGCATTGTACATTTAGTGCACTGACAAGATAAAAAAAGGACTGTGTACAGATAAAATGGTAAAGATACCATGTTTTGTTATTGCCATAGAAGTAAGGTGGAATATAGAAACATTGACATGCTTTACTTCCTCCCAAAATGCTTTGGCTTGCTCAAAGCATGTTATCTGGCCTTCAGGAATGGGCTGAATGACACTTGACTTTTGACAAGTCCACTTGGTGGTAAGGGAGAAGTTGTCTGACGGGAAAATCAATGCAATTTTTATACTGACCCACGTCCTAGTTTTGAGCCTGTGCTAGCTGTGGCATGGGAGAAATGTGTGTGCACTCCCACTGAGCTAGGGGCAGTTACAGGGCTTAGCACAAGTCCTGCCTGGGCTATTGGTATGTCTTAGGAGGGGCTGTCATCTTTACTTCCTTTGTGAACAGCTTCATATAATGTATTAAGTGACTCTTTCAAGTTACTGGAAGTTGAATAACACATAAGAAAGAAGTGGGGTTTACTTTTGGCTTTAATTTTATGCCTAGTATTGAAATTTGTCCTTTGGTGTCTTCTGAACATAATGCCTTCATTTTTCTGTTGTGTAAGAATCAAGTAATGATTTTGGGTCCTTTGTGTCTGCTTCTAGTATCTACTTCTGGGATGGCAGAAGTTACTTTTCTTTAATCCTTCTACTTCACTTTACTTGATGACTTCTACTCAGCTATTTTGTGGTTAATAGTCTGTGTCCAATAGGTTTTCTTTTTATATTTTTGATGTTCTCTCCAACCTCGAGAAAGTCATGCACATCACAGAGATAATTGTTTTATTAGCTTAACTGCTCCAAACCTGCAGAGTATTGCAAGATTTTATATGTCTATTCCCAATAAATTATGTAGAAAATGATCTTTGGCTGTGTTGCACTTAAGGGCAGTGAAAAAATCACAGATGTGAATTGATGAAAAAAATGTTAGGGTGAATGTTCAAGTTTGAGAACTAAATTTTGTTTTAGGCTTAATGGCCAAGTGCGTACTAGTAAAGTAAATGGACCTCTTGACATGAAGACTAGCTAGAAAAGAAGGAACCTTGTCTGTATGACTAAACTCTGTCAAGAACTGCACAGGAGCATCCAGCTGCTGCGGAGAATGATGCCTTGGCTGTGTAAACTACCAAAGTCACACTGTTTGTTTGGGGTTAGTTTGCTCAGTGTCAGTCTGACAGGTCACCTCTAGAGGCAGACAAGCACCGGTGCCCAGGAGCACTTTCAGGACGTATTTAATGTACTAAGTACCATGTAGCTGTTGAGGTTGCAGAAAAGAAGCTTCTCTCTAATATGCTTAATGAAATAATGTGTAAATGCCTCAGTGCAACATAGAGCAGAGGTTTTGAGCTTAATTTATGACATATTTAAATTACTCCAGATTTTACCATATGATGGATGATGTTAAAGTTGCTGATGCCAGGGCTTCTCCAAGTGTTAGGGATGTGTTCTGTGCTTCAAAAATGTTTTTCATAAGGTAGGTGTGAATTAGACTGTTGACTAAGGGATGGTAGTTTTACAATCTATGTCCTCAAAAAATTTACTTCTAAATTTTAAAAATTGGTTATTTTGGTTTTGTGTAAGTACTTTTTTTACAGTTAATAGAACACAGAAATAGTAATTTTGGGGAAGCTGTAGGTGCAGTAGAGTTGGATGCGAATGTGAAAATTTGGCACACCTACTTTTTTTTCCTACAGCTTTCATAGAAGAGGAAGTGCTCTGAGTTGACAAGCTGAGGTCTTTTCCTGGCAACTTAAGAGTATCTAAGCTTGTTCATGTGTGGAGAAATGATTACTACTAGTATTTCAGGAGAACAGTTTCACTTTGCTGCAAATGAAATTCTGAGCTATGGCTGGCTAGTCTCAAAAATGTGAAGAATTTGTCATATATTAAAATATTTTGATTAACACAGATTTTTATTAGTGGTGAAAGAGTAAAAAATGTATAAATACTAAGTACCTAATTTGACTGAGGGTCTTAAACAATTCACCCTTTTTTCAGTTATAAACAGAGTCAGAACAGTGATTTTCATGGATGCTCTTTCACTGCATTGTGGGACAGTGAAGTGCAGTTAAGGCAGAGTTTTGACATTTGACTTGGCTTTGGGTCTTCTGGTGATCTTGAGCTGATACAGAAAAGTGTGAGGGGTCATGTGCTGCTGGCTGTGTATGTGTAGAGGGTCAGGCATGTGATTAGTTTCAATGTGTGACTCATGTTACTGCAGAAATCCTGAGTGAACTGACACAGTAACTCTTTGTTTCTCCCCTAGTGTGCTGGAGAAGAGAATTGGGTGGACAGTCGGACTATTTATGTTGGGCATCGTGAGCCACCTCCAGGCGCTGAAGCATACATTCCACAGAGGTTTCCAGATAATAGAATAGTCTCATCAAAGGTACCAATATTTTCTTTCATTCATTTAGATAAATCAGCTGAAGTTATTATTTCTGTTTATTTTTTTCAAGATTTTTCCTAGGCTTCCTGTATATTTTTCCTTTCCACAACCAGCAAAGGTAAAATGAAGATGTCTCAGATTTCTTCTGGAAAACCTAATTGCTAATTTGTCTCTAAAATGAATAGAAATAGAATAATTTCTCCCATGTTTACTGTAGTACCTAGTATAGTACAGTCTTTGTTGAAAAGCTCATTTTCAACAAAGAAAAACAACAATTTTCATTTGAGGCAATCCTGGAGTAAATAAAATCTTCCTAAAGAAAGACTGCATCCTTTGTACTCAAAAGCAATACCTCAAAGTACTAGAAATAATTTAATTTGTTGAGCACTTAGATTCATCATACTCTCTCTACCGTGTCGTTCCTTTCAAAAGCTCCTAATGTTCCTATGGGATTTTGTCAACAGTCTTCTTCATTCACATGAAAGTGCATCATACTTAAAGTCTTGGCAGTGTAATACATTTGTGCTGTTTAGAAATCTTCTAGTTGTCCCTTACCTCAATTAGTAAGTTTTAACTTCCATAAGCTCCAGCAGCTTTTTGTGAGCAGTTGGCATGTTGGTGCTTTCCAGCTGGCTTTCTTTAGCCAAAGGTTTTTACTGCAGCGGCATAGAAATTATAGAAATTTGAATGCTTGCAGGTGATGTATGGCTAACAACTCAAGAACTCCCAAGTTTGCAATATACTTAGATTTTAATCTTCATGAGCTCACACCTTCAGCTAATACAAAATAATCAAAATTATATCTCCATTACTCAGAATTTGTTTTTGAGTAGTGTCTCAAATCCTCAGCAGTTTTCAGAACCTTGGTAGCATTGTGATTTCAAGGAACTGAATGATTACCGTTGTGGACCTGAACACTTGCCAGCCATTAACATCATGAAAGCCAGACTTTTCACAAATGGTGTGTCAGTTCTCATGTGAGATTTTCTATTTGCTACCTTCTTACCATACTTCATTCAAAGAAAGTGTACTAAGCAGAGTGTAGTATTTAGGCATCTTTAGATAGAATGCTTGAATGCTAAGGCAGATGAAGTACAGTCAGACTGGTACAGTGGCAAATCCTGTGCTCCACACATTGGTTTGTATTGTCTTTTGAATTATGGTAGAGTAAACACACTTAATGCAAATTTTTGTATTCCTGTGATATTTTTTAAATTGCATTTGAGATGTAGGTAAATAAAGCCATTGAAGTTACTGCTGATAGTTGTATTGAAATAAAAACATCCTGTTCAACTATGTTTTGACATATTAAGTTAGTGGAAGTAACAAGTTGCTTTGCTTTGCAGAGTGAGATTTTTAAAGTATGACTTAAACATGTGTTGAACTAAGGAATCCTTGCCAACAATTAGTGAACATATATGACTTCAACCAGTTCAGGCCAGAGACTTTACTATATTTTTATTTGGATTTACAGCATATTCAGTTAAATATTTAAATGTTAAACTATTTAGCTGTGAACTGTATCTGTAAATAACCTTTCATAAACAAAAAGTATTAGTGGAAGTACATTTTATATATACAAGATGTTTCTCAAATTTTCTGTTTATTGATTAAACTGGCCTCATTTAAAAAATAAAATGTAGGTTGTCTTTGTGGAAGTAAATACAGTGGTGATATTTCAGGAGGGAACAGGATTCATGTAAATGCTTTGTAATATTGAAGAGTTCCTCAGACTGCTGAAAGCTGTTTGATGAAAGCTGTTGCCTGTATATGAGTCCTTCCTGTGCTGTCCCTTTCAAGTGAACTCTGTTATTCCCACGCTCCATCCCAGACAAGCTGAATAAGGCACTGTTGTGGCTTGACTAGCATTCATTCTGGTTCTGTGAGCTGCTTCCTCTTCCTCTTTCACCTGTCCTTGTCCCTTGCTTATGAACCCTCAGAGGGGGCACCTCTTACAGTGTGGGGAATCCAGACATTACATTTCTATTAAATGCTCAAATGTGCAAAATTAAGATGACAAATCCATAATTGTTAGAGTAAAGGTACATGCTCACAAGCACACTGTATAGCGTTACCTCAACCATGAAGGATACTTCCTTCCCCTTTCATCAGCAAGAAAGACAGTAACTTTCAGCTGGGCTTTTATAGGTGTTTAGTGCTTATGTAAGAAGGTCTGTGATTGCTCTTCAAGGATGAGAAACTCTAAACTTCCAAGTACAGACTTTACCAATTTAAGACAAGCTGAGTTTCTAAAAAGGATAGTTGAAAAGCATGAGGAAATGGCATCAATTTGTCTGTCTGTATGCTGCTTTACTAAAAATGTCATGTCATAATGCCCTGAAAAAGACATCACCTTCAGTAGTGTGAACCTTAGACTTTACTGGTCCTTCCAAAGGTACACTTTGCTATGCTTCACCAGAGGCTTCCTGGTGTCAGCAAGGTAATGCTTTGATTCAAGTGCAGAGGGATAGTTCATGTACATTGCAGTGTCACTGTGGAATGTGGTTAATGCTCTGTCTGCCTAATGATACATTCCTGATGATGGAAAATGATACAGGGAAGACCTTGCCTAGACAAAAGCGTTCTACTGGTTTGATGTGTTAATTCAATTGCGATATTAACAATGTATTGCAAAAGGTGTATGCTGAAGTAGTAAAAGACAAAAACTCATGTCTTTTGCATTGTGCATGCTGTTCCTTTTACCTTCTACAGACAGTGACCTTTATAACATGTATCCTTTTGTTGATTTAACTTTCAGCTGCTTCAGCTGCCTTGGGTGCTGGCCTTTGAAGTGGCTGTTACGTACCCTTGATTGAATTTGTCACATGACAGTGCTGCAGTGTGGAAAAATATCAGCTAGTAGAAAAATTCCAATGTTTCAAATGTAGAAGAAAGAAAGTAATTGAATTTGCAGGGAGGTGGCTTGCCTTTTTCTGAAAAAAATTATTCACATTTTGATACTATTTACTTTTTGGTGAATTTACAAATTAAATGGAAACTAAGTTAAACTAGGGAGCCCTAGCAGCTACCAAAACTTGGTGTGAAACAACCTATTTTCCGTCTGAAACATGATTTTACTTTTTGAAAAACAAAATGATAAATTATAAAAGTTTTAGTACAAAACTTCCTTAAGGTTCAGGCTTCAGGTTATTGTGCTGAGAATATGATTGTGTATTTAGTGGTCTAATTTCTTCTCTGTGAATCCCTTCAATACCTTTTAAGCCCATGTGAATTCTCAGAATGAAGAACAGTTCAACTGTAGAAATGTTTGCCAAAAGAAACTATGAGCCTTCATTTTCAAACTTCCTGCTAATTTGAGTTAGTAATTTTCAGATTCAAGGATTTGGATTACAGTTATCCCCTGTTTATAATCTTGTTTCTCTTGGTGGTCTTCCACCATATTTCCTTTCCAGGAGGAAGAGCCTGAGCCTGTTCAATAACTGTTTATGTAAAAGCTACTCCACTGATTTGGTCTGTCCCTTTTCCCAAACCAGTAGAATCACACACAGACCATTCAGTACATAACAAACTATGGATTTATGTAGTGACATGATGATTTTTTTAGCTTCTTATTAATTTAACATTTTTCAATATCCAAATTCCCTTTTCCTGAAGTTAATCTAATACTTTTCTAGAATTGCTATGCTTCAAGGAGCTAATTTGTTGACAAAGTAGGGATTTGCATTTCTTGTTCTACTGGAAACAATGAATTGAAGACTGATTGAATGCGTACATTTCTCTTGAACAGAGGGAAAAATTGTATTGAAAATAACATCTTTTCTGAACCAACAATATGGAGTTCAGAAGAACATGTTTAATTATAGCTGCTTATCACTTTTGGAAAAAAACCCACCAACCCCCTCCAAAAAAAAAAACCAAACCCATAAAGGAAGGACCACAAGAAAGAGCCAAAGATTTAAAAAAATCCTGGATAGGAGTAACCTGTTTAATGAGAGCCAAGAGAACTTTCTGTGTGTCAGAGACATCTGGCAAAATTAGAAATTCCATGAAGTTTAGGTAAGAGAACAGATTTCCCCCCATACCGCCCATAGAGCAGTTGGGTTAAGGAGACTTACAAAGGCTTTTACTCTTCATTTCAGTCTGTGGATAATCAACACACAGTATTTTGCCTCGGTGGTCCTGTCCAGCTGCAGACTTTTACTGTCATAATTTAATAAAGAGAAATTTTACAGCTACAGAACCCACTTATGCCTGGGTCACCAACAGAGCTGGAGGCAGGAGGGCTTAAGTTCCTGGAAGATGATACTGAAGAGTAGTGGGATATGACTCTTGCATGAAATGCAAGATTGACTCTACAATGTATGCAGAACTATTACTTGGAGAATTTGCCCTAAAGTGATGTCGCTCTAATTAAATTATACATGAAATTACAAAGTGCTCATTTGTGCTGTAGCTTTATTTCCTGTTCTTCCTTATAGAAAAGCAATCAGTTGAACTCAGGTGGGACACCTGGACCACTGTTATTTCCTACTTTGTAATGCTGTATGATGTATTCATGGATCAGAAGTGATACTGGTATTGCTGCACAAATAATACAGTCTTCAGTTGTCTGTCTGTTTCTTGAGGACTTTTCATTAAATACTGATCCAAACATTGATTTCTGTGATAGTGCCCTGAGACAATAATGCTGTGTTTTGGGAATCCTATACATTGCAAGGCAAAACTTAGCTACCTTCAGTGCTAATCTGATTGAGATGACTCACAATTAATCACAGTGACTAATAGTTTAATCAAGTTAAGTAATTCTGACATGTTTCAGCAGATGATGTTGAAATATTCCTTTCTTTCAGCAGAAATTCATGCCCTTGTACTGTACCTCTTCCCTGCAGCACTTACTCGTAAAAACACACAAAGACTGGGTCTGGTATGATTTTTCATTTTGTTGCCACATTTAGAACAAATATTAGTACTTATTGAAGCTTAAGGAAATACTAAACCACCTCTATCAAGGTGAGCCACTCGAACCCAGCAGAAACCTAGACTGTCCCACACTTTCCAAGGTGCTGCTTTGTAACTGGAAGCCTTTGTCTGCCCTCTCTAGGGCCATGACGTAGCAGTTTCAAAATGGGGAGTTCAAACACAGCCCTGAGCAATATTTGAAAGCCAGAAGAGTGTCCAAAACCCACAGTGGAATGAGGCACGGTCATGTGTTTATGAAGCCAATAAATGATTGTGTAGCATACCCTGGGGGGGCAGAGAGGGTGGGTAGGCAGAGATGTGTATGGGACAGGGACTGAAGCAGGGAGTGTCGTGTGTGCCTTTTACTGATCTGCCCTGAACGCAGCTGGAACACAGAGCTCTCCCATTTCTGCCTGGGTAATGCCCTGCCTCCCAGCCACACTGGGGGAAGCAGGAGGTCAGATCCCATGCTGCAAGGGCTGAAGGTCAGGTGTGCCCAGCCCTGCCAAACACTGAGCAGGGCAGGAGCTGTTAGAGATGAGAAGAGTAAATGGACTTGGCTGGCAGTAAAGCTGAAATGCCTCTAAATCAGTTGTACTCTCCAAGGGGCCAGCTGAGGGATTTCAGTACCTGAGCTGTGATGGGAGTGGATGAGTGTGCACTTCTTCCAGGCACGATAATACAGTTTCCTTCTGGGGATAACTGTCAGTGCCTAGAGAGAGCAAGGAAAAGCTCTTCTTTGCTCTTGATGATGCTGCTCAGCATGGGATTTCCAGGTCAGAGGCTCTATGCAACCTCTCTTATGTTCCCAGGAGAAGTCATTTACCCTTCCCATGGCTCAGTCCAGGGTTATTAGCAATATTTTATCTTTGGCTCTGGTACTGCTCCTAACAGAGCTTTTTAAGTTTTTATAACAGTGTGGAGTGTTCATGTTGCAAAAGAGAAGCAGAAGAAGGAAGGAAAACAACAGATCCAAACCTAATGCCAGGGAAAACAGGTGTAATTCTTCTCTCTTTACAAGTGAGAAAGTCAAGCTTCCTTAGTCTCACATGCTCTTTATTCTGTTTTCCTAGTATTCTTCTCTGTGATTTCTGTTTTCAGTCAGTCATCCTTGCTGTAAGGGTTTTTTTTTTTTTCATTTTTAAAATTACAATTACATAATTACAAATGCTGGAGGATTTCTTTGTCAGAGGAGTTCCTGGAGTTAATAGCCTTTATTTGATAAGACTAGGAGTTGCTGAACAGAGACTACTAAAGACAGACTAGTTCGTAATAGAAATCCTGTTTTATCAACTGGTTTTAAGGAATGCTATGCCAAAATATGTATCTTGGTTTATCAAGTGTGCCATTTGATATAACTTCCCTAAATCAGTTTCATTTTTGCACTGTCTCTAACGTACTGGTGGTTGTTATTCCCTTGTAAAAGCCCTACATGTAGCAGAGCTTTCTCTGATCCTTGTGTTGTGAATGACCTTCATTGTGATGTGGAGAAACTGGAGTCCCTCTCTCAGTGGAGTGATAAACACTGTGCAGATGGTGCATATGTTAATACTTTTGTTAATGTATTGTTGTGTCTTTCTGCATTCGTTCCAAATTGTCATAAATACGGCACAACACTTTTCAAAATATTCCAGTTCTGTTGCGTAGCATATAAGCACAGAAGTCTGTATTCTTTTTTGCTTTGAGTCAAAGTCTTCATATTAATTTAATGCATTAAAGAACATAGGTGAGTTATGCTGTAAACTTCCTGTGTGTTTATAAGCAAGTCACTTGAGTTGGACAAGGCATACTCTCAGCTCACTTCATATGATTTCAGATTATTACTAATTTCCTGGGTTTTTTTATACCTTTTGCAGTAGTTTTCTGTAGCAATTCTCTATATAGATAGACAAATCATGTTTCAAAAAAAAAAGTAATTTTTCAATAAATAAAATTAACTTTAAAGAAGCTATGAAACTTTTGATCAGACCTTTTTCAGCCATTCTATTGAAGAGGGTTTCCTATACATATATAATATATGTAATATTTATGTCATTTTAGTAATATAATACTTTGTAAGGTGGTGTTATATACAAAGTGTTATTTTCAGTACTAAAAGAAGACTACAAAAAAGCTGCAGAGGGACTTTTTACAAGGCTGTTAAGTGACAGGACAAGGGAGAAGGGCTTGAAGCTTAATAGAGGGCTGGTTTAGATTTACCTTGAGGATGGTGAGGCACTGGAACAGGTTATCCAGAGAAGTTGTAGATGCTGCATCTCTGGAAGCGTTCAAGGTTGGTTTGGATGGGGCTTGGAGCGGCCTGGTCAAGTGGAACGTGTCTCTGCCCATGGCAGGGGGGTTGGGGCTGGCTGCTTGAGAAGATCTTCAATGTCCTTTTCCACCGAAACCATTCCATGGTATGCACACATGCCTGCAATCTAATTTTTAAACTGCAGCTTTAAGCATGTCTTGTTTATTGGTAATTGATATAAAAATATGTTCATTAAAAATACTGAAGTCACCATGGACACAAATCAATGCAAGATCAGCTTTTCTTTATACTACCCTGATTTTATTATCCTCAGGATAGATTTTGTTTTGTAGAAGGGATGAGAATTATCATAGGAAGATGTCTACAAACCAGGGCTAAACCAATATAGTAGATGTTTTTATTGTAGTAGTTTTAAACATTTACAAGAAGCAGTCAAAAAGGTTGAGTGAAAAGAGTGAAATCAGGGTGTGTTAGAAGAGAGGTGGTGACTATTTAAAACAAATAATCTGTAAGAAACTGAGGTGTTGACAAAACTCAGTATGAAGTGCTTTTTCTTACAGCTTCAGCTTTTGATGTAAAGTGATTACTTAAGAAACTCTCCTTTTACTTAAGAAACTCTCCTTTACTTAGGGTGGAAAGAGAAGCTTGAATACGAGCCAAAATTCTGGCATGTGGATACCAAATGGAAAGGTCAAAGTATGGTGTCAAGAACACTGTATTTTACATTTTGGAATTTGTGTGGCTGACTTTGGAGGTGCTGAAAGCAAGATGGTATCAGTAAAGAGCAAGATGGAGCCAGGGGCATGGGCGGGAATACTATGGATGTGCTCATGAGTGCAGAAATACATCAGCACTGCAGCTACTGCAATTATAAATGGGAAGAAAATCTACTTGCATGATGCTGTTTTGACACCAGATTTATCTTACAGACTCTTGCACAGTGCTTCAGATGCATCTGTTGGCACCATGTGTTCTTCTTTTGGCTGGATGCATAACTACTACTACTACTACTTTGTGTCTGATGTGTTACCTCCTGTAAGCACAAAACACCCGTGCGCTCTGGCCTGTGGGTCTTCTGTAGCATTTGGAAAAGATCATTTAAGCCATCTCCAACTCGAAAGCTCATCTAAATAGTGTTTAACTGTTTGGATAAACTTATATCATTCAAGTGAATTATAGTGGAAAAAAAAGTAAATATACACAAACCACTTTTTAAGAGTTTACAAAGAACATGACTAGAAATTATCTGAAGGAGAGAGATGATAGTACTGACTTTCAGCAGAGCAATTTGATGGATTTAATAACGTCAGTTTGAATGACTTTGCTATATTTTTTTTTTGTTTTGTTCCTGCCTAGCTAGGGTAGAGAAACTGCCTTGAATGCAGCAGTCATGAGATAAATCTTGTTCTGAGTGGCAGCCCCTCGGTTGCTTCTCTGAGGATTGATTATGTTGATTAAACATTACTTGCCCATCTGTAAATACTGCTCTGAGCTACTGATAGCTTGCGTAGGGAGGTCTAGACATCTTAGTGTTCTTTCTTGCCTAAACTGCAAAAATCATTACTTCTCTGTTGAAGATGAATGGGCAGAATAATGACATACTTAGTATGCCTGAAACCCAGAGTCGCAAAGTGCTAAAAATTTGTCAGATTGAAAATAAAGCTTTAAGAAGTAGTCTGTGTTAAAGAAGCATCCATTTCAGGAAGCACTTCTCAACCATTAAAGTGATTTGTTCCCATGTAATTCACTTTTATTAATCTAAGAGAGTTTCTGATCAAAGGTAGAGCTGTGGTAGACCACAGCTTGCAGGGAAAGGAGTGAACTAAGGTTGGAATATGAGGAGAATTGGATACTAAGGCTAAAGGTGAACAACCTTTTTATGGATTGTTGATTTAATTGATTTACTTGATTTCTCAATCAGTTACTTTAAATAGCTAGTCCAACAGTAAAATGCTATTACCAGATGTTTCATCAAAAACCCTCTAGGAGATTTGAAGTAGAAGTTATTACATAAGAGATTACATTTTTATTTAATGAATGGTGATTTGGAGGACTTGTGTAAATCATTTAACTTTTAATGGTCAGAAGACCCTTTACCATGGAAAAAATAGTATTTCTATCAAAGTAGCTCTATCAAGGAGCTAAACAGAAAAATGGAAACAACTGTTTTTCACTTTTCTTTCCCAGCAGGCAGGCAGGATCTTAAAAAAATAAATGGATATAATTAAAAAACAGAGCTAACTTACCTGATAATGATGAAAATATGCAATTATTGTCATTGAATAGAATCCATACGGTCATCTATCATAATAGTAGTTTTGAATGATCAGCATTGGTAGTGCAAGGAAAAATAATCAAGTCTAACTCATTGTCTCCGAAAATTCCATGTAGCTGGATAATGAGTAGTGCAAACTACATTCCTGTCTGATGAAAAGTGTTCTGATTGCAAGACTAGAACACTTGATTTTCTAGCTGTTGCATGTCTGCATGCCTGAGTTTTGGCTTGCTCACAGGTGATTTAATACTGAACTAGCTATTATGCAGGATTAAGTGGTAACTTAGGGCATATTTAAGATAGATACCAATTTTTGGCACACAACAGGAGAAGAACATTTCATTCCTATGTCTTGCACATGTTCAGGCTTTAACACCCAAGAAGTACAAAGATTGCTGTATATGATGGGATTTCACAGTACGTTTAAAGCATATTTATCCTGGATACTTTTTGTCTGTAGATGTAATAAGAGTACTTTCCTTCTGGAGCTCTGTCTTTGCCTTCAGGGCCAAATTCAGAAGATGTCTAGCTCATGGAATAATTTGGTTATCAGCAAGTATAAGTGCAATCTGCCAAGAGGAGACAAGGCACATTTGTAACAGAGCAAATAAATTAGGATAAGCTTCTTACCCCATCTTGTTTGAAATGAAAGTTTTATTGGAGTTGTCATTTTATTATGTGTCAAAGGATAATTTAGATAATAAGATGATGCAGTGCTACTTTTCTCAAGCCATTTTTCAAACCTTTTCACACAATTTTAGCTGACATTTTTTAACACGTGTTCCAATAAGCAATCCTTGCAATGTTTTGCTGGAGCTACAAAGTGAGCTGTGTAAAAGCACTTTAGTTGAACCTGCTGCAGGGCAGGGGATGGGGACTAGATGATGTTAAGGTCCCTTATCACTTTTACATGACTTTTTACATTTGAAGTTTTCACATTTACTGTTTGCAGCTTTATGTACTGTTTCCTATGTCATTTTGCAACACTTAGGGTAATTTGTAAGATCAGTACAGAAATATGCAGCCACTTACTCTTATTCACCACTGTAGTTTATCTTGAGGAGTATTTTAGTCCCTGCCAAGGAAGAAAAGAGCTGACGGCTTTTATTTGGTTGTCTTGCTATTATTGTAGTTAGCTCTGAGTGCCACCTATCTCGAGTCATGAACACAGCATAAAAGTGAATTAAAAGTGCTCTTTGAAATTATTAAGGTGCTTTTAAAATGCATTAACAGCTTTAAATAAACCATTCCATAACTAGCATACTCTGGACAAGTATTGTTGCTAGTTAAAAAATTATTACAATCCCTAGTACAAAGATTATCACAGTTCAGGAAAACAATACTATTGTAAGAATACATGATTGTCGATTAAGATTAAAATTCAGTAAATTATTGAACTAAGTAACAAAACCACTCCTGCTTCTTTAGTTTAATCTTGAAATGTGAATTATAAAATTGAATGTGAATAATATTTTCTTCACAAACGTTCATAATCTGTGCATTTGTTTTCAGTACACGTTTTGGAACTTTATACCAAAAAATTTGTTTGAGCAATTCAGAAGAATAGCTAACTTCTATTTTCTCATCATTTTCCTTGTTCAGGTAAGTGCTCCCCATTTCACAGTAAGTTCTGTGCTCTTTCTAAAATAGGAAGAAGTTGAAAAAAGTTTTAAAATTACCTGATTTTGATGACCATGGAGGTAAATGGTTGCACCTAGAAACCCTTTTATACACTGATGATATGACAAAAGGGGTTTTATTTAATTTCCAGGTTGTCAATGTGAAATTAATCTGAAGAGAATTCGACAGCCACACTAGCTGGACGGCAAGACCTATGTCTTGAAAAATTGAAAAGAATGTCTGTAGTTTTTATTTTGTAATAAACATCCAGATCAGTAAAACTGTTACTATAAATTCTGTTGATGACAAAGTTTTCTTTGTTCTGCAAAAATACTATATTTTATAACAAAATAATGTCTTGATCGCAGTTTTCCAAGTGTACTGTGATCAAAGCTTGTCAGAACTATTATAATAGGTATTGATATGATGCTTGCTTAGGGAGGTACATAAATACTTGCTTTTGAAATGAGTTCCATGAATATCTAGTGTGCTGCTTTATAGGTGTCTTAATTCTGAACCTGTCACAGTCACTTATTGTGTTAAATAATAAAAATCTTACTAAGTGAAGAGCTGTATTACTTTGCAGACCAGATTCTGTAGAAAAAAAGCAGTGCAGATTCTCAGCACAACTTAGATTTTGTCATTTGCACTCCCTCTGTGAATTCTGCCTCTTTGTTTATATTTGCAGAAGCCCTAGCTCAATATTTCAGAATTTACTTTTTGTGTGCATAAGAACAGTTCTATTGTATAACATGTAAAGCCAATGCATGCTAATTTCTAATGGTGCTTCATAATTTTGCTTCCAAAGCTGCAGCTTTCCAGTCTAATACTTCTCTAAAGTCTTGCTGGCAAATATTTTTACAAGGCATTAACATCTGCTGTTAATGTGATCTAACTACAGTATTGTATCTTCTCACAGAATCCAGTTTTCAAATATTTACCAGTATAGTACACATTCTTAAAATTTTATTGAAGTACTGTTTTTTTCGATTAAAATTCCTTGATGTCTTTTAACATATTGAGGGAATTGCTTGAAATATCTTAATTGGAAGATTGACTGCTAACATTCACAAAAATATAACCAGAAAATACTTGTTCTTTTTGTTGCAGTTAATTATTGATACACCTACTAGTCCAGTTACAAGTGGACTTCCACTTCTGTTTGTCATCACTGTCACAGCTATCAAACAGGTGAGCAATGGAGGGAGCAAAGTAAAACCAAAGAGAGAGTTAGGTCAGTTTGGGTTTGCTGTCCAAGCAGTGCCCCCTCCCAGCCTCTTACCCACCATAGCCTGCTGCTCTGCTCTGGGAGAAGGTTAAAGAGAAAGCCTTGATGTTGACACTCTTCAGTAGTAGCCAAAACACTGGGGTGTGAAAAAGACTGGGTTAGCCCCAAGTACAAAGCACAGCAGCACAGGACTGTTGTGAAGAAAGCTAATGCCACCCCAGATGGTCCCACAACAGAGGATAGTTTCAGTTGTCCCTTAATAGATAACTTACTGCCTTCACATTCTTTATGCTAAATGCAGACTTCATGAGTCTTCAAAGAAGCTATGGAGAGTTCTGTTTCTCTTTCTTTACAGTGGTAACTATGCATAATTGAGTATATTCTATACTTAAATTCAGCACTTCTTGTTGAGCAAAAGTTGTGATACATGCAAGTATGCAAGTTTAGTGTGACTTTCCCACTCTTAAGATTTTAGATGTTACACTTTTAAGTAGTGACCTACCAAAGCCTGGGTTATGACAGGCTGTGCCTGGTCCTGCAGTTCTGTGTATTTCCTTGATTTTTCTTCCCAACAACTTGTGTACATTTTGGGACCTTCTTGAGAAGCTGTACCAACCCCTGGAAGTATATTACACTAAAGTTATAAAGTCTCTATACATTCCCAAGTTATTTTTGAGAGCATCCAAGGTAGTGATACTTTTGTTCTGCATTGAATTTTCAAATGTGCTCAAGAGAGTTAGATCTAAAAATGCTGTGGACTACAAGTGGTATTTTCCATCTCTTAACCACTGATGACTTTGTCAATGCCATCTTTGTTGTATGGTGGCAGGACCTTTTCAATAGAAAGTTGCAGATTCCCTATCCTTTAGTTTGTCTGCTTGTATAAAACACAAATTCATAGGGTAATTGTGCACTAAAATAGGGTACTCTGCAAAGTTTCTCAAAACAAAATTGTTCATAACTGTATATTGTATATAGGGTTAAAAGGTTTGGCTTAAATGTAAGACAGTCATCAAATACGATAACCTTTTGTCATGTCATGTCTATCATCTTACAGTATGAAGTCCCATTCTTCCAAAATCTCTTACTACCAAAATATATTACTTCCAAAATATATATTATATACACTACCACCTTCTTGACAACTGCTTTTATGAGTACTGTGCACTTACTTCAGTCAAGAGAGCATGAGCAGGAGATAATCACTTACATACAGAAACTGTTGTACACTTTTGAAACCCTTATTCATCCAGATGTCTTTATTGAAATACATGGTTTTGTTTGACTAATTGTAACCATGAATGCTCTTTTTCATACATATCCAGCACAGCTCTAGTACTGACATGGATCACAATTTCATTTGTTCTAGTGAGAATATTTTTTCCCTTACAGTGATCAAGAATAATTCTTAAAATTTTTCTTACAAGCTAGAGCTATTCTGTGTCTTTATAGCCAAATGTGCATCACTGTATCATTCCATTTCACTCTTTTCTAGGGTTATGAAGATTGGCTGAGACATAAAGCTGACAATGCAATAAATCATTGCCCTGTTCATTTCATTCAGCATGGAAAACTGGTTAGAAAGCAAAGCCGAAAATTAAGAGTAAGTAACTATGACTTAACAGGTTTTGTGAGTCAGATTTTACTTCACCCTTCTTGTACACTTCACACATAAAACAAGTTATGCAAATATGTACTGTGATGATGCAGCATTTATTGCATTTAATGATTAGATACTGCATACTAATTTTTACTTTTATGTTTCTGAATAAAATATTTTTATAAAATTAATTAATATTTTTATAAAATTACAAAATTAAATTCCGAATGAGATTAGATAAATCTCATTTATTAACATAATTCTAAAATTTTATTTTTAGATGCTACTATTACTGGTTTTTATCAGGCTATTTTGCTTAACTGGCATTAACTAACTCCTTCCATAAATGTTACTTTTATTTTCCATTTTTAACTTGGAATTTCTGTCATGATTTATCTTTTCTCTATTTTCTGTCCACTGTGATTATCACAGAATCATAGGATGCTTTGGGTTGGTAGGGCCCTTAAAGATCACCTAGTTCCAATCCCTGTGCCATGGGCAGGGACACATTGCCCTAGACCAGGTTGTTCAGAGCCTTATTTCACCTGGCCTTAACACTCTTTGGGATGGGCTATAATTACTATTATGCACATTAATAATTTATTTAATTCAGATTGTGATGGTCAGTGCTATGTATAGAGATATGCATATGTGCAGACAAAACACATTCGAAATATTTTCTCAAAACCCATCAAATCACAATCTCTCCATTGATCTTGTGAATGCTGCTACATTCCCCTTTTAGCATATTTTCAGAAATTATTTTTTGCTGCTTGTTTTTTTTTTTTTTTTTTTTGAGAGCAGATTAACCTCTTAACATTATTTTCTTTGGAATTCAAAAAATTTGATAGATATTTGTTTGGAATTTTTTTTTTTAATATGTTTGTTTGGACGTCTTTTTCTGCTCTGCTGTTTTTGGGCATAAGTGTATCAACAGTGTTCACAGCCTTTCTGCTGTGACCTTCCATTTGAGTGTGATAGCTTCTGCCTGGGGCTTCCTAGTAATAAAAAAAAATTAGGACATCACATGCTTGAGAATTTCAGGTATGTTAACTAACCGGTTAAATATACCAAACAAAAACAGTCAAGCACCATGCAACTAGATTTTGAATTTTAGTGGTTAATATGTCACCCATATTTTCCTTATTTCTCCCCTGTTTATTACCTTTCATAAGGGTGTATATTGAGTGACTAAATGATAGGAGAGACAGACCTTGAAAACATTTGCATAGAAAGGGATATCTGTGTCTATTTGTAAATGGGTGAAATTCTCAGATCTATGTTACATGAGAAAACAGACTAGGTTGTAAAAAGTAGGCCCCTCTGCACCTAAAGCCTGAGGACACTTCATTATAAAGAAGGAAAAAAAGGATTGCTAAAAGAGGAGTTCTTTTTCACACAATCAGAGAATGGTTGAGGTTGGCATTGACAGTGGCTCTACTTCATTTTACTGGAGGTTTTCTGGTCCAGCCCCCAGCTCCAGCAGGGCCACCAAGAGCTGTTTGCTCGGGATCCTCTCCAGACAGGTTTCAAGTCTCTCCAAGGATGGGGACTCCACTGCCTCCCTTGGGCAGCTGTTCCCGTGCTCAGCCACGATGAGAAGGAGGTGGACCCTCCCACCTTCCAGGTTGTGCCCACTGCCTCCGGTCCTGTCGCTTTCCACCAGAATGAAGCTGTCCCTGTCCCCTTTGCATCCTTAGCTGACATACTGGCAAACACTGGAACAGCTTTTCAATTGTATTAAGATGCTATGTACTAGTACTTGTATTTGGTTTGGATTGAGGAAAATGAGAATTTCATACCTGATTGTTGCAGATATGCTTAGAGTTTGTGTTCTCCTGTGCCATGTGTACAATCTGCAATTTTTCATTGCTATTGGTTAAGAAAAAAAAAGCCTTTTTCATATCTACAATTAAATAAATCTCATTTTTTATAATGCTGAAATTTTATTTTTAGATGTTGCTATTGCTGATTTTTATCAGACTGTTTTGCTTAACTGGGATTAAGTGACTCCTGCGAACTGCAAGAATAGGGGAGTTTAGCTTTATAGGGATATAACAAGCAATGATTAAGCTGGTTCTTATTATAGTAAATTATGACATAGAAGTATATTGAACAGATGTTGTCCTACATGAAAAATTGCAAAAATTATGTATTTTTTATGGGATTTTTACTAAATCCCTGATATTCTTAGAACATGGAATATGTCTTTGCCACTTGTTTAATCTCTAGAAATGTAGAAAAACTAATTTTTCTTGAATGATTTGCATGAATATTTTGAATTTGTAATTGGTTGGCTGTTCTGTTGTAACATTCCAATGTGCTGTAAAATATTGCCTATGTTTCCATGAATAAAAATTATTTTTCTCACCTTTAAACATGGATAAAAATAGGATGGACTTCTAGTCAAAAATTCTGCTAAAAAATGGATCCTGTTTTCAGCAGCAGATTAAATTGCTGGCTTTTTCTGACACTTTTTCAGCTGTGTCTAAGAGTAGTCCATTTCTCCTGCTGTTTTTGAAACAGTTTTGTTGCATTTAGTCTTAAAACAAGTATAATATCTTCCATCTCTCAAAAAATGTTGCAAAACTTAATAAGACAGTACTAGCAGGGTGGTTATCCTGAGAGGAAAGCCAGAAACAGTAGATATCAGTAATTCTACAAGGTATAATTCAGTTTTCCAGAGATATCTCTGTAGTTCTTTACTCTTGTAGTAAAATGGTGGTGTAAATAAAAACTGCTGAATTTTCAAAATATTTATGTTAATCTAGGAAATATGAAATTGGGGCTGCTACATACATGCATTTTATTTTCTTGTGTTTTTTCCTTAGGTTGGAGATATTGTAATGGTAAAAGAAAATGAAACATTCCCATGTGATTTAATATTCCTATCGAGTAGTAGAGGAGATGGAACATGTTTTGTTACAACAACTAGTTTGGATGGTGAATCCAGTCAGAAAGTAATTAAATGTTCTACATTTCTTTCTAAGGCAAAGTTTGCTTTTATTTTTTGACACAGACAACAATATGACTTCATGCTTATATGTGTAAGCAGGTACACTGATTTGTGTAATTTATGTTTCTACCATCTGACTTCATTTCTCTTAAAGTAATATTATTTTATGAAAAGTTTTAAGACATTAATTTGTGATTTTGTTTGTGTCCAATATAGGCATGCAGATTACAGTGGTAATACACTAATGTTTTGTACTTATATGCTTTCATAGTGACCTGATATATGAATACACTGCAAGGTACTTTCACATTTCTGTATAATCATTAAAAAAAAACGTTGGAAAAGACCATGTAAGAAGACCATGTAAAAAGACCATGTAAAAAGACCATCTAAGAAAATAGGAGCATTTAGAGATGCTTTGTATTTGAATTATGAGCTCTTACATAAGTTAGTAGATTTCATGCTGAGCTGCAGTGTATGTACAGATTAATGTCTTGTATATCTGTTCTTTTTTTATTTTATTTACATGTTTTTATTGATTCCAGACTTACTATGCTGTTCAAGACACGAAGGCATTTCACAATGAACAGGAAATCGATGCACTACATGCTACCATTGAATGTGAACAACCTCAGCCTGACCTTTATAAGTAAGACAATAATTCTTACCTGTTTCATTTAAGGTACCTGAGCAATAAATCATAAAAAGTCATAATTAAAGGATACTGGCTGCATCTCTCTGGTTAGAGTGAGCCCCAGAGTGAGCTTGAAGTCAGGTAGGTCTTCCATTCATACTACTTTTGTGGAGGTAGCTCCCTAGGTGTGCTCTGGGGTAGTGATTTCCAAAGGGGAATGGCACAAAGCAGTCCACTGAGGAATGTAGTGAAAATTTTAGAACTTCAGTTTCTTTTTTTTAATACAAAAATAAGGAAGAAGTTAAGATTTACTAATACTTAGTACATGTCTTGATATTGGCACCCATACCCCCTCTGTGTGTCACACACACAATTTTGAGGTTCTCCAGAGGAAGAGGGTGTTCCACAATATGGAGAAGTTGCCTGTGGCACTCACTCCTTTGCTTTCAGCATATTGCAAAGTATTGTCATTTATGTGTACCCAGTTAAATGGATTTAGAGATTATATTACCTAGTTTTAACTAAAATAACACTCACAAAATGCTGAAGTGGCTTAAAAAGACTCTTGCAAAGATATTGCAGATTGAAGATAATAGTAACAGTCTAGCAGAAATGCACAGTAAGTAAATAACAAGCACTTGTAGTCCTGGTACAGAACTTCATCAGTCACATTACAAAGTAAAGCCACTGTCAATCTAATCAGATCTGAAAGGATGTCAAACAAAAAATTTAAATTGTCAAGACTATTTGAAATACAGATTTTCATCTGCTGTTGTTAACCATGAGCCTCATACCACAGGCTTTGAAATACTGGCTAATGACAGCATGAAGCCATCACGATTAGGAAAACACTTTAATGCAGAACATGAAGAAAAATATCTACAGTTGCATAAAGTCATACAACACTCAGTATTTTACAAAAAGAACTGTACACAATTCTACTAAACCTAATGAGAAATCTTGAGAAGCCCCTTTTGAAGTTTCTTAATAGTAATACAAGAAGTCCCTGTGCCATTGGGAAAGCACTTATTTTTTCTACCACAGTAAAAAATAGCTGAAATAATACAAAGAAAACAATATGATGTCAAGCTGAAATACACTCTTTTGGCAGCAAATACTGTTGGAAGATGCAGAAAAAACATTGCTTATTTCTGAGGTGTGAAGGCATCTCTTTTCTGTGATCTTGGTGATTAAGAAGCTGGTTTAGAAATCTGCTTGAGAACTGGTTCTTCAGAGTATCAAGTCTATCACTTACTGGATCCTTTTTTAAAATACTTGGTTCTCAAAGTGAATGACTGCAAGTTGAAACTCATGCTACTATAGGTGGTGAAATTCTTTGGGATAGCTGTTGACACAAAATACTGAAAATGTTTATTGGTAGTCAGCTTGTATCTCTGCTGATTTTAACTTGAAATTTTACCTCTCAACAAAACACACTGGTGGATCTTCTTTTCCAAAGGCACGAGGTTATTTTGTATCATGATGCATCGTAACCAACTGTACATTATTGTCTTCAGATGTGGTCCTACCATGTTGTATGTTCTCTCAGCAGACAGGTTACCACTCTTGTGACCCTCAGAGGTTCCATTTTGGGGTAGCAGGCTCACCAGCTCCCCAGAGTTTTCCTCTACAGTTGAGAACCCTAATGTCCAGCTTAATCCCCTTTGCATTAGGTTATCCACTTGGACAGTGGTATATTGCAAATACAGTGTACTGATTATGGCTGGAATGAAGTCAGTTCCCTTCGTAGCAGCCAGAGTAATGTAGTGTTGTTGCTCTGAGACCACAACAGCATTAATTGCACACCATGGTTTTAGCTATTGTTGCCAAATTTTTAGTGTCGAACTTTTTGTTCCTCATTTTGCCCCTCCAGAAAGTAGGCTTGGGGTGGGCAAGAGGCTGGGGATGGACACAGCCAGGATAGCTGACCTCAGTTGACCAGAGGGTCTGGTGCCATGACCAGAGGTCTGTGCCATATAGTGTCATGCTCAGCAATAGAACCAGGGCCAGGTCTTCCAAAGCAGCTGGAGACTGGCTGGACATTGGCAGGCTGATGGGAGGTGGTCAGTAGTTGCCTTTGTGTCACTTGTTTTTTTCCCTTCACTTATTAAACTGTCAAGATCTTACTTTTGCTCTTCCAATTCTGTTCCCTATCCTGCTGGGGAGGGAAGGAGCCAGAGGCTGATGGGTGCTTAGCTGCTATTCAGGGTCAAGCCACCACATACAGATAAAATGTACTGACAAATACTATGGGGAAGAATTACTTACTGGCTATATGCTTTGGTTTGCTTTGGTTTTAATTTAGCTGTAGGCTTTAGCTGTTGTAAAATATAGTAATTGCACTGACTTATCTCAGGTAGTTTAGGGAATAAGACTTTTTATTTCTTTTTCATGGTCTACTTAGAAGATTTATCCCTTTTTTTTACACCTCTTTATTTGCAAAATTTATGTCAAGTTACCATTCTATGTATTTTTGTATTTGCTTGTTTTAAGTGTATATCTATATGTATCTCTTACATTCTTGTTCATGTTCTGGATAATTGGAGCCTGTTCAGTTGGAAAGTGTTCTCTGTGATACATACTTTCTAGAAAATATTTCTTAAATAATCTATTAGCAGTACTGTTAAACTACTTGTATATTTCCCTTTCAGATTTGTTGGTCGAATAAATGTTTACCATGATAGGAATGAGCCTATTGCAAGGTGGGGAAATCCAGAGTTTCTACACATTTAAATATTTCACAGTTCAATAAGTATTAATAATGAGAATTACCTTTGGTTCACCAACATTGTGCTGCTATGTTTCAATGATAAAATATTTTTCTCTTTGAAAATTCCAGACTGCTGTTTCATAAATAATTGATATTTTGTCTTCTAATCATATTTCTCTTTAGTATTTTAATGTCTTTATTCAACTTCAGTTTTATCTGAAATGTACTTAGTTTGTAAATGATGTTGATAGGATTTTGACAGCACTTGTACAACACTGCCCCATTAGTGTGAGATCTTGGTAGTGCAGTAAACAATATAAATAGTATCACTTGTGTTTTTCATTTTTCTTAAATTTTGAAGGGTTTGAACATGTCATTTTTTTACTGTAATTTTACTGAGTGTGTTTGTACTTCTGTGTAAAGTGTCCATAATGCTGTGTGTTCAAGGGAGACAACATCCACCTTGCTGTACCTGATTTTATTCTGATTCTGGTCACAGAGAGGCAAAGCAATAGGAGAGAAAAGCTGCTTGCTGGGGTGGTATCCTAGATCCCAGCATGTGGGGAGTTAGGCAGTGCTATGCTGGCTAAGTGCCTTCCTATCCTCAGTGTGTCTTTAGATATGTTATTTTCTGTCTCAGTCTGCTATGGAAACTGTCGATTGATCTGGGTCATTCATGTAACATTGTTCCCCTAGTTTCTTGAAGGTAGTTTCAGGTTTTACATCAGCATTGTGGCCCTGTTTGTTTGGAGTTTCTTGATTTTTTGGGGGAGTTTCGTACCACAAGTGCACTTCAAATAACATTGGGAAACGCTGAATGTACTTCTTGGTTTTTTTTATTGCTGTATAGGTAGAATGATAATTCTGCATGCAGTCTGTCTGTAAAGTAGTCCTTGGCTTTGAACTCATATGATGATTAGTGTACATATCATGTTCCAAAATATTATTTAAACTTCATTGCAGTCCTTACATTAATTCCTGTACTCTTCAATAAATTATTTTACCTATATTTATTGGCATTTTGAAAAATGTTTACAGCAAGTATCAAAAATATCTTGTGTGCTATTTAAAATAAAATGGAGGATTGTATTGTCCTTAAGAAGTTCTAACACACAGGACACTATATTTTATATAAGACTAAAAAATTGAATTAATATTTTTAAAAATAAGTACTGTGCAATTAGGATGGTGAGTCTTTATTTGGGTACCTACATATATGGGGTTTAGGTGCATTGGTTTAAGACTTGAATTGTGAAATTGTGATCTTAATTTTAGGCATATATTTATCTATTTTTAATTTTCACTTAAAAAATTTAAATATGCCTTGTAATTTGTTAAAAGGTTTTTAGTAAAACAAATTTCCTGTTTTATGTAACTTCCACTAAGGCCTGATGGTTTTCTCAAAATGTTTAAATTTTCTAATACTTACCTTTTGCAGGCCATTAGGATCTGAAAATCTGCTTCTTAGAGGAGCCACTTTAAAGAACACAGAAAAAATCTTTGGTAAATATTTCTGTTGACTACTTTAATGGACCCTGAAGTAATAAGCAAACGCCAAACAAGGTTACAAGCTTACAGTTACTACTGAGCTTATGCTTTCTATTGCATCACTTGTTTTACAACTTTTTAATAGTGTTTAATATTGTTACGTAGAACTACTTTAGCAATTGGAAATTGTGACTGGAATGGGATGTAAATGCTGCTTAAAATTTCTAAGTACCAAGATAATTAAGCCATTTCTAATTTTGGGTTGTCATCCAAATCTGTGGTTTCTTACTTCAGACTAAAGAATTAAAGAAATGACAGAGTATAATAATCTTATGAATTGTGCTCTTTTGAAGTTACTGCACTGTGCAATCTTTAGTAAAACAAATTGTCTAATTTCAGGTGTTGCTATCTACACTGGCATGGAAACCAAGATGGCATTAAATTACCAATCAAAATCACAGAAGCGTTCTGCTGTAGAGAAGTAAAATATGTAATACTTATTTTGGGGTTTGAAAGCTGCATGTTTAAATGGTGCAAATCAGATTTTTTTTTCTCTGAAAGTGTATATTTCATTGATTTAAATGAAAGAAAAGAGGTAGAGGGATTTTAAATTTGCTTATTTTTAAGTATTTTTTTACTTATAATGCAAGTCTCATAACACCGTATAAATGAGGTTCTCAATACCAAATTATTGTTAGATGTTCAAAAAATAAAGCCATTTTGATTTAATGCTTAGATCTGTAATGTATGCTGTTTTGTTGTTCTATAACTTTTTGTTGTTCACTTTTCTTTCACTGTTTAGAGTACATGTACTGACAGTTTTCCAAGGTTGTAATTTTTATTATCCTAGCATTCAATGCTTTTCATTGCAATTAAGTCTTGAATTCAGTAAAATTAACTTTTTTAATGCACTTCACTTTGGATCAGCTGCAGTATGAGTGCTTGTCTGTGACATGTTTTCCATGCTATAGCTAAAATTAACAAGTTCCATACAGACATACATGGCGGGAAAGTATGACAGTGCTATCCTTAAGGAGTGAGCTGACATTGATTGCTTACTATTTTCTATTCCTACTCTATCTGAAATCATCAGCTCTGAGTAAGGTGTCCAGCCTTGTGAAAAACAAGATGTCTTTGATTGAGGCAAGATGTACTGACCAGCTGACAGCCTTTCTCTTACACAGTGACTGAGCAATGGTGTTGTGTCTCTTTCTATTGGTATTGGTGTAAAACCCATGGCTTTTAGTTCATGCCCATCACTAATGAAAATATAATCCTAAATGCAAAGTGTTCTTGCTCTTTTTTTAGATCTGCCTAGAGTTAAAACATTAAAGCTGTGTAGCAAAATGTTCTTTTTTAGTTTTTTTATTTCTATAAAAGTACTTATGTGAGTGATCTTATAATGATTCAGCCAAGTGGCATGAAAAGTTCTGCGGATTCAAGCCCAGTTGTTCTGTTATGATTCTGTCTATACTGTTGTTTTCACCAATATTCTAGTTTTGATAATTTGTCACACACATTTTGGAAACAACTATAAAAATGGAAAAATAGAAATTTAAAAATAGGAAATACTGCAGTTGTAAATTTTAATGCAGTAATATTATTCCTCTTTGGAAAAGTACTTTGGAAGAGTTATTTAACATCTTAGCATTGTTAGACTTGCAGCAAATATTAGATTGATGTATAACAGACTGAGTATAACATTTTCTAATAAACTCTGTTGTTTATATGCTAATGGGGTTCTTATTTTGCCCTTTTTTTTTTTTTAGATCAATGAATGTATTTCTTGTTGTATACCTCTGTATTCTCGTCAGTAAAGCAGTAATAAATACTGTTCTGAAGTATGCCTGGCAGAGTGAACCATTTCGTGATGAGCCATGGTACAATCAGAAAACAGAGCCTGAAAAGAAAAGAAATTTGGTATGGAAATAAATGATAATACCAAGAAAGTTTCCCAAAACTCTTATTTAATAGAGATTCTGCTGAAAAGTATATACAGCCTGCTTACTTACCAGTCATGCTTTTTTGCTGACAGCGGTGATAGTGTACTTGTAGAAAGCTTGTATGTTAAATTTTTGCCCTTAAGTTGTATGTGTGAATTTAACTGATGAGAAAATCTCTAGTTTAATATAAAAAGCTTCATGAAAGTGTTTTGGAGCTGCCTGTTATTTATATAAATTACTAAAGAATTGACCTCTCACTGAGAAATACAAGGGCTGGAAGGAATCCCACAGCTGTTGGCAGTTCTGTAAGAGACATGGTCAAAATAATCCACTGTGGGAATCTCCATGAAAATGCCCCTCATAAGCTTAGTTTCATATTATTCTGTTATGAGGGCTCGAGGCATCAGAGAGCATCAGTCACCAGTGCCAGGTGTTCTTACAGGAACAAGGACATTGTCCTGAATGGATACCCAGAGCATCCCAGGCAATGAGCTGAACCCTGCCCTACAGAAAGCACAATATTTATTTCACTAAATCCTCCCAGTCAGACTAAGGGAAAATTTGCTTCCTTACCCTAAATGCATGAGGAGCACATGCTAGGCAGGCTTTCTAGAGTTCCCATTAGCACCAGTAGCACTGTCTCAGCTTGCTCAGCAGGTTGACTGTAACTCCACCAAGTCTCCACCACTGAAAAATTGAGCCAGGTTATGTGCATACATTTTGCTTGTGTTGAGAGAGGGAAGGGAAACCCTTTATTTATTTATGAAATGCTGCCTGAAAGTTATGTAATTTGGTAATCCTTGAAGGAGTTGCTATGGAGCTATGCTATTTTTTTTGTATTTTTTTATTGTACATGTTAATGTTTCCCTTGTTGCCCAAAAAGTCTTCACCATGCTCATTAGTTGCTCTAGAACTTTACAATAATGCTATGTTATGGCATTCTACACCTGTATATCTGTAAAGAAAAATGCAAATTTCAAAGAAAAAACTCTATTGCATGCCAGTTGTGATGTTAAAAATCATGAAGGTTTACATCCTGTGCTGAACTGCAAGCTTTGAAAGACATTGCTTATTGTTCAAAAGTTATTTGAAAAAACTGATTTGTAAATACATGTAGTAATCTTGCAGTGTTAAATGGTACATGAAAAATCAATATTTCCATCTTGTTTCTTTGTCAGTTTCTTCAAGCTTTTACAGATTTCCTTGCATTCATGGTTCTTTTCAACTACATTATTCCTGTCTCCATGTATGTCACTGTGGAAATGCAGAAATTTCTTGGTTCTTATTTCCTTGCATGGGATGAGGAAATGTTTGATGAGGGTACAGGTGAAGGACCACTGGTGAACACTTCTGACCTCAATGAAGAGTTGGGACAGGTAAATTTCATTGCATTATACTTTTTTTCCAACTGTTTCTACTGTAATTTTTTATTTTAAGATTGCTGCTTCAAGGTTTTTTAGTTTTGTTTTATTTTGAGGTTTTTTGCAACTACATGTGCATTTTCTTTAGTGCTGATTAAATTTAAATATAAAATCGGAGATATTTTTGTTTTCAGAATCAAAAATTCTGATTTCTCACCCAGTCAGTGAAATTCAATCAGTATTACTGTAGTATTAAGGAATAAACACTCTTCTCCATTGATTATAGAGGGAAATTATATAAGCATCTAGCTTCCTTAGATTAAAAGTTAGATGCAAAAAAAAAAAATCTCTTTTTGTCTGACTAGACTGACACTGCATCTCCAGACACAAGTTTCATCCATTAAAATGATCAATGGGCAGCCTCATTTTTGAAGAGAAATTCTGTTCTGTCTTAAGAAAATCATCAACTCGAGACAGATACAGATAAATGTTGTTTGAGAAAATATTTAAGATCTCAGTTAAAAATACTTTCATAAGCTTTTCAAATAAATAAATAAGATGTTTTATTTCTTTCTAGTCAAACAGGTAATAAAGGTTTTAAGGATACATATCTATTTGAATTAAGGGCGGTACCAGGTATTTCATTATTATGGCAGACAATTGTCATTGCCTCCAATAAGATCCTCAAAGAGCATTTACAGCCTGGATGAGCAGACAGTGAGGTGGATTGAGCAGGGGGTGAACAGCCAGGCTCAGAGGGGTGCACAGTGGAGGCCAGCATCTAGCAGTGTACACTGGGGTCAGTATGGCTCCCATCCTGATCATGAATGATTTGGGTGACTGGGGGCCATCCAGCTGGAAAGCAGCTTTGCAGGAAAGGACCTGTGTCTCCTGATGGAAATCAAGTTCAGCATGAGCCAGCAGTGTGTCTCTATGGCAGAGAGGGCCAGGGGTATCATGAGCTGCATTAGGCAAAGTGTTGCCAGCAGGGCAGGGGAGGTGATCCTACCCCTCTGCAGGGCTCACCTGGAGTGCTGTGTCCAGCTCTGGGCTCCCCAGTACTGACACAGGAGTGTACTGGAGGGAGCCTAGTGAAGGACCACAAAGACAGACAAGGGACTGGACTTTCCATGGCTCATGCAAAGACAGGTAGAGAGAGCTGGGACTGTCCAGCCTGGAGGAAAGAAGGTTCAGGGAAGATCTTACCAATCTATACAAATACCTGAACAGGAGGGTACTAAGAGGATAGAGCTAGGATTTTCTCAGTGGTGACCAGAGGCAGTGGGCACAACCTGAAACTGGAGCGTCTGTCTGAACATGAGGAAACACAGTGACAAAGCAACACACTGAATGACTTGATTGATAGCATTTTGTAAATTTAATGATGAAACTGAATGTAGGGGTTGAGATGAAAAAAATCCATATAAATCCTATCCACTCAGAAAAAAGTTTAATTGCAGGAATTTTGTCTACAGATAAAAAGCCACCATAAAATTTGGCATTTGCCTTTTCAGATTAGTGCATATTATAAAAGTCAATCTCAGTGGAAAGTGTGCATAATTAATGATGTTTTTGAAGACTAAGCAAAAATTTATTTGGTTTTTAGTTTGCTCGGTGCACTGCATAAATGGTGAAGTTTCATAAACAATCTGATAAATTCTAAATAATAGCCTTATTTTCAGTGTTTAGTTCCTTACCTTACTTCATTTTTTAGTTTATCAAATATGACATGCAGTATGTATGCAATACCTACATCCAGGATCCAAAATTGAGCCAATCTAGTTCTTCTAGTTGATAGTTCAGATTTTGGTTTCAGTTTTAATTTTGTTAGACTTAAGCACTGGGGATCATTGTAAAAGATGAAGTTAATAAAAAATTCAATATTGAGACAAAATGAGTGTTTCCAGGGCAATTACAGTGCCCAGGCGTATAACAGTATGTGTCCACAATCCTGATTTAAACTACCATAATTGTAGTGGGGAATTCTGATACTACCCCAAAGACTGTTCTGACAGTAACTGATCCACATCCAGGCATGTGCATTAAATAATAATCCCTGGGAAATGAAATTTGTATGCATTTTGTTTCTATAAATATCTGTCTTGCAGCAAGAAAGACATTAAAAACTAAAAAGGACCTAGAGAGAGATTGGGAGTAGGTTAAAAACATCATTTACATCCGTTATGAGGCAAAAGATAGGATTGTTTGATACTCTTACAGGATAAAATCTTTCAGGGCCTATATTTCTATGAAGATAACAGCCAAAAGAAATTGTTGTCTTCCTTTTCTGAAAGAGCATAAGGATTTTCAAAGGAAGGTGTAGCCCAGTAATAAACTGAGTTTTTGTTCGGAGACATTGGAAAATTCTGTTCACATTCTTGAGGTTTTTATTTTGTACTCGTTTGCAGATTGAGTATGTCTTCACAGATAAAACAGGAACATTAACTGAGAACAATATGGAATTTGTAGAATGTTGCATTGAAGGGCATGTTTATGTACCACATGTTATCTGCAATGGCCAAATCCTCCATGATTGTACAGGCATTGATATGATTGATTCATCTCCAGGAAGTAGTGGAAAGGTATGATAACTCTCTATATGTTCTTGGTTTTTTACAATGAAACATGAAAATGGAACTGTACTGATAAAGGGAATGTTAGAAATCCAACATTCTTGAATTTTATTAATCAAAGTAGATAACTGCATAGACATTTTAATTTCCTAGTTAAGAGTAAGATTTAAAGGCTTAATGGGAAGGTTCTCATTTTAATGCACTTGTAAAGCTGAGTCAAAACCTAAATATAGAGCTTTCTCTGGTTAATAGCTACAGACACAGATAACTGGTTTCCATTTAACCTTAGCTACAACAGAGAAAGCAAGACAGGAAAATCCTCGAAGGGGAAAATGGGGGCTTCGTGCAATCACTTACTTAGTCATCACTGAGTGAAAATGTGGCCAGAGAATGGTTTATGATCAAATTAAATTACTTTAAAATGTGACTTACTTTAGTCACATCTGAAGTGTGCTACCTACAGCATGTATGTATTGTGGTTATTTGCTGTGTTGAAAGTTGAAAATTAGTTGAAAGTTTGGGAGTGTTCACATGCCAACAGGTGAACAGGGTGTATATGGGCAGGATAATCACAGCCAAAGTACAATGTATTTTTTATTACATCAGTACAGTATCATAGTCACACTCACTTCATATCATAACCCTTCACTGTGACAAAATGAGGTCTCTTAAAATATGTTGGTGTAGGTTAGCAGCCTTATGTCTCTCACCCATGGCCCTCAGAATGTGGTCCCAAGGTATGGTGAGTTTTTATCTTGGAATCACAATGTCCCAGACAGTTTGTATTTAACAGCACAGAAGAATAGGTTTCAGGCACAAAGATAAAAATAAAACACACACAGGTATCCATGAAATAGAAATCTCTTTCTGGTGGCAGCTGTCATTACTAAACTATCTGAAATTTTATAAGAAGTGTTTGGCTGCCAAAGTATGTGCACTTCAGTAATTTATTTAGTTCCGAAGGGTGTTCAAGCTGCTCAAGAGATTGAAATCTGTAAGCCCTGCTAAGACCTGTGCTCCAGGTACTACATCCTTCTGTGTGAGCTCAGGAGTTCTAAATGGTACCTTGACTAGTATGTAATTAATACAAGTTGTTAAAGTTTAAGCAAAAGTAAAGAAAAAACACCTTCAGCTGCATGTAGGCATTCAGAGGAGGTAGAAGATGCACACTGGGGGTTTTTTGCATCATTAGCTTGACTGGTGTGGAAATGCTAAGGGTACAAACAGCTGTGACACAATTGTGTGGTTACCACAGGGAAAGACCTGGCTCCCCCTCAAGGAGCCTGCCTTTGTCTGATTAATAATCAGCAGTAATCAGTGATATGGATCACCTCCAAAAAGAAGAGAAAGAAGAGTTTTCAAGCGATAACACATAATGACAGCCGTTCCTTTTATTTCTCAGGAGAGAGAGGAACTATTTTTCCGAGCTCTTTGTCTCTGCCACACTGTTCAGGTAAAGGATGATGATAGCGTAGATGGTTTGAAGAAAAGCCAGGTACCAAGAAAACCCTGTATATATATATCATCATCACCTGATGAAGTTGCTTTAGTTGAAGGAATACAGAGGTATGTGTGTACTTAGGTATTATATTTTTCTAAACTACAGATCTAATCACTGAATCTCAAATTTGTTTTCAGAACAAAAATCATAATAACAAACACCAATCTACAGCTGATTGTTTTCTTAACATGAATTCATGAATATTCATAGCCTAAAATAAACTAAAAACAATTTGGGATTTTGGTGTTGGTTTGTTGTGGGCTTAGTTTTAAATCCTTATGACAATGCTTAAACTGGATAATTATATATTTGTTACATTCATTCTCTTATTCTGTGTTTCATTTTACAGACTTGGTTACACCTATCTAAGGCTGAAAGAAAATTACATGGAGATCTTAAATCGGGAAAATAACATAGAAAAGTGAGTGGTTAAAAAGATAACAAAATAGACTGATGAGTTTTTGTTGATGCGTTTAATAAACCATTGTTTCCTTACAGATGAATTTCTAAGTCAGGAAAGCCAAGAACCTTGCATTTTAGTAGAAAAATTAAGAAAATTAAGTAATTTTAATTACCTTCACTTTTTTGACATTATATGCAGTATAAAATATTGATATGACAAGGAAGGTGTGGTGTGAGATTCATGACCTAATCTAATAGTTCCTGATGGTTTTGTATATTCTTAATAGAAAATGCTGTGTACCCAGTTTGCTGTTCACAGATAATCCATGGAATCTACAGGAGGGTAATATCTGTAGAATAAATTTTGTGGAACATAAATATGAGTCAAATTTTCAATAACATTGAAATAGTACAGCTGTTTTGTGGTATGTGCATACCCTTGAAAATTTACCTTACACATCTCTAGATGTCTGCTGGTTAAGTCTCTGGTATATCCAAATCTTCCTGCTTGGGTACTCTGCCAACTGTACACGGACTCTTGGACACAAATATAGGAACCCTGCTGTAACTTTACCTCCTCTTAGGATAATATGGAGACTTTTTAGGCTCAGCTCATAAGAACTGGAGTCAGTATCATTTGGTGACTCAGAAGAAATCACTGTAATCATTGAGAATTTTCTCCCAAATGCATCACAGTTTGTAGACATAGGCCTGATGTAGCTTTGCACAGGTCTGAGTTCTAGGGTGTTAAAAAGACTTAGGACTGAGTGATTTAATTAAACATGCAGATTTGGACAGAGACGAATCCTGAAAAAGTTGGGATTTGTGATTGGATTGTTTATGTTTGCTCTGGAAAAGGGAGGCTCTCTTAAGTTAGGAGAAATAGATAAGAGAGTAAATGATAGAAGTAAACTGATTAAACCAAAACAGTGCAGCAGGAGCTTGTGTTCATTTTTCCTCTTAAAAAGGAAAGGAACATGTGATAAAATCAAATATAGAAATAATGGCAAGTATAAAACCAGTAAAAAGAAATATTTTTCTTTTCACTTGAATAAATTATCTATAAACATTTGAGCAAGATTATGGAATTAGGTCAGCACTTTTGGGAGATTAGGAATAATAAAAACTAGAAAAATATAAAATAAAGACTTGGGTGTAAGCATGCATCTCAAGTTCTAAGGCTATGTCTAAGTATTATACATAGAAACATACTTTATAATCAGTACAGTGCTCTGCTGCAAGGCTTCTAGTCTTCTACTTATATTTGAGTGACATATACATATATATACATCTGAGGGTACTTAGGGACATCACAAGTTGTTTCAAGTAACTGGGAGCTGAGGGCTTTCCTTACTTATTATTTACAGCCTGCTGTTTCATTCTGTACTAGTTTCATATTCCATGTTACTCAACATAATCTTCCATGTTAGAAGAAATGTTTAATTTATGTGCTTGAAGTCATAACAACCACTTTAGGAATAGGAAAAAATAGAGTTGTGTAAAAAATATTTCTGTTTCTGTTTCAGGTTTGAATTACTGGAGGTTTTCAGTTTTGATTCTGTGAGACGGCGAATGAGTGTAATTGTTAAATCTCCAACAGGTAGGGCTGTCACATTCTGTTTGATTTCTTTGTCTCACTTGAATTTGTTTCAGATTTATCAGAGTTAAGCATTAAACACAGTCTGTATGCCCTTCTTTGTAAAATAAGGGACCAGGTACTAGCATAAGTACAATGTTACCAAAAAGTTGGAAGAAAACATTTTGAAGAGTTATTAATTTGGATGGTTTTTGAAGAAATTATATTTGGTCATTTTGAATTCCATATGCTGTCTCTTTTAGGTGATATATTTCTGTTTTGTAAGGGAGCAGATTCCTCCATATTTCCTAGGGTTAAAGAAGGTAAAATTGACCAAGTACGATCCCGAGTACAACGCAATGCAGTGGTAAGATTCCATTTTATTGATCTGTTCACATGATATCAGTGTCCAAAAGAAATTAAGTGTCCTGACCTCCTGCATTTTCTGCTAACAGATTTGTTTTTACAGGCACCAAGGTTATTCTATGCCAAGGTTCACTCAGGCTTTGTGGCTAGCAGTCTGTGTAACTCCCTTATTTGCATCTGTCCTCTAGCTCATCTTCCAAATGTCAGTTGTGGTGCAATATGAATACATTAGATATGCCCAACTGTATGTTAAACCAGAGGTCATCAGTTAGCTCATTAGTATGGCAATTTCACTAATGTGGTTTGAATTAATTTTTGGATAGAAGAGAAGTGAAAAACAGTAAATCTCTGTAAAAACTATTGCTAGTTTCAGCCCCCAGCCTTAGCAACTGTGATTTGCTGCCTTTGATTGCTTTACAAGCTCTGAGACAGTGGAGTGATCATCAATATCTTATATTTTTGCTCGCTAAAAATCAGCTATGAACTGGCTGATCATCTTCAAAAGAAATTTAGAACTTGGTTTTACCTGAAAGTAGTATTTGGAGTAGTCAAGTATTGAATTTTGTTGTATCTAAAAATATGCAGAACTCATTGCAATGCAGGACAACTGCCAGTCTTACATAGAATATAATTTGCTGGCATCCAGTACTCAAACTGAAAACAAAGTATTATTACAGATACGTGAAAAAAAAACCTGCTACAGCGTCACCTGCTTTTGTTTTGAAGCAAAAAGCTCTCAAAGTGCTTTACCAAGCTTCATTTTATGGGACAGCTGTCTGACAATTGCAAGTAAAAGAGGCTAATGAAATTGAAAAGTATTTACATATAATATCCATTCAGTGTCTGTCAAGAAATAAATCCAGACCAGCACCTATTTTTTCATCCTGCATAATTGGAAATAGGACTGGCTCCTATATACAGAAGCCTCTCAAAGAAAATATCTGGCACCTGCTTTTTTAAATTTCAAGAGGCAGGGAGATATTTTAATAATTGTCCTTCTTGGTTTGGTAATAAGTAACTATACAAAGACTTACCGGATGAATTAAAGTTAAGGAAGCTGAAATGCCAGTTAAATGGTGTTGTGAGAAGCAATATATAACTCAGGTAGCAAAACCTTACTGGGTTTCTCCTCACCTTACACAATCTATATACTTGCTTTCTTATTCATCACTCAGTCTAGAAGTTTGATGCAGTCTGCAACACCCACAGCTAAATTCTAGTTTTCACTTGATTGAAATGGTACAGTTGGATTTTCACTTTCAGTTCTCTTTGTGATGTTTGCTCCCTGTCTGTGGATCTGCTGCAGCACAGCATCAAAATCAGACTCTGCAGAGCTACTATTTATATTACTATTATTTATTCTAACTCATCCTGCCTAATTATACACATAGGGAAAGAAACCTTTATCTTGAGTTTGCCTTCCCTTGTAATCTCATATATCCAGTTGGATCACTGAGCTGTTTACCTTCTGGAGATTGAGGTTGGTCAATCAGGTTGTAACTGCTTCTAGAGCAGAACAGAATTAAGTAAGCTGAACCATATCCTAGTCTACACTATACTGTACTAGTCTATACTTAGTCACTTCACAATGTTCCTTTTTCAAATCCTCCAGCATAAACACCAGCAAGAAGTCTAAGAAGAGTTTTGTAAAATGCATTTTGTTTCTTTTGATTGCGTTCTTTAGGAGGGACTGCGAACGTTGTGTGTTGCATATAAGAAGCTCTCAGCAGAAGAATATCGCGATGTACAGAAGCTGCTTCAGAGTGCAAAGCTGGCCCTTCAGGAGCGGGATAAGAAATTGGCAGAAGTGTATGAGAAGATAGAAACAGATTTTATATTACTTGGTGCTACAGCTGTTGAAGATCGGTTAGTTTCATTGTTTCTTATCTTCAGTGATGATGACAAAGTAATTGAAGACTTTTTTTCTGCATTAGATAATTTTTGGGAAACCCCTTATTTTAATTGATTCCACACACTTAGCTTACTAAAGTTACACATGGTAACTTTATAACCTAGTGAGTAACTAATAATAGTTAAGTGTACAAAAATCAGTGTATTTGAACTGTGTAATAATTTATTGATCAAGTTAATAGGCAAAAGTTCCAGAGGGAAGAACTACAAAATGGGTATTGAGGAAATGAAGGAAGAATCTTTACGTCTTAAAAAGATTCAAAAACAAACACTAGTCCACCGAACATTTTTAGAGTCCTACTTTGGGGAAAATTCTTAGATCTGATAATTTCTATTGAAACTTTTAATTTGTTTATGAAAATCTTTCAATAAAGGCCTTTGTCATTTCCAAGCTATCCATCAATGTATGTTGTCAATTGGCATTACAGGCTACAAGAAAAAGCTGCTGATACTATTGAAGCACTCCAGAAAGCAGGAATTAAAGTTTGGGTTCTGACAGGAGACAAAATGGAGACTGCTGCAGCTACTTGCTACGCTTGCAAACTCTTCAGAAGAAATACACAAATACTTGAGCTAACCACAAAGAAAATTGAGGAGCAGAGTTTACACGATGTGCTTTTTGACCTAAATAAAACTGTCATAAGACAAAATGGCAGCTTAACCAGGGATACCTTCTCAGGGTAAGGAAAAACTTGGATTTTCATGCCAGAAATGGGCTTCTGGGCATTTTGCAAACAATGAAATTATGACCAATTACCTTAAGAGCCACAGTATGTTTCAGTTTCTGTTGCTAATGTGTGGATTATTGTACGGCAATTAAGTATAAGCTTGTTTAGATAAATTTAGGGTTTCAGTCATGGTTCTTTATCTTATTTCTGGTGCTACTTTGACTATTAAAAGAAAAATCACAACTGATACTGTAATAATTTTTCCACCATAAAACTATTAGCAATGAGTTAACAAGCATTTGTGATACTATTTTAGCAGAGATTTTCTATAACTCATAGCCTTACAGCTTAAATCTCTAGACCAGGTAATTTTTCTTAGTTCTCCTTACAATTTATACCCCACTGATCTAATCAAGAACATTTGTATATTCAGTTAAATAACTAATTTTTCTCCATGTCATCTGTACCATTTGTTTAAGTAGCACAGGTCTTACAAGGTGTGGTCAAACATGTTTGTTTAACTTTTTGTGCAATGCCAAATTCTACATGTTAAAGCTCTTTGGATTTATTTTTTTTGCCTTTATCTCCAGAGGTAGAGAATAGTACTAAGATAGTAAAAGCAGGATTCTACCTATATGCTCAAATTCAGGCTAAAAATATTTCACTATAATACACCAAACATTCAGTACATTGCTTGAACTTCATAATGATACCTTTACATTTGATATCATTGTACCTCAATGGCATTGCCCTATTTGTGCCAACGGTAGCAAAGTGGTGAAAATATCTGGGAACTGTTATTAAACGTAGTTTACAGAATTTTATCTTACTTGTCAAAAATAGCTTCTGTTCTAGTAAAAAAAGATAGAGATGCCTAAAATACCTAATAATAAATATGTGTTTTTCTCACAAACACTGGTGTTGGTGAAACCATGGTTGTTGAAATCCCATGCACGGTCGTGTATAACCTTGGAACACTGAAAAGAGAGTAAAAATAAACCGCAGTGTACATTTATACAACATTCACTGTTGACCTGGAGCCTGAGGCTGCTGTGTACTGCAGGCAGATGCAAGGGTGCTCTGAAATAACTTGTCTGGATGCCAGAGAAAATGGTTCTTGCAGTTCAGATCATCTTATCTTCCCCATTGTTCAGTGTATGATGAAGTAGTGAATAAACTACTTCCTGTGAGTGTGGTTACACTTCTAACAATGCTCAAATAACTACAGGCATACTGCTAATAGAATTTTATGGGTGAGAATATATTGTAATATTATAGGAAACTTAAATAATTATTTTAGTGTTACAAATAAAAGTAAACCTGTATTTGACTAAGCCACTACTCTAAAGGCAAAATATCCATACTCTAGATGTAGATGCTGGCTTTATCCATCTGGGCCAACAGGTTTCTTTTAGGCATTTCCTTCAAGGCACCATTTACTTCTGTAAATAAAAAATATTTCCTCATCAGAGTTACAAAGGCCTTTAACTTATTTTTCCTCTGTGTTATGGAGTGTACTGCAAAATCAACTTTATTCCTGCAGCTTGGTTTACCTCACTGCAGTTCTTGGACCTTTTCAAACCAAACTGAAAAGTCGTTTATTATACACTTACACTCACTGGTCAAGTCACTGAGGTATCAGATTTATGCATTCAAACTGGTGAAGCACTGAGTATTTTCAACATAATCCAGACTTTTAAGATGTTGTAAATATCAGTCTTATACTAGGAATTTCCTTTGGAAATGTATTAACTTTGCAGTATTCTATACTCATTATTTTTTCATTAATTGATTTTCACATAATTCTTATTGCCAGATTTTAAATGTGTCTGAGAATTTTATAGTGACACTTAGTTTATATTTTATCTCCGAACAGACTTTCAGCTGATACTCAAGATTATGGTTTAATTATTGATGGAGCAGCATTATCATTAATAATGAAACCAAGACACGATGGGAGCTCTGGTAACTACAGAGAGATCTTTCTTAATATTTGCAGGAACTGCACTGCAGTGTTATGCTGTCGAATGGCACCTCTGCAAAAAGCACAGGTTTGTGTTTAGTTTCGTAATTGCTTGTTGGTGATGCACATACGTAAATACTGAAGGTTAATACACTGTATGACTTACTGTGATAACTTAAGATGCTACCATTCATTTTTGTATCTTCTAAAATGGAAAAATGTAAAAAAAATGGAGAGGAGAATTTCTGCTGGCAAGCAATTTAGATAATGGTGTTGCTAAAACAGCACCCAGCTGTGCATCTGAATTTGATTTAGCTACATATTATTCAAATTTTATGGTTGGTATATGCTAGTATGAACATATTTAATAAATGAACTAACTGCTCTCTTTTTAACCTAACAATCTTTGTATGGTCTACTCTTTTGACACTATAAGAACCTATGTTATTTATTAATGCAGAGTGATATTTTTTCTCTGTTTTTAACCTAAGTGGAAAGCCAAGAAGAATCCAGACAAAAAGTGTGTGCATTACCATGTTTAAGTATACCTGAATATTGCATTTGTTGTTTGTATGAAGTAAAAATATATCCTTCCATTACTGAAACCTCTCAAGATAGGTGAAGAACTTTTAAAGGAAAGAAGTACTGGAATATGCATTCCTTTTTTCTCTGAGTTTGTCATATCTTTTTCTCAGTGTGCAGGTACAGCATATGTAACCCTTATTCACATTAACAGATGTATTTAGCCAGCACTATAACTATCTGGAGGTTTGTAGAAGTTTTTAGTTGCATCTTACTTGGTACCAAATTTACAGAGGTGATAACTTGTAATGGAGACATTTGGAGTCAAATTTTTGGATAATTTTTACGTCAATAGTTTTTATATGTATACAGAGTCCAATACATTTTCTTAAATGTAGGAAAAAAGTTCAACACAGATGAGAAAGAGAAGTTTTTAGTCTTTCATTTCAGGATTTGTTTGAAATGATGCACTCTGTCTCTGGAACCCTCTTAATTTATTGATGCACTGACACAACATTAAGCAATCTCAACAACGGCTTTCATTCTTTGGCTCTTCCTTTGTCCTGTCCCATCTCTCTCAAAGTAGTTTGGAAGTATTTAAAAAATGTTGGGAGCAAATACTTTGTAACATGAAGAAATGGTGATCTTTATGCCTAACTGTTGCATTGAGTAATGTTGCTTTTGTGTTCCTTCAGAGAATTTCTTATTAAACCATCTTGGTAAATTTTTTTTAATGTTATACTTATGCAAAATAAGCAAACCATTACAGAGGAGAATTTCTAACACTATTTTTTTTCCAGATTGTAAAGTTGATTAAGTTATCAAAAGAACGTCCTATCACATTAGCAATTGGTGATGGAGCCAATGATGTCAGTATGATTCTAGAAGCACATGTTGGTATAGGTAAGCCTGCTGATTAGAATATTATTTCAAGGGAAACTACAAAACCCATACATTTCTTAAAACTAGGCAATCTCAAAGAATCAGCTTATATGTGTTATAGACAACTTTTAGTGCATTTATCCTAGGAATTGTATGAGATACAGTCGTGATCTCCTATTACATCAGTACCATAGCATTATTACATACTTTTGCAATTAATTGTATCTTTTTAATAGTTCTTTAGTTAGTAAATAGCTTCACCTCTTTTTTGTTTTTTAAAGGAGTCATTGGCAAAGAAGGTCGTCAAGCAGCAAGAAACAGTGACTATGCAATACCTAAATTTAAACATTTGAAAAAAATGTTGCTTGTTCATGGGCATTTTTATTACATTAGGATATCTGAACTTGTGCAATACTTCTTTTATAAGGTAGGAGAATGCTTATTCCAATTACATAAACCTCAAAAACTTATATCGTAATATCTGACTATATACAGTTTTTCCAGCTAATGGTACAAACCAGCAACAGTTCCAGAAAGAGATTTTCTTGAATACCAGATGCAGTGCTGAAGTGGGATTATTGGTTTTATTCTGAACATGAAGTGAAATAGCTTTTATATAGATAGATTCTGTAATTGATGTTACATTTAAAACCAAAATTCTTAACTTATTTTTTCATATCCTGCAAATTCCAGCTCAGACTGTTTTGCTTATTTCCAGTACCTTCCAGGTTGTCTCTATAGTGAACTTTTAAAGCACATTGGAAATAGTATTTGATAACTTAGACATCACTGCAGATTAAGTTATGCTAAATTCATTAGGATAGTGTAGGGGGAGAAAGTTCATAGTGAGCATCCACCTATTTAGAGAGTTTTGTTATTTCAAAATGTTGGTATCCAGTCCAAGTTCTTTTGGTAAGCAATGAAAGATTATAGAAAGGAACTGTCACAAGGTAATTCAGAGTTCTGGTGTTTGACTGTAGGTATAATTGGGAGAAGATGGCATTTGAGGTTACAGCTAGAAACATCTTACAGTTGCTTTGCTGGAAACCATGCTAATCCATGAGCATCCATGCTTGCTTCTCATGGTTTATCTCCTCCTGCGGATTGTCCCTTTTCTGCTTTGCTTTAACTGAACTGTATTCCTGGATCCCAAATTTTACTGCCCTTCAATTTTCAAACTGTAGCCTTGTAGGATTGTCTTGAAAATATTTTAAGTGGGTTTTTTTCTAATAGTACTACTGCAAGATGTGACTGTTGGGATTTAACATATGTAGTTTTGTCTACTGTTCCTGCAATGCTTACTATTGTTAGCATTATAAAACTATGATATACAAATCTATAGCCTTGTATATAAATTGGTGCTTGCATTTCACTTGACAGCAGTCACTTTGTTTTTCAGAATGTCTGCTTCATTTTTCCTCAGTTTTTATATCAGTTCTTCTGTGGGTTTTCACAACAGGTTAGTTGATCTTTTTCCATCAATGTAATATTATCTTTTTTGCTTTTTTTTGTAACAAAAAAAGGATCTTCCTGAGAATTTAGTGTTAATTTACAAAGAACAACATCACTTCTGGTTCTTATGGTATTCAGTGGCAATTGCATTTAAGATACAGAAGTCAGTTATATGAATTATCATAAAAGCAATGTTAAAGTCAAGGAATACAGAAATACAGTATTTGGAAATGGCAGTGCAAAGTGAAATGTCTGTGGGAAATGTACAATCAGTTAGATTTAAGCCTACTGGATGTGAATAGAGGAAATCCTGAAAGATGAGTAATTGAATCAGTTGCTCATTTTTAGAATCCAGAATGAAAATGAAACAATAAACTAGTACAATAAACAATAAACTTCTCTAGTACGAACAGCTATGCATTACAAATTTCAGATGAATAGCAGCATTCAATTAGTTGAAAAGAAAATATAAAAACTGAAAAATAGAGGAAAAGTGAACTGTTGCTCACCAGAAAAGTGCCATCATTCAGGAGATGATCAGTATTTGCCTTCCTAAATTTTTGTTTCTTTCTCCCTTGCTCTCATCTAATTTGTGTAGAAAAGATCTACCTCTTCCTTCTTCTGAATGAGGGAGCAAAAAACAAAGGAATGAATGACTGAATTTAGATGAAAAGGGTTTATGTTTTCAGTATTAAATTGAGTGAGTTGGCTTTAATTGGGAGAAAATAGTACTATTGCTTTGAATTTGTTGAAAGAAAGCCCCAGGAGGAGTTAAAATGACAAAACTGTTTCTTCTGTTTTGGTTTCCATTTCAAACAACCACTGAAAGCTTTGTAGGTTTTTATAAAGCATTATTATGATTTGGATATGAAAGCATGTGTTATGAAAATTTAGCTCAATTTTTATCTTTTTAAGTGATAAATATAATTTTGAATTATAAAGGGGGTTTTGATAGCAATTTTTCCAGAATAAATGATTACCAAATAGGTTTTGAGAAATAAACAGCTCTCTTTGTGGGGTGGCATGGGAGGTTTGAAGGTACCACTGATGATACATATGTGAAAAAGCATCTCAGTGAGAAGAAGCATCAAAGACGCATTGGTGGAATGTTTCATCTTTGGGATGTTTGCGAAGCTCATTGCAGTCATACACAGCTGGAAAACATCTGGAGTGCTCTTGCTTCTTCTCTGAATATCTCCATGTTTTATAGACATTGAGGAGATAAAAGAGAAGTGAGATACATGGATGTGGTGTCAGAGAAGAATTTCTGCCTCTAAAGGAATGTGCTCTTCAGTTTGGGTACTTTGGAGTTGGTATTAACAGCTGATACAATAGGAGGGGCCAGTATATGGACCAGACTGGTCCATGAAATGGATTTTTCTGCTGATCTTTTTTCTCCAGGTAAAAGGAATACAAGTGAAGAGTTATCCTATATCAGTTAGCAGCTGTTCAGGGATATTTACCTCCATTCTGAAGGAATGGTTTGGTTGCCTGCAGAAGTTCATGTATTCATTTAAATCAAGTCTCATGCAGAGGATTTAATTTTAAAGTAAGATATAATTTTAAATTAAAAGTAGTTGATTTAATTCTTTTCCATCTACAGACTTTATATGATACTGCGTATCTAACACTGTACAATATCAGCTTCACCTCCCTTCCTATCCTCTTGTACAGTCTAATGGAACAACATGTCAGTCCAGAGACACTCAAGAGAGAGCCTTCCTTGTACAGGTAAAATTAAAACACTGTATTCCAAAGTTTGACTGTTCAGTTGTGGGATCTGTGTCTGTTACAGTGGAAGTCCTCAGGATTTCTGTACAACAAGGATACATCAACATCAGATACAGTGCAACAGAAGGGTTGAAGATCACATGCATGGCCTACAAAGTACAGTAGATAAACATGTAGTTTTATATGCACATTTACAAACCACACCATGCATTTGCTACAAAGGGAGTGAGAGCAAAACAGAAATCACTCTTTAACAAAATCAAGTTAGGAGATTTATTTTAGAATTCTTTATTTCCTCCAACCATGGGGAGGAAGCATGCAGAACAGAAGTATTTTTAAAAAAGAAAACCTGCTGTTTTTTTCTCGTTTACATGTTTTATTCTGAAAGATTGTTAGAGTGTATCAGAGTATGTATCCTGTGCAGGTGTCCAGCATTAACCTCTGCATTGTTAACTCACTTCTGGGCATTGGGATTGACTTGTTTAGGTTTTTAGCCACTTGAAATACAGTTCTTGCTTATTAACTGCATTTGGCCATCTAAATTAGGAACAGAACTGTGTCCAGTTAGATCCTTGTAGCTGCAAAGCCAGTATATTTCAGGGAGGGGTAACAGTAGATAATCAAAGAAAAAACATTCTTTGAAAGAAGCAATATTAGCTGCCCAAACGTTAATCAATGTAGTGATATGTTTTTAACAATGAAATTGAAGAGGAATACAAGAAATGTTGAGCTTCAACAGGAATGTTTTTATTTTCTCTTTGATGTTTTGAATGTTTTTAATTTAGAAATGGTAGTTCAGAAGCCTTTTTTTGGTTTATGAAAGCTAGCAGAGCTTATTTGTGAGAAACTTCTGGGTTTGGATACCTAAGAGAGCCTATTGCTAAGCTGTTTTGGGCAATAGTAGTTCTTCTGGGCCAGGTGAAGCTATTGTTGACCACATATGGGTTTACAGTCTGTATTGTTAATTTCTGGGGAGAAATTACTTTATAAGGTCATCAGACAGTCTTTATAAATTTCATATGGTGGAAGCACTGGTTGGTAGTAAATGTTTCTGTAACTCAGGGTTTTCATTTAACTGTGTCCTGATTTACTCTGATGTGTTCTATACTATATGCCAAGTTGATACATACCCATTCTGTGGAGAAGAACTCAAGTTGTAACATTTAAATTTTTTTGTAGTAAGAAAATGCATGCTAGTGAAGAGTTCTGTTGTTGACAAATCCCTCCCTTTTTGTGGAAAAACATTCAAGAAACTCTATTTGACCTGAAGCTTCAAGTCAACTGCAAACCCCTTGTTTCACATTCCACATAAAATTAATTTTTTATTTTGTTGCAATAGTCCATGTAAAAGTATCCTAGGGGAAATAAAGCAAAGTCTCCAGAGACCTCTAGTGTTTCCATTTAATATCTGCAGTGGATCATGACATACACAGCAAGCACTGGAAAAGAGATACCTTCTCTAAAAAGACTGAAAAGTAAATGAGTACAGCACAGGGAGTTTGCCATTGTTGAAATAAGCAGAATTACAGGGAGCAGTAAAAAGGGTTTAGTAGGAATTAAATAAAAATAAATAAAGAGGACATTTTGAGGAAGGAGTTAGATTTGAAGTGGTAGACAGTTGTAATGTGGAAATGTTGTGGTTTTCAAGAAACAGTATGAATTAACCCATTTATCTGGGATTTTCAAACCTGCTGATAATAAATACATTTCTTGTCTCACACAGAGATGTTGCCAAGAATGCTTTGCTGCGCTGGCGTGCATTTATTTATTGGACATTCCTAGGAGTGTTTGATGCTGTGGTATTTTTCTTTGGTGCCTATTTTTTGTTAGACAACACAGTTGTGACCAGCAATGGACAGGTTAGTGTTGGATTTCATCTGTCAGTGGTAATTTTTTTAATGTCAATTGCAAAATGAACATAGTTTTAATTGTTTTCTTCGGTATTTCATGAAAGAAATTTCATTATAACTTTTTTGTGAGTTACTGTGGGATATATGGGTTATCTGTTTAGTAAAATCTGAACTATGCAATAAACCATACTGTGTATTAGTAAGCAGAGACATAGGATTGTATACTAATTAGGAGGAATATATAACATAAATTCCACGTATTACTTCTGAATTTATACAGTAACTTTTCCATTTCTTACTTAACATGCATCTGATGATAATCTATTTAACATATCAAAACACTCTTAGTAGAGTAGTTATGAATGATCATAAAAGATCTTAAATGTAACAAGCTTTTTAATAGTTTAATTTTTTTGACATATAGCAGCTTAAAGTAATCTATCTCTACTTGCTTTGCAGTCACATGAATGCAAATTTTATGAACTTTTGCATTTTATTTATTTTATCCATTGATATTTTGGTCTATTTTATTTGTGTGCTTTTTTCTTTTTGCTACTTGCTTCTCTTCCTATCCTCAGCTAATGACAACCAGCACTCACATGGTAAGACTACTGTGGATTTGTCATGATATCCATTTCATCTTTCACTGTTCTTAAATTAAACTGTTAAAGAGCAGTAAAATATCATTTAAGCCTACAGTTAGAAATGTTCTTTATAGCTACTCTATAAGTACTTAAAATAAAAGGAACTTCATACAATGTGTATTGAGGTGTATGAGGTGTGGTAAAGAACCATGAACTTTAAAAAAGCTTTTTGCTTGCTTGCATTTTGTTATTCTGTTGTATGCTTTTCTGTAACCTATGTTTTGTTGCTGGCTCTCTGCTACAGAAATATTTTACAGTTTATGCTATAATGTGCTTTAATGGCTTTAGGAAATGTCCTCAAAGTGAGAGAGAAAATAAACTCAACACAATTTTGTTGCCTGTATGCAACATGCACATTTGCTAGAAATGGAGTGTTCACATACCATTAAAAACCACCTTTGTGACATCTGTCAGGGAAATGAACTTCTAGTGTGAGAGAGAACACTTGTCAAAAAGCATTTTTCCTAAGGACACAGTGAACTTCCACTAGACAGAACTACACACTGCACCATAGCTTTTTTTGGTGGTACCATTATGCTCTCTGTTAGATGTTCAAAATTCTTCATCACCATATACTTATGGTGCTGAAAATTAGAGTTACCATACATGTACCAATTTTGTAAACAGTTTGTATTGCAAATATTCTGACTCAGTTCCTTTCTGAAATTCTAGTTGTCTTCCATTGCACACATTCAGTCTAATTCTAAGGCTCTAAAGCCAGATTAATGCCTAATTCTCAAATTTCAAATGTTGAAGTCTACAACTAGATACCCATGTTAACACTTGAAGATAATGTGTTGCTTCAGGGGACATTCTGAATCTTGAATGTCTGTGATAGAAAATTTTTCATTATTTTGAGGATGCATGCCTATGTTTATGTATAAAACTTGAGAGATATTGAACTGCAATTTTAGATTTAAAGGCTTGAAAATTTCTAGTGTTCAGGAATAGTCAGAGACACTTACATGAGTTCATGCACAAATGAATGCTAATAGGTGTTGATAGTTATTTCCCAGTTTTTTAATTATGCTACATCTGGAAAAAGTCAGTGAAGAATTTGAAGGTTTGAAAGGTTTGCTACTGCAAATGTTATTATTGAACAGGGGAAAGGTGGAAAGCAGTGAAGAACATAAAAGAGCTGACAGAAACACTAATGCCTTAAATGATACGTAGTGATACAAGTCAGGTTCCAGATTGTTAAAATGGGTACTGAAGCAAAAATTTAGAATTTTTTTTCCCCCACAAATGAACTAATCACTGTTATTACAAAACTAGTAAAAAATTACTAAAGTCAAGATCTTTCCCATACAATGTCAAACTAAAATGAACGTACCATTAAGCTTGCTTCCAAACACAATTCCCCCTAAAATGTTTCTCAGTATTTAGAAATTAGTTTGAAACTATTTGCTTCCTGTAGTATGATATTACTAGAATAATGGAAAAGTGTACTTCTAATCACTGAGATCTACTTCATAAATGCCTCCCTTGGTCATTTTCTGGTAAGCAAAACTAAGATGCCAAAGATTTATCTCCTATAAATTGTTAATAATTTGTGATACTGCTTTGTGTGTATGGTGTTCCACTATGGATAGGACATCATGGTTGGTGTTGCAAAAACATACAGTCAGAAACCAGCTACAGAAGAAAGGTAAGAAGAAAGGGAGGAACTGTAGAAGTTGTGGCAGATTGCAAATGTCATCTTAGTTTACCCATATAATAAAATGTATTTCCTGGGTGATTTTCTTTATTTTCACATTTAATACAGAGTACATTAAATGCAATTAAGCTGGGTTGAGAGAGGCTAAGTTAAAAGGAATAACTGAATGAGAAATACAAAACAACAGGAAGGAAGATAGGTGAGCAGAATGCTGAACTGGATCATGGAAGATCAACAAATAAAATCACAGTAGGAGGAAGTGAAGTCTTGGATAGGCTGGGAGCAGAACGTAGGAAAATACTTGTTAATAAACTAGATGTTAATAAACAGACTTACAGAAGAACAATTCATTGCCTGAAGGCATGAGTAGTATCTTGAGACATTCAGGGTTTAACAGACATTGTGAATCTTTGTAACTCACACCTTCCCGTATTGCTTTGCTTACCTTTCTCTGTGCCAAAGTAGCAGTTTTATGGATCTTGTCCCTGTGCTGGGACCTCACTTTCTGAGTCAGTAAGATGGGTGGATAAGGGATTTGACTGCAGAGCAATGCTTTCTATCTAGCCTAACAAACAGACAGGGGAAGGTTGTTTCAAATGCTTTATTTAATCTAGCAACTTTTATTGCAAATATGGATAAATCTGTTCAGTGTGCAGAAATTTAGACTGACATTAGGTTCTCTGAGAGATGCTACATATGACAAGAGAATCTGCAAGAAGAAAGTTGCTAAATGGAATGATTGGAAGTTGCTGATCCAGATTCCTGTCTGGTGTTAACTGCACAGGCTTTTTAGATCACAGAAAATAAAATGATGGCATGACCCTATTACATATCAAAGTAAAAGATCCAAATGATGAAGGTTTTCTGAATTTTATCTAGTGTTCAATAGACTTGATGGTGACACAGTCAGTAGTTTTAAAAGAGTGAAATGGTTACTGAAAATAATGAATCTTTTGGCCAGTCATTTGTTTGTTTTAATTTTTTTTCTATTCCCGGTTGATTGCGTTATCTTAGCCTAGCTTCCTACTGATTTATGTCCTGTGGCTGGCTGTAGTCTTCATTCAAAGTTTTTCACATAGAGCATATTTATGTGATCATCTTCCCACATGGATACCCTGCCATGTAATATTGGGTGAGCTCATACAGAAAAGTGTAGATTGGACATAATCCAGTTCAACTCACTGCTCTGTGCAAGGCTAATTAAAATTAATTTGCTGAAGGCTTTGTCTAGTCTTTTTCAGGATTTCAGTATCTCTGAAGAAGATACAGATTCCATAACCTTCCAGGGCAACCTATTCCAATGTTCTTCTGTCTTCATGGTGGAAAAATTTCTCACAATACCTAAGCAGAATATTTCTTGTTGCTGAAGAGGAATTTGTTCCAGTTCTTCATTTTTGTAGTTCTTCAGACATTTGTGGGCAGCTGCTAGATTGTTTCTCAACCTTCCCTTCACCAGACTAAGCTCCTCCACCCCTCTTTGCAGAAGAGCCATAGGCTGGTAAACACCTTAGTTGCAGGCTACTGATCATCTCTTATTTTTTTCACATTACTCATGAACTGAGGGGCTCAAAACCAAGCACAGTGTTCCAGGTTGAACCTCAGTGTAGCTGAGTAGATGGGAATAATAACCTTTCATCAAGGGCCATGATCCTTCCAGTTGCTGTGCAGTTTACCTTATTTATAGAGAGAGCACAGTATAGGCTTGTATTCAGCCTGTAGTCCACATAACCCCACTGCAACTTCCTTTTCAGCAGGACCATTGCACAGCCAGTCACTGCTCCATCATAGGTGTAAATCTTTGCACTTCTCCTTATTTAATTCCATAAGGTATCTGTTAGCCTGCTTCTCAAATCAGCACAGGTCCCTCTGGATTGAAACTCTGTTATTCATTATTTCAGCTGTTCTCTATTTTTATGCCACCTGGTCGTTTGCTCATGATATTCTGTCACCATCCAGCTACTGACAGGGATATTCCATGATTTTCCAGCCCAGTTGCTGTTCCTAGTGTGGTTGACTGATTACCAGAAGCCAACCATCCATCAAGGACTTTCGAGTCCAGTGGTTCAACCAGTTTTAAACTGTAGTAGTAGTCCATTTAGCCAACCCCTGCTTCGTTACTGTCCAAGTGTCAAATGCCTTGTTAAATTCAAAATACATTGCATCCACTGCTTTTCCTTCTTAAAAACGACTCAACCTGTTGGTCCCACATTGTTGCCTGCTCCTTTCTTCCCAAGCTTTGCTGCTAAATGCAAGGAGGAGGTTTGTTAGTGAAGACTATTATCCAGAGTATTGAGTAATTCAACATTTTCTTTGAAACTTTCCACTAGGTTGTCCTACCACTCCATCAGCAGACTTCCATTCTTCCTTTGAAGCAAGGATATCTGTAAATATCTTTTCTGTCCCACTAAACACCCCTCAGTAATCCTAGTTAGAGCTGAGTTTTAGATGTGATTTGTTCTTCTGCTTTTATGCTGTTTGCTGCCTGCCCACATTGTCATCTCTTGAATGCTCCCATTTTGCCTTTTTATCCATGTAGTAACATCCTGCTTTGCCAGGTGGATCTTCTGCTGAAATTCCAGGCCTGCGTGGAAGTTGTCTCATTGCTGAAGTTGTAACTGCAGAAGGGAGTTCATGAGATCTCAAGAGTTATCTTTCAAAGCAATTTGGATCTCTTGGACACTTCTCTTTCATGGGTGCAATACCCTGAATCAAACACAGTCTCTTCTAAAATACAGCATCCTAACTGTTGCTTACTTTCCCAGTATTTCTCTGGATCCTGAACCTGGTCATCTGGTAGCTACTGAAGTCCAGGCAATCCTCTGTGACAATATTCACCACTAGTTCTTCCCTGTGTCAGCATTAATGGTCGTTTCTGCCCACCTGAAAAGCAGAGATGTTTTTATGTCATTATGCAAGTGGGGAGAAAATCAAACACAAGTTAAAAGGGTAACGTCTTAAAACATATGTGGACATTTTTGTACTTGTATGGTTATAATATTCTTATGCTTATCTGTATAACACGCTGTTGAATCTCCAAGAAATTGTTGGATGCAAAGGACATCCAACAGAGAAGGGAAATCAGGAAAAAGATGGCATCCAAGAAGATTGATGAAATGACTGCAGTTTGTTTTTCAATCTCAATAATTTGTTAATTGTGCTACCCTTGATTTTTATTAGGAAACATATGTGTGAACTTCAAGTTCAGAGCAGAATGTTGGTTGTGGTCTTTTTCTGTCTGTCTGAAAACTGAGGTGTGTACACACAGAGCAAGAAACCAGAGCACTTTGCACTGGATAGATCATGTAGGAAGTCATTTTGCTCAAGTGTCAGGTCATAGTACAAAGCAATACTAAGCTTTAAGATGTTTACTCTGAACAATTGACAACATAGTGAACAATATTGGCTATAACTGCTTTGGACTATTTTTTATAGATATTTGGAACTTGGACCTTTGGAACAGTGGTGTTTACTGTGCTTGTATTCACGGTTACATTTAAGGTAAGGTATGCTGTATTTTATCCACTGAAACTTTCTTAAAACTTGTTTTTTAATTGTTGCTTATTTATATTAGTTTCTTTATATTATCATGCATTGTTTTATTACTTTGAATAGAGAGTTTGCTATCTGTGCCTTCTTAACTGTGCTCAAACTTGAAAGATGTTTTTAACTACTTCTGTGTAGAATTCTCCCCTATTTTCAAAGGGTATAATTCTGTTTTATCTTCTGCTGGGAATTCCAGTTGTGTCTAGATAGTAATAACATGATCTATTATCTTTTTTTCAGCTTGCAATAGATACACACTATTGGACGTGGATAAATCACTTCGTGATCTGGGGATCACTGGTATTCTACATTGTCTTTTCTCTACTCTGGGGAGGAATTATTTGGTATGACCCGTAATATTAATTGCATTGCAAAAGTTGTTTCAGAAACATAAAGTTGTTATATTTCACCTTCTTGTCACAGAATTAAATTTAGCCTTTATATAATGCAGAACTCTATTTTAAACACATCATAATTGCTAACTAGATTGCTCAGCTCTTCAATCAATGCATGTCTGCTAAAATCTTCTTAAAGAAGAATGCACGGAGAATATCAGACCCCAGACTACCACTGGGTTTTATCTTGGTAGTGTCAGTCAGAAGCAGTCCAAGGGCTGCTTGAAGCTTCAAGAAGCTTCTTGAACCAACCAAGCATTGGTTCAAGGAGCTGACATTGCCTTTCTGAGTCAAAATGTCACAAAATAGGTCATGTCTGTGCAGTAGATGACTACCCACCTACCTGCTGGGCTTGGAAGCTAGCTGTAGCAGTCAAACTAGAGACAGGGAGCAGAACTCAATATCCAAGTCATGTGCATGTCCAAGAGTCCTGTGTTTGAGCTCATTGTTTTGCCTCCTTACTTAGCAAAGTGGAGTTACTGTAGGTGTCTGATCACCTACTTATTCATGTTGGTAAGAAGCTTTGTAGGGATTAGTATAACTCTTGGGCATACCCAATTTAAAGTGTTGGGGGGTTTTGCTATTAAAAGTTCTGAGTACTTGAAACTGAAATTTTTGGAAAGGAAATAAGTTGGAACAAGTTCAGTTCCTTATTGTGCCTGATTGCCATCAGGAGATGGAAATTTTGCTTCACACTTGAAGCGCTCTCAGTTACAAGGCCATCTTTTTAACTACTGCTAGTAGTTAACTACAATTCTACTTTGTATTCACAGTATTTTGATGGACTAGAGAAGGAGGGGGCAAACTATTGCTTGGTGATTAAGATGCCATTTAATTTAGAGAATGGATTTGTATTTAGTGTGGCTTTTGCAAATGAGTAACTACTTCTTAACTCCTTGGATATTTAGCTGCCTCTTTTTTCTAGTAATATCAGATCTCAGTTTCTTCAGCGTCAGTTTGCAGAAGTGACATTTTCCCAATGGTTTTCCAACCAGCATTGCTATGTGTTAAAGATGTGACTGTGTGTAGATAAAAATGAATTTCAGCTTAGTTAGCTTTTTAGTATGCAAATACTATCACATTTTGAAAACCGTCAGGAAACTGCCCAACTGGTTTTACACTGCAGTGTTGCTCCAAACTGTCCCTTGATCTTGGCTCGGTGATTGTGGCCTCTGGTTCCCAGTACCATACAGTGCTGGCATTTTAATGATCATCCAACTGCATGGGATACAGGGAGGTTGGGAAGAGAAGGTATTAATAGTGTGGTTAGATAAGTACGTGGTGAATAGGAGGGGAGCATAACATGAAAGTATTAGAGATACTTATGAGAGCCTGAGAGGTATGAAAATAAATGTGGTTAACAAGATTAGTCTGAGGATACACACAAAGGAGTGTGCCTTAGCAAAGAACAGGGCAATGGTGGGTGGGACACTAAGAAGAAAGGTGGAAAATACCTGGGGCAAGATAAGGGTACATGGAAAATAATAAACATGTTAAGAATGAACTTAATTTATCTTTGCAAGGGAGAGACACTATGGCAGGGAGGGGACAGCATGATATTTCCTGCAGTCTGGAAGACAAAAGGAAGGTAGTTACCTCCAGATGGTGCATGGTTAGCACCAGCTCCCATTGAGAAGACTGGGATGGATGAACTCCCACAAACTGGGAAACTGAACCTGAAGTATTTCACCACTGGCATAATTCTTGTATTTAATACTGTCAGCCTTTATTTTGTGTATTGAAATGTAATCATTATTTTATCTTTTTTCCTCCCAGGCCTTTTCTCAATTATCAGAGGATGTATTACGTGTTCATGCAAATGCTGTCCAGTGGTCCTGCCTGGCTGGGTATAATTCTGCTCATAACTGTCAGCCTTCTTCCAGATGTTCTGAAGAAGGTCTTATGCAGGGAGTTGTGGCCTACAGCAACAGAAAGAATCCAGGTAAATAATCTTTTTTCATTGTGAAGTTAGGTATCTTTTGTATTACAAGTGTCTAATCACCTAGGCCAAGGTCAGAGATAAGATTAAAGCAGAGGTTCCCCTCCCATCTGTGGTGTCTGAGCAATATGGTGAAAAATGCTGCCAGTTATTTACATGGTGGCATTAACCTAAATCCTGGAGCAACACTTGTGCCTCCATACCAGCAACCACAAGGAAAGCAGCTGATGAGGATGGTGGGAAATAGCTACATGGCTCAACAAGATTTCTGATTTGAGGAGATAAGAAGGGCAAGGGGATTGGGATCTCCAAAAGGGTAGATAAGAGGCACTTACATCTGATAACATGCTGATGCCTGCTACAAAAACACATGTATTAAAACTGACTCATATCCTATTTATAGTTTTTTCCTCTTTTATATTTCGACTTACATTTTGCCTGTTCTGATCCATTATTTGTACTTAAACATGCCTTGCTGTACCCATGGGAAGAGTATTTTAAAATCTATTTTCTCCTTTCATCTGATCAGCCCAAAAGGAGAAATGACTGTGTAAATAGAGGCAATCTCTTCTAAGGGTGAAGTGGAAGCCAGGTTCTGTGGGAACCATGGTGCCATGCTGGGGACATGAATAGAAAATGTTTCCTGTATTTTAACCCCAGTAAACTTTTATATATTATATATGTTAGAATGTGAAGGACAGTAGAAGTGTGCTGAGCTTTAAACTTAATGTTACTGCCCTTGCCCTTTTCAGCCCCTGAGCTGCCACCAGTAGGTTAAAAGAATGAGTTACTAGTAGCAAAAGGGATTAGGTACCATTTTGATCTTTAATTGAGAAGGTTCTTTGCATTAAGAGGAAAGGAATAAAGGAGCTTCACTACCAAGGAAAATAAAATACCTGGTGGCAAATATAAAACCCTCTGCCACTGTTTTGTATTCCTAGAATGTACAGGTGTAATAGTGCCTTACTTCAGGAAAGAATAGAGAATAGCAGGAAAGTATTCCCAGGCAGATCAGTTCTTAAAATGTTTTTTCATTCAGAGATCTTACATGTCATATGTACTACCTGTGGAAGGAGTTGACCTCAGTATAGATTCTTGTGACAGTGTTCACAGGGGTTCTTGGATGAGGCAAGAGACGAGAATGTTGGCTCTGTGTTTAGAAGGCTTGATTTATTATTTTATTTTATATATATATATATATATATATATATATATATAAATATATATATATATATATATTACATTATAACTATACTAAAACGAAAAATAGAAGGAAAGGTTTCTTCAGCAGGCTAGCTAAGAATAGAATAGCAAAGATATGAAACAAAAGGCAGCTCTCCCGGACTCTGTCCGACATAGCTTGGCCTTGATTGGCTATTAATTGTAAACATCAAGATGGGCCAATCACAGATGGACCTGTTGCATTCTACAGCAGCAGATAACCATTGTTTACATTTTGTTTCTGAGGCTTCAGCTTCTCAGAAGGGAAAAAATCTTAAAGAAAAAGATTTTCACAAAAGATGTCTGTGACAGATTCTGAATAGTTAATTTGAAAGTCTAAAGAGACAGAATGAGTGAGGGTTAAGGTAAAGAAACAAGCTAGGAAAATAAAAACCCCTACCAAAGGTTTTGTAGCATTTCTTACAGACATTGTATATTAGTACTGGAAAATGAATCAGTAGTAAAGCAGATTTTGGGCTCGACACTGACAATATTCATTTTTTAATATTTAGTCAAAGATCTGTGACTTTTAACCAGTTATATCGCTTGTGTTTCTTCTTCCCTCTCTTTGTTTCTTCCTGTCTTCCAATCCACTATGTCTAAATAACTGCTACCTTGCTTTAAACATAAATGATGTGCTCGGTTGCTTCCTACAATCTTCTGGGGAAATCAGACTAAACATCAGTGCCTTTCTGTTGAGCAGTCCACCATCTTTATGCTTTCTCAGACTTCAAGCAGTCTAAGTTTCTAATGGAACAAAAGGTGACTTTTTTCTGCCTTTCTGCATGCTTGGCCATTTCATTCAAAGGACTTTATAAAGTTAATCATCAGAAGTTATTTACCATACTCATTATCTCCATTTGTGATTCATGTCAACTATATTTTGAGGAATACAATTTAGTACAGTTTTTTCTTTCTGAGTATCTCAAAGATTGTATGAATTGTTGTCACAGTCCATCACTGTCACTATCAATTTTTGTCACTGTTCTTGCTGCATTTTACAGAATGTTTCTGCCTCAGGAATCTACGATTCTTATATCCCCATTTTAATCATTGGTCTGTCTGTAGATGAATGCCTGTTGTGTTTCCATTGTACCTGAATAAGTAGAATAGTGGCCACACAAACAAGTGATAATTCTGATTAGGCTGATGTTGCTAGCATCATACAGAAAATGTGGTACTGGAAATGTGACACTTAAGCAGTCATTGGAATATATTAATGTATCTTCTCTGCTGCTAGAAAATGCAGCTTTTTTCTTTTTCAAGCATGCATTTTGAAACTGAGCTTTCCTTATGTTCCCTTTTATGAAATTCTGTGCTCTTTCTAGAAAGAAAACAACTCAAGGCCTGAAAGTTCATGACATTATTTAATATAAAAGTAGAAGAAATGCTAGTAAATCTTGTTTCCCCTACAGTCTGCAAGAAAACTGTTTTTTACTTAATATTCAGAGACTGTCAGTTTCCATTGCAGATTTTAGATCTTTCTTTCTTAAGTGGTTAAGATATAAAAATGTATTTTCTCCTTTGTTCCCCCTCAAAAATAGATGGTCAATAAAATTTACTGTAATAGTATAAATCAGAGGGAAAATAGAGGTTTTTTCACTATCAACAATTCTGACTAAAATTGTCTCTTAAGTATCTTAGGATTGGTTTGAACTGAGCTTATAAAAAACCATTTTAAAATGTACTGCATTCCTAAAATGTACTGCTTTCTTTATAACAAAAGGGCTTTGGGAACAACTGAGAAGATAAACATAGGACTAGTGACCATTTCCCAGGTTACTAAATTGGTTCTACTCAGGCAATAAGAATGCATAAAGCCTTTGAAGCAGTTCTTATACTTCCAGATTTTTCAGTCATTTGAGAGTCACTCCAGTGTATGGTGAGCGATTGTTTACCATCATTACATTTGGATGTTTTTAAACATTCCACATATAGCTCTGGGGTTTTTTCAGAGAGCTTTTCTGTGATATAATATAAATATATATATATATACATACATACAGACATATATGTGCATACAGATACATATATGTGCCTACAAGTATATGTGTATATATATATATGTGCATGTATATGGATATTGATATAAATATTATATACATAGGAACTGTTGTCTTTCTTGGGCTACAACATTATTTCTGCAAAAGCTTTGGAGGAATCTGTTGCCTTTTGGTAATTTTGGTCAAAATCTGCTTATTTCTTATACGTGTGGTCTCTGCAACTCTGGCTCAATGACACAAACTGAATTTTGTGCTTTAACTGGTGACTGTGCAGCTGCAAGGTTTCTTTCAGCTTTTACTTTTAAAAAGCAATAGGGTATTTTTTTTATATAGCCAATCTACATTGGTTATTTTTTCTTTATTCTTCTTTCATTAGTAGCAGAATTTTAGGCACTCTGTTAGGGAAAATATAAATTCAATTTAAATGATCCTATTTCTATTTTTATAATTTTCATTTTGATTGACAGTATTTCAGCAATTCCAAGTATTTGGTAGCTGAAATACCAGGTGTTTAGTTTCTGAGCTGTAAATGACTCCTGTACTTTCATTCCTTTTAAAGAAATATTTTTCTTTTTCTCTTTGTTTTTGACTGATGATTTTTTACTGTGCTTTCACTCAGTCACAAGCATGGGCCATCAGCCATGTTATGAGATCTTGACCCTTTGCTGCACCTGGGGAAACCCAAAGTGGTCCTTTTGCCTGGGGAAGCTTCTCTGGGGATTCATCATTCTTCTGTTCCTCAATGGCCTTAGCTGCTGTAGAACAACTGCCCTGGGTGCTCAGACAAGTGTTCACCAGCAAACTGCTGCCTTGTCACGTGTCAGGCTCCTCCTCTGAGGGAACAAAGCAATGGATCTTGCTGTTGCAATATTTGAATGCTGTGGAAGAAGTTTCCTTGGCAGCTCCCTGGCCCACTCTGCCCACAGTGTAATGATGAAGCTGTAAGTCAGCCTTGATGAGCAGCACCCCATCACCTCCATGTGGGGCACTCCCTTGGTGAGCCAGTTGTTCTGGGGAGTAGGGGGAAGCAGGATGTCCACTCCTTAGTGTAGGATCAATTTGTACCACAGGCACCTCTCCCATTCAGTGCAGGTTATTGTTAGAGGGGCAGGACACAGAGCACACAGTACTTAGTCAGTTTAGTGCTTTTGAGAGAAATTTTTAACAGAGTTTGAAATGGAATTAAAAACACCCTCAAATGATTAATCTCAAGATCCAGAAATAGAAACCTTGTTTTACACTGGATAACCTTTCCTTTTTAAGACTGTCAGAAAATCCAACACTTTTACAGGACTTTGCTATAACAGTTACCAAATGGTACAATTCATTCACATTTCTTGTATTCATCAAGAGTCTCACTGTTTTTCCTCATCCTTGCAGAAGAGTATGAGACATAAAACAGGCCAAAATGCACTGCCGAGCTGCGATGGGCCACTTCTTGAAGGAAATCTTTCACCTTCCGAGCCATAATTAGATCAAAGCTAGGTAAAAGTACTGTACGTGTTGCCAATTTGGATTAATTTCTTTTGGTGCTATTTACAAATCAACTGTTTCCTCCAGAGTTTTTGATGTACTTTATCAGTATTGATAAAAAATCATTTTGTTTTACTTGGAGAGCCTAGTTCTTGCAAGAGATGTTCCATGCCACAGGTAAGATGTTTTTGTCTCAGAAAGTTAATCATGTAAAGCAAACCAATAAATCAATATACCCATATTCATGTCCTATATAAATACATTGTATTATGTATAGGTGTTGTGTGACATTTCTTCTGTAAGAGCTGCATTCATTATTGCATTGTGTACTCACATTACACCACAGTGTAGAATACATAAAGTCAGAGGCAATTCTTACCCAGGAGCAGTTTCTCCATCATCCTTCATGTTCTTGAGTACGTATATAGACCAAATGCAGATGGTAACATGTGAAGATAACCATAGCAAGTCACTTGTGAATAGGACCTTGGGTCAGAAGAGCAGGGCTGTGCATGTGGCAGTGTCACAGTGCTGTGTTCTGTACAGACCAGGGCATTGCTGTGCTGCTGCCTCAGATGAAGAGAGAAGTGTGATAGTTAAGCTGAATGTCTGAGACAGCAGCATAAGCGGTGAACTAAATTCCCCAAACATAAGGCCAGCAGAATGAAGTTCTCTGCTTTATGTCATCTCCTTGCTATGCCACTGATGACACAAACAAGTAAGAAGGCACACTCTTTACTGTAATGATTCTCACCTGGATGCCATGACTGTTCCAGTCCCTTCATGCTCTCCTGACCCCAGAAGCAGCACGAGGAGCTAAGTGAAGGTGCAAAGTTAGCAGTATGTGAAAAGGACAAATGTCATGTGCTCTGTGTGCTGTAGGATTTTAAAGCAACTGAAGGTAGCTAAAGTAGCTGATTTGCTTTAAATGACTGTTGCACAAGTAGTAGTAGAAAACACCAACTTCTTGACTAACTTCAGGCTTGGTAAAGGCTCTTGTCTCGGAGCCACGGGTAGAAAAAAACATTTTATTTTTATAACTATCTGTGGTAACTAAAATGCTTTACTTTCTAGCTCAAAGAAAAGGAAAATTAGTTACCAAACTGTATGACTACTCCCTCTTACATTTCCAAAGCAAATCTGCTGATGTGTTACCTGATTTTTATGTAATAATGTTGCTATTTGGTCTATATGTGTTTAAAAGAACCCAGGCCTCACTGTGGTGAGCAGTTTAGGATAGGTTTGTCACCTTTCCAAGAGAGTGTTTTTAAGAGAGCTTTCAGATGACTCCAGGTTATGCAAGAGTAGTGTTTCAAGCTTGTGATTGTCATTAAAGTGTCATGTTACATTGCAGCCAAAGTTCTATAAGCTATATCATTAATATTTACTTTGTGATTTTGTTCTTTTGGTGTTCAAAAGGACAAAATCACTGTGTTCTGATTAACAGGGAAGAAGGGAATGATAGAGGATTAATTGATTTATATAGCATTCATGGAGAGATTGATTAATAATATTGCTTTGAACCATGTTTATAATGCATTTATATGTTAGATACCATTACAAAACCTCCATACCTCCATACCTGGAAATTATATGTGCATTTAGTGAAAAGAATTTAATAAACTCATTGGGGAAAGGCCTTTGCTAGTTTTATTTCAGTTTGTGCACACGTCCAGGCTCTTGTCACGCAGCTGTGGTGTTCTGTAGTCCTGAGCATTTCCTGAGTGGAAGTGCCGATTCTGCCAGAGTGTGGAGTGATTATGTGAGAAAGATAAATTTTAATGGGCAATTAGACCAAGGTAGTGCTGAGATGTACAGTATAAATTGCCTGTATAGATGCTACATGTAACCTAAGCAAGTCTAAAATTCAGCACTGCTTAGAAGTAGAAAGCAAGTGCGTTAAACTCTGGAAACTTCATCTGTTAGCACAAACTGACTGTAAAGAATTTCCTCCCTTTGGAATTACCAGGCAAAGTGCTTGAATCTGTCCTGTCTTAAAATTACACATAAGAAGTTCAGGGATAAAAAGATGTACCGGGAGAAATTCCAAAATGAAACGTAACCTTGATCTAAAACACGTTGTTTTGAAGGCAGGCCTCTGTGTCTTCATCTCTTCTCTGAAGAGCCCATTATCAGGTTTAGAAGTTAAGTGTAGAATCATGCCTGGTTCTGTAGTCTTAGTATAAAACTAATGATGTTGAAACTGGTTGATTGCAAAGCAACATGAGGGATTATACTTTGACATGAATCAAATAACCAGAGTGGTGATCTAGGGAAAGGTGTTAGTATACCAAGGGGACAGTGGTCCTATAAAAGAAAACAATTACATACTTTTGATTCCTAGATTGTCTATTTACTGTGTATTTGTTTCTTTATTTCCCTTTAACAGAAGGCATCAAGGCACTGTCGGGAGCACATCTCAGAATTCACACCTCTTGCCTGTCTGAAAAGCCCAAGATACAGGAGCAGTGACTGCAGCAATTCCCCAGCAAGAAGGTCTAATTCTCATTCTAAAAAAGTGATGTTTACGCAGTGGAAAGGCATTGATTATTCAGTACTTCCATCTGTCTTTGGCTATTCAAATAAGCATTGGCGTTCCAGTGCAGGCTACCACTACGGTGGGTCAGGTTTGGAAACGTCCATATGACAGAACACCAAGTCAAGCCTTTAAAAACTGTGGTTTTGTTTATTTATTTTTTCAGGAAACAGACATGTCACAGAGACATATTAAACTATATGTGGCTTTTGCTGTCTGAGGTAGTGTTGAGAAAACAGGATCAAGAGCTAGAAGTATGAACCCTTCCAGGCCAATAGGCCTATTTTTATGTTTTGAACTACTGGAGCAATGAACAATCTGCACAGTCTGGTACTGTGAGACTGGTAGCACTAAAAATTCTCTTCATCCTGTGTCAAGACTTCTGTGTATTTACTACTTCTGTCATCTTTAGTGATTTTCTTTGTTACTTGAAGTGCAGTTTTAGTCAGTGACCTACATTTTGAAATCAACAGTTTTAATTTTAAGCCAGGAGCAATTGTCTCAGTTATCTCAAATGAAATTCTCCTAAAGCATATTTAACAAGTGCTGTTTCTGATTTTCCCCTGTCCTTTTTTCTTTCTTTGCTCTTTCTTTAGAACAAACTGGTGTTTCCTCTGTGCAAATCTGCTTTCAAGAAACACTCTCTAATGTTCACTTCCTTGTAAGTGGCCAAATCAGGGCTATGTATGGTTTCTGTTAGTTTTCCCCTGTAGAAAGATAGGCAAAACAATCCTTGTGTAGAGTATGCACACACAATATGAAGTCAAGTTGGCTGTTAAACAGGTAAATATTGCCAGTGTTGGTATTTACTTACAAACTGAATGTAAGCATTTTGCCCAAAACATCTTTGAATTTGTCAAAGATGCACATTACCTGGTGTTCTCACTTTCTGTCCCTATGATTGTAAAATACATATAGCAGAAAGTATTACATATTAAGCTTTTTTTGACAGTTTGTTGGGTTTTTTTCTTAAAACAAGAAAAGCTGTTTTTCTGGATGAGTATCTTTTGCCATCTTGATTCATACTCTTAATTTTGATTTTTTTTGTCTGCGTGTATGGTTAGATTCTGGCTAATGGGCTTGGTAGATGTAGTACAAAGCACACAGCTGTTAGCTCTTCAGGCAAACCACGAGGTGGCACACAACTGTTGACAAACAGTTGAACCACAGGTGGTTCAGAGAACAGAGAAACTAGTATGACTGCAAGGATTCTGTTTGAATTCCCTTAAGAATGACAGCCAACTTGCACTTCTCTTTTCTCTGCTACATTTATGTTACCTTGCAGTAATTCAACTCTTAGCTGCATCCTTGTGTTGTTTCGTGTTAGTCCAGTGTTTTATTTTGGGGTGCAAAAATATCTGAAGCAGTAATCCGATTTCAGTCAATTTCAGCTTGGTGGTTACAGCTGGTTAATGGCCATCCTCATTCAATACCTCTGTGAGGACATTACTAAAAATGTATTTCAGTGTGAAAACAAAATACTTGGAATCAGACCTGCAGCATTTATTGGAAGACCTGGCCAAGACATTGTTAGTTGTCTTTCATGTGGACAAGGGTGGCAGAGAAAAATAATTTCCCTTTTTGTGTTTTAACAAGAAAAAAACAGAGGCAAAGTAAGTTTACTTACTACTTTACTTTTTTAATAAATGAAAAATCAACTTACTAGGAAATGTCCTTCGCAGTATTCTGAGTAGTTTTCATATTAAACAATGATTTATTATTAAAATGCCCTGGGTCAAGCAGAGATTGTAAAGTGAGTTATGAAATCTTCAGTATACCAAAGATAACAGAATTTTACAAAGTCTAACAGTGAGCACCACAGATAAAGGTTTTTTATCATTTGACATATAGCACTTTTAAGTTTCAAAGAACATCCTTATAGCAGTAGCATTTTGAAATACATACACATGTGTGTGTGTGTGTACATATACTTGCCATTGCAGACTTGAATGTTGGTCAGTTAAAACCGTCCCCTACATAAAACACTGGTGTATATATTTTTAAGAAGTTAATATGGGTATACATTTTATACCAGTAGCAGTGACAAATTTCTTGTGTGTAGTTAACAAATTATTTGTAATGTATTTTTTAGAAATCTTAAAATTGCCTTTGCACTGAAATATTTTTCATACTGTAGCTATTTATAAATCTGTTTTACGCATACATTTGTTAACACACCATTTCTATTTTTTTTAAGTATATGTTTTGAAGGCTTTTTTTATAACTATAAGTTTTGGCCACTTAAATTTAGCTTAGAATGGAGTTGTGGCTGAATGTTGAAATTCTAATGAATGTCAAATTAGAACACAGGTCAGTTGCTCTATGAGTCTCACCCAAGTTATTGATGTTTTGTTGGGATTTCTGGTAGCAGCGATTAGAGCGCTGTACTTGCAGTGCTATATTATAACTGCTAGCTTTTTTACTCTATAAAGCCTCCTGCTTTTTTACTTTGTGAGTTCTATCTTTTAGCCTTAAATAAGGAAAATTTTGCTTGATATTTTTGAAAATGCTGCATTCCTGTTCTGCCTACTAACAAAGCAGTTCATTGCTAACTTCATGTAGCCCTGCACTTAGATATTGTTGACAACATTGTTCAGGCTGAAACACCTGTATACATTTGAGAAATTTTAGTTAAACATGTCATTTTTTGGAGGAGAAAGAATGCTTGAATTTAAGTGGAAGTTTCTGCTTTGATTTAGCAATACTTTTACCTTTAAAAGTTGGTGCTGTTTGTTTGTTAAAATAGACTGTTTAATGAAATGAACATAAAACATCAACTTGGCTTCACTTGATGTGTTTTTGCTTCAGTCCCTGTTACTATTGCCATGTATACCTAGTCCATTGCAGCAGATGTTAACTTGGGAGTTTTACTGCAAAAGATATAAAAGATGAAAAAGTAGAAATTAGATCAAAATGCATTAGAGTGTTTTATTATGGGTGGGACACTGAAAGGAGACAGATTTTTATGTATGAAGAAAAAAAAGAAAGAGGAAAAGTGTAAAAATGTATGTAACCTTCTAACTTGCCTCATTTAAATTGTTGCAGCTTTAACAGCATAATGTCTCCATAACTGCTTCTATAAATGTCTTGAAACTGGTAAGCACTAACCAAATGTATGTGAAGACTTAGAAAGTATTTCAAGCTTTTTGGCCACAGAAGCTCATATATTCCTGCAGTGGCTTGTGGCAAAAGATCTTTTTTGTTTTACCATGTACAATAATTGTTTGTTCAGCCACTTAATGTAAAAGCTACAGTTTACTTTCTTGCTTTCATTAGCCTGTGTGTCTTGAACCAACTGGCTTGCAAAAATAAGAGGAAAAAAATAGCGTAATTGAGGAACTGCACTACTTTTCTTTTGGAAGCCAGTGGGATCCTTGTGCTCATACTACTGTCTCTGTTAAAAAAGCTTTAATGGAAATTTGTGAAAGTACTACAAAAGTGAAAACTTACATGATTCTACTTTGCAGAATAATCAAAAAAATCAGTTTATATAGCTTTAATTTTTTACCTTATGAAAATTCACAGGATTTCAATCTGCATTGTCTTGGACATAAATTCTGTGCTATGTACACTTTGCATTTTAGAGGTTCTTTCACGATCTAATGTAAAGTAGAATCTGCGGAAGCTGCTGTATGGGGCTGGGGTAGTTATCTGTGCTTTAAACATTAAAGATGTCTGTAGTCATCAGCACCAAGTACTGACACATTTTAATTGAACAATTTTAGGTGCATTTATTTGAAAATAAATCAGCCTTCAAATCTAATGTTCAGATTATCCGATACTACTTCATTTATTTGATTTGAAGAGTCAATGTGTGAATACATTACTGTAAAGTTTCTTTTCAGTGCTGTTTTTAACTTTTATTTCTGTAGACAAACAAATATAACTTGTTTCTATTCAGCCACATTTTGGATCCTTATGTAGAATATATAAGCAGGAGATACAAATCTGCTTGCAATAAATATAAACATTCAAGACTGGTTTAAGTTTGCTCACAAGTAATTACAGTAATTCTAGTATGAATATGAGATGGTTTCATATTAGTCTGTAATAAAATGTAAGTATATAAAGAAAACAGAATGAGTGTTTGATTTGGTTATTGAATATGTTTGTTCTCACGCTCATTTCTCATACTGGAGTGGGTCCAGCAGAGCACCACAAAAATGACAAAGGGGACTTGGAGCATCTCTCTTATGAGAGACTGCAGGAGCTGGGCCTGTTAGTCTAGAGAAGAAGAAGTTTAGACTAGAGAAGAGAAGTCTAGAGAAGAGAAGACTGAGAGGGGATCTCATCAATATAAATATCTCAAAGATGGATGTCAAGAGGATGGTGCCAGGCTCTTTTCAGCAGTGCCCAGCCACAGGATGAGGTGCAGTGGCCTTAAACTGAAACAGCAGAAGTTTCTCTTCAACATGGGGAATGGGGAAAAACTTCTTTACATTGAGAGTGGCAGAGCACTAAACAGGCTGCCAAGGGGCTTGTGGAGTTTCTCTTTTTGGAGACATTCAAAACCCACCTGGACACATTCCTGTGTCACCTTGTGTAGGTGACACTGCCTTGGTAGAAGGGTTGGACTGGGTGATCTCCAGAGGTCCCTTCCAGCCTTACCAGTTCTGTAATTCTATTATTTTCAGAGTGTGTGTAGCCAGCTAAAACAGCAAATTAACAAAAAGAAATTCAAAGAAGGCTGGAACATGAGCTGGGGGATGGGGGGTTGTTCCAAAACTAATAGAAATTGGTACTAGTCCAGGAGAGCTTTGTTTCTCCTGCACAGATTAAGTGCTAAAGTTCTTTCCAAAGTAAACTCATAAGCTATACATGAGAAAGTCTGCTACATTTCCTTGCAGTTCTGCTGTTAAGGTACACAGAGCTATTTCTCTTTTCTTTTGCAATGTTGTGAATTTAAAGAAGCTAAAGTAAAAAACAATGTGTTCTGACGTCTGATTAGGTAGCAGTGTTCATATATTCTTGCAGAAGAGGCTGAGTGCATGGAAAGACCATGATTTTATTTCATGTGGTGATACAATTTTACAGAACTTCCTTCAGTTTCAAAACCATTATAGGCTCCAAAGTACATTGGCTCCATCAGGGTGAAGGTATCCCAGACAGCCTCCACAAAGCAGTTCAGGGTGTCGGGTTTGGTCCCTCCTTCTGCTGCTCTGAGCATATGTAGAATGCTTAGGCCTTAGTTTCTATATTAATTTTGCACTTCCCATAATAAAGGTTTCAGAGGAATGGGTTTGTATTTATATGAGATTCTTATCTAAACAATGCAAGAATGTTGTACCCATCTCCCTTTTGTTCATCAAGAAATTTTGTGTTTCTATCAATAAACTCCTAGAGAAGATAGTTTGAAGGGGCTGTGTAAATATGGAAGATGTTTTTCCCTTTATTCATGCAAAGAAGAAAAAAATGCATAGATTGGAATTAGATATAATATTACATTGAAACTGTTTTTGAAAAAAAAAAAAGTGATGATGTATCTGGATTTCAGGAAGAGCACAATACCCATACAGACATGTTACCACACAACTTCATTTTGCACATAAAATTACGTTTACCTATTTAAAGGAAAAAAGGATAGAAAATAATTTAAGTGACAAACAGCATTCTCAATCAAATACCATGTGTTTTCCATTATCTTTTAAGATATGCTCTTTTAGTAAGCTACATTATAGAATTGATTGAAAATTGACTTTTATAAGGCTCAATATTTTCTGCAATACATGCAACAGTGCTCTATAAAATCTTTCCTGAAGGTTATCTTGATGTGAAGTGAGGTAGGTTGGAGACAGACTGAAGTTCCTTGGTTTTGTTTTTCAAATATTCTGATTTCCTCAAGTGATACTCTACAGGAATTTAGAAACAGTATTTGACTATTCTATAAAAGCTTTGTTGTTGTGTGTTTCCACTGCACATACAGGTGTATTAATTTTCATGTTATTCAAATGCTAAAGCAAAACCCATACCCATTTAAAGGCTTCATTTACACTAGGAAGTGATAAGATAGGGATAAAACCAAATATATCCATTAACTTCCTTCATTATACAGATCAGTTTATCAGGTGCCTAATGTCCCAATCTAGGTTTAAAAGGTTTTTTAAAAGAAAATGGCACTATGTGCCATTTCTTTGTTAACTGTCAAGTCTGCAGTAAATTAATAATGTTGAGTCTTAATCATTTAACTGTTGGTTTTCCATTTAAAAGTGACAAACAGTATTCAGTTTTAAACCACCAAAAGGCTTGTTGTTTTCCATTATTCATTCTGGTTAAGAAATCTCATGGTGCATTATGCTTTTAAAAATACATAGGATGCAGTGTCCTGCTAGGTTCAGAGGCTTCCTATTTCAGGGAGAACTGCTGAGTTTCTTATTTAATGTAGAAAAACTGGTCTGTTTTTCTTCCTAACAAAAGGAATTTAAATATTTTTTTTTAAAAGTAGATCAACAACTTACCTTGAGATTTCAGACATCTTTTGTAAAGATTCTTCATGGTGAAATGTTAACCAAATCTGAAAGCTTGGAATCTTGCTATCTAATAAACACTGGGCTCTAGAAGAGAAGGAAAACAAATCCTGGTCCATGGATCAAGCCATCAAATGGTATGCTGATTTTTATTTCAGGTAATACTTTCAACTAAGTAGCCAGCCTATTAGAGTATTTTTCTAGGAAGTACTGAACAGGCTGCTTCTAGGATGAACAAAATTGCTAGAGAAAGTGGTATTAATGAGGTTGAAATCTAATTGTTTATTGCCAGCTATGAGGAGGTAGTGTGTATAATTTCATTCTAAGTTATAGCCCAGAAATAAATATTTCTCCTCCTGTGTGCTTTCAGGCACAACATCACAAAGCTTAACACTGATGCAGTGATAGAGCTCAGTAACAGTTGGGATTCACTTGGCTTTTAAGTCTTCTTAGAAAGTCCAAATTTTGCATTTGTTTAGCACAAAAGCCGTGTTTGTGCATGCATGCATCATTGTGCTGAAAGGAACTGGTCCAGATGGAAAAAAGCTGAAGATCCTTCGACTGTAGATTGTACTGGAACATGAGTCAGGCTTCTCTCTCTTCTCAAATGCGGCACACACAGCAGATGATTTGGAATCCACCTTTCTTGAATTGTCCATCTGGAGTTTAACTTTTAAAATTTCAAACTTTATTGTCCATTCAACTCTTGTTCTCCCTATAGGTGAAAATGGCATACACGTTTACATTTCCCCTTGCCTCTTACCTGGCATGCTGGGGTGTGGCGGTTTGCAGGGGTCCCAGGACAAGGGAAAAGACGAGAATCTGACTCCATGCTTCAGAAGGCTAGTTTATTATTTTATGATATATATTAAAACTATACTAAAAGAATAGAAGAAGGGATTTCATCAGAAGGCTAGCAAGGAAAGGAAAGGAATCATAATAAAATCCTGTGACTGACCAGACAGTCCAATACAGCTGGACTGTGATTGGCCATCAATTAGAAACAACCACATGAGACCAATCACAGATCCACCTGTTGCATTCCACAGCAGCAGATAATTATTATTTACATTTTGTTCCTGTGGCCTCTCAGCTTCTCAGGAGAAAAAATCCTAAGGAAAGGATTTTTCATAAAATGTGTCTGTGACACTGGGGTACCTCCCTTTCCCCTAGAAGTCTGTGTAACATACCATACTTAATTCCGAAAGGAAAGAACCCCATTCCGTTTATGATTGGGCAGACTTAGTTCCATGCATTTTAACAAGAGTGATCTCTCTTTTTCATACTCTCTCAGAGGAATATTCAGCAGGCAAACCAGCAGATCTGAAGTAATGTGGTCACCACCACAATGGTTATGTGCCTTGGTTGCTTTTACACAAAAAGTACTTGATCATGTGCACATAAACACACAAACTCTGTGTGTCCCCATCTCGTGTAGGACGTAATCACTCATCTTCATCCTGCTTTTCCCAGGCCTCTTTCTCAGCAAATTACTCTCTAAGTAAGCTCATCCATCCTTTTCTTTACTGAAATTGGGCATGTGTGGGAATTTAACCTTCTCCCTACTACATCCATTCATGCAAACTGTCTCAAAAGGGTACATGGTCTCATGGGACTCACTAAATTTTGTTTTTCTCATAAAAAATTGTGATTTGAAGGTATTGGGGAAAAAAAGGAATTTTTAACCCAGTTAATTTATTGCAAACTACCTGTGTCCTAAAATTTGGCTTGACAAGATAAAAGGTCTTTTTTCATACATACCCAAAGATTTTAAGCTAAAATAGAAAGGGAATGGCTATTCAAATTCTAATACCACTGCCACCAAGGAAATTCTTATCCATATTCAAAAGATAAATTTCACTCTGACCTCCTCCTGAACTGGTTCTGCATCAACCATAATTATAGCCTTCAATCAACTTTGGGAAATACGCCATTATCCTGAGTTTATGAGTATCTGGATATTCTATATCCTATCTGAATTCCATATCTGTTATTATTATTGTTATTACTATTCCTTATCCTATCTGAATAATGCACTTAACTTTGGCATCTTATATATCCAGAGGTAGTTCGTGAGAACCATCTGTCAACACTTTATTTCCAAATGTGTATGAACACTGAAATACAGAAAGCTGAGATACATCTTAATTTCACTGGCAACTAGTCCTCTCATTCAAGGAGGCTCCACCCTGACTCATTGTTTAAGAGTTGTTGCTAGAAGCTACTTGTGTTTTCCATGAGGTTAATTGCCAACCACACTATTAACCTTTTAACTGTTTCAGTCTATGAAGATTTACATTCCCCTTACATTTCACAGAGATGCACACTTAGCAATCCTGATGTAATTAATTTTATATCCAGGTATTGAGCCAAGACACTAAGTTTGGAATTCTACTGATTTAGGGAGAAAAGTGGATGTTGTGCAGAAAGCCCAAGCTACTGCTGCCACGCACTATAAATCCCACAATACTCGTCACTGATGTGTTTTCTCATCTCTATGTGAACACTACAGGTGTTACATGAAAGTATGTCAGCTTGGGAGTTAGGAAAGTTAATTAGAGTGGCATAAAAATAAATTTCACTGATCCACAATAGAGTTCAGGCATCCTCTCATGTGGATTGACCTATAAATCTGATGAATGTTCATTTGAACATTTGCCTGCACCTCACCTTTTACATTACTGTTCACAGACATTTCATCTTTCTGCCATGTCACACCACTCTTCTTATAGTGTTCATGGGTTGCAAATCCATTTATTCTCTCTACCACCACATCAGATGTACTCAAAACTAACATGCTCTAATAATATTTTTAAAGAAGGTCCATGTTTTTTTTTTTCAATCCCAAACAATTTCTTTCCTCTACTGTGAGTCTTCATTGTTTCATTTCAGTTGTTTCTTGGTGCCCAGCCCAAAATTCTGTCCTAGAGAATCGTGTTTCCCACAGAGCACCTATGACTGAAATTCCTGCTTCACATACTGCAAACCAAAGCACACCATGTTTCTAGTCCCAGGAACTTTTCCAGTCCCCTCTTCTTCTCTGCCTCTTCTCTGCATAAGCAGAATTAAGTGGGAGTTGTGTATTTGGAAACTCAACTTCAAAATATCATCCAAGAAGCCAAATTCAGGTTCAGGTTCAGGCACTTACAGCTGTTTGTGTTAAATGCAGGTGTCTAAGCTCTCATTACAGCCAGCAGGAGATTTCCTGTTGGGTGAAATAAAAACAAATAGTACCTGCAACATGTTTTTAATCATGACATTCAGCCCAAGTACTTTAGTATGTATTGTATTTATTGTATTTGTTTGCATGTATTACTGTAAGTAAATACAATTTGCATTGTATTTACTGTCTAATTTACTGGGAATGAGCACAGTGAACTCCATTAATTATTTCAATTTTAATTTTTTTAAGCTCTTGGGAAAGCTCAGGAAAAAAGTAACCAGGAGGGAGAGAAAACATACATGCCAAAGGATGTTCTGCATCGATGACAAAGAAAAAACCCATAGAATATTCTTGGTGCTTTCTGTCACTATGACAACAAAGACACAGAGACAGAAAATTTGCAATGTGAACAGCAAAGGTAGATTTTGGGGCTCTTGCACAAGCCATTAGTGGGATGAACGTGCAGCTTCAGCCTCCCATATGAATTTTGCTGCTTGTGGCCATGTCCCCAGCACACATTCTAGGGTTAATTTATTTAGCTGACAAGGTCTGGACCTTGCAGCCTGAAGCTGTAGAGTTTTGTAGGACCAAAGCATCTTCAGAGTCCCAGATCTCTAGCCGGGGAATCTTCCTCCTTCCATTTAGACACTTGGGGCTACAGGGAGATCTCCCAGTCCTCCCAATACCTTTAACAGCTGCGGGACTGCTAACAGGAGACCTCGTCTGACTTGTTACCCTGAAAGGAAGGAAGGGAGGAGAGGAAAGAGGATCATGTGCTCCACAAGTCAGATATGTTCCAGGAGTGGTGGAAGAGTCTGACTCTGTGCCAACCACCCAGGTAAACAACAGGACAGATTTTCCACAGCCACTTCCAGAATGAATATTTGCTAAATCAAAATGTGGGGAATGCTTGCCCTGGAGATTTCCCTGTACATGCAGGAAACCACCTCCTGTCTTGTGACAGGCATTTAAGATTGCATTGCTCTTTCAGGCCCTTTCTGGAAGCTCTTCTGTGCAGGGTAGCTATGGCACATCAGCTGCACAAACTCTGCTTGCTTTTTGCTGCTACTGCTGTCCACAGTGTTGGTTCAATTAGAATGGAAAAGCACAAAAAAAAGCCCCAACAAACAACCTTTACAGATTTCATAAGATCAGAAGAGTTTTTTAATCTGTCCTTTTAAAGCCATGCAAATGGGAGGCTCTCTCCACATTTGCTGTAGTTTCCCTTGGTCCCCACTCTTGTTGCTATGGGTTTCCTAGTACCTTCCAATAGGAAGGTCCCACCAAAGGATTCTCCTTTTATTACCTGATTCCCTGGAGATAATGTTTGTCCTGGTTTATTCATTCCTCATACATCTTACAAGACTGGAGTGTATCTCCACTTTTTTTCCAGTGACAGGTTCAGAGAATTATGGCAATAAATGGTAGGAGATTTACAAAGGATGACTTGATCTCCAGAATGCTGTGTGTCTTCTCACAAGTAGTGACAAGAAGTCTCTTATTGGACCATCTGGTTTTTAAATCCCAAGCTTGTACACTGTTTTTTCAATAAGCAGAGTTCAGGGAGGGCATCAAAGTGCAGTTGGTGTGCAAAGTTTTTTCCTTGTAGCTAATTAGCTCTCTTACTATTCACTGCACATATTTGAGTGTCTTGTCCATTTGATTCCTGCCCAAGCCAGTTCCTTTGCAATTTGTTATGGCAATTGTTCTGTGTTTCATCAAGAACTCTGGTGGACACAAAAGGAGTATCCAGCCATAACAAGCTGAACGTTCCACTGCACCCTTTGGATAAAATCTAACTTACTATAGGCTAAAAGGATGACCATGGCCTCTGCTGGTATTTGTAGCACATTCAGCTTGAATTTTCAGCCCTAGAGTAATCCTGAAATCAAGAGTCTTTCTAATATTTATGGAGAGACCGGTGCTATTTTTACTGAGTTCCTAGGATTTGCATTAAAGTAAATGTTTCATACCAGAGAAAGTAGAATTTCTGGAGATACTTTAAGCCATCAGAAAGCAGAGTATGATTGCAATAGTGTTCCCTGAACCTATGAGTCATGTTAATGTTCATGGTGTAAAAAGAAGACAGGCTAGATTTTTTAGTAACATATTTTGCTCACATCTTGTAAAAACATGATATTGTGCAGCTTACCAATGGGATTCTGTAAAGTCTTGACTTCCTTTTCCCAGTTTATTCACATTTTCACTATATTTGCCACTAATAAATTTTTCAGCCCTGTGTTTTACCTCTGTTGCTCAGTTTGGGGTTTTTTTAGACTGCCTTAATTTTAATCAGAATTGGTTTAAATAATTCACTAATAATTGCTATAATTATAAAGAAAAGACTCATTGTCAATTTATGTAAAAAAAAAATAATTGCTCTTGCCTGGATCCAGTCATTACTATTTTATTCTTGGTGTGTTTCAAAAATCTCCCTAACTTACCCTGGAGAACTTCTGCAAATAACAGCTTTGAGTCTTAGTTTTCTTATTTTTTCTCAGTACATTACTATGATTTTACAGAGAGTTTCTGATTCTGTACAAGTTGTGGTTCAGACCAGTTGCTCAATAAAGGTCTCAGATTTTTTGACAGACCCAGTTCATGTAATCTGTTCCTGAAAGCCAACTGGTTGTCATTTTGTAGCCCCTCCAGACTTCATAACTGGCAGAAACAGGTACAGCTGATACTAAGAAAATTTCATGCCATAGTGCCAGAGTTAGTTCTGCTCTCACTTGAGTTATGTGCACATGATAATGATTCCGTATTTAGATTCCTTTGTACATCTCTTCTTACTCCTTGAGATTTAAAGTAACAGAATGACAGAATGAATTAATTTGGAAAAAGCCTCTGAGATCGAGTCCACCATGTGACCAAACACCACCTTGTCAAGTAGACCATGGCACCAAGTGCCACATCCAGTCTTTCCTTAAACATCTCCAGGACAGTGACTCCAACACCACCCTGGGCAGCCCACTCCAATGCCTTTTCACCCTTTCTGTGAAAACTTTTTTCCTAATGCCCAACCTAAACCTCCTCTGGTGCAACTAAAGACTGTGTCCTAAACATGTACTCTAGAGTGTTGTTCTGGACAATTTTGGCAACAGGCAGAAGGCACTAGGTCAGGAGAAGTTAATTCCTGGAGTAAAGGTCCTTCCTTCACTAAAATACTGTCTTCTGCCTTCCCAGCCAGACTCCCAAAACACAGCTATGCCAGTGAGTCTCAAACACCTTGCAGAGTTTATCCACAATCCTCAACATTTGTGTGAGAGATGAGTGAGTTTGGTCCTCTGTTCTCATTAGATCCTTCAGGTCTTGTCCAAGCTTTTGCATAAGTTGAAAAAAGGAATTATCAACACTAGCCCCATATTAATTTATAAACTTTCACACTGACAGCATCAGAAATAACATGTATATGTGTGTGAAGGAGGTGCTCTGTGGTACAATTTTTGCTAAAGCCATAATACTTCACTGATTTACAATTCCTAGGAATCTCACCCTACTCCTCATATTTAGGACAGATATTTTAAGAAAATTCAACCTCTTTCCAACCTGCTTTTACCTTCCGCTGTTGTAATGTAAAAACACACATTTGCTCTAGTGACTTACCTTCCTTCCTTATTAATTTCTTCAGATCTAAATGCCATCTGTTCTTGACATTTGCTTGAAACTTAACTGGTCCTGCTGAAATTTGCCCCAGCTTCTTAGCATTAGTCAAAACAAAAGTATTTTCCATGGAGTGAGCATTCTTATAAAAGCCAATGTTGTATTAATGAATATATTTTACATAATGTAGAAGAAATAACATTTCTGACTCTATTCACAATAAAAGTCTATTCCTAATATGATCCACTTCTTCCATAAACTCTGATACTGCTAGCCAGTGCAACTGTATCTTTAAGCAAAGATTTCTGCAGAATGAATAAAATCTGCTCAATGAATAAAATGCTCAGATCTTCAGTCTGACTTCTCACTGCTTGACTCCAGCCAGTGCCTAAGGTTCTGCTTTGACACAGAACACAGCAGCAATCACAAAAGTCAAAAGCCTCATGTTACTACTAGCAAAAAAAGCAGGTCAGGAACCGTCCTTTGGCACAGGAACCAGCTGGCACAACATGGCTTTCATACACACAACTAAACTCTTATCTCCTGAAATAGGTCAGTTCCACACAGACAGTCTGCTGAGAATGGCCCCGGCACACACAGACCCTTGAGCTGTACCACAGGGACTGCTCTTTGCTAGGACAGCACCACACCAGGACACCACCACCCAGGGGACACTGCAGAGGATGACCAGTGCAGTGCTTTAATCCTGAACACCAGACCCATTTAGTTTACTGCTATAGGGGTAGCTATAGGGATAGAGAGCAAAAAATGCCTGCAGCACCAAACAGAACTGAAATCTAAATTGTATGTTTGATTGCTGCCTCCCTTGTGCTTCAGAGACTTCTTTCAAAGCTATTTTTGACAGTATCTCCAAATTAAGGCATCCTCTTGCTCTTTCATATAATCATTAATTGGCCCTTTTCCCTGGACAACCAAACAGATCTTTTCAACCAACACTGAAAATGTTCTTGTGAGGTTCTGAAAAAAAATATGAAAAAACAGTGATCTATCTGAATCTGCACTTTCTGTCTGTGGTCCCCTGTTTTGCAGTGAAGTGTTACAGGGTCACTCTTCCCCACAACATACTGGAGCACATCTCATGGAGAACAGCCCATGGCTGCTGCTCAGTTGACTTGGTTACCTACTTGCATCTCAGGTTATGTTTGATCCACATTTTGGGCTAAGCTGCCAGATACCAAAATCTTGTTTCTGTAAGCCATTTCCTGACACTACTCTGGGTCATTGGGCTTCAAGAAAAAGCATTTCAGGTTATTAGGGAGCCAAATGTACACAACATATCTCTGTCATCTGGTATATTTCTCAAAATCAGAAGCCTCTAGCTCAAGAAATAGGAAGTGTACTAAATATGTGCCTGCCCCACTTTGTCCTCAGCTCTGGAATATTTTTCCTGAAAAATTTAGTGTCTGAAACTTGCAGTATCATGAACTGCATATCCCTGTTGCAGCAGGGATGGAGAGAGCAGCATTGAAGACTGCTGACTGTGTGAGTGAAGATTGGGAAAGCCTGTGGCCAGTTAGGGACACACCTTGGGTGCTTCCTACTAAGCACACATCTCTGCAGCTGCCGTTTCTCATGTGTTTGTACATGCAGCACACAAAAGCACATGCTCTGCACTGTTTTGCTTAAAAGCAAAGGTTTTAATGCTTGGGGGTACCTGAATAAAAAAGAAAATACCTGTTGTTGGTTGGCATGTTGCTTTTTTTTCCCCCTCTTTTTGTAATGGGAAAACAGATCCACTTCCAGCTGTTCAATTGTCTGATCAAGATGTAAACACAAAAAGTGCTGCTACCTACGTATACACATTACAGTAAAAGCAAAACAAAACACTGGGAGTCAAACACTGAAACACCAGGAAACATCAGAACTGAGGCTGCAAAACTTCACGTAGCACACGGTGTTCCTCTCTGCTATTGCAGAACCAGGGAATTGTTCAGGTTGGAAAAGACTTCCAAGATCATCAAAACCGACCTTAGACCCAGCACTGCTACTAGACCATGTCCTGAAGCGCCACAGTTCCCCAAAAGATGAAGCGATACTCCTACAGGTAGCAACAGCTTTCCTGGAAATAACCACTTTTCACTGAGAAAGGCACACAAAGCCCTCACTGTGGAGAGCCCTCCCTACCCTACAGGGAGCACCTGTCCTCTGTGGCCCGCGGCGAGGAGCGGCGGTGCCTCCCAGCCCTGACAGGTGCTCGAGGTGAGCGCGCCCGGGGCGGGGACGAGGACGAGCCCTGCGCTCCCGTCCCTCCCTCGCCCCGCCACACAAAGCGCCCCGCCGCCGCCCGCGGAGCCCGCACGGGGCGGGGGATGCCGGTGCCGGGCCGAGGACCGGAGCCCGGACAAAAGGCAGCCCCGCTCCGCCGCCTCCCGCCCGCGGGCGGGGCCCGGCGGCGCCTCCCCCGCACTCCATCCCATCCCATCCCGCGCCTTCCCTCCCCGCCGTGCCGCGGGCCCCGGCGGGAGGCGCTGCCCCACTCGCCCGGCTGAGCTGCTGAGCGCCGGCGGCAGCGGCCACCTGGTCCTGCGGGCAGGGCGGCGAGGTGAGTGAGGCGGGTGCCTCATGGCCGCGGGAGCCGGGCGGGGCGGCGGGGCCGGACCGGACCGGGCCGGGCCGCACCCCGGGGCAGCCGCGCGTGAGGGGCGGCGCGGCCGCTCGGCGCTCTCCGGCGCTCCCCGGCTCGGCTCTGCTCTGCCGGGCGCCGTGCCGCTCCCTGCCTCGCTGGTTTGCCCTCTCAGTGTCGGCTCTGCCCTGCCGGGCGCCGTGCCGCTCCCTGCCTCGCTGGTTTGCCCCCTCAGTGTGGGCTCTGCCCTGCCGGGCGCCGTGCCGCTCCCTGCCTCGCTCGTTTGTCCCCTCAGTGTCGGCGGCGGTGGGTCCGGGCTGGGGGAGGAAGCCGAACAAAGGCAAGCACGGTAACCTGCCTGCAAACGAGCGGACAAATGAAAAACGTGGCGCTCGGCACGGGATGCCCTCTCCTTTGAGGGGCGTGGGGGAAGCCGCGGCTGCCCCTGCCCTGCCGTGGTTCCAGCAGGGCTTGTGCCCTTGGGGCTGCTTCCCCGAATTACATCCCCGAGTTGTAGCCCCAAACTGGAGAAACAAAGCGGTCCTCTGGTGTGAAAAAGGTGTTTTAGATGCGGGGTGTTGTTGGCTGGTGTTACCTGCAATGGTTAATCACAGGGACTATAAACGAGGATGTTTCTGCCTCTTGTGGCGTTTATTTCCCTTTGTATTTTATTGGGGCTGGACTATTAAAATAAATTTGCTGGTTATGTTTGTAGATTTGTCGATGGTTTTGTTGTTTTGGGTTTGTTTGTTGTGTGTGTTTTTGGTTTTTTTTTTTACTTCTGTTTCTTTTCTATCTACAAGAGGAAAGAGATTTAAGTGTTTGTAATCTAAAAAGAAGAAATAAAGGTTTATTTAAAGATATTTTTAGCCAAAAACCTTGAAAAAGAATTTAAAACTTTATCTCGATAGACTTGGCAATGGCAAGAGCCTATTTGCTCTTGCAAGCCCTTTATTTCCTTTATAGAGCCAGTTTGATTTAGTGATTTCAGAATGACTGCAACTGTGACTAGCAGAGAAATAGAAAAACTCAGAAAGCAAATAAATAGAAGTATTTTTTTTTTCTTAAAGATCTTTTGTAGGTTACCTTTTAATGATAATCATAAGTCCTTTTTGGAGTTTATTAGTACAAACAGAGCTTTTCTGGCTTGGGGAGTGGAACAGTCAGTTTAATGTTCAGTAGCAGGCTCTGTGTTTATTAAAGGTACTTACCCTGTGCAAGTTTAGTTAGCATGTTGAAAGATAAATAATGCTATTCTGAACAGAAGAAAGCATCATTTTAGTAGGAGGGGAGAGGAAAAATATTTGTGGACCCTAATTCAAGAGGGTGCTAAAGCACATGTCTAATAAAGGCACAGTGGTAGGGTAGGGAATTGGACATTGTTTTTGTACTTGATGTTGCATGTCCTTTTCTTGTGTTTTGGGTCTGGCTGCTGCCACACAACCCTCTTGTCCATTCTTATCCCTTCTGTAGGGAGGTCTGGGTCATGCACATGATTGGTTTTTTTTTTTTGTGTTGAACTTTGCAATTCTTGGGTTTCAGATGGCTTCCAGAAGTGATATGCTTCACTGATTTGGCACTGGACTGTACAAAAGTAATTACAGAAGTTGTGTGGAAAAGTTTGTGGGTTTTTTTTTTTAATGATGGAGGTCTGTAAAATCAGTCTTGAAGGCAGCCACCTGTGTGCAGTGATGAGGCTTTGCAGGAGCTTCAAAATAGCTACCAGATTTAATCGTCTTAAAACATACATCTGCTTGAAACTTCGAACACAGTGCTCCTTTCACAATTAAAGCTGCCAGTTGCTGTTTCTAACAAAATTACACTGTTGGGTAAATCTATAACAACTTCATTAGGTTGTAGGTTAGGATCATTCATCATGGTTACTTAACAGGAAATTAACTCTGAGTAGATTGGAAGAGAACTTACTCCTTCTTTCCTAAAGCATTACCTTTACCTTGCACTTAGGTTCAACAAATTCTGCAGACAGAGGACATGGGCAGCACTCTCCATCTCTGTAGACAGGCAGTTGAGGAAGGTTTCTTGAGCCTTAGGAAACCTCAGCCATGCCTTTTTTTCCTTCTGTGTGTGTAATGGTAAAAGACTGAATGCTGAAGCTACAAGTCTTGAGGGTTTTCTTGGTGGGTTATTGCAAACTGCTTTTGATCTGCCACAAGCTGGGTTTGGGGAGGGGTGGGGGTGGGAGGAGGAAGAGAAGGGACATGTGGAGTAGATGTTCTGTGAGCCCTTTGAAACTGGACACCTATTATATGTTTGTCAGCAAGTTGGTGGTATGAAGTGACCCAAGTGATCTCTCAGGGACCTGTGTCCTCTAAGCTGAGCAGAGCACGTACTCCTGTTTTACGGTCACTGAACAAAGGCACTCTCCTTGGAGCTTTCTGCAGAGAAAGGTCTTAGATGTTCCAAGTTCTGATTTCAAGAGAAAACTGCTAATACTGTGATGCTTGTTCTCATGATAAATAAATTAAAAACCAGAACACGCCACGTACTCCCTGACCTTCAGAAAGCAGCATGTATTTTTCTTCTTTCAACTGAATTAGTCTGGGAGTTGGGATTTGTGTGCTTGGTCACAAGTACCTCTGAGTTAAACAAATGGGATTTGTGTAGTGTCCTCATTCTGGTGGGCAGCATCTTGTGTTTGTCACAGCTTTGTGCATGGCATAATGCATGGGTGTGATGGGAGTTTGGATTTATCATGACAACAACTTGAACAAGGGGAGATTTGTCAGCCCCTTGAAATAAGGGGTCAAGTACAAAACCACCTCATTCTCCACAGAGTACTGTATAGCACTATCAGCTTCTATTGTGTTTCAGGCTTGATCTAAAAATGAAACCTGGCTTGTCATTCTCTGGGGTCTTGGAAAAAATCTGTGAAATGTGATCTGAGTGAAAATAGATACAGTGAACTGTTCTAGAGAAGTATAAGCTGCTCTTCATGCTGCATTAGAAGACACCATGTTCAGGCCAGTATTTTATTTGACGTCTCATGGATGGAAAGAGAAATAAGTGGGAAAGAAAGCTGGGGTTGTGGGGGCTGTGTGAGGGGGCAGGAGGAAAAGTTTAGATATCTAATTCCAAAAGCTCCGTTTTCAGGAATGTAGGTGGTTTGGTGGGAGTTTTAAAGCTAAGAAAATTATGCTTTTACTAATAATGATCCCTAGGCAACTGGAATTCTATAATATGGAGGTTTTCTCACACTTATGTTAACACTCTCAGACTGACTTCTCTTATACTTCTTCTCTTATTCTCTTTCAGTGGTTATACTCACTGAAAATATGGAAGTCTTGCATTCAGCATTAGACATCACTTTGTACAAAAGGAACAACAAGCCACTTTTCAAATTCCATGCTGTATAAAAGTTGAAAACCCCATTTTTTCCTGTTTGCAAAGGGGAAGTGTGGCATGTATAAGGTCCAGGTTTCTGTAGGACGTGAGATGCAGCTCAGGTGAGGTTTCTTACAGCCAGTTGCTTTGTCCATAGCCCATTTCATTCCTGCATGGAGCTGGTGTTTCCTTGTCCTCGTGTTCTGCTCAAACAGTCCATGGGTGGCTTGGTGAGCACTGGGCCTGTAGCTCTGAAATGGAAGAGAATTTGGCTGAGTACTTGAAGCTCTTCCTGTACCTGTGTGCAGTGGGTAGAGTCAGGCAGTAGAGAAGGTTGCTCAAGGCTTGGTAACTCAGCTACCCTCTGTCATCCTAGGTTTATCTTTTTATTGTTCTTGTTAGAGGTCTTAAAATATAGTGCACAATTCAGAGTTGACCAACAAAAGAAAAACTTCTTATGGCTTTCTGCCCCAAAAGGAGGAAGGAAGACACCTGAGTGACTTCGTTTAAATTTGTAAGCATTTCTCAAAGGAGTGGCTACCTATAGGATGAAAAGTTGAATAAATAAGAAAGCATTTCTCTTATGAAACACATTTGATTTTTTTCCTTTGTAGAGGCCTCAGGTTAGCTCTTGCTTAACAGTCTAGCATTTTTTTTGAAATTTGTGTTTTCTACATCAGCCTGTTAATGACTTTTAATGCTTTGTGAAAGGCTTTTAAATACAAATTGAGACCCTTTATCTTGAAGGACTGCTTAGTATTCAAGTTAAATGTTGATCACACTGCAATTCCAAATGAGAAAAAATTAGTCTTAAAACATGTCAGGGTATTCTGCATGCCCTAGAGAGAGATTAGAATGGGGCTCTGTTGCTGATTTTTCATCTTCATCTTTCTGAAAAAAAATGTAAAAGGACTGGGAGAAGGGCAGGTGTATAGAAATACAATATCTCTATAGGAAGATCTTGAGTCATTTCATAGACTTTACTGAAATCCTGAAGTGTTTTATTATATTTATTTTGTGACTCATTCTTTGTGGCACTCTGTTGGTAATGTATACAAAAGTGGGACTTTTCATTATCCAAACTCAGGCTGATCTGCAGTTGCCTTGGACTCTCTGGAGTTGAAGTAAGGGACTGATGAGCCTCAGAGGATGCCCATCTCTCTTATTCCAGGGAATGCTGAAGTCAATGCTGGGTCAAGTAGGTTCTTAACTTAAACATCTCAGTTTCATATCTGATCTTGGATGAGAGGAACCTGGGCTATAATGTGTGTCTGATGTATTTTGCGCTTTCCCCTTGCATTGGGAGATGGAAAGAATGGCTGACCAGCATTGCAAAGCATAAAAATTGGGAAGAATGCTGCAGACAGACACATGCACTTAAAATCAGATTCTCACCAGAGCAATATTGGCTGGTTAAAATATCATTCAGTGTATTTTAATCCATCCTAAAATAAAGAGATATTATTATACAGAAACTGGTGTCCAGTTCAGTCCAATTGTCCTGCAGAGACCTGCATGGATGAACTCTTACACCATCATCTGGACTCTGCTATCTCTGTTGAAGTGGATGTACTGATCTTGGTGAATTACTACGTTTAAAGCTGCTATCCAGGCTGGATATTAAACAGTTTTTCTTTAAGGGCATTGGCATTAAGTGTCATGGTGTCTATGGAAAATAAGTGTGTGAAATCTTAGTAGGTGCTGAATTAGTAGTGGTTTTCCCCACACAAATACATTTTGTTTCTTGGTGACTTAAATGGAACAATGATGAAAGCACAGTAAAACACTGCACTGATTAAATGCTGAGGGAGGTAATTCACAGGACAATCTGAAAGTATCACACAAGTGGTCTTAGAAGTGAGATATATTTAAATGTTTGTGTTACACCTGACTAGAAATAATGCCCTTCACCAGGGAAATGGCTGAAGAAATTACATCATGTGTCAGCAACAGTGATCTAGTAACAGTGCATGGATTGAGGGTGATGGGGACCCTGGGAGTTGGGTTTAATTGCTCTGGTGAAGTGGCTGCAGAATGTGGATTTAAGTTGCTGAGATAACTGTGTGCCTTACGTAATCTGGTTACATTTGAAGATAATAATTAACTATTCTTGAATTAAAGGGGGATTTTGGATGGGAAACTGAAGTTCAATGAAATGTGTATGCAAAGTGATTCAAATAGGATTCTTGCTTTCAAAAACTGTTCTTTTGTCTGAGTTCCATAAGCATTGTTTCAGGAAGCATTTGCACCTTAATTAAGGAGTAATGTGGAGTTAAGAATTAAAGATATTAAGAATATTATTAATTAAGTACAGCTCATTGGCCTGCATGTAGAGAGGTCCTGGCTGCAGTGAAGTCTACCAGTGCCTTTGTGTCCTGACAAATGAATAGATTCTAGATTCTGCCCCTGCTTTGCCTTGGGTATTTCACCAACTTTGATGTCTGCAATCTAATTTAAAGCAAACAGAAAACTCAAACTCTCAAGCAGTATTGGTTCTAGCACATGAAACTGAGGTTTGGGAGCAGTTGTTCAGATCTACAAATGTCAAAAGGAGATTTCAGTCTTGGACTTTTTCCATGGTGTATCAGCCTAGTTTTATGCTGGCTGAGGGTATGACTTTATCTTTGGATGCTTTGAAATTATAGGAAAAGCTACTTGTGTCTTCAGTGTCACTGCAGTGATCCAAGAGGAGGTACCTCCATCAAGGATGCTTTGACTATTTGGAACACCTTGTGTTAGCTCATAAACCAAAAGAAAAAGTTAAGATTTTTTGGGGTTTCTTTTTTCCTCTCTTTTTTGTGTTTCCCTTTTTCTAGGCAATCTTGGTCAAGAAATTTTATGAATGTGTGAGCTGCCTCTCTTCATGGAAGTGTGACAAACATATACAGTGATTATCTCTCAGCACTCATGTATTTTTTCCCTCACTTTCTTTGCCCCTAGAGTTCCTACCATGTTTTCTCAAGATCTAAGTTCACATTACCATTCTTAAAATCAAGATGGTCAGTGGATCAGAAAATAATTAAGGATTAAGGTCATAAATGTGTGTCTTTAACTGCATAGAGACACCTTTATACACTGTTTGTGCATAATTATTTCTGGTAATCTTCAGGTGTTTCCATTCCTTAAAGAAAGCCAATACATTTTAAAAAATGATTCCTAGAGTAATTTGCTGACTTCTGAAGCATAGATCCAGCTGCTTTTCAGTTCACCTTGCACAGGAGAAGGGAGAAAAACTTAAGTTTCTGGGATTCTTGTTTCCTGCAGAGAAGACTTCCCCATCTTTGCCCCATTTCTTGGGGTAAAAAGTGGAGAAATTTAAACTTTGCTAAGTGGCTTTAAGAAGTAAAATCTATTTAGTGTCTCAGATGTAAGGGTAATTGAAAGAATTCCCCCTGCTCCCACAGAATTAAAAAAAAAAAATTGAATTGCTATGAAGTGTTTTTTAATGAAATCCCCTGTGCACACTTCTGCCTGTCACTGCACATGGCAGACAGTTGTAGAGGCAGAAGCAGCTTAAAACTGTGTCCTATTTGCTACATACATTATTTACTAGCAGAATGTGCATTAGTACAGCTGGCAGTGTTTGCCACTTTCTGTGTGACAAGGAGGATGTGTGCAATGAACCTGTCCAGTTCAGCAGCTATAGAAAGAGTTGAGCAATTTGCTTTTAACTCCATTACCCATCCTCTGACAAACACTGCAAAGCCAAAGTCTGGAAATAGGCAAAGAGAACTGAGGAAATGGCAGTATGTTGCCTAAAATAAAACAAAATTGCTCTCTTTAAACTGGGGAGAAGGTGCACCTTGCTGTAATACTTGAAGGATGTTTCATCTGGAAATCTTCTCTTCTGTTGAAGCACTGCAGTAAGTGCCAGAGAGAGTACTTTATTCTTCATGGGTGATTCCTGAGGGATCTGGTGCTAAATAATGTGTCTTTTTTTGCCTTTTTTTAAACAGATAAAACTTTTATATTAAGAAGGCTTTTAAAGTGGATTTTACTTTGTTCAAATCTACAACTGACACTTTGAAATGTAATACAGAGAATGCAGACCTGTTGTTAATATCCATGGTCTGCAGTGATTCTTTTACTCAATTTAATCAGCAGCTAGAAACAGATATGCTAGAAACACTTGGATTTTGATGCTTGCATGACAAATGAAGATTAGGTATCTGTTTCTTTTCTAAGAAGCATTAAATTTGCCCAAGGAGATGCATATTTCCCCTACTTGGGCCTGGTGCTTTCCAGATGGACTTGGAAAGGCCTGTCAGGTCCTTTGTGTGTGGAGATTTGGACCATTACTTTTCTTGCCTATATGCCTTCTGATGGAGAGTGGGAGCAAACCCATCTCTGGATGTGGTGCAATTTCCTGAAGAGTACAGGGGAAGCAAGGACAGGCATCCTGGGAAGATTATAGGGATGCAGTCCAGTTGTAGGGCTGTGGTGAGGAAGGCCAAGGTGAAACTGGAACTGAACTTGGCAAGGGATGCAAAGAGTAACAAGAAGGGATTCTATGGGTATGTCACCCAAAAAAAGGAAAGTCCAAGAAAGTGTACCCTGCTGGTAAGCAAGGCTGGCATACTGGTAACAGTGGATGAGGAGAAGGCTGAGGTGCTCAGGCTTCACTGGCAGCCTCTCTTCCCACACTTCTCAAGTAAATGAACTGCAAAATGGGGACCAGGGCAGCAAAGTTTCTCCTACTGTAGGATAAGATCAGGTTTGTGACCACCTGAGGAGCTCAAAATCATGGGACCTGATGAGGTTCATCCCAGAGTCCTGAGGGAACTGGCTGATGTTGTCAAACCATTCTGTATGATTTGAAAAGTCATGGCAGGTGAAGTCCCAGGTGACTGGAAAAAGGAAAACGTTGTACCCATCTTTACAAAGTGTAGAAAGGAGGACCCTGGGAGCTGCCAACCTGTTAGCATCATCTCTGTGCCTGGAAGATCATGGGACAGATCCTCCTGGAAGCTGTGCTCAGGCACATGGAGGATAGGGAGGTGGTTAGGGACAGCCAATATGACTTCACCAAAGGTATGTCCTGTCTGATCAACCTAGTGGCCATCTATGATAGAGTGGCCACATCAAGTGATGAAGGAAGGGTTACAGATGCCATTTATCTGGACTTCTGTGAAGCCTCTGACTTGGTGCCCCACAACATTATTCTCTCAAAATTGGAGAGACTTGGATTTGATGGTGGACTGTTCTGTGGATGAGGAATTTGTTGGATGGTCATATAGAGAGGGTGGTGTCAATGGCTCAGAGTCCTGATGGACATCAGTGACAAGTCATGTCCCTCAGGGGTCTGTATTTGGATCAGTGTTACTGAATATCTTCACTAATGACAATGGGATTGAGTGCACTCCCTGTAGGTTTGCAGATGACACCAAGCTGAGTGCTGCTGTTGACACACTGAAGGACAGGATGCCATCCAGAGGGACCTGGACAAGCTCAAGAAATGGGAATCTTGTGTGGTTTAACAAGGCCAAAGGCAAAGTGCTGCGTGTGAGGGCAACCACTGATATCCATCTGGGCTGGGGAATGAACTGCTCAGGAGCAGCCCTCTTGAAAAGGACTTGGGTGTGCTTGTGGGTGAGGCAGTGTCCAGGTGCTGCTGGACACAGTCCAGCCATTTCTGCAGCCCAGAAAGCCATTGGGTCATGGGCAACATCAAAAGCAGTGTGGGCAGCAGCTTGAGGGAGGGGATTCTGCCCTTCTCTCTGGTGAGAGCCCACCTGGAGAGCTGCATCCAGCTCTGGGGTCTCCAACATCAGGAAGATGTGGACATGTTGAAGTGAGTCCTGAGGAGAGCCATGAAGATGGGCGCAGGGCTGGAGCACATCTCCTGTGAGGACAGGCTGAGATGGTTGGAGTTGTATTGGAATAGGATCTCAGTATTACCGGATGGAACGTGCCTGGGCTCGTCTGGCCTTGCTGCCTGACCAGAGGCGGCAACTGAGGTGGTTTCACCCCAGAGACACCCCTGGCTGGCTGTATGTTGCAGCTGGCACTTGGAACAAGTCCAGGCAAGCAGGAACTCAGGTTTACCTCTAGTGGAAAGGCTTTAGGCAATGGTGAAGAGAAAAAGGAGATGGATTCTGCCGGAGGGTTTAATCCAGAGTTTTATTGCAGGGTCACAGATCTCTGGATCTTGTAACAGCTCCAACAGAATAAAGACTGCATGGTCCCCGTGTCTTTTAAGCCCCAGGGAGAGGGGGAGGGAAGGGGCAGGTGTGCCACCAACCAGGTAGGAGGGGGGAAGGCTCAGGGGACAAATGACACTTGGATGGCCCAATTGTCCCCAGGGCCGAGAGGCATCTTTTGAACTTCACCAATCAGATGATGGCCTTGCTGGCCTACTGAGATTGACGGACAGCTCTCAGCAGGAGGCAAGGGGAGGGGAAGGGAGAAGGTATTGGCACACCTGAGGGAGGAACTGGTATAGCTAAAACAGGATATTGCATCACACTGCAACAGAGTTGTTCAGTCTGGAATAGAGAAGGCTCCAGGGAGACCTCACAGCACCTTCCAGTACCTAAGGGAGCCTGTGGGAAATCTAGAGAGGGACTTTCAACAAGGGTATTTAGAGATAGAAGAAGGGGTAATATTTTTAAACTGAAGAAGGATTGCTTTTATATTAGATGTAGGAAAGGAGGGACTTTTTGTTTGAGGTTTTGTTTGTTTGTTTTACAATGGGACAGTGAGACATTGGAACAGGTTGCCCAGAGAAGTGGTAGATGTCCCATCTCTGGAAACATTCAAGGTCAGGGTTCTGCGCAAACTCATTGAGTTTGTAAGTCAAACTGTTCAATGATTCAACTTTGCAGAGTTCCCAGCTACCTTTAACAGTAGGAAAGATCATTTTGGAAAGATTAAGATGTTTCCTCATGTGGACAAAGTTTTTCAAGTTAATGCTGTTCTAGTTATTTCAGGAAGGGGCTGATTTTTGTTTATGTTAAAAAACAAACTTCCCTGTAGTTCTCTGGCATAAACTGAGAAGCTTGCAGGTGTTTAAGGATGTGCTTGCTCTCTTACCTGCAGACACATATAACAAGCCTGGTAATTTCTAGCTCCTTCTAGGCTAAGGGAACTGTTGCTGCTTCCTTCTGCTCAGGAAGAGGGCAGCAGTGAAGGATCTGGGTGCTGTGTCAGAAACCAAAGCCGGTCTTCTTGCCAGATTTCAAGTGGCAAGATTTCATTCAGTTAATTTGTTTATGAAAACTTTGAACTGTAATTTCAGCCTCCCATATAATAGCATTTGAAGTATCTTGTCCTTTTTTGTCATTATTTTTTTTCTTTAACTTTTTTTATAACCCATGTTCTGGTGTGTTCTTTCACCTAGGTAAACTTGGCTTTAGATAAACTTGGCTTTTAAGATAAATATTGACTTGTTCTGTGAAAAATACAGAGTGATAATTATTTTTTTGCCTTTATGCAGATCACCTGTGATTTGATACTTGTATACTGGGTTGTTTGTTTTTTTTAATCTTAGCTTCCTAACCTTTGATATAAGCATTTTGAGAAATTACAGGGAACTCAAACTTTTTACTTTGGGTACTATAACATGGATGACTGTTGTAAGCTGCATATGTTTTCTTCAAATAAAATCAAAGATATGATAATTTGTATGCAATTGTTATCCTTAGCATTTGAGCCCCTTCTTTCAAGTAGCTAGGTTTTTTCCTTATATTTTGCAGAAAATGATTTTCTGTTTATTTCAGAAATCAGCTCACGGAGTTTTCATGTCTGACTATTGGTATCGGACCCTGCTCCTGTGCAAAGAAACTGGAAGCTGCAACTGTTTTGCAACAGCCAACCAGCCTAATGAAGAGAAAGAAGAAGATACCAGCCATCAGGTTGTGGTGTCAGATACCATGCAGCTTGTGCAAGATAAGCAAGAGGTGACAGAAATCATGGCAGGTGAGAAAAATATAGCATATTTTGAAACTGGCTGGCTGCCAGACTGTTAAGAAGAGGACGGATGGCTTCAAGAATTTTAGCATTTGTATCTCATCTCTAACAATGAGAGTAGGACAGGGAGCCCAGGAAAAGGAATAGCTGAGTATTCAGTGGAAGGGGCTGATGTCACCACAAAAACAAACATTTAATAGCAGCCAGTGAAAACCTGCACTTGGGAGGACTGATGCTTCTTGTAAGGAATTAAAATCATTCCATGAATTAATTGTTTAGCAAAAAATAGCCATCCCAGAGAAACCTGACCTACCTTCCGTAGGAAGGACTGGGTATTTGCACACTTTCCTATAGTTTTAAAATCATAGTTTTGAGAAACTGTTGAGAAGCAAGTGAAAAATAGCTCTGCACCATATCACATTACTTAGTTGCTATGGACCATAAGCAGAGAAAAGTGTAGTGAATGCTAGTTTATGGTTGCTGGGATTAAGCATACTTTTTTTTTGTCTGTACAATCTGATCTTATATTTACCCATGCAGGAGGTTGTCACATAGTTCATCTATGAATAGAAGCTGTTCTGTGGTACTAGTGCACGTGGACAGTAATTTTATAATTTGATTAGCAGTTGCACCTGATGGCATTTGGTCTTTTTTAACACATCTTCATTTCATTTTGAAAAATGTTTTTATAAAGCCTCCAAGGTAATTAAATTTAATTAGGTAATTTAATACCTAAATATATTTATGCAAACCTCTCGAAGCTGGAAAGATGTTCCAAAACTGGAAAGGTGGAATTCACTAAAATACAGTTTTGCATTTACTACACAATTATAAAACAGGATATGACTCCTTTGTCCTAGCTGGAATGAACTAATGATGTTGCTACTGCAGAATGATTCATAGTCTGCTCTGACTTAACAGGAAGCAGTGATTAGAGTAATCATTTTGCTTTTGTACCAGTGACGTCTCAGCCAGAACGAGCTTTCTTTTGAAGGCAACAAGGAAAGATGCAAAAAACCCTGCAGTAATTCCAGAGGATGATGTCAGGGTTGATCAGATATGATTTTCTTGTTGTCCATAACTAATAGAATAGGAGCAAGAAAATGTGGACTTGATTCCTGCAGAGAAGATTTAGACCTAATTGGGGCAGTTATTAAACAGACTACTTAAAGAGTTTGTGCAGTCTCTAGCTTGTTCTTAATGAAGTCTCTAGTGAAACAAGCCACTGCTAGAGGTGAGCTGGGTGTACTTGATTCCATCTCAGTGATTTAAGCCAGGGTTACAGCACTGTGCTTCTGTGGCAGAAGATACGAAAAAGTCCCAGGAATGCAGCCCTGGAGTAGGAAGTCAGAGGAAAGATGGTTCTCTATTGTGTCATCTACAGGTTTTCAACAAATGGGAAATTGCTACTTCCCCTCCCCAGAAATTCAGGGGAGAGCCGCGTTGGGTTCAAAGTTGCATGTTTAGTCTCTGCTGAAGTGTCAGTGAATCAGTGCTTGACTGGTTTATCGACAAAGGAAGCTTAGTAAACTGCAGGGATTGAAATGAAAGGCAGACCAGGAGCTGAGCTTGGAGGTGTACTTCATAAGCATGAGACTGCCTATATTAGCCTGCACATATTTGACTATGCTAATTTCATCTTTTAGCTGTGGCTGCTGCCCTTCTATCACTGCAGTGCATGTGAAAGGGACATGAGGCTTAGTGAAAGAGGTTCTGAACTAAGTTTCCTGGCCTGAGAAGTAGCAGATTTTTTGTTGGGGATTTATCTATGTCTGGCCTGACAGCTGAATTGCAAGCCATTAATTGAAACTGCAAAGCACATGATGACACTCTTTATCCCTGGAAAAAGTGGGATGTAGTTTTCAAAAAAAGGTATGTTTGTTTTCTTTTGCCTTGAAGACAGCAGTGTGTAGACTGGGAAAGGAGCTTTCCCGGAAACAGGCAGAGACCACATGAGAAACTTAGTGGTAGATAATTTTCTGCTAAAGTTCATAAACTGTAGTAAATTAAGTATGAAAGGTTTTCTGTGCCATGTTTAATACTGTTGGTGCTAATATTGAGGATTGACTGAATCATTGTTTGTGGATATTTTATTGGGGTTTGATTTTTAACAAACCATTGGTCTTAATTAATGCAATTTTTATAAGATTTCCTGACTCAAGGGACTGCTAAAAAGAGTCTGGTTTGAAAAGAGCTAACAGGGTGAACATTTAAAATGAGATGTTTTATTCTGGTTTAATACTTATTCAAATATTTATTTCAAGAAAACAAGGAAGTGTTTTTTCTGGTGGTGAAGGGAGCCATAGTGCCTTGTTCTGTGAAACTAATCCTTAGAGTCTTCTCATGGGAGAGAGAGATACTGCCATGGAAGATCATGTTGGAGTCTTCTGTCTTGTTATTTTTGACTTCTGAAAGCAAATGTGAGGGGTGTTAATTTCCCATGCAGACTAATAATACTGTATGATGGAGAGCATCTTTCTGCTTTTATTTAAACCATATGTTGCTGTCGCTGAGGTTTTAATTCTCTCTCCCTCCCCAGGAACTCATCTGCTGTGCTGTTGATACTTTATTAACAGCAATATTTTTACTGCAGTGTCTTCCTAGAAGTTATAATTAATATCAGGTCTTCATTGTGTCTGTGAGTGCACACACACAGAGAAGATACTGCATCTTGAAAGCTTTAAGAGTTGAGCTTGAAAGTAATACATGAACCAGCATGCAAAATTTAGCTTGGGGTAGAGCACAAGTGAGATGGGAACATCATAGCATCAGACCAACTTGTGTGTCCTCTTGCCTCAATTCAAATGGTGTGTGTTATTCAGACTTCCCTCTCCTGTCTTCAGCAGAGCCTGAAAAATGGAAAGATACTGGAATTAATGGAGGCATGGAAGGCAATAATGAGTCTTTACCAATAATCATAAAAAAATTAGAATTTAGTATTTCTATATTTTCTCAGTGCCTGTTTTGTTGTTCTACCTGTGTGGCATTGGACTTCAGGAGTGATGTGCTTGGAGGCCTATTTACATACAGCAATTGATATTTATTTTCTCTCTCCCTTCAAATGGTTTGACACCTTTTCTTTATTTGTTTGGATTTTTTTTCCCTGTTCAATTCATGTCTGTTTGGAATATAATCTTTTTCTGCAGGGGTTTTTAGCCTCCTGCCATGATGCAGCAGAGGAAACTTCTGGTGGTCTCAAGATCTGGTAGTGTTACATCTTGGGAGCTGTAATTGCTGAAGTAGTAGGAAATAGCCATGAGGGTGCTAAAGTCAAAGCTTTTACAAAAGTAAGGGACTATCATGACTCTGCCCAGGTTTTGACGAATCCAAGAATGCAGGTAACAATGACTGAAGTCTGAAGTCTCCTTAATCCAAGCTTATCTAACATGACATACTTAAGGAGTAGGAAAATATTTTTAAATTATTTCACGTTATAAAATGTGTGTCATTTTATCAATTTACCTGATTGTTGACATTTTTGCATCTGAAATTACAAGGCAGCTGAAAAGACAGCAAAGTGACTGTGATGTGCCAATTCCAACACTTGGAGCAGTGCTGCAAAGCACAAAATCAGCTGTTGCACTCACAGGCACTTGAAATGCTCACCTGTTACACTCATGCTCTTTGAAAGAAATGTGCGTGGTATAATCTCAAAATGTTAAATTGCATTGTTTTCCATACATAAACACCCTTTTAGGTACTTCTCAGTGGCATTACTGAAGGTGACAGCTTTAACTGAATTATATACATCTGCAACATGACTGGAACAGGATTGGAACAGGTTACATTATCAAGATCACTGATGACTCATCACCTGCATCAGAAGAGGGGAAAAACAACATTTCTCTTAAACACTTATATGTCTGGTAACTTCAGTTATACTCAGAACCCCTAGTATAACTTCAGCCTTTGCTTCCACTAGGCAGAACTGTGTAAATACAAGATTTCAAAAATAATGTACAAGGGAAACATTGTGGGGATTCATTGTTACAATAGGTATACTGTTTCAAATTAAGTGACTTCGGAAAACAGTAGTTAATGCTGTTTGGATCGAGTCCTTTCTATTCCTTGATAGTGTACCAAGGCAACCTTTAAAAATCTTAATTAAAAATGAAGAAACTGAAATCTGTCTCTTTGAAGCTCCTTGTATTGATAGCTGGAAGAGTGTCATTGCATTTTTGGAGAGAAGTCTTTCATTTATGCAATATATGTAGAAAGTTCCTTGATTCTTGGAACTGTTTTATATTCTCCAAGAAGCTTTATCAGATTCAATGCCTTAATAGAAGTTTTATTTTAATTGGCAGAGTTGTGTACATTGCAGTATGCTTCCACTAACAACTTTATGAAAAAGTTTTCTTTGCAGAGGATAGCTTACAAACTAGATTGGTACAGCTAGAAGGTACATGTGAAAAATGAGGCTATGAATATCATACTGAGTATTTTCTATATGCTTGGAGGTTGTTTGCATATACAAAAAAAATAAAGTGTCAACCCCAAAATATGTGAGGCAATTGAAGATTTCCTCTTTGTTAGAATTCCAGAGGCATCTACAAGAAGACCACATTGTTTCATGGGTGTGACACCAATGTACTTTCATTAACATTGGTACATCTTCTGTGGAATGCAGCCAGCAAGGGAATTACAGACTTCTCAGCCTCAGTTTGCTTCTCAGTTGTGCAGGTGCTAAATAGCCCATGACCTTTTTTACCTTTAAATACAAGCCAACTAGGGCAGGACTCTCTAAGCCATAATACACAAGCCACTTAGTGATACAGGTCCAGCACGTAGCTGGGAGCTATTGTTGTCCCTGGTGGCATCTGTCACAATGCTCAAGGAGGGGGAAGTTGGGATTTGTTTTCTTTTTTTATGAACATAGATCTGGGCTCAACATAATTTTTTTGGCAGAAAAGGCTATTTGTTTTGCTGTGCACTTTTCTTCATCTCCTTGGTATCAGTGGGTTGCCCTTTAAAGACTGGTTGTGTTTTGCTGTGGAGCTTATAAGAAAATCTATGTAGAGCTTTCTGTTTGGTACTAGTGTTTTGATTGATGTGAAGTGCATGCCCAAGTAAGATACAGAAAATGTGTGCAGGGCTAGCATTTCCCATTGGTGGAGGCTGTTTGCCTATAAATGTCTTTACAAGCCTGTTCCCTTGCTGGCTGCTGTAGGACTGGTACCAGTCTCAGCATGTGTTTGTGAGCCAGTGTTTTTATGTGTTAGCTCAAGGAGCTGCTTTTTATTAAAACTCAGTTTCAGCTGAGGGAATTTGGCAAATTCTTATGGGCTTTACTCCTCAAAATGAGACACGTTTAAAATTAATTGGAATAATCTGTCTAACAACGTGGAAAAGAAAGCCTTTGCATGGTAAACCTCTTCTGTGTCATGTTGCTGCTCTGAGGAATAGAGCAGTGAAATCCAGTCTGATTAAAATCAGTAGGAGTCTTGTCAGGATTTTCATCTTAAGACTTCTAAGCTGTACAAGTTAACCACCCTCTTAAATGAAATTAATATTAAACATCTTACTCTAATTCCCTATTTCCTGGGAATTACAGCAGATATGGAATATATAAAAATAACTTCTTGTTCAGTACAAGAAGTTAGAGCAGAGAGGCTTCATTAGTGTAAAAAGGCATTGCCAGCTAAAAATGAGCTATGCAGAGGTAGTTTGGCAATGTCAGGAGTGAAATTCTATGTGTTGTGTGTACGTATGCATCTGTCTGTCTGTCTCTCTGTCTTTGTAATTAAGTGCCACACTTGATGGATTTTCAGTTCAGCTGCTGTTTGCTGAAAAAGAAAAACATTTTCAGGAAAGGGTCCTGCCTGAAATTACTCTTAGCTTTTATCAAAGGCATGAAAGTATTTTTAATTGTTTCTTCAAAGTTCTTTAACTCTGTTGAGAAATATTTCAGAGAGATGTCAGAAGCACAAGTTATAGGTGTTCTTTGGTTTGTAATCTATTTAAAATCTATGGGCATTTAATCAGAAGGGAAAGCAGTAACATTTAGTTTATTGAGAAAATTCCTAGCTTTTGTGATGCATCTGAAAGTAGTGAATCTTTCTCTTTTTATTTAAATTATGCTTTGCTTTTCAGATATTCTTAGTGCAGGATGAAGCAATAGATGCTTGCTGAAGCTAAAGCAGGAAAGCTTTGTCAATTCTGTTTAGTCCCTGACATGAGTGAGTACCTTTGTGCTTTTGGTGCCTCAGGTGGCTCCAAAGAAATTGGACAAGTGTCTAAGCAGCAGCATAATTGAAATTCAAGAGGGGTTACATGTCTGACCTGCTTAGGCATTCTGTAAATTCCACTTTCCTGCATCTGTAGGCAGTTGATATCTTTGTAAATCTGCTTGATTATAATAAATAAACAGAAAAAAAACCCCAAACTCTCTATTAGAAACTGACTTATTCTGTAAGGGCAGGTTGCTTGCTGGTTTTGGCACTTGCTTCTTGGGTTGGGAAGATGGGGAAGTTGTGAATGTAGATGTTAGGTCTTGGATAGGTGCAGTAGGAACCATCTGACAAGGTCTCACATGCTGCCTTAATATCATATCAGTGTCATCTACGTATCTGTAGGGAAAATGTGGGGTTACAGAGCCTCACTGGCTTCCAGCTGGACTGTTTGTGCTGGACCATTTGTCATGGAAATAAATTGCTTTGCCTCAGTTCTAGCCAATACCCAGATTAAATGTTGGTTCAGTTGTTGCCTCTGGCACTGAGGAATTACTCAGGGCTGTTTCATGCAAATGCACAGATTTTCTGGGGCTAATCAGTGCACACTCTCTCAGCATTTAGGAAGTCAAACCCTCATTGCATAGGAGAAGAGAACTTTGGTAACAGAAAGACCTGAGAATAATGAAATCCAATATTGGAGTTTCTTTTCAACTCTAGTTTTGCTTTTTGCTATAGCTGGAAGCAATTTAAGTTGTTCAGTGAGAAGTTTTATTTTCTCAGCTCAGCTTATATCTGTTTAAGCCTATTTCTTGATCATAGGGGGCATTAGAAAAAATTGTGATTCTTTAAAATTATTTGTTGTACATAATTAGATTATTGTAGTCTTCAAATGTCATCTTAACTAATTATTGATCACATTAATATGTTTTCCACTGACATTGCTAAACAACTCTTTATACAGAGAAGAGGAAAGTAAATTTGATGTTGTATCTGGAGTCTGTCAGTGAAAATTTCCTGCTGTCGAATTTGTGCAAGTCTGTTTTGCCAGGACTTACCTGGGGAAATGTACTTATTTACTGAGTGTGTGGAGAAAGGAGGGGAAGGCTTTTTGGTATCCCTGCAACATGTGTAACTTCCATCTGAAAATCATCTTGGAGAAAAACAGCTACACTGAAAATGACAGATTCAGTAGAAAATAAGGCACCTGGGCTTAACTGCTGCCACGGAAACCTGTCCAAAGGTGAAGGTTTTGGGGAGAACACATTAGTGGTGCTTCTGCTGAGGTTTCTTTGAGGTAGGGAGCAAGTCCTTGAAAGCCAGGCAGTCTTGCCAGCAGCTTCTGTTTCCGGTAAGGTATGTGGATACACGCACGAGGTGAGGTATATGCAAAGAACGTACTGGGGACTTTGTAATGCTATTAGGAATTGCCAAAATTGAAACAAGGCTGGTTCTAGAAGCAGCTCTCTTAATGCTGCCTGAAATCCTCTTCACTAGCGTTCTTTGTGTTGTGGACAGATTTTTTTCTAGGTGAAACACTAGCAGTTGCTTTTTTCCACAGACAGGGCTTGCAGTCAGAGGAGTAGGGGGAAAAATATGGAAAAAAATGCTACATTACACATGTTTGCTTTTGTACTTTTTTTTTCCCTTCCCTGTTATTGCTTCTTTTGAGAAACACCTCATTGTAGGACACTGACTGTATGTTCTGTAACCATACTGTGTATTGAAATTTGCTGTTGGTGTGCTGTACTGTGCCTCTGTGTGGTTTCAGTGCAGAGCAATGGTCTCATGTGGTGTATTGTGTACCTGGGCATCCTTCATTGCACAGAAAAGGGCTGTGCCTGCCCTTTTTACTGTTGGAAAACATGTTTACATAGGAAGGCTATCAGTGAGATTACAGGAGGTACCAAAATGACATCTGTGTGTGCAGCCAGGACCAGTCCCAAATGGAGCAAATGGGTTTTCCTGTTTTACCAACTGGTGGGGTTCCAGCAGTGCTGCTGGACATTTGTTCACTGCACTGAAAGGAAGAGGCTCCCCAGCAGTGTGTGGGAGAACAGTGCCAATGTTTGGGGCACTTTGGTAGCATTCAGGTGTTAAAAATCTGAGAGGGGGTAATTCCTTCAGCAGTTTTTCTGATGAGGACTGAGCTGCCTCATCATGGCTTCTCTTAGCTTTGCCCAGAGCTGTAGGCACACAGGTTGTGGTAATTGGGAGTGGGGCTGTGGCTGAGCCTCATCCCCAGTGGGCCACAGCTGTGAAAAGCAGGTGAGCAGCATTGACAGCAATGAGCCATGGAAACATTAACAGCAATGAGCCATGGAGGGCCCAGGTGAACTGAGCAATCACCAAAGGGAACAGAGGGCACACAGGTGCAACGCATCAACATGAGGGGTGTAAAAGGCTGGGCTAAAGGACAAGAAGGGCAGACTCTTGCAGCCTTCTGATGTGATATGATGTTACTCTGTTTGGGTTAAAGCCATCTGAAATGGTCTGGTGATAGTCTGTGTATTGTGGCTCTCACAACTGCCATATGTGCTGCAGCCCAGAGCTCCTGTCATTCTTGAGAAGGCTGTCTGCAGTTTGGTGTGTGTGGTGTTCTTGAGCTGCTTCATGTGCCCTGCACACACCTTGTGTGGTTTCTCAAATGGCAGGGCAATCAGCTTCCTGCAGAAGGGGTACAATGGCATTGGGGTTCCTGACATAACACCATAGCAAAGTTGGGTGGAGCACTCACTCAGAAAAAGAGTTTCTCCAGTTTCCTCCTCAGCCTGGAAGTCTGTGTGGATGCTCAGTCTGGCTGCTGAGGTCTTCCTGGGTGAAGAGACTGAATTAATGAATTGAAGAGTTACTAGACTAGAGGGGGTGGTAGCAAGGGGAAACTTTATTTGCTGCTGACTGTGGCCCCACCTTGTAATAGCAAAGTCATGTGTTTCTCTAAGTTTCCAGTAGTACTTACACTTCTAATAAATAATCACTTGTTTTGTGGTGCATGGTGAGTGCTTGGAGCAGAGATCCTGTCTCATCTGATTGCATTTTAAAAGAGGGAATTGTGTAGATGTCAGAATCCAGGCAAGGGCTGAGCCCTGATTGGTGTGTGCCTTTCAGCAGGCAGGTGAGACACCAGTCCCTGCAGAAGGGCACCAACAGGGATGAAGCTGAGCTTGTCCCATTGCCATTTTCTTTGGATTGCTTAGGTGAGCGTGTCAGAAATATGGATTGTCCTGTGCTCCTCTCACAAGGCTCCACTTATTATGTTCTAGTTAGGGAATTTAGCCCCCAGTAGGTTCAATTATGAAAGGCAAATACTGGGTGTTATTAGGGCAAAGTTCTTTGGAATCCTTGTTCTGAGCATTTATTAGGTTCATATGTGTTCATCTTGTTCTTTGTGAAGTTTTGAAGAACTTCTGCTTGGTCTGATCTGGTTGGTTTTTAGTCATTGCTGGTTGGAATCAGTTTGGTGGGGTTTCCTTTATTTATTTATTTATTTTGCAAATCTGTGTAATTGTTAAACAAAGTGAGAAAATAAAGAGCAAAAAATTCATAATAAAACTCTCCCTTTCATGAACTTGAAGAATATTTGAATACTTTTACTGGCAGAATTCTTGTCAACTGGTTCTGTTAGCACAGTGTATCTAATATTCCCAACTGTAACATGTTATTTGTCATATATATGTCATTATGTGAGATGATGTCTCCAAAGGCAGCCAGGAGTCAGTGCTGTCCTTCTGTCCACTTTTCTATTTGGTTTGTTTTCCTCCTGAAGAGGTGAAGAGAAAACAAATGCATATTTAAAAGTATTGCTCATTTCTGGTTTCACAGGGACTGCCAAAGTGATGCCAAAGTATCCAGAAATAGATACTGTACGTATTTAATGCCCCTGTCCCTGGCCCTTTAATCTCCTTCAAGAAATTGAATCTTGCCCTTCTGTGCCCAGTAGATGTTGCTGTTGATTCAGTAACACTGAAAGAGGACAAGTAGAAAAATGCTTTAGGAGCTCGGAAGATTTATAAATTTTCTCTATCTTATTCAGAGAAAAGAGGCTACTTAAAAAACAAATGTAGGGCCTCGATTTTAATTTATATATATTGGCCTTCCAATCTGTATCATAAATGAGAAGTAAGCATTGTGTGAGTTACTGATTTAATGTCCTGTGGAAGAGCTGCATTGAAAGTGGATTTTGTACCTTGCATCTCTGTTATGGTTTTACTAAGTTTTTGTATTTTTATCCTCATCCCAAGAAGCGTGAATCATACCAGTCATGATGATATCTCTGTAGCATGGTGCAATTTTGCAAAGCTATGCTGTATGACTGGAATAGGCATTCTGTAGCCTTTCCCAAGTCAGCATTGTTTCTTGGGAGCTGGAGCCTTGCCAAGTTGTTAGAGCACTTTTTGGGATGAAAACCCATTGCAGAGGGTGGGTTTTGCACACTTCTATCGAAGGAGACAAAGCAAGGGAGGTAGGGCACTTTTGGAGAGGAGGCTGGAGGAGAAGAAAGAAGAAAACATTTAAAGGTGCTGTTTACTGTTCAGTAAGGTCATGTGTAGGGGAAAGTTTTTTAATTATTTTTTAATGCAGTCTCGTCGTCTAACAGAGTTTGAGAAATAGTTTGCTATTGAGACCAAAAAAATGTGTGACTAAAATACTGAGTAGATAAGCTCACTGCTGAATTTTCATTCCCTGGTGTATGGGAAAACACCTGCAGCTGCTGGTTTCCTTGGTAACAAGTTCACTGCAAAATCTAAATGCACTGCACTAAGCCTGTCAATTGTACTGCATTTGAGGAGGGTTTAACATGCACAACTGGACCTTTTGATACATGAGTTTCTCAAATGCCCTGTCATTTATGCTGTTTTTGCATAAAATACCTAATTAGAGGAGATGTGCAACATGTTTTGGATTTTGGACAAAACTACAAAAAAGGTTGGTATTTACAAGTCTAAACATGGCCTCTGTATGTGTGCGTAAATATTTCCTTACAGCATCTTGTTTTCTGAACACTTTTTAAATCTTGCCTTTTAAAGCTCAGTGCTATTGCTTGCATATTGTTGAGTCTTAACTGCTTTTTGGAGTTGGAGATCAGAGAGCTGCTGAAAGGAATTGCTAGTACATGTGCCATATAACAAAATTTTGGCAGGAGATTGGTTTTATTTGTCTAAGTAATTCAATATGGAGTACATGTATATGTTCTCACAGAGGAGTATTTTTGCTCTGACTGAAATGAGTATGATTTCATATATTGTGTTAGAAGATTTTAGTGATGCTTATGATTAGCTTCAACTGTTCGTGCGAAAAAAAATCTGTGGAACAGTGTGGTTGTGTTAGTATACCAGAAAAAATAATTTAAAACCTGTATTGTTGTACTTTAAGAAAGAGAAACTGTTGAGAAAGTATTGTAAAAGAGTTTGATTGTTTTTCAGCGAGTATGTTTAGCATCGCTTCATTGTGTGTACCTGGATCACAAGTACATGAAGTAAAAGTCACATTTGTGACTGCCTTTCTGTTTGTAAAGGGGTTTCCTGTATTTATTGGGAAAATAACATACAGTACTGAGAAGACTAGGCAGTATAAAAAACAACAACATATGTTGACAAAACATTGTCTGTAGCTTGTCAAATATTATAGCCATCTGGCAGTGACTCCATGGTGGGATTGCTCTCTAAAATAGGCTTTAAAATGTTTCATAAACTCCTTTTTCTTTCTAAAAGGAGGCAGCTGTTCAGATGAAATGATGTATGAGTTTAGTTACTAGACTCTTTGCATTTGGGATCTTATTCATGAGTATTAAACAACCTTTGAATCCAAGACCTTACTGTGTTTTTCCCCATAGATAATATTGCATGTCATTAATGAGATATATCTTTTTAAAGAGCTGTCTCTAGAAAAGACTTGAAGTTTTCATGGACTTTCTTTTATTACTATTTGTTTTGGGTCCTCTAAGTTAGTATTGCATCAGAAGGGTCCATGAGCTCTGTGTGTACAAGCTGAGCCTGTTGGGGGATTGAGGAGGTGAGGAGAGCAGGCAGATATGCTATCTTTTACATGAGAAACCAGTCCTTAGTTTTAAATGCTCCCTTGAAAATGTCAGGGAAAAAGAAAAGGGACAAAAGGAGAGTGAAAGAACTATTTGTACAATGCAGTTATTTGTGTTCCATTTTCCAAATCCCATCATACCCCTTCTTGCTGCCTTTACACTTTGAAAAACATAGATAACAAAAATATTTTTTTCTATTGTAGAGCCATTAATTTAGATCCTTGAGCAGTATGCTGTCTCATTGTGTGAGGGAATAAAAGTTAAACCATCTAAAACTACTCTGCTTTTGAAAGCTCTTTGCTTACAACCCACTGCACCACTGATAATTACTCTACAACATAGCCCATTTGCACATACATGTGACAGTGAAGAGAAATCTGATACTTAGAAAGAAGAAGTAGAATAACAGTTTATACAGGTAATTTTGTGCTATGGAAAGCTTTTGGATACTTCAGGAGTCTCTGATTTCTGTATTTGATAACATGACTTCAAACATTAGTTGTTAGGTTGTTTATGGTTATGCATTTCTTTGGTTTTACAAAATAGGGCCTTCCAGACAAAGTTACATAATGGTTTTTGCTCCTGTAACAGGGGATGCTAGCAATGACAGATCCTACCATGCTAAGAACTACAGATGCAAAAGTGACTATTTCCTTAATGCCTGTCTTGTTTTTCTCTAAAGGGTTGGTGGAAATTTTGAAGGAAGTAAATGGGTCTTAGGGGGTGCTAATGCAGATCAGTCTCTAGGGGCCAAAGAGACTCCTCCTTTCATGTGTGTTGGTCTTGTTATAATTTAGCAATTTTCAGGTTGGGCCTTCCATGGTATCTGGTATCCTTAAGCCTCATCTTTATGCTGCCCTTTGGAATTCTGCTTTTAAATAACATTTCCTAATGCTAACCTGTTCTCCCTGCTGTTTGTCTGTGCTCTGCTGATGCAGTGACAGTATTCAGCCCTGAAAATGTTCTTCCTCTTGGGTACACAAGTAGGAATGGTGAAGAGAATGCAAGTGTTCTTCTTCAGGGATTCAGATTTACCATGGCCCTGATGTTTTGAAGGTCTGGGAGGGAGCTGGCAGCTGAAGGAGTAATTTACAGCCGTTGAAACTGATCTTGTAAAGAGAAGAACACTGAGAGCAAAATTTTGCAGAAACAAACTTGAAGCATTTGAGAAATGGCAAGAATACATAACCTAAATTTTTTTGGAAATTTCACTTGAAACTTTTAGATCTTATGAAACGTGACATGACTTAGTGAAAACAGGTACAGTGCAAGAGCAGCATGATTACAAAGCAGCTGTTGAAAATACCAACGTTGAAGATACTTTGATTGCACTTCTTGGTGCATTCTGGAGATTAATTACCAGTAACTTTCTGCAGCTGACCTGACAGCATCTGGGTAGGGCTAGAAACCAATGTCTCCTGAACTGGAGTAGGAAATGGTGTACTGTACTCTGGGGCTGCGTCTGCGAGTGTGTCCCTCTGCATTAATCTTTGTGGATTTACGGGCCAGCTCTTGATCATGGTTGTGATATTTTTTTTAAGTATTTAGTAATTTTAAAACTTAAATTATTTGAAAGTGAAATCAAGGAAACCTCTTTTTTTATCAAAAAGCACTTAATTTTACTGCATTTTAAGTAAGTGAAAAACCCCCAGCATTGTATTAAGTTTCTCACTGACAAGCAAATCCTTGTTTTGGATTGGAAATAATTCTGAAGAGTCAAAGAGGGAAAATAAGAAAAAGCAACAGTGGTATGTAGTCAAAGAAACAAGGAAATGTATACATTCTTGCTTATATTTTTCTTTCCAAAGCAGTAACAGTTTAGGACTGTGGTCATTTGAGAAAAACTAACAGTAGGAGTTCTCCTTATCTTTTCTGGCTTACTCCATAAGCCTATTGAAGCAAAAGTTCAGTCTTTCTGTTTTAAGGAAGCATGAAATGGTGGTTTGGATATGGCTTACAATATAAAGAAATCTAAATGACCTTTTTCTTTCTGACAGTTCTACTATAGTGCAGCAGAGTAACTATAAACTGAAGAGTAGTCATTTTCCCTCATCTACTGAGGGGTTTTTGCAGATCATTTCCCAGGAAAGATCAGTTTAATTTGGCCTGTTTGAGAAGTAAACTGATCTTTCCCAGGAAAGATCAGTTTAATTTGGCCTGTTTGAGAAGTACCATATTCCATGAAGAATATTAAATGAAAAATAAAGGGGATCTGAAAGTACTATTTCAAAAAAACCCCAACACAACAAATCATTGTAAATTGGATATAGTGATTTTTGCTTGTCAAGAAATGCAAAATGCCTTTTTTAGAGGCAAGTTTTTTTCCTACCTGGAGTCTTCTGCCACTTTTGATGGTACCTGATGTATTAAGCATCCACCAACAAAAATAAGAAAATAATGCTACTTTATTTACTGAGGATTATTTACATTAAAATAGGGCAATAGATCTGGTAAGGAAACAGAGAAGTTTTCAAGCTCTGTTGTAAAAGACACAACAGCACCATTGCAGGACATGTGATGAGTGTGAACATATTGCAGCAAGACAGATCTTGTTTGGGGCATGGCCTCTTTGGCTGCAGGTGAAATATCCTTGTGGTTGTTGGAAATTACTTTCCTATTTCTAGATGATTAATAAAAATAGATTTCTAGATGAGCAATAGAAAGGTTACCTTCCTATTCTGAGATTTTAAAAATTTTCCTGTTGTGCATTAAGAGAAAGGCAAGTCCTTTAAGAGTACTTGTGGTGCATTCCAGGAGGGAGGGCAGCACCCAGTGTGGGGTGGTCAGCAGCCTTGGGGCAGCACATCTGCCAGAGGTGGGTCTGGCAGCTCAGCCAGACCAGCCACAAACTGTATCTTCCCACCTCACTGCATTCCCTGAGCATTGCACTACTTCCTCTTACAAAAGGGAAAAGCTTTCTGTCACCCTAAAGCTGCACTGAATGCTACTTTTTAAGATGTATGAGTGGAAAAGGGCGGTCACATTTTAAGATCCATCCCATTCCATCCCTGGAGGTATTTAAAATCTGTGTAGAGGTGGCACTTAGGGACACAGTTGAGAGGTGGACTTGACAGTGCTGCACTAATGGTTGTACTCAATGATCTTAAAGGTCTTTTCCAACCTAATGGTTCTGTGATTTAAAAAAAGTTCCAAATTAAAGTTGACATCCTTCTACTGAGCCCTTTGTCTGTGTTAAAATTTGTCAGCCTGTTCCTCAGGGGTAAGCACTTCAGTTTTAGTCTGTGTAATCAAATTGAATGGTCCTGGAAAAACTCTGATTTTTATTCTGAGTAGGTTTTATATAGTTGATTGTATGTAAAATTAACAATTATATGTGGCAGTTAAATATCCCTTTCTGTTACAGAGAAATTTCATGAGTGTTTTAAATCAATCCTGACTTGAATGGTAGACCTGCTGAACTTTTCTGTGTGCAGCTTGTTCTTTTGAAATAGGGATTTTTACAAAGTAGGGCATGTCATAAAATTTAGACTTTTAATACTCAAAATGTGAATACACACAAATCATTTGATTTAAAGCTCAGTACTTTTTAGGATACCTCAAAGGTTTGAGCACTAAAGAAATGTTGGACAGACTCTTTTGGAGGGAAGAAATTACTTTTACGACCTCTCATCCAGCATTTCCTTTGAAAAGAAAATCACACTAACAACAGAAGACAAAAGGTGTGTGTTTTCTGGATCCACTTAATTTCAGCATTTGCATACATAATACTAAGTCTGTGGAAGAATATGGCCGTGGCATCTCTGCACCTATACTCTACCATCTATTTAATTATCATGGTGCCAGTAGCTGATCTTCCTGAAACCAGAGCTCCCTGGCATCCACTGTGTTATTTTTCTACATTTAAAGTACTGTGGTTTCATTTCTTTTGGGGTTGGAGTAGTTTCCCTTGTGAAGCCTTTTCTTTATACATATATATGGAAGTGTCCCAATGAAGGAAATAACAGTGATGCTTCATTTCCTTCCATATTACTCCTTTTTGCAGCAAATTCATTCCCTGCTCACCTTTATGCTTCCTGTTCTCAGTCTTCCTAACTTCCTGCACAAAGTACTTCCTTCATCTATAAAGATATCTCAGTAAACTTAGAAAGGAAGGGTCCTACTTGGCACTGCATTGGCAAAAGACAACATTCATTCATTTATTGCCATGCCTGCTTTTAGAGGAGTGCAGCTGTGGGCACATCTGGATAGTTTAGCTCCTCAGTCTGAAGAATAATAAAAGACTGGAGCAGGGGCAACTGGAGGTGTTACATTAAATAAACTCTTTCAAGGCTGTTGGCTCTGCAGTTATTACTGGCAAAAAAGGACAAAGAAGAAATCTGAATGAAGCACTTACAAAGTAACTTGGTACTCTTTAGAAACACAGCAGACCAGTAGAGAGATTCAAATGACATTTTATCCAAGCAAGGGAGGCTGGAGAAAAAGAAGACCCTGCCTGTTATGCTAGAAAGTATTGAAACCTGTGATCTGGTCAATCACTTTTAGTTAATTCAGGCTGAAGAGCCTTACTACAAAACTTCACAGCAGTGTGAGAAATGCTTCTCTAGCATGAAGCTGACACAGGTTATGAAAGAAACAGAATAGGGAAAGTTAGTAACTAAATTAAGCTTTACAAACTAATTGATGTGGAGTTTTTTTTTGCTTTTGTTCTTTTGTTTGTTGGGTTTTTGGGGGGAGGGATTTTGGTTTTTTTTAAGGAGAGGCTAGATTGCAATTGCTGGGGGAGGAAGCAAGCTGTTTGGGGAAGACTTGAAAGTACAGGGAGCTGGATTGTGGCAAGATTGGGCTAAACTGGAGAAGAGGCAATCAAATAGAGAGGAGTATGTTTGTTGCATTTCATCTATCTTTTACTACTTTTCAGCCATGAGCAATAATGGAAAAGGAAGGGGAAGGTGAAGCTTTTCCCCTCCTGCTGAGTACTTGATCTGGGTGTCACCTCAGCCTAGTCCCTGTGTGGGGATATCACACATCCCAGATGAGGGAGCCTGGAGAGCAGCTGCCAGGACCTCTTCTGTATGGCACATACTTTCTCAAAGAAAAATTTATTGAGTTTGAGGAGACACTGAGGACTTGATGGAGATTTGGTAAATTAATATATTAATTAAAGAAGGTGTAATTTTAATGGAACTATTCTATTAACTGCTCCTGCACATCTGAAAGCTTCTTTAGTCTGTTATGAATGAACCTTGCCCATATGCAAGGCTTTGTATGAGTGTTTTGAGCATCAAGTTTTTAAGAAGAAAAACTTTGATTTTTTTGTTTCCCTCCTTCCTCCATGTATTTGCTAAGTTCTCTGTATTTCTTCAGATTGTGAATCTAGGAACAATTTTCTCCTTGTGAAAGAGTGAGGTGTTGCCAAAAGCAGAATACTGCCATCTCTGCTTATGAATCCCAGTTTCAAATCCCAGATGCTTTACATAATAAAGCCTAACTGGGCTGATTACCAAGAGAACTCAGTCATTCAGGGAAATAAAAGGGAAAATCCCTTTTCTTCATGGAGGAAGAACTCGTGCCAAGAGGAGGTTGAAATGTTAAAAATGCATTTTCTGTTTGGATCTTTCATATCAACTGTCCTGTTTCCCTCTTCTTTCCCTTTGATTTACTGGAGAATCAGTATCACCCTTGTGCAGTGGGTGTATGTGGCAGTTTTTGGTAGGATCTGAGAGGACCTGAATTTATAAAAACCACGTTCAATGGGTCTCTTCCCTCTCTGCAGAAGCCCAGCTTAGGTAAGTCTCCCTGGCTATGTTTGCAGTGTCTTTGGAGAGCAGTGGTGCCCGGGTGCTGTAGTTTCTCTGCCCACCCACCCGGTCTATAGAGTTCTGGGGCATGTGGTGGGTGGGGCCATGCAGGCTTGGCTGCCTGGTGCCGACCCTGTGGCGTCACTATAAGCTGTAAAGGATGTTTGGCAGGGCATTCCGATGCACAGGCACAACTGTGCATCCATATGCTCTGCCTCCTCCCTCTGCCACAAGTGATGGGGCAGGGCCTGTGTGAAGTGGCAGCAGGGAAACCTCGCTGTGCTTCCATTTCTTGTAGTCCTGCTTTATAGTCAATGCATAATTTTCCTTATGCTACAGCCACTCTTAGGCTCCATGGGTTAAACTGGAAGCCCTCTTGTGGATTAGTAATTGACTGAAAAATAAGAAATAGAGCGTTGATTTAGGTGGTCAGTTTTCTGTGGGTGGAGAGGGAGTTACTGGTGGAGAAAGGGATTTCTGCAGGGGTTCCTGCAGCTGTTCAACATAATCCTAAATGAACTGGAAATGGAAAAAAGCATAGAAAGAGAAAATTTGCAAATCGGTGAAAATACTTATTCAAAATAGTAGAATTCAGTGCTGAAGTGCAAACTGTTGGAGGATAAATTGGTGGTGCTAAGTGATCAGTAGAGAAGGTGAAATTAATTGCTTGTACAAGTGATGCAGATGAGAAAAGAAAATGCTATCCTGTAAGCTAAGCTGTTACCCTCACTGAGAGACCTTGACTGGCTGTGGGTAGTTCGCTGCAAACAGCAGCAGCTCCCTTGGCATTCAGAGTTGGTCCGAAAGGCAAACAAAACATTACAAACCCCTGAGAGGGAATGTGAGAACAACAAAATCCTTATGTCACTGAGTAATCTCTGCTGTGCCTGCTTCTGGAGTACCATGTCCAGTTTGTTCCCTTTGTTAGAGTAGAATTAGTGTACGTGGAGGAACGGAGCAGGCGGTCAGAGGTATGGGCTTGCTTTTATACAAATAGGAACTAATTAGTGTAGGAAATTTTCTGTCTGGAAAACAGGCAATTGGAGGAGACATAATATCACCTACAGTGGCAGTCTGTATAGTCATGAATGGCTTGGGGATGTGAAAAGAGAGTGTTTATTTCCTGTAGGGTTTTTTTGGGTTTGTTTGTTTTTGTGGTTGGTTGTTGTTTTTTTTTTTTTTTTTCTTTTCCACTGCTTCACAAAAGAGAAACTGGGGCACACAGAAAACTTCCAGGAAGGTAGTTTAAGCAAAACCAGTTTTTCACACAGCACATAGTTAAATTTTCAGACTCACTGATAGATGATATTACAAAGATTAGCATAAAGTTAGCAGAGAAGTCTTTAGGTATATTGTTAAAAGTATCATTTGCTCAAGCAAAACTGATTACATGATTTTATGTTAATGACTTATGGTTACCAGTCTGGCCCCCCCTACATGAGTGGATAGCTGAGTGTTACTTCTGAAACATTTTCAAAATAGCCACCATTTCTTGAAAAACTAGGTCATCATATTTGAGTGAAACTGTTTGGAAATAAAATATGTGTGATGCTGCTGTGTTTGAACAGGATTTGCTGAAGACTACAGCCAAAACCAGAGTAAAGTAGAGAACTGAGGGAAGAAATTATGTTGTTGGAGCTTTCAAATCTAATAGAAGTTTAGAAAAAAGTCAATACAAATCAGGTCAAATATTATACCCATGCAGCAATGGAAATCGATTGATTAAATTAAATACATTTGTGCCTCTCTTATTATCTTTGCAGTTTCACTGAAATAGACCAGTAGACAAAAAATGTTTCCAATGCATTTTTAACTTCTAAGACAGAACTGAAAGGTTGTGTACTCCTCAAATGTCTTTTTGAATTCCTCTGTTGCAGCAGGGGCTTGCCTGGGACTGGTGAAGATATTTTGCTGAAGACAATACATTAGCAGAAGTTAAAAATCAGAATTCCAGAAGCAGCTTGAATTTTTAATTTAAAAAATAATCATATTATATCTGAAAAATTACCACATGTCCTACTGTATTTACAGACTCTCAGTGCTAGAACTGGGCATCAGTCCTTTTACTATAAAATTCTAATTAGGCATGAAATGTGTGGGACTGAAATGGCATGTTTAATTCCGTAGCATGGTTGTCATGATGATCCAAAGGGGTGTGGGGATCAAGTAAAAACTAGAGTGAAAACTGCAATAGCTCTTCCCTGAGATACAGTCATGTTTTGATTCCATACATAGCTCATGGTCACATACTGGATTGCTTCATGTTGCAGGAGAGCTCAGTTGGGTCTTCCTGTTAAGAGTTTATTTTAGTTAGTTTAAGGTCTGTTTCTTTAGTCTGCCTCAAGGTTGTTCATGAAGCCATGGATGGTCCTGTGTCAAACCAGCAGAGATCGTAATCCCACATTTGATTAAGTATCTTGAAATACTCTGTTTCATTCAGTAGAGAAGCTATGCCAAAGCCTCTTACTCAGGAAGACAAGGCTGCCTGATTTCCATGAATGAAAATGATTAAACAAGTACATTATTACAAACAACCCACTTTTAGGTAAACTAACTTTCAGCCCAGCTAGCTGAACCTTTCATGTGGGTGCTGTGCTTATACTTTGCATGTTTGGAATTTGTTTGAAGGTGTAGAAAGTATTACAAAGTGGCATTGTTGGTGTAACTGAGGTTTAGCTAATGTATTAGGGTTCTCCATTCATTTTGCACAAGTGTAAGTTACTATGTGCTTGTGATTCTGAAAGTTGACTGGTTGATGTGGTAAAATTCTTCACTACTTTTGTCTTCCTTTTTGTTTGTTGTTTCACTGAGAAACTCCATGGAAAGATGGACTTGGATATATAGGAAGCTTAAGCAGTCTGCTGATTCTCCAAGGAAAACCTGAAATTATTCTTGAATTGAGTCAGGATACTCAGAGAAATCTGGGATTGAACTGTCATCTTCTCTTGCAGTAGGTGCTTATGAATGAGTACGTTTGCAGCACTTCTTGCTGCACCAGGAAACAGTGTAATGTTGCAGGTGAGCTTTGCTGTTTTGCATGTGCAGAAATGCCTTAGGCCTTTAACTTGCTGCAGTAACAAATCCCATTGGCTGTCTGGCATCTGGAGTTCTCCCTGGGCTGTCTGTGGGTGCAATATGGTCACACAGCTTTTGTTTGATAACGAGCCTCAGCTATCCCAGTGCACCTGCAGAGATCTCTCATGCATTTGCTCCTCCTGGGTCACCCCCAGAATGCCACGAGCCTGGTCTGGTCATCGTGGTCTTGCTGCCCATCGCTTGTTCCTTTGCATAAATGCAGTCTCAAATGGCAGTCACAAATTACTTTTTGCATACAAAGTGCCTACAGATCCTGGTTTTCAGTGGTAATATTTTGTTATGGAAAAGCTTGACTGAAGACCTCATTTTGTCATTTCTATTAATATTGAAATGGAAATATATATGGCTCTAGTCATATCTAATACATGGAGCTGCTGTGGGCCTGTCATACTTTGAGTGGAAATAATGTGAATTAATGTAGTAAATGAATTGTCTAAATTAATTTTATTGGCAGAGGAAGCCTAAATAATTTGATGGGTCCTCTTAAAAACTTTTTTTAGTTCATATCCTCTCTAATAGTATTGTTGAGAGTTCTGAACAACTCATTACAGATGTCCACTTATCTACCTCTGGAGGGCTGCTATTTTTACCTGCTGTATGCAATCTGTAGAAAAGAATCTTTATCTTAACACAGCACAGTCCTTTTAAACATAATGAAAAAACATCTCTTTTTCTTTCAGCCATGGACAATTCGTTAATGTTGGTTAAAAATTAGGATAAAACCAATGGGATGATTAGAAGAGTGGGGGAACTCAGCAAAATTCACCATCAGCAAAACCCTGCAAGAATGAGATTAGTAGGCATCAAGATGATCTTTGGAAATAAAAAGTGTTAAAAGCATCATAGTTTCAATCTTGTAAAACAGTCTGTATAAAAGCAGTGGAAATCAATTATGAGGTGCAGTTGCATAGAGAAGCGTTGTACTGCTTTCAGTCTTGTAGGTTTTTCTGTGTCCCTGGAAGTTTTCCAGTGGTACTGTACCCTCTATAGTAAGTGGAAGTTTATGAGGTTTGGTTTTCCTGGATGCCTTCTGCAGTAGTTCTGCTGCCATATACCTTGAGGGGTCCACAGAGCCCGACTCTGAAACCCCTTTGCCTAAGGTGGAAATACAGTTGCTGTGGAAATACAGATTTCACAGAGTTATAAGACTGCTGTGGCACAACATTTAAGCAGGCTCCTCCAAAGATTCCAGAAGACAGCTGCATTTAAAGAAAATTCGACAGCGTTTAAAGGAAGTCTGAAGTCCTTAACCTTCAAAAAGACCGGTCCAAACCGAACGTGAACTGGTGAGAGCGGGATCTCCTTGACGTTGTCAGTGGGAAGGTATTTTCCTTCCAAGCTGCCCACCCTGGCAGCAATCTGGCAGGAAGGTGGAGGAGCCCCGGCGTTCACGTGAGTGAGGCTGGGGCGTTCTGCGAGCGCGGCTGCTCCCGTGGGATGCAGCGCAGCCCTTCCCAGCCCTTCCCTTCCCAGCGCCTCGCAGCGATCGCGGCTGGGTCCGGGCGCTGCGCTGCGGGCCGGCCACACGCGGCAGCGGGCGAGAAGTGCGGAGCGCTCCTGCTGCCACCAACACTCCCGGCCCGGCTGTCCCCGCCTCGGCCAGGCTCTGCCAGCAGGGAACGTGGGCTCCTGCCTCCCTTTGTGCCGAGGGGAGCCGTGCGGAGCGATTGAAATGCAGGGCTGCGAAGCGCTGCTGTAGCGGGCTGGTCTGGGGCTTTTTTCCCCCTGCCTCCTCTATTCCTTGAGCAGAGGGGGCAGGCTTGCTGTGGATTCTTTTTGTTTTATCTGAGAATGAGATGCTGGCTGAAAATTGAAGAAATGGCCCTAGAAGAATTGATGCAAAGATTAAATGCGGTTTCCCAGTGCGCTGGTAGGAGGAGCTGCTGGTCTTGATGTGTTGTGTGGATGCTGTTAGTGATTTTGTGGGATTTACAGAAAATCCTGGCAATCCGACTAGCTTTCTTTATGCATGCTCTCATTAATAGGAAAGAGAACATTAAGAGCTTTTGTCAGCAGGTTAAACTTTCATTGATATTAACACTAATTAACATTTTTAGTGCTTAGTTATTCCTGAAGCATGCTTTAGAACATCATTTTGAGTAGCTGTTAGCCCAGTCATGTCCTCTAAATGGGTCTTGATTCCCTTTTTATCTGACTCGGCTGTACCTAAATTGGGGGAATTACAGATTTGTCTAGCGAAATGGGTCTGATATGGAGCAGTGAAAAGCTGAGCTAACTGTAAGCACTGCAAGTCAGTATTTTGGGTGGCTCTAAATTGCACTTCCATGAGAAGGAAGAGTTGCATGAATTAATCCTGCTAAATGTAGTTTTACATCTGTATGGATTAAAAATTAGACCAGATCTCCTAAAATGGTTTTAGCACTGTAGAAATATTATGAAAATTTCTGAGATTGTTTTATTTGTTGAAAATGTAAATGCTTGTGTGTTCAAAACTAGAACTAAGAAGCAGTGCACGATGAGGTGATCTTTGATTAGATCTAGAAGTGTTATCCTGGCTATTGCTCATGCAGAGATGTGAACATATTTCAGAATAAAATGTTACCTGGAAAGACAAGAGAGGTGGTTTTTGCATCCTTTGAAACTGTTTGGTTTACTCTTTATTCTTGGTTGACAGATTACAGAAGTGTTGCATCTTCTTGTCATGTGAGACAAAACAGTGATTTGAAAATACAGAATATTATACGGTACTATTCATTGCTGTATCAAAACTTGGAATTTATCTTCCCCTTTTCCTAGTCTGCTGTTTCCTAAGGGTGACTTTTTCATCTTTTTCAATTTCCATGTGGTGGAAGCAGATAATTAGCAAGATGGCTGATGCTGTAGGCTGATGAACACATTGATTAAAAGACAAATATGGAATGAACAGATCAGCTGCTTCTGTTTTCTTGGATAGGGAAAAAAGATATTTTACCTTCTTAACAACATTTTTTGGGGGGGAACAAGATTTGATCTGACAAGAACAAGCATTAAATTACAAGTAAAGGTCACATACACATTTTTTCTCCTTCCTTGTTTTTCCTGTTGATTATCTTCCTATTTTCAAAACATGTCTTTATTAAATATCTGCATATTTGTTTCATTTCCTGTTTTGGTTTTCTGAATGCTTAAGAAGAAAGCCAGACTGATATTTGCTAGGGCATACTGTCTGTTGCAGTTTATTTTAGTAATTTGTACATTACTTTTTCCACTCCCATGAAAATGCTGATCTAGTTTTTTTGTGGCAAGATAAATTTTAAGAATGTGTGCTGGATTTGGTTGTGAATGTGGGAGCCTTTTCTTCCTAAGCTGAAGGAGAGGGAGGCTCCAGAGTGGGAGATTTGCCTGTGACACTCACTGCCTGTCTCTCAGCTGTGCAGCTGCAGGTACACTGTGACCTTCATGTGAGCCACCAACAGCTCCAAATGCTGTTTGCATACTTGCTGGCAGCTCTGACCATGTGCTGGTTTTTAGCTTGTTAAACTTGCATATTTAAAGAAAAAAAAAAAAAGAGAGAGAAAAGGCAGCCTTTACAGGCAATTTCATACTCATGTGATTTAGCTGGTCTCTCTCCTCCCCCTTCTCTTTCTTCCTCTCTGTTATAATCTTTATGCAGGTATTCTCAGGCCACAGGCAGTGCTTTTATACAGCCACTGGTTGTATTTATAGGTGACTGTTTCAGGTTCCCTTTTTCCTTCACCCCTTCCCCCCCTTGCTGCTTTCAGGTTGCTCAGTTTCTCTGGCTGTCTCCCATTCTTGGGCTGTACACTGTCCTTGGGTCTGATTATCCTCTGTCTGCCTTCACAGCATTTCTGTTGGTTCAGAAACCTTTTGTAAGCAACGATTTCCTTAACAGCCCAAGATCATGTTTAGACTTTTTCAATAGCTCCAGGAGTAATTGAAATGCAGAGGTTCCCCTGGCTTCCCCGGTACAGCTGCCCACCTTCAGGCATCAAGGGATTTTCTCCTTTGTAGGATTCTAGGAAAAAAACCCAAAAACCTGTTGTTCTTCCTTAGCTCGTTTTTATTTCCCCCTCTGTATTATGCTGCAGGCAGGCAGAGATTTATCCCAGGTAGTTTTAAGCTTCTGAGTCAGAAGAGGAATTCTAAAACCCTAGTGTGCTGAACAGAGAGAAGGAGGGGGCATGTTAAGAAGGGAAGTTCTTCCACCTTCTGAGGTGTGCTGGTTGTTCCTGGGGGCCAGGGAGCCTGGAGCAGCTCAGCTCCCAGCCTGGCATCTCCCAATGCCTGACGTTAGGAGTGGTAAATCTGGGTGTGTCCGCAATCTTTCACTGTTCTGCCAGAACAGCCTTTGTGCCTCTGGCTGCTTTCCCACTGGCAAGTCCCCTGTGTCAGTCTGGCACTCACAAACCTTTCTGGGCTACTCATCCCTCACTGCCACACCAGCACTTGCCTTAGAGATCCTGCTCCCTCTGCTCTGACCAAATTCCGCTTTACTCACATTCCCAGCCCCCATGGTAAGTTATGACCTCTCTTACTCTCATAGCAATGTGTGATCCTCTCACTGAGTCCCTCGAGTGCCTTCCTGTGCCACATTTCACAAATCTGGACAGCTTTCTCTGGCAAAGCTTTGATTGATTATTTCTTGTTTTCCTCACCTTCACCTTATTCTCCAGCACCTTACATTATCTTCTCCTTCTGGATATACTTAGCTGCCAAAATCATGCTCCCTAGTCTAATACTATCATCTGCTTCATGTTCCAGCTCTGACTTCTGCTCCACAGTTCAAAATCACCTTGTGCCCTACACTTTCCCAACAACTGTAAAGGGTGTTCACATGGCATCTTTTATTTTTCCCAGATATGCTCCTCAGTCTTCCCAGCCACTTTCCCTCTATCAAATGGCCACCTAGACTTGGATGAGCAGACTAATTGCTTTTGCTGTTCTCATATAAATCCATAAAAGGCAGAAATAATTTAAAGAAATTCTCTGGCTGGGTTTTTTTTCCCCATTAGAATTTTGGAGTTATTTCAGAAAAAAAAACTGTGAAATCACTGTCGATACTGAAAAACAAAACCCTATTTTTTCCATGTCTATTGTTTTGATGGATAATGGCATAATTTCTCTTTATTTGGATTGCAGAGAAGCCCCTCCTGTAGTTTTTATTTTTCTTCTTCTTTTTCACTTCTGTTACTATGTTAAGTTCAACCCTCTTCCACAAATTTCTCTTTATGGGCGGGACTTCCCCTCCCATGGAGCAGTAGCTCAGAGGTTGAAGCCTGAGATGATAAACAGTTCTGACCTGGGACCTCATGGATTGTCCATATCACTGACTGCTGTGGGGATTCTGCTTAGGACTCCCTTTGCTCTGACTGACACACAAACAGTGTTAAGGCACCAGCTCTCAGTGTCAGCCACTTCTCTACATTTGCATCATTTGGAAGCCTTGCTGTGGCGTGTTTAGTTTGTGCAAACAGGCAATACAAATCTGACATTCCCAGCCTTAAGCTTGTGGAAGCCCCACTATAATGGTTTCTTTCCACCTTGGAAAAGTGCCACTATAGCAGCTACCATCTGTTTCCTCTCCTCAAACACAATTTTAATGCTCTGCAGAAAGAAGAAACATCTGCAAACCAAAGAAGGAAAACATGTGGTTCCTCAGTAAATCTGTGTGCAGTGCTGGCATTTTAAGTGCAGGTAATGTCCCATAGCCATTTCAGTCACTTTTCAGTAGCTCTGCATTTTCAGTCTTAGTCACAGTTTGGGCCCAAACTTTACATTACAGTTCCCTGGCTTTCTGTTCTTGACAGGCAGGCTTTTGAAGCTTTGAAGGCTGGCTCACCTGTCTTGACAAATCAGACACAGATATGGGAGGAAGGAACTCACACACCATCTCCAAGTACCCAGAATCACTGGGGTGAGTTAGATTATTGCAAGGACAGGAACATCCTCAGGCATACTGAAGGGACATTTTAAAGTTGTGGGCAGCTTGGAAGGATCTGTTCTGTGTGTCCTGTCCTCCCCATTCCTACACTGTAGTGAGCTTGCCTGCTCTTTCTTACCCTTGTAGCTTCTGTCCTTGGTTCGCTTGATTTTCAACTTTGGGAACTCAAAAAGTCTTTCTCCATGTGGCAGAGTGCTCTGTATGCTTCTGTTAATTTGGCAAGCAGGCAGGTCTGAGCATGAAGGCATTGATTTACTACTTGGCAACTTTGTCAGCTTTCTGTGTTGGAGAGTTGGAGAGATCCATGTGAGAGCTCTGAAATCTGCAGGTTGTGGGCACGTCCACTGCACCCAGGTGGCCTTTAGCAGTAGTGGGGAATGCCTCTGCTGGTATTAACTTGCTTGCCCTTTGTTTCAGCTTTTCTGCTGAAAGTAGAAAAAGCAGGCATGCCCTTCCTAACATGAAGTTTAAAATTTTAAAAGTAAGGGTGGGTGCTGCAGTTGAACAGACACAAGCATTTAGGAGTGCATTGCTCATATTTTCTGTGAGATGGCAGTGTCACAGATCCTGGGAGCACCTGCATGGCATCCATTTCTTGTCATATTCTGGCCTAAACCAAACTCTTTATTTTACTACTGAAACAGCTGAATCTAGTGAAACTAGTGGGAGTAAGTTCAGAGATGGCAACAGAATCGTCCTTATTAAAAGGTGCTGGCTGCCTTTTTGGAAATCTGAAAAAAATATTTTGATCAACATTAAGGTTTATTACATTTTTTTTTTAACCAAACTATTATTGCTTAAATATTGTGTCCCAAAACACTTCATCACAATAGGTTTTTTTTTTCTTTTACATACAACTTCCCCAACCCTTCCAAAAAAACCCCAGCTATCACTGACTTCATATCCAAAAATAGATATTAAACAGTAAATGATGGCACATTTAGAATGGCTTTTCAGGGGATTGTGGGGTGCATATTTGTCCGTCTCCTCTTCAGTTTATGGACTTGGAGTATATATACTTAAAGCTTGCAGAGCTGGGAGAGCCCTGCTGGGACTTAAGTACTTAGTGATATGAAAGAAGAAAAAAGCCTTTTTCTTTGATGTGTTTTTACAACCATGGTGTGTCAGAATATTTTCTTGGCAGGAGTGCCTGGCACAGCTGCTTGCCACGCTTCCAACCCCAGAGAGCCAAGCTGCAAGATTACCTCGTGCATATCAAATGACAGGAAACCTCTGCAGAGAAGGAGCAGCACAGAGCAGGGACAGTGTCTGCATGTAGCACAGGCTGAGCTGTCTTCAAGGTGTTTGCTCTAAGCTGATGTGTAGGCCAAAATCTGGGAGTAGGAGGCATTTGGGTCACTCACTTTTTCATTTAATGAGGAAGATTAGGCCAGCTACCTGAGATTTTGTTGTTTGTGTGTCAGCTCCAACAACTTCTTAAGATTTTCAGTATCTGAAACACTGCATTTCAGCTGGAAGTTTGAGCCTGCTCTTTTACAATATCTGGCTTAGTTCCACTGTTTCTTTTGTCTTGTCCCATTAAGTAGCAGCTTTCATTTTGGACAGAAAGAACAGGATCTTGAATGCTTTTATATGAATAAATGTCATGTAGGTCTCTTGAGTTAACCCTGCAATACTGTGTTAGCTATTTTGACTTCTCTCCAGTTACTTATCCCCACAACTACATAGCTCAAGCATGAGCCACTTGGCTCAGCACACACAGGAATGCAGCTTTGTGGTGATGCAAACTGTCTGGAAGTCCAGCCCTTAACACTGCCTTTAACAGCACATGGGTGCAGCCTCCTCATGCCTTGTGGAACAGTCAGCTTAAGCACACAGTCCTGCGTGCAGGTAGGGATGGAATCATTATCTTGGAGGTTGAGTTCTTGCACAGAGTGGGCAGTTTTGGACAACAGATCCCCTTACTTACAGCAGTCTTGGGTGTTAGTTATATCCTCAGTCTGCCTCAGCTGTTTTTTTTTTGGTGGCTTTTGAGTTTTTGTAATAATACTTTAAATTTTTTGATGACTGACAGGAAGTGCTTTTGAGTCGTGGTGTTCTAGAGGCATGGAGCTGCTGTTGGGCTTCCCACATGGTTCCCTGGAGCAGCTGGGAGTGGAACACAATGAAACCCTTGCTGTAATGAAGAAATGTTAAACTTGGTCACACAAAGGTGTAACTGGCTGTGAGTTTCAGCAAGGGAGAAAGCTGAAATGGAGAAGCAAATGTTTCTACCTTCATGTGAAGGTTGATGGTGTTTGAGCTTGGTAGGAGCCAGTGTGATGGTCCCTTAGGCACTTAAACCCCTTTGAGGACACAGGGCAAGGGAGACTCCTAGTAGAATGTGGCACTCAAATTGTGGTGAGCTGATAAAGCACAGTGCAGCATGGTACTGCAAGGTTTTGAAGATTTTGGTGTGTAATTCTGCTTGGCAGCAGTCAGCCTTTTTGAAATTGATAATCTGGGCAAACAGGTATTTGGCAAGTTGAGAACTGCACTGCTGTGCAATACGTAAGCTCCTGTTTTTCACCTGTGCTGTTACTTCAGGGCTGTGCATGCTGTCACCCTTCCTGTGCTTGAGGCATTTGCTAAGTGACAGTTTTACTAAAAGTCTTTCTGCCTTCAGCATTTCATGTGGCAGGCAGAAAATTTGCACCGAGAAGTGACTGTCCTAGTTCTTTTAAAGTCTCAATTCTTGTTGAGCCAGAAATGTATCTTCCTTTTCTTTCAATTCCTGCCTATCAGCTGATGAATTTAAAGGGAGGGTGGCTTTGCATATGAAACACCAAGATAATTTATATAAATAGCAATTGATGAGAATACACATAGCTGATTTTAAAAATTACACTTCAGGCTACAGCCTTCATAGTTAAAAATATCAAATGATAAATTGCAGCCTTTTTTGTAAACACTCCTGTGTCTGGCTTCTGGGATGAATAAAGTTATTTCCCTTGGTCACTATTTTGTCCTGGGCTGCTGGTTTTCTCTCCCAGGTAACCCTGTGGTTAGGTTAGCTAACCATACTTAGCTGGTCATTTGAGGTTACCCCATGTCATATGCCTTGTGTTTGAACAAGAGCTTTGTAAAACCAGTCTTGTATCAGCTTTTGGCCCATGAACCACATGAACCAGTGTGTTGTGTGACTGGTTTGTTTCCTCTTTCTCTGTTTACCTTGCGTATGTCACGGCAGGCACCATGCCTGCTGAAGCAACTGCTGTGAAAGGCCCTGCCAAGCTGAAATGTTCCTTCTGGCTCTGTATCCTGCTCCTGTGGAATATTTGTACTTGCATTGGTTGTTCTCTATTTCCATTATCTTAATATTTGCAATTTTCAGATTCACTGCAGTGAAGGGAGTCGTTTGGTAATTCATGTGGTGAGGTGAAAGCTGAGTGGGTTGTTCTGATTTCCTGTCTACCCCTGAGAAGTGCCTGAGCTCTCAAGTGTCTCAGGTGTGGGAGGGAGGACAAAATTTACCCATCTTGTATCCTCTTGTTGATACATACATGAATTCCTCTCTCCAAACACTGGGTAATTCTTCTGCTGGCTTTTGTTTTCAGTCTCCAGCTGAGTCTGGAACTTGGTTGTTATTACCAAATGGATTTATAAAAGGAAGCTTGATGCTTTCTTACTTAGCATTTCACTTTTTTGAGACACTTTACTCAGCCTTTCAGCATGTTTGTAATGGCAAAGTACATTTATATAAAATACTCTATTCTTGTTATAATACTTAAAAAGCAAAATTAAAGGTCTCACCCAAACATTCAGTGAAATAAAGTAGATAAGAAAGGATGTTTATGTTTGGAAAAGGAATTTTTCCAGCTTACTTTGAGGACTGTTGACAATGGGAGAAGGGGAAAGATGGGCTAAGGAAGCAAAACAGGTATGTTTGGTTATGCAGCTTGGATGAGAACCAAAAGCTGGCAGAAATGAGGTGATATAAAAAAGTTCCCTGGATGTTTTGCTCATAGATGGGCATTTAGTAGGACACGAAGCTGGGTCTGCATAATACACTGTCTGAAAAATAATAACTTTATGTTCAGTGGTTAGGATGGAATATGACCTACATTCACAGAATCACAAGAGTGATGAAAATTCATCATCATTACTTTATTCATGCTTGAGTGCATGCTAGGCTCTAATTATGAGATAGCTCCAGTCTGCTCAGGACCCAGACATTTACTATGTTCCTGGCACAGGTGGTTTTGTTGAGGACAGCCACACTCAAAAATTCCATTTCTGGGTTCTGTGCAACAGCTGCTGAGGCTGCAAGTGACCTGTGGGATGTACATTGGAGTTCTGATATTAAAGATTTGAAGGTAAAGAGAGGCAAAGAGCATCTGATTGCACTGGAGGGATCAAAAGGAAGTCATCAAAGTTGTTGATGGTTTTCAAAATGCTGCCAACAGCTGACAGGAAAAATAAAAAGGACCTTTCCACATCAGATAAATCACTTGTGAAGTAAAGGTAAGAAAAAAATACTAACCAACACATAGTTTTTTTTGCTTTTTAATTCCATACTTTTGTCATTTCCTTCTGCTGAGTCTCTTCAGTGCTTCTTACTCCCAGCTCATGCTTTACTTGCCTTTCAAGGACATTGCAATCTGCATCTGACTTCAGTGCCATCATTGTTTCAAAGTCAATTCTTTTGAAAATTGTATACCTGAATTTCTTTGAGACCACAAAGCCTGGAGCAGGAGAGGGTTATTAATAGAAACTGCTTCGCTCTGTTGTTATAGGAAGACAGAAGATGAACTATTTCAGTGTGGCAGTGGGAGGTGTTTTTCAAAGCAATTGTTTACATTTTTGATCTAACAGGGAATTAAATAGGTCTGGGTGGCACAGAGAGCTGCCATAATTTTGCAGAAAGAGAGTAAAGGTGCACATTAACTGCTACATTGCTAATTTTGCAAGGTGTGCTTAGCAATTATCTAAGTTAAAGTAGTACTAACAGTTCCCACTCAGCCTTCAGGAAATCAGGAGGAAACTTTGCAGCATCCTACCTCATGCCTTTTAAAACATGGAAACAGAACAATTACTCCGAGCTTTATTTGATACTCTTTTTAAACACCCTTGAACCCCACAGTGATTCTTTTGGGACAATGGTCTAGGGCAGAATTCAGTAAAGACTCTGCTTGGCATTCATATGACACTGCAGGGAATTATTATTGGAGATGGTGGGAAGAGGCAGGATTTCAATTTTATCCCCAAAGGAGGGTAAGAGTTTAGAGATCCAAGAGTAGTTGGAAGGGAAATGCAGGTATTTGAGACAGGCCTCATGTGTGATTGCCAAGGCAGGAAGGGGTGTGGGTGTTACCCTTTGGCACTTGGATTGCAGAGAAGCCCCTCCTGTTCCCCCACATTCCCTTAGGAGTTCCTCTCCCATCCTTTCCCATCAAGTAGCTCCTGACTTTCTGCACGTGGCCATTCCCTGAGCTGCAGTGTGGCTGGTGGCTCTCTGGTGTGCATCCTGCCTGAGAGGGAAAGCAGGAGCAGGCAGTGCTATAAGAGAGGAGCCTTCCCACTCACTCAGTATCACCGCCCTGGACCAGCAGTCTCGCTGGTTTGACAACCAGTCTGCAAGTTTCCCTGACATGTGAGGCATGTGATGCACGGCTGGTACAGAGAGCTAGACCTGTGTCCTTAAATAGCAACAAATGTAGTTTATAATATTCAATTTTAGAGATGCTTATGGAAGAAAAGGCAGCAAGACATGTACGACTACTCTCCTCTCTTTCCTAACCCTTTTTTCTGCTCCCTGCTCCTGGCAGCAGATCAGCTGTGGGTTGGCCTTACAGGGGGGTATTTTTACTCATTAGGTTCTGTGGGGTTCTCTCAAGCCTTGCCATCTCTGTGCTGCTCTCCTGTGTGGGGAGCAGGACCACTCTGGGTGCTGTGCTGGGGGTGTGCAGATATTGTTTCTCCACAAACCCTGCCCCACAGCCTGCCTGGGATTGCAAGGGCTGCCCTGTCCATCAGGGCCCCTTCATCCCATTGGGATCAGAGTGCTTCACAAGCAGCTGCTCTGGCTACAATGTACTGGAGTTGAGAAGTACTCCAGAAAAAGTTGTTAGAAGTGTCTGGGTTGATTTTATGGCATCATTAATGCTGGAGCCCTCAGACTTTGAAAATTTTCAATGCATTGGTAATTGCAGGGGGAAGAACTTGTTTCTAACTATTTATGCCTTTAGAAAGGAATTTTGAGGGGTCAAAGCCTGGTTTTAAAATGTATTGCTAATAACACATTAAGGAATGATTTAGTAAGTTATTAAGTGTTGAGTAAGTGAAATTGTGTTTGTTTTAAAGGCTGGTCATTTGCTCTGCTCCATTTTTTGTACAGCCTGCCAAGCCCTTCGCTGGTGAGCTGTACTGCTCTGGACAGATCCCTGCCTCGAGTAACTTGTTATCTGTATTTGACACAGCAGAAAAGGAAACATCAGACAAGCGTGGTGGAATTGATGAGGGAGGGAGGAACATTCCCAGCAGAAATAAGGTCAGGCACATCACTGCACAGTGCTGCCAGTGGGCTTCAAGCAGTGTTTTTGTTAGGGAGAAGAAGGGGGGTGTGTCCCATGTATCTCTTGGCAGGTCTAGTCCTCTGCTTGCAGAGGTGAGAGTCTGGCTGTGGCTCCTGCCCGGCTCAGTCACCTGGGTTTCCTTTCCTCGAGGTGAGGGAGCAGGGTGAGGCAGAGCTTGGCACCTGTGCATCTCCTCCCTGATAAAGCCAGGGCACGGCAGGGGTGGAGCCCAGGGAACCAGCAGCACCCGTCTCGTGTGGAGGCAGCCTGGGAGGGTCTGGCCAGTGCCCACTCTCTGTGAACTCAGATACCCAGGGCTGGTACCTGCTCTTGGTCTTCACCTCAGCTGCTTCTATCAGCAAGCAACCAACATTATGTTATGAACAGTAAAGACATGAAATAGCATTTTTGCTCCAATGTTTTAGTTTCCATCTTTGTCACTTTTTCCCCCCTATATTTTAAAAAATTGTGTGAAAAATGATGTAAAATATCACATTTTGCCATACTTGATGCAGAGTTGTGGGTTTGTATGGTGTAGAGTCAACACTTGGTGAGCTTATTAGGTTCTGACAGCTGTTACATGTCCAGTCAACAGAACTGCAGTTTCCACAAACAGAAGTTTCTATTGTCAAGCAGCAGTTTGACTGCTAATAAAAAACCATGTTGCTGTTACCTACTAAATGAGGCCATTTTAAAAAACCCAAACAAACAAAAAACCCAACAGCAATGATTTTTAATAAAGTTTTTGATTTTTTAAGGTTTTTCAAAACAGTCATTCCAAACCACTTTCTGAGCACGTCTACTTTTTTTCTCTCCATTGCCTTTGGCTTCCCATGGTTTCTCTTGTATCAGGTGAGAGATGGGTACCTTGCAATGGTTTGAACCATTAAACTGCCAGTTGATTAAACAGAAATTTGCCTCTTTTTAGGAGAGAGAAGTGTGCTCACTGTCATGTCTGCAGCCTGCCCTGCCTCATCCTGAGGTCATTTGATTTGAGCTAATACCAGGGCAAGAGTGAGAACACATGGCCATGGCACTGGAGGAACAGGGCTGGGGCATGACTGCTCCTTCACTAGCAGTATGCAGTTAACTAAGAGAAGAAATGGTGAAACTCCTGTTACCATCTCCCCTAATTTGTGTTTCCTGGATAACTGAATCAAGTACAATCATCTCTTTAGGAGTTTACTGCCTTGGTTAACTTCAGATCTGAAATGGGTGTTGAATGTTATGGCTGCTGGTTTGCTGACTGGCAGAGCAGAGAGAAACTGCCTGGTCTGCTCATTACCTTACTGCAGGTACTTGACTTCTGCACAGATCTGCCCATTAAGCCCCGTTTCTCAACTGAGTCTTTTCACTTCTTGGTGCATGCTTCTGTCAAGATTTAATTGAATTTTGAGCTCACCAGTTATCCTGGAGTTCACTTCAGTAGGTGTAGTATCAGGCTCCAAGTCTTCCATGTTGTGTGAAATAGAAACATTTCTGTTCATTCTGTCCCCTGCCTGTAACTAATTTCAAGGTGTGATATCTGCACACAGTTTGTTTTCACACAAGATTTTATTTGATTGTTGTGAAAGGTAGAAATAGTTATATTTTTTTGGTACTACTTATCCAAACTCCTAATTTTTTCACACCTCTTAAAACAAATATGTGATGTTTTACTTCAAAGAACAAAACTGTGTAGTTAGAAATTACAGGGAAATTCAGATTCTAGTATGTGTAAACCAATGCCAGAATTTCTTCAAGTGCCACATTTTTTACTCACCTTGTGAGTAAATAGGATAGAGGTGCAACCAGTGACTGACTTAGACTGTGTTTCCTTTGCATTTTCATCTTGCACTATATCTAAAGAAACAAATGTCATGGGATGGTGATCTGGGAAGGCACAAGGCTGAAAGCTGAGTCTAAAAGCTGAAAGCTGAGTCTAAAAATTGACACTTTGTTGTGACGTTCATTTTTCTTTCTTTCTGTAGTTCAGTTTGTCAATTTACAGATTTGCCTTAGCTGAGTCCAAAATCAGAGAAAAAAGTTTGCTTAAACTAGAGACAAAATATACACTATATTAGTAACAACTTTCAAGTATGTAAGCAATCAGCTGCAATGATAAGAGCTAGAAATATTTTTTTAATGAGACACCTTTTTTGATTTTTTGCAAGCCATCTGTTGAGAGCTTCGAGTATTGTTAAGATTTGCCATTTGTCCAAGCAAAAAACATTGTTGTGGCAGCTATTTTTCTAGCCTTGATATGAAACAGGCTTATGAGATGCTTGTCTTTTCATTTGGAAGTCTATATTCATAGCAACTTATTTTTCAGTGCTAAATTATTAATCTTGAATGTTATCTGAGAACATTTCAGTCATTTACTGTTTATTAACTTTTATTATAAATTTATAATATTTGCAAAGTTAATATGGGATGTGTATTTTTATACTTCATGTCTGCTATCAATTCTTGTGTTGCAGTTTGATGAGAATATATTCAAGCTCTTAAATTTAATTTTTCAGTTGGAAAAATGCCTTAAATCATAGAATTAAGGCATGAGATTTATTCTGAAAAGGAAACAAGATACATCTAGGTTTGTATGACTGCCCAGTGTTTTCTCCTTTGAGGCCTTGTGGGTTTAGCTCTGTCTACTATTAGATCATGAAAGAGTAGGTCTCTCACCCAAGGCATTGTGTTTTATACTTTATTAAAAATTGCACCCATAAACCATCAAAACTTGTCAAAATAAACAGTAATTATGTTATTTCTTATTATGATTTGTTGTTTGCAGATGTATGCTCCCTTTCTATCCCTGCCTGCATGCTAGGCAGCATTTCTGTATCGATGCAATATGAACAGGATGATCCCAAGTGTTCCTCACCTGTTTCCTCCGAGATGCTACAGCAAAGCAGCTACTCCAAGTGAAGGCTCAGTCCCCAGCACAGAGCAGGAAGCACAGGAGCATTCTGGCAAAGCCAGGAGCAGTTTCCTTTGCATGGTAGAGGTGCTTTCTCCTCTCCTCAGAGTCCTGAGAGGTTACCTCTCATCCTGGCCTCTGCTCCGGTTACTGCTGTCCTAAGCAGGTCCCTCCTCAGCTCTCTGGCCTGATGTCCATCTGCTGCACCCAGCCTCACACCACACCTCCTCCCCTCCAGTGCCTGTATCTCCTCTGCCCTCACTTCTTTCAGTCCCCAGTACCAAGTTCCTTTCCTTCCACAAGCCTCCTTTCACTGGAAGTTGACTCTGTTCAGCCTCCTTTTCCATTTTGCTGCAGTCTCTGACCAGCCTTCCCCAAGCTGTGCGCTGGTGTCCACCCTGTGCCAGCAGCCCCCTGTGCTCTGCAGGGGATCCTTCTACCTCCCACACCTGGTGGTTTTTCTGCCAGTGAGAGGAGGCCGGGGCTTGCATCAGGGAAATGAGTGAGCTCCAGACCAGACTGAGTGTTTCTGGGAGCTGTGGCAAGCCCCAAGGCTGCAGGTGCTTTAACCCCTTCACATGCTGTCATTCCACCAGAGCTTGTGTGCTGAACACCCTATGGATAGAAAACGACCTCCTGGCTGTGGTGGAGCTACTTGTAGGTGCTCAAAGGAGTTCCTGCTGAACCTAAAGGCAGTGACATGCCAGAAGAGTTTTTAGAAACAGAGGGCAGAAGAATGCTAATACAGTGTGGATAAGAGATGTGTCTTCTTGTTAGGATGTGGAGGAAGCAGATCCTAAATCTTTACTGCTGATGAATGAAGATTGCATCACCCAGCACCTAACAATAAATGCTACTTTTGGAGGTCCTTTGTTGGAAGGGCCCCCTTCAGAAAAGAAAGGAGATCTTGTTCTGCCAATCCTTTAATGACTATGTCTCTCTGTGTGCATTCAGGGGAAGGGGGGGTTCAGATAGCCAGATGAATTTTAACAGAAGGTCTTTGTGTAAAATATATGCACATTAAGAAAGAAATATATTTTAAATCAGTTTTCAAGAAGAATGTGAAGTTATGGGGGGTGGGGGGGAAGTGTAGTGGTATTTTGCTCTGCTTTGCAGTTTCTGTGTAGAAAATACTCAGAGCATGGTGCTTCAAAACTATTTCCATTTTCCAAACCTATTTCTGGTTAAGTTTTATTTGAAGGAAGTTGTTCAGCTGTGTGTATAAGGCAGTAAATACATTTAGAAGGGTTGAATTTTGAGGAATTCTGTTTCCTGTTCTTGTCTTCATCATGTGTAGAGGTTGTTTGGAGTTGTATAAAAATTCAGCAGTTTAATATTAGTTCTTTATTTCTTGAGCACCAAAATAAGAAGATGCAATATTTTATTCAAGCAAACTGAATAGGGTTGGTAATTGGAGACTTGAGGACTTAGGATTTGTTGGTTTAATAGCACTGTCCACCCATTACAAATGAATTTTTAATTTATTCTCCCAGTCTGTGATAACCTGATCACCTGCCAACACTTGACAGTTCTGCACACTTATGATTTATTCAATTCCATCTTTCTAAAACATGGAACAGGGTTTTAATTGCCTTTTGTGAAGAATTTTGCCAGCAGGGCAATGGAGCCTCATTCCTTCATTTGCAGACAGAAACTGCTTAATCTGGTAGCTCTGAAGTTTGTCCAGACTTTGGATCTGCCCTTAATACATTTGCTTTAGCCTTTTTTTATGCCTGAAAAAATTAACACAAACTTGAAGATTACTTTTCTGTCCTTAGACAAAAGACTTAGGCTGTCATGCCTATTGTTTTTGTACTTTCTAACAACTGTTAAATATATGATGCACCATTTATCTGCCTGCATGTGTATACAACTTGTAAATAATTTAATGTTTTAATTTACCACTTGGCCTCTTCACATAACTCTAAAATGAGGAAGATAAAATTCTGCTAAATTATTTATTCACAAGGAAATTGAAACAACCAACATAAATTAAGCACGGAAAATGGTTCCCTTTTCCTCTGTGGGAATCAAAGCAGTGAACACAACTGGATAACAGCAAGGGAGCTAAATGGACCAGATGATTATAGAATAATTTAGATTGGAGAGGGCTTCTGTGGGTATCATCTTGTCCAACCACCAGCTCAAAGCTAATCTGCTTATTAGAGGCATGCTTAGTTGAGTCTTGAATGCCTCCAACAGCAGAGATGATCCAGGATGGAGGGGTTCAGGAGTCTCCTGTGTCCATAGGTACAGAGACAGGGCACATCAGATCTGTTGCCTGGCTGGCTGGTGGATTTTGGTGGTATCCTGCAGTGTTAGAAGCTTTCCTGCAAGTTAAAACCTTTGCAGCAAGGTGTACAGGTGCTCCAGTGCCATTGTGGCAGAGCAGAAAATTTTGCAGCTCACTCTAAATGGATCAAGACACACTGACTCTATGATGGCTTCTAGATCTTGCAACTTAAAATAATTTGTTTGTCAATTTTCCTAGTAGCCAGTTGTTTCTTTTAGTTGTTTACTGTGTTTGGTTTTTTCCCATATTCATATAGTATATATTGTAGTAGTTGTCACAGATTGTTTTAAATATTTAAAGATAATTAAATGATTGTACATAGGGAAATGTGGCAAGATATTATTAGTATCCAGAACAGCAGCAAAGTCCAGGCATGTAGCTGCAAAGCAGAGCAGAGTATAATTTGTGGTTTAATAAATAGCCTTATAAAGTAAAGTTAAACCTGTGTTCTGCAAAATTTCTGCACTCAGTAAGAGCCCTTTTCTCTGATACTACTTTGGTTTTGATCTGAATTTATTTTGATTCGAGAGCAGCTGGGGAGTTCTGAAATATTTGAGTGTTGTATATATTTAACATGCACTGCAGTATCTGTGCTTTTTTTGTTTTCTTACCTGCTTCTCACTCCTGGGATATATCTGGGAATCCCATACGTTCTTCTGAAGGAGAAGGACTGTTTGCATAATGCTTTCCAGATGCCCTGCTTGTATTTAGGGATACAAAATAAAAAATATCCCAGGCAGACCTGTACATAACTGATAGTGGTACCTGAGGCTGGTGGCCTACACATCACAAATCTGAGTAAAGATTACTCTTATGACCATGTCCCTGATTTGTGTTGGATTGCACAAGGAGAGGTCCAGCTCCCTTGATGGTTCTGTCCTTGGGTTTGGCATTCCACTACTGATTCATGAACATCCTGCTCTGCTAACTGTTGTCAGCCACCCAGGTGAAATCCTGGACATTGTTTGGGAAGCAAATGATTTTTTCTGTGGGGAGGATGGGATGTGTGCAGAGACTAAAATACATTCAGTTTAAATGCACAGGGACAGTATATATGACATGGTGGATGGAGTAATTGTCACCTGGAAGAGATGCCAACTTTCTGGAGCAGATCACCCTCCTTAAAGATCCCTACTGCTGCATCCCTGAAACCAAGTTCTCAGTATCAGTCTTTTAGTGGGAGCACTTGTGTCCCTCTTCCTCAGTAGTTCCATCTTCAGTGTCATCATCATCTTCCTCAAAAAAGCTGGGATTGATTAAATCAGTGTGGTGATGAAGAGTGAAGCAACAGGATAATGTTTTCAGTGATCAGACTATCCAGAAACACATCCTTAATGGACAGCAGAGCATGCCTGTGTAACATTTCTCGTGCATAAAAAAGGAACACATAAAAACTGCTGTGACAGTGCTGTCTTCACTGACAGCATTTAGAATGTCTGGAAAAAATTAATCTGTGAATCCAAATGTAACAAAGGAGATCAGAATTTGGGAGGGAGAAGGGGACTATTAGCTGGGATTAAGCTTTGGTTTTATGGCTCTACAGCTATGGGGACCCACATTGCGTGCCCTTTGCAGGCTTTAGTCACATCAGAGAATATGCAGGCTAAGGGACAGCCTATGATTTTTTGCTAATGTCTTGACTTTTTCTTTCTCAGTAGCTTACATAGTAATAATGTTATTTTCCCCAGTATTTCTGTGCTGCATGACTATGTCAAGAGGAGCCATGATTTCATCACTGCCTGTTTCTACCTCATATATTTAATTTACAAAATCTTCAATGTCTTTCAACACATTTTGGTGTTTAATAATTTGTTTGGCAATTGTAACTCTGATGATGTATTTACCCATTGTGCCTTTATTTGTGTTCTAAGTGTACAACCATAAATAGTCATTATTTATGCTATTAGTGTGATTTTATTTTATTTATGCAACAGTGCTATTTTATTAAATCATGTGGACATCTCAGCTGAGGAATCCAAACACAAGCACATTTTGCAGTACTATTTTAGGAAATATTCATTTAATAATGCACCCAACCTGGAAATGAATGGATATTTACAATTTCAGCAGCTTTCCACATGCCCCTTTGTGTACCATCATATTTGACTTCTTCAACCAGGAGCCACATCACGAGTCTCTGCTTGTCCTGCCTGGAACGTATCCATGCATAATTCACTGTTAGGCTGCACAAATGCAAATGCCCACACAAAGGAAGCAAGAACTCACTGAGAGCAGGAATCCTCCTTTTGGCAGCAGTGTGGAGTCAGGTCAAACAAAGTGCCTGTGTGATTATGGCTGCATTCAGTGTTGGTGCTTGTTGGTAAGATGCTCTAGATGGAATGATCTTCTCAGTCATCTTAAAGGTTACAGTGATAGTAACTGCATATCATGCAGCATTTATTTTAGGTTTTCAGAAGGAAATTGTTGATTCTTAGTTCTCCCAGGACTTTTCACTGCTCAAGTGAAGCATGGACTTGTAGTCCTTCGCAGTTCCAGATGGCATAAAGACCTTTTGTCTCTCTCTCACTGTGTTTAGAAAATCCCTAAGCTGTATATGTATATTTATGTCTTTAATTATGACTATGTAATTAAAATATGTCAATTAAAACTGAGGAGCTGATAAGCAGAATGAGGCAAACTAACTCTGAACAAACTAAAACTTTGACTGTCAAGGAAACTGTTGAGCATCCCACCAGAAATCCCTTCATCCCAGTCCAATTAAGCATGCTTATCTGTACACAGGAAAAATCCTACTTTGCTAGAGGCTGACATGAGCATCATCAAAATCAGCAGTTAATGAATTTTCATTAATATTATGAAAACCTCATTCCTTCTCCAAACACTTATGTGATTTATATCTATGGCCATTTCAGAAGACTGCTGTACACAACCTGCTGTGCTGAATCCTAATAGTAACCTGAGAAAAACTGTATGAAGTTCTTACAGCTTAGGGATTTTTGCAGCATTTTTGAAAGGTCCCTAAAAGGTATTACTTACAGCTGCATACAAGCTTTGTAAAGTATTAATAGCACTACTTCTTCTGTGCTGAGTGGATTACTGCCATATACATTTGTAATTGGTGTAACAGTGCATGCAGAAGAATTTCAAAGCAGCCACTCAGCTGAAAACTCTCATTTTATTAATAGCCCATTCATGAAGAGACTAAGTGAGGATTGTAAAAAGTGTAGAAGAATTGAAGTCTGATAAGAGAAGATGTGAGAACTGAGCACTGGATCCCTTGGGCCCAAAGCACATGGCAACAGAGAAAATTTTTCAGAGGAAGAAAGTTTAGGGTAGCAGAGACTGAAGGCCGAAAGGGTACTCCTGGCCTGTGGAAGCAGTACAAGACAACATCCTCTGTTTATGTAGGTGCTCAGCAGTGATTTCCCTCTGTACACATTAGATTATTGAGAACTCCTGAAGCTGTAGCCAGGGCCCACAACTGCTGGGAGCATTGTCTGGATGCATTGATCTAGCAGTGGTCTCTACAATGTTTTGTATTTCATGGTTGTCTAAGGTATCATCTGCAGGAAATGACCTTCTCAAAATCATGGGTCTTGCATTTTCCTGGCCCTCAGCAAAATCAGCCCCTCTTGAACAGTTGAGAAATGTGTTCCCAGGTGATCTGTCTCCTTCAGAGAAACTGAGAAAGTGCAGGTTTCATTAGTGAGCTGTTTGCTGATCTCAAATGCTGCAGATCCAGTTGGGGAAAGCAGCAGTGTCTGTCTAGAGTGTAAATGCATTCAAACCCCTCCTCTGCCTGCTTCTGCCAGAACTCAACCTGATGGGGAAGTACTGCGAACCTGCTGTACTTGTTAAAAGATACAACTTTTGAACTAGAATTCTCTTTTAAGCATAATCAAAGTTCCTAAATGCCAGCCAGAGTTTTCCCATGTCAGATTTTGGTTCTCTCTTCCCCAGCTCATTCTGCACAGAGCTGTTTGCTGGGAGGTCAGTCAGTGTTGTTGACTGCATGTGTTATTGATTTCTATTCATTCATATGTGTTTGCATAGGCATATATATGCACATATTAGGTGCAGGTGATTTTTGAACACAGCTTTCACTAGCATAACTCAATATATTAAGTCAGCTACTTGTCCTGAGTCCCTGAGTTTGATTATTAGCTGGTACATGATGGGAACAACCACTGTGCCTCAGTATGTATGCACAAGGAATGACTGATAAACCTGAAGCAATAGTATCTTTATAGGACATAGGCAATAAAGCTGTATTTGATAAACCATCTTAAGCCTCTTCTTTTTGCTGCCAATTGTTTTATCTGATTATCATCAGCAGCTTCTTCTTGCAGTGACTCCATAGGGTGTAGGCACCAAAAGTCTCCCATTACTTTCTCCTTGTCTTGCTGCAAAAATCCATTCTCTACAGGCCCCCACTTGCTGTGGTCTCCTCCCTCCCTTGCATTGGGCTCACCAAGCAGCAGCAGTGGAGTGCTGAACTGCAGTTGGGTGAAAGTAGGGGTCCACATCAAGCTTAGGACTGAAATAATTCCTAATAGCTTCCTGTGCTTCTGTCTCCAGGAGCAGATTCCCCTTCACATGCTTTCATTATTGCAGGAAATCCAGGACTCCTGAGCAACTGACCAGTGTGATCAAGCAGAAGCTGTTTATTGTTTACATTACACACATATTTATAGATTCTACAAACAGCTAAGTACACACTTCTTGATTGGTGCCTTTGTCTGTTCACTTGTTTTCTGCCTGCATTTCTCAGGGTATATGATTGGTTACAGTCCAGGTGTTTCACAGTCCTCAGTTATCTAGTTCTTGCCATCTTGGTATTTGGTTTCTCAGCCTCTTCCTTCTTAATTTAGCACAATTTATGTTCCAATAGCCTTGATGAATTCCTGAGGCTTTGATAAAAACTTAGAAGCAGGCTGGCTGGTGCACACTATGGCCTAACCCTTGCAAATACATTGCAACATTTCACTTCCAACCAAAAATGTGGACTCATACCTCTGACAGACCTGTTCAATCACAACCTGTAATTGCCACCTTCCAGGTAATTTTACCTGGTAGAATTTAAGTAAATGAATGAGCTGGTGGTGGCAGTTGCATAACTAGCTCCAATATCACAGTGGCATTTACCTGTTGCTTTGCATTGGTACTGGATTCCAGTCAGGCTTTCCAAATGTTGTTACCTCCTGGTTCTTTGTCAGTGTATATGCAGTTTCCAACATCTCTGAAATTTTGAAATTTTGCAGGCGATTTGCCTGCAAAAGTGAAAGGACTCAAAGGACACAGTGGAAGTACTGTCTTGTTAGATGTTAAACCCCACTTCACGTGGCTCATCATAAAAAGACATTCTCCTCTGATTATTTCTCTGATCCACTGTGATTTTCAGAGTATTTTCTATTGCTAATGGTGAAGGAACTTGTTCTTTTGGAGATGGGTCACATTTATTGCTAACCCTCAGGAGATTCAGACATGCAACATAAGATTACCTAAATTAGAGGGACAGATGTTAGGCTTTAAGAGCTTTTTGTTATCTTGACAGTTAAGTGTTAATACTTCCAGAGTATTGAAACCCTAATCTTATATATTGTATTTTTTTGTTTGTTACTGTACATTTAAATTATGAAACACTCTCTGTTAGGTTTAGGATTTATTTTAGGTTTTGGGTTGGTTTTTTTTTTTGAGAGATCTTTCTGCTGTAAAGAAAGACTGGCAGAAGTGGCTCAGCAGCATAATGTGCAAGTATAAATAGAATGCAAGCTGTCCATTTATCTCAGTCCTGATCTACTTATATTCATCTGATGCTTATTACAATCATGGTTTGTCTCTGAGCAGATACATCCAGTTAGGATTAAGCTTGGACAACTAACCTAATTCACTCTTGTAGCTTAATTCAGGGTTTCTGTCTAGATTTCTTGTGATACCAAATAATTCTTTAAACATCCAGCCCTTAATAAATCAACATCAAAATATTAAGAATATTTATTGCTGTCTATGTTTTTTTGAGATACTGAGCTTGATTGCAGTGGGTTTTTGGTTCACCCAAATATATCTTCATTCATACCTATTTCTGAAATTTCTTCCCACTCCAGTTTCTACTACTATGTAATGGTATTTTATTAAATATATTTTCAGAGGACAGATTCTCTAGAATACTTGATAGTACCCCTTTATGCTAGAATGTTCTGCTAGAGTAGTCTGAAAGTGAAATATAAGCACATCTGTCCAATTCTAAGAAGCATAAAAATAATAAAGGCAAATGATTGTACCTAAACTTTATATTAATCTCATCCACATTGAAAAAGGAAGATTCAGTCTTTTCTTGTATTTCAAGAATCTAGAATGTCCATGAATAATGATTTATTTATTGGATTTTCAGACAGGTTTTTTCAATAGTTTCACTCTACAAGAACCCTGTGGATTTGTGGGTGTAAAAATATCAACCTTTGTGTCCTTAACATTTCAACCACATTTTCTTTTTCATTTAAAATCAGCCTCTAGTTGATTCTGTATTGTTTTAGCCTAGTGTCTGGCCTCTGGCATGGATTAATCTTTGACAACTCGTTTTCAATTTTAAAAATTAACACAACCCACTTGCCATAATTCAACACTTATATAGGGTTATAAAAAAGCTCAGGACTAAGCATAATAACAATCAGTGCTAACTTGTTATGCTGTGTGGGTGTTCAGCTCTATAAAACAACTTTCATTTCAGATTAGAAATAACTTGTATATTATCTTTTAATGTGTGCAAAACAATCAGTCTGTACAAGAATGTAGCATGAGTCCAATTTATCTTTCTGTTTGTATGACTGTTCTCAACAAAATAAGTATGCAGGGCAAAATTGATGGCACATGATTTGAAGACAAAAATCTAAACAACATTTTCACTCTTCTTCCCCCTCATTTTTCATTTCCACTGTTACTGCAAGTGTGCTGGAAGATCCACATGGCAAGATTTAGCTTGTATGTACCCTTATATTTGCTTTTAGAAATTGATCCAAGAAACAATAATTTCTGAGCTCTGCAGATGTGTATGGTAGATGTAGTTCCCCATGTAGTTTTCAGAGTCTTTTATATTCTTCCTGTGAGATGAGTCCTGCAGCCCTCTGGGTTGGTACGGGGGGTGTGAGGGCCCTTCTGATACTGGAGTTTCTCCTGCCTGCCAGAACTCCAGGGAAAATGAGAGGGTCAGTGGGAAGACACAGGGTGCACAGGTGGACTCTTGTGCCCTGTGTGCATGGTGAGATCTTGAAGTGCCTGAGAGCTGCCATGTTTCTTGTCTGTGAGATGTACTCTTTTCCCTGGAAAACATGGTCTACAGTAGGAGAAATAGCAACACCAGGGGCAGTGGCTTATCGGGAGATATGGAGAAGTGTGGAGAAATGGAATAAATTCAGAAAAAACTCTAGAACAGTGATGATTCTGCTGCCAGAGCCTGCTGCTCTGGACAGTTAGGAGGGTTACATGCTCATTAGTGTGAATCTTTCAGCATCACATCAAATGTGAGGATGTAAGGAAGGGCCTGTAAATAATTGTTAGGATTTGGAGGAAAATCACAGTAGAGCATTTGAGATGCCCTGTAAAGATAAGGCATCTGTACAAACAAAAAGATCAAAAGGAGTAGTAGGAACATTTAGTGGTGAAGAAAGTGATGGCATCTTAATTTAATGATTCCCAAGAAAACTTGAAGTTACTGTTCTAAAGTATTTTGTGGGTACCTGGGAAAGGAGGAATCAGGGAGTGTACAGCTGTAGGTCAGCGTGGCTGCTTCTTTGTCAATGTGCAACACTCTGCCTGCAGTCAAAAACAGACCTGGAAATGAAGCATGAGAAAAATAAGCCCTATTTCATTGCCACAATTGTATTGATTCCATCAGGCTGTCTGCAGTCATTTAAAGATAATTGGAGGGGTGTTACCCACTGAACGTTACTGTTTATGTGATGTGAAAGGAGAGATAGGTGCAGTCTAGTTGGTTCTGCCAACTAATACTCAAAGAATATTGCTGTCTGTAAACTCTGGGGTAATTTGCTGATGCTATAGAACGGAGATGTCCTTCAAAGAGGAGCTTTTGTTATAGTAATGCCAGTAGCAAGGGAAAATATTCAGATTATTTTCCTGGAGATAGAAGCTGCTGCTGTTTGGAAAACAGTGCATTACACCATCTGTTTCCTTCTGATTGCGCACTACCATAGCCATTGTTGTGATTAATTTCTTTGCTTCTAGGCACAAATTTGAGTGCTTGAAAGAAGATTAAAAGCTTGTTTGTGGACAGGGATGTAGCTAATGGCTAGATTTCAGTAGGATTGTGTGTACTTACCAACTTTACAGTTTAAGTCATCAATCTTCTGCATGTATTTGATATGTGAAAAAAGAAAGGAGAACATCCTTTTTCCTTGTAATAATGGTCTACATGAATTGCTGGTGAGGTTTTCACCATGTGCCACTGGGGTGTGTCATCACACACTTAAAACAGCACTGGGACTAAGGGTCACTTTTCATAGAATCATTTAGGTTGGAAAAGACCTTTAAGATCATCAAGTCAGACTGTTAACCCAACACTGCTAGGTCCACAGCTAAACCTTGTCCCTAAGTGCCACATATATGTCTTTTTAAATACTTCCAGAGATGGTGACTAAATTACTTCCCTGGGCAGCCTGATCCAGTGCCTGTCAAATGTTTTTGTGAAGAAATATTTTCTAGTTTGCAATCCAATCCTCCCTGGTGCAGCCTGAGGCCATTTTCTCTTATCCTATCTGCCTCATTTTCTAGTGAGGCTTGGATGCTGAAAGAAGATGTGTAGTTTCATCCTTATCCCACTTGATTTGTCAGAACAGGTCCTTAGGTCATGAGGCCAATGTGCCTCAAGAGCCCCAAACAAGTGGTTATCCTGCTAGGTGGGAGGGAAGCCCTGCTGGCTGACAAATGGCCACAGACGTCTCCTGGCCACATTTGGTGCCTCCACTGGGAAGCTCAGCAAGGAACATGTTGTGCTGCTGTCTCTGTGGATGTTGTTGTTACCCTTGATCTGGCCAGAGCCTCTGCTTTGTGCCCCCAGTGACAAGCAGCACAAGAAAATGCAGAACTTTGCTCAATATGGATTCTGTGTCTTACCTTTTCTTTGAACCCTGAGTATACAATACAGTGGCAGTGTGTATCATGGTGGAGTTCCACCTCTAGGCTGTTGCTATCCTTCCTTCCTGTCCATTTCTGGGTACTTAAATAAGTTTGAAAAGCCTTTGATCCAGAACATATAGCACAGCTGCAAGATGCAGTGGTCCATCTTCTTGATGTAATCAATTTGCAAAACAAGTGATATTTGCATGAAACTCATCTGTTCTTAATTTTTTTTAATGTTTTTCTTGGTTGTCACATTTCAAGATTGTCATATTTGTCCATGGTTTCATGTCGAAAGTTGAACTGCTTCCTGCTAGGATTGTAACAATTCTCTCTTAACGCAGTGTATGCAAACTAATACTTTGTAATAGGGTATTTAATATTTACTTCAATGTGACTTAACTAAAGTTTTCTGTTTGAATTTGCTTTCAGAGTAATAGATAATACATCATATTTTAAAGCTCTTCTTCAGGGTGACATGCATAAACATATATTTAGTGTATATTTGGTATATATTTGGGTAGTGTCAGATCTGTGGCCATACAGGACATGGTTAAACAGAATTGAGAGGAAAATTTTGACTGCCAAGTAAAGCAGCATTATCAATTTCCTCTCTCCTGCACTGAAAGAGACAGGGGGAGCAGACAGTGTAGGGTTTCCTGATATGTTTTAAGAAAGCCTGGGATTCATTTCCCCTCCCTTCCTTCCTATTAGCTGTTTGTTAACTCCCAGGAAGACCCAGGTTTTTTTCATAAGACCTCTCTGCTCACATATTCTGGGAACGGGCTCTGCCTTTGAAGGACTCATTCCTCTGTGCAAATACAGGGGGAGGAAGAGGAGTTGTATTGATGATGGGAGTCTGACTTTGGGCAAATGAACTGAAGAGGAGTTTCTAACTGACAGCATCGAATTCACAATGGTATTTTCTTCTAATCTGGCATGAGCATAGCACTTGTCCCTGAAGGAGACCAGGTGCTTGAGACAAAGTAGGAAATGCAGCAAGTGTCAGGGTGAGGTTTCTGTCTTCGGAGTGCAGAGCAAGACTGTAAAGGTAAAACAAAGACGTTCAACTTGACTTTCTTCAGGAGAAACCTCGCGAGTTCCTTTGCAGCAGCTGGACATCCCTCACGTTCAGGAGAAGGATGTGAAGAAGGAGGTGATTGTACAATTGTGATTGTACCAGCTACTTGGGATGGGCACTGGGACTGGATCTCTCTGTGTGGCTGGAGTGCATTGACAATCTGGATGTTTTGTGCAGGCTTTCCTTCATCCTAAACAGCACAGGGCTGTTAGTTTGGATATAGTTATTTTGGATAACACACTAAAATAGAGACAGTTTTGCACCTTTTTTTAATTTTCTTAAAATGTTACTTGCTAGTCTGACCTGCTTGTGTGAAGAGCTGTGACTTTTTTATTCATACTGATCCTACTGAAAGTAGACTGAAGCTGTGGCAAGATGTCCTGTCTGCTGGGTGCAGCATGCTAGGAACTGAGAGGGTGTTGCAGCTTCATGCAGAAGACATCTTGGTATTTTCAGTGCATTAACTGCAACCAATCTTTCTTTTTCCTTTCTAGTGGAACTAGGTATTGGTTCCTGAAGAAAAGCATACACGATACCAATAACTGCACGGCACGCACTTCCAGGACTTTAAATCTGAGGCTTTTTTCATAATTTTTGGTATCATCTGAATCTGACAAAGTAATTTTACACTCCATTGACATTTAAAACCAAAATCAGAGTGTTTTCCACTGTGTTAGAAGAGAGTAATTCTAAAGAGGAGAACTTTTATTTCCTTTGCTGAATAGTTTGGTGAAGATACACCCATGTCTCAGCGCCGCCTTTTAAGGGAAGGACATGAAAGTCCTTTTAGGATCCTACAAAGATTCTTCCAAATGCCTCATGGCAGAAGACACTCGAGAAATAACCCACATCAAATATGCTCTGGTGAGGTGAATGTGTACGTGATTCTATAGTGTGATGTGTGTGTACACAGAATGTTGCAACTACACTGGGGCAGTATGTGAGTGAGTTGAATATGAGCAGTAAGCAGCCTAGGATTTGTGTTACTGACATCTTTCAACTGATGATTCATGTTTGGTTTGGTTTGGTTTTTTTTTCCAAAAGTGTACTCATATAGGGATCCAGCAACTATTGCAGTTAAAAAATACAAATCTTTATCAACACTAGGTACTACTCATGATAGTAATTACTGTCTGTCACCAGTATCTACTGGAGAAAAATGTTATACCTTGTTTTTACTTGCATTTCCAGGTGCATGACGGTTTCTAACATAGATTTGAAAGCTTTACATCAGCCATCCTTTTATATTCTAGAAGAGCATTGCTTGAGTATTCCTCAAGAAGAAAATATTTATAACTGTACTTAAAAAATCAAGAAGCCTCTGATCACATCTGTAATGTACTAAATTTAGGACTTTGCTACCAGTTACTCAGTCTCAAAATCTGTTTCATACAGTATGTGTTAGTGCGACTGATAATTACATAATCTTTATGTTTAGTGAAGCTACATTTTGTTTTTTTCTTTTTCTCTGAAATGAGTTAACCCTGACTTGCTAAGATAAGCAGAAGTGGATTTTTCAGTAATTAATTAAAACTTTATTGTTTTCTTTTATGCACAGTGACCTATTATGATCTTTAAAAAAAAGAAAAGGAAGTTTTTTGTTTCTTTTAAAATTATTTTGGAAATCTACACCAATTTAAACAAAGCTGCCTTTGTTAATTTTAAAGGCTTTTCAGTATTCCTTTATTTGATGTTGACGTTTATTGTTAGAAAAAAAAAATACAAAGAGAAAAATGCCTGTCTGGTGATTTTATTTGCTTACACCTTCACTTGTACTATGCTCACTGAGTCTTTTGTTATCTATTGTATTTGGAATTAAAATTATAAGGGTTTTTTAAATAAACTTTTTTTTTAATCACTTCTGAAATGTGAAGATTTCACCTTTCCTGACTTCCAGTTCTGGACATTTGTGAGGCCAAGATTTGGTACTTTTAGGAGTGCTTACTAGTAAATTATTAAAATCGAGCAATTAATTCTATTCAGCTGAGACTAGAAAAAGTTTTGATGTAAATTGCTGTTAATAACAGTAAAGAAAAATCAGGAAAAATTTAGTAGTATTTTAACCATATGGAATGCCATCTTGTAAAGCAAAACAAAACAAGGTCTTGTCAAGTTTCAGTCTTACTTTCATGTAGGATTCAACTATCATTTGGTAGCACTCACACTGCAGTTAAATCCATAGTGTAGCCATGAAAGGCAATACTTTCACCAAATATTTTATATTTATGTTTTTGTGAGTTTCAAGCACCTGCTGGCCATTCATTCAATAATCCAAAGTATAGGCAAAGCATTGACTACATAGGAGAAAAGCACAAATTTAATATATTGACCACATTCTAACAGACAATATTCCTAATTTTTGCCTAATTTCCTTTAGAACAAGATCCTTAATATATATCTTATAATGCTATGCAATCATGTCTTACATCTTTCTTTCACTATTTAGAGGTGTGTGTGTGTAGTCAGAAAATAGTATGTTTCTGTAAGAAGCTGTCTGCTCTGTCTCCCACCCATCTCTATTATTATTCCGAAATTCTTTTTGATCATGTGGCAGCCTTTTCTGTTTGAAGTCTTCAAGTATGCAAAAATTCTGTTTCCTTTCCTTCCTGTTACCCATTTTATGTTGACAGTAGGAAGGCAATTACAAGCTTTTAATGTTACCCTTGTAAATCCAGTAAGAATTACTCCATTGTTTTGGTCAAAGGTGGTTTCTGGCCTTTTGGACTGATACGAGTTTTCCCACCTTCCTGGTAGCAAACCTTGGCTTTCAGGGCCACTTGCAGACAAATGCTACACAGAAGGTGGATCAAAGTTTTAGACTGTGGAAAGGGAGAGGAATTCCAGCCTGAGAACATTTCTGTCCTCTAGCTATGCTGGGTGAAATCCCAATTTTGGCAGAATATGTTTCCAAAGTAAATGTGCTTGTGATTCTATGAATCCCATGATGTATGCACCTCTCTTCTTGTGACAAGGTTGAGCCGCTCTGTCCTGTTGTGCCAAGTCTCACAAGGCTTGGTTCTCTCTTCATTAGCATCTCTGGAAATTGCTGAGAGCATGTGTGCTTTGCTGTCACTTCATCCTTTCCCTGCATGTTAAAATATTTAATATAGCATATAGAAATGTTAACTGAGCAATAAATGTCCTAGTTCATATATTGATTTTGCATTACCTTATTTACCTTAATAAGGAAGCTGGGCTGGCTTCCAGAGTCATCATACTTCATCAAATCCATCTCTGGTTTATTTTCATTTTAACAAAGCAGACTTTATTTACTTACAGCTTGTTGACAGTTGGCTCTGTCCTGCTTGGCCTAATCTTCATTGTGCTGTTCTCTGCAGGTGTCTTTTACTTAGGGCAGGCTGTGTTCCTTTATCCACTCACCCTGGCTGAGCCCAGGCTCTGGTGACACTTGCTCTTTGGAATGCAGACGTTTGGGACCAGGTGCCATGTGGCTCCTCCTGCCTGGACAGGCAGGGCCTGGGCTGGTACAGTGAGTGCTGTGAGACAGCATTGTGCTTTCTGAATCCATGCCTGACTCTGTGCCTTCTGTGCTTCTTCATCTCTGACTGCAAGCAGGTGGGACAGCACTTGTGGGTTTGTGGAGGGTTTCAGCCCTGGGAAGCTGTGGCTCTGAGCACTTCTCTTGGGACACCTGTCTCCCATCAGCAGGGGAGATTTTCCAAGGTGCTGTGGCCCTTTGTGAGGGGCATCTCAGCACAGGGCTCACAGACTGTGCTTTGAGATTCTCCCTCTTCTTGCCTTCTCTAAGCAAATGGAAACAGTAGGTCAGCTTAACCCAGAGCTGTAGAGCAGGTCTGGCAAGGGGAGATGCCAGAGACATCTGTCTTCAGTCTGTGCTGTGCGTGGTATGGATGGGGAGTATCTTTGGAGGCATCCTGTCGTCTGCATCTTTTCACTCTGGATTCAGGTTGGTTTTCTGACAAAGATGCTGAAGCTCTAGGGTGGGTTTTTGTGTATAATTTTAGGAGTGTGATGAATGGGTGGCTGAGGAGACTGTCTGTGTCACAGGGTCTTTCCAATCCAAAGAAGTTCTGTGAAAAGACACAGAGAGCAGCACTGTAATGTGGGTGTCTCATACTAATAGGTTTTTGTACTGGGTCAGACAGAGCTTGGTTAATCCATAACCTGAACAATCCACCACAAAGAGTGAAGAAGAGTCTAGAGGACTTCTGCATCATCTGTATCAGCCAAGAGGATGCAGATGTGGTGCATCTTTTCCTGAAGCTATATGAGTATTTCTGTGGGGTATTGGGCATTCTTGTAAGGGGAGAGGGAGTTGGCTTATGGGCAGGCTAGCAAAATGTGTGGATGCAGGAAATGTCAGAATGAACACACAAAAATAGCAGAAATATTTAAGTACCTGAATGCTTCAGTGTAGCCAAAGCCTGCCTGGAGCCAAAGACTAGCATTTCTGGTCAGTGTTAAATTCTGCCACAACTTCATTACTGTTAGTCCCCACACTAGATAGATCCAGGTGAGGCTGTGTTTACTGTTTGCTGCATTCATGCCTTTGTTTGCTGGCTGCATAAAGGTGTTTAAAAGAGATTCATTGGAGATTTTGAGTTTCTGTGCTTGGGACTTTGATTGACCTGTCCTGCTTGAAATACTCTTGCACTTTTTCAATCAGAAAGATGGAGAAGAGAGTTAGTTGTGATTCCATAGCAGAGGTGATAAACTGGACCTGTGAGTGAGCAATTCAATATGACTAGTTCCAGATAGCATTGTGAATATCTGCATGAAAAACAGTTTTGCTTTGCCTTGTTAAAGCCTAACATGAACAACTATATGCTAAGGGCTTATGCTCATATATACTGTATCAGACACTGGGTGTATCAGCAGTCTGTAAATATTCAGGGTGGAGTGATGAGGGGAAAACACTATAATTAAAAGAGATAATTACAAGAACAATGGCATTAGTGGGGGAAAATATATTTGTAAAGTCATCTTGTGCCACCTGTAGTATTTATGGAACAAAGTTCAGGTAATGCAAAAGCTCTTACCTACTCAGGGCAGTTTGTTCTGAGCAGGGGAAGGAAAAAGTGGACCTCTTTCTTCTCTGATGATGGATCAGAGAGGAATTTCAGTAGCAGAAATGAAGAGTTATTATTTTTTCTCAGAATGGTGTTCCTGGCTGGACTTTGTAGCGCAGGGTAAGTTGGCTTAACTTTTAACTCCTACATCTTGTAAATGTAAACAGACCTGTGTAGTCTGCTAAGTCAGGGTTGTGTAAGTTGTGTGGCTTGGGGCTGTGCTCTTTAATAAAACATTTTAAACATGTTTTATATGTGCCAAAAAAACCCATGTATTTCAAGATTCTTAGTATAAACTTTGCTAGCTCATTGATCCTTGAAAATACCTTGTTCATAGAAAACACATCATTGGAGAGTCTGAGTGGTAAATGGTGGTATTTGGTTTGTACTTAAAACCCCTTTTTCCAAAGGAATTAAAGCATCAGGAATTTTAGGATTTAAATTTTCATATAAGGTTTTTATAGACTTTTTTTTTTTTCAGAGAGCATTCGTCAAACTTATTACCATTTAATAACTGTGATGTATGTAATTGATTTATTTGCCTCAGGCAAGTTACTTGGTGAAAAGTGAGCACTTCAGCAAAACCAGTCATAGCTGACATCCTTGTGGAGACAGAAAAGGTCCCAGGCAGGCTGTCCATCAAAAGTGAACTGTTTCTTCCCTGAAATTATTTTCAGAGCATCACCATACAATTTAATAGGGATGTGTTCGGTATATGTTATCTGATAAAGAGGTTCTTAGTATTCAGATACCAATTCAGCAACACTGGCAAATGTTTTTCTTCCTTCCCTTAAGTGTCTGTATTGACCTATCCTATAAATCTGAGGGACCTTAGCTTCCTTTTTTTTTAAACCCTTTTTTTGACTTTTAAAAAAATGTTAAAATCTTTATTTTTGTGTTAAAAAGTAAAAGTGAAGGAAACACATGATTTGAGAATTGTATTTTACAATACATTAAGATGCATGCTGTGATAGAAAGTAGAAATACCTAAAAAACATGACATTATCAGCAAATTTGTGAGATTGGTCCCACTCAAGATTCCTAAAACTACTTATTATGTCCTATTATTTATGTTAAAGAAGTGATTTGAATACAATTAGAACATTCTGGATTGCACTGTTGTAAAAGTTACTATTTCCAAATTATTGGTGCCTTATTTCAGAGGAAAGAATGTTACTTCTCCAGCTGCATGCATAATAAGGAAGGAATACTTCTTGGGTTACTGCTATACAGACCACCACTTTTAGGTTCCTGGATGATGATTCTTCCAAGAAAATAAAGACTTTTGAGAATCTCTCTAATGAGCAAATGAGCAAGCACACCCACAGAACTGGGAGCAATACAAGACTGTGCCTTTAGGCTTCTCTTCTGTAGATCCACACTGAACTCCATGAGCCTGCTCCCTTGGACCTCTTCAGCCTCTCTTCTGCCCTGTTTGCTAAGATTTAAGCTATCTTTGAGTTTTCTTGCAGGGAACAGACCTATTCTAAGGGGCTGTTGTTGTGTGACGTTAAGGGTTGCACATGTGAATGGAGGAAAAAAAAGTGAAAAATAATTCCATTACTTCAGTATATGTAAAATGAATCCTCAGAAAATGAAATCTGACTGTGCCTTTGACTCTTTAAATGGGGGAAAAATGTCTTCCTGACCATTAGTCCTATTTGAAAAGCCCATTTAATTACAGGGAGTAGCTATATATGACATTATACCATAATGGGCAGTGAGATAGTAGGAATTTATATTTTTCCTGCTTTCATGGCCACTGAAGAATATATGAAAAAACAAAAAATAAAGAAGGGGAAAAAAGAACTTAGAATTTCCCTGATCAACAATCTGAGGGACTTTGCTTCAATAATTTAGAGTTAAAATGACTGGCTTTTCTTAGACTTTTGCTTTCCCACATGTTGAATTGTCAACAAGTAGATATTTACTCTCTGGGCAGAACCAGTCCTGGAGGCAGGATGTAGCTTTATTTACTCCCTTTATCTTCTTCATTGTTCTTCCAAGAAGTTGCCAATCTCATGTACTGTTGCAATCTGTTTAGTTCTGCTGAAGTTGTGCTTAGTAGGATGGTTTGCACTACTTCCTCTTACTGTGTATACTTACAGTGTTTAACAAAATCCCATATGATCTTCCAATTAACCTCAGAGGTTAAGCCTACCTGAAAAGGTTGAACACACACAGCCTCGTGCTGAAGCAACCTAAGCCAAAAGGATCAAAGTTTATTGTAAGATTTCCAGCACTTCCTGACTAAAGCTAGCTCTTGTATTCACTTATTTATTTTATCTTAGTTTGGAGCCATTACATCTTCTTTCAAAGCAGGAAGCGGAGATCAGTCCAACTTCTATGTCTTTTATTTCTTGCTCAGTGATCTAAAAAACATCCCAAAAAAGATTTTATGTTAATCAGCAGTCAGTTTATCTGACATCACAGTTTGTTTCTTGCACTTGAACTTGGGTATGGCATGAAACCTTCTGCAGTCTTGTTGGTTGGTGGTTTTTTTCTGAAAATAATGGCCAAGGGCTGCTGACAGCTCTGGTTTTCACATCTCCTTACTCTTCATTAGTATCTGTCAGCAGTCTTTGGTGTCATTGACTGTGAGTTTGTCAACTTGCTCACAATTCAGTGTGAGGGACTAGGCTGTTGAGTAAGTTCATTCTTTCCTTTTGGAGTGAGGCCAAAGAACTAAGTGAAGGACTTGGAAATTTTCTGTAGGGACTGCTTCTTCTCCCTTCTTATCCCCAGGTGGAAAAAATATGAGATTTTCCTACCTACACTGTTGACAGCATACAGTGAATCTCAGCCTCATCTAATTATTATCAGTTTTACCCTTCTTTGTAACTTCAAATTTTCTAGTAAACTCTGGAGCTTTTGTAAATAGAGGTCACAAAAAAAGTGAGACCAGGGACCAAGTTAGACAAAGATCCTGAAGGGCTCAGTGAGAATGGCTTGTGGCTTTTAGTAAGGAGTTTTGTCCACTTAACAAACCATAGCAGTTGGTGGAGCAGTTGGGAGGGACTGAAGCTGTAATCTCAGGTGTGAGCAATCAGTCAAGAGTACACTTCTAAAAACTGAGTCCAGTACAATTCTCCTGAAAATTCCTCTTAGAGTTGTCCTGGATTACAACAGCTCTTGTTGTGAATTGCCTACAGTAATCTAAATGTGGACAGGGCTATCTATATTCTGAGAACAATTAGGAGTTTCAGATGGACAAGCTTAACAAAAAGTTAACAAAAACATAGATGCTTAGTTTTCTTCTCTGAATGATTCCCTCTCTTGATTTATTTCTCTGAAAAATCACTTCAGAATTATGTGACTTATAGTTCATATGATTCTTTGGCAGAGAGCTAATGGAAGGACTCATTTGTCTGTGTCTTTTGGCTTTTGGGGAAGGAGCTACTTGCTTTTCAGGCTTTTATTTGAAGGAAAAATGCAATATATATTGCCTTTGTTTTTGTCTTTCATGAAACACAAGCAACTTGTTTCATGCAGTGAGTCTGTGGAGCAGAATACTCTCTCATTCCTAAGACATCATGATTAAAAAAAAACTTCTTCTCTGCTTTAGCCAAACACTTACATAATTCTTACCATCTTTGGTGGATTCCAAAGGTGTATATGAGAAAGTGGATAGGGATTAATACGTATTTTTAAAGAGAGGTAGTATGTGAAATGAAGAATTCAAGATGTTGCCTCTATCCTTTTACATTAGAGAAACTTTACCTTTCTAATACTGTTTGTTATAGCTGCATATTTGAAACAAACTCAAAACATGTCTTTCTGGAGAGAACACAGCTCACCTTCAAGGCTCCATTCAAACTCTCCAGCTTCTACCATCCAAATCTCTAGTAGTGTCTTCAGACGTTTTAACTTGACTGCATTTGTGTCATCTACCATGATGGCTATCAAAGACTGTTTAAAGACTTCAGGTGCAAGTAAAGGTAGTGTCTGCTACTTTCAGTGTAAACTTTTGCCCTTTTGGTTGATAGCATTTGACCTTGGTTCTGTCTCTGATTTTTTTTTTCTGACTTCCAGCTATTGAAAATTATGTTCTTTGTCTTCAAGGTAAGTTGTAATAATAATTTTCGCAGATGTTGTCATTTGCCTTTAGAGAGTTATTTTAGGGCTCAATTTTTTGTGAAAAAATTTCAAGATTCCAAGTTTTTTGGGGTGTTCTAAGCTGGTTAACATGCTCCCAGGTATGAGTAATGTACACCTCCAATTTAGCATAAAATCACCTCTACTGCTACATTCACTGAAAGCATTAAAGGAGGTTTGCTGGTATCTACCTTTAATATTAAAGCCTAAAAACATAAGAACTGTCTTAGCTGCTCCCAGTAAAGCCTGTTTCTTTGCCTTTGCCTAAAGAAGGATTTGGGGGTTTGGCCCAGTCCTTGAAATCTCTTTCTATATTCAGTTGTCTAAATACAGATCAGACTGTATGCAAAGAACTTGGGTGTGTTGGAAAAATCTGTAATGAACTTTAGGTTTTGAGGTGTCAGGAGGTTGTTTTGGGGATCATGTGCTTGGACTCAGGTGACAGCTTTCTCCCTGAAGGTGCCCAAGCCACCATTTGGCAGTGTTTAATCCCTAAACAACTGGGATTTGTCTGTCCTCTTTTTCAAGGATAAAAGTCTTACAGTCACAAGAGCTATGGATCGTTCACCCAGTGTTTTCCACTCTGGCATGCTTCCAGTGTAGAAAAGAGAAAAGGTATTCCCAAGCCCATCTTATCAGATGGGGTTTCAGCCATTTGCCCAGTTTCAGGTCACCTCAGTTTATCCCCTTCAGCATTACAAAGTAACCCAGCATATTTTCTGGGAACAAGGAGTCATAAACATAGTAATAACAACTGTTTTCCACATTAGTTTGCTTCCTTCTCTGGGTTACAAAACCCTATTATTAACCTTATTATTATTATTATTGTTTACATTTAAACAATGAGAATGCTCTGTCCCTGCACACCAGCCTCGAACCCTTGTGGTCCACAGGACTTTTGTGGATGCTCTATAGCACACTCATGGTAGCATGCTGCTGCCCTGAAGTCTCCTCTGCAAACAATGGGCTTGTTCAATCTTGAATAGTTTAAATTTTTCTAAAACTATTTCCTCTATGTGACCATGTTTATTTTAGAAAGGAAAAAACAGAGATTGTTCTTGTAACCTGCAGAAGGCATCGGTGCTTTGGGGGGGGGACATGTTTTAGAGCACAGTGACGACAGTTAAGCAAGTGAGAGGAGGCAATGTGGTACAAAACAATAATATAAAACCAGAGAAAACGTGACAAAGTAGGCTTTGGGTTGCAGTGTGCCAAACTGTGGAGTACACCAGAAATACACTGATTAGCTGCCAATCTCTGCTGTTGCATGGGAGGCAATAACTTTGGTGGAACTGCTGCCACAGATGGGAATAGGCTTACATTAGATCTATTCCTCAGCATTTAGGCTTCAGGAGAAACTTTGTTTGCTGGTTTATAGCACAGCACTTGCTCTAAAGTGCTTGCTGCAAGAGGGGTATTTGCACAAGCTCTTTATCAGCCAACTGCTGGTGGCTGCACCTGTAAACCTTTAATGCCTGTGAGTTCACCCCATGGGGCTGGCTGAAGCTAAGTACCTCTCAGCTGCCAGGGGGTGCCAGGCAAATGCAAGTGCTTTTGGGCAAGCTCATAGTAGAACTGAGTTTTTTCCTCCCACTCAAGTGCAATGACAGCTTCTTTCTGCTTGCCTGAAGAAGAAAACATGAAGTAAACTCAATGAAGTCAAGGTTTTTTGTTGTTGGTTTGTGGAGACTAACATACTTATATGCTGTTACCTGTTTGTAGCTGAGCTGCTGTTTTCTTCACTAGTTAATAAAATAGACTTATTAAAAATAAGATGTGCAAGGGTTTTTTTTGTGCCTGAAAGAATTACATGCAAGTAACAGCAGGGACTTGAACAGCTTATATATAACACATATTCAAATTTGTTCATAGCACAGAAGAAATTCCATTGAAGAAAAAATTCTCAGAACTGATGGACATTTCCAGAGACTCAGAATGGGGAAAAAATGGAATATTTGAGGGGCCCTTATACCTTACTCCCCTAAATGCTGTGAAAAAGTATGTACAAGATATTTCCTAAAGAAAATTTCAATTTCTTGCCCTGAAACTTCCCTCAAAGATATAGTTCAGCAAATAAAGCCTTGTTGGGAAGTGGGGGTACTTTTAATACTCTTAATATTACTTTGCTGTTGTTCTGTTTGTCTGAGGAGTACATTTGCTTCTTTGCTGATCCTTTGAACTGGATGGGTGTCTGCATTTGTCATCCTTGGTATTGAGCATTTTGTGTCCTGGAAAGGTGTCTGTAGGTGTTGAGCAGTGGCTGAAGTGCTGCAGTGTGGGGCTGAAAACAGCAGCACTTACAGGATGTGCTGAGATAGAGGCTTTTGGCAATGGACATAAAATCTGTCATGTTAAAAAGACACTGTTAAATACTTCAAAGATGGGCTGTAGGATGAGACCTGAAGTGAAGAGGCCTCATTTGCTGCCACTCCAGAGCAGGGAACTACAAAGAGTGCCCTCACCTTTGATCCACTTGCCTTGTGCTTTTTCACTTAGTGCACATACAGGGGTAAAGAGCTCAGTTCAAATTATGTTGAACTAATCAGGTACAGACTTGGGAAGGCAGGAGCTGGTGGAAAATAAATGCATTTTTTGCAGAGTCAGCAAGAGGAAGAGCAGAAAAAATGTCTAGGAGTTGTGTCTCTGTTGTATCTTATTCTTGTGACATTCATGGACATTAGTTCAGCTGCTGCATGTGTCAGAACAGGTGGAATTTGCTCTTTGGCCTTTGTTTCATCTTTCTTTACATCTTCATTCTCCTTAGGGAAAGGAGAAGAAACACAAAACCGTTTCAAAAGCCTCTTGGGGTTGAGGCATTTTCCCAGAGCTGCAGATGCAGGGGACCCCAGAAGCATTGCTTTCTGTTAATTGTGATACCCTAATTGGCGGAGGTTGGGAGGTTGATGTGGTGGGCTGCCAAGTTTATATAAGTTTGCATAATTACATCTCTTACATAGCTAGTGCATCTCTTTCTGCTACTGCTCATCTCAAAATAGTGTGAAGGTTTTTAAGGAGTGCTGAAAAATCCAGCCTGATGAGAGGCTGATGCTCATAAACCACCCTTGGCAGAGGTGGGGTTTTGTTGTCTCACGCCACAAGCCAGCCTGGGCTGTCACACCTGGGCCAAGAGCAAATACAGTAACAGGGCAGGTAGCTGGCTGTAATGTGGAAAATTAAGGTAACGCTGCTGTTAAAAAGCTTGTCCTCCACACTGCTTCCCTGAATGGGCCAGGAAGCATCCCAGGAGACTGGAAAAGAAGGAGAATGTTGCTTTAGGTTGATTAAAATTGCAGGGACTGGCTGCTTTTTCAATCAGGTAAGGGCATAGGCTTCCTGTTTGGATCCTGGAGACTGGAAACAGGACATGGCTACAGCTGCTGTGCTGCAGTTGTTTATGGATGTTACAACAGCTCTTTGCAGACTTAGAGGTTTTTTTAACCTTATTTTATAGAAGTGGCTGATTAAAGAAATCACTGCCTTTTAAAGTAATATGTTAATTGTTTCTTTAAACTCCTGCATCTACAAAACAAAAAGGCCAGGTGTTATTAATGTCATGTCTTTCCACAAAAAGCAACTCCTGTGAGCTTTACCTCTTTTCCACTGACTAAATTCAACCAAGAATATTGTGCTGCTAAGTACAAGGGATGAGGTATTTTGTTCTCTCATTGTGGTGACACTTCCTTTCTTTAAAGGAAGTGAATTTCTTTCGAGAACCAAAAGCAGTTCTCCTGGTAGCCTCTCCAGAAGAAGTCAGTCTGTTTTCTGCTTCTTTCCTTTTTGATCAGTGGAAAATGGCCTTGTCTTTTGCTGGTGTCAAATATCTTCTTGTCTTGAGGAAAATGTGGAGCTCATTGAAGCCCCGGAGGGTGAAAGAATTGGCAATGGGAGAAATTGAGATACCATTTTGGAAATATTTAAGTGTGGGGAATGGTGACCTTTGAGGATTGCTCAGTGCATTTTCTTGCATTTTTTCACACTTTTCCCATGTGTGGGGACTTTGTGGGTTGCACAGCCACAGACAGCTTGCTGCAGTGTGCACGCCTAGACCACAAAAATTCCAAATCATGAGTCAAAATCAAAATTGCCTTGATAAGTAAGAAGACAGCGGCATTTTTATCCTATCAGTTATGTAGATTTTACCATTTTCAAGTGTAATCTCACAACAGTGTGGGTCAGATTTATGCAGTGTAAGGAGGACTTCAGGTTGATGGCCCATTCTGAAGAATTTTGCTTACATTTGCCAATCTAAGATGACAAGTAATGATATGATCTTATAACCAAATTTTTTTCTATTCCATTTGAATCTATGAGTAATCCTTCCGTACTGAAATATCATAATTAACTTGTCCAAACCCACCCCAATTGATTATTTTAGAGATGTGCAGGAATGAATATTTTTTAGCTCCTAATTTTGCCTCACATCAAAACCAGGTCTCTCTTCTTGGCTCTCTGTCCTGTTTGCTCTTTATGGATTTTTGGAAATGACGATTTCTGCAAATTTTCCTTTCCTTCCTTTGTAATAAATAGTTTTGTAGCCTTTATCTGTGCTCATCAGCATTACAGGAGCATATGATATTTTCTTTGGAACCGGTTCTTCCACAACTTTTGACCTGAAAGTTTTTCTGCTTCCCGAGTATCTTGTTCATCTGGGAAAAAAAAGATTCTGTGTACTTTAAGACTCATAAAAAGGGTTTCCTGTTGCTGACAAAGTTTTATTTTATACTTTGGCTATAAATATATTTGTGATTATGGCACAACACTTCATTGGTTGTAGTGGTCTCTGTTGGTTTTCCTTGCTTACTGAATTAATATTCTTACTAATATATATGTTTCAGAATACATAATAAACCTGTTTTTCATTTTCCTGTGCTGCTTTCTGTTTCTGTTGTTATTACTCACTGTTGAGTTCTCCTTTCTGCTGCCACTAAGCTCCACATCCATTTTTTTCCTACTTCATTTGCTCCTCTAATCACACTGGTGATATAAAAATGGATCTCATCCTCTTGATATTTCCAAATTTTAGTCCTGCCTTCTATCCAAGCTCAGTAATGATTTTGTTTCCACCTTTAATCACAGTTTCCAGTTGTCATCAGACTGCAATCTCCCACCTCTGGATTTTGAACACCACTGCAGAAACCTTGAGCCCTAAACCAGAGGTGCTTTTCTCTGGATAGCAGCATCTCTGTTTTGGCTCTGCTGCTGAGCCCTGCTGCAGTTTGTGGAGTTAAAAAGGTCACATCCATTTCTTTGTTGGCTTTGCAGCTATGGACAGAAGGAATTGTCACTAAATACTGCAGAATAAAATGCTTACTACTAACTCCTGTGTGATTAAATTAATCCTGAAAAGAAGTCCAGGTTTTGTGTCTCTCTGAAACAAGAAACCTTGGTAAACCCTGCAGCACAGCCAAGGAAAGGCCTGTGATTAGGGGAGCTTGTTTAGAAAGGACGTGTAAATAAAAAAGTATTAACTGATTAAAATTCAGTTCACAGAACACCAGAAAGATGTAATTTTTAAATTAGAAATTGAAACAGATGTGTAATAACTGCATTCAGTGGCCAGGCTTCTGTCATGGCTTTGGGGAAAGCCCCTAAGAGTAGTCATGAGGCCAGAGAAGTACCATCCTTGGTAAGGTGTTACTCTGCCTTAAAAATTACTGACATGTTCTTTTGCCTTTTGTTTTACTTCTTAGATACCTGGTGTGAAGGATGTGCAATCTTCAAAACTTTGAAGTTTATTATTGTCTTACAGTGCAAAGTGTACTTTTAAGATGTAATTTCTCAGCAGCTTTCCCTATGTTTTTTCCAGGCATTATCTTTTTGAAAGATAGTACAGGATTCAATCTTTTGATTGAACAGCATCCTTTTCTTTTAAGGTGCTCCAGCAACTATTTGTATTTTCCAGCATGCTCATTTTCAATGGAGAGAATATATTTCTTTATGTATGGAGGTTGTAATTGGTTTTTTTATTGTTGTTTCCTGACCATGATTTTTGATTGGTTGTATTTGCTTAAATTTAAGTTTGGATATCATGCAGGGACCTTTTTTGATGACTTAGCATCCAAGCTAAAAATTTGCCAAAGCAGTTTCAAAATTAGTTTTGTTGCTGTGTGAAGATTGAACAAGCTGCTTAGTAGAATGGATTTATACAAACATAGACGTATATGTGTGTGCGTGTGTGCGTATAATGGCTGTATAAACTAATTTTAATCCTTGGATCTTTTGATGTAAACCAGACAGAATTGTAAATCTTGAGTTCTTGATGACTTCAAAAAGAATGAAACCTCTTTTGCATCCATTCTTTGAACAAAACATCAAGAAGGATTAGAAGAAGAAAATTAATGGAGCTTTTAAATAGTCTAGTATGCTAAATGAGAAGCCAGCAGATTATGCATCAAATTGCTCCATGTCTTCAAAACTCCACAAATTTATAAATTCTGCAGCTGCAGATGTGAGGTGTATTTTGCTAGGGATTTTTTTTGAGAGAGTATACATTTGCATTATACTAAGGATGAGCCTACAAGGATACCTCTTGTCATGCTGAATGCACACTTCATTGGTGTGCTTTTTGCTAAGTACAGCACCCCTGAAGGAAAAATATGTTTAATAATTGTATTTTAATGTTGAACTTGCTAGACTTTAATATCCTTTATCATGAACGTTGCCACCCTATGCTGCACACTTGCACATGTTTTATAAAGCAGCTGCGGTACCTTGTATATTTAAGCCACAGTTGTAACTTCCTTCTCTGGGTTTCATAAAACTAGGATAACAGAGTCTTTAACCTCAAATGACTTTGCATCCATCCTTTAACAGCTTCTCCCACAGTGTTTTCCTCCATTCTGCAGGCTGGAGCCTGTCACTCACATCCCATGCTGAGGTGGGAGGGAGAATTAACCTGAGTGCTGAGCTTGAGTGGAGTTGGAATTAATTTCTTTGCATTTATAAATACATACTCTCGTGCCCACCAAGATTTTCTCAGGAGGGCTCTTGCTTCTTTGTGTTTTAATAGAGCTTAAATTTGCCCTAAAGTCTTCTTGCTAACATGCATGCCCACAGCACAATTTTCCTCTCTGGTTCTATTTTAGGCTGGATCATGAAAGCCAGGGGAAGGTTTTCTGCTTCAATGCTTTTGCTCTTTCTTTCTGCTCTTCTCTGAAATGCACAGCAAGGAATTCAGGTATTATAACCACAGAGCAAACATTTCTCCCATGCACACAGGTCAAAATAGAGTGCTAACACAAAGAGCTATTTGGTTACTGGCTGGAACCCTCTTTTACCAGAAGAGTGTTTCCCCAGGTGCCCACCAGCCCAGCTTGTGCAGAATGGAACTGCTAGGGAGAAAAATCACCTTTGCCTGAGCACTTTTTAACCAGACATCTGAGACCAAGTTCCATAGAGGCGCTCTGTGGACTTCTGTTCCTCCAGCCAAGTGGAGATGAAGTTCCAAGGCTCCTCCACAGCAAACACTGAGCTCTCTGTAGGTACCTTTCCTTCATATGTGTTGCTAAGTCTCGAGACACTGGTCTCTAAAAGAGGGAGGTGAAGGTGTTGGTCAAGATTGAAAGATAACAGGATTGGAACATACAGTGCTTTATTTTGGTGCTCTTAGCCGCAGACATTATTACATCTTGATCAATTTGGAAAAAGACTCCCTGGAGGTGTTCAGGTCCAGGTTGAATGGAACTCTGAACAGCCTGGTTGAAAAGTATCCCATGACACAGGGATTAGAACTAGATGATCTTTTAGGTCCCTTCCAACCCAGGCCATTCCATGATTCTATATTAAATGTAACTGTGGGGCGTGAAGATTTAAGGCTAGGAAGGAGTAATCTAGGTGGGAGCCTGAAGGATGACTGCTAATCCAAGAAATTAAATTGTTTTTAAACTAGTATTAGGTTTTCACCGGAATTACTGATTTCAGTGCTGTTTTCTCTGCTGTGAAATCTGAAGGCAAAAGCCTGTTAAAATGTGGTTGTCCACATAGGGTACAACATGAAGGGACTCTGGAGCAGTCATTGTTGATTAATAAAAGGTTTGTAGTTCTTCTCTGTCTTGACAATGAGAACAAGCACAACCAACATGTTATACATGTCGTTGTTTTTCCTCTTTTACATTCATGGAGGATTTTTTGGTTTTGTATTTCATATTTCTTACGGAAGTAGCCAGCTTGCCAAAGTATCATGTTCCCGGATCTTATTGTGTGGATCTAGATGGGAGTGATTCCTATCTGAAGAAGGGTGTAGCTCCTCTTTTGCATGGTTTTAATCTCTGAAGGAAGGCTATAAAACTTCCTCTCCCTCTCTATGGATGTTTGGAAAGTGTTCTCATGCCTGCTTTATCATCATTTATTATCAATCAGATAATGAGAGTCATATTTCCTGCATGCTGTGCTGCAGGTGACACCAAGCCCAGGCCACCACTAACAGAAGTATCTGGTCAGCCAAGCATATTGCAGTGGACTCTCTGCCCACTCACCAGCTTGGTGCTGGTGCGTAAGAAGTTAATATCAGTGTGTGTACTTGCATCAGGTATCTGAGACGGCTCCAGGAAGAACCTGGAGCACAGTAGCCAGAAATAAAAATGCTGTGAATTGTGATCTTTGTCTGAGGAGTACAAGTCATGATAGTGATCTGGGAGCACGCTCCACCCAGCGAGTTAGGTGGCTGTCCCGGAAAGGAGGGAGTCTGGGCTTGGAGCCGAGATATAGATCCTATGTCTGACAGTGCAACAGATGCTGTTACCTGATCTCAGAGAGGTCACCTGCTCCATCTCAGCTTTCACATGTGAGAGTATTTACATGACTTGTGGGAGTGGTGGGAAGACTCATTCACTAGTTTTTAACTCTCTGCACAATCTAATGTGCTAATCACTCATAAAATACAGAATAGTTAAGTAAAATATTTCTAAGGAGTGCCACTTCTTTTAAATCTACCTTAATTTAAAAAATCTGATATTGCTTAAAAAACTCTTGTGTTTTAGCTTACTATAAAACATAGTGACCCCAAAATGAAACAGCAGCATTGAAAATAAATTACCATGATTATGTTCTCCAGGTCACATATTATTGTCGTGTACTGAGTGGAGCTGCTTATATAGATGGTAGATTTGTTAGAATACATCTCACTAGTGTGGGATTATCAACAGCTCCTGCCCCATGGCAGATGAGTGGTAGGAACACAGATGTGGGGTGCTTCAGAAAATAACCTCTAGTGTGGTCTGTGAGTGACCTGGGTTTGTTTTGGTTTGCTTTTATGGGATTGGTTGGTGGCCGGGAGTGCCGATGCAGAAATGGAGCTTTTTCCCATCTGCATATAGGATTTTGTGAACAGATGTAACCATCAATTCAAGCTTTTTATCCTCCCTGTCCTCTTTCCTTGACCTCTCTTGTTGGGAGAGGACTCTTATAACACTGTGAAGTGAAGAAAAACAATCCATTTGTTTTCATATGGCTGTTGCTGTCACTCGTACTCCTTGGCTCACTCTCAGTATTAGTGAGTCTGAATGGCCGATAACTAATCTCAAGTGTATTAATTAACAGGTAGTCTGTCACTGGGCAATTACTTGAAAGGATCAGGTAAAGCAAGTCTACTCAGCATTCATGTCTGAAAGATCATATGGAATACTTCTGTTCTAGTTTATTTTGTCATTTGTTGCCTTCCATTGTCTTATTCATAAGATTTCAGTGTATTTCCACTTTCAAAGTCATGTTAGTAGAATGCCTTTTTGCCAGCTCCTGCTGCTTAGGGGGTAGGCTCTTTCATAGGGAACAGGTGTTTGTTGGGTTTCCCACCAGGGAAAACACCCCATTTTGGTTCCACCAAAGACATGTGGGTGAGAATTCCCTTACCAACAGGAAAAGCTGACTGTATTTCCAGGGAGCTTTCTTGCCAAAGGTTCATTGGAAAAAGGGCAGTTAATTTCCCTGCATGGAGTAGGAGTGAGTGGTAGAAAAAGATAATACTAGATTTACTGTACCCTTGTTTGTTAGAACTGGAGCTTTTAAAGGGAGGGTTTTTTGACAAGGCACACTTAGGATTAATTTTTTAATGCATTCTTAGGCTGGTAATGTTTGAACAGTGCATGTGTTCATATTTGAAGCAAACAGCTTGCATCTAATGCGTGCCAGCGCTTTATGCAGGAAGACAAGAAGTGGTAGCCAGCAGCCAGCAAGCCCTTCTGAGAACCTCTGAGCCTGCTGACAGGCACACTTACTCTGCATGTAATTTGAAGAAAGGCATTGTACCCCCAGTGGCTTGGCTTCGAGTGAAAGATGGAGTTTTGCGCTCTCGTTTTGCACTGAGGATGAGCTCACAGATAAATAGGTCACTGTCCACGGAACTATTTTGCTCTAAATCAATTAGAAGCAACATGACCTTAAGCCTGATCTCCTTGCTCTACAAAGATATTGCTGAATTGTGGCTGCTTCTGAAGAAATGCACAGGTGTGTCTAGTATTTCGAATTTTCTTAGTTGCTTGATTGCAGGTCAGGCAGGAACTATGGCAGATAATGTTATCCCTACTGAAGAAAATGGGATGTGTTTTAGTACAAAGGCAAAAGTTGTATTCTGCTTGTGGGCATTCATGTAGAAATATCATTTATTGGTGTGTGTGTGTGTTCTGTCCTTGTGTAAATTTGCAGTGTATTGTTTTATTTGCAGATTTATCTCTCAGTACACCATATGTATCCACAAACTCTATTCCTGTATTTTACATGGAAGGTACTTTGCTCAGGATTCATTCATGCCATGATTATGGTGATCGGAACAGCTGTTAAAGCTTACAGGGAAAATTTGCTGTTGCAGAGAGCTGTCCTGCTGTTTACACTGTGTTTTAATTTTCAACTCACTGCATCTTTGTGTGACTATCAGATACATGATTTCTCCTGATCCCTATTGGAGGCAGAGAAAAAGCAATATTTCTTTCACAGGATACAGTTTGGCATCCCCTAGTTGTTAGTATAGGCGGGTTGATCTAAAATGAGTTATTTCTTTAATTCCTTCAGTCAGAGCTTTCTATAGTAATGTTGTTTCTGTTAAGAGATAATGAAATAGTAGAGATATTATTTGCTGTTAATAGTGCAGCCACAGTCCATTGCAAAATGAAAGCATGTTTTGTGGAACAGGGACAAGGAAAAATTGCGTCCTTATTCTGGTGCCTGAATCTACATTCCCAGTTCTGTTTTCTGCTTTTGGTATGCATGACTCTTGCAGAGGAGACAGAGCTCCGAGCCCATGGACTGGTGTCTAACCTTCCAATACTGTTGCTTTTGAAATGTCAGATTTAAATAAAACAGGTATGTAAAGGGTGGGTCTTCTAACTAAAGGGTGCATCTTCTTACTAATCTTTAATTAGTATTATTAATTATAAACACGTGAGTCTGAGTGCTCTGCTTCTCAAGCAGTGCTTGATGCTACCAGGGGTAATACTAAAAGCCATGCTGCTTGGGAGGAATGAATGAAAGGTTTAAGAAAAATGAGGATAATCAGATGGAAAGGATGGAGTAATCAGCCTGAGTAACTTTTGTTCTTTATGTGCATCCTCATCTGCATCCCTGAGAGGGGAGGGGTGGATTTAGGAAACTACTGATTACTGTAGGAGACAGTGAATGTGGAACTGGGGAGTGTTTTGTGTCAAATCATGGTGGTGCCTATGTAACCATGCCAGGACTGCTTGTGTAAATTGCCAAGTTTAAAACTGGGTGTTTTTATTTGTATTTGATCACTGAGAAATAAGTGAGCAGGGCTTTTGTTAGCAACTGCCAAGGCTTGATTCTCATCTGTTGACTGCCACCACCTATTGTGGGCATGTTCAGTGTGCCAGACATGATTCCTTTCTGGAGAACTGTTGGAACATTCTGCTCAAAGTGGGCAGAAGGGTTGTCCTGTTCCCTGGCACTGTTCTTTCCTCTACCTCCTGAGCTATGTATGGAGTGTTTTTTGTGCCTACAGTCAGCAGAAGGGAGAAAATGTAAGTGAAGGAAAGGTCTCAGCAGGGCTGACTGTACTGCACTAAATGAGTCTGTAGCTGCCTGTGGGAGATACTGAACCGTGTCCATGTCCTGCCTCTGAACTACCTGAAGTAGTTCATATTTGCTGTGTTGTAGAGAGGCTTGATGTGTCATCTTTTTCATGGCATTAGACAGAAAGCCACAGTGCTTCAAGAGTTCTTGATTAACACCTCTGTCATCTGTGTGGTAAGATGGGGCAGCCAGCTGGGTTAGGAATTCAGCAACCTCTTCTTTAGAAGTAATCTGTAATCAGAGTCTCAAATACTGGGAAGTTTAAAAGTAAATGTTTTTGCTGAAAGCTAGTACACAGCTCTAAACAAGCATCTTAGTGAGCACTTAGTCCTTCTTTTTCTTTCACACTCACACATTCCCTTTCAAAACATTAGTTTATAGATGTATAGTTACATGAAAAACTGTACTTGTGTGTACCATAAAATAATATATTGTCTCTTGGAAGTTATTCTCTCCATCCTCTGTGTTGTTGAAATGATAATAGTCAAGAAAGACCTTACTACCAGGCCCTGCAATGACTGGACAAGGAGCACCAGTTTTAAATTGAAAGAGGGTAGGCTTGGATTGGGCATACAGAAGAAAATTATTTTTACAATGAGGATGGTGAGACACTGCAAAAGGTTTCCAGAGAAGTCATGGATGCCTCATCCTGGAGTGTTCAAGGCCAGGTTGGATGGAGCCTTGAGCAGCCTGGTCCAGTAGGGGGTCTCCCTGCTTACAGCAGTGAGGTTGGAACCAGATGATCTTTGAAGATCTCTTCCAACCCCACCCATCCTGTGCAACCTCACAATTGTTAGCGCTGCTATAATTTATCTCCAGAATAGATGTGTACAATAAGCAATAACATTTTACCACTTTGCTGCTTTATAAAAGTGTTTGGGTTTTGTTTTTTGAACAAACAAAAATCACTCAATGTTTAAAATCTTACCAAGCTTCCAAAATAGCTTCCAAAATAGCACAGAAAAATAACATTCTGTGTGGTAGAATTGCCAGGTATTCATATTCATACAGGTCCTTTGTGTGTTGAATTTTCAGTTAAAGCATTGGCACCTGCTTTGAGATCATATTTCTGAAGAGGATGAGTTGAAAGCAGGTGGTTTTGGTGGAGACAAACTTCCAGTTTAATTCTCTGAAACATGTCCACTTCCACATATGTATTTAAGCTAAGTGATTACATCATTAGTTTTTAAGGCTTACTGAAGATGGGTCCTTTAGCTTGCATGTGGCTCTTCTGCTCAGAGTTGATCTTTCCATTTTCTCTATTTGGAAGACTTCCACTTCTTTGAAGAGCTTTGATACTTAGAAAGCAAAATTCCTGTAATAATTTTCTCAGAGCATTAAATCTTACTAAAATGCAGTTGGCAAAATCTAATGTCTTTGTTATTCTGTAGAGGCTTGCTTCCTAAAGTACCGAGTGAGACACATCTGGGTAATTTCCCTTCTTATCAATTGGGTCCTGGCTAGGGGAACAATTTCTACTGCTCAGTTTTTATCTACTATTTCTCCATTAAAAAAAAAAAACAAACTTTGCTTTTTGCAAAATCTGCTGCTTGTAGGTGACTAAGTACATCTAATACTTTAGATGTATTTTTATTCTGTACACTCAGCATGATTTGCAGTATTGGGGAATTAACAATGCTGCAGTTTTGGCAATATTTAGGTGTGGTTCCTAGCAGTCTGAAACTATCCTGCATGAACAGAAAAGGGTTTACCAGCAGGCTTGGCTTCCTTTAGGACATCCTGGAAAGAAGAGAGCAATATTGTTGTTGCAATAGTTAAGAGCATGACATACACATGAGATTAATTATACATTTGGGTAGTAGGTACACCTGACACTGATGTTGCTTTATCTGTAAGCCCATTTTGTGCTTAATACAATTTTTGGCTTTAATATGGCTGTGTGGCATGATTCTAAGTTCCCCTTACTTCTCTCCCCCTACTTCTCTTTGGAAAGAGAGTAATTGTTATGACTTGTAATAGCACAAAGAATGTGTCTTTCTCACCAAAACAGAATGGGTGCACTTGAGCATGCACGCAGCAAAAGTGTGGTAAAACAGATTAGATGCTGTAACTGGTCACACTTTGAGATGTCTTGCAAAATTGCAGTGCACACCCCTCTCCCCTTTTGTCTTACTTTGGATTTTCTTCAAGAACAAAGAAATACTAGAGTTTGGGTTTGATCCCTACGTTGACTTTCTAATTATTACACCATTTTCTTCTGATTACCGATTAGCTAGTGTTTAGTCTCTCTTGTAAGCCATATCCAAACTTAAAGGTGATCCCTGACAAGCTGTGGACTACAGAATAGTGTATCAAGTAGGTGTGACTGATGAAGCAGAGGAGGAAGAAGCTGTAGTATTTAACACTCATAGTATCTTGTGAATGCGTCTGTTATACATGAAAGGGAGTGTAGTGTATTTCCTCTCATGTTTGTGTTTTGAGGGGATGTTATTTTGGCAAAACAAGACAAATAACTTTGTTGCCTTCCACAAAAGTGGAGGTGGAGGAAGAAAGAGAATAAAATACCTTGGCATGTATAATAAGCAGTCAAATCCAATAATACTAGGGTTTGAAAGAAACCAAAATCTTGCTTGGCTCTCCAAATGGAATACCTGCTTTTGAGCAGGTATTTAATAATTCAACTCAAGAAAATGGGAACTATTACACCTCCTGTCATTTTGGGCCAAGCCAACAGCATTGCATTTGCTGCATACCTCAAAACTTCTTTTTTTAAGGGAAGGATCAGTGTTTAATCTCCTACCTGAAACCAAACCATCATTCTCATAGTTTGTAGGTAGTCTTGTGCCAAATCCCTAACTTTGTGATCTCAAAGAGGAAACAGGTGGACATTGTGATTGCAGAAAACAGAAATTACCTGAGTAAAGTAGGGGGTTCAGTAGGTTGGGTTTTATTTTTTGTTCTTTACTTTAACCCATGACCTGCCTCTCATTTTTAAATTCTGGAGTTGTAACCTTTGGGGATTAATTTGTGTGTCTTGAAGTAGTTGTGGTGTTCTTCAGATATGATCAATGAGGCAAAATTATCTAGTTTCATTTCAGTGAAATAATTTAAATTAATATTAATTAAATATTTAAATTAATAATTTAAATATTACCAAAATGTAGGATGTATGAGCAGTGCTGCAGAAATATAATTTCTGGACTTTGTGAAGAATCTGTCACGTTTTCTGATGCACTAGACATTTAAAACACCGCCCAAACAATAAGTGCCTGTGTCCGCTGTGCCTGGGCTTATAATACAGGGACTATTGTTCCGAAGAGTTTAGATTTTCTTTGGCAATACCACTTCCAAGTCTTGACTCAAATAGATCCTTACTTAACTGTTGTAGCATTGGACCCCTGAATGGGGAATAATTGGCATTGACTCCATGATTGCAGAAGGCTGATCACTTTCTTTATTGTACTACACTATACTATATTATACTGTTAAGAAGAAAACCATCACCCTTGCAGACAGTCTGATACAGCTTTGACCAGACTGGTCAATTAAATCCAAACACCATCACCAGTGGCCAGTTAAGAAATCACCCTTTGGAACAATCTCCATAACACATTCCACATTTGCACAACAACAGGTGCAGCAAGTGAAGATAAGAATTGTTTCTCATTCTTTTCTCTGAGCTTTCTCACAGCTTCTCAGGAAAATCCTGGGAGAGCTATGTCTCTATCTGTTCAGAGGATATGTGATTACCACACTTAACACTGAAGATGCATGGGATTCCATCCTAGTCTGTTGGAGCACTGGGTATATAGTAGTGCTGTTCTCTGCATATTGTGACAATAGGCCAGTCAGTCTTAAAAAAGGTACAGATTTTAGCAATGCTCTGGAAGTTGAACTTGTATAAAGCATTCTCTTAAAAGTAAAGATATTCTCTTAAAAGTAAAGGTATCTCGACTTAAGGATCTGCTTTACATACCAGGGCTTTTGAGAGGAAATAGTCTTTTCTAACTAGGAGAGGAAATGGGAGATAGGACTTAGCTGTAGTCTGTAAAGCTCTCAAAAGTAAAATTCTTATGTAACTACATAATTAAAAATGTTTATTGGACACTTAATGCTATAGAAAGCTGTTTGGAGCACTAATCTGTTTTATATTTCTTTGTGTCAGCTACTGGGATGCTGGTAGAAGGAAAGAACTTGCATTTTCTGCTTGCTTAGCATGTTTTAGCTCACCAGAAACAAACAAGTTGCAAAATGACTGTTTTGCCCTGGTGATAATTCCCTTCCCAACTATGCTTTAACAGACAACTGTGTTTTGCATGAAAATTTCTGAATTTATTTGCTCACTTTTCCTGGTCCATCATTTTAACGATGGTGTAGCCAAATAAAATCAAAATGAACTTTTCCTGAAGGTATTTTGAAATGGTGAGATTTGAAATCTTAGTTTATGAACACTTGCAGAAATTCCTGTCATCAGCCCAGTGTGGCTATAAACAGCATGAGGACCTGAGGAGCCTCATCTGCAGCTGTTGTGCCTGAGCATACCAAGCACTGAGCTTGCAGGCATTGTCACTAATCAGCAGTGATTTTTAAAATTCAGTTTTAAAGCTGGAAAGCTCACTTGGCATCTTGAGCAGCTCATTATTTTTAGGTGGCTTAGAGTTAGAAGAGGGCTTCTGTGCATCAGCTCTGTTGCTCTGGTTCTTCCCTGCTTAGGGGGGCTTCACAAAGGAGCTGACTGTTAGCAATGGTGGTCAGGGGGTGAAGATGAAGAGGGAGGAATGAGGAAATGAAAGATTTGCCTTGGGGCTGAGAGAGATGAAGGGACTGCTCTGAAGTCATTATCTTGCATTTGTAATTACCAGATGGGAGGGTGGTTTAATGAAGAGATTTTTCAAATGAAGACCCCCTTCATAAAAGGCATTCAACTCTTTGGGTGGGTAAGCTGTTCCAGAGGAGAAGCAAAGCAAAACTGGCTAAGGAAAATACAATATTTCTTGAATTTAAGCCATGGATTTCATAGAGAAGCTGTAGACAAGTTTTCATGAAAATTTTGCAGACTCAGAAAGAAAGAGGAGGAAGAAAAATTATTTGTCATTTGATTTCAGATGTGCTCCTGGGATCTGTGCTGAAAGGCATAACTGTGTCCGGATGTGTACAAATAGATCAGCTTTTAAGTCACTGTAAAGTAATGGCCATAGAATTTCCTGCAGAACCACTCAAAGGGTGGTGTAATTCCAGCTGGCTTGCTGGGAATTTTATTAAACTGGTTACAGGAGGCTCACAAGTCACACTGGGGGAGTTCCTTTGAGGACTGTGGGTGCAGTCAGTTCAGAGTACACTGAATGTTGTCTTCTTTGAAAATGGATTTCAACATGTCAGACAAACTACAAATGATGATGAGTTTTAGTTTGATCAGAAAAGAAAGAGGAGCTTTTTATCAATAAGGGAAATTCTTGACTGCAGTGACATTGATTGTTTTCTCAGATCCCAAGTTCTTCAGGGCTTCCTGGCACCAGGTAATCCAAGCACAAGTTATCTTTGTGCCCTTGTGCTTAAATCTGTCATCTTGCTTCATCTGAAATGCAGTCAGGTGTTTCTGATGGGATGGGGTCATGTCTCTCTAAGCCATCATCCTTTATCATTGAGACAGGACTATCAAAGCAAGATTTAAATTGAATTAGAAGATGATATATCTGCAAGACTCTGGTTCACATTTTTAGTGAGCAAGGCTTTTTGTAATAAGAATCATATATTTAACTGATTCCTTTATGTTAGTAAGATGACACTTCTGCCCTCTCTGACACTCATAATTTGAATGCTAGATAATGTGAGGATCTTTTAAAGAACCTCAGTTGTCAGCTTAAAAAAAAAAATCTTTGTGCATTCCCAGCTTTTTTATGCGTTGGGGTTTGAAAAACAGTAATAAAAAAGCAGTACTAATTATAAAGAACCTTATTTTACTGTTTATTATCACCTAGAATATCAGATGCACTATCATTTCCAGGGGCTTTCTTTTAAGCTTCTTAAGACAGCTCCTCAGGAAAGACAGGATATTCAAGCATGTTTTGTTATGAGCAGCTTTTTTCAGCAATGAATTTTCTGGTCCAGTAAAACAGACAGACTGTTAGGTCTCTGCATTGAAAATACTGTATGAAACAAAGGTAGAAACAAGAAAGGGTTTTGTTGTTCTACCTAGAAAAGGTAGAACAACAAAATAATGGGCTGTGTGAATCTTAATCTATTCAAGTACAAGTGAAATTAGATCCTATAAAAATTCCTTACAAAACAGTGAGCAGATTTTCAGTAATTCTGTATTTTTATGCGCACTTAATTAGCTTTAAAAAAATGGAAATGATCCCTAAAGAATGTAGCAGGTGGCAGATTCTCTATTTAAAGAATATTTCCAAGAAAATATTTTCCCCAAAGGCCGTGAGAGTAAGGAGTGTGTGCTCTCACAGTCTATTTAGCATGTGTGCTTTTTGTTGCCTTATCCTTTTAAAGAAACAGCATTTTGAAGTAATGATGGACAGCCTTGAAGTGAAATCAGATTGAACCCCAAACAAACTGTGATGAACTCTCTTTTCCAGAGGGATGCTAAAAGTCACGGAAACGGTGCAGAGCAATGAGTCTTTACAATTGCATCTCCTCTGAAGGAAAACATACTGAAGAGGGATTTCTGGCTAAATCTATGGATGGTAATACTGGGTTCAAGTATATCCTGTCGAGCTGCTGGTTGTGACCTGTTTGGCAATACTGAGAGTTGCATTTCCTTGCACTTTTTCTGTGCTGCTATTTTTTATCTTGGTTGTTTCAAATTATTGAAAATCAGCTCTGTTCTTAGTGCATACTTGGCTTTTAGAAGTATGTCTTGAGACCAAATCAGCAAGAGCAAGATGAGATGGCTTTGGTGGAGGGCACTGCAGCAGGAACAGCAGTTTGTTGTCTGTCAGTGCACACACTGCGCTGCTCCTCCAGTTGCTCTCACATTTGAGTTAAAACTGAGTTTAAAACCAGGGGGAGGGAGAGACTGTCTTTTCAGTGAAGCAGTATTTGACCAGTGTTGTGGGGCTGACCTGTGCAGGTGGCAAAAGCTGCTGCTCCTATCAGAGGGAACACTGGAGCAATCAAATCTAGACTTGGGTCTTCACCTGGCACAGTGGGGTTCATCACAGGGCTACATGGGGAAATAGTGACCCTTATGTAATGATACATAAATAGTTTCTCTTCCTTGGGAATGTCCTGCCTCCAAAAGCGTAGTGTGTCATGTATTTACTTACACATGCAAAATTCAACTGTTCTACTACATGCCATGCTGCACAGCAATGAAAATTATGTCTGCCTGTGACTCGAGCCAGGATGGCATTTTATAGACTGATGATGTTATTTTCCCATCTCCCACCAAAAAATTGGCATTAGTCCTGTAAGAGTTTATATTCAGGTTAATGGGTCCACCTGCAGGTATTGGTTTGCAGAATCAGGGCTGTGTAGTTTTTTAAACACTGATGCAGGAGGTCTCCTTGTATCATAAGGCGCAGACAGCAAAAATAAACTCTAAAATCCTTTTTCCTTTGGGGAAGTGGGGTATTCCTCTTCTGGAAATTACTTGGCCATCTGAGATTGGAGTTTTGAAACATCTGTGTTCAGTGTTCTGTTGAAAACATTGAAATGGTGACATAACTGAAGGTCTGGGTGAAATATGACTTGAGAGTTAAAAGTATCCACTTATGGATTTGACAGCATGGTATGCAGAGGTCTTCTGATCAGGCAGCAGTTTGCCGGATGCAGGAAAATAGCTCTGATCAGTGTGTGACCTTGAAAGTGGTCATGGGTCTTCCTCTGCCCAACGGGACCACAGAGAACAGAGAAGTTCTGTTCCACAGCATAAGTTCTTCCACAGTTACTGTGGAAGAAGTAATTGAAAGTGGCTTTTTTGCTATTCTCAAATAGTTGCAGTTCTCAGAATTTTACATATGTGAGAATTGCTCATAGAAGTGTCTGTCTGCTCACAATCTAGTATTTGAAAGACCTCAGTGACAGCAAGTCCTTGAGGACCAGAGCTCTACTTCAGCTTGTACTTCACTGCAGGTGACACTTATCTTTACATCAGTTTTAGGTTTTTACTTACTTTTCCTGTGCACATTCACAGCTCTGAGTGTCAAAACCTATCTTAATGGCATTCAATTCACATGACATTCATTCTTTCAATGTGCATTAAAACCCAAAACTTCAATGTCAGTACAATGTGAGATTAAAAGAAATGTTCATAACCAATTAAAGAAAAAGCTATGTTGTCTGTTCTGTACTTTTCCATGAGGCTAATATGTGGAATAATTATTTTTTAGGAATTGCAAAAGAGTAAAACTTCTTGTTTCCTTGTAAAAAATGAGATCTTAGTTTATGAATGAAGCAACTCTGTCATGCAGTATTTGTCACAATCAGCGAAACTCAGGTTTCTGCTTGACCTCTGGAAACATGCTGTGGGAAATGACTCTACTGAAACACTGGGACAGAAAACCAAGGGTTGGGAAAGCAGAATGGTTGTCACTAAGCTGAAGTGGAAGGGCTGAGATAAAAGCTTAAGCATTGCTTTTCAGGGTGGAGGTAGAGTGTATGTGTGTGCTTTCAAGGGGAGGATGTACTTTCAAGCCAGTTCTACCTATCTTATTTAATGGTGTTTTCTTGGGGTATTTGAATCTAGATGACAGGCTAGAGAAATAATAAGTTTCTTGGTTTTGTTTGATTGAGAAGATTTTAATAAAAATTGAATTTAATACATAAAATCCTACTGTTTATCATCGTTCCTGAGGAATATTAGTTCTACAGTGTTTTGTTCAGTGGCAGTTCTCTACTGCTTCTAAATGTCAGTAAATGTAAATTCCTCTTTTATATGTGTGCTATTCAAAGAAAAGTTTGCCCTTGGCAAACATGTGAAAGACTCCAGAGATTTTCATGTATTTTTCAGAAGTTAGACAGTTTTCTGAGTTTTTGTGTTTTAGGGATTTTTTTCTTAATGTGTGCTGTGAAATTTTGCATTAAATGACTTTGCAATGCAATTTTTTTTCTCTTCACAGATGAAATCATGCATCAGGATATCATTCCCCTCTATGCTGCAGATATTCAGGACCAATTAAAGAAACAATTTGCTTATCTGTCAGGTAAGACTGTGTTGTTCCCTCTTATACACACTGCTTAGATGCACAGTTCAGCCTGCTGTCCTTTCACAGTCTCTGAAGACTTTTATATGAGAATCAATGAGTAACTCAAAATTCAGGCTACTAAGACTTCTTAAGGATTTATTAAAAGATTTTTTTCCTAAGTATAATAGAAATTTTAAAATTACAGGTAATTTTCCAGTTAACTGGAGATTGCTCTGGTGGTTGCTATGGTCTTGAAGTCCTCAGCTCACAGCCCCAGCTGCCACAGGCTCTGCTGTCATGTCTGAAGCCCAAGCTGGCACCTTGGTTGTGACCAAAGTGGTGGGGAAACACCCTGCTCCCACATTCCCCCACAGCATCAGTGCTGGGCTCAGACAAGTGCAGCATCGAGTTCTGGGCAGGATTTTGACTTGGTGTCACTGACTGCATTCTGCAAAGGAGCCTGCTTTTGGCTGTAAGGCTGACTCCAAAAGCAGCACAGCCCCTTTCATGCAGCACAGAGAGTCTCTGCCCCTGGGCCACCTGTGCCAGCTTGGTGGTGGGGCTGGTTTGTGCCATGCAGTGTTTTGGTCATGGGGCTGTGTGTGTTTGTGCCATGCAGTGTTTTGGTGATGGGGCTGTGTGTGTGCCATGCAGTGTTTTGGTGATGGGGCTGTGTGTGTTTGTGCCATGCAGTGTTTTGGTGATGGGGGCTGTGTGTGTGTGTGCCATGCAGTGTTTTGGTGATGGGGCTGTGTGTGTGTTTGTGCCATGCAGTGTTTTGGTGATGGGGCTGTGTGTGTGTTTGTGCCATGCAGTGTTTTGGTGATGGGGGCTGTGTGTGTTTGTGCCATGCAGTGTTTTGGTGGTGGGGCTGTGTTTGTGCCATGCAGTGTTTTGGTGATGGGGCTGTGTGTGTTTGTGCCATGCAGTGTTTTGGTGATGGGGCTGTGTTTGTGCCATGCAGTGTTTTGGTGATGGGGGCTGTGTGTGTTTGTGCCATGCAGTGTTTTGGTGATGGGGGCTGTGTGTGTTTGTGCCATGCAGTGTTTTGGTGATGAGGGCTGTGTGTGTGTTTGTGCCATGCAGTGTTTTGGTGATGGGGCTGTGTTTGTGCCATGCAGTGTTTTGGTGATGGGGCTGTGTTTGTGCCATGCAGTGTTTTGGTGATGGGGCTGTGTGTGTTTGTGCCATGCAGTGTTTTGGTGATGGGGGCTGTGTGTGTTTGTGCCATGCAGTGTTTTGGTGATGGGGCTGTGTGTTTGTGCCATGCAGTGTTTTGGTGATGGGGCTGTGTGTTTGTGCCATGCAGTGTTTTGGTGATGGGGGCTGTGTTTGTGCCATGCAGTGTTTTGGTGATGGGGCTGTGTTTGTGCCATGCAGTGTTTTGGTGATGGGGCTGTGTTTGTGCCATGCAGTGTTTTGGTGATGGGGCTGTGTTTGTGCCATGCAGTGTTGGCTGCTGAGCTGGGTCCATCTCCATGCTGAGCCCATGGCTGGCTGATAATGGCAAAGAGGGATGGTGCCTTTGCTCACTGATCAGGCTGAGTGAAGGAAGTTGTCTGATAAGGTTCTGAGTTTGTTCTCCTGTCTTCTGCCTGTAAAAGCTCTTGCAGATGTGCAGCTGTGAACTTGCTGGAGTTCTGGCCCTGTCCTGCCCTCTCTCCAATACACAAAAAGGGAGAGCATCAGTGGCTTTGCAGAGCTGCTCTGCATCCTTCAGCAGAAAGGCAATTTACTTCTCTGAGCTACAGCTGGACTCTGTGACTGTTCCCTCTCCCTCTGAATCCCATCCTGCATTGGATCCAGAGACATGGGGGAATGAAACAATGTAATATTTTACTTGGCAAGAGCTCACTGAACCTTTTCATACTCATAATTTACTATTAATTATGACTTATTTCTGCTACACAAGCTAAACTGTGGGTCTGCAGTAGTGACTGTATTTTCTGTGGGGTGGTGGTAGCACTTGGAAAATAAGATATTTTTTATGAAGTTGGCTGTTCATGCTTCATTTGAGATTATAGTGTTTAAGCTACAATTCTTCTCTGGAAATTTATTTTTTTGACTTTCCAAACTCATTCTTATCCATGGGCAGAAAATATCTCATAAGGGTGTTATGCAAGAATCAGCCTATCTATGAAACTATAAGTAGGGTTTGTATTTTGCTCCTCTGAAGTGAGGGGGAAAACTGGTGGCTGTGGTAGAGGAGTTGTTGAGATCACAAATCCACAAGTGTCTTCAGCACTCAATAAATCCACCTGGCAGTGGGGCTTAGTAAGAGCCATTCCTCATTCTCTTTTCTTCTATCTATTCACACTCATGTCAATTAGAATTTTGTTTATTTGCCTCAAGGAATAGGTCAGCTGCATTACTGTGACTAGATTGTTGTACTTTATTATTCTTGGGAAATTTGAGTGTTAGGCATTTTCATTTCACTTTGGAATTTAGGTTTTTTTTTTCTCTATCCTAGTGTTCTCCTGCAGGATGCTTGTGGATGATTAATTCTCTGTGCTGTACCAAATAGTGATTTTACAGGTTCTGTGAATGACAGAACAGAGCCAATGTTTTGGTACTTGATTTATGTACAATTTGATTGTTGTTACAGTTGATCTTAAGAGGGGCTTTGCTCTAAGGCCACTTAAGACATTCCCAGTGTGTGAATGAGACTTTTTGCTTATTACTGTTGCATTGAGAATAGAATCTAAGTACATGGCATAAAACTCATTAAAATGAAAGTCCATAGATTACTAATGCCTTTGGTAAAATAGCAGGTTTGCAAGTATTGCTGAATGTCTTAGATACATTTCTGATTTCAGTTGTTGGCTTTTTAACACCAATTCAGTTCTCAATACTTGAGAATTGCTTTAGTTTCTCTAATAGGATGTATCTAGATCTCATGGGACACTGCTTGAACAGGGAATGAAACCCAGTCTGCTTCTGTCCTAGAGGATGTGTCCCTTCCCGAGCTGCTTTCTGTGTTTTGGTCTCCATCGGGGTCACTTCTTACTTGTGTCCCTCATTGTGCTTGATTGTAATGGAAATGCTGCAGGAACATCCAAATTAGACTTGAAATGAAGCAAAATTAAGTGAAAGCTTCCACTGATGCTTCAGTTTGTCAGTAAAGATATCCAAGTGCAATGAAATCAAGGTGCTCACTATTCCTACAGACTGGCTCTTGCTCAGCAGTCATGTTCAGCTTAAATCTAATGGTGGGGCAAGCTGTGGATGAGGCTTGTAATAATCCTTCACACACAAAGTTTATAAAACCTGAAGTTAATATTTTACCTCAGGCACACTTGTTTACATTTTGCCTTGGAGTTTTTTCTTTCTGTGGAACAAGGTCCTTATCTGGGCTAGAATTGTTACTTTTGTTGTTGCTAGGCTATACCAAGTGTATACAGTTCAGTGTTTCACCTCTTTTACCTTTGTTTTCTTTAGTTACTATAAGTGCAACCAATTTTTCTTCCACATTTAAAAGGGTCTTCTGCCTTTGTTTTTGCTTGGGTTTTTTTTGTTGTTTTTCTTTCATCCCATGAAGGACGGTGTATGATCCATTTAAAAGTATCTGGAAAATGTATTCCTTATGTATTCCTCAGGTCTTTCATTTGTGTTTTATATTTTCTTTCATAAGTACTTTCTCTTCCCCTGATTACTGTGTGACTTTCATACCCACCCAGCCTTGTGTCTGTCTGCCACCAGTGTGCAGATGTGTTAAAATAAATGTAGATGGGGAAGAGCATACAGACACCTGTGTATGTTGATACGCATCTTAAATCATTCAAGCTATGTGATGTGCAAATGAGACTCTTGGCCACCATGAGTGCTGAGCCAGTTATTTAACTCCCTTTCCTTTGAATGCCTGTTTATACATTGAAAAACTTCAAAGTGTTTCCATTAAAGGAAATACAAATATGAGATCACGCTATTTGCATTTTTATCTATTGATTCCTAATTGTTTTTCCTGCCACTGAAAAATTTAACATTGGTACTAGTTTTCAAAATGCTTATACCTTTGATTTATAAAGATACACATATATGCTCATACCTTTATCATTGTAAATAGTAAGTATCTCACTTTGTCTGAGTTTATTTTCTCCATGTGCTCTCCTCTGTGGGAATGACCTGACCACTCCTCACTGGTCAGACTGTTCCCATTGAAGTAGCTCTGGCTGCTGAGTCTATAAAATTATGTTTGAGAATTTCTGAGTGGATCCTGTATCACATACATTGAAACAGTTAGCTAAAAGTATCAGCCTTACTTTTGTTGCTGATCTAATATAGACAGTATATGTCTATATTACATGTCTATGCTGTGTATGGACAGTGGAAGAGGTATTGCTTAGCAGTCTTTGCCTTGCACAGGTGTCAGCTTAACTACTGTTTTTTTATTTACTGTGCTAAACCTGCTGTCTGTAGAGATTTGAAAAAATTAAAGCAAAAATGTAGCAAAGAAATAGATAAAGGAAAAATGTGAATCCTTGGCTAAGAGACTTCCAGTTCAAATATGTTCAGATTCAAATTTATGTATTGCAATCCAATTCTTAAGCCAGTATATTTGCTGCTGATCAGCTTGAGCAAAACGCAGCTTCCGAAGTTATACAAGTAAAACTTCTCATTTCAAGGAAAGAACATTTTAATAAATTACCCTTGAATCTGTTTTTCTTTGCAAAGGATATGCAGTGAAGCTTTTATTCAGTCCCTCCTTGAAGTCTACATGTAATTTCAAATACTGAATTCTCCAGTTAAGTATATTATGCAAGCAGAAAGGAGAAACTCCTTATCAGAAATGCACAAGCATAACAGCTGAACCACTACAATAGTAAAAAAAAAATCTGAAGTAAGCCCTTCCTCAGTCACATGAGGACTTCATCTTTGACAGGACTGCAATTTTTAAGCAGTGTCTTTTGATCTAAAGTTGTAGATCTGAGCCATTCAACAATGCTGGTGCTCTTGGATCTTGTGTGTGCACATTGATCAACATAGAGGTCATATTTTTTCTTATAGTCAAATACTATTTCACTTGCATTATAAAATCAGGCCAAAATCTTTGCTCTGTCATCTAATTATATCCAGCTACTTACTTCCTTTTTGTGGGGGTGGTGAGAGTACTTTTGAGATGACCTTTTTATTTATGCCAACAGGAGCAGACTAGTTAGGGAAACATTACAAAATAATCTCTTACTCATCCTTCCTGGAAGTAAGTCTAAGCAATTTCTTTGCTGCTGTCAAACTTTGCTGTCCATACAAAACCCCAAACAACTAGCATGTCTTCTACAGGGCTGTGGGGAATTACCCTTTTCTATTTGTTTGTGTGTGCCTGTGCACTTGTGTGTGCGGTTTTTAGCAGATGTTCAATACACGAGTTTTGTAATTTTCTGTGTCAATGCTTTTTTAAATTGAAAAGAATACTAATTATGTCTCATTTGAGTTTGTTTTTAGATACCAAGTTACTTATGTGCCTCTTGATTAGAAATTCTGAAAATGCTGTGCAACTTCCTTGGGTTAGCACTCCTCTATCACCCAACCTGCTTATTAAAAAAGAAAACAAATGCAGAAGACATAGCAACTGTGGTGGGAGAAGTTAGCTGTCACAGAATATAAAGAATAAATGCTAAATCACTGGGACTTAAGGGAAACTTTACCAGTCCCATCTCACAGTAGCACAGCTAGTTTTCCATGGTTATTTTTTCTCCTGTTTTCATCCACAAGACCACGATGCTCTGGGTACACACAATTTTAGCAGTTGGTGATATTGCTGGTACTAATTGTGTTCAAAACCTAGGAACATGAAGTGTTACCTTCTAAGCACAGTTAGGTCACTTTGTCGTGGACTGTGGAGCTAGTACAATTCAATGTTTTTAAAATGTGTGTTTCCCCAAAACATAGGGCTGTCCCTGTTGTAAAAACTGACCTTAGACCAAGGCTCGTAGATCTATTTGGAAGAGCTCCACCTAGCAGGGCTTTGCTAGAATTTTCGAGGTTTATCCACTGAAAAATTACCATTTTATGAAGGCAATTTGTTTTGACACTTAATCTGTTCAAGAATTTTCATGTGAATAGGCTGCCAAAGTCATGTATAAGTCAGATAATAACAAAGTTTTCTATTAGTGAATGCTCACAGAAATAGGGTGGAAGCAGATCTGCTTAATTTAAAGCGGTGTGGTGTTTTTATTTTATTTAATTGCTGAAATAAGCTTCAGTCCTCTTTACTTCTATGTGCTTGCATTTGTAGCCTGGAAAGTAATAATCCTCTCAGCTGTAGAAGGTTTCTCACAGCTTCATGTTATAAGACAAACATCAAGGAATTCTTGGGCATTGTTTCAGGTAGTATGTCTGCAGACTGATTGCACTCACTTAAGGACTGATGCTCTTCTGCTCTTTGCAGTAAACAAAAAACAAAAGCTGGCACTTGAGTCGCATTTATTTAATATTTCATGGAGAAATGATCCCGAATGCATTTCATAATTTTCATAGAATCACAGAACAGATTGGGTTGGCAGGAACCTTTAAAGATCATCTAGGCTGTCCCTACCCTGCTATGGGAAAAGACATCTTCCCCTTGATCCATTCAATCTGACATTTTCATAGTCAGAACAGGGCTCAGAATTTTTTAAACAAAAATAAGGGGATTTGTTATACTTTCAGAAATTTATGTTTAAAAAAAAACAAGGCTAAGATTGGACTAAGAAAATGTTCTCATAATGATCTCAGGTACTTGATTGTCTTAAAAACACATAAAACTATTAAATTCCAGTTGTGTAGTGCATCCCTGTGTAAGAAATAGGAGAGCAGGCTTGTGTGGGCCTCTGTGGACAGAACTTGTAGAGCACATCAGTTAAGGGTGTTCAACAGCTGTAACTGGAATTTCAGGACTCTGAGCTAGAGGGGAATGTGAAAGAGGTGATTTTCCAGAGGTTAGGGCTGAAGTAGTTAGATGTGGTCACTGTACCAACCGACCTGAATTTATTAAAATATTGCTGTTAAATTACTAATTTTTGTATGGTGATTAAAATTGCAGTAACTCATTTTAAAAACTCTCTGTGTGTGTTGAATTACTTGCATGAGTTGTAGCACTCACTCACAAATTCGGTGTCTTTTTTTTGTAATTTTGTATATAATTCTGAGGTGCTAGAAGATTATTATATGAATTAGTTTTAATAAGATATCTGAATTTTTTGCCTTAAACCTGTGTTTCAAAAAGGATAAGAGAAGTGAAATTGTTCAGCATTTTTCACTTAAATGCTTTCCCTCTCACTAAAACCAAAATCAACAACAATAAACCCCTCTTAGGTTCCTAAACTTTTTATCTCCTCCCCCTAAGTTCTGTGGCTTGATTTATTTCTGGGTGAAGAGAAGAAAATCACATTTTACACAGCTAATTTTATGAACTGTGTAATGATGCTTTTGCAGAGATGAAGAAAAATGAGGAAGAAAAGAATGATTCTGAATAAAGGAAAACAATAATTTCTTACTGTATCAGGTTCATTAAGAAATAAAGGACACTTTAAAAAGTGAACTCACTATTTCTAATATTTAATATAAACACAATTAATATGTAGGATTTTTACTTTATTTCCCATACAATTTTGTAAATTTCTCTGGTAAATGCTCATTTTAAAGCAGCAGCTGCTTTGGCTAGAGTGACCTCTCTTCCTGTGATGGCCATGTATTGAATCACAGAATCACTAGGTTGGAAGAGACCTTCAAGATCATCAAATCCAACCCCTAAAGTTGCAATATAGAGAGCAGCTTCTGTGAGTCAGTGATGTTAAAGCTGAAATTTACAGAATTTGTAAATTTGTACAGAAATGTGTAGCATTTCAGGTCACTCTGCCCTAAACTCTTTTGAGCAGCAGGGTTCTGGTAAGGAAAAGCAGTTGAGGAGCATTTGAAGGTAAATGTGTGCTCAAGTGGCCCAGCAGGGAAACAGCAAAGAAAAATCAGTGAAGAACTGATTCTAAGAGCTCGGGGCAGAGTCATCTCCACCCAAGATAACCACAGATGACTGTACTAGAAACTGAAAATTAATAGGCAGTCACCAGGCAGGATGGCTGTATTTGCCCTTGACAATCAGTGCTGGTCTGGGAACTTCCTGAAAATCCTTGTCCAGACTTCTGCTTTTAGGACATGTCCTGCAAGTCTATTGTTGTTGTTCTTTTGTTTCATATGTCCTATTTATAGAAATTAAGTAGAACAAAAAAAGTAACCAATGAAGATACCACAAATAATGTATGATTGTGCCTAAAAATAGTTTCTCTAGAGAGAGCAGAACACTTCATAAGCAACAGAAATAATCATTATCATGCTTTTAACAACAGAGGAAAATGCTTTAGTCGTGAGAGCTTGAACAAAAACCAGTAGAGTCAAAATTGGTCTTAACTTACATTTGTGTTGTGAATATTTGTATAGCTAAAATTAGCTCCCTTGACTCAGTGTTTCCATGTTTGGATGTGTCATAAAGGTCATATTTGCAAACTTGTGATATTTGCATAATAATTACATTTTGTTGTTGTTTAAATACATCCAAAGCATGTTATTTTTTCATGTATTTTGATTCCAAGAACTTCACAGTGACAGCACTATGCCATCTGTAAGCTGGTAAATGGAAATCAGATTCACCACAAATTAACATAAAGATACTATTTCAGCTCTTCTAATTACATGTGGTTTGGAGGGAAGTTGTGATTTCTTTTATCAAATGAATCTGAGGTCAAATATTTCTCTTCTTTTTCCTGTGAGGTTAGATGCAAAGGGACTGGAAATGGGTAATAATCTTCACAAGTCACTGTTGCTCTCATAATTGGTGCTGTTAATACAGTTTAATGTTGGTTTCTGCACAGTTACCGGATTTCAAGGCTGGAAAAAAAATCCTTGTTATTTTATAACAGCAATTTTTTGTTGTCTTCTCCTGTTGAACAATGAATCAAAGATAACTTCCCAGCAATGTATTCCTGCCACCCCAGAACAGTTAACTTCATGCACTTGCTAGGGCTCATCAAGCCTCTTGTCCTACCTGTCTTTATGAGTATATCCTTGCTAAAGACATGAAACACTAATAATGCCTGTAAAAAGAAATTATTACATTTTGCATGTAATAATTTCTTTTTATGTCTGTGAATTGTACCCAGTGGTGCAGATGCCAGGAGAGATACATGTAATGGTACCTAGCTCATCAGCAGCTCTACTGCAGTGTAGGTGTTCAGCTCTGCTTCACCTTCTGTACAACATCTGAGAATGGGAAATCTCATTTGAAACACCTACATCCATTTGTTTTAATGTTCTGCCCCTTCTGTTTCACCAACCTGGAAACAAAGCAGCCACTGAGCAGGGTAGGGGGTGTTGCATGAATGAGTTCCAACTGGTGAGAGGATTCAGTTCTAAATGGAGATTCACCTACTTAATTCTGAATTAACTTTTTTGTTTCTAAGTTGGTTGCTTTCTTTCTCCGAATTGCTTCTGCTTAGATGCAGTTGATGTTTATCAGAAGATGCACTGCCATCTGCTGTCAGAACTGCTCACATTTGTGCAGAAAAAAATCTCATTTTGTGACTGGGGTGTAACAAATTCCTTTCTATAAAACTTCCTAAGCACTGAAGAAGAGAGAGACTGTTCAGAATAAACTGTCCACACATGCGCCCTAAAAAAAAAAAAAAAAAAAAAAAAAAAAGAGAGAGATAGAAAAAATGAAAAAATGCAGTTATTTTATTAGTGGGAAATTTCAGTCTAGGTAAAGAGACTTGCATGTAAACACATTTGCTGCTTCTTTTGTAGGTGGAAGAGGGGGAGATGGCTGCCCTGTTATCACCTTTCCAGACTATCCAGCTTTCAGTGAGATTCCTGAAAAAGAGTTTCAGAATGTTCTGACGTACCTGACAAGCATTCCAAGGTGAGCACCTGTCTAGAAGAAAATAAGCTTTTATCTGCTAAGGGACTTTCCACATTTGATCTCTGACATGTGGTGTAAAAGTCAGGCTTGGTATTTAATTAAAGAAAAGGAAAATTAGGCTTAGGATGCAGTGGCAGTAAGTGTTGGTTAGTGACAGCTGTCTAAGGTAGTTGTTAGTTAAATTACATGCTGCTATTCATATTTCATCAGAAAATTACTTCCTGGTATGTATGGATATAGGTCCCATGATGGACATTGTCCTCCTATGTCACTGTATCTTAGAATGCAATATTCAGAGTTTTAATTGAGCACATGTATAATTTTGGCAGAGCATGCTAATTCCTGGGTGTTGCTCAGGATATTACTCAGTGAGGGAACACTGTGCATCTACATACAGAGGTTTGTCCAAACCACTTGAGCTGATCCCTGGCTGTGCTGAATGTATCGTGTCTGCAGACTTCCAGAGCTTTGCCTGATGGTGCAAAGCAGGCCCAAGGATTAATTCTGACTCTCTTAGAAGGCAAATAGTGCTACCAATGGGCTCTCCAAAAAAAACCATTATTTTTGTTGCTGGACTGTTAATGAATGAAATAGTGGGCTCAAAATCTTGATGGAGGTGAATAAGGCAAGTAGCAGAATAAGTATGTACTCTAGAGACTTCAAGAGAGGAAATTTTGGGCTTATTCAGGGAACTGGTAGGTGGGATACAAAGGAAGGCAGCTCTGAAGAGTAAATCTGCTGTGGAAGGCTGCCAAGTTTTGAAGGACAGTATTGTCCAAGTACAAGAAAGGCACGTCCTGGAACGTGAATGGACGTAACAGGAGGCTGACCCCGCTGTCTGAAAGTGAACTTGTGCCTGAGCTGAGATACAAAGGCAGCGTACAGGAGGTGAAAGCAGGGACAGGCTACAAAGGAAGAATGTAGATACATTGTCCACATATGCTGGGATGGCGTCAGAAAAGTCAAAGCACGCCTGGAGCTGAGGGACAAGAAGAAAGGGACATCAAGGACCGCTCGAAAAAACTTGCGGTGCTTTAGCAGTACAGGAATAAACAAGGAAAATGTGGACTTGTGCTGAATGGACTGGGCAAATTAGCAACAGCCAATAAAGATGAGGCTGAAACACTTGAGTTCTTCACTGCAGTCTTCTCTGACAGTGTCTCCCAAGCCTCTGTGTACAGAAAGAGTTCAAGGAGGAGAATGACAAGCAATGGCTAAGGACAAAATCAAGCATCTCTTGAGAAATCTTGACCCACATCTAGAGTTTGAGATAAGATGAGCTGCTTTGAGAGTGGTGAGGACACTGACCAGTGTCATAGTAAGGTTGCTCTGTATAATCCTTGAAAGGTTTGGAGATGAGAGGTAACCTCACTTTGATTTGTGCGAAAATCTTGGAGTGAGTCCTCTTAAAACATATTTTTGGGCACATAAAAGAAGGAGGTGATGGGGAGTAGCCAGTATGAATTAAACAACAGTAATAATGGTTGACCAGCCTATTTCTGTGATGACAATACTGGATGCATCAATGAAGCAAAGCTGTGCATGTTCTTTGCCTCACCCTAAGACTTCCAGCTCAGTCTCCCCCAGCACTCTTCTATTCACCTTGAGTTGTTACATTTTGGCAGGTGGGCTCCTGAGTGGGTAAGAAAGTGCTTGGATTATTTGGCTCAAAGAGACGTGTTTTTTGGCTGATGTTTTATCTGGAGACAGATTTCCTCAGGGAACTGTATGTATCCGTGCTGTCTGATGTCCTTGCCAAGGATCTGAAGTAGGAGATGGAGTGCACCCTCATCTCGTTGTACTTGATGTAACCAGCCCCTCCTGGTTGATCTTCTTAATCCCCAGTTTGTCAGAGAATGAAACTCTGAAGCTCACAGCCAGCTTTTGTGTTTCCTTTGTTTATCCTGGTGATGGTTAAACTGCATGGTGCTAGGCGTCCCTTGATCGCATCTTGGGTACTGTTTCTGCAAATAATTATATTCTGAATTCACATCTGCTTCTCCCTTTGAAAGTCCTTGGTGGTGCACTTCATGGTGGCCCACCGAACTTATGCACAGAGTGGGGTTCATGTGAGAAATTCTGATCAGGACAAACAGCATCTGGTACGGTGGGGGAGCACTGAGTGCACCCCAGCTCACCACTTTGATAGGAGCAGATTTTCTGAAGGTTTTTCTGTCAGTTGCTCCTATCTGACAACAATTACTCTGGGAGTATTGAGCCAGAAGTGGTCACTCTTTAAGTCTGGCTCTTCTTCTAACTTTCTCGCTTCTTTAATTCATAAGTGTTTAGAAAGAGGAGTGTTCTTTGTAAACAAAGGAGATGGCCCAGCTGTCTAGATGTTAAGAGTAAGGTATTCACTCTTGTGAATATAACAGTTCTCTAGGTTTAAAGTGATAACAGTTCAATTTCAAATCTTGTAAAAATAATGCTGTTGTTAAGATACTGATAAATTTGCCATCTTTTTGTGCCTGAGAATCAATAAAATCTCAAAGGGCTTATGATATTCCTGACTGATATCTTCACTAGCAGTGTCAGTAGTTTATAGTGTAAAATTGTGTTTTGAGGCCTTATGCAGGTTTATGGGAATAAAAAACTACAGAAATGACACTAGCCAGATGCCAGCATACATCCCTGTGAAAGATATTTTGCTATTGATATGTTACATGTATTGATACGTGTAACATCAGTGACTGCAATTCTTGAATTGGGATATTTCTAGTGCTCTTAAAGGTGGTGTAAGGTAGGATTTTTCCTGCTATCTTAGTGTTCAGATACTGTTTTAGGTGCTTTGGAAGTGGCTTTTAAAGGAAGTGGAGGCAGTTAGCTTTTAGTTTGTCAGTTGGTTAAAGAGGTGTAGGGGGTATGCATTTACAGAAAGGATGGAAATGCAGCCACAGCTCTTAAGCATGGACTGCTCTCTCAGGTTATTGTCATTTAGTTTATCAGAGAGGTACCTCTGTCTTTTGGCTGTTCTGACAGACTAAGGGCAAACGGACTTTTCTAAGAGCACAGACTGCAGAGCACAGACACATCTGGAGCCACCCCAGTTCCTCAGAAAACTACTTGTTCTACTTGGCCCTGTGCAAGATCACAGCAAGGAGTTGGCAGCAGTAGCTCAAACATTGTCCATCTGCCTGGAGTCATATGTTAAGGGAAACTATATTTCATGGGGATGACAGTAAGACACTACTAAGAGCCTCGTAAGAAGACCTTTCTGTCCTCTGCAGTGGAGTTCACTCAATAGTATATTTACTGATATAAATCTTAGCAGTGACTTCAGGTTTTCAAGATCTCTTCCCAAGTGAAAGAAGGCTAGCTTAGGACTTTGTTGAAAGAGGAAAAACTGAAACCTCTCAACCTACCCTTTTATTCCTTCTAATTTTATAGATAAACATGTGCCTGTCACTTCTTACTGTGTTTTTGTTCTGTATTATATAAACACTCAGTTTTTCAAGTTTTTTCTGTGTGAACTTTCTCTTGTCTTTTTCACAGTAAACTTTAATCATGAAACAAAAATATCTTGTGAGGTATGTTGCATTTAGGAATAGAACTATTAAAAGTTGCATGCTATCAGCTTACATGATCATGGAGTGGAATAGTGTAAATAGTAGAGCTATTAGCATGTGCTTAGATGTGTAAATGCCTAATATGTGAGGATGTTAAGAAAGGACACAGTGGAAAGGGAATACCTCATCTCAGTTTAAAGATACTCAGTTAACCTTGGTGCAACTGTATAACATTAAGCAGAAAGCTGAACCGTATTCTTCAGGTGGGTGCTGTTAATGTTGCAACGTAAATTCGTGTTCTGTAGATGGCTGGATAAAATATGATGTCTAATAAGGTTTGTAGTAATCTCAAAATATTCACTTCAGATTGTTGACATAATGTGTGACAACAGTCATGTACCATGTGTACTAAAAGATTGTTGCCTTGTCAGGAAAAATAATGGATTAAGGATGACTACAATAGACAGCAGAAGATTGCAGCTAATGCTTTCATAACTTCTGTTTTGGTATTGAAATATATGTTGTAAGGTATCTGCATAATGCTTCTGAAGCAGGTTTTTCCTTTTAGCAAATACTTTTTATTGTTATTGGAATATAAGATGAAGTTTTATTAAAAAGGTGAGAATTGTCTTAAAAAGATACATAGGGTACCCAAGTAGGAGAATCCTTGGCAGTACATAAGGCAGTACTTTCCAGGAAGAGTAGTTTAACTGAAATGCTGAATTGGTACAAATAGTTAACATGTAAATATTGATCCACATGAATTAATAATTCTTATCAATGGAGTTGTAGAATACAGTAATATCTCTAGATAAAGTGTCTGTAAGAGGTGACAACTTTAAATTCAACTGCATTTCAGTAGAGGTCAGCCATGTCTTGCATCCTTTTGGGACATTTTGAGATTTTATAATTTCCATGTAGTTGGTCTGATCCTCTTTCTGCAGAGAATGTCTCCTGAAACTTCACTCTGTGAGTCCTTTGGGGGTGACTGCTGAGCTCAGTAGGAGAAAAAGGCCCTGCAGATGAAGGTTGTCTTCTCTCTTAGCTGAGTAAAAAGCCCAATTACCTCCAAACACCATCATACTTACTGCATAGTGGGAAGCAGCTGTGCATTGTTCTTTTACATCCCACATGTACTGAGGCTGAAGAATGTTGCATTTCAGGGCATTCAGTGTTCTGTGTTTTTAAAGTTTGGTTGGGTTTTTTTTTTCATTTTTCTATTGATTCTGGTAAATTGACTTCTAAGATTTGCAGTACACCTTGAAGGCAGGTGTTATTAATATTTAATTTCTCCTCATCACAGCTGTTTCTTGAAATGCATTTTATTAGCTTAAGTGTGTACACATTGTTGGAATATGAATTTACCAAACATGGGTAGTGGCAGGAGAACTTGCTTCAAAAGAATTTAATAGATAATTGCAGTGGTTAAAAAAAACTTAAGTATACAGTATTCTTCAACATATGGTTTTGCTTCTGGTTAATTAGCAGTTTCTACTGCAATTAGAAAACAATATGCTGTTTATGAGAACAAGAGAGTATAGTTTTAATGCTTTTCTTTCCTGCTCATATAAACTCATCTTTGAACAAAGAAAGCAAGCTGAGGTTCTTGAGGTCACAAGAGATGGGAAAACTAATATTTTAAAAGTGTAAAGCTGAGTCTTAAACACAAAATCCCTTTCAGGAGAAATAAGTAGTGTAGATTAGAAAATTCAGAATGGTTTCTGATGGCCTGTTTGAGTCCCATGCTGCTGATTAAGTATGCTACATGGGCCTTTTTTCCTTGTATTCTGACAGAGCCTTGTACAATTTGTCTTTGTAATGCTATCCTGTCCTACTGCATGATCTTGAGCATAACTCAGGTTAACTTGGCATGTTCAGCAGTTTCCTGTTTTGAAAGGTGTCCATCAGTTTCCTGGCTGGGAGAGTGTTCCCTTCTTTGAGATTCCTGAGGGTTTACAAATGCTTGAACACCATGTAGCCTTCTAAAAAGTCCTGTTGTTTTTGATACTCTGTGGTGTAGGAAACTAGGGAGCCATCCTGTTCAAGTGATGGAACAGAACAAGATGTCCTCCAAAGCGTTGATGTCTGACAGTTCCAAAGCTCAGTAGTTAGGGTTTTCTAAGGGTTTGCTTGTTTACAATACCAGCTTCCCACTGGTTGGGATAACACTGGGAAACAGAAAGAAAAATGTGTGTGCTAAGCCTTTCAGTGGGCTCAGATCTGTGTGGGCAGTGCAAAGTGTGATGAGGTGGGGTTAGGCAGGGACCAGAAGGACAGGCAGCAGCATGGCACGGGTGTTGCTGGAGCTAGCAAAGCTCGGTGTCAGGGACACAGGGGAGCTCAGGGCTCACCCAGCTTGGGCCTGGCCAGTCTCCTTGGCACAGATCCACCACTGTGCTCTGAAAGCAGAGGCAGCAGTGTTGGGGTAATGCTGTGTTTTGAGCCTGTAAGTCCATCAGGGTCCAGCAGACCTTGCAAAGAGCCAGTGTTGGAGGGTAACTGCCTGTGTTTGCTCATTTATCTGCCAACTGAATGGGCAGCCCACCACCAGCTAACAGTTAAGCAATTTTGTTTTATGGAGTGCCAGGGATGAACATCATCACATAATGGGAAAGAAGTGCCAAAAACCAGCTGCCCTGACAGTTCATACTGACGTGCGGAGCAACAGCTTTGCAGCTTCAGAGTTTATTTCTGTCAGCTGTGCTTAATTTCCCTTCTCTCCTCTTTGTTGGATTACAATCCAGGCTGAAGATATGGAACCTGTACCCTGCTGTTACTTTGGCAGCCCCTCAGATTTGTCAGTGAGAATATCCCAGGACTTCCAGCAAAATCTGTCACGCTGTGTGTACCCTTCCTTTCTCAGAGCACAGCTGCCAAACAGTTGTAAATACCATATGTTGCTGTAAGCAGACAGGGTAAGGTCTTAGGTTTGAAGTAAGAGTGTTGTGTCTTAAACTTAAGTGGTAGTCCAAAGCTTTTGGTCAGATACATACCCTCACAAGATTAAGGTCAAAGCCCAAATTGTTATTTAGAGTCTGAATTTTACTGGGTTTAAAAATATTTATACTTGTTTCAATGTCCACCTTATAAGTGCCTTAAACTTGTTTTAAAGCCCAGCCCTGTACAGGTAAAGCCTTTCCAGTCTTTAAATCCCATTTACACCTTTAGGGTTTAGAGGATTGGGCAGTATGTATGACATGCACCATCCGTTGATAAATTCAGTCTGCTAATAAGACAAAGTAAATTAAGCACTGTAAAATTGTGAAAGTTAATTATTAAAATTCTGGACTGTCACACAGAGGTTTTGATTAGTCCAGTATTAAATTCAGAGAATTTAACACCCTATTTAAGTGTAATGACACAGTTCTAAGATAAATTGTGCAGCATTCCCTGTAAGGTTGTTCCAATACTTTGTGCAGTAGCATTAGTGGTTGTTGGAGTGTCCTGGAAATATGTATAGTTCTAAAATTGCAGTTCTGAATAGGTGTAAAAATGTTTTATGGAGTTGGACTTAATAGTTCTAAAATGAGGGCCACACAGGCTTTCTGTTGCTCAATTTACTTAAGCTTAAACCGACATAGAGCCCTTTTGCCTTTATTGACCTATTTATCCTTAATTGTCCCTCCAGGATAACATGACCTACTTCAGCCATCTGTAGTTAAGTCTAAATGAGTCCTCAAAGTTGTTGTCTTTCTTCAAACAGTCCTTCTAAAAGCAGCTCTGCATGACCTGAAGAAATCACATTGTGTTTTCCATTTAGAAAATTATAGCTCTTCCTTAAAAACTCTTATTTTACTTAATTTCACACACTAAAAGGGGATTTGTTCAGCAACAACTTGTTAAAACAATTTTTCCTTTACCTGCAGAAATGCATTAAGGTAGCTCTGATTTTAGTTCCTTGGTGGGATAAAGTTTGTGAAGTTCTAGGCAGGCAGAACTCGATGATCTTTAAGGTCCCTTTCAACCTAAGTCATTCTCTGAATCTATGCAATCATAAAAAAGGTTGATGGCTACCACAGAAGGCGGTGAGTGCACATGGTACAAGCAGATGTCCAGGCCCAGGCAGATGATGATGCCTGGACAGTTTAGTTGTTATTTTTAACCCTGGCTTCATTCCCTCAGCTTCCCTCCCAACAGCAAAAGCTTTTTGGAGCAGAAAGAAGGTCAGCATATATGATAGAAGATAGCCAGCATTACCATCTTCCAATCAGTCGTGGTTAAGGAGGAAAATTGCTGAAAGTGGAAGAGAGGCTAATTTGAGGACTAAAAGGAGCACAGGAGATAAAGAGCCGATATAGGGACCAATCAAGGAAGATACTCATGCCCATACCTCTGAATCTGAGTGGGGAGATAAAAGAAGTATGACTTGGATGTTATATAAATTGGCATAAATATTTAAAAAAAATAAGGTGTGTACCAGTGCTGGCCATTTGGCCAAGGAACATGAGCAGTGCTTGAGATAGAATTCCGTCACATAAGTATGTTGGGATTTGTATCTCACAATTTCAAGAGACCTGGTTCTGTGCAGACTTCTGGTTGCTTTTGGGACCAAGGCTGGAGGGCAGCTCTCCTGTTGGTCAGTGAGTTAGCATTTGCCTTGTTGCCAGGATGTCTCTGGTAGTGGCCCATCTTCCTTGAGGGCTCTTGGTCTGCTGGCAGTGCTGTGAGCTGTTGTCACAGTCCTGTGGTGACCAAGGAATTTTCAGAACAAGCATAGGGCTGCACATAATCACTCGTGGCTGTCTGACCTACATTCATTGTGAAGTTTTGAATTGTTAATAGCCCCTTAGACAAAGCTCTTTGAAGTTGCTGTCATTATTTTTTCTCCTATTTATCTGGCTTTTAAGATCTCCTGTCACTGACATAACATCATGTGTAATTATTCTTGCCTATGCCTTTAAAGTGACGAAAGGCATGTACTTTATGGTGTCACTCTGCCTGGCTGTATGATTCTGCTCATCTCTTCTGCTTCATGAACAAATTTTAATCACTTGCCTATGGTGGTTTTTATTTTTGCTACCTCACAACCCAACATTCATCTAAATTCTTCTTTGCCCGCTTGCTGAAATATCCTAAAATGCAATTTTGGTTATTTGATGGTTCCCCAGTCTTGAGAAAATTGCAATACAGTGTGTTTTTAGACATGCCTGGGGCATGAACTAATAACAGCTGAGACCCAAAGTAAGCATAATAGGAAAGGAAAGAGAGAAGGTTTTCATCAGTGGTACCCTGGATAAGATTTAGGGAGAGTTAGCTGGAATGCAGAGAAATCAGAAAAAAAAAAAAGGTGCATAGCTGAGGAAGGGAAATGCATCAAATTTCTTATCTGAACCTTGTCTAATCATGAAGCTTTAACAGGTTCAACTCTGTTATAAATGATCAAATCGAGAGCCAAATTTATAAGAAAATTTAGCAATGATTTATTAAATTGTCAGTGAAACAGAATTTCCATCAGCAAAAACCACCACAGCCAAGGGCAGTGCCGAGCCCGGGATGGGCGCTGGGTGAACACACGGACCTGACCCCGAATGTCGGAGTCTCCCCTGCTCACACCGGCTGCTTTGCGCAGCGAGCTTATATACAGTTTATTCCGCCTGAGGCTGAGATGACCGAATGTTCCTCTGTGTCCCTTCACATGCAGGACCGGGGCCATACATGTGCAGGGTTAGACAAAAGTTCAGTCCGGGTGTCTGGATGTTGTCAGAGCACTCGGAGAAGTTGGCATTCACATGTAACAGGGTGGCGCCGGTGATCACAGTAGTAGATGCAATCTTCGAGGTGCGAAATCCCTCTTGGGTGGTCCTGGCATTCCAGGGAAGTCAGTGATCATCGCCCAGGAAGGTTCCATTCTTACCTTAAAGGACTTGATATTATCTTAACGTGTCCAGGAAGTGTCCGGGAACTGGATGAATAGGACTCTGCTCCCAGCTGGGGTGGTCAAAAGACATATCTTGGATCTTACAATATTTTATACATAGCATGAATTATCTCTATCATATACTACAAACTCCAACACAGAAGCTCAGAGTTTCTTAATTTCCTGTGCAGCGAAATCTGTTTCTGTGAAGGGAAGGCAGTAGCTATCAAAAAACAGAATAAAGAGACAGTGTAAATGCTTTGGGTTTTTAAATGTGCATTTAAAAACATATCTATTCATAGAATTTCAGTACAGAATTAATTAGATTGTAAAATAGTATGGATATTGTTTTGGAGAGGTGGAAGGAGGGGAAGAAATTTTTATTTTCAAAATCAGTTTTGAAGCATAAGCATCAATAAGAAATTGTTTCTGCCTTCTTGCTTGCAGGTTGTGCTGCTGCTATGGAATGTCACAGCATCAGCTATGTTGGGTGAAATGTAGCTGTTAGTGGCAAGAGATTAAAAGATAATAATTTTTACTTGGCATTCAGTGATTTTGGACAGACCACTAGAGGCTGCACTTGTATAACAGCACTTCTGGCTCTCTTCTTTTAAATTTCCTCTGCTGGAACTCCTTCTCTTTCCTGTATTGCTTCATGAACAGTGGCCAGCCTTAGTTTGAGCTGGGTGGGTTTTGCCTTCCGCAGTTACAGTTCATTGAGCTGACTATGACAGGGCTCAGTAATGAAACAGAACAAATTTTTCTACATCAAGAGCCTTCTTTTGTGTTGAAGAACAGTACAGGTTGCTCACTGGTTAAACACAGTAAGGAGGATCTGGCAAGATTTTCTCTGACTCCAGAGATGAGGCTATGGAGAGACAGGTGCAGTGCAGAGACTTCCACACCACCAGGCACCAGTTTTAAATTCAGCACCTCAGGGAGTTTGAGGTGAGCCTGTTCCTTGGGTCTGCTTTGGATGATTTTTCAATGAGACAGAAGAGATGGACATGTCCTTCCAGCACTTCTCCACTAGCTGACTTCTTCAGTGTTTTCAGTAGAAGAGATAGACATTACAAAAACTGAAGCCAAAACTATATTAATTCTGTCTGAAATTACAGAATTCATGTGGGAAGTTGTTAATCATTGCATTCCTATTTCTGCCCCGTATGCAGTGCCATGTACCATAGATAGAGTGCACCTGTAATTTCTGTTTTTTCTCATAAATATTGCTGGAATAAGAACTGATTGCTTATGGACTAGTTACACACCTCAGCTGAAAGTGATTCTTGTAGGAATCTGAACTGAGCTGTCATAAATGAGTATCACCATAAGATGTCAGTTTTGTCACTGTTTGAGCGGGAGCCACAATGTCATGCCAGTTTGCTTTAGGGGCTCAGGAGGTCTGCTAGGTAGCCAAAGAGCTTCATCTGGGTGTTCATAAATACTGCCTTTGTTAGGGCCAATTCTGTCCACAGATTTGTTCAGGATACTTGACCTCAGTTAGTCATACATCTACATCTGTGGCAGAACTTGGCACCCCACTGCTATTTTCTGTCTAAGGGACTGAATGCCATGACAGCAACATGCAGTTGTATATGCAGCCATTTTTTGGAAATATGTTTTCATTCTATTTCTTTTCTTGGCAGATGGTTTCTTTGCCCCTGATATCTCAATTACAATGCAAGTCTCAACTTTTCTGTGGAAAAAATTAGAAAATATAATTCTAAAGTTTGCTAATTTAGAGCAAGTGTAGTTAATGGGAAGGTTTTACTGTTCAGAACATTTCCAACTTGTTTTAGGGGTGTAATTACTTTGTGATTACATATTTTATAATTTCATTAGTATCAAAAATGATAAATTGCAAGTTCAGAATATAATTTGTAACATTATGTAACTTTATGAAATGTGACATTTGTAACACATTCTAAAGGATTATAACTTCTTTTATTTGCCAGGCTACTCTTCAGTTATATGCTTTTAAACACTAATTTAAATGCAGTTTTTTAGAAAACTCATTAAGAAAGATCTGGAATAGCAGCAGGCTTACAAAGCACCATTCAGCTTAGATACAGTGTTAAAACCTACAGGCTTGCTTTGCAATTGAAACCACGAAATTCAATGTAAGAGCTCATATGGCTGGTTTATAGATCTTTTTCAGTTCCTGCTATCTCTAAATTGTTTTAATCAGGAACCTTCTGCAGTGAGGCTGGGTACTTTGGGCTATAAAAGCCTTGAGATAATATCTGAGGCTTTCAAAATGGAGCTTTGAGGAATATGATGTATATCAACCTATTTTCATCATTTACTCGAGGAAGCACAAGTCTGCTTTCTTTTCCTTAGAGATGTTGGTTTAAAATGTAAAGTCCCTAAGTTTAGTTTTACTTTAGATTGTGAGAAAGAAGCTGTCATAAGATGAAAATATTTAAAGACCAAATGAGTACAAGACATTTTAAAATTATTAAGCAGCTTTAAAACATTTTAAAATTAGGAGTACATGCCAAATATGATATTTTTTGTGTCTTTTTTTAAATACCCAGCAGGTGGATTTCTTTTGGAATGAAGTGGATGAATTGGCCAGTTCTGAAACAAAGCAAGCTTTACAATAATGACCAAGCAAGAATTGTAAGAAAATGAAACTGTTCTAGACCTAATTACAGTTTAGTGGCTGGGTGCTACATTTTGTATAATGTTACAGCTGATTTTTTTTTCTTTCTTTTTTTGTGTCAAGTTCAAAACCCATTAAATTACTCTGCTCTAGGAAACACTGCATCCTCTAGGATGTAGCTAATGATCAAATTGCAGTGTGGGTTACTCTACACAAGGGGCAGGAGCAGAGGAGATGTGCAGCAAGGCCATGCCAGGTGAATTGTCACTGCCCTTTTCCTTGCTGGCAAACCAGCATAAAACTGGTGCAGTGAAATGTCACCACAGGGCTTAGCTGGCTTTTTTTTTTCCTTTCCTAGTTGCTGTACTGGAGATTTTTATTTTGATTTGTTAATGCCATTGATATCGCATTCTTCACTATATTATTTGACTGTCTCCTAGAGCTTGTAAAGGCCATTAAGGAGGTGGCTCTTCTCTGCTTCCATTATTTGCTGGGGCAATTCTGGTTTCATTTTTTTAGTGTGTGAAACACTGATGATTAAGAAAGAATTTTTGTCTCCTCTTCACCCCCCAAGAAATCATTCCTAGCAGCAACAGGAGAGATGGAGAAGTAGTCTTTGAGATGGCTCAGGCTCAGTCAGTTAAGTGTCTTGTCTCTGCAAATGTAGAATGCAAAGTTCCTCTTGGGAAGCAGCAACCTTGCTCATTAAGTGTCTGATTTCCAATGGCCTGTTCCTAAGGTAAGTGACCAATGATAAGTGGGTGAACCAATTCCAAGTCTTTCTTACATAGGTTTACAGTTGTATGCCAAAAAAGATCAGGATTTGCAAGGTGCCCCAGGCCTCACATCTTTTGAAGCAGTATGTGTGTGTCACTGTGCTGAGGGTGAGGAAGCTTTAGCATAGGGTGGTACCAAGGTTCTGCTTATGATACAGATGGCTGCAGACATTGCCTTGGTGCTCTGTTCAGTGCAGTAATTCTTTGTCAAATGTTGTTCAGCTTGTCAAATGTTGTTCAGCTACTATGGAAATAGCTGTCCAGCCCTTGAGAGCAAGAATTTCTAGTCCATTTGTATGCTGAGATAGTTGAGGTAGGGAACAGTCCTGACTGTCATGTAGGCCAACTGTTTAATAATAAAGCTCTAAGACTGAATTTCAGTTTTAAATAAGTGGACTCAAGTAACCTAAAATGCTGTACAGAATTTCAAACATGCAGAGGTTTGATGCTTTCAGGTCTCTGTGATTAACCCAAAGATTTGCTTTGTTTCATTTGTAGCAGAGACCAATACTAAATGCTAAATGTATACTAAATTCTTTCATACAGCAGTGTAGAAGCAGTAGGAAATTATTGGTGTAGCAGTTGTCACCACCCATACCTTGGAGAAATGCAAGGATCTTTCAGAGGATGTTTATGTAATTTCTTCCACATACCCCAGAGGGAAGTTTCTTTCCACAGTCCCATGTACTATAAGCTTTCCCACCCTTTCCCCCAAGTGCATGAGCTAATAAGTCTTGCAAACAAGACAAAGAGGAGATGTCCCCATAATCTAAACTGAGGAGTCACTAAGTGGAAAATTCAGTTCCTGCTCTGCATGGGAAAGGCTGCTTGTTGGGCAGGTGTTTCAACCTCACTGTCACCTCCTCCTGATGGTTGTACACTGGCTCCCCAGGACAGGAGGAGGGGCCTGAGCAGAAAGTCCATCCTCTGCTGCATTTTCTGTGGCCCTCCTCCTCTTCCTCACTTTCTACCTTTCTAACCTGGTCTTTGTGAGTTTGCTGGACACATTTCCTGCAAAAGCAGGGATGGTTCCCTGCCTGTCTAAAAATGTTCTGTTCTTTGTTCTGGTTAATAAACAGAAGAACAGTGCTTATCCCATGATGTTTTGAGTTTTTTGTTTTGGTCTGGGGGATTTTTTTTGTGCATATATTAGGAGAGAAACAAAGGAAGGAAATACTAAATTTGAATTAGAAGTTTATATAAATTATGTTTCAGAAAGTACACCGGATACAAGTTAATACATTAAAGACAAAAAAGGTCATATGGGAAATGTTAACAAGCCTGAATAGACAGGTGCTTCTGCTAAAGTTTTCTAATATTTTTCACTGTAAGAGTTGTTTTCTAGTCCTTTACAACTATGCCAAATTTTCTTTCTATTTTTGAGGTGCCACCTGATTTTATGGTGTAAAGTTCAGCCAAAATAGCTGTGTGGTTCCTAAGATGCCAGGGAACAAATCCACCATGCTCTTCAAACATTGCGACAATTGTTTGAGAAGCTCAAGTGTCTACTTCCTTTGTTCAAGGACTCAGACTTGACACTCAGAAGAATGATGGCTTTTGTGTCAAGAAAGTACCTTGAGAAAAATCTGCCTAAACCCCAGGCCACAGATGCTAAGTAATTACTCAAGCCCATTGCCAAAAGTGTCCTGCTTCATCCTGGAGCTGAGCAGGAGCTTCTGTGTGGTTACAGGATGAGCTGCTCTAGAGCCAGGTCTGCTTCCAGGAAGGCTGTGGCATGGGGTGTGGGTGCCACCTCTTGGGCAGCAGGCAGTGCAGACAAGCTGCTGGACTCCACAGGCAGGAGCACAGCTGAGGGAAGTGTCCACCCAAGGAAAGGCACTGGGAGATGGAGTGGGACATAGCATACAGTTGGAGGATGAAGGGACTATGATATTCAGGAAGGGGTGAGAACTGATGTCATTCATCCTGAAAGTCTAAAATTAAAAAGAAAATTAAAAAGACTTTTTGCATTGCTCTTGGGATAAGGAGTGATGAATGGGAGAGACAAATGTCAGTTGTGGAGACAAGTTTATTGGGGAGTGATGCAGAGGCATGAGAAGATGTGAGCTAAGCTGATGAGTGCAGTGCAGCTGGACCAAGGCAGGGAAAAAAGCTTGATGAACTTTTGATGAGCTGTGCCCATCAGAGCATGCTTCTGCTGAGACAGTGAGAGCATAAAAATTGCATTCTTCTCAAGGACATGGAGGGGTAGGGGAAAATCATTATCAGGATAAAACATAATAAATATGGCTGAGGGATAGAGGGACAGCTGGCAGTCACAGTTAAATCAGGAGCCAAAGGAAAATTGAGTAAGTGCTTGTTTCCAAAGCACCATTCCCTATGCCCTAGAAAGGAGGAGGGTATTGCAAGGTGTCTTGCATCCCCATGTGCAGGTGCGTGTCTGGCAGCAAGGAGAGGTCAGTAGAACAAGGGTACATTGGCAAACAGACCTGTTTTCAATATTTACTTTTCTTGAATGCATGACTTTGTTCTCTTTGTAATGTTCTCAACTTTGTTGTACACAATGTCTTAGTTTGGTTTGTTGCTTCCTGCCTGGGACTTGCTGGAGCTGGATCCCAGACTCCAGAGCCAGGCCTTTGCAACAAGGCTCTGTTGTCAAGATAACAAATACTTTTCCCACCCTGATTGATTTGGAACAGGGCATGTAATTTTTTTTTTTCCCACCGGTCTATATTAATGGAGTGTTAACAGTTTGAAGTCAGATCCTCAAGACTTTGCCACCGGGTCTCTTCTGGGCAGCAGTGGGGAATCCTGGCTTTTTATGTCTGAGCTTGCTGATTCATGCAAGCACACAACATATTTCATCCTTCTATTTGATCCAGTGGAAAAAGAAGGTTGGCTGAAGACGTCTTTTGGGCTATCTTAGAGATGTGCTTTTCTTTGTTAATTCTTCCACTTAAGTAAGCCTTGTCTTTTTATTTTTCTAGGATATTGATATTAAGCTCTGCTTATTGTCAGGTGTTTAGGCAGGTGATTAACTGTGTGGAGCTGCCATGTAGATAATTTCTGGGATCCCAGCTGAGCCTGTATTTTCGTGTGCTCCTAGAGAGAAATCCTATTGGTGCTCTTTCAGAGGCTTTAATTTTATTAATATTGCACTGAAATATCAGTACTTTCTTGAAAGACTATACAGATGTTGCATTTAGGTACTCTGAGATTATGCTTCCTCTGAGGAGGTATGGAGGGATTTCAGGGCTCCTGGGACCTTCTGCTGAGTGGGGGAAAATAGACTCTTTATGAGTCTTAATACACTCCAAAATCCACACTGGCTCCTTTGGGGACAGCTGTAGCACTTTTTTCACTCCATTGATCCACATTAAGGCTGTGTACCCATTGAGTTTGTTTTGCCATCTGATTATTGTGGCACATGGTTGCTATTATAATTTTATTTTGCTCAGTCACTAAAGGTTAAAATTGTGAGACCTTTAAACGGGGAACAGGAAGAGGCTAAAATCAGTCTTAATCTCTCTCCTCCTCTTGCCCTTTAAATAAAGAAAAATAAGAGAGGAAACTTTAGTAAATCATGGAAATTTACTGTAGTGGGAAGCATATTGCTAATATAAAGCCCTGTTTGTCTGCAAGGGTTGTCAGGCTTACAAGGCAAGTGCTCAGATGTTGTTTATCAGTGTTGTCCTAACCCAGAGGCAAGAGTTAAGTAACATGCCCTGAATGTGGGCAGTGAGGATCACTTCTAATATTCTGCTGTGCTGAAAGGACTGCTTAGCTTCTTCTGGAAGAAAGCAAGGGCTCCTTTGCATTTCTAATGATTATTCATGTTTCCCACTGATGAGTATGTCTGTAAATTTGAGAGATGCTGCATTTTATAAAAGAGAGGGAATAAACTGTGAGTCCTGTTTAAATCTGTAATTTTGAAGAGTAGCTTAAGATGACACATCTGGGTACCTGTGTTCTTCACCCTCCTAAACATCTCTTATCATTATGCTACTGACATAATCTTATCAAGAAAAGCTGATGTTTCCATGATTCAGCAATCTTGAATAAAGAATCCTGACATTCTGTTGTGTTGATTTTTATTTTTTCTTTTCAGATATTACCATAACAAATTGATGCACAGTATTTCTAAAGGTCACACAGTGCCACAGCAGGCCTTGCAATAAATCATCAGATGTAAAAATACAGTACATATACTGAAAAAAGAGCAAATGTATGAGAAAACAATTAATCTGAGCCTGTCTGCCTTGCATTTGCCTGCTGTTTCCATTTTGATTGCGATTGGCTGGCAAGGGCTGCTGCTGGCATTGCACAATTGGCTTAGATGGGGAATTACAAAACAGGAGCACATCCCTTGGTCAGGGCTCGGTAGCACATGCAGCTGAGCACAGGCAAAAGAGAAAGGTCACCCGTACGGCAGGATTGGAGCAGAATCTCTCTCACAGATGTTTCCATTCGAGAGGAGTGCCTCTGAGCTCGTTGTTCTCATCTGTGGTTTGAAGAGCTTAAATGCCCTAAGGTTTTTTTGTTTGAGTGAATGTGAAAATGCACCTAGGAAGAAGTTTACAGCCTGGAGGCGTATGAGGATTTCAGATGCATGGAGCAGTATCATGGAATGATCAGAAGGATCTGATGGTTTTCAGGAGTTTTAAGTATCACTGAGGAGGAAGGCAATTCAAACAGAAGGTTAAAAAGCAGATGCAAAAGGAAAACAACTTCATTTTGATCCTGAAATTATACTGACAACATCATGAGGAAGGGATTATATCAGCACCAAACAGTGGAGAATCAATCAGTCTCATTTTCTTCTGAAATAATCCCTGTGCAATAAATGTAAATACTATCTTTTGTGAAAAAGAAGACTTCATTATTTGAATGCATTTTGAAACTCTGCAAAACGCTGTGGGACTGCTGCATCTTTGCAATGGTGTATAATGTATCTTTATTTAAGATATTTATATGAAGAAAATTCTGCACAAAAAGGTCAAGCTACTTTTTTTTTTCACTGTTTTTTGACTGCTTTTCTGTGTGAGGGAATCAGGAGTTACATTTGTATTTTTAACTAAACTTTCCTGTTTTCTTCTCTCCTCCTCCAAACTTAGTTTACGAGATGCTGGAATTGGATTTATTCTTGTCATAGATCGCAGACAGGACAAATGGACCTCTGTGAAAGCTTCCATACTGCGGATAGCAGTGAGTACTCTCTTAAATTACTCCTTAGAAAGATTTTTCTATGTTGAATCATCCTCTTACAAGTGGAAAAACATATTTTTTTTTTTTTCTTTTCAACAATATGTCAGCTAATAGATGATACAGAAGGTACCCAGTAGGTCTTTTTGTATCCCAGACAGAGCATCATGTGTCTATGATGTGCTTTTAATGCAGTCTGCAGCTCAGGACATCTTCCTAAGTATGCACTTGGAGAGAGTCAATGTGTGGGCATGCAGCTCTCCCAGGTGGGAGCTGATGTTTGCATGGACACCCCATGGGTCCCATAGAGTTTTCACTATTCAAGTGAAGAAATGAGGGTGAGGGTCCTGGTTGAGTTTACCACTTGTGAAAGGAGTTCACATGGAAAAACTGTTCTTCTGATGTTTGATTTAAAACAAGCATTATATGTAAGCAAGAAAATCTTATGTGCCTCCTATGATCAATCAACAGTGCATGCTCTTAACTTTCCCAGTCTCCCTTTCAAGTAATATGAAAAAGAACTTTATTAGAGGCTATTTTTCCCTTTTCTTTTTTCAAAAGGAAGGAAGGACAGATTCATGTTTATCATGTGCTTATTCTACTGCTGGTTTACTTGGTTTTTAAAGTTTTTGGTTCATTTGTTGCCTTTTTTTTCTTCCTTTTTATCCTTGCTTGAATTGTTAGAGTCAATAGTAAGGGCTGAAAAACAAATCTATAAATATCTTTTAATTTTTAATGGCTGAAAAATTTTGACTTTGTAAGATAAAAGTCAAATCAAAACAGTAAATGTCATTTTAATGTCGCCTGATTATGGCCAAAGAATTTTTTGTATTATAAGTTAAAATTAGTTTATTACTTTAAAGTAATGCATCTTTAAAGGTAGTATATTACTCCCACTATATGATGTTTTATGAATGAATATATAATGATATAATATTCCCACAATACAACTCTTTACACAATAATCAAGGTAGAAATGTTAAAACATTGAAAATACATTAAAGTATCAGCAAAATTTGCTTTAGCAGCTCAATTTGAAATTTTGAGATGCAGCATTGAGTAGAACCCAGTAGTGAAAACTGAGAGCAGCATAATTTAGGATGATTGAAGAAAAAGGCCTCTATCTGGAGGTTTGGCGTCTCTCAAAAGTCAGTGCTGTAGTTTCTGTTCAAGGACAGATAAGTGTTGCCCAGATTATGGTCCTTTTATTTGCATAATTGGGGTTGTGAGGGTTAGGGAGCAACTGCAGACAAGTTGCTTATGGCTGTGACGATAACATTTATGGTAACATTCCTCCAGTGTGTGTTACTTTGCTTTGAAGCACAGTGAACAGAAGTGAGCAACTATTCCCCACTCTAAGGGGTCTGTCACTGTCGTGATGGTGTTGGTGCCTAAGGGATTTAGGATGTTAAGTGCAGGAGCACTGCACAGTTGCACTACTGCAGCTGATGGGTTATTTTGCTTTTTTCAGCTTTTCTCAGCTTTTTCATTCTTCTGTGAGCTTTTTCTGAAAGAAGAATCGTGCTTCTTAGCTGAAGTCTAATCTGTTAAAGGCAGGATTTTTTATATTTGCTTCTCTGTTGAACAGCAACAGTGTTGGCTTTCAATTGTACCCATGTATATATATTTATAGCAGTCCTCCTGTTGGGCTGCACCAATAGTCACATCAGCCCTGAACACTTGAAAATTTTGTGTTCCTATTCCAAAAGAAGATGTAGTGAAGAATTGTTTGCTCTTGACCATCATATCTTTGCTATAGTATTTGATATAAATGAAATCTAATGCATTTCAGCTGTCTGTTGTTTAACAAAAACACAAAGCCAAATATACAAGATATGTATATTGTGCCAAATTAGTGAGGTCCTATTGATAGACAAAGATTTCTTTTGAGTGGCTCAAAGGTAACTGAAGATTTCCACTTGTTTGGTTTTTCTAACAAGAATTGTCTTTTGATGGTTTTCAATTTCAATTCAGAATTGTCTTTTGGTGGTTTTGAAGCATCTGAGTTATTTGGGCTATCCAGACTGTGCTCGATGTCTGAAAGCCTGATGGCTCTGGTAGTTTCAATCACAGAATCACAGAATGGTTTGGATGGAAGGGACCTTCAAGATCATCTAGTTCCAACACCCCTACCATGGGCAGGGACACCTTTCACTAGATAAGGTGGCTCAAAGCCCCATCCAAGCCTGGCCTTGAACATTTCCAGGCATCAGAAATTCCTGCTTCTCTGAGTAACCTATTCTAGAGCCTTGCCATCCCCACAGTAAATAATTTCTTCCTACTGTCCCATCTAAACCTACTTCCTTTCAATTTGAAGCCATTTCCCTTTTTTTTAAATTTTTCTTTATTTTTATTTTTATTGCTGAAGCTTATTGCTGTGTGTGAAGTCAGGAGTCTCATGTTATTTGAGATGAGAGCTTTGGCTGTCGGTTTATTTTATCATTTCTGCCATCTTACCTGTTTTTTCTCTAATCATCCTGAAGGAGTTAACCCTCTTGATTTGTGAAATCAGAATTGCCAGCATAGAGTGCTATGGCTGGAGCACTGCCTGACAGGAATATCCTGGCTGGAGCATCTGCCCATCACTAATACCCTGGCAACTGTAGGACATGTATTTGTAAGCACTGAGCAGCTGTTAAACAGAAATTCATATTAGCATGGATTTGTTATTATTATTCTTGTTATTTTCAAGACTCTTCATACACATTTGATTTGTACTAGTGCGTATTGGAAGTATGTTTTGAAACAAAAGTAACAAAATGTTTTGTTTCAGGCTGAAATTATTGTGAAAAATGTATTATTAAAAATTCTAAGCTTCATTTTTCCTTCTTTGTTGTTAGGGTTATGAGCAGAAAATGAGCAATGATGAGCTGAATCTGTATTTCATGCTGATACTTAAAGGTTGTTGTAGTCAAGACTTTGGAGGTGAGGTTAACCCTATTTTTGCAGACATAGTGGAAGGCCAGTGACTGCACTGCTTGCCCAGGGTGACTGCTGCTGCAGCACATGCAGTGCAGGGGGACTGAGAGCAAAGCCAGGGTCCGGGGCTGAACTATGACATTTATTTTCCTGGATGTGACAGAGATTGTGGCAAGAACATGCCCAGGCATTCAAACTTTGCTATTGTTTTATTCTACTTGATGAAGTTGCAATGAGCAGGCAGCCCAGGATGTTGTTGTGAGCAAGCACAAGAATGCAGGCTCTGTGGCTTAAGAGACACTGCAAACAACATTGTTCTTTTTATTTCTCACCTGATTTAGCTGAAGTGAACTTATTAGCCTAGGAAGAATTTGGTCTATTGGGATAGTCAGACTGAGATGTGAAATTCTGGTAGAGATTCCAAGAGCAAGTTTAATGTTAAGTGTGAAGTCTTGATAGCAAATTGTCATGTTGTTAGAGAGACAGTAGAATCTGAAAGTTCTTACAAGAAAAATACTGAACTTAGTAGTTGCAAATTGTTCACTTGTAATACATTATTGTTTGAAGATACAAAATTTTTTCAGCTTTTTGCCCTGTCACCTGTGATGATTCTTCTAAATTTGTATTAGAATGTCCTGTTTTCAGTAAAACATAGTATTCAGAGTATAAAGAGACATGCAAGACCTTGCTGAACCTTTTAGCTCCTGTGGCTGGGCAATTACGTAGTCTCATGGATAAGTGTGCAAGGAGGAGCAGTCATGGTGGCTGGTAAAGCAGCTCTGCATTGTCCCAGCTGAAGTTGGGTGAATGACAAATGCCAGACAAACTGATCCACTTGTCCTTTCCATGCAGTCAAAAATGACTCTTTTTTTTATCCTTTTTTTTTTTCTCTCCTAATGTTATCATACCCAAAAATGCAATATTCAATCCACAGTTGTAGGAGCAAGGCTTTTTACTGATCAATGTGTTCTAGGATTTCACACTGCTATCTTCACAGTTCCAGTGTATTTTCTTTTAAAAATGAAGTCAGTGTCATTACATTGTATTAGTTTCTTGTTGTCCTGTCAACATTGTCTTCCTCCATCTAGAGGGAAAGGTTGCAGTGTGAACTCACTCTTTTAGACAAACAAAAAACTGCACTCAACATCATTAAAAGTTTTACCATAGCCATTCATCAACCTCAACCCAGGGAAAATAAACTTCCTTGGTGCATAGGGCATAACGTACCTGTGGGCAACTGCTCTTGAGTAAGCATTAGGATGGAGGTTGGTTGTTTTGTTGGTGAGGAATTTTTATCCATTTACAAAACTTTGCAGCCCTTTCTAAATGGGACAAGAGATGAGTTTTATTCTGCCTCCTGGAAAAGAAATCTGCTTTGTGATTTGCCACCCCTAATTAAGGATGCACTGCGTGCAGATTTCATGCCTTTTGTTTTGGACTGCCTTGTCCAGAGCACTGCTTTTCTTAGCTGTTCATAAATCAAAATGCAGTCTTCAGTGTAACAGTGGCTTAGCCTATTAATTTCTTTGAAGATCAGGGCCAAGACTGCTGGCTGGCAGGAAGAAACCTGAAGCCAATGGACACAGCGCACCAGAATGCATAGGTTGGACTCAATGATTGTGGAGGTCTTTTCCAACCTAATTGATTCTTTGATTTTGTAATACCAGCCTAAACCTTGCAGAAGTTAGGCAGTCCCATTTCTGTGCCATCTGGAATCTTACTGGTTTGATATCCAAGGTGAGAAATGATGAATTGCAGTAATCCAACTTTGAGTTCTTTGGCCTTGTTTGTAGAGATGTTGAGTTTCTTAGTGAGTTCTTGATGTAGAAAAGATATGTTTTTTAAGTGGTGCCCCATGAAAGGCACTGTTTTATATTTATATGGGATAGGTATTTCCCTTTAGCCCAGTTTCTAGTTAGCTTTTTGCATCATGTCCTGAAAAGTAGTGACACTTCACACTTTGTATGACTTAAGTTTGAAAACACTGCTCTTCTTTCAGCCCCAGTCATGTTTCTCATTTTGCTTGGATTTAAGACTAGAACTTGGCAGCATGATGGAGCTGGAACAGTATTTGTATTAATTTTGTGGCTATTGTTATGACTGAGTACAGTAAATGATAAATGAGTACGTTTATTTTGAGATCAGTATGGTTTTGTCTGATTGCCTTGGATGTTTTGAGACTACTTCAAATGCAGGCACTTTTGCAGTTATCCTTGTGTACTTAGCCATTTTTATTTATTTTATGTGTTTGTTGAATATGTGAAAACAGAAGTGAGTCACTTAAACTCAGAAAGCAGGACCATAATGTCACAAGCATTAAATATAGATCTAATGCAAAACAGTCCTATGTTTTTAAAACTAGATTTCAAGCTGCTCTTTTTATGAACTGATTTAATTCAAGATTCTTTTGTGACAAGAATTATGTGTAAGGCACTTGTTCATTTTAGCCAGGAATAAACAGTCTTAAATAGGTAAGCAAGTAGTTATTAAGCCCTTTATATACAGAAGTATTTTGGAAAGAAGTGCTCTGTGGCTTATGGCATACTAATCAGTGCAGAAAGGAAAACAGCACCACAGAGTTTGGTAATGTGGGTATTTTGAAGCTTTTCATAAAATGAAAATGAGTTTTTTTCCAAATATTTTAAGACAGAACTACTAAAACCCAGTCAAGCATTAGCTCTTTGATGGCTCACATATTATACACAATATTTCTGCAAGCTGGCTTAACTTCAGGGTCAATACTGGTGGTACACACAGCCTCTCTGCCAGTAATTTCTGTGAAGAAAAATGATAGTGCAACTAATACATGGTCCAGAGGAGGCCACAAAGGTGATCAGAGGTCTTGGAGCATCTCTCCTATGAGAACAGGCTGAGAGAACTGAGGTTGTTGAGAAGAGAAGGCTCTGGGCCAGACCTCACTGCAGCCTTTTGGTATTTAAAGGGGGCTTATAAAATAGAGGGAGAGTGACTTTACATAGCAGATAGCGGTAGGACAAGGGGGAGTTGTTTTAAACTGAATGAGGAGAGACATTACATGTTAGGAAGCAATTCTTTACTGTATGGGTAGTGAGGCACTGGAGCAGGTTGTCCAGGAAGTTGTGGATGCCTCAGCCCTGGAAGTGTTCAAGGCAAGGTTGGATGAGCACCTGAGAACCTGCTCTAGTGGGAGGTGTTCCTGCCCTAGGGGGAGGGGGGTGTTAGAAATAAGTGATCTTTAAGATCCTTTCCAATCCAATCCGTTCTGTGATTCTATGGTAATTTGATTTTACATTTTGCCCAAAACTCAACTGGGTTCAGTCTATACATTTTCCCCTTTCCAGAAACCTGGGGCATGCAGTGAAATGCTCCCCGTCCCTGAGAAGCAGATGCCTCAAAGCAGGCAGGTTAACCTGCTCCTGAGAAACTATTAATGGGTTTTCTGGAGAACTTAAGAATGTTCCCCATTTTGTCCAGCCAGAAAAGGTTCTTCCCCTTATTCTAGGTTCAGGATACTTGTAGGGCAACAAAGATCTCAGTGTATTGGAACATTTTGATACTGGGGCTGTGCTGTATACGAATTCTTGATTTGATTAGATTTAATCAAAAGCTGATAACAGTGTGCACATCTATATTTTTTCTCTTTAGAATTGACATTGACCTGACTTGATGAGAAAGTGAAGGAGATGAGCAGATAGAAAACTAGTCCCATGACTGTCATGAAATATCAAACAAATGCAAGTGAGATGAATGAATGTATGGGCTGGGCTCTCCTAATTTTTGCAGAGAATATGAAAAACATGACTCCTAGTCTCTTTTGCATTGGCATTAAATCAGATAAATTCAATATTTGAGACAAGATGTTGAGGGTACTGTTAATAATAATTAACCTAGTAAAGAAAGACACTTTGCGGAAAAGAAAACCAACCCAGTTTTTGAACATACAAACCCTTCAACAAATCTGAGTAAGGTTCATTGACTTCAGTGAAACAGTCCTTGAAGACACTTTATTTGATAGCACTGCTAAACATAACATGAATATTTTTTGGTGCTTAACATTTAGCAAAGCATTATTGAGAAGTCATTGTTTGTTGTCTGGTTAGCATACAATGGCTTCAAACAAATATGCTGCTGGGCTGGAACAGAGGATTTTTGTTTTGTTCCAGTGTTCAGGGTGAAGTTGACTGGTCAATGAAGTTCACAGGCATCTGTGGAGTATCTCTTACATCATAGCATTGTCTCTACAAGTCACCAGGGCTTTAGCAAAAAAATGTTAGGAAAAGTAGTAGTATTTTGGCAGTGCAGATACAACCTTTGATAAACTGTAATAGCTGGCACAAGTCCAACATTGTTTACTGTAGCACAACTTCCCTTTCTTGTTTCACAAAAATTAATCTGCAGATTTTACTCCTAGCCACAACAAGGGAAGGAGGCATCATTTTTTAAGGCATAGAGTTTTTTTTGAAGAAAGAAACAAAACCAAATGGAGACAGACTAGTGGAGACCAGTTTATACAGTAGACAAAGTCAAAGTAATCTAGAATTTGAGCTTTTGTTCAGAGAGAAGGGAAATTTCTGACAGGTTTTGAATGGGAATGCAAGTGATACCAAGACTTTATTGACCTCAACACCATCATTTTGGGTTGACACATGGAGATACAAAATAATTGCAGTGCATATTCTCTGTTTTCGTTGAATTGAACACCATACTTAATTTAATCATGCAATTAAACTCTGTTTCATAGGACCTAGTACACAGTCCAGAAAAATTTACTATTAGATTCCATTTGGGTACTGCTGTCTGCTTCAGTAATAGCCTAAATGTAATAAAATCACAGATTGGGTTGGGAGGGACCTTGAAAGACCATCTTTTGTGGGGAAAGGGAGCCTCAATGATATCATCTAGCACTCTGTCCAGGGCATTTCCCAGTGCTCCAAGAGGCTAAATGGGTTGCAGATATTGGCTGCCATGGACAGTGGGTCAGGACATCATGTGGTGGGGTGGATGTCTCACAAGGAGGCACCTTATTTTTTTTCAAAATATGTTACCTAAAAAATATCTCTTCTATCATTTTTATTCTGAAATATTTCATTGCCACTGAATAAACTTCACATTTTGAAGTTAAAGGTAAAAATAACTGCTCAGTTGGACTGAACACTTCTGTTACAGGCACAAAATAGCTTGACATGTCTGTTGAATGAGAGAAGTAAATACAGCTGTCATTCTAAAAGGCTTATCCAGGAGATTTAATTGAAGATTTTTTTGTCTGTTCTTTTAATGCTCTGAAATAAATTTGTGGGTTTGCTTTGTATGGTAATTCAGAAAAAATAGTAAGAAAAGTATAATATTTTCTTTTTCTTCTGAATACAGTCAGAAATTTTCTATGAAAAGTTTTTCCTCTGATAACTATGGGTTAGTAACTTCATAGGCTGCACTTTTTTTAGTGAATTTTAGAGTGCAAGGCTGAGGAGCTAGTGAGGGCACTCAGAAATACCTGGTTTCTGTTCCCAGCCATCAGACTCCTTTGGAACTGCACCACTGTACTTTCTAGAAAATGTGGACATCACTGCGGTGGAGGCAGATTGAGAAGCCCAAGCCTTTAAGGTTCCTTAGACAAATGAAATCTTGGTTGTGTACTGAATATCTGGGGAACCACAATGGATCTTGAAGCTTTCCAGAAAAGTGTTAAACTACTTTTCCCTTTAAAAATTCATAATTTCTAATGCTAAGTACCTGGAACCCTTGGAAACCTCAAAATTGTTATTAAATCACTCTTTAACCTTCCAGATACTAACAGTTCCAGTAGGCTTGGAATAGATCATAGCATAACAGCTCTTCAGTCAGTGGGGCTTTTGTGGTTGCTTTTTTATCTTCCCTCTGGTAAACCAGTTTGCTAGAAAAGTGAAATAACTTCCAACAGTATAATGAAGAAAATTGCATACTTAATCATTATAATGATCATTTCTTTCGTGAATTTCACTGCCTCCCTACAGTGGAAATACTGAATAGAGGAGAATGTTTCCAAGAGTGGCTCCATGCCAAATATGCAAATCTCTGCCACAGCAGAGGTTGATTTTCAATAATTTAATGCTATATTTTTTAAAATTTCTTCTATCTTCTGTTTTCCCTCTACCTGTTGTAGAACTGAGAAAGATCCATCATATTGCTAGTTGGAAGTTGATGAGGAAAAAGAGAACTGAGATTTTTTTATGCTTGATTTTTATTTTTGTCAGCCAAATTAAAGCTTTTTTTTTAAATTACTGCCTGAGAAATTCATCCTCTGTGGCAAAAACTTGTGTAGGCAACTGGCAAGGTAGTATATGCACAAATTAGAAATTTGTTGTTAGGTTTTTACAGAATGATGGAGTTTTCTTTGGGACCTTCTATTAAAGTGAAGATGAAGTAACCATGAAAGTCTTGCTGTTAAAAAAATACTGAGCCACTGCTGTTTGTTCATTAGCCTCCTTGGGTAGGTTGTAATCTTTAGCTGAAGAGCAGTACAAGCCAGCCCTGAAAAAAAATTGATTCCAAGAGAATAGATCCCTGTTCCCAAAGACAAGTACATGTCTTTTGAATGAAGTTCTTTGTACTAGCCATGCAACAATATGATTGGTCACCCCATTATGGGAGGCCTTTAATGCAGTTAGTTTGTGGTTTATCAGGGGCTTCTCCTTGTTCAAAAATATTTTCTGGAGCTGAGGCACAGAAAATAACAGGCTAAACTTGCTTTGCAGGCATCTTTCCCAGGAAACCTGCAATTAGTCCTCGTTCTGCGCCCAACAGGATTTTTTCATCGAGCTCTCTCGGACATTGCTTTCAGATTCAACAAAGATGAGCTTAAAATGAAAGTACCTGTAAGTAATCCTCTGTTTTCACTTTACAACCAGGAATCTGTAAAAGTACTTAAGGTAGCCAAGGGGGACCAAAGAAGCCCCAACAAAAAGCCATGCCTAGAGGCAGTTCTAGCAATTTTAGCTAATTCATGATGGCTTTTTCTTGAAAGAGTATGTGAATTTTGAAGCAGATGCATTTCCCATGGACAAACGCTACGGTTTCTGTCACTTGAGCAAATGTACAATGGATGCCTGTTGTTATGTTGCCAGTAAACCCACAGATTGTACTTTTGTTTGCAAGTGTATGGCTTTTATATTTTAAAATAAAATTTGAAACTATTTAAGCTGATGATATAAAAGTTACTGTACTTACCAGATGTAAATTGCAAGGGGTAAAGATGGTCTTTAAGAAAATATCCCCCCATCTTTCATTTATTTTGGTAAACCAGTGCTTACATGACAAATCCATGTAGGCACTATTATTCAGTCCTGCAGACCCAGGATAACAAGGAAAAATGAACAAGAAATGAATGTTGCTTTTAGAAAATAGCCAAGTACAGTTTAACAAGATAAAAAAAATCTGGCAGTGTTATGCTGTATAATCCATAAGCTTTTTTTTTTTTTATATGCCTGGTGCCCGTGTCCATATTCAGTCGTTTACATTTACATCATCTTCACCTGAAAGAACTGTTAAATTTGTGTTTCTATACCCACAGGAAACTGTTCCATCTCTCACTTTTATATTAAAAAATGCATCTTCTCTGTCAGTGTCTGAAGGATGGGGCTCAGAATCATTAACAAGGGACTTGTCACCACTGATCACGTTCACTTTTTTTCTGTCCTGCTGCAGATCATAATGCTGGGCTCAGTGTCAGAACTGCAGGGTTACATTGATAAGACACAATTAACAGAAGATCTTGGTGGCACCCTGGATTACTGCCACAACAGATGGCTGTCCCGTCGCACTGTAAGTCGTAGGTTTTGTTATAACTTTTCAGCTTAATGAACACTTCTGTTTTATACCCTGTCATTTATAAAACAAATTCCAAGTGATGCAAGTTGACTTGCTCAGTGTGAGAAGATGTTCCCAATGGTACTTAGTCATCTTAGAGAAATAATATGAGTAATAACTTGGGAGGGGTTTTCTGAACACTTGGAGCGAAGGAACTACAGTGTGTTATTGTGTTGAGGTTTATTGGTTTTGCTACAGGAAAGAAAAAGCTCAAATTGTAAAATAACTCCAGATTATAAAAATATGAAGAAGATACACCTGATACAAGCCTAAGAAAAATATACAATTAAGGAATTAATGGTGACGGTATCTGTTGCTTGCAAAATTCTACTTTGGCCATTTTTCAGTCTTGTAATTCATCTGTTTGGGTTTGTTTTAAGAGTTATATTTTGTGTGCTTGTGTTTGTTTGTACATATGTGTGTGATGAACACAAAACATCTTTAATGCTTTTTATTCCAAAAGGCTATAGAAGGTTTCGCCCAAAAGGTTAAGCAAACAGCTCAGATTCTTCAGTCCTTTGGGACTGAGCTGGCTGAAACAGAACTACCAAATGATGTGCAATCAACCAGCTCCCTTCTTGCAACACACACAGAAAAGAAGGACAAAATGAAGGTACGTAAATTTTGTAGAGATGCTGTCTTCTAGTTAAACTGTCCTTTAATTTATAGCTAGCAATATTAATGGAAAATATGGACAATGCTAATAGACAGTAGTAATGTGAACCAATGATATCTTTTTGAGCTTGCTTTTTTTGATGTTAAAAATCCTTTTTGCATTGAAAAATGGCATTTCTTGAAACTAAGTTTACGTATGTACAAATGCATAATGGGTTGTATGAGAAACAGTAATTTCTTTGTAAGTAGTGGTGTGTTTAATTTGTAGTTTTGTTTGCAACAGGAAATTTGATTGTATTTGCATGCATATTAAAATATATGGCCTTTTGAAGCATGAACAAATGTTCTTTCAAAAAGGATTAAATGAAAGCTCTTTGGTGGTTTCAGAACTGTGCATCTAACATTTTTGAGATATTTGTAGCCTAAAGCTACACTAGAAGGCTGTCTACCATGAAAATTTAACTCAGTTACACTGGGGTCTTCAGATGGTAAACATGGAAGAAGCTGACATTTATCATTTACTGTCTGTTGTCAGCCACTGCTTTTAATAAAACTGTGCTTGCTCGAATGCTATTGACATCCTTCTTTCAATTTAGTGCCTTGTGAATTCTGCTTAAAAAAACAACATGCTGCTACAGTGTGTGGGGTTTTTCTTTTGTTTTGTTTTGTAGGAGGACATCAGGGTAGCAGTAGAACAGGGAGATGATATCCTTGGAAGTATTACAAAACCAGTTACTGAGAATCCTGATTACAAACTGAATCAAGATCAGCTAGACAATCAAACAACAGTAGAAAGGTGAGAGGTGTGAAATACTAAATATGCTGCTTTTCTGCTTTTTTGATCCCCCCCCCAGCATCTATATTTAATTCCATATTTATGCTTTGCAAATAAGCAAATGTTTCAATGTGAACATTAGAAATAATTTCAGAAACTACTCCTCTGCTGTCAGATCTGTCCTGAACAAAGTAACCCCCTAAAGTCCACTGCGGGTCACCTGGCTGAAGGAAAATGGGATTGGACTTCTGATACCACACTACACTGCTCTCTTTTTCATTTTTGTTACTTTTGGACTCTATACTTGAGTATCTTTTCCTTATTTTAAAGAATATCAATGCTTTGTTTAGAAACTCAAGTGCAATCCAAGAAATTTTGTGGCTGTACAGAGGGCATGAGTGGAAGACTGAAGTGATCTGTCTCTTCTTTTCAGTAGATTCATCCATTTATCTTTGAAGTGGGAGAGTTTTTTTCTTTTAAACCTGTTAACTTATCAATGTTGTTAGTAGCTTTTAAAGGCTGTTAGGGAGTACACCACTCTTGAAGTATCTAAGCACCGATTTCCTATGTGCTTCCTCTGGGCATATAAGTAATAGGTATAGTTTTCTTCTGCTCCCTGCCTGCCACATACACACCCCCCTCACATTACTGCCAGGTTTGAAGACATTATATCACTGTAGCACAGATGTAAATTTTCACAAAGCTATGAAAGCATAGCTCATTTCCCCCAGGCTGCATTCTGCATTCTTTTTTTGTCTGTCATTCTGTGTTTCTGTTACACTCAGGCTGGCTTTCTTTCCAAATAACTGTCCATTCCAATCCACAAAGCTTGGCAGAAGTCACTTTTTTGGTCACTGTTGCTATCAGCTATCCAAAGACAATCAGGGTGGGGGTTGCTCATTTATCCATAACATTCCTATTCAATACAATATCTGACAGAAATTGGAACAAACTCTGTGTGTGTCACTGCCTTTTCTCTTGTTGGTTTTAACTTGTAAATTCAGAGTTCATTTCTGTAGCATTAAAGACAAAAGTTCATTAAAATTCTGATGGATTGCCTTCCCCAGATGTAGTCTAAGTACAGCAAAATGCACTGTATAAAGTCCATGGGATATCACACTGTCAAATACAATTATAGAACGTAAGTTAAGAAGTGAAAGTTTTAACACATTTGCCAGAATTATAATCAAAGAAGGTTTTCCTCATCACAGTACTGCTGTACACTTGCCTGTGATATTTAATTAATTACTCTGCTTGGAAGAAAAGGAGCAATGGCCTTCAGGTTTATAGTGAGCTTTGCTCCAAAGAATGAAATGTAAGGGCAGCTGCCTGGTCATAGCAGTTCAAATTTTTTACCTTAACTTTTCCTGTTAGCCTAAGGCTTGGGTTCCTGTGAGTCTTAACCCACACACATTTGCATATTTATGTATGTTAGCCTCAGCTCCCCATGTCCCCAGGCCAAAGCTGAGAAGGTGCTTAAAATAAGCACTTGCCCATTTTCCAGAAATTAATGTTTGTGTTGAGTTTCAGTTTTTTACATCAGTTTTATTGTGGGAAATGATACTGTGTGATACAAAAAATGTTTCCTGTATCCAGTTTATTTGTCCTGAAAAATACTGCTTTGGGGAGGCTTTTTTTTATTTACTGTAGAGGATTACATTGTCCCTTGAAGGTTGTACCCATCATTCTTAGAGTAATTTTTTTATGTGTTTTGTTTTGATTTTTAAAGGCTATTGGCTCAATTACATGAAACGGAGACCGCCTTTGATGAGTTTTGGACGAAGCATCAGCAAAAACTAGAGCAGTGTCTGCGCCTTCGGAATTTTGAACAGAATTTCAGAGAGGTGAGAACTTCTTGGTGGCAGTCAATATTTGGTAACATAGAAATGATTCAGAAAATGCTTCCTGCTCTTGATTTTACAGCTCTTGTATGTACTTGCAAGCTTTCTGCAGCCTTTTTCTTGTACTTGCCCTTACTTGACACACTGCTATCTTTACTAGTTTGGATTCTTGCCCATAGAGACATAACATTTTATTTCTTTTTTCTACAGTCTTAGGAAGTTCTTTTCCATGCACCCAGCAGTGTATAAGCATTCAAAAAGTCCTTTGAAACCTGTTCTGTACCACAGAAACATAAAATGCTGCTGCAACACTTTCATCTTGCCAATAGATCCTTTTATGGAACCAAGTCTCAACTAAACATTCTGGCTGAAATTTTATGAAAACTGTCTCCAACACTGTGGGTGGGAAGTTGCAACCATAGTGTTAGAAGCTGGGTGGAGGCTGCACTACAATTTTCACAGCCAGTTTCTGATCTCATGTTGCTTAACTCATGTGCTCGATGACACCTACAGACCCTTTATCCTGGTGTAGCTGATCTCTGAGCATAGCCCCTGTGTCTCCACAAGAGCAACACTCAGAAACACTCTTGCAAGCATTTTTCTGTCTCTAAAACAATTGCTGGAGTGGGGACCTCTCCCTCATGGTCTGCTGTTAACATTAATGTCACTTTGTGTCCTTGTCATCTGGTAAAAGCAAGATCATAAATGTTTCCTTTGCATCTTTTTCTTGCATCTTTTTCAGTTCCAGGCAACAGGATTACTTCACTGCCTTTTCTTTGTATTTGTTTTCCTTTTTAATTGGAGGGGGGAGGTAGGCTGAAAAAAAAAAGGTGCTTTGTCTCTGCCCCAGCAACCACCTAATGTGAGTCACCTGACTGCAAATAGTGGCTATCACCTATGTAATAGGTGGGTCTCTGCAGAGGTGGAGGTCTCTTCATTCATACGTAGCTGTGTCTCATTTCAGGTCAAAGCAGCTTTGGATATTGTGTCTGAGAGACTGTCTGCTTTCACAGATGTGGGAAACAGTCGTTCACACGTGGAGCATATTTTGAAAGATCTTGCCAACTTTAAAGAAAAATCAGATGTAAGAAATCTGCAAATCTCAATTTCTACTATGACAATGCACGTGCAGAGGGGAATGGGATTTTGTTCTTGAGTGTATCAGCTTAAGCTGACAACAAGACAGAATCAATGTCTCAGGTAACATACAGAAGGAATCTGAAATAAAGTCTTTAAGCATTGGAGCAGAGTAATTCTTGGACATCCCTCAATAAAGAGCAGAGTGACCAGACACAAAGTGTGATTGCTTCATGTAAGAATTGCATGAAGTGTCTACATAGCCAAGTTTTGCATTTACTGATCAAGGGGCTACTTCCAATCCTATTAAAGCCATGTCTTTCAATAAATCTTACAAATAAGAAAGCTGTGTATTGAATGTACAATAAAGATGACCAACAGAAACATACACTGAACAATATAGAAAGGGAGCCTTTTTCTGATCTGTGCCTCACAATGAAGCAAATTGCTCTCTAAGTGAGGTTGTTGGTCTTAAGGCTGAGATTGGTTTTTTTTAATTTGCATCAAGATTGTTGCTGTACCCCAAATTGCATTCATACACACACAGACCCTGCTGAATAAGGCATAGAAAGACAGTGGCTCCTTCACTGTGATTAAATTCACTGTTATTTCTGAGGTACTCTGGTACATGAAGGTTCTTGGGCATTTGGAAAGACAGGAAATAACTTTGATTTATTAAGCAAGGCAGATATGAACTAAAGATGTATTCTATATCAATATGTGTATTTCACTGTGGAAAATTGTTTCATTGATCTTGATCCAAGGAAAGATGTACTTTAATCGGTGCTTATTTTCTCAGGAAATTGTAACAAAAGCCAAAATGTTAGCTTCAGAGCGTGATGCTTTTATTCAAAGCAATCATTATGCTGTGGACTCCATTATTCCAAAATGCAGTGAACTTCATCATCTCTGTGATGCCTTCACTACTGAAATAGAACGGAGGAGAAAACTTCTTAACAAATCCCTGGAACTGCATGACTTACTAGAGAAGGTAAATGTAGTATGCAACAGCTGTTTCTCAAAACCTCAGGCAAACAATTGTCATAATGGTAGGTAACATTATCTCAGTGGGCTGGAAGTTTTCTCTTTAGCTGAATACATGACAAGGTTGAGTGTTTTAGACTCTTAGTATGTGATGCTGACATTGGTGCATTCTGAGCCTGTTCTTCTCTGTTTCTAGTCCATGAAGTGGTGTGATGAAGGAATTTACCTGCTGGCTTCCCAGCCAGTAGATAAGTGTCAGTCTCAGGATGGTGCAGAATCAGCGCTACAGGAGATTGAGAAGTTCCTGGATACTGGTGCTGGCAATAAAATCAAGGAGTTGAATAAAATTTATGAAGAGTATGCTCACATCCTCAATGAAGACCTAAAGGTACCAAAAGATGTTTATGTGTGTCTTTGTGTCCATTTGTTCATTCTAGAATTGCTCTCTTGTACTGCCCTTGATAAAGCTAAATAATCAGTACTAGGAGTTATACCTGTGAACTGGAAAGCCAATACATTTCTGTGCCTGAGTCTCAGCATATCTTTGGATAAACACCAAGGGCTTCAGAGACTTTTCATAAATACTTTAATTTTTCAGATAGTAAAATTGCTTTTAAAAAAAAAATCTCCCAAGTGAGTATTTGAAATACCTTTTTTTTTCCTTACGTAGCAAAAATGTGCTTTTTTTTTTTTTTTTAGAACTTGAGAATATTTTCCTTTTCTTCATGTAAAAGAACCTTTAGACAGTCAAAAAAGGGTGTTTTTTTTAAATTGAAACTTGAATTTCAGATTTCTTGATAGTAAACACACAAAATCACAGATTACACCTTGTTAAGAGGGAAGAGTTAGTGTAATATTTCTATTTGTGGTATAAAAGTAATTGCAATTTCAAATCAGGATGCTGTAGATGCTGTAGATGTCAGTGTAGCTTCTTGATAGGTCACTGACAGGAATTTAAAAATTATAATAAATTATTTAAATAATTTTTTTAATTCAAGTTGGTTTTTATTTCCATGGCAACTGTAGGACCATGTGCAAAAGGTTTTCCAGAAGCAAGAAAGTATGGAAGAAATGTTTCAAAAGCGGCAAGTAAGTCTTAAGAAGCTGGCAGCTAAGCAGACACGTCCTGTTCAGCCAGTTGCTCCAAGACCTGAAGCATTTGTAAAATCTCCTTGTACCTCTCCAGGTAAGTTATCTGTATTAGCCTTTAGTTTTTTGTGCTACGCTGAGAAACTTAAAGAAACTTCCAGCCACAATTTGTGGTTGCATGAACATCTGTGTCAGATCTGATCCAGTTCTAACTTCTGTTTGGTTCTGGTTTACATGTTTAGGTCTCCAAAGAGAAAACATGTCCAACTCAGAAAGCAGTGCACTTCGGAGGGTAAACTACAGAAAAGCAAAGGTATTTTTGTCACTTTGCATTTTTCACACATGCACTACTTGAAATAGTCATAGTACAACAGAATATTCAGGAGCTCTCAATAAGTATGAGGGAATTCTACTGAGAAAGTGATGGCATTGTCCCAGTTGAAGTAATGCTGGTGAAACAGTCACATGGTTTAAATAGGGGCTGCTTTGTTGCTTGGCTGGTTATGAGGGAGGGTAAAGTAAATAGTTGGCAATATTAGGAAAAATGTTAGGGGCAGCAAAATATTAGGTCTATGAACAGGAAACATTTTTTATTTGCCAGTAGTAATTGGCTACTCTTAAAACCATTGACAGTGAAGAAGTAGTTGTCATTGGCTCCAAGACAACTTCACCTGACCTAGTGGGTTGCCATTCCCAGGTGGGGATGGTCTTCCTGTCCTGCCTGCAGCAAGGGAAGTATCCTGACAGCAGCAACAGAAACAGGGAGTTTCTCACTGCGTTAGAGAGTTGGATCAACTCAGCAAAGGTCCAGCAAAAGACAACACCAGGAGGAAGCCTGGGCCACGTGACCAGGATTGGCAACATTTGGAGAGAAAAGGGGTAGTTCAAGGAGGGCTTGAAAGCAGAACCCCTCTCTTTCTTCAGCAAGCCATAGTTAGGTTTAGGCATTACAGTAAAAGTTTTAGGAGTGAATTTCTGTGTCGGTTTAAGAAGTAACCAGAAAGTTAGCACAGTACCTTATTTTTAGCTTGGAAAACAGACTAAGGCTAGTGTTGCCTACAAGATTATGCTGGTGCTCTGATGCCTTCTTGAAAAGGGTTTTGAACCACCATCTTTTCTTAACTGGTTTTTGATGGAGAACTTTTCACATCCAAATATTGTGTGCTTCAAGACCTTCAGGGTGACTTGAATTTTTTTCACAGCATTCTTGCAAACTGCCTTAATTTTTATTGGAGTACAGTCTTTCTAGTGAAAAGTGCTGAGCACAAAGTTCTGTATTGTAAAGTGTTTTTTCCTGTGATGCCATGATTATTTTTTCATTGTTTATTTGTTTCCTTCTTCAGAGTGAAACGACTGAACTCCATCAAAGCAGAGGAGGATCTACAATGGATGATGAAGAAAACCTAGCTGTGTTACGACAGTAAGTATATTTTGATAAGCAAAAAGTGTGGATTTTCTCTGATTTGGTTCCAACAAAGCCTGACTAAGGATTTGATAAAACAAGTATATTTCTCTGAAATAACACTCAGTGACTTTTGAAATGCATTGGCTATGCTCTGTGCACAGAGGAAGACATTTCTGTCTGCAGCATTATTTAGAGTTTGGGTAGTACCGGAATCTACCTTTGCTGCAGTGAGGTGATGATATGGCAGGACAACTACGTATTTTCATTTCAGAGATTAAGCAGTTTTGAGTAATGAATCCCCTGTAAATCTATTGAAGGATTTGGTCTCCGTGCTTTAAGACTTTGTCTTTTTATTGGACTCTTTTTAGTCCTTTTTAGTTTTGATATGTGTTACCAAAAACCACTTTTATAAAAACTGAACAGCATGAAATATGTTAAAGAAATTACTTAGTACCACCTGCAATGCCTATGGCAGACCTTGCATTTTTACTTGTAAACTGGCTGCTTATATGGTCTGTTTACTGCTATAACCTTCTGTTACACCACACAAAATCACAAGGGAAGGAGTTTGGGGGGAAGTATGATTCAATGCTTGATCATTACGGATATTAAAGCATCATCAAGATATTTAAAGGGTGCCCTAAATGTCTCTAATTTAAAATTACCAGTGTAGCTTTAAGTCTGTTTGATAATTCTATGCAGCTCCAACTCCAGCTCCTGCAGTAATTGCAAACACAGTATAACCAGACTTTATACATACAATGATAAAACACACTACTGCTTCAATTCAGTTACTACAGCACTGAAACTGCTAGATTTTATGTTTTCCTGTTCAAACACATTTTCAAAAATTTAAATTTTTTTTTAAATACTTATCTCTCAATATGATATATAAAGTAATGACAGGAATATCCATGGAACATCACATTTTCCATTACCTGGAAACAGTTTTTTTATTGTCCAAAGTAAAGAAGAAAAACAGACAAAATTAATGTTGCCTCATCGCTTTACATAAGTGAATAGGCCCACCTTAACTATCGTTCTTTTGTCCACAGGCATGTAATGAATGAACTTATCGAGACTGAACGAGCATATGTGGAAGAACTTCTCTGTGTTCTTGAGGTAAAGGCTAAGTTTCTCTCTGGATGTTAATGAATCTCTTGCATTTCATGGATTCTCTTATGTTTTCCTTACCACCGTAAAGCCTCTGTTTGTTTTGTCAAGCAATGTGTTCATTACATTTTTCCTTTCTCATCATATTTTCACAGAGGCAGCAATACGTGATTTTTTCCTAGAAATAGCCATACAACTAGGATTTTGTGTTAGAAAACAAAATTGAGCAGAAAATAAGATGTGCCTTAGTATTTAGGTGGAATCATAGTGAGATTTGTAATGATCATTAATTCCTGAAAAAGTTCTTTCCAGAGTCTTGGGTCAGTTCCAGGAAGGTCATGTGTCGCACAGGAACATGAATCTGTGTCAAGAGGCTCCTGTGTCAGAGGAGAAAAGTTGTTTCTTACGTCTTTCTTTGCATATCTTTAAGTTATCTTCCACATGTCTTGGGTACAACTGTGGGAACAGAATGCCTTGTAATAAAATCTCCATTTGAAATTATCAAGGAAGCAAAGGTGCTCCCTTTGCTCCACACTTATGGAGGCATGATTGCAGCACTGCTGAGTTACTTGTAGAAATACACTGCAGTATTCTTTTTTCCTCAAGTTCAAGTCTTCAGCTATGGATGTGTCATTTTCCTGTAATCCAGTTTGATTTCAGGGAATGATGAAGTTGCAGGTAACTATGGCTGAATAATTTGAGCAGGATGAACTACAGTTGAGACAAGTGGATATCCTTGGTGTCCATATCAATGTTAAACTCCTAAATGGGAACTGTCAAAAGTTATGGACCAGGACTAATAACTTCTGAGTACATACATTCAAGTAAGAGTAGTGTATGAGGGTTTTGGACTCTGGTCTTGGTTTTGCTAGTTTGTAAATGCTGAGCTTCCCACAGCATTTACATCCTGTGTTCAGTCCAAGTGCTGGAACTGTTGATTACAGCAGCATGGTCACATCTGACATGCGATAATAAACCCAGGTCAGTTTGGAGTGGGCCTTAACTTTGTCCTCTGCTTTTGTATGCAATGCATCTGTACAGGTCTATTCATAAAACCATGATTTGAATAGTTTGGGGATTTTTGGTCCTTACTGGAGCATCTTTATATTCCCATTGTACTACTCTTGTTTTCCATAGAGTGCAGTAAAACTCCTGTCTTCCTAGGCCAAGTGTCTTGGTTTTGTGCCACTGTGAGTGACACTTCAGTACTCAGTGCCAGGCACACCTCTCTGTGCCTCCTTGCAGTTTGGTATCCCCCTAGCTTGAAACAGGGTGGTTGGGAGTGCCAGCAGTAATTCTGGGTCAGATACTTGCTGAGGTATGTCTCAGTGGCAGGCTTCCAGCTTTTGAAGAATTCTAGTTATTAGTCCATAGTTCTGGCTGTTCTCCCATGCCCTTTGTTTCTCCTATTCTATTAATCTTTCAATTTTTCATGTAAAATAACCTGGTATTCCTTTGTAGAGATAGTGTCTACTCTTATTATGTCCTGTTTGTTTGCCATGCATTTTCTGTCTGCCAAGGATTCCAATAGGAAAAAAGCAAGGTAGTTTCCCAAGATTGATTATTTGGAAACTGCTATAGCTTATCCATGATCAATACATTTTCTTTCACTAATAACCATGATCACCCCACTTCAGTCTGTGAATAATCTTTACTGGGAGAAGAATACTGGTCTAGTCTATTTTTAGGTATTGAATTCTACCCTTTTTTCCACTTACTTGCACTAGAGCAGCTTTCAGATGAAAGACTAAGCAATGCCTTAAACATTTTTAAAGTAAGATTAAATAATCTAAGTAAGATTAAATAATCTCTGTGGCTGCATTAAGTAGCTCTCCCTCTCTTTTCTTAAAACACAACTACTGCATAGGTACTAAAACATGAAGCTTTTTATGATAAATTTTAAAAGTATATCAGCCTAAAGTGAAAAAAATTACTAAAACTTCTTGTCAATGTACGTATTTCAAGCTTTTGTTCCTTCAAAATTTGAAAGTAATGAACTCTGTCAGGCTTCCTTTCACCTGTGCTAATTCAGTACTCCTTTTTGCCAGTGCTGGCTGTGCTGCTAGGTTTGATATCATCTTGACTTAAAGTGGAAATCATTCTCTTTGTGGAGCTCTTCATCCAAAGAGCTCTTCTTGGTGGCTGCAGTAGTTATTTTCCTAGAAAAAAATTTAACTCCATTTTATCGAAATTTAAAAAAATTTTTAAGGCTGTACAATTTTCCTTAATTTATTTATTCCACTCTCTTTTTTTCAGACTCTGCATTTTCCTGCTTGGGGGCAGGAAAAATATGAGAAAGAAACCAATGCTTAGCTCCTTATGTGATCCATTGACTTTGCCTATACCACTGGGAGGGGTTTTTTTGGGGGTTGGTTTTTTCTTTGTTTTTTTGTTTTGTTTTTTTTTTTTTTTGTGTGTGTGTGTGTGTGGTGTTTGAGGAAAAAATACCCAGAGTTTAAAAGGGCTGATTGTTTTTTAAAAAAAATAATTCTGTCTTATCCAAATGCTTGAATTCTTCAGGTTAGCTGGCTTTACCAGCTAGTTCTTCTACTTTCTGTAGTTTGGACCACATGTTGAAAATGTTGAAAATCTTAATTGTAGGTGTACTTTTACTTACCTTTTCTTTTAATTATTTAGTTTGCTTGTTTGGTGTGGCTTATTATAATCAATGTGCCTTAATGCAAGGATCGCCTTGTGTTTAAAAAATTTAAAAAATGAACAAAACCACAAAGCACAAGAGATAGAAATCGAATCCAAATCTAAAGAAGATAGAATCATCTTCCTTCAATGCCAGTATGCTAAGAAATTTATTTATATTAAGAAATCTGCTTATAATGCAGGTGTTAGATAATTCCTGCCATTTTTCTGGTTGACTGGTTGGGACTGGTTTTTTATTTAGGGTTTTTCAGTGTTTTGAGAGAAGGCAGATTAGTGACCTCAGGGCCAAAGGAGAACAGTCCTGGACTAAAGCCACTTGTGTCCTTTTCTGTGCCATATAAACAGACAAGAGAATGTTGTCAATGTGCTTACATGACAAGTGGAGGATGTGGGAATCTAAAGCTACTCCTTTAGGTACTGAAACAAATGGAAGATTTTTAGCTTAATGGTGTCTGTTACCTGCAGAAATAACTACAGTCAGCTTATTCCTTCATAGCAATGGCTAAGACAGGCATGAAGGTTTCTGTGTGTACTGGAATTGTGACTCTAAATTCAGATGTGTAAAGTCTTAGCAAAAAAAGTATGAGCTGTAATTTGTAAGCAGTGTAGGAATGTAGAGCCTTTAGTTGGTGAAAATGATTGCAAACTTTGTTTCATCCTCACTTATCTAGAATTGCAGGATTTACTCAAGTGTCTTCCTAAAGACTCTGTGTATGTCTGAGTGGGGTGATGGGAAAACAGAATTTGTATTCTTCTTTCATGATTAATACTGATTAATACTTCTTCATGATTAATACTGAGCTCTTTCTTGTCTGTCTGTCAGCCTGAAGACAAACTGCCTTGTTAGAGAGAGAAGTACTGCAAGCAAAGGGAGATAATAATTGTGCCTCTCTCCTGTGTTGCAGGGTTATGCTGCAGAGATGGACAACCCCTTAATGGCTCATCTCATTCCACCAGAACTGCAAAATAAGAAAGATATCTTGTTTGGGAATATGGAAGAAATTTATCACTTTCACAACAGGTGAAGATTTGCATTCGGTTCTAAGAACAGCATTTGGATGAGATTCTTTACTTTGTATTTTAATTTGCCTTAGATTGCTAAAAGATCCTTACAGAGTTCTACTTGTCTATATGGCATGGCAACATTGTATTGCTTAGAAGAGGAAAAGCAAAATATCTATAGAAGATGAGCAAAGCTGTGTGAAACTGCATACATGCAACACACAGGTAGAATTTTGCATTGTGGTCATCTTTCTGAAGCAAGATATTTGGATCTGGTTACAAGATAATTAAAGTAGGTTTTATTTGAGTTTCTTTTTTTTTATTACTTTTGCTATGGAAAGTGGATTATGGTTCTAAATCACACATTCTCAACTCTTCCATCTGATTGAGAGTGATTAATTTTATATTTCTATGGATGTATTAAATAATATATAAAATTAATATATAAAACCATATTTATTTGTATATATTAAAATATATATTGAGTGACCTCTCTGAAGTCTGAATCCTTGCTGCTAGAGAGGTATTTCTTCATAGGATAACATTTAATTTCATAGGAAAGGGAAATTGATTTTCAAGAGAAGTTAAGCATATTCAGTAGTTGTTTCTTATTCAGGCAAAACTAGAATGAATTTTTGTCACTGATTTTTTTTTGTGTGTGTGTGCATGCGTGTGTTTTGGGTTTATTTTAATTTTAGGAAGGTGGTTTTTGGGTTGTTTGGTATGTGGTGTTTGGTAGTTATTTGGAAGCAAAACCCAAACCCTTTAAACTGTACAAATCCTGCTGCTGAATACGTAAGGAAGGAAAATTAAATCCCCCTTCCTTCTCCAACCCTGTATTTGATTTCAGTTGCAGCAACAGTAAGCTGAAAAAAAATTGGTCAGAATATTTGTTCTAATTTGCTAACCCCTTTAAAGTACACGATCTAGAAGAATTATGTTTGACTTTGTAGCATTACAACTCTGTTTCCAAAAGTTTAGAAAACTAATTGCAAAACTGTGAACATTATGACAACTTTCCTAGTATGTGCTCTAAGAAAATTTTCTTTCTCATAGGATATTCTTGAGAGAACTAGAAACCTATGTGGAATACCCAGAACTCGTAGGACGGTGCTTTCTGGACCAGGTATGTGTGGCCTTTTGCTGGCACTGCATTCACAAACCTCTTTAGGGCTCATGTAGCAGTTACCACCACATCCCCTTTGTTTGTCCTGAGCATGTAATAGGTTGAGAATGTGGATGTTATTTGAGAGTTACAGATATTTTCCCCTGTGCAGCAGAATTGATTTTGTTAGGAAAAACTACCATATTGTTAAAACAAAACTGCTTTTTTAAAGTGTCAGTCAGGAAAGCATGAAGAGGAGTCATGCACTGCATTGTTTCACATCACTATAAATGGTTGGTTTACTTGGTTAGATTTCTTTAGTGGATTGTTGTTTTGTTCTTTTCCTTTTTCTTTAAAGAGTACACCTCAACAGATTAAGTCCAAGACATTTTGTTCCAAAAATAGAAGTCTATGACAAAAATAAACTTTTTTTTTAATTGGAGATGTACTAAACAATGAGTTTCACCTGTAGTGTACTAAAGACTAAATAAGAATGTGTGTATGGAAATCAGCCTATTGATGCTCTAAAGCTCCTGGGAGGAGCCATTCCTCCCTTCTGTTTACTGCCTACATCCATGGAGATGGTGTTTCCTGAAACTGAGGGATGGAGGTGCTTCTGTGCCTGATGATTTCCTGCCTTGTCTTTCCTTTACATCTGTGGTTACTACAACATTTTCAACAGTCTTTATTTCCTTTTGCTTTCAGCAAGTGCTGAAGTCATGCTATTTAATTTTTGAAGTAATAAGGGGGAGCAAGGTGCTTGATTTACCTTAGTGTGACTCCCAGTGAAAAACACATTTGTGAAAAGAAAGTAAAGGAAAAGGACAAAGTCTTTTAAAAAATCTACACAGTGGGTCTCATGGCTGGGCACACACAGAGATATTTTTCATATTGTAGTAGAAATATATTTTTAAATATAACATATGCTTCTTCATAATGTGTTTAACATTCAACTGAAGCAAAAATTAACAGGAGTGTTTTATTTTGTAAATTAGTAGCCATTACAAAATCAGTGATTTTGCAATTCCTTGAGGCATCCTAAGCAAAAAACAATGATTCAGTTTTTGGTGGTGGTGGATTCTTTCATAGCATTATTGAAAATGAAAAAAAATTGTTATGAACTTTGTCTATTAAAGTCACAAGAATTCATGAACTTTTTGCTTGTCTCCCCGATTCCAGATGGAAGACTTCCAGATTTATGAGAAATACTGTCAAAATAAACCTCGATCTGAAAGTTTGTGGAGGCAGTTTTCAGACTCTGTATTTTTCCAGGTATGCTTGCTTGAATCCCTAAAATAATGGTGGCTTTGCTTTTGTTGGGGTCTGGGTTTTTTGTTTAGTTTATTTTTACTGAACCTTCTCAAGACCAAATAGCACAAATACTGATTAGTGTCCTGATGAAATCCAACACTGATTACAGGAATGTCAAAGGAAACTCGACCACAAGCTCAGTTTGGACTCATACTTGCTGAAACCTGTTCAAAGAATAACCAAATACCAATTATTGCTGAAGGTAAGTATTACTAAACTATAATGCTAAGCACATTTTGTGCATTTTTTTTTGAATGCTGCTTCTCTCATCCTGCTGGAGGGAAACCTAAGAGTTAATGAGCAGAAATGGAAACACACAAATCTCTGTTCATCAGTTTTCAGCTCAGTTCTTTTTTCTTTCAGTCAAAAAACTTCTAATAAGCAAACATTGCACAGAGACATCTTGTGTAACTACCTTTGCCCTTAGATTGCAGCTGAAAAGAAGGTGGAAAGTTGATGAGGGAAAAACAGAAGGTCCAAGAAAACCTTGAAACAAAGATGACAGAGTATCTGAAGGACTTCAATTATAGTCACCCCACCTGTATTGCAGGAACTTGCCTTGCTGTATTCTAGGAAATGCACTTGAGAGTGAGCACTGTATGGTGTTTGTATGAAGGATGCTGTTGTGACTCACTTAAATATGCTATACTGAGAGAGCAAAATAACAGCAATATACTACCATAAATTTATTTAAAGTATTATATAACATTTTGCCATATTTGAAATAAGAAATATTTCTCACAAAGACATGTTACAATTCTTGTATTTAACAGTAGCTTAAAAATTCACCTCAAACCAGATTTACTCTGGAGTTAAAACTGAGCTGTTAACAGCCTTTAAAGAATTAATTACTTTAGTCTTGTGTAAAAAGAGGAGACTTATAAAGGTTTTTTACTTAAAATAACTTCCTACAATCCATGAGTAAATTCTTATTTTCATACTGTGAAGTCGGAGGAATTCCACATGAACTTGCTGCTGTGTTTATCTGTATCAAATTGGAAGATGCTGCTTCACCTTCACCAATAATCCCTTTAGAGAAGGGATTCCTTTTTAAATGTGTAGACAATACCCAGTGCAGTAAGTTTAAATCTGTTACTAGCATGACAGGCCTTGCCATAATTAAAAGAGTAAATGAAATGTGACTATGTTTTTAAATTTGTTTTGAAAAGTAACAAATGAAATTTGGGCTGTACTAAACAATGAGTTTCACCTGTAGTGTACTAAAGACTAAATAAGAATGTGTGTATGGAAATCAGCCTATTGATGCTCTAACAATCCTTTTTGTTAGAGGATTGTTGGCTTGGTTTTGGTTTTTTGGGTTTTTTTGCAATTGTGATGAAAATGACGTTTGCAAATTAGTCTTGTAAAGTTCTTATATACAGCTTACAAAACCTCTAGGTGAACAAAATATATTTGGCTAATGAGCAGGAGAAATGAGAAGTAAATCTTTAGGATCTATTGAGTTCCAGCCACTATTGAACTACCTAGATTATATGGTATAAAGCTCACTTTGCTAACTTTAAATTCACAGAATCATAGAATGGTTTTGGTTGGAAGGGACCCTAAAGATCCTCTCATTCCAACCCCCCCTGTCTAAAATTCAGTGTTAAAATTTGGACATTCCTAGTTGCTACTGTTTCAAAAGCCAGGTAAATGTGTTGTCATTCCCTTGCACTCAGGAAATGCTGAAGTACAGTAAGAACTGTGAAGGTGCTGAAGATCTTCAGGAAGCACTAACATCTATCCTGGGCATTCTTAAAGCAGTTAATGATTCTATGCACCAGATAGCCATTACAGGCTATGATGTGAGTAGCAGTATTTTACTTACTTTTAACTTTATTTTCATTTCTTTTTTAGCTATATGTACAACATGCCCTATACTGTGTAGTAATAATGAGAAGAGTGTTTTACAAAACATGCCTTTAAACTTAATTGTGTAATGAAAATAATAGGAAAGGGATCTCTTTATACTCTTTTGAAGTTTTCCTGCTATGACTAATATTTTCCTTTGTCTGTCTAAGTTGGTTTTTTCTTTGATCTTTGTGTAAAACTACACCCAAAACTTTCAGTTCCCAAAAAAATAACAAACGCCAAAACAATACATAAGCAGATTTGGAGCAGAGGGAAGCAAAATACAAAGCATGTATTTTGCTTCCCTCACTCTATGTGTAGTTCTCTGTGCCTCTGCTACTGGTACTCTTGACTGTAAAATCCTGCCTGAGCAGTGATGGCCAGTGAAAATTATATGGAGAAATTCAACACTGATTTCATTGCATTTCCAAATCCAACATAAACACTGAGATGAGAGATTATTGGGAACAACAGGTTCTAAAGACCTGTTCAGAGTCTGTATTGAAATCTGATGTTATCTCTGTAGTTACAAATATCACTGTTTTTTTTTTTTTTTTTTTTGTTCCAGGGAAACCTGAATGAGTTGGGCAAGCTTTTAATGCAGGGATCCTTCAATGTCTGGACTGATCATAAAAAGGGTCACACAAAGGTGAAGGATTTGGCACGCTTCAAGCCAATGCAGCGACACCTCTTCCTCCATGAGAAAGCAGTGCTGTTCTGTAAGAAGCGAGAAGAAAATGGAGAGGGATATGAGAAAGCACCTTCTTATAGCTACAAACACTCCTTAAATGTAAGACACTGATCAGTCCTGATGGTCAGGGTACTGAGGGCTTAGCCTGCAGTAATATTCTAGTTGTATCTGCAAACCTGTGTTGCAGCATTGTACTGGGAACTTCACTCCTTCAGACAAACCTGACTGGTGCTGCAGGTCTGTGTTGTTTTGTGTTGCTGTCTGTCCAGCTGAATGGCAGTTGCATTAATCACACAGAAAACATAGGGAAAGGTAATGTGAAAATCATGAAGGGTTTGTTGGTCTGGATTTTAAAAGCAACATTTTACAAGTCAGTCTCAATCTGATGTACCTAAACCCTTCTTCCCTCCAAAGTAGCCAGGCTGATACAAAGCACCAAATCTCTTGTCTCCAATACACAGATCACAAATTGTTAACTATTCTTTTCCTTGTGCAAGAAGCCAGATGGGGTTTTCCTTTTCAGAAATAAGGTACCACAGAATACCAGTAGCTTCCCTCTTCTGTTTTTAACATAATTGCAATGCAGTAGGTCAGCTTCTGTTCTCTTTGCTTCCAGATGGCTGCAGTTGGAATAACAGAAAATGTCAAAGGTGATGCAAAAAAATTTGAAATCTGGTATAATGCACGGGAAGAAGTTTACATTGTACAGGTAAATGGCATGGCCCTACATTCAAAAAATAAAAAAATAGAGAGAAAGAGAACAGGACCTAGTCCTAAGAAGATCTGGAGATTTCTTTTCCTGTTATATCACTAATAGAGTGTGATGAAGGAAATGTAGAGAAAAGAAAGAAAACCTAAATCATATTTCAATGGAAAGAGACTTGTGGGGGAAAATATAATCACATCTTGCAATGTCCATAGAGGAAATTGTATGCACCATTACTATGGCTGTCACTGGAGTAGTGGATGGCTTGGGAGATGGGGTTTGACTGCAGCACAGCCTCTGTCTCAGCCTGCTCCAGTTTCTGGTCACAGAAGCACTGGAGAGGGAGCTTTGTCTGTCCCTCTTGAATGATTTCTCTGAGGCTATGCTTTGGCATGTAACTATTTGTGTAATAACTATTCTGTGCTTGATGGCTGATTGTATTTATTTTTGGGTAGGCTCCAACCCCTGAAGTTAAAGCTACTTGGGTAAATGAAATAAGAAAAGTGCTAACAAGTCAACTGCAGGCATGCAGAGGTAAAACACTTTGGAGATTCTCTTCTTTATTTGTCAATTTTTTAAAATCTATTTTTTCTTTGATCTTCAGATCCTGCCCTGTAGATCTTCCTGTTGTAGGACACAAATTGATTTTAATAGTTCTTTTTCTTTCCTCCATTTCAGAAGCTAGTCAGCACAGGACACTAGAACAAACACAGAGCTTACCTCTACCACTACCAGCATCATCTTGTGCAAGGTAAGTGTGTTGTCACATCATATTGTGAATATACTAATACATATGATTTTCAGCTCTTCATTGCTCCTACCCCTTTATACTGGTCTTTGTGTTTTAAGGTTTTGGTTTAGTTCTCTTCCTACTAGAAAGCTGTAAAGCCTGGAGTTTATACATCTCCAGAACTGTTAAACTGAGCAGCAGTGGCATGTGTTTTGCCAGTTGATAGAGAATGCCACAAAAATGTTATTTTCTGCACCAGCCAAAATCCCGGTGGTATTATGTGTTTGCTTGTTGAGTAGCTGATTATATACATTATGGTCCAGATAAGAGAGTTTGATGCAACAGCTTTTTTCTTCCTTCACTGTTCTTCTTCTTTACTTTTTCTTCCTTTTCCAATGTCATGTTGCCTTCTTTTTTGTCCTTTTCACAGCAGTATCTTTTCTCTGTCTCTTGTTCTTTTACTCCAATTTATTTTTTTTTAACTGAAGTAATGTGTAATTTCTCCAATGTCCAATGTCCCAGTTTCTGGGTGAACTTTTTTCTTCTTTTCTCTGTCCTTCACCATATCAACCTATATATTCTTCTGTTCCCATCTGTTGTTCTGCCCTTGCCTGACATCTCTCTTTAATCCTCTGCTACTCAGTCTGGTTTTTCACATGTGTGGGTATATACCTATCCACAAGCCCATGTGCTCATGTCCATATGGTGTGTTCTCAAATATATATTGGTAACTCTCTGCCCTGCATTTCTGATGCATCTACTTTTTGGTCAGGGAGAATTTCCCAGATACATTGGATTTGTAAAAGCCTGTGATTGGATTGATTGTCTTCATTCTCTTGTAATAAACAGTCCTTCACGAAACCACATCAGAAATACCAAAAAAACAGAGGAGAAAAAAGCTGATCTCACAAGTCTAGAAGGTTGTGGCACTACAGTAGCACCAAAGTATCCTGAGAAAGGCAAAGGTGAGTTTGCCCATACATGTTGTGGTCTTTAATTGCAAGGAGCATGCCTGCACTGCAGATGCACAGGCAGATCCACCAGCAGAGTAGCCATGGTAGTGCAGGGGAGCCAGCAGGACTCCTGAACCAGCAGGGCTTTGCTGTTTTCAGCCCTAGGGCAGCCCACCCACAAAGTGCTGCTGGTCCCATCTGCCCTTAGCTTGGGATTATTTCTGCACTCCAGTGTGTGGTGTGGACAGGCCCAAAGCCATCTTGAATGGATGGTGGCCAAAGGCAGGTGGGAACTCTTTGTTCCGAGGCCGAAGTCTGCAGTAGGCTCTTCTCTTAAAGCTGCCCAGCTTCTCAAGGGTTCTCTTTCTCTGAAAAAAATTCTTGGCATTACTTGACATAAGAGGGAATTTTTTTGTTCTTTTTTTCTCTTTATTTTTTTTTCCCATCATGGAAATTATTTATTGAACCACTGGTAGTACAAGCCCTTGCACAGCAAGAACAACTGGACACTTGTGTTGTACCTGGACTTTCAGTTGTCCCTTCTCATTCTAACAAGCAGGTTCCCTGGCATAGCTGCAAATGACTTTTTGCCTTGATCTTTTCATGGCCTTCTCCCTTTTCTTTCTGTGTCTCTCTCTTCCTTTGTAGACAACACTAGCTCTACCTCAGAATGCTCTGTACTGTCAAAAAAGCGCTTTATGCTGCAGGGCTTTACTAACCTCAAAAGTCAGAAAGGTAACTTAAAAAAAAGGCTAGAGTGTTTTCTGTGTAAGGCTGTAATTGAAGCATCACCTTGTGTGTGTGTGTAGTGTGATAGGTTTTCAGTGTACACACTAGCTTGTTCTTCCAAGGTCAAGCTAGGTTCCTTAGTCGGTGCCTCTGACAGGGAGATTTCAAGGGAAGCCAGCTCCAGAGTGGGAGGGGGAGATGCAGCTAGGAAAACTGGGGCTATGGAGAGGCAAGAGAAGGAGTGTGGTTTCCACACTCACTATCAAGGCCAAGGATGAGGTTTATAGTACCCCATTTCTGTAAAAAAACTAGAGGAAGGAAATTGTCTTCTGACCAGACACCTGGCCTGCTCCTAGCTTCAGTGGATCTGCCCCAAATGCACTTGTACTTGGCAAAAAGGAATCAAGGTGATTCTGTGAAGGTTTTATAGAGGATTTTTTATTGGCATCCTTGCTAACAAAATTCTCAAAGCATAAATAACTACAGCAGAATATGTCTGACAATGTTGTTTTGCTGGATAGAAATATAAGTAAGAATTTCCTCTTCTTCCTTGCTTCTTTTTTCCTAAAACAGCAAAAAGTGTTTTGAGACTTTTCTTGCTTCCTCCTGCCAAGTAATCTCACTCGTACAGTCACTACTTCCTTTGAAGAGCTGTCTTTGAACAGTCTGAAATGCATTAAGATGATGGCACTTGAGCATGGTATTTTTTTCCCTGTCAGAATGCCTGTTTAAAACCCAATTACCTTTGAGTTCTTTCTGGAGAGACTCTAGGGTGGTTTATCTAATGCTATTGAGGTGAGCACTAATGTCCCATGCTTGCCTTGACAGAAACTCCATCTCCTTCTGCTAAAAGCCAGACATTGCCAATGATCCTTCTTACAGGACCAGGTATTGCTGTAGCACTAGATTTACACAAAAATGATTGCTTAATTTGGTAATGTTTGTCTGAAATTGAAGTTAATTGTATTCAGTTGATGCCTAGTCAATTTAGGAAAGTTTACATATATTTCCATCTATTACTGTAAAATAAATTTCTCCATTTATCTTCAAATATCTACTTGTAAATAGTTAATTCCTTCTGCTGCCATGCACCAGTGACAGCTAAAAAATTATTACAGAAATCCACTTGTTTTCCAGTGTAAACTCAAAGGTATTTAGCATGCAATCCACCTATTCTCTTTTTTCCAGTTCTTCAATATCTCTCTTCTGTGTTTTTTACCTATTCATCCTCCTGCAGCTTCTCCTACCAGTCCTGACAAAAAAGCCAAACGGCACGAAGTAGTGAGTGACCCAACTCCTTTTGGTTTAAGAGGTACAGTGATGCCACTTGTACTCCACAAGTACCCACATATCCCTCGTGTAATCTGTTACATCAGAGTGCTGAGAATACCTGTGTGATGCTGCTGTGTGTAGGAGTATTGACATCAGCTATGTTTTTCCAAGTGGATCTATATATACTGGTTTTGATAGCACAACTGGTTGAAGTTTTACCTTGGTTTAAATAAAGTAGTATATGGGTAACTATTTTTTAGAAGACAGGGGGAAAGAGATGTTTGAAGAGATGTGTTGCTGAAGAGAGAGCCAGAAGTCTTGTGTTTAATGGAATTACAGGGCTCTCCAGCTACTCTGCCACCATGGTTTTCCAAGTGTCTTGCCTTGTCTGTGGAAATGGTGCAAGCTCAGCTGCTGTGCTGGGGAAACTGCAACACCATTCACTTGCAGAGCAGCAGGCAGTGTATTGCTGGGCTAGACAAGTGCAGAAACACCACAAGGGTGCATATGAGAGTTACAAGGTTATTCTTCTGCAGGTGGCAGGCAAAACTCAGAGATCTCCAGACACCATGGAATCCTGAGGGCCCAAAAATGTCTGAAAGAAAAGTGTGCTCTATGGCCTTTTCCTCAGGTGCTGGAATTTTCCAAGGTAGAGAGTCCTAGATCATTGCTGATTTACTGGAAAATTATTGTGTCCTTGGAACAGGTTTATCTGGTTTGGTGTTCTGTCCAATCTAGAGTAAGAAGCATCTTACTTTATGAAAAACTGCTAAACCAAGTAAATCAATTTAAAACATCTACTAACTCCTCCTTCTGTCTTGCACTTTCCAACCTCTTTTCTTTATCTCTGGCACTTTATCTCTTCTCCTTCCTCTCAAAGAGGGATAAGCAGGGAGCTGACCCAGGCATTTTGGGATGAAACTGTGCCAGGTGATGGCCACAGCAGAGCTCATGGCCCCCATTCATTTCCTTTCACTGCTGTATTGCTCTGATTTATGCTGAGCTCAAGGAATATGAATTAGTGTCAGAATTACATGTTGTAGGCTGATCATAGCTCTTTGAAGAAACCTGTTAGATTATTTCTGAAGAGAAGCAGTTAATGAATTCTTGGTTTCCCTGGCATCATTATATCTAAAATAATTTCTGAATAACCTTGTCATTTCTCAGGAGTGTCTACCCTTTTCCTACCTTCCCTGCCTTTATAGGGAGCTCTGATGTAGTCCCACCCTGGAGAACACACACACAGATGAAATGTACATGCATCATTTCAGTCCCATAGTTTGCTAATGTGAATTCTACCATTACTGACCACCTCCCTTCCCAGCAGGAGATGGGCTTTTATAGAGACTTGTTAATTGTAGAGTCCAGCTTGTATCAGGAGGAGTATCCTTGGTATGGCAAGATCAGGCCAGTCTGCTCTGAGCACATCAGGACAATATAAAAAAAGAAAGATGCTGAGGAAAAAGAGCTGTTACCCAAAATGTACCCAAGCTGTTACCCAGTGAGTATGAGGTTACAGGCACTTAGAGTGATTTTACTTTCTTTTTCTTCTGTGCAACCCATTGGTACTGTTTCTAGTGAGAGCTTGGAACAATTAGGAGAAACAAATTTTTTTTGTTGCATTGTTCCTAACTTAGAAATAACAGAAGTGGTTTCAGCTTTGTCCAACAAGCCAACTACAAGATGTAAGATTCCAAGGAAATTTTCATGGAATACAGCAGAAATTTATTACTCAGTTTCTTCACAGAAAGTTCATTCTTAACCCTCAACAGGGCCAAATGGGTCAGTACTTCCAATCTTGTGCAGGTCACTCAGCAGCATAGGAAAGGTAAAAGTCCCACTCTGTTTGGTGTGCTCTGGGTGTGATTCCTTTCTATGACTTCTTTGGCTTTATTCTGATGCTGCTCAGGTTTTTCCTAATGCACTGGCATGACCAGCTGTGTGTCAAATGTCTCAAGAGCAGTGCAAAGCAAAAATGCTGGTGCTTTCTCAATTCAACTAATAGTTACATGAAATGGAAGGTTTGTTCTTCCTTTCATTCTTTTCATTGAGTTTCACTGTTGTTACTATTTGGCTTGAAACAAAATCTTGCTTACAAATACTTGTCTCTTTTATTATGACTTTTTTTCATTATAAGCTCAACACATTTATTAGCAGCTGCTGAACTCGGTGTAAAACATCCCACTAATAAAACGTAATGCACCTAATTTGGAAGAGGATTTTGTTCACTCTGAATATGATTCAGCTTTATGAATAAATTAAATGCTTCACCCTGAGAGAGAAAAAGCAGTAAATGACAGGCAGGAGATTGTTGTTGGGGTGTTTGGTGCAGTGACTTAACACCAAGATAGTTCAGAGCACTTTTTTTTGTGTCAGCCTGAACACTTGAATATTGGGCTGCCTTGTCGGGTGAAGTACAGAGTGCTTGTAACTTGTGTGGAAATTTTGGACAGTGTGAAGGAGACAATGCTTATCTATCCCTTATTCCAGCAAGCTGGTTAGGTTGCTTTGGGTGACAACCCTGTTTGTTCAACCTTTTCCCAAAAAGTGTATATTCCTGTCTTCTGCTTCCTCCCAAGAAAAAAAGATAATCTATCCCTCGTTTATCTTTGTATAACATATATTTATTATACAAATATTTTTATATATTTGCTTTTCAGTTGGAAATTTGCATTCTCTCCATTAATTTCCCTTTACATAAATCCAAAGGGCTAAATTCACTGCCAATGCATTTCCACAACTCTGCTTACTCGGATGGAAGCAGGCCAGCTTTTGCCAGCAGTGAATTTCACCCAGTGACTGTAATAACCTCCCTGTGTCAGTTTTTCTCCTGTTCATGTTGAGCTTTTCAGTGGGGAGAACATTTCTCCCAGTCAGTGGCTCAGTTAACTGTTGGCTGTTCCTTCCCCAAGGCTGGGCCAAACCATCCCATTCTCTTGATGCATCCGAAGAAAATGACGGCTGGTCTAGTGCCGAAGAAGCGCTGAATTCATCGGATGCGGAGGAAGAAGGAGCGGGAGGGGCAGGCGAGATCAAGCTGGTAACCAGGAATGCTTTCCTATGGAGCTGAGCAAGGGCTGCCAGCACAGTGTGTGAGGGGGGATACAGGAGTGCTTTGGAAGCTGCAGGAGGGACAGTGTCTGCCTTGAAATGCTCAGCTGGGCAATATTCCCAGGGCAGTGGAGAGAACTCCTTCTCTCAAATCAGCCTGGTGTTTGTACCTTGGAGGTCCCTCTGTGCCTTTGCACACCTGCAGCCCAGCGAGTCGTGGCTGCCTGTGCCATGATGCAGCAATCAGGTGACAACAGCTTCAGTGACCATGTCAATAGACTTCCATACAGATGCCATGGCGTGCATTTGCCAGGTTTTCTGCTTCTTTTGGTTTTATTTTCTGTAGCCATATGAATTAATTGTTGTAGTGGGAACATTTCACTGAATGTTTTTCAGGATATGAAAATTAATGTATTGAATTTGCATGTAATTAATCAGCAGAATTTTAATGCCCCAGTATGTATATTTTCACCATCTTCAGCATGTAGGTACATGGGGAAGAAGGGAAAAGTATTATAATTACATAACAAAAGCTGCAACATACCTTAAAGTACTCAACAGAAATATTTTGTTTTCTTTCCTCTTGTGTGCATTTAGACTCCTGGTAAATATACAGTTGTGACTGATTATGACAAAGGAGTTTCTGAAGAATTTACAGTGAAAAGTGGAGATCTAGTTCAACTGATTCGTGAAGGGGAGGATGGACTTTGGTATGCAGATCTGTGTTTGGAAATTTTTATACGCAGAACTGTGTTTAGAAGGCAGATGTTTAGGGCAAAACTTCCAAAGGCATCAAATGAACAAGTCTGACTTCTAATTTTTTATATTTTTTTTTAGGTTTGTAAAGAACCTGAGCAGTGGTAGAGAAGGTTGGATTCCAGCAAGCAATCTGCTGATGCTCATAGGCAACTCAAAATCAGCTCAATCTTTAAGCAGCTCTGGTAGGCTATATATTTTAACTGAGATGATTGTCTCTTTGAAGATTCCTATTATCAAAGAAAGTAATGAAAAACAACCACTATATAACATTTTCTTGTTTGTTTTTTTCTCTACCTTTCTTTTCCCAGAATCAGGCACTGCCTCCAGCAATTTGAGCACATCATCAAGTTGCAGTGATAGCTGCAATGTCAGTAGCACCAGCTTCTCTGACATTAAAGGCTAATATGACATGATTATCCCACCTCCCTGGAAGGTAAATCTGGAGATTGTAATTTACTGCAGAGTTCTGGACATTGGACTTCATTGGAGAACCACCAGTACTGTGCTGCCAGCTCTGAGTATTTTTAGTGGTGGCTTTTACAGGTTCTCCCAGAGGATCCCAATGAAAAGTGCATGGAATGTGAAGTTGTAAATAAAAGTTAAATGATTTGAAATAGGATTTTGTAGAGGTTTCTGCTCTGAGAGCTGTTAGCATCAAGCGTGTTTTCTCCTTGACACACGATCAGGTTTCTGCAGAACTGTATCTTTATGTAACAGCCAGAATCTGAATGTGAGCAAACAAAATGTGTTCAATGCTAAATGCTCATTGTAAACAAATAACATAGCAATCACTGTACAGGATAGGTATGAGGAAAATAAATCCAAGTTTACAATTTCTTCTCCCCAAGAAACCCTTTCTCCAAGGACATACCTCGGTCAATGCAGTGAATGGGACTCCCATGACAACCAGGAGGGAGGTTTGGTTCACCCTTTCCTCTTGGATTTTCATGATATTCTTCTGCTCCCTAGAGGCTGGGATGCAGATATGACCAATTCACTGGCCACAGCAACATCAAGAGAAACTATTACTTTTTCCCTTCCAACGTTTTACTGACATGTGCAATAGAATAGCCCTTTTTTTTGTTTGGCCTCACAACCAAATTCTTTACCGAGATCACTGTTTACATAGCCTTGGCAATTCAGTAGTATATTTTTCCTTATGCAGGTGCACAATGAAACACTAATGTTCTTATTCACTAAATGATTTTTTAATAAACAGTAATTGCATGGTTACTTTCAGCTCTCACAACATGCAGTTACAGGCAGAGGAAACTATTGTTACCGCACTATGGGTCAAGAGCCTTCCTTCAAACAAACCTATGAGGGCTAGAAATCCAACATAGTTTTAGTCCACAGTGTTTGTTCCAGATTAATTGAAAGATAAAAAAAACCCAATTACATAATCTTTCTATAGAAGTGGAGCACAGGAGAAAAAAAATAAAGAGTCAGATTTATATCACAGATGAATATTTTAAAGTTTTTTAAAGGAAGGGTGATGCTAAATTTACCATTTTTCAGGGTATGATGCAAACCAATGTTGTAAATTTTCACTTAGTCAGACATTCTTTGCACACCATCCTTACAAACAGTACAAAACTAAGTGCATATATACAATACTGTATTCATTCCTGTCCATCTCTCAAATATTTTTGCTTATATGAAAACAGGTTTTTAACTGATTCATGCACCAAATTATTTTCAAATAATGGGGACATGAAGAGCATAACTTTTCAGAAGCACTAAGCACAGCAGATTATGTCAATGGGAACTGCTGTTAATCATCAGACTCACTGATGGCTGAGCCCTGAATTCTCTCTTTATGCCAGAATTTTATGTTTTAGAGGCTTCAGATTAAATGACAAACACTCCTTGGAATGATGCAGAAGCAACCCTACCCCAGAGGCAATCAAAATGCAGCTGGCCACGGTCAGCACAAATCGAAGCATGTATATACACACACATAAATGTATGCACAGATACATGTGCATGTATGTGCTTGTGTGTATATATCTGCCTGTGTAGATATGTATATGTGTGTAGATATGATGTATCAATGTAAAAGATGTATTTATAGTCTTCATGCTGCTGAATGTGTCACTTTACAATTCATAAATACTTAGTTTTCTTGCAGTACTGCAATATAAATGCTGATCAGGGTTTTACTTCAGGCATCTTTTTCAATATGGAAATCCTCTGGTCTTTTTTTTATTATTCCATATAATACTGTGCTGACCAGGAATATTTAGTCTGATATTTAACAATGGAATAGCAACATGAGATTCAGCTTTTCTTCATCTATGTAAGTTATTTTGTAAATTATCTGTAACATACTTATATATTGCTGTCATTGCTTGGATGAGACTGTTGTTTCATTTCTCACTGCAGCCTCATTTGTGTTATTTCAATGTTTTTTCCACATCACTGCACTTTAATACAACCCATTTCACCATTTCCTTTTTTACTGCTGTTGTGAATTAGAAGTTCAAAGTCAGAGGTCTCTACTGTAATTAATTTGAATAAATTTCAGCGCTTCTTGCTGAATGCCTTTATATAGACATGCTCTGGGGTTTATTTTGTCTCACAGTCTTGAAAGGTTTTTATGGGTATCATATTAAAACAGAGAGAGGTTCTAGGATTTGGAACAGAAAACCAGGTCTGTGTATTCAAATCCTCAGCCTGCTTATTCCGGCACCATCTCAGAAAAACACCATTTCACCTTTGTGGTCATGTCTCACTTAGAATCATGTGCCTGGCACTAGGGAGTTAAAACCTGTCTGCAGGCTGAGGATAAAAAATGAAAGTCAGTGCCAGGTAATTGGATTGATTCCCTTTTTCCCACACACCCTTTTCTGAAAGAAGGCACATCATTGTTGAGTTTTCCCAAGGAAAGCCATGTATCCATGGATCCTCTGGTACTAGCAGAGCAAGTTAGAGGTCTGCATCTGGACATGGCTGGGTGAGAAACAAGACACCACGTTCACCCTTGCTGCATCTGAAGAGGAACATGCTTGTACATGCAGTGATTGATGACTTTAAGCACCACCATGCCATGCCAGGTGAATTTCGTACTGACTGGAGTGATTTGGGCTGAGCTGTTGGCCATGTGCATTACACAATCCAGTCATGGTGTTTTACTGAGACTTGATTGCTTTTTGTTTAGTCTTGATCTTGTCATCATAACAACTCCCTCTGTAACAGATAGTCCTACTTTTCTGAGCAAGAGGAGGTCCAGCCTTTTTGAGAAAAGAATGAAAGAATTCCAGCCCAAATGTACCTTAGTATAGAGTAAAACGAAAGGGTTTTCCATATAAAAACCTAATAATGATTGGTTTCTTAGATCACTGTCTCACAGTTGGGGCACAAACTGTTTCATAGATACAGAAGCAGTTTGCTAGCTGGAATACAAAACATTTTCTCCACCCTGCACAGATGTTGCCATTGAGGAAAACCGAGGAAGTTGTACCATAACTCATTTACATCACGTAACTCAAAATGACAGGAACTCCCATTCCCCTTCTCAGTGATATGTTAGATGTTACTATGAACTCCTCTATTTCCACACAAGTCCCCAGAATTAGCAGCCTCCCTAGATGTGTGTGGCAAGAACCAGGTCTGCCTGGTATGATGAAGCAACCCAAATTCAGGGGTATTCAGGTAAAAGTAATCAAATCCCTCATTAAGGATGCAGGAATAGAAAAGATAAATTCTGTTGTTCACTAAGACTTTGTGTAAACTTGTGTTTAGAGATTGTATTACCAAAATAAGACATTTAACTACTGAAGTGCCTTCTCTGGGCATTCATTTGAAAGGAGGTGAATTTTTATTTATTCCCAATCCAGTGGCAGGACAGCAAGGTCCCCAGCTACATTTAAAAGGATTGGATTATGGATTTGCTAGCGGTGCTGTTGTAGCTGTGAACAGTCAAGAAAAGGTTTTTAGCAGAATTAGTATCTCTCATTACCAACTGAGATATGTGGCATTAAACAGACAAACTTTGAAGCACACTGCCTTTATAATATTTTTCTTCCTTTATTCTCTCTCTATTTTCAGATATCCATCTCAAACAGTGAAAGAACAGAAAGAAATAACCTACATCAAAATTTAAAAAATACAATGTTAAGCTTGTATTCAGAGCTTGTCACAAAATAAAGTCTTCCCATCTTCTCTTTCCTCTTTGTGAGAAAAATTAGGGGTACAGAACTCTGTTAGACAGGCAGGTAGTTTTCTCCAAGAACATAGTTCTATTTTGAGGTCTAAATCTCAAATAATTTACTTTAAAGTTTAGCAGCATAATACTGATATATTTATAGATTAGTTAACCAGAAATTATTAACTTGCTCAAAGTCTTTGCTTTTAGTCAGTCTGATAAATGACTGGTGGCAAGTTGCTACTGTAAATTCAAAAAGCAGATTAACCCTAAAGCTTTCTTACCTAGATACAGTTTCGGCAGCTTACTCAAATGATCTCTGATAGCCTCTTCAAAATGGAATTAATATTGATTTGTTTTTTAAAATTGTTTCCTGGTGAGAAAACTCATGTTGAAATGACCAATGACTTGTTTGATCAGATCAAACTGCCCAGTTCCCAATAGCTTCCATAATTATCTTCTCTTCAAGCCAAAACATGAAACTAAAACCAACAAAATTGTAAGAGTACTTATTTTAAAAATATCATCAGAAAACAAAGCAAATATAAAGAAGAACATGTTCTGAGCATCATCATGTGTTCAGGCTCATGTTTCTGCTTTAGATTTTATTTTGTATTACAAACATTTTTCATGTTTAATTTTTTAATTTTTTACTTTTTTAAATAAAAAACATCGGCACATCAAAAAAAATCCTAAATCATATTTTTAAAAGAGCTATTCCCAGACTGATTCTAGTAGCACCCATGAGCAGCAGAGGTACATGTTTGCATTAATATATATATTAATTTTTAATTGAACAGTAGTTAATTTTTGTTGGAATTGCTCAGAAAACATAAGCCAAAGCTGATGGCAGCACTGGCAAGGAGATTTATACAGCAGAGCTACGGGGGAAATCTCCTTAACTAGAGCACGACTGCACAAGAAGGAAAACAAAGTAACACACAGGAATCTTCTAGGGAAGAAAAACAAACTGTTTGCTCCTCTGGCTGGTGACATGGTTCAACCCCAAACAGGACATGACCATGCAGCTGCTCACTCCCTCCCACCCAGTGGGCTGAGGAGGAGAATCAGGAACAGAAAAGTAGAACCTGTGGGTTGAGATAAGAACACTTTAATAACTGGAACAAAGTAAAATGTAATAATAGTATTGATAATAAACTGATGATACTACTACTAGTAGGAGAGAGAAAGAAAAAAAAACAAAAACAAACCAAACCAAAAAAGGACAAGTAATGACTATGCAATTGCTCATACCATGCGATTGCTGATGACCAGTGCCCAGCCCAGACCTGAGCAGCAATCACCCCCCTTCCAGTTTATATACTGGGCATGACTTCTAAGAAAGGAATATCCTTTGGCCAGTTTGGGTCATCACTCCTGGCCATACTCCCTCATGGCTTCTGCTGCAGCTCCTCACTGGCACAGCATGAAACTCAAGTCCCTCACTTAGGGTAAGCACTACTGAGCAACAGCCAAAACATCAATGTGTTATCATTATTATCACACTGAATCCAAAATCCCAGCATGGCACTGAAGAAGAACATTATCTCTGTCCCAGCTGAAACCAGAACAGTATCCAACCTTTATTCCATACCACTTGTGTCATGCCAGGTTCCACACTTCCAAATACCCGATCACCTTTCCCATCTTCTGCTGGATATTCACACAGATACCATTCTCTAAGTCTATAGGCCATGCTTATGAAAGTCCACTGAATTCATTCAATCCATGACCCCCGTCCTCATCTTCCATAATAATTTTTCAGGGCAGAAAAGATGGCATGTGGTGTTGGATTGTTGCATGTTGAAACCAGTTCTGATCCCATCATCACTGTGCCACCACCATTGCATGATGTGAAGAGGGGACCCTTCCTTTGAACATCCAATGCAGCACAAGTAGCCAGGGTGCCAGGAGGAGCTGTGCTTCTGTACCAATCACTTCCAAAGCCACGTCAGCACCTTCATAAGCTGCCAGTAGCTCTTCATCAGTTACAGTATAGTGGGCTTTCCATCCTCTGGAGTCAGTGTGACTCCATAAGGATCAGTCTTGAGTCTCCCCTGGTACTTTCTGCCAGAGGCTCCAGGTAGGACTGTCTCCCCTGTCTGTGGTGTGCAGCACATTCTTTACATCTTGCCTGTTCAGACTGGCTCAAGGGCTACAGCATGAATATCTCTTGCTTGACTGGTCCAGAGGCTTGTTGCTCAGGGCCCCAGCTGAAATCATTCTTCCTGGACACTTGGGAGAGATGACAATCAGACTGCAGTTTGGAATGTGCATTCTCCAGAAATGTGCAGCCCCTTAGAAAGCTTCTATTTCTTTCTTGTTAGTTGGTGGAGATATAGCCATTCTTTTATGATCACCTCCGTTGGGATGTGGCAACACCCTTCTCACTGCTGTATTCCCTAAAGCTGCATCTCCTGCGCAGGTCCCTTGATCTGTACTTTGTTTTATGGCAAAACTCGTTCAGATTGAGTTAGACTTCATTTTCTTCCCTTTCTCAAAGACTTCTGCTGTATTGCCCCACACAGTGATATCATCACTGCACTGCAGGTGCTCCAGAGCTTCACCCTGTTCCGCTGCCTCTGGATCCATCCGTGGCAGATGGTGGGGCTGTGCTGCCACCCCCGGGGCAGTCAGTTTCAGGTGTGCTGGACACCCCTCCAAGTGAAATCAACTGGAGTGTGAGTAGCCCCAGTGCTCCTTAGCAGAATTTGAGTAGCTTCAGAGCCTGTTGCTGGAATCTGAATCCGTTTCCTCCCTCGAGCAGCAGTGCCTGTCATGGGGACTGGGCTGGTGTAAGTATTAACAATCCCAGTAGATGGCTCCCGAAATACGAAGGGACAGCGATGCCGAGAGCACACCGGGCTAGTTTCGCAGCCAGCGGTTCTTATCAGATCAAAAGCCGATACGAGGAAGTGCAAGAGAACCCAGGCCCCGAAGGCGACAGACACCAAAACAGCAACAAATGCTGCAAGTAAGGTATTGCTTAACACAGCCCTGAGAACAAGCACAACCACTCTGGTGGCAAATAAATCAGCATTGTGAGCAGTGACTATTAAACCAATGCAATGAAGGCTTATAACAAACTTGTTTTAGTACTCTCTGGTCAGAGCAGTCATCATCTCAACTTTCCAGGCCCTATGTTGAGCACCAAGGAGACTTCATGGTTTAATCCCTGACACCAAGTACCAGGCAGCTGCTCAATGCCAACCTCCCCATGAGATGAGGAGAATCAGGAAAAATGGGTTGAAATAAGAACAGTGTAATAATTGAAGCAAAATAATACTAATGTAATAATATTAGTAGTATAAAAAGCAGAGACACAGAAAGAGAAGAAAACAAAAAAACAAGAGAAACAAGTGATGTACAATACAATTGCTCACCACTCACTGGCCAATGCCCATCCTACTTCCAAGCAGTGATCATCCCCTCCCAGCCAACTCCCCCCAGTTTATACACTACATATAAATATACAAGCATGTATATAAGCATAGCATCCTATTGTATGGACTATCCCTTTGGCCAGTTTGGGTCGCCTGTCCTGGCTGTGCTCTCTCATTGCTTTTTGTGCAGCTCAGCACTGGCAGAGGATGAGACACTGAAAACATCCTGACAGGAGAAGCCCTGCTCAGCAACAGCTGAAATATCAATGTGTTGTCCTTATCCTCACACTGAATCCCAACCACAGCACTGTACAAGCTACTGAGAAGAAAATCACCTCTATGCTAGCTGAAACCAGGACATTTGGGGCCTAAGACTGCAAGGAAGGGAGAACCCTCCTTTAAAAACACAGCTCTTTAAGCAATGAACAGACCCAGCTGAAGTTAGTAGGAAACACCTGTGTGATGAGATCTGTCAGTACAAAGTTCTTAAACAAAGAGCTGGAATGTAGTCCTGAAGTGCTGAATCCTCAGTGACCCTTCTCAGGTTCATCCTGATACAGCCTAATTGCATTCATTTTCTTGGAAGAAGGACGGTCCCCATATGAACTGACCCTTTTTCCCAGCACTTGGGCTTCTTCCAGGGCTCTAAAAATAACTGTTTGGCTGTTTTCCCAAGAAATAAAAGCAAAACCTTTCAGGTTTAAGGGATGTCAGCAGAGGAAGGAAGGCAAAGATAAAATCCTGCATCAATCTCGTAAGGATGTACAGAATCTGCACATCATGAAGGAGGGGGAGGTTGCAGAGGTGCTGTGATGCCACTGCAGAGTGGCAGCCACCCCCCCATGCCTGGCAGGGAGATACCCACCCTGTGTAAGGAAATAAAGGCAGTGGGGGGCATAGGTGCAGACTCAGCCTGGCCTCAGGCAGAGAAGGCAGAACTTCATTCTCTGATCTGCATGACTCACACAGATAGGTGGGGCTAGATCATTCCCAAGAAGATGAGATAAAAAGAAATTTTCAAGATTAATTTTGGTCTTGCTAATCTGAAAATGGATTTGCTATTTTCAACTCCCTGCCACAGGCAAGTGAACAAGGAGTAAGGGCTGTGCTGGCAGACTGAGAGGTATGGAGAGGGTTCCAAAAATGCAGCAAAGGGCTGCTGTAGTTTCTTTTACATTCCAGTAACTGGCTTCCTTCCTCTGCCTGGGTCAGGACATGCCCAGGAACTGGGCTGCTGGGAATTAGCCAGGCTGTGATCCAGAGAAGTGCCTGGATACTGCCTCTTGGGAAAGTGATTTCAAAGCAGAATATCCAGCTGTGTGTACTGCCCCCAAACAACAGGACTGCATGGAAACAACAGCCAGGAGCCTGACTTTCCTAAGCAATCACAACTTCTGCAAGGAGTTATGCTGAGCATTGGCACAAAGTAAAAATCCAGCAGTTGATTTCCTTTGCTGTAGCATTCAGATGCAGGGCTGACCCTCCTCCTTTCCAGGCAGGAAGGGGAGAACAGCCTGGAAAACAGTCCAGCCTTCAGCTAATGCTCCACTTCTCATAGACAAACATGCTCTTTACCTTGCTGCTATCTTAAGTAAATATTTCCCCAAGAATGTTGTCAGCTTTCCAGTCTGATGCCATTAATTGATTTCCATTAAATCAGGGGACTGTTTATGTTCCAGATAAAGCACTGTCTGCAGAGTGACCCCTCAAGCCCTGGTAGCTCCTAGTGAAGTACAACACGGATCAGCTCAGTGCCACTTCCAGCTGGTACAACCTGTGCAGGCCACATGGCTCTGGCAGCAAAGATGGGGAGAACCAGTGTAGGGTGTCTCTTGCTGGTTAATTAGTGTCTCCTAGCAAATTCAGGAAAAAGTGCAGAGTTTCAACTGGTGATAGAAAAATGGGAATAGATGCCAGTGGTACAATCATACTCCAAAGCACTGACAGGCAATATCTTGACTGCTGATGGAAGATAATATCACATCATTGCTCTCTGCATGTGGTGCTATGTGGCCAAGTTAATGCCTGTCCCTGGATTCAGGGTCCCAGCATTCATGTTTCTCGTGGAAAAGGTGTGTTAAATGGAAAATGCAGGCCTGGGATAGCAGCCTGTGTAACCAGCATAGCTTTTGCATGGGTCAGGAGAGCACATTTCAAAACCAAGCTCCCTTGTTTCTGTGAAAAGGGCACATTGCAGGATTTGTGTGTGCCCTTCTGCTCAGCTCACCAGGCTGTCATGGATCTTTTGCTGTTTCCATGACTTGCTGGCCCCTCCTCTGGCTCCAAGCATTTGAAGCTGAGCCCTTTGGCCAAACAGTCCTTGCTGAAATGTCAATACACTGCCAGAACACTGGCTCACAGGGTTCATCATGACTTCCAGGCAGTATGTGGCTTTGTTTCTCTGCTTTCTGCTACTGATCCCTCTTTCTCTGGATGCAGGTATGTTGTAGGATATAGCTGTAATGATGTTTACTGGCAATGGACCTCTTTCCTCTTTCCCGTTACTGAGGTGATTTCCACTGCAAGTTTTGAGCATTGCTGTGTGTTTGTCGTGTCTCCTGCTGTGCCTGTGCATTATTCTAGAGCTCCAATTTACTCTCAGCAATGGCTCCATGCACTTGTTCTGCCAACTAAGGAAAAGCACCTCTAGACTACTAAATTAATTTGTTATCTTGGTGCACAGACAGCAGGCAAACCACCAGCTGTCTACATGAAGAAAGGAACTGGGATTTACTGTTATTTCATGCAGAACTGGGACATTTTTCAAAGCAAAGCATGAAGCATACCTGTCACTCAGCTGATGAGTAATTAAAGTGGGTAGGATCCACCCTGTTTCAGTAGAAGGCAGAGAAGAGGTAGCTCTTCAGTTGTATGTCCAAAAACCAGCTCCCATATTAATAAAGCAGATCCAGTGCTTCCAGAGCTCTCAGATCCTCTTTAGCCATTAACTAGGTCTTGTTTGTTGCAGTAAGAAAGGTGGGAAAATAGGTAGCAAAGTCAGAAATTATCCAATACAAAAGAGTAGATAATGCCAAATGGATGTCCCAAGCCATGTGCTCAGGCATGCTCCTCTGTCAGAGTCTGTGCTCATGCACTGATACATGTGCCATATATCTGCAGCATAAGGTTAATTAAAAGCCTTTAAAGAAACCCATATCAAATGCAGACATCCTGACTGAAATCAAGGCAGAAAGACCCAGATGACATTCCTATAATGACCAAATGCACCCAGGGATAAATTCAGTGCACAATACTTCATTCTTCTAAGTAACTTTGAAATACAGGGGGAAATTACCATTATTCTGCATGTAATTCAGCAAATATCCTGAATTAGAGACAAATGTTTATGGAGACACCTCACATCACTTCAGACTGGAATAAACCCTCTCAGCATCTATGACTGAGTGTATATTGGTATGACACACATGAGTCTGTCTTTCAGCATCCCTCAGGGCCCTTTCAGCAGGTAGAAGATAACTCCCACTCTTTTTGAGAGAATGTCCTGGGGAAAGGCAGGAGATATGCATCAGCCTCAGTCCCCAAATCTACCCACAAGCAGAGGTGAAACAGTTAAAGCACTGAAATGTAAACTGCTATGAAGCTCCAGAAGCTCCCCTACAGACATTATGGATAAAAAAAAAAAAGAAAAATTAAAAATTTCAATACTTTTTCTGTGTAGTATGTGGAGCAAAATTACACACCAGCACTTGGACTTCTTGTTCCTTATCCTAAATTGTACTGGGAGAGAACAGTTGTGTGATGTGCTAATACCTTGAGGCTGAGGAGCAGGTCAGCATGGTGACCATGACATTGGTGTTTCCAGTGCACACTTCTGCCAGTTGCAGTTCTAGGAAATGAGCTCTGCTGATGCCTGCTATCAAACCTATGTACCCAGTATCTTTCCAAAGACTTCTTCCTGGCTGTAGTCTGTGGTGATGGCAGGAGCTAGGAGCCATTCACAGGCTCCACTATGAAATGCAGTCAGCATTGTCCAGCCTTCCTATGTACCTAACATAACCTTTCCCATAGAAGAAAATTAAAGACAATATATTAAAGCAGTGATTCATAAATTGTGGTCTACTAGTAGTGGGGTAAATCCCTTCTTCAGGTCCAACAAGTGGAGGGATATGAAATAACATGTGAGTGTGGGTGAAGGCATGACTGTGGTCCACCTGTCACTGTGACTGTATCAAGTACAGAAAAATCAGCTTTTACCATGTACACCAGTGCTAGATAAAGTGATACAAGCTTTCCAGTGCCACGTACACCAGTGCTTGATAAAATGACATGGGCTCACCACCTGCTACAGCTGTAAGAAACTGCTGCATGTGCTAAGATGCATATGCCATGCAACAGTACCTCAGGAGTCACTGACATGCATTCAACACACACACACACACACACACCCCACTGCTATTACAGGCCATCTTCTCCTAAGCTCCAGGATCTCTAAAACTCCTGTGTTGTCACTTTACCTTGAGGCAGACCAGAGAAAGGAGACTCTTTCACATCTGCCCATTTCTTTTCTAAAGAGTCTCAGAAAAAGCTTGGGAAGCAGAAAAGCTTTCAGGGGAAGTTGTTCCCCCATCCTCTCTGTCTGGCAAGCACAGACACATAACAAATAGAACGTGCTGCTGTTTTTCAGTCTTTCTAAAGCAGGAAGAGGCAAGCAACGTTTTGCAAAGACAAAGACGAGCCAACAGCTTCTTTGAAGAGATAAAACTGGGGTCACTAGAGCGAGAATGCATAGAAGAAAAGTGCTCCTATGAGGAAGCAAGAGAGATTTACGGTGATGTTGAAAGGACAGTAAGTAACACAAGGCTGGGTGAGCACTCATTGTCATAAGAACTCTCCCTACTCAAAGGTTGTGCTCTGACACTTTAAACCACCAGAGATAAAAAAGCACTTTGTGTCCTGCTGTTTGCATTTTTCTTTTCTATTTACAGGGATAAATTCACTACAGCAGCAGTGAATTGCAGGAGGGCACACTACATGGGTAATCCCAAGCAGTAACCATTTAGAGGATGGTGGGAAAATGGATGCTCTCTAAGACATCTCCCCAAACCCCCAGTAATGCCTGCCCTGACAATACTTGAAATTATTGTATTGTGCAACATTTTTTTCAGTCAATCCCACCTCAGCTATATGGAGCTTATTTATGTGTTACCCATTTATGTTCATTAAACAAGGCCCTTCTCTATTAGTATGTAAAAATAATGTACAATCTAGAAAATAGAATATTTTATGAATATTAACTGTCACAAACTATAAAGGCAGAAGTGGCATCACTCTGTCTGTAACCCATGCTGTGCAACAAGGGCTGTAAGACATGATTTGATTCTTCTTTAATTAAATCTCACATGTTTTTCTTCCAGGAAGAGTTCTGGCACATCTATTCCGGTATGATCATGCAGGATGTTCTAACAGCTGTGGAACACTCCCACTGCTGCAGCTCTTTGAATGAGCTGGACTGACACTGAGTGTTTTACAGACCCTAACCAATGTGCCTCCAACCCCTGTCAGAATGGTGGGATTTGTGATGACCAATTCCAGGATTATGTTTGCCGCTGTCCCGTCGAATACGAGGGCAAAAGCTGTGAAAAAGGTCAGCTGTGGCATAACTTAACAATATAAAAATGCTGTTATTAATTCAAAAGCAAGGCATTGAGATAAACAATAACAGTCATTGTAATTCAGGATTTGGACTTGAAGATCCTCATTGGTCCCTTCCAACTCGGGATATTCTATGGCTCTGTGATTCTGCATCACCCTAGCTGTGACAGCTTCTGTTCATTGTGCTTTTGGTGTTGAGGGATGGATCTAACCAGATAGCAAGTCAGGCACTGCAAGGCAACAAGTAACTTATTGCCCTATAATGACTTTGTGAAAAAAAAAAAGAAAATTTGCCTTTGTGCACCATCTGAGAGAAAAGGAGGAATTATGTCCTACTCAGGTGCTGATGTTATTTTAACTTAGAAGCTCCATGCAGTATGTAAGCGAGAACTACACTGCATATGCACAGTACAAAACCCAAAGGGAAGGATCCAGTGGTTTATGAAGTTAATACACACCTTTCCACTGATTTCAGAGGACACTGAACAATGAGTGTTACATCCTCAGAACACGCAGAGTCTGGACAAGGGCTAGGCACTCATCGAGTCTAGGCAGGCAGTCTCAACAGTCATCCCAGAGCATCCTCCTGCTAAATGGCAAAATGTCACAGAATTAAAATTTTTCAGTCATATTTTGCAATGGTTACCACACAATTACAATATCTCCATTCTTGAGACAGCTCAGGTACTGTACAAATGCTGAATGATTTAATTTTAGGCATATATTTCTTAACCAAAGCCTATCCTCCCCTAATCCCTGGAGATCCAGGCCCACTTAGCTTTTGATGGAAAGCACTTTTGATAAAGTTGCTCTGCATAAATCACAAAAATCTTTTTTCCTGCCTTGCTTTCCTGACAGCATTCCAATTGCAAGTTATCAATGTTAAGCACAAAAACCCAAGTCTTGAATCCTAAATGCTCTTTCTCTGACTCTAGCTGTGGCTGACAAGCTGAAGTGCATTTTTGACAATGGTGGCTGTGAACAGTACTGTACTGACAAGCAGTCCAAAACACGACTGTGCTTCTGTGATGATGATTACAGTTTAGCAAGTGATGGTGTGTCCTGCATCCCTCAAGGTAAGACACTAACCAACCTGATGCTAAGTCTAAGCCAGCTCTGGAAGAAAAGTATACAATGTGTACACATCAGGACATGGAATGCATGATGCTCAGATGCCAGCTCCTCACCTCTTCTCCATGGGCAGAGTCCCAAATCATACATTTGGCTTCTGGTGTAAGTTAGCTACCCCAGAAAAGCAGTGCTCAGCATGACCACCAAGCAGAGATCCTTTTGGACTTCTTCCTGGTCCCAGAGGTTCACTCCTCTGGCATGTGGCAAATTCAAGTTTGACCATCCCACCTGCTCAGAGCTGGGCGGAAGCTGAACCCGTCTCTTCCTTTGGGAGCACACTCACCATTAGTCACGTAGAAAGGAACGGAGCAGTGGAGACAAGCTCCTCACACCTCACTAGGTGATCTAAATAAAGCAGGGCAGCAGGTGGTATGGGATTTGGGGTCAGGCTGAGAGGTATCTGGTGAGGGAAGGGGCTCTGGGCCTCAGAAGTCCTTTGTTTGCATTACCTTACACCCACAGTAGGAAATTACTTTGGGGGCAGATTTGTTTTACTGTTAGTCTCTCCAATCTGAAACTGTGACTAGATTTTACCACTGCATTTATTACAGCACAGGAGTCAAGAGAGGAAGAGGCCTATTTAAACCAAAGAAAACCAGTTAATCTTCCCTTCTCTCCCTCCCTCCCTCTCTCCCCTCACTCCCTCTCTCCCCTCACTCACTCTCTCTTTCTTTCTTTCTTTCTCTCTTTTCTTTTCCTTTCTTTTCTTTTCCTAATTGTTAGGAATAATATACTTTTGGTATTCCTCTAGACACTATGGCTAGATATTTCTTTCATCTAGCAAGGTAAATTTCAGCTGGGACTAGAGTAGTGCAAGTTAATCTTTTTGCCAATACATAAGCTGGCACCTGACTCTTTTGTAGATGCCTACTTGAATTACTTTATTAGAGGGAAAAGGAGACCCCTGGGGATATGAACATAACAACATAATGGACAGAGCCACAGGGAGCATGCAAAGTAATTCTGAGGAGTGGTGCTCCCCTGCACACACCTCAATGGAACACTCATGCAGAGAGCTGGTAATGACAACCTAGCTCTCAGCAGCAGCAATTTCATTAGAAAAAAAGTCTACTAATGTGCTTATCCCTTATTAACAGATTCTGCAATACCACGTGATGGGAAAGCTGCTTTTGTTAAAAGCTAAGAACAAACAATTCAAAATTCCTCACAGGCTTTTCAGTGCATCTTTCCCTGTAAGGAAGATGTATTTGTTGCTGCTTGCTTCCTGGGGACCAAAATAACTGTAAAATTGACCATGTGTTGCAAGTAGAAAAAATTGTGTAACTGCCAGGCCATCAGTCCCCTCACTGTCCCTCTGTCATCTCCCACAATGGCTCAAATTTGTGTTGCCCTACACACAGCATTAGATACTACGGGTGTTATGTGCTATGCCTGTTTAATCTTTCACCAGCTGCCATCAAAAAACTGGTCCTGTTTCTCCATACCTTGAAAGTACCTGTAAAACCTTGCTGCTGTCTTCATGTCAGCTGAAGAACTTGCAGCTCCAGGAGATGTTGCATGCAGCTCAGCAGAGACTATAGGGTCCTGGCTCCCAAAGAAGTAAAAACAGAGCACTCCTCCTCACAGTGTTACCCCAGAGTGAAGTGACTGCCAGACAGGAGGGATGGTGTGTTCAGTTACAGCACAGACACGTGGCACCCCCAAGGGTAGACACCCCCACACACAGGCACCCCCAAGGGTAGACCTTCTCCTTTACAGGAAAACCCAGCTGGGTGAAGGATGTACTGAAAACACCAAAACTTCCTCTGCACTACAGCTGAACTGCAAGTTCAGTCAGGATTTGATTCTCTGTATTGCTATTCTTCACATGCTGGCTCAGGCAGAACAGAGATGTGCAATCTAGAAGAATCCAGCAGGCTCTGGACACAAGCAAACAAGGTAGTGTGGGAGAGGCACACCAGAAAACAGCATCTGCCCTTGGGACATCTTTGGCTCTGCCCAAACAAAGGATGCCAAGTCCCCATGATTAAGCCTCTGTCTCACCCTGCCGTGGATGCTGTGACTTAAAGTCAGCAGAGACAAAGAAAATTGTAGACTACAGAGCTTGTCAGGTCACTTCTGCAGTCCAGCCTGCAGCCTACCTCATTGTGTTGATGTGTATCTTAAGCAGGTTTATTGACTGCAAAGACCTATGGTAGGTGACTCTGTGCCAGTGATGCTGTAAGGGCCTCAACTCTAACTGTAAGAGCATTTCTGGCTGTTTCCGAACAAAAAGAAGACTACTTCCCTCCTGAGCTGCTTTACATTATTTTGAGAATCTATGCTCCTAGACTAGAAATAAGTTTTTCAGCTGACATAGCTTCACTGAAGACATTACACATTTTGCTGTGAGTTCAGTACAATAAAATCTTTGTTGCCTTTTGTTGTTTTGGGTTTTGGTTTTTTGTTTTCTTTTTTCTCAGTGAAATACCCATGTGGAAAAATACCAATGTTGGCAAAAAAAAATTCAACTGCACGTGGAAGAATAGTAGGTGGTTTCATCTGTCCTCCAGGTGAATGTCCATGGCAAGTGAGTTTTCAAAAATCTTTCATTGCTTTTATTTTTTAAATTTCCTTATGAAATCACTACGCTAAATTCATTGCTTTAAATCTATGATGTTAAAAATTCATAAAAAGTGCCATGTCTTGATCACCAAATTCCTTCTTCATCCATAGCCAGCAGATCCACCTGTTTCACTTAGGCACCTTAGCTTTGTTCCAGAGTACCTGGTTTCATAGGAGTAGAGTGGTAGCACAGCTGTGTCTATCTCCTGACCCCTCAGTCCTTAACTTCACTGCCAGCAAGAATTTTAGTGGCAGCTTCCAGGGATATGCTTTGGGCCATAATATGCAGGGTCCATACTACAAGATGAAGAAAATGTCCATGGGAAGACTTCCCTTGCTAAGTTCTCCATGGAGTCAGCATGGTATTGTGGAACACAGTAGCATAACGGGACAGAAAGAAGCAATATGAAACCCATCTCTACTGAGATCTATGTCAAGCACATTTGATGAAGGTAAATATAAACATAAATTTGCTTTTTGTTGGCAGGCCCTTATAATACAGGATCAGAAAGAAAAGTGTGGTGGCACGCTGCTTTCCCCAGAGTGGGTGGTCACTGCAGCTCACTGCTTGGAGCATGTTCACCCTAAACAGCTTCGGGTGAGACTGGGTATGTATCTTCCCCTCCTCATCTTATCAAGGTGGTGGCAGCTTCCCAACCTGATAAAATCAGAATAGAAGGCTTTGGCAGTACAAGGTAATTGTCCTTAGAGGTGTCAGACTAGAAACACCCCACATCCTCAGACTTCCAAGGACTCAAGAGCTACCTGACATGACCTGCAATTAATAACTTTTCCAGGTGAACACAAAATAAATGTTGATGAGAAAACTGAGCAAGAAAGTGGAGTGGCCAGGATGATCACTCACGAAGAGTACAGGAATGGACAGGTCAATAATGATATTGCCCTCTTGAAACTGCAAACACCTGTGAATCTCACTGACCATGTGGTGCCAATATGTTTGCCTGAGAAAAGGTTTGCTGTGTATGAACTGTCCACCATCAAGTTCTCCACAGTAAGTGGATGGGGACGCCTAATAGACGGAGGTGCCACCTCTTCTGTCCTGATGAGAGTTGATTTGCCACGTGTAAAGACACAAGTATGTGAAAAGGAGACTGATTTAAATATCACAGAGAATATGTTCTGTGCAGGAGACCTGTCTGGGGTTAAGGACTCCTGCAAGGGAGACAGTGGTGGTCCTCATGCTACACAGTACAAGAACACTTGGTTTCTGACTGGGATTGTCAGCTGGGGAAAGGGCTGCGCTGTTGAAGGCAGCTATGGGGTTTACACTAGGGTATCCAAATACATTGACTGGTTGAGGAAGCACATGGACTAATGATGTTGAGCCACATCATTTCCAGGTTGTGCTATTGCCCCCCAGTCCCTCTGTACCATTTTCCCATTGAAAGATTCCTTCATTATCTTAGATATTTGATACAGGCCGTACCCACAACAGTATTAAAGATTTGAAGTGAGCCTAAGGCCTACTTGAATACATAAAATAACTTCTCTCTCAGTGTTGTTTGTAAACTGGTGTATCTTGTCAAGCAGGCAGAGAATGACCATAACAAATCAGACACAATGTCCCTTCTGTTCTGCATCCATTGCTGCTAAAAATCAGAGCTACATGCTGAGAGAGAGACTATCAGCTACACATCATGCAGACCATAAACCTTCCTCCAGCCACTCTCTCAGCTTCTGGTAATCAATGAAGTACAGACTTCCTGAGCCAGAAGTTGCATTAGACTGAACAGTCATGAATGAATGTGTTGTCCATAACTGTGTGCAATCTCCTTTGAACACGTTTATGCTTCTGGCTTCCATAACTTCCTATGCTATGGGTCCTGTAATATAATGATGAAATAGCAGAAACAAAAATAGAAAAGGTGCTTCTTTTAACTTATGTTAGAGCAGCTTTCTCCAACAGTTGCAGTGGCAACAGGGAGATTTGAAGGGAGGGACTGCAGACACTCTCCAGGACAAGAAATATGGGAAAAGGTTGATTCCATATTTACAGGTCTGCTATGAAAACTTGATTTAAATCTTCTTGCACCAAGTATTATTGCTGTAAGGCTAGTAAGTGCAATATTTAACCCTATATTTATGAGTGGTAAAGAATACCACTGATTTAATCTTACCTTTGCCTTGGTATTATGCATGTCGATAAGAGTGCAAATGAAAGGGAATGTTTATCAGTTGTCCAGTATAATCTCAATTGTACTCTCTATCCTGAGATCTAAAGCCAGATCAGGATAATTGTCTACCCCTCTGCAAAACACTGAACAAAGACCATTCACTAAAGTCTTAAGGCATGAATGATAGAACCTGAAGCTCTCTGAAAACATACACAGTTCAAAAATGTACTTTCTAACCTTAGCATGAAAACACTGAGAAGGTGAGGAAGATAAAACTGAACTAGGAGATTGGGAAACAGTTTAACTATCTCATGCAGAATTTACACTCTAGATTGTTCAAATAATGCAGAGTATCAACTCAATCACAAAAGCTTATCAGCAGGTAAGACACAATTGATCATACTCCATTATTAGGGGAAAACATTGTCATTGTATGGTACATACCATGCAGTACTGAACATCCTATAACCTGTTTTACCAACAGAGAAGGAAGTTTTACTGTTCATTTAGGTAGTGAACTGAACTAGGAAAGGCAGCAAATTTCAGAGACCTGAAAAACAAGAGATGTTACAGTATACATGTATACATGCACTAGAGGTTCTCCTTACTCCTAAAGAGAGTCCAGTCTCAAGGAGAAAGTAAGTAGTAACCAGCAAATAAAGCCTCATTTTCATTTAGATAAGGTGCTCGGCACTTTAAAACCATCCCTGACGACCCCTCAAGGTAGAATAATTTCTATTTACCATGATCCACAAGATTTCTCCTCTATAACATTCCAGTGAAAATGCTGGTATTTGTGATCAAATCACCTTGCAGAAAAAAGGGTAAAACGCCAAAAGAAATCAGTACTAATAACTGTTGCACAAAATTACTTTTTCAAACAAGTCTGGGTTTTAGATCTTTTTTTAATACAACAGCCTGCTTAGGAAAGCCAAGGAGATGAAGGAGAGCTGATGGCTGGCTCTGAAAGCACCGAGGACGTGGCCGCCGCAGCGCACTGTGAATCCCCCCGAGAAAGGGGGGACAGATTGAGGCCAGTTTCAGCCGAGGTCCCTGGTCCGGAGCGCGGATCCAACAGGTTCCAGTGCTGGATGTGGATGGGACACACGGCCGGGAGCGGCCCGGGACGGCGCTTGCTGCGGGCCCGGCTGTGCCCAGCGCCGGGACCACGGCGGCTTATTGAGGCGAGATTCACTTCCCCTCCTCCAAAATAAAAGGTGCAATTAAAACCAAACCAAAACAAACCCCCACGCTGCCTTGGGCTGTGAAAAAAGAAACCAAAAGAAGAGCAGCCACATCCCCCCGACTGAGAAATCCCGCCGCGGCTGTCACCCTGTCCCGGCGCTTCCGCTATTTCTGGGCAGGGTAAAGCTGCGCGGCTTCAGTCTCACCCCGCCCGAGGGGGTGAAGACTTCGGCTCCCGTCTGTCCCGTCCCTCCCGTCCGTCCCGTCCCCCCGTCCGTGCCGTGCCGGGAGCGGCACCGGCGGGGCCGCCATGTCCGGGCGCCGGCTGCTCCTGCTGCTCCTGCTCTGCGCCGCGCTGCCCGCCGGGCTCCGCGCTCAGGGAGGCGGTAAGGCGGCTCCTTTCCATGGTTTCGGGAGGGGGGAATCTCCCTTCCCAACACTCCTGGGGGCAGGCGGGGGCCTGCCGGGTGAATGCCGCAGGGGTGCCGGTCGGTGCTGCGGGCCGGGGGCGCACCGGGAGGGACAGCGCCGGGGAAGGGGAGCGGGCACCCCCACGGCTCGGCTTCCCCGGCAGGTTCGGTTCCCACACGGCCGAGGGCTTATCAGCACCTGTGCCGACCCGGCACAGCGCCGTACAGCGGCGAGCTGAGCTGCGGGGGCAGGCAGCTGCCGTGGGCATCGCGGGGACGGTGTAGGAAGGTGGGATTGCCCGCCGCTCGCAGCCTCAGGAGCTCCCTCTCGTGTGTGAGGGGAAACGCGGCCGAGTCGCGGTTGGGTGCGCTTGGCCGTGGAGGAGCTGGGGCACAGCGAGGAGCAGGTCCCGCTGCCCTCTTGTGCCGCCAGAGTCAGCGCCTAAGTCCAAGGTAGCATCAGCAAATAACTTTTCAAAAGCTGTTAACTCTTCCTTCAGTGTGTCAGACTGCTTGGGGTTTAAAACAAGGTCTTTGGCATGTTTCTGGAATATCCTGCTTCGGTTGACCAATGCCTGTTGCTTCTTGATGTCTCTAAAGAAGGGAGTATGATGGAGAGCTTGGGAAAGAGAAGGAGCAGCCTCAGAAAGAGGCTAGTTCAAGTCTGCAAAAACATCCGCTAATCCGGGTGGCGTGAAAGCAAAGGAATACAGGGGTGATAACCCCACCGGCTGTGTCCTGTCCATTTCCTGTCGCTGAAGAAAGGGATTTGAGGACAAATAAGATAGTGTAGTGGGTGAATGAACTAACAGTTGCTGAGCTGCAAGTTAAAAGTACTTTCTGTAAGCCTTCCTTGAGAGGAGCCTTTTCAAAGTAAGTGGGGTTTCAAATTATATGAGCATTGCTTAATATAAATAACACAATCAGAATTTGCCTCCCTGAGGAGGAGTTCACCAATTTCAGTGAAAGCAGAATAAGTCTCCTCTGTGCTCACTTGGAGGATATTAGGGTATATAATTACTTTTAGCAAGTTTATTTATCATGGAATTAAGCTGCATGAAGAATGCTCCAAAAGGAATGTGCAAGCCTCCCAGTGAGCATAAGTCATTGTCCTTGAAGTCACATCTGTAGCACACTCTTCTACACTCCAGCCTAAAAAACATTGTAAATATAGGAAATATTGGAAAGTATTTCCTTAGTGTAAATTCCAGGTGCTAGAACATGATTAAATGCCAACTTCCAAACTCTTCACACTTTCCCAGAACATATACTCTTTATAGGGTAATTAGCAATTTACTTAATCCCGGGAGGTCATTTTTGCCCTGCCCTCGGCACTGGTGAGGCCACAACCTTGAGTGCTGCATCCAGTTCTGGCCCCTCAGTTTGGGAAGGACATTGAGACACTTGAGCACATCCAGAGGAGGCAACGAGGCTGGTGAGGGGCTGGGAACACAAACCCTGTGAGGAATGACTGAGGGAGCTGGGGGTGTTTTGCCTGGGGAAAAGGAGACTCAGGGGTGACCTTACCACTCTCTACAACTCCCTGAAAGGTGGCTGTAGTCAGGTGGGGGTTGGTCTCTTTCTCCAGGCAGCAGCTGACAGAACGAGAGGACACAGCCTTAAGCTGCACCAAGGGAAATACAGGTTGGATATTAGGGAAAAACTTTTTATGGAAAGAGTGATAAAGTACTGGAATTGTCTGCCCAGGAAGGTGGTGGAATCACCATCCCTGGATGTGTTTAAAAAAAGACTGTATGTGGCATTCAGTGCCATGTTTTAGTTGAGAATGTTATGGCATGGGTTGGACTCAATGATCTTGAGGGTGTCTTCCAGCCTAGTGATTCTGTGATTCCGTAATCTTCCCAGCATTCAGGGAAAGTCATTCTATTCAAGACTGAGTCTTGAGCAGGAGCAGCAGAAATATAAGCCCTCATTGGCAACCTTTTCAAGATTAAAAAGAGTAGGAGACAATTTTGGGGTCCTATATTTTGTTCTGAGGCTACTGATTCTCAGAGAGACTGCTCTGAGAGATCTTGGGATGTATCAGCCTGTGTGAGGACTAACCTCACAGGTAATGTTGTGTACAGGTAGTGTGGTCTGTTTTGGCTTTGTTTCTACTTCACTCATTTGTCGTGACTCTTTTCCACCACCAAATGTTACCCACCTGTATAATTTTTCTCTGCTATCTAGTATTCATCAAGAAAGAAAATGCTGACAAGTTCTTGGAAAGAACAAAACGTGCTAACTCTTTCTTAGAGGAATTGAAGCAAGGGAATATTGAAAGAGAATGCATTGAGGAGCGCTGCTCAAAAGAAGAAGCAAGAGAAGCTTTTGAAGACCAGGAGAAAACTGTAAGGATGAACTAATATGAAACATAGGTCTATATATTTCATGTTTAAAAATTACTATTCATGTCCTTTGAGCTGGTCATCAAAACTCACAGGTTGTTCCCAATCACTTAACACAAATAGTGATTGACTGTGGGTGGAATTGCTAAGGCAGTAATCATCCCATAACAGTTTTAATGTAGCTCTTGCATGGCCATCCCAGGTTAAATCCTCCATTCTTTTACCTGTTCTGATCTTTCAATTGCCATTGAAAGTTAATTGACGTTCAATGGCTTTGCTGCTATCAGTGTTGAAAATACATTCACCCTATCTGGGTTACATCCCTGAGTGCCATCACTGTGGTCAGGGCAGTCCCTAAGTGCCATGACTGTGGGAAGGCTGAGAAGGCAAATGCTGACATGGAACCTCATGAGGGAATTTTACTGAATTTATCTCAAGCAGCTTTGCTTGTCATTTTGTAGCTCTTTTTAATTGAGAGAATGTATACTAATAACAGTTCATAAATGCCTTAATGTTGACTGGAATGAAGTTTGTATGACTCCTGTGTCACCTGCCCTACCCCAATGGCTTGCTTAACTTTAGACAGAAATGTGATTTCCCCAAGCAGAAGAGAAAGTTAAAGAGATGGGGGAGCTGTGTGGACTGTAAGTAGAAAAGGTGGTTTTGCAAACATAGGCTGTAGCTATATGGCTGTTTAGAACTACCCTGAAACTGGAGCTAAGGCCAGATTCACTTCCCTTTAGCATTATTTGATGGCAAAAATGTTCTTGGAGTGACCCTGAGGTGTCCTGGGTGGGGAGTCCTGGGTGCATCACCAGTGTACCTCTGATCATAAATGTTGACTTACCTGTAGCAGAACTGGCACAGCCTGTTCTGCCTGGTGACCAGATGTCACTGGAAAGGACTGTCCTGCACAGACAGCATCCTAGAGTCCTCAGCGCAAATGAAAAGGAGAACACAAATCAGACAAAATATTTTTACATGTCAAGATTTGTGAGGTCCTAATTGATGGGAGTGTGGGGTGGGGATCAAGACTGAGAATTTGGCATTACGGGAATATAAGTAAATTTGGTCAAAACTGGTGGAAAGATAATTCTGCAAGAAATCAAGTGGCTTACACTGAATGGGTGACACTGGAAAAACTCTAAGGAGGTTCAGATATTTCTGAAAATTGCATGGGACTTGCTTCTGTAGAGCTAGGCACCATATGGATCATATGGTTTTAAGTTATTAAATGGTAATAGTGGGCTGCTAGGCACTGTATGTATCTATAATGTAAATATTTCCTTTAACAATTGTTAGCTGCAAGTATCCTGTGTATGAAAAGTCCAATATTTTTCTGAGGAATTTGGTAATTCTTATCTAACTCTATTTCTTTTTCTTCTCCATTTCCCACACTTACCTGTAGGAGGAATTCTGGAACATCTATGTAGGTAAGAAACACTCTGTGTTTATTTAGAAGATTAAGCTTCCTTATTGCAAGGTTTGAAAGGATGCACCCCTTAAGTAACCCCTTCCTGCTCCCTTGCTTCCTCTCTTTTTGCTCTGGGACACCCTCATGTTGTGTTTCCTCTGAAAAAGGAATCTGATTTACTGCCTGCTGTTGCTTGAACCCAATTGCTTGATTTGAAGGCAAGGTTCAGCTGTCTCCAGTTGCTGGACTGACTTTTGTCCTCTCAAAAGAATAACAGTGGTCCTTTGCACACAAAGGACAGTGAGGAGCAGAAACTGTGTGTGGGACTGCCAGATAGTTTTCCTTCAGAGGGACAGCCCCAGACAGGAGAATTCAAGATGCAAAGAGTCACAGATGAGAGTGTGTCTTAAATGCCCTAACCAACACAAAGTTAAAATACATTGCATAGTCATTTGCCAGTTTCTTGTCACCTTCCATGCCAGTGTTGTTGGTTCTTGTCTTAAAGAGCATTTTTTGGTTGTGTGTTTTGCAGGACTGTTTGGCATTCAAGGAAAATATGCCAATGGATCCAATATGCCAGTAGATACTACCTAACAGTTTTCTGGTTTTTTGTCTAAATATGTGAGTTTTATTTATTAGGGTTCTAGTGTTTGTAAGCATTGTGCAGGGACAGATTATATTGTATTAATGTTTGATAACATGTTCTCCAGAAAGTATATGTCCAGTTTGCACACTGGGTGGACTGCATCAAAAATGTTGGCCAAAGACAGCTCAGCTTTGTCTTTTGGAATCTGCAGAAAAATGAAGACAGTTGCCATGAAGAAGACACAGACTTTCACAATCCCCTAAGCACAGGATGAACTCTGCAACCTGCAGACTAAAATTTCAAGCAAAGCCTGTGTCAGTGTTACAGTAAAGAGGATTGCAATATTTTAAACCATTTTCTTATGAGAATACAAGCAGCAGAATATCAGTGCCAATGCTCTTAGCAGAAGTGTTAGTTTTCATACATTTTAAGCCACAATCCACAAATGCTTTATGAGTGTTCAGAAGTATTGAAAACCACAGCTATGTTCAGCCAAGTTACTAGAACAATTTGTTCTTACTTCCTACTTTAGTAGGGTGTTCTGCAATTTGTGCAATATTGATATAAAACTCATTACCACAGCTGCAACTACAGTGTAGGGTAAGAACTAAATAAGTATGTTTTCTAACAATAGGATGCTGCTTAGCTAAGACTACTACGGAATAGAGTGCTATGGCACTGCAGAGGAGGCAGAAACCAGAAGTTATGATGTAGGCCTTCAGTCTGTCTTTTTTTTTTGGTTAATGTTGGTCTTGTCTTCCTTCTGTTAAGCATGGACATCAGTTTCCAGAGCCTCCATGGCTGGAGCATTTTTAGAGTTCTATGTTTTGGCCACGTTCAGGTAGAAGATGGATCTTGATGTGTGGGTGCAGTACACAAAGCCCAGCAGCTGTTCCCCATGACAGGCAAAGCTGCAGCAGATGAGGTTATAGTCCAGAAATCCCACATAGGGAGCAATGCTGGATCCTTAGGATGAGTTGCTTCTTGCAAGTTGTTTCTGCTATGGACATTGCTGTTTCAACTGCTCCAAAGAAGGGCAGAACAAATGGTAAAAAAGGGGGATAAGAGCATGATATATAAAGCAGCAAATTATCAAGTGTCATTTTTCTGGATATCTTGCATTTTGTATGAAACAGAGCAAAAACTATAGGGAAATGCAAGGGGCCAGAAGTTCAGTATCTTTAGGCAGCAATTGCAATGTAGAAATGTCCTGTCAGCTCTTAGAGGCTTCACTGTATGTATATTCTGACCACAATCATAGTATCAAAAAATACTCTGAGTTGGAAGGACCCACAAAGATTATTGAGTCATGATCATTCACAAATGAATGGCCCATACAGAGATCAAATCTGCAACCCTGTCCATATGAGCACCATGCTTTAACCAGCCGAGCTAATTTCTTTACCTTCCCAAAAAAAAAGGGCTTGTGTGCATATCCTAATACAGTGGCCACCAAAAAGAGATTGCAAAACTGAGGATATAAAGGTGAATCATTGCAGGTTTGGAATGATTGTGTTTATACGGTTTGTTCCATCTGGAATGTGGCAACTCACAGGACCTATGTTTTGAAAGGAAGGATGAAAGATGGCTTAAGAAAACTAAGAGCCCTTCTGTGGCCACTGAAAATGCTTGCACACTTACAGTAATTTGGGGTTTGGTTTGTTCTTGTAGATGGGAACCAGTGCAGTTCAAATCCTTGTCACTATGGTGGCCACTGTAAAGATGGAATTGGTTCCTACACTTGCACGTGCTTGGATGGTTATCAAGGCAAGAACTGTGAGTTTGGTAAGTTTCTGCTTTAGAGAACCATGGCGGTGAACTTCCCAGGGAGCTTTGTAAGGAAGCAAGTGTTGCATGGAAATCCTTCCTGAGGCTCACTTCTGTGGCATAGAGCTGCCCCTGTGACAGGGGGGGTATCATTAGCCCAGAAGTAAGAGCAGGAGTGTGGAATTGAAGTTTAGTCACAGGACCAAGGGGCAAGATGAGGAGTTGGAGTTTTTAGGGCAGGAGGGAGGAATTGTGTGAGGATTTCCACTGATTATGTTCTGTGTTAGTGTTTTGTTCATTGTTCCCCTGACAATTTGTCTCTGCTTTTTGAGCTCACCATGCCATGGCCACTGGGCCCACTTGGACCTGGCAAGTACAATTGGTGTGCTGGATGTGGCTGCTTTGTAAGGCACAAGCTGATGTTCAGCACTCACATGAGTTATTCCTCAAGGGTGCTTCAGGTGCTTGGCAGGTGGGGATACAGATCCCGTTTAAAGAGGGTGTTTTGTTTTGGAGAACTTCCAGATCTTCTGTGAAGTCAGTGTTTATGTCCAGTTTTTCTGCCATCATCTCTTTTATAGTCATACCAAAGTTCTGCAGAATAAACAACGGGGACTGTGAGCAGTTCTGCAGCGTCCGAAGAGATGGGCAGAAGGATGTGGTGTGCTCCTGTGCAGATGGGTATGTTCTAGCAGAGGATGGCAAACACTGTGTTGCAACAGGTACGAAGCCATGAGATAAAGCAATAGCAGTGGTTGGTGAGACTTGTTTCACTGTTAAGGGGTGTCTTGGTTTGCAGTTGAGGAATGTCTTTTGAATCACCAGTATCCTACATGACATAGACTCAAGAGTAAGGCTAACTGATTTATATTTCAAAAGCTTTCCATTTGTGAGGTGTTATGGTGGAGTGGATCAAAATGTACATGATTTTGAACCCTTTGCAAGATGCCTCTCAGCAAATTACCACAGTAAATTCCACTGTTGCCAAGAAGAAAGTCATTGCATTAATAACTCATTTTCTTAAATGCTTTTGCACATCACATAATTAGCAACCTGCAAAACTTTTCTTCTCTAAACCTTTCCTTTTATAGAAACTGAAAATGTTAGGTAATTATAATCAGCGCTATTTACACATGTACACTGTAGCACTCTTATGAAAAGACTCGTCAGAGGTTGTCAAAAATATTCTCATGCTGTTGTTGTTCTTAAATCGTTTTAAAAAATAACACATTGCTCTTGTGACCCATATTACTTCACTCTGTTTCCTTGTAATTTCCAAGAAGTTTTCTCTTAGCTTGGTGTTTCTTTCCATGTCTAATTTTATCATTCTTCTCTTTACAGTAAAATACCCTTGTGGAAAAGTTTCTGTGCAAAGGAAAAAAAGGTCTTTTCTTTTACCCACTGACCACAGCAATGTAACAAGTGATGAAGAAGACCCTCCTCCATACGAAATGACCACAGAGGAGAACTTTGTAATTACCACAGAAAGCCCAACACCTCCACCTGACAACAGGACAAGCAGCAAAACTCCCTATGTCGATACCAGGATAGTTGGTGGGGATGAGTGTCTTCCTGGCCAATGCCCATGGCAGGTGAATGGAGGGGGCTTTGCCCTGCCTGTGGGGAGAATGTGTCTGAGGGAAGGGGAGCAGAGGCTCCTTCCAGCTGGGAGCCTTCTGAACATGACCCATGTCACGTGCAGCGGCAGTGAGACGTGGCTGAGCTGTGTGACCCTGGGCACTTGGATGTGCTGTTCTGCAAAGTGCAGCTTCACGGGGTCAAAACAAAAGGCTGCGTGCCATTTCAGGGGGAACTGCCTACCCTATCCCCAGAGAGGACTTTGGGTCATGCTGTTCTCCCAGGCCATTCTTGCAAGTACATTTTGGTTCTATCTGAGACCATCCACCCAGGCAGCACACGCAAGTGCATGCCACATAAAGCCAGCATTTTGGTTCAGAAATACACCCTCATGTCTCAGTTTCACCCTTGAGTTTGGGTCAGCCAAAATGAATTCCTGTATTTGAACATTGTTTGGGGGGTAAGTCCAAGGGATGTGGTGATCAGGCATCTGCACTCTGCCTGCTCAGTCAGTCAATGCCTGAGGGACGTTACTCAGCACTGGCAGTGAAGTAATGTGGAAGGCAAATGTTTTAACTTCACATAGAGACAATCAGGACTCTGTAGCAGTCAATCTGCAGCCTCTGCATGTGGGAGTACAATGCTAGGAGATACATGGAGGGCCACATACATGTTGCAGTAAGAGGCATCTCTGTAGTGTGCAGAGAAATCAGCAGCTTTATAGCTCATCGACATTAAACTGCACTTCCTCCTTCTGCCCTTACCTGTTTTGCTTCACAGGCTGTTCTGTTAAACGAGGAAGGAGAAGAGTTTTGTGGTGGAACTATTCTGAATGAAAATTTTATACTTACTGCAGCTCATTGCATAAACCAATCCAAAGAAATCAAAGTTGTTGTTGGTGAGTGATTATTTCTTTTACTCCTCTGAGGTGAGAGTAGTTGTTCTGCCGAACCTTCTGTGCCTTAAATCTCCCATGAGATGTACTCGTGATTCATTAAGGTTTGTTACCTTTTTGCTGCTTTTTATAATTTCTTGTTATTCTGACCATCCTTCTTTGTAACAATAGGTGCCTCTCTTTCTTCTCTGCCAGATAGCTGAAAGGGATTGCAGTTAAATATTCTAGAAATATTGGTTATCTATGTGTTCAGCAGAGCAGTGTTTCTGCAGGAAGCTCATCATTCCTGGCACTTCAGAATCATCCAGAGTTGTTCCTGCAAGAACCCTCAGGAAAGCTCTGACTCATGGAATAGAGCAGACAAGAACAAACTCAGATTTCCCATTGCTTTCCTTTTGAGCCAGCTTCATCTTTGCACTGTTGTAGTCCAAACCCTGTTCTCTTCTCTAAGCCAGGCTCAAGCTCCGGAAGTGCTTCCACACAAAATTGCATGAGTTTAGCTGAATCAGCATATGCCTTTCTATAAACTGCTACAAAATCTCCATAGACCTAATCTCAGGACCAAAGCCAATCCACTTGCTGCTAAGAAATGTTGCCTGTTTACAGTTTCCTTCTGTGGTCTAAGGTCCTGGACAAAGTACTCAGAATGAATATACTACTCTCTTCCTCTGTCAAGGTTGTTCTGAAATTCTTATACTTTCTCCACATTGATGACCCTTTTAATGCTCTTGTGCAGGTGAAGTGGACAGAGAGACGATGGAGCAGTCTGAATCAATGCACACTGTGGATAAAATATACGTTCACTCCAAATTTATTGTTGAGACTTATGATAATGACATTGCCTTACTAAAGCTGAAGGAACCTATCACGTTTTCAGAGTACGTCATCCCAGCATGTCTCCCCAAAGTAGACTTTGCTAATGAAGTTCTGATGACACAGAAGTCTGGGAGAGTTAGTGGCTTTGGGCGGGAATTTGAAGGCGGGCGAACGTCCAAAAAACTGAAGGTGCTCGAGGTGCCCTATGTTAATAGGAACACTTGCAAGCAATCCACTAACTTAGCCATAACTGAGAACATGTTCTGTGCTGGTTATGACACAGAGCAAAAGGATGCTTGCCAGGGAGACAGTGGTGGCCCCCATGTGACCAGATACAAGGATACCTATTTTGTTACTGGAATTGTTAGCTGGGGCGAAGGATGTGCAAGGAAAGGCAAATATGGGGTCTATACCAAACTCTCCCGGTTCCTGCGCTGGGTAAGGACAGTCATGAGTTTGTAGTGGTGCTATGTCCCTTGATCTTCCTTGTTACCTGCCAAGGTGCAGGATTGGAAATGGAAACTTTCTTATCCTGCATATCTGCTAGGTTGGTTATGAGATCTCTTTAAAGTTATGGTCTGCTTCCATTTGTATTATTCCTGACTTTAAAGCACAACTCTGAGGACTGTGGGGGTCTTTGGAATTGGTTGAATGAGGGAATTCCCCCAAGCAAAAAGGCTGCTGAGTGGGGTCTTTGGCTTCTTTTCATTATTTATCAATGGCCATTGTGGTTCCTATCAGTTGTCACGAGTGCTCCTACCAGAGGCTTCTAAATATGTTCTGAAGAGTCACTAGTCATGATGAAAGCAGGAAGGATGGGAGTCACTAAATCCTCATATTGCAGCCATCTGGCTCAGCAGGGAGTTTGTCCTCACTGGAGTTGTTTAGCTTCTACCTTCAGATGTGTTCAGAAGATGAAGGGAGCAGAGGATCTTGCATGGATAAAGCTGAGACACAATTAATCAATATGTGATGCTAAATAATCACTCATTCCACAAAATGGCCTGCTCAGATCACAGCAGCTCATTAAAAAGGGGTTTTGCTTTATAAGTATTCTACTTCTAGTTTGATTTGTACACTCTGCTCATCAGAATATATATATATGTCCATATTCATTGTTTTCTGTATCTTGTTCTGGATTGTGTATGGCTGAGGATTGGAAAGCTCCTTGCATGTGTATTGTTCTAGATGTTTCAGTTAGGTGCAATATTGATGTACACCAGCATTTGAAATAAAGCATTCTCTTTTTTTTCCTCTTTGGTTGGGTTTTTTTCTAACAAAGCCCCATCAGCCTCTAACCCCCTTAACAATTCAATGGCTTTTCAAAGCTTCTCTAATCTCTTATGTTCTGTGCTCTGAGGAGCACTGCACTTCCTTAGGCACCTGCTCCATCCCTCTCAGGCTTTGAGCTGGTACTGGCTCGTCTCGCATTGCAAAGCAGACTGACAAACCCAAAACACAACTCTGCAAACTGCAAATATTACTGCAGCCAGCACTGATTGTGGGCAGGAAAGTGAGTGGGCAGGTCAGTTATCTCAGCTTGATGGTCTTGACCTGTATAACTCTTCAGTGGGCTTACTTCCATGTTTGCTCAGCAGTGTTTGTTCCCTGAATTCTGTCCACTGTGTTCCTGTTAAAATCCTATAGGTGCTGCTCCTTGTGCTCAATCAGGGTGAAAGATCCCTTGCCAAAGGAAAGCCTCAGGTGTGGGTCCTGCCCAAATCCTTCTTACATACTCTTGCTAAGGGCTTTCTTCTACTTAAAAGAGCTTGAGGTCTGAAGGAAAACTCAGATTGGGCTGTAGATGGGTAGCTGAAGGCATCCCTTTATGTCCATTGCTCTTTCTGTGCCAGCATATCTGCCCTGCTGAGAGGACATGAGTGAAAGGTGCTTGCCTGTGAACCACCTATCAAAGGTCATAAGCAACCCTAGAGCATGCAGCAAATGGAGGAATTAGAGCACATTCTTTTTTTAATGTTGACAAATTATTTGGTAATGGTTTCACATAACAGAATTGAACAGATTGCAAAATCCAGGAAAATGGGACACAGCACACAGCTGCTGAGTAAGCTGGTGGATTTTGAGATACTGGAATTCCTCCTGGCAAGCAGACATGGCTGGCTTAGGCAAAAGCTGACATGTACCAAGGATGGTGGACAGGGAGGCTCTAAGCTACCTTCTAGTGCTCAGGCTTCTTCAGCCTTCAAGGAAAAGCCAGTCCTGAGACTAAAGGGAGGAAAAGAAGGATGGTGAGGAAGCCCTGTGACTAGAGAAGCCCTGCAATAGATATTCCCAGGAGGGCAGTGAAGTCTCTGATGCTGGTTGTCTTCCAGAGTGGGAGATGTAAGGAGATGTCAGGTGTGCAGAATGATGGGGGCTGCCCCATCAAGGAACAAATATGGACAAGCTGCCCTTTGTTATGGCATCCTGCACTTTGGGAGGAAAACACACTGCAGCAGGCTCAGTGTCCAACAGTGCTAAAATATAATAGAGGTCGATTTGATCTCCTGTTGGCTCAGTAGGTTGGGCTGGGTGACCCCTGTAGGTCTCTCCAGGCCCTGTTTCCTGTGTTTCCAGGTGAGCAGTACCTGTCACTTTTAGGATCATGCCCTTGTGCTCTGCACTAGCATGGTAAGAACAAGCTTCCTGTGTACTGCTCCCTGGCCCAGGTGACTGACCTGGCAGGATTGTCTTCCATAGCTTGATTCCCAAAGCACAATGGCCTGTCAAGAGCTGTGCCCTTGGAGTAGTTTGAACAAAAGGAAACAGCACATAAAACCCATAAGCCTTCATTTTACGGTACAATATGAAATGTACCCAAAAGTATGTGTTCCATCAGCATCTTCATGAGCTGTTAAAACCATATCAGGCAGTGTTCCTTGTCTCCTTCATTACTCATCCTTGATAACTCCAGGGGATGTTTTTTGTTAATGGGCCATTGAGTGTGAGTGCATGATAAAAATACATCGTCCCATTGTGAGATGCTCCACCCAAGGGGAGGAACCAAGCTTTCCTATCTGCATATAATCTGAGGCTTGTAACAGTCACAGTCAGCCTTATCCACTGAATTCCCAGACAAGAGTTCCATAACCACCACTGGACCTTCAGAGGAAGAACAAACCCTTTTACAGGAACACTGCTTCAACAGAACCACATCTATCACTTCAAGAGGACTGCAGCCACCAGTTAACTGGACTGCTACCAACATCTGGACAAACAGGGTGTCAGGTTGTATTCTGACTCTATCAGTGTTTCTGTATTATTGCATTTATTTTAATTTTCCTATAAAATTGTATTTCTGACTTGGGATCTCCCACTGGTTTGCTTTCAAACAATAACAACCCCCAACTTTCATAATGGGATGGAAATTGATGAATTTGGGGAAGTGTGCTCTGTCCAAGTGTGCTTGTGACAGAGCTGGTGGGTAACAACTTTGCAAGGTGCTCACTGAGACCTGCAAACTCTTTGCCCTGATTTACTCCTCACTTCTGGAGTGCCTTCCTGCTTTGGCCCAGCATACAGGAGGCACAAAGCTCTGGCTCTGATTGTCTGCCTTCCTTGGGACATGGGCAAGAGCCACATCACCCACTATAGCTCCTGGCTGCCTGCATAGTCCAGCTGCTTTAGAGAGGCTTTGTCCAAATTTCCAGAGGAAAGCCTCTTAGAGGTGCTCTGCCAGCACAAAGCTATCAGTGGGGCATTGCTGCAGCACACACATGTGTTGTGTTTGAACACTGTGCCGTGGTGACACTGAGTGCAGACTTTGCTCTCGGAGGTTTTGTTTTCTCATGAGTGGCTGACCCTTGCACTGCGGTGTTTCTCCCTCAGCAGCTGCCCCAGAGCCCTGCAGAGCGAGCAGCGGGTGACGCGCAGTGCGCTCGGAGCATGGGCATGGCAGGTCATCGTGGGACAATGGGGCTTCTTCCTGTTGTCCTCCTTTTCCTCCAGATGAGGCAGACAGGTAGAGTGCTTGCTTCACCTTGGCTTTGTGCTGCTTTGCCTAAACCATGCAGGTAGCTGTCAATATTTTTGCTTTGTGGGGCAGGGGACATGAGTGAACACCAGGTAGCTTTGCTGTCTCACCAACCTTGCTCCACTTTGCCAGCTGCAGTGTAATGATACCCAGGGCTGAGGCACATGCGGAATTCCATTTTGGAGTGACAATTGTGCCAGTGTAAATTATGGGGTCTGTATGTTGATATGTAGTGTTCTCAAAGGCTCAGCACAATTAATGGGCTATTCTTCACGTTCTCAAGAAATATGATAATTAAATAACCCTTACTATCCATTTGCAAGCTGCTGAGGGACAAAATGATGTCCGCAATATTTAACTGTACAGAGGAGAACAAGAACCCCACCCCATATATCACTGTGATTTTCTAATTCGTCACAAAACCATCACATCTCCACTTAATAAAATAAATTATCCCACCTATTCTGACCCTGCTCTAAACAGGGGCAGAGCAGGTGATAAAATTTAGAAATTTGAAATTTGTCTTTAAAGCAGTGAATTCTTGAGCAAGTTTCACTTCTCTGGATATCCTACTTCTTGCATGAAACAGTGCATCCCAGAGAACATATGTGAGGGGGTAACACATTTTTTGCAGCAGAGCACTAAATGGGAAAGACCATATCAGAAAAGGAATGAGATGGGTGGGAGAAAGAGCTGCTACATGAAACGTGTCTCCAAATGCAGAGTTACCTCCCTGACCTCAATGTCCTCATATACTGAGTTTGTGAGGTATGTGTGGCTGGGGCCCTGCAGTCAGGTCGCCCGGTGTGTCTAGGAAAGGAAGAAAGGCTGCAGAACTCAAGATGCCAGCATAGATGTGGGCAGCATGAGGTAAGAGGTAATAGCTACAAGCTCAAGCTCATACCTCAATGGATACAGTGAGAAAATTTTGGTTCTCTAAGCAGTACAGAATAGAAGTTTGGCCTGCTCATGTGACTTTAGCAGGGTTTTGTAAAGTTTGGAGGTTTTATTAGCTTCTGCTTAATAAGCCAGTATCTGTGTCTTTAAATGAAAAGCTCTGCAGGCAAAAGACATGCAGAAGGCCTGACATGACCTTTAAGGAAATAAAAGTTGATGGTTTTCAGCCAGTAGTTGCAATATAGAAATGTCCTGTCTGGTTTTACAGGATTCACTGTAAGTTATGTAGACTCTGACCACTATGTATTACTTAATCTTCCTGTAAAAAAAAGGCTTCTGAGCACATCATAATACAGTGGCCACCAAAAAGAGATTGCAAAACTGAGGATATAAAGGTGAATCATTGCAGGTTTGGAATGATTGTGTTTATACGGTTTGTTCCATCTGGAATGTGGCAACTCACAGGACCTATGTTTTGAAAGGAAGGATGAAAGATGGCTTAAGAAAACTAAGAGCCCTTCTGTGGCCACTGAAAATGCTTGCACACTTACAGTAATTTGGGGTTTGGTTTGTTCTTGTAGATGGGAACCAGTGCAGTTCAAATCCTTGTCACTATGGTGGCCACTGTAAAGATGGAATTGGTTCCTACACTTGCACGTGCTTGGATGGTTATCAAGGCAAGAACTGTGAGTTTGGTAAGTTTCTGCTTTAGAGAACCATGGCGGTGAACTTCCCAGGGAGCTTTGTAAGGAAGCAAGTGTTGCATGGAAATCCTTCCTGAGGCTCACTTCTGTGGCATAGAGCTGCCCCTGTGACAGGGGGGATATCATTAGCCCAGAAGTAAGCGCAGGAGTGTGGAATTGAAGTTTAGTCACAGGACCAAGGGGCAAGATGAGGAGTTGGAGTTTTTAGGGCAGGAGGGAGGAATTGTGTGAGGATTTCCACAGATTATGTTCTGTGTTAGTGTTTTGTTCATTGTTCCCCTGACAATTTATCTCTGCTTTTTGAGCTCACCATGCCATGGCCACTGGGCCCACTTGGACCTGGCAAGTACAATTGGTGTGCTGGATGTGGCTGCTTTGTAAGGCACAAGCTGATGTTCAGCACTCACATGAGTTATTCCTCAAGGGTGCTTCAGGTGCTTGGCAGGTGGGGATACAGATCCCGTTTAAAGAGGGTGTTTTGTTTTGGAGAACTTCCAGATCTTCTGTGAAGTCAGTGTTTATGTCCAGTTTTTCTGCCATCATCTCTTTTATAGTCATACCAAAGTTCTGCAGAATAAACAACGGGGACTGTGAGCAGTTCTGCAGCGTCCGAAGAGATGGGCAGAAGGATGTGGTGTGCTCCTGTGCAGATGGGTATGTTCTAGCAGAGGATGGCAAACACTGTGTTGCAACAGGTACGAAGCCATGAGATAAAGCAATAGCAGTGGTTGGTGAGACTTGTTTCACTGTTAAGGGGTGTCTTGGTTTGCAGTTGAGGAATGTCTTTTGAATCACCAGTATCCTACATGACATAGACTCAAGAGTAAGGCTAACTGATTTATATTTCAAAAGCTTTCCATTTGTGAGGTGCTATGGTGGAGTGGATCAAAATGTACATGATTTTGAACCCTTTGCAAGGTGCCTCTCAGTGAGGCATGTCAGAGTAAATTCTGCTGTTAACAAGATAATAAAAAATCGTAGAATCACAGACTATCCTGTTTTGAAAGGAATCTTCAATGATCATGAATACCCACCTCATGGACTATTACTTGACTATCCCAAGAATAACTCCATGTGCCCGAGATTGTTGTCCACACATTTCTTGAACTGTCAGGCTTGGGGCCTTGACCACTTCCCTGGGGAACCTGTTCAAATGCCCAACCACCCTCTCGGTGAAGAACCTTTTTCTACTATCTGCCCTGACACTGCTTCCTGCCATTCTCTCAGGTTTCTTCATGGAAAGGGCTGTCCAGTATTGGAATGCACTGCTCAGAGAAGTGGGGGGGTCACCATCCCTGGAGATTTTCAAGAAACACCTGAATGTGCCACATAAAGCTATAGTCCAATTAACAAGGTGGTGATCTGTCAAAGGTTGAATTCTATGATCTTGGAGGTCGTTTCCAACCTAAAGGATTCTGTGATTCCATGTCCTGGTCACCACAGAGAAGAGATCAGTGCCTGCCCCTCCTCTTCCCCTCAGGAGAAAATTATTGACCACAATGAGGCCTCCCCTCAGCCTCCTCTTCTCCAGGCTGAACAGACCAATTGACCTCAGCCACTCCTTCTACTTCCCCTCAAGGCCCTTCATTGTCTTTGTTGCCCTCATTTGGACGCTGTCTAAGAGCTTTATATCTTTCTGATATTTATAGGTCAAAAACAGTACACAGGACTCAAGGTGAGACCACACTGAGAAAAGTGATCACATTAGGATCTTTGCTTAAACACTTACAGGCCATACAAAAGATCAGCTTGCAGAAATTTATACTTAAATTGCAATTAACCTTATCAACTTGCAACTGAAGAGATAGTGCTAATCATAATTATCCAATGTATATATGTAAAATTTTATTGTATTTCAAAATACCACAGGGGCGGGGTAGGTCAACCATTTAGATATCATGTCAGGTTTTATATCTTCTATAGCTAATAACAAATTGCTGTCATTAGCCATATTATTCCTAAAATAAAGCACTTCACTCACTCTCCAAATGAAGTACATTTTATTAAGAGGAATGACATGAATATATCAATGTAAATACTTGAAGATGATGTATGAAATTTGTTAAAAACAGATTGATGATGGTGTATTAAATTTTAAATACTTTCAAAATATGACTGTGAAATGGAGGCTGAAGGAGAGCTTTCATGATGAGAAAATAGCACTCATTTTCCAAACCATGTGGTCTTTCTTCCTTGATTCCATGTGACAAGTCTTTCGTATTGTCTGGAAAATGAGGAAGCAGCACTGTATATTGTGAGATTGTATTTCCAAGAAGTTTCTTCTTATGTTAGTGTTTCTATCATTAATTTTAGGATTCTTCTCTTTACAGTTAAATACCCTTGTGGAAAAGTTTCTGTGCAAAGGAAAAAAAGGTCTTTTCATTTACCCGCTGACCACAGCAGAGGAATGAGTGATGAAGAAGACCCTCCTCCATACGAAATGACCACAGAGGAGAACTTTGTAATTACCACAGAAAGCCCAACACCTCCACCTGACAACAGGACAAGCAGCAAGAATCCATATGTCAATACCAGGATAGTTGGTGGGGATGAGTGTCTTCCTGGCCAATGCCCATGGCAGGTGAATGGAGGGGGCTTTGCCCTGCCTGTGGGGAGAATGTGTCTGAGGGAAGGGGAGTAGAGGCTCCTTCCAGCTGGGAGCCTTCTGAACATGACCCATGTCACGTGCAGCGGCAGTGAGACGTGGCTGAGCTGTGTGACCCTGGGCACTTGGATGTGCTGTTCTGCAAAGTGCAGCCTCACGGGGTCAAAACAAAAGGCTGCGTGCCATTTCAGGGGGAACTGCCTACCCTATCCCCAGAGAGGACTTTGGGTCATGCTGTTCTCCCAGGCAAATTTTGCAAGTTACATTTTGGTTCTATCTGAGACCATCCACCCAGGCAGCACACGCAAGTGCATGCCACATAAAGCCAGCATTTTGGTTCAGAAATACACCCTCATGTCTCAGTTTCACCCTTGAGTCAGCCAAAATGAATTCCTGTATTTGAACATTGTTTGGGGGGTAAGTCCAAGGGATGTGGTGATCAGGCATCTGCACTCTGCCTGCTCAGTCAGTCAATGCCTGAGGGACGTTACTCAGCACTGGCAGTGAAGTAATGTGGAAGGCAAATGTTTTAACTTCACATAGAGACAGTCAGGACTCTGTAGCAGTCAATCTGCAGCCTCTGCATGTGGGAGTACAATGCTAGGAGATACATGGAGGGCTACATACATGTTGCAGTAAGCAGCATCTCTGTAGTGTGCAGAGAAATCAGCGCTTTACAGCTCGTCGACATTAAACTGCACTTCCTCCTTCTGCCCTTACCTGTTTTGCTTCACAGGCTGTTCTGTTAAACGAGGAAGGAGAAGAGTTTTGTGGTGGAACTATTCTGAATGAAAATTTTATACTTACTGCAGCTCATTGCATAAACCAATCCAAAGAAATCAAAGTTGTTGTTGGTGAGTGATTATTTCATTTACTCCTCTGAGGTGAGAGTAGTTGTTCTGCCGAACCTTCTGTGCCTTAAATCTCCCATGAGATGTACTCGTGATTCATTAAGGTTTGTTACTTTTTGCTGCTTTATATAATTTCTTGTTATTCTGACCATCCTTCTTTGTAACAATAGGTGCCTCTCTTTCTTCTCTGCCAGATAGCTGAAAGGGATTGCAGTTAAATATTCTAGAAATATTGGTTATCTATGTGTTCAGCAGAGCAGTGTTTCTGCAGGAAGCTCATCATTCCTGGCACTTCAAAATCATCCAGAGTTGTTCCTGCAAGAACCCTCAGGAAAGTTCTGACTCATTGAATAGAGCAGACAAGACCAAACTCAGATTTCCCATTGCTTTCCTTTTGAACCAGGACACAGGATCAACACAGCTTCATCTTTGCACTGTTGTAGTCCAAACCCTGTTCTCTTCTCTAAGCTAGGCTCAAGCTCCTGGAAGTGCTTCCACACAAAATTGCATGAGTTTAGCTGAATCAGCATATGCCTTTCTATAAACTGCTACAAAATCTCCATAGACCTAATCTCAGGACCAAAGCCAATCCACTTGCTGCTAAGAAATGTTGCCTGTTTACAGTTTCCTTCTGTGGTCTAAGGTCCTGGACAAAGTACTCAGAATGAATATACTACTCTCTTCCTCTGTTCTGAAATTCTTATACTTTCTCCACATTGATGACCCTTTTAATGCTCTTGTGCAGGTGAAGTGGACAGAGAGAAGAAGGAGCAGTCTGAATCAATGCACACTGTGGATAAAATCATTGTTCACTCCAAGTTTGATGCTGAGACTTATGATAATGACATTGCCTTACTAAAGCTGAAGGAACCTATCACGTTTTCAGAGTACGTCATCCCAGCATGTCTCCCCAAAGTAGACTTTGCTAATGAAGTTCTGATGAAGCAGAAATCTGGAAGGGTTAGTGGCTTTGGGCGGGAATATGATGGTGGACAACTCCCAAAGAAACTGAAGATGCTTGAACTCCCCTATGTTAATAGGAGCACTTGTGAGCAATCCACCTACTTTGTGGTAACTGAGAACATGTTCTGTGCTGGTTATGACACAGAGCAAAAGGATGCTTGCCAGGGAGACAGTGGTGGCCCCCATGTGACCAGATACAAGGATACCTATTTTGTTACTGGAATTGTTAGCTGGGGCGAAGGATGTGCAAGGAAAGGCAAATATGGGGTCTATACCAAACTCTCCCGGTTCCTGCGCTGGGTAAGGACAGTCATGAGTTTGTAGTGGTGCTATGTCCCTTGATCTTCCTTGTTACCTGCCAAGGTGCAGGATTGGAAATGGAAACTTTCTTTTCCTGCATATCTGCTAAGTTGGTTATGAGATCTCTTTAAAGTTATGGTCTGCTTCCATTTGTATTATTCCTGACTTTAAAGCACAACTCTGAGGACTGTGGGGGTCTTTGGAATTGGTTGAATGAGGGAATTCCCCCAAGCAAAAAGGCTGCTGAGTGGGGTCTTTGGCTTCTTTTCATTATTTATCAATGGCCATTGTGGTTCCTATCAGTTGTCACGAGTGCTCCTACCAGAGGCTTCTAAATATGTTCTGAAGAGTCACTAGTCATGATGAAAGCAGGAAAGGTGGGAGTCACTAAATCCTCATATTGCAGCCATCTGGCTCAGCAGGGAGTTTGTCCTCACTGGAGTTGTTTAGCTTCTACCTTCAGATGTGTTCAGAAGATGAAGGGAACAGGAGATCTTGCATGTCTAAATAAAGAGGGGTTTTGATTTCTAAGGATTGTACTTCACTCTAGTTTTATTCGTACACTCTGCTCATCAGAATATATATATGTGCATATTCAGTGTTTTCTGTATCTTGTTCTGGATTGTGTATGGCTGAGGATTAGAAAACTCCTTGCATGTGTATTGTTCAAGATGTTTCAGTTACATGCAATATTGATGTACACCAGCATTTGAAATAAAACATTCTTTCTCTTTTTTTTGTTCCTGTTTCTTGTAATTTTAACAAGCCCAGCCCCAAAAGCCTCCATCCATCATGTTCTCTGCCCCCTAGGAATCCTGATGGCTTTTTCAAAGCTTCTCTAATCTCTTATGTTCTGTGCTCTGAGGAGCACTGCACTTCCTTAGGCACCTGCTCCATCTCTCTCAGGCTTTGACCTGGTACTGGCTTGTTTCACACAGCAGGTGCTGTGAGCACAGCAGACTGACAAACCCAAAACACAACTCTGCAAACAACAAGTATTGCTGCAGCCAGCACTGATTGTGGGCAGGAAAATGATTCCACATAGCAAAATTTGATCCAATTGCAAAATCCAGGAAAATGGGACACAGCACACAGCTGTTGAGTAAGCTGGTGGATTTTGAGATACTGGAATTCCTCCTGGCAAGCAGACATGGCTGGCTTAGGCAAAAGCTGACATGTACCAAGGATGGTGGACAGGGAGGCTCTAAGCTACCCTCTAGTGCTCAGGCTTCTTTGGCCTTCAAGGAAAAGCCAGTCCTGAGACTAAAGGGAGGAAAAGAAGGATGGTGAGGAAGCCCTGTGACTAGAGAAGCCCTGCAATAGATATTCCCAGGAGGGCAGTGAAGTCTCTGATGCTGGTTGTCTTCCAGAGTGGGAGATGTAAGGAGATGTCAGGTGTGCAGCATGATGGGGGCTGCCCTAAGGAACAAATATGGACAAGCTGCCCTTTGTTATGGCATCCTGCACTTTGGGAGGAAAACACACTGCAGCAGGCTCAGTGTCCAACAGTGCTAAAATATAATAGAGGTCGATTTGATCTCCTGTTGGCTCAGTAGGTTGGGCTGGGTGACCCTGTAGGTCTCTCCAGGCCCTGTTTCCTGTGTTTCCAGGTGAGCAGTACCTGTCACTTTTAGGATCATGCCCTTGTGCTCTGCACTAGCATGGTAAGAACAAGCTTCCTGTGTACTGCTCCCTGGCCCAGGTGACTGACCTGGCAGGATTGTCTTCCATAGCTTGATTCCCAAAGCACAATGGCCTGTCAAGAGCTGTGCCCTTGGAGTGCTTTGAACTAAAGGAAACAGCACATAAAACCCATAATCCCCCAACTTTCATAATGGGATGGAAATTAATGAATTTGGGGAAGTGTGCTCTGTCCAAGTGTGCTTGTGACAGAGCTGGTGGGTAACAACTTTGCAAGGTGCTCACTGAGACCTGCAAACTCTTTGCCCTGATTTACTCCTCACTTCTGGAGTGCCTTCCTGCTTTGGCCCAGCATACAGGAGGCACAAAGCTCTGGCTCTGATTGTCTGCCTTCCTTGGGACATGGGCAAGAGCCACATCACCCACTATAGCTCCTGGCTGCCTGCATAGTCCAGCTGCTTTAGAGAGGCTTTGTCCAAATTTCCAGAGGAAAGCCTCTTAGAGGTGCTCTGCCAGCACAAAGCTATCAGTGGGGCATTGCTGCAGCACACACATGTGTTGTGTTTGAACACTGTGCCGTGGTGACACTGAGTGCAGACTTTGCTCTCGGAGGTTTTGTTTTCTCATGAGTGGCTGACCCTTGCACTGCGGTGTTTCTCCCTCAGCAGCTGCCCCAGAGCCCTGCAGAGCGAGCAGCGGGTGACCCGCGGTGCGCTCGGAGCATGGGCATGGCAGGTCATCGTGGGACAATGGGGCTTCTTCCTGTTGTCCTCCTTTTCCTCCAGATGAGGCAGACAGGTAGAGTGTTCGCTTCACCTTGGCTTTGTGCTGCTTTGCCTAAACCATGCAGGTAGCTGTCAATATTTTTGCTTTGTGGGGCAGGGGACATGAGTGAACACCAGGTGGCTTTGCTGTCTCACCAACCTTGCTCCACTTTGCCAGCTGCAGTGTAATGATACCCAGGGCTGAGGCACATGGGGAATTCCATTTTGGAGTGACAATTGTGCCAGTGTAAATTATGGGGTCTGTATGTTGATATGTAGTGTTCTCAAAGGCTCAGCACAATTAATGGGCTATTCTTCACGTTCTCAAGAAATATGATAATTAAGTAATCTTTGCTAATTAATGATAAGCTACTGAGGGCCATAACAAACCCCACAATGTTTAACAGTGTAGATGGGAATGAGATCCCTACCCCAGGACCCACTGTAGTTTTTTACATCTCCACAAAACCATCACCATCATGATAAATCATCCCACCTCCCCTTTAGGTTGGACCCTGAGATCTTCTCTACAGAGTAAATGTATGAATCACATTGTGGACTTGATGTGTGCCTTATGTTTCAATTTTGCTGTTGTCTCTGACTGGAGACAACTGAACAAACACCTGAGTCATCACCATTACAAGAGCTATGAGTTAGAGGTCGATTTTGACATCCCAGAGATGAGATGGGAGAGGTACTTAGTGAGACACAGGGTGCCCTGAGAGTCTTCAGAATGTTTCAAGGACGATCTTGTATAAACATGTCAAAAGCAATTGAGTGCACTTACATGCATTTAATGTTAAAATACAGACTAAAAATTGCTGACAAAACAAAGATGCAAGGTAGCTTCTATAAAATTAAGTGTAAAACTGACAGAACTCATTAATGAAGTAAAGAAAAAGAACAAGTGAATAAAATTAATGTATTTTTAAAAGAAAGGCTAGTTCTAAAATCCCCACAAACCCCCAAAGTTTTTAAGGCATATGTCAAAGCTGTCCCAAGGTCAGGAAAGTACAGGACAATTGATTAAAACGGTGAGATCTTTTGTGACCTGACCTCCAAAAACAAGTGTTAAAGTGCCTAGCTCTGTATAAAAGAATTGTAAACGTCCTGACATAAAACCAGAAAAGCTGAGAAGTAAATATAATAAGATACATGTGATATCAAATCAAGAGCTGACCTAAGTATTTGAATAATGGAAGAAAGAACATGAGTGTTAGTCTGTGCCCAATGGAGAAGATAGTCTTTCTTCCTTAAATTAGCAAATAACTTGCACCCCCCCAACGGGGAAAGAAACTGCTGAACTGCACTATTCAGGAAAATAATCACATCAAATTTCTCCAAAGGAAAACTCACATCACTTTTCCCCAAAGACAGGATGATAGGCTGTGTGGCTGCAAAAGATGGAGTAAACCTCCCCTCCTTCAAGGGAGGCTTCTAACATAATTTATTTATTTATTTATGTTGCACTTTTATTGCAACAGAAAGAGAAACAGCTGTAAGTTTGGTGCCAATCTGGTCAAGAAACTGTGCTACTTGATTGAAAGATTATATGGAGTGCAAATCTCCACACCTCTGAAGACCTCTGGCACTGGTATTTTCCACAGTAACATGCAAGACAAAAGAGAGTTTTCTCACTGCTTTTTTACCTCATTCCAGACTGGAAGGCCTACCATAAGTTGAGATGAGCATTCAGGCAGTCTTGGGAAACTGAAACACCAGTCCAACGTAAATAGAAGGCAATTATGTGAACACAAAACCAAAATTTCACCTTTGGTCCCACAACATGCAACCACAGAGATTTGTAAAATATGGAATAAAAGCAAGACTTCTTTGTTTTCATGAGGATGAACAGCTAGGACAGGAAGTAAGGGGATCCCACCACTCTAAGGGCTACTCAGATTAGACATTAGAAAACACTTTTTAGACATTTTAAGGCTAATTAAGGAGTGCATTAAGCTGTGTGGGTGAGCTGTGGAATCTCATTAGGAATCTGCAGGAGCTGGTTAGACAACATCTTTAGGAGCAGTTTACTTGCTCTTGCACTGTTAGAGCCAGGAAGAGCTCTCTCACTTTGCCTGTGATCTTGCAATTCCAGGACTGAGCTAAGGTAGCACGAGCCATATACAGATGGAAAAGGAATATTGCAAGGATATAGCAAGAGCCCAGTACCTCATTTGTTACTGATGCTTTAGTTGTTGATGTTTTTTGCCTCTTACCCACACCCATGTTCATCTTTGCCTTAGTACAATAGCTGTTCTGGCAAGTACAGATTACTCCTTGAATTGCCCTTTGAAAGCTGTTAGTTACAGCTGGGAAACACAGCATAAGATGTGGAATAATAGTGCTCTACCTAATGTTGACAGCTTACCAATTTTTAAATAATAATACAACTATTGTTATTACAAAGGCCTTTTGCAGGAATTGTACTGTATTTCCTAAAGTGGTGGGGTGTTTGACTAATGTTTGCAAGCCAGCTTTTATAAGCTGCTTGTGCTTTTAGGAAGTCACCACAAACCTTTAACCTGCCTATACATTTGTCTCCTTTGCAGTCATACCAAGTGATGCAAGGTCAACTTGAGAACTGTGAGCAATTCTGAAAAACTGAAGATGGAAGAATCATAAGTCCCTGTGCTGCTGGCTATGCCCTGGGCAATGAAAAATCCTGTGGTTCTGTATGTACAAAGTACATTTATAGCTCATTCTATGGGACACATCACATCTGTACCACATTTAGGAAGTGCTGCTGTGTTGCAGTGCTGTCGCAGACATCTTTCATGAAAAATCCTTTCTTAGGATTTTTCCTTGTGAGAAGCTGCAGTTTCAGCAACCAAAAGTAAACAATGGTTATCTGCTGCTGTGGAATGCAACAGGTAGACCTGTGATTGGTCTCCTGTGGATGTTTGGATTTCCTGACCACTTATGGCAGAGCTGGCTCTTGCTCTCTGTCTGAGACACAGATCTTTGTTATTCATTCTTTTCTATTCTTAGCTTAGCTAGCTTCTGAAGAAACCTTTTCCTTTCTATTTCTTTTTAGTATAGTCTTAATGTAATATATATCACAAAATAATAAATCAAGCCTTCTGATCATGGAGTCAACATTCTCGTCTCTTCTTCATCCTGAAAACCCTAGTGACCACGGTCACACAGTGCCACTGTAGCATGAAGAATAATGTTAATTGTTCAGGCCTTTCACATGACTTGAGCTGTTGATAACAAATTTTGTAAGACCTTAGCCAGAGGACATAGTTTAAGTAACATCAAATTATGCAGCTGTGAGGGATGTATGGCAGCAAAAATAGCTCAAGAAAGTATTCTGTGCAATTGGGTGTGTTCTCTCAGGGGACTGCAAAATCCGTGTCCCAACAGGGGGAAAACCATATCAGAAACTGGTGATTACAGCAGGGCTCAGATTCCTCTTCTCCCAAAGACTGAAACAGGCCTTCCATGCTATGGAGCATTTTGTTAGAAAGTAACAGGTTAGACTTTTGTTTGATAAAAGTTGGTGTCTAGTTTCAAGGCCTCTGGGACATGCTAAACACCTACAGATCCAAATAGGCCGAAATCCAAGAAATTTCTCCCTTTACAGTACACTGTTCACAAAGACTCATTATCATTTCAGTAGTAGAAACATCATGTGACTGAGTTATATTTCACTTGTTTCTCCTCAAATACCTACCCCACCTGAACCCCAACCTGTTCCATCTGAAAGAAATACAATCTGCCTTTCTCTTTTCTTCTAACAACAGGTTTTCTGCAGTTTTCATGTGGCAACCTAAATAGATTAATAACAACTGACACTGAATTTAATTCCATCATTTTTGCCTTCATTCAAATTGAACATTAACAATTACTAGTCTTAGTCTATTTTTCTGTCTGATATAATACCCTTTGTAATTTAAAGCCGCATTACTATCATGAGCCAAATTACTATTATGATTTCAAGCATAGAATACTTGACTCTATTTTCCAATAAAAAATATTTATTAACAGCAGGTACATAACAATTATACTAATAATGGAAGATGTTTAACTTTCAAATACTTTGAAATGCTGAACCCTCTTGCCTAGTTGCTCAAAATGGGTAAATTTTAAAAGAAATTAAAATAAATTTCATTTTTCAGACATTCCAATCTTTTTGCATGTGCAAAGCTTTTGTTAATATCTTGAAAAATCTAGCAGAGCCAAACCTGACAAGGACACCTGCATATCTAATTAGATTGTAAAATGCTGCTGTCAAGGAGTTTTCCTTCAAATGAGTGTTAAGCAAGTTTTCTCTTGTTTTCATGAAGGGTTGATTCCCTGAAAGTGACCTGTTTCCCTGCAAACCATTTTCCTCCACTGTAGGTATCTATCTGTAACTCTAAAGGCTGCTTTTGACGAAAAACCAGTGTTCCAGCCTGTTTGAATAATTGTAGGAAAACCAACTCAAGATGCAATGGAAACTAGCTGTACTTTCCTGACCATAAAACTATTCCTTATACCAGGAGCTCTGTCAAACAAGCTCTGCTGAGTGGCACTTCAGGGACAGAAATTGCTTCCCACAGCAGCTGCCTGCTCTACAGGGTTCCTTTCATATCACTCAGCTCAGTACCTCAGGGACAGCGCAGGCACCATCCCCCGCAGAGATGGAGGACCATAGTCCTCAATTTCTGATATATTGGCTCAAATCAGGTATTTCTGATCTCAAATGGAGGCTGGTAACACCAGCTGAGCATGCACAGACTGTGTTCAGTGTTATGGACAGGGGCTCTTTGCTCTCAGCATGCAACACATGCTTCGGAGTCCCAGTACCACCACACAAGAAGCATTTTGATTATGCCATTGCAGTCCAGTTCCCACAAGGCTCAGAAATCATGAACTAGATGGCAGAAAGTCACAGGAATCACAGCAAACCCAGATGCCCATCCTGAAAATGAGGAATCCACTGAGGCCTTGAGCAGGGAGTTGGAGGTCACCAGGGAGGCTGGCCTTCACCCAGCACGTCCCCATGGCACGCAAGGGGCCTGGACTGGCAGCTGTTTTCTCCTCATTGTGCTCATCCAGCCCTGGGCCCAAGAGGGCCAGGCTTCCCTGGTGTCAGAATTTTGGGTGGGTTATTCCACTCTCCTGAGTACTGTGCTTCTACCCTGAATGATCTTGTGTCTCCATTTCAGCATCAAGCAAGTGCTGAGAGGGGCAGCCCAGGGCAGAAGTGGTTGCAGGTATGACATTGTTGGTAAGGGCTCCTCATTGTGCCCTTTGCTACAAAAATAAGAAACTGTCCTGTTGTCATTACATTGCAAGGGTTTCGTACCTCCTTGATAGTTCTTGTAGGCAGCTCCCCTAAGCACTGACTCTTCCTTCTTCTCCCAGTAGCCTAGCCACTCTTTTATAGCACTCTTCTTCTCACTGGCTACAGCTGTGGCCTGTTAAAGTCAGGCCTGCTCCTAATCTTTAATAATTAGGAGTAGGCCTGACTTTAGAGGTAAGATTACTTTCTATACTACCTTTATTTACTTATATTCTGTCCCCCTACACTGTCCCATGTTTTATTCTCCATATGTGAGACACAGAATTCTAGCAGAGTTTTTCTTACCATCTTGTTGTTCCTCACTGCCTCATTTTATCCCTTGACTAACAGTAAAATACATGGCCGAATTTATAGAATAGACAGTTTCTTTAAGCTTGGCTTGACCTAGTGTATTTTGTATATGTTAGGAGCCAAATATAAGCTAGGGAGGGATGTGGGCAGGTAAGGCTGAGCTGATGTAGTTAAATTGGTGTAATATTACAACTTTATGCAATTTCCTGTGTTGGCCAAACACTGAAGAATTCCAGATGCCTCATTCAGATATTAGCAATGACTGTTTCAACAGCATGTAGATATTATTCTGGGACTGTTCCATACTTGAAACCTCAAATATAATGTTTATTATTGTTGTTTATTAAAAAGTAGCTTATCACAAATTCTAGGCACTGAAAAATGGTGCTCTGAGTCATAAAATTTGTACTCAGCCTACCAGAGTAAAGAAAGAATTGTAATTGCCTTAACTCCAATTGCCTGACCATTTAATTCCCAAAGAGTCTTCACACAAATTGAGGAAGACCAAATATATATGTGGATTTGTAGATTTTTGTATGCAGAATGTTGAAGTTTTAAAAGACAATAAGTATCTATTTTCTGTTTAAGTCTGAATATATTGCTCAACAAATGAGGCAAAATTCTTCTCTGCTGAGGCTTGTCTATCATGAGTGCCACAGGAGTACTGTAATGAAGCCCAAAACGTTTTATCAATGTTTTCATTGAAAGCATTATTCTGATTGAAAAGTTCTGATTTTCTACTTGCTTGGCATTTTGCCAGCCCTCTAAAACCTCTCCAAAATGGGTATGATTTGCTACAGCTTCAGGATTCAGCACTGGTCCATTTTATTTGTATACAGCACATTACCTATATAGAGTGCAAGGAACTTTGGTCCCTTCTATTATTGATTTGCCTTAGACTTGTTGGTATTGTCTTATTAGCAACTGTTTTCATTATCTGACACAGGGATGGCAGACAAGGAAAGGTAAGAGCCAATGCACAGAGTGGAAAAAATGTATGGCCATGCTGAATTGGATACAGAAACTTTAAGCAGCAACAGCAGCAGCACAGTCTTTCTCAAACTGGAGAAACCTGTCACATTTTCTGAGGATGTTGTCCCAGAAGATTTGGCTAGATATAGTCTTGTGGAAGAGGTTTTAGAGTGACTTCTGTGAGCTAGAGAGAAGTTTGATATGAGGATCCATGTTTACCCCTGAAAGAATTTTCTACTAAGGCGGTTGACATAAAAACCAAGAAAGAAAGAAGGATAAATAAGAGAAACCTGCAACTGCCTGCTCCAATAAGCACTTTGTTTGTCTTTCCTGACCAATGAGTAAAGTGTAAACTTATGAATCTTGTAAGAATGTATAAAAAGCATGCATGCTATAATAAAACTGGGTTTGAAGCCTTTTCAAAATGGAATGTTGCTTTGTATTGTGACTGTCTCAACAACGACATATTCTGATAAATTAACTGGAATTTTCAATGGCTTTGAGAACATGTATACAGAAAAAAACCCTAGCCCACTCATGTATTCAGAAGAGTCTAATTAACTGTGCATGTCACCGAGTGAAATGAGTTGTTACCTGAAGTTCCTTGAATTGGAAAGGCTTGCTTGCTGTCACCAAAACCACTGCTGTTTTGATAGCTTCTCACTTTTTTCCTGAGATACTTTCTTCACCAGCACTATTGATGTATTGATATCATAGGTTTTGGCTACCATAAAGTGAATGCATTGAATACCCCAGAAATTACAATATTGTTATATGTTATTATTTATATGAAGTATTATTTAAATCATTCACAACTGAAAAAAATTTAAATCTGCAAGGGTAACTAATATTTCAAGACTAATAAAAGCCTAACTCTCTTATCATCTGAACCTGACATCCTCTGTCTGCCTTATTTCAATTCAGAGAAAAAATTGTTTTGCAGCCAATTTAGTGGTATGTAAAATTGTGAAGTGGATATTGAGATATTTGAGCCCCTACAAAAAAGTACTCTATGTTCTACTCTAAAGGTGTGTCAGTATGTATTTTGGAAGAGATAAGAAAGATGTTACAAATGGGATTGTGGCATAAAATGTACAATATTTTTCTCATTCCCTACCTTCACCATATGCAGTTTTCAAGTGTGAAAGTCACCATTTGGGGATGGTTTTTATAATGGAATTTATTGATCAGTTTGAAAGGAATAGAGCAGTCAACTTTGTTCTGCAATGATCACTGTCTGGTTTCCCTATAAAAACTCAAAAAACCCACTCTGGAGTCTGTCCTGTTTGTATTATTTGCCTGCTACTTTTCTCTGACACATCCTGAACTTCAGGCTGCTAAATGAACTGGATTCAGAGTGACAGTGCATTGTAGGTCGTGGTGTTTAAGCCGTGGATGGAAGCTCAGCCCCTGATGTCTGCATATGTCACTCCCTGACATCACTGCTCCAAAGGATACACCCCTGTTTGAATTCCCACAGCACCTCCTTTGAAACCTCTGATTATAGCTCAGCCCTACACTATGGAGAGGGCCAGGTTGGGATGTGTCCCAGGGACTACAGGGAGGCCATAACACAGGGCTGCCACTTGCTGACCCATTCCCCCATTGCCATCCATCTCTCCTCCCACCCAGCCCCTCCATGGCCACTTGTCCCAGTTCTGCAGCCCTCCTGGGTTATTCATAACCAGTTACAGAGGGCACAGACACCTCTGATGGGCTTTGATTGCTGTCTTTAGCTCCACATGCATTCATGAGGAATAAGTCATCTGAGCTTCTCCTTCCTCACCTCCCAGTTTGCATTGCCAGGCATGAAACACCATCATCAACCTCCTCAGATATTCAGTACCAGATAAGAACAAATTCTGTCTGCAGGGACACTTACCACAGCTGCTTAATTGCACAGAGAACTGCAATCCTCACTCAAGACATACAGCCAGGCACACATCATCAGTGCTCTGCCTCAGTGCTCTTTGGGTCTGCACAGACAGGACAGAGTTTTAACTCAAGTCATCCTGAAGATGCACTTTGAAACTTGAATGAGCTTTTTTTGCCATCCTATTTCAATATAGATAGAGGTTTTTTCCTGTCATAAATGCAGAAGTCAATCTCCAAAAGCAGTCCAGCAACATGACAGTTGCACAAGTCCACAGAATCTGTGTCTTCCAAGGCTTGGAAGTCAGGTTGATGGCAAAAGCCAGTTCCACACCCAGTTACAGATGTCTGGGCTGTGGGTGGAAGATGTTGGGTGCAGTCTTTGCACTGGTGCTGCTGAGGTCATGTTAAGACTTCCCTCCTGCTGAATCTGTTGCAGAAGGAGTGACTGGTTGGTCAAAGGAACAATTTGAATTATAGCATCTGGATGCAGCTGCAGGGCTGCCGCCTCATGTCCTCAGTGGAGAAGTCAGGCAGAAAGACAGAGGAACAGGAAACTGCATTAAAAAGTCTGAACTCTGGGTAAAGTCCAAGTGCTTTCTTATCTCTTCATTGTCCACTTCTGACTGCATCAGTGTTCCAGGAGTTTGCCTGAAAAATCTGCTGTTTACGTTCCTCTGAGAGCCATGCTTAATAATTTTTATCCTGAACTCCAGGTTAGACCAGTGGGGAGATGTTACCAGACGAAACTGGAGGAAAAAAAATTCTTCATCCAAATGTCACAGATTCCAAAGTGGTTTTGCTTCATTTTTCACAAGGGATGAGGGGATATTCCTCATCTCAGAGCAAAATTCACCATCTTACCAACCACTCTTATCCATCACTGAAACTGTAACCAAGAGCTGAAGTGCAGTGATGCTGTCTGTGCGTGTGCTCTGTCATCTTCTGGTTCTTCCATAGACAGTTTTTTTTGGCTGGAATTTTGGTAGGGAAAAGAATTTTAATATATAAGTTGAGAGAAAAGGTAAAGAAACATGAAGGTGGAAGTAAAGAAAGAATGTATTTTAATAAAGTAAATATTAACAAAAATAGCTATTTTTAACAATATGTGCACAGAAAATGTCAGAGCTTGCACCTACAGAGATCATAGAATCACCGAAGGGCTTTGGGTAGAGGGGATCTTCAAAGATCACCTCATACAACACTGCCTGCCATGGTAGGGACACCTTCACTAGACCAGGTGCTGAAAGCCCCATCCAGCCTGGCCTTGAATACTTCAGGGGATAGAGCAAATGTCAGAGGAGTTCCAAGGTGCCTTTTGTTTTCACTGCCAGGCCATCAGGACACTTGCGCATCCTTGAGGGTAGGCTGACAGTCTTGTTATGAGTGCAGCAGCCAAAGGAGAAAATCAGAGCTCCCTGAGGTTACATTCCTTCCCCTGTTTGCTCCTCCAAGGTTTCCTGCAATCTGGAATCAAACCACAAAGAGAGTGCTGATGTTCTTTTGAAACAGCCGCAAGTTCCTCCTCATTTAGAAATGCTGATGCACTTCGGATTTGGCAAGAAAACCTTTTTTTTTTTTTCTGCAGGTGGTGAACAGACTTGGCTGATCTCAATCCAGGTGTTCAGCTGAAATCAGTACCCATTTTAACTGCACTAAGCAGCTCACTAGCTGAGGTATGCATTTCCAAAAAAGCATGTGATGGGTTACTCAGGACAGCTGCCCTTGGCACATCATACTACAGCAGGGCTGATGGCCAGCCCATAGCAGGAGATAGCATTGACATGTCCCCATCCCTGCCCCATCCCTGCCCCATCCCTGCCCAATCCCTGCCCCATCCCTGCCCCATCACTGTCTGGGCAGCAGGTCTCCAAACCCACTTCCCCTGGGTTGCTGCATTGGGAAAGGAACAACTTCCATGTGAATCAGCTGCTGACCAGGACTAACTGCCTGAGCTGCTCCATCCTGAGCAACTGCTAACTTGGTATCTGACACTGCCTGCAGGCTTCATCCTGGAATGAGCAACCCTTCAAGAGGAAGGCAACCCCTAAGCAGCGCTGCAGGAAACAGGGTGCAGGACTCCATAATGAAACATGTCACCATATGCTCGCTGTGGTAACTAAAGGAAGGGAAAAAGAAATCCCAGTAACTCTTTATAAAGATACACATGAGGAAATGACTGCCCTTTTAACCCCCCCTTTTTATGAAGTTTTCCACAGTAATATGAAAGTTAAAATGTAAACCTGTTGCATTGATGTCAATACAGAAAAAGCAAGATCAGTGCCATGCATAACTGAGTACACTGTGTCCCATTCCCAAGGACACAGCTGCTCAGTCAAGGGATATCTTTTGTAAAAAAGATCCCACAGCAAGAGGAAAAATGACCATGTAAACTAAGATCTTGTGAGAATACAGCTTCTGAAGCTCTGAGTTATTAATATTAAACCAATTTAAATGACAAACTTATACCTACAAGAGTTCCTTAGTTGACATAGGTTTAGGTTTGTGAAATGTAAATGGTTTCTTTAAATAAGTAAATAAATAAATCTGCGGATCCACATTTTTGTGCTGGGTTCTGTGAAGTCCTGTGCTGACATCAAGTGGTGACATATTTTTCATGCCAAAGGAAGCCAGACTGGCTGTGTTGTGTTTGCATGGGATGATTTTCATTGTCACAAGAAGGTAAAGGCAAGTGGTCCCAGGCCACTGGGGGACTACAGCAGCAACCTCTGGCAGGTGCTTCCGTAGGGATGGACAGCCAGAGGAGTGTGGAAAAGCAACACAGCCCCTGCAAAGCAAGGCAAGGGAGGTGAAGTGAGCCTCCACAGTGGTAGACACAGGAGGTGCTGTCTGACACCCACCAAATGTGACCACTGGCAGCAGCTCCCCCTTTGCTAGCCAACAAAGCTCTGGCTGGGAGGGTACAGTGGGGCTTGGTGGCCTCAGGGGACTGGGGAGAGCATGGAGAGCCCATTTACTGAGGAAAGATGGACACACAATTAACCAGAGGATGGGAGGCTGTCTTAATTAGTTCTGCAGAAATACCAAGGAGGGCAAAACAAATACATAAGGTCATGCACTGGCTGTGAATAAAATTAATCTTGGTATTAGAAGAGTTTTAACACCAAGTGAACTTCTGGAACAACAGCTTTGCAGGAAACTGCAGAAAAACCCTCCCATAATGGAGTTTTAAAGGAGAGGTTGATTATTTGCTGCAGGTATTGTGGCTTGTGATGTGAGCTGTAACATCAGCCTGGGTTGGTAGGGACTGGCCTTGGTGGGGGATGTGGTTTGTTTCCCTCATTGGGCTCAATACTCACTGAAGCTTGTTTTCAAAGGTGCAGTTGATGGGAAGTGCAGTTTTATTTGTGGACTTACCCATGGATGTTCAGGTCAATCATACTTTGTTAAAAGAACACATACTCAAATAATAGCTGGGGATTTATGATATGAAAACACAGAATGGTCTTGGTTCATAACTGCATAACCCCATAACATAACATGAAGTAAAAATCAACTCTTCCTCTCACTGGTTGTTGCCCTGAGTGTAGAAACAGTTCCTGCTCTTCCCAGGAGCCAGCTTATTCTGGGAGCCCTGCAGCAACACTGCCATTGCATGCCAATGGGTTTATCCTTCCTCCTGTCTAGGGCTGGGAAGCAGGGTCACCCTGTCCACGGGTGCATATCCCATTGCATGCCAATGGGTTTATCCTTCCTCCTGTCTAGGGCTGGGAAGCAGGGTCACCCTGTCCACAGGTGCATATCTCAGCTGCCCGGGGAGTGTTTCTGTCCTCTCCAAATCTACATCTCCTTTCACAGACTCCATCTGGCTGTGCATCTCCGGGTGACTGGAATCCTGGTATCAGGAAAAGTTTTCCATGCTCTCCTTCATGGCTGGGCACTACAAACCAAAGAGTGGAAAAGAAAAATGCCATATCCATTCAGATGCATCCCTAGGGGGAGAAAATTATGTTTGTGGGCTTGGCTGCTCCAAAGCTGGTGGGATTTGCCCGTTGCAGCTAAGCCCTGGTAAATGTTTTGTGGGGACAATGTACTAAAGGGCCACGTCATGTAATTGGTCCCTGAGGTCATTGCCCAGCCTGTGCTTCGGTATGGTGCAAAGAAACGTTTGTGCTGCTCTTCTCCACCCATGCTGTGTTACAGTGAGTGCTGGGGCATGGGAGGAACACTCAAATCCCAGAGCAGCTCTCAGTGGCACTGGCAAAGGGCCCCACAGTGGGCTAGGGCACAGAGGGAAGGGCACTGCTGTGCTACTGAGCTGGGTAGTGATTTCTTTGGTTTGCTTTGGGTTTGTTTTTTGGGTTTTTTTTTCCCATGTGTTGACATTGCAGCCGTGATTTGCCCTTAGAGGTTTTGTTTTCTCATGAGCAGGTGGACTTTAAACTTCACCATCTCTGCTGCAGCCATTTCCCACAGGAGCTGCAGGAATGCAGGCAGGCACCGCTAGGCTCAGAGGGTAACCATGGCAAGGTGCTCTTGGATAATACTCTTCCTTCTCTCTGCCCTTTTCCTTCAGACAGAGCAGGCAGGTATGGCTTTTGTTTTGTTGCTCCTTTGGTTCTGATTTGTGCTGCTGCTTTTCTAAAAGCACCAGTAATTTTGTACCTTTTATAATGTTTACTTTGTAGCACAGAGTGAAATCAATGAAAACAGTCTGTTCCTAATTTTCTTTAAATTTCTGCTATTTATTTCATGCAGCTAAGTGAAAACTGATGTAAGCTAATGGGGCAATGCAGTTTTGAAGTACCATCATTTATGCCAGGGTAATACCCTGGAGTGTCCCAGATATTAAAGTGAATTTTGTTTCATATTTCTAGTTGCTGCTGAAATAAAAATGAGAGAGTCCTGTGGAAGAGGCCAGTATGCATGCTTGTTATAGTTTGAAGAAGTTTATGTGTCTGTATTAATCCTCCATGGTTTGTCAAAAATAAGGATTAGCCAGGAAGAAGGAAGAAAAAGATGGTGTTCTTTCAGGAAAGTCAAAACACCCTGCAGCAGAAGTTCACAGCCAGCTGTGTTGGATGTGGCAGAACCACTGCACAGCAGAAATATGTGCTGGGGGTCAGATAATATTTAAAATGCAGAACAGAGTCATGAAGCTTTTCTTTTTTTAATATCATGTGCAAGACAGTTGCTTATGGGATATCCTTCAAAAGGATAACTAAATATCTGTACACAGTGTTGGAATAATTTTGCTATTGCTCTCACTTTTCCCAGTTCTATGATTATTGATTACTTCAACCAGCAGTGTTGGGTCCCCAAACACTGTATAAAAGAGAAAAAAACCCTGAATATTCCCTGCCCCAACACATTTGCTTTCCAAGCACAGAAGAACTGACAAACACGTGCTGACACACATGGTCACACATTGCTTCATGATGAAGATGAGGCTCCAGGGTGGCAGCAGCTGCCCAGCTGGCAGCAGCTTTTGATGGAGGTGTCATTTGCAAAGAGGAGTTTTAAGATCTGTTAACTGGTCTCTCCTCCTCTTTACTCAAACCTGAAAGATCACAGTGTCTTCCACATGAACATGGTATGGGACAGAGCCCTCTTAGCTATGAGCATTGCTGAGGGGTAGTTTTTATTTACTCCCCTTAAGAGAGAGTTGATTGAGAACTCAGTCATGTCATGGCTTTGCTTCTCAGCAAAAAAAAAAAATTGCCATGAACTAAGACTGAAGAGCATCAGTTTGGATCCACCATCATAATTTAACACCACTAATACCCATTTCTACCAATGCATCTGAAACCCCTGTGCAGTCACAAAATAGCCTTTGCCTTTTATAATAACGTTTTTCCCTTTTCCCTGGCTGTGCCACCACACCCTGTTCCGTATGTCTTGTGCAGGAATGGTTTCAAATTCCCCCTGCTTGGGAGCAAGTCAGGCATCCCCCAGAAGTAAAAACTCTCAACTCATCAGCTGAATTTGGGCTAAGACAGTAGAGCTCTTTAATTGTGTAAGTTTAATATGGCTGCAACCCCAAATCAACGAAAAGAAGGTAGAAGTATATAAGGAAATAATTCTAAGTACTTATATTAGTGTTTTGTCATACAATGTTCCAGTATTTATATCAGCTCATGATGCAAACAGTGTTATCAAGAGACAGAGACGTGCCAGTTCCATCCTTCTGGAGGAGGTCCTTCAAGGCAGCTTGGAAAGAGAATGCCTAGAAGAGAGATGTACACATGAAGAAGCAAGAGAAGTATTTGAGAATGATGAAGTGCTTGTAAGTATTTTGTTTCCCTGCACGCACAATAAAAACTGCTGCCACGATCCTTTGCTTGTGAAACACAAGACTGCTCCATTTGTTTGGGTTTCTTTCCATGTGAAATCTCTGCATTTGCCATCTCAGCAGGTAGCAAGCAGGTGTCTTCCATGGTCAAAATGGCAATGAGGAGGTCAGCTCTGACATTGTCCAAGTCCTCTCCAGAAAATGATGTGTCATGTTCCTTGTATTAGTACATCACGTGGCTGCTGTCCCATCCTGACCGCACACAGAAATGCAGCTTCAGCTTCCCTTAGGGACCAGGAGGGGCAAAGGGGTGTTGGCCAGCAGAAGAGCACCTGGAGGGCAGCACAAAGGAATTCCAGCCGCTCCAGACAGTAAACTGGGTTCATCAGGGCCCAACTCAAATGCTTTTATGCAAATGCATGCAGCATGGGGAATAAATGATAGGAGTTAGTTCGTTCCAGGGGCACTGGAAAAGGTTGTCCAGAGAAGCTGTGGATACCCCATCCCTGGAAGTGTTCAAGGCCAGGCTGGATGGTCCTTTGAGCAGCCTGGTCTAGTGGAAGGTGTCCCTGCCCACAGCAGGAGATTGGAACTAGATGATTTTTAAGGTCCCTTCCAACCCAAATAATTCTGTGATTTTATGACTGGGACAGAGGGAATCAATACACAGCAAGTAGTGGGACCTATAGAGAGGAGCTCACCTGGTGGGTAGCTGCAAATTCCTTTGCACCAGGGGCTCTCCAGACATACAGAGATGGATGCTGTGCCCTTTAATGGGAACCTGGATGGAGTTTGGTTTGCAGGGAAAGCAGAGGAAAGAGCTGTAGGGCTGCCCATGGGCAGCTGTGGTGCTTTGGGAAAGGGAGGGGTGGGCAGAGGTGTGGCTTTGGGGAAAGCAGCTCCAGGGTCAGCTGTAGAACCCAGGGAGATGCAGGGCACAGGGTGGAGGTGGCCAGCAGTGGTGCCCACAGCTCTGCCCTGTGCTGACCTCTCTGCCTCCAGCAGCACCTGGCAGGGGCCAAGGGGGATGGGACAGGATGGGGTCACTTCCCAGGCTGCTGCACACCAGAGAGACAATAGCCAGCCAGTTTTTTCAGGGAGCTGCATTGCTAAAGGATCCAGCTGTTCCTCTCTGGCCTGTGAGTGTTTATTTTCCTGTACAGCTTCTTAGGAAACAATAAAGTAAGCAGTAGGCAAAGCCCCTCCCTTCTCATGTGTATATTTGCTAGCAGCACATTATAGTTGTGCAACTCTGTAAACATTAAACAGCTGTATATATTCTCTCATAACATGTTTTTTGGTTTAGCAAAATATTTATGACAGATTACATTACTTGGGAATTAAAATCTAATTTCCTTTTTTTTTCACCCAGAAAATCTTTTGGGATGTCTACTATGGTAAGCTGGCCTCTTGATTTCTCTCCTTCATAGTACTGTCACATTGTGAACATTATGATTCAGTCTAATACTGGTTTTCTAAGAGTTTATTCTATGAGAAACAGTCAGTCTCTATTTGTCATATCTGTAGTAAAGCAGAAGGAAAATTCTTGATGTGAAATGATTTTTAAAAAGTAATATACAGGAAAAACCATTTAAATCTGCAGAAACAATAAAAGTAGAAGATGAGTAAAGGTTATCAGAGTAAATAGGTTACTTCTTTTCCTGAATCTGAAACAGCCTGGACATGAGAAACTATGTTTTGCTGATACAATAGAGCAGCACAATTCTATCAGAAAAATCTCCCAAATACAGAATTAGCACTTAAACCTGGGCAAGATAAATAGATATTAAAAGCTACTGAGCTGTCTACAAGCTCTGCACAGTGGGATTGCATCATTCCCTGTCAGGTGCAAGGTGAGAAAGAAATCTGTAGAAGCTGAGGAGGGCCTGATGTAACTAAGTGCCACCTGAACAGGAAGCCTGTGGCACCAGCTCATGGTGACTCTGCCCTATTCCCTCTCTTTTTTTCTGTATGCTTCATCCCAAGTTTTTCTCTTGTTTTTAACTTAGCTATTATTAATTTCTAGTCTTAGGTTTAAGAGTGGAAAAGGAGGTGGTAAATCCAAGAGTCAGTAATACTTTTCTGCACAAGCTGCTAAATTCCTGAGTCCTGGGAACCATTGCATAGAAGAATCCTATCAGTGCTATAAAGGTTATGAAGAATGATGCTAAATATCTGGCATTTTATTCCTTTTGTGAGGGTGGGATTAGTTTCTAATTTGAGTCGTTGGATATTTGTACTAAGCATGTCATGCAGGCTTCCTCTCTAGCCTAGGATGAGAGAAGGGAAACCAGTTCAGAATGGTCCCTCCAAACAAGCTTGGCCACAATCAGGACACATTACTGACTTCAGCCTCAGGGGTGGCTGTCTTGCTGTAATTAAAAGCAATATGTTCTGTCTCCTTCCTAAAGAACAGCAGTGTGTATTTCCTACTTTGTGATGTCCTCTCTAACATTTTGGAGAGTGCTGCATTTGGAAAGTGGCTTTTTCCTCCTCACTAAACAAACATATTTTTTCATCCTGTCTTCCAATAATCTCATTTTTCTAGACCTCTGGTATCTGTGTTGCTTTCCCCTGAAAGTCCAGGGTGTAGTGGATAAATCTGCATTGTGAATAAAAGAGGAAGCATTTATTTATTTATTTATTTATTTATTTATTATAAAGGCTGAGCACCCACCTAACTGCTGGGTCACCCACCAGCTCTGTTCTGCACTGTTTTGTCCCTTCAAGTCAAAACTGATGTAGTGGCATCTTGCTGGGTGTCTGCTGTCAGGGCACTTTGCCTGAGCTCACACTTGTCCCCGACCCTCTTTTATCAACAGTACTTGGTCATTGCCAATCTCTCTTTAAACATCACTTCCCAAAAGTTTTGTGCAAGCCTTATAGCAGTCTGCTCGCTGAATGACAATGCCTTTGGAGACATTTCTATTCTATCATGTTCACTAATTGCCCCTAGGTCCCTTATCTTATAATATGATTAGATTCAAATGGTTTGAATTATTTGATCTTGAAAAATGTATGATGGTTTTTACTTCCCACCTTTTTAGATTGCTGTGTGCTTACAGTTTAACCATAGCTCGCCAGTAACAGAAATCAGGCCAATATCTCTATACTTCTTTGAATCTTCTCTTTCCTCCTTTATTAAAGCTAGGTGCTGGATTTATTTTCTTTCCAGCATGGATTTCAGAAGCTTGAATCCATCTAACTGCTTCAGGCTGCAGGGGTAACCCCTCCCTAGCTCCAGCTCCTCAATTCTGCCTGCTCAGCTGTGCAGGTGAGATTCCCCCAGTTCACCCAAAACCCCTCTCTGGAGGCCTACATTGTGCTTGGATATGCTGGTGGCATCTGGCTGCAGATGGCTTGAAGGTGGTAACTCTCTCAGCCAGTATTTTAGTACATCTAACACTCAAACACATAGTGCCCATAGCCTAAGCAGATGATGTTTGGTAGGGTTTTTCCCAGTAGCTGATAGTTTTCACTTTTCCAACCCCAAAATCATATGGGGCAGCTCGCTGACTGAATTAACCTCTCTGACGAGGTGTTAATTTTTAGAAAGGTTGGACAGCATGTCCCAGGTTAGGCTCTCCTGGCTTGCTCACTGATAGCCTATGTCTATAAGAAGTAGTTGTTACTTGGATCGTGTTTTCAAACTGCTTAGGAGTCATTCCTGTGGGCAGCTTGAAGGGAAACTGGCAGCTCTGCCTGGTGCTTCAGTCTCAGTGAGGACACCCTCTGTTTCAATGTTCAGTTCAGCAGAAAGAGCAGGCTTGCTAGAGTCTGAGCTGCTGCAGGATAATTGTGCAGATATAGAAAAGTTATATTTCCTCCTATTTTGATGTTGCTTGCTGTACACTTGCTCTATAATTTTGATGCTTTTTCTATCCAGTATATATCAGTCTTAACGTGGGAGACCTGAAACACCAGTCCTATATCACATTTGTAAAAAAGCAGGAACTGTGACTCAGAGCATCCATCCTCCAGAAGGAGGCTGTGCCTCTGGGCAGCTCCCAGCCTCTCTCCCAGGGGCTGCAAGAGCACCTCTGGCAGCAGATTTGAGCTAAAATTACCCCTGAGGAGCACTTCAGTGGCACTTAGCCCATTTCCTTTCAAGCTGCTCTCACAACACTTCTCTGAACAGCTCATGTGCTTGGATGCGGGCTGTGTAATTTGAGATCTGTGCTGGTGGTGACTCCTCCCTCTCCATTTCTTCAGGTGGCAGGAGGTGCTCCTCAAGCCCCTGCCAGCACAATGGTGTGTGTGAGGACAGCATCCGTGGCTACACCTGCACCTGTGCTGAGGGCTACGAGGGAGAGAACTGTGCTTTTGGTAAGGCTTGCCCCCTTCTGAGGAGCCCCACCTCATCTTGTCACAGGCTGTCCCCATGAAACCATACCCAGCTCTCCCATGGTGCCCAACACTTACCCATGTGCTGGGTAAAACACACAGTTCTGGCAGAGCAGGGTGATGTGTGCTGCCTGCCTGCAAAACATTGTGGAATCCTGAGGTTCCAGAGGCTGTCCCAGTGCCCTGAGCCTCCTTTCTCTGGGCATGCTGCAAAAGAGCTGAAACCAAACCACCTCCTGGGTACACCCCAAAGCCAGCCCTGCCACTGCCACCTGTGCTGCCTGGCTGCTTGTCCTGCTGTGGTCCCAGGCCTGAAGGACCAAGGCTGCAGTGCCAGGGTGGCTTCCCAGGCACCCTGGTGCCTCAGAGGCCACATACCCCCACAAGACAGTCCCTGAGGTTAGAAGGACTCCAGAAAACAAACTGTTTCCAGTGCAAGTGAAAAGCATAAAGTAAAACACATGTGTTCTGGCACAGGAAAACCCCAGGCCAGATACTACATTTTTATATCTGCCAGGTTCTACTTTCCAGCCCTGACATCAGGATTTCTGCTGGTTCAGAGGTCCCCTGGGGTGGGAGACGCCCTGGCTGCAGCAAGGCAGGGTCGTTCTGTGCAAAAGGGGTGTGACTGTGACCAGCTTCTGGGGAGCACAGAAGGTGACACAGCTTGGACCAGTGCTGGGAACTAGATCATCTCAGAGCCTTAGGCAGCCATGTTATACAAGATTTTTTGCTACCTATGAGCTAGATCAAATAACAGTTGCTTTGTGCTAAAGATTTAAGTGATTGCTTTGCTATGGAAAGTTGAGCATGTTTTGAAGTTCATACTCCCTTTTTTTTTTTATCTTTGGTAGCTGATGTGTGCAAAATCAAACAAGTGTGCAAAATGAGAGCTACGGATTTTTGTCAAAACCAGAAAACTTAGCTGCCTTCTTCCTCAAGCAATACTTGTCTTCATACCGTGCAGCAGCTCCCCTTGCTGCACATACTTGGTGTATTGTTTAAAAACCCATGGCACCCTTTCCCAGAACTCAGAGGTGCAGTGTCTGCTGCAGGGAGGTGCAGAGGGAGCACAGTTTGCAATGAGTCTGTGAATGCTGCAGAGACTCAGCTAGCTCCAAGTTCTGCTTAACAAGGGGAAAAAAATCCCAGTGGTAAATACTATCAACCCACATAAAGGGTTGATAGTAAAGGGAATAAAAAAAAGGGAATAAAGGGAATTAAAAAAAAAAACATAGAGGACTCAAGTGATGAAAGAATACTCCACATTTTTCTTCTGCTTGTTCTGTTTAGCTAAAAATGAATGTCAGCACCAAGCAAAGGTAGGATGTGACCACTTCTGCTATCCAGGAAGGGATTCCTACCGCTGTTCCTGTGCTGATGGCTACGAGCTGGGGAAGGATAAAAAACAGTGCATTGCATTAGGTAGGTGTGAGCATGGAGGTAAAGGGGGCACCTGCTCAGGGCTGGGTGGGCAGGCCACTATCTAACAGATGGGATCAGCCTGCTTTGAGCCTAAAGCAGTATTGCTGGGTAGAAAAAGGAATCTAGGGACCACCACCCAAGATGCCAAAGCAATGGTAAAAGAAGGGCTATTTAATCAGAATGTTTAAGTATGAATCAGCAGAGGGGACTTGCACCACCCTACATATCACTCACTGGACCAGGTTTTCCACTCCTGTGTTTGGTAAAGAGTAATTCTGCAGAACACGTGTATGCTTGGGAATGAAATTCAATTAATTCCTATCAGGTGACCAGTGGTCTAATAAAATGAAGGGAAACATTTGCTGCCAATTTAATTAGCTTGAAACAGTAGCCCTTTTTAGTTCTTCAGTCCCATATTAGGTATCTCATTCAATTTTATCCCCTTACAAAGTAGGTCTACTAAAACCACAGCAGTATATTTAGACCTGTGTCTGTATTAGCACAAGTGAGGCAGCCAAATAGGAGTTCAGCTGTAGAGCCACACTTTCGGTGGTGACAGACTGATGTCCACACTCAGTGCACACTTCAGGTGGGCTTTACATCAACCTGGCCCAGGTCTGTCCTGTGGACTAAGCACCAGGCAGCTGTGTGCACCTGGAAGGTGTCCTCTGGTTTAGCTTCACCTGAACAGGACCCAGTGTATGTGACCCCAACCTAAACCAAGTGGAAGTGTGACAAATGCAGTGATTCAATCAAAAAGCATGTGTGTCGTTTGAACCAGATGAGAAAGGCACACATGTCCCTAGAGTGACAGCTGTAACAAGGAAAAACCAGCATTTACCTTGTCCAGGCTGGGCCACAGCTCTCAGGTATTTGACACAATGTGAATACAGGATACAAAGATGAAAAAGCAAGATGTGCTAATGGTTGGCTGGAGAGGAAGCCTCATTTCATTTGTGAAATGAAGCACAGTGAAACCTGGTCACTACAAACCTAACACGGTGACCACGTTCAGCCCATTGCTAAACTATTATGGCTACAATTGCCAAAGAAATTATTCCAATTTTCACCAGCTGAGAAATTTTCATTCTTCTTTTCCTTTGCACAAAAGCAGAACCCCAAAGTCTAGGTGGAACAGTAGGCATTTGCAGGTATTAACTATCTTGAAATGATACTGCTATCTTGAAATGATACAGCATGAAGTTTTGATTTTTTTAAATTCATTTGTTAGATGCATGTGCGTGTGGCAGACTTCAAGACAGTGATAACCTTATAAGTGAAACCAGGAAGAAAAGTGATGAACGATTTCCTTGGCAGGTATTCCTAGCAATTCATTAAACCCATCACTTTACCCTCACATGGATAGTACTATATATTGGTTTTTTGAATTTTCTTAGGTACTGCTGCTAAACCCAGAAGGGAAAGGCTTCTGTGGAGGAGTGCTGCTAAAAAGTAACTTCGTGTTGACCACAGCAGAGTGCGCCCTTCTGCACAGCCATTTTCAAATCAGGGTTGGTTCTGGTAGGTGATTCAACATTTTTTCTTGCTGCAGCACATTTCAGTATAGACAAGCTAAATTTTAAACAAGCTTACTAAACTTCTTGCTGCATAAAAACATTGTTAAAGGAAACAAATATGATGTTATTTCATTTGAGCATCTCAGTCAAGTATCTGAGCTAGAACTACAGCTACCCCACATTCCCCTTTACAAGGCAAGCAGAAAGTGTCTCTTGAGCACAGCCCAAGAACTCAGCACTCAGAGATCAGCTAAACATGGTAGATTTAGTGGTGACTTGTTTCATGCCAAAATTCACATCAGTGCTGGAAATTCATCCTTACTGCTGAAATTATTCGTACTCCTACCAGCAGCAAAAAGCTGCCAGTGTGTTACTCCTTGTTTCCCTTTACTGCAGAGGAAGAGTGCCTTTAGCTCATCTGCTGCACGTGTTTCTCAGCATAACCAGGCAGCTTGCATGCAGCTCTCAGGTCTCATAAACCATTCCTAAGAGCAGTCAGATGTCATTGCTCCACAGGGCCTAATGGAACAAGTGGAACTGGGAAGGTAATGCAGATTAGGGAGAAGCACATCCACATCCGCTATGATGAAGACACTGGTGAGAACAACATTGCATTGCTACAACTTCAAGAGCACGTTGAGTGTGACAGCTCCCACCTGCCTGTGTGCACCCCTGAGAGAGACTTTGCAGAACACGTTTTAATTCCAAAACTGGCTGGTACAGTCAGTGGCTGGAGAGTGGAGGGTGATGAACTTCAAGGCGAAGAGCTGCAGGTTTCATACCTGCCTGCTGAGGACTGCAAGCAAATCCTCAACATCAGCCTCACAAACAGGCAGTTCTGTGGGCACCTCCAGGAGGCTGTAGACAAACACCTGGCTGGAGGAAGCTTTTTGGTTACTGAGTACAAAGGCACGTGGTTTCTGACTGGTATCCTGGGATCCTGGCCGCTGGAAGACACTGACTGGGAAACACTGCTTTTCACCAACACTGCAAGGTATATGGTATGGGTTAAACAAAAAATAAAGTAAGACACAAACACAACCAACTCTCAAGCACCAAGCCCCTACCAATCATTGCAAGGAAACACAAGGATGCAGCCAGTACCCCCATTTGACTCTACTACTATTTGCAGCAATGGAAGCTGCAACAATGACATGTATTTAACTCCAGTTTATACAGAAAAGCCTGTTTTGTCTTTCCTTCTGCTGACACACAGTACTCTTGAGTCATGATACAGTAAACCTAGTTTTTGAACTAAAGACTGATTTAACTTTAAATTTCCTAGAACTGTTCATCCTAAACTTCAAAACATGTTGAATATTTTTTCTGTGATTTCAAATGTTGCTAGTACCCTGAGGTTTGATTCAGCAAATTCATATTCTTATTTCAGGATCCATATAAGTAAAACTTAAGAGACATGGGGAATGTCAAGCTTTTAAATGTCTATGTTGAGGTAGCACTTGACATTTTCATCACACTAAAAAATGCTTCCCCTCATACATGGATTTATATTTTCCCTTAGGAATGATGCCCATGTCACTTAGAGGGTAAAATAAAACCCAACTGTCAAAGACAACAAAAAACAAATGTTTTATTTGTTTTAAAAATAATTTTAAAATTCCCAAACTAAAATCTCAGTCTGGACAAAGTTATATTGTACCACCCCCAAGCAAACAAACTGACCCCCAGGGTAGTAGCACTTAAAATTCTGGATCCAGTGGTAGTGTTTTCCCCAGAAGCAAAATAAAACAGAGTATGGATAATTTGATACATGAGTTTTTGTTCATCATAACAAAAATTAAACAAAATATGACGAGAACTAAAAAGAATCCCAAAGCCATCTTGTGGGCACCTACCACATATACTCAAACCCATAAGTATTACTGACACAGTAAAGCTTTTGGTGTCAAACACTTCTCTATTTTTTAGAGATAGTTTGAAGAGAGTATTTAATACCAGCAAAATTATTGAGACTTCAAAAAAATTGGAAACCATGTAAGAAAACATTACTTCCACTCTGTAGAATGGATTAACACAAGTAACAAAGGCTGATACTTCTCTCTGAAGGATAAACACAGAAATAGTAACATGAAGTACTTTATAAAAGCTTTTAAGTATTTGGGAAGGAATTTGGAATGCTTTGCTTTATTTCTTCATGAGATACTTTGAATGATGTAGAAAGCCTGTGGAAACAACCATTTCAAAGTCAACATTTCATTTCAATGCACTTTGTAACCCTGGCAGCCTTGGCCATTCTGGGAAAGGAGCCACGAACAGTTCCTGGTATTTCAGTCCTGGACATGAACCAGGCCATTGACAGTGTTCCTGGGGTCACTGGGAGCAGTCCCACTGGGCAAGCTGAGTATCTGAAGAGTACTTGCACGGCTAAGATGCAATATTCAACAACACACTGTTGACAGTGGAGGAAATGGGTTCTGCTTGCTGACCACAAGCTTCTGATGCTGATGGGATATGTAGCCTTTAATGTGACCCTGGCAGAAGGAGAAAAAGGCAGAGTTAGTACCTAGAGCTGGTAACACAATCCCTCCAACCCAAGCTAACCATAGCAGAGCTGTTTATGCTCACTCACCACTGCCCTACTGTACCTAAATATGCACGAGGGTCCAGTTTAGGTAACTGGGTCACCTTGGAGAGCCAGCACAAAGCTGGAGCCACCACCCTGTTTGTGCACTAAGGGTGCTGCCAGACTGACAGCCTCCTGCCAGGGCCCCCCATGGGTCTGCTTACACTGCCTCCAAGAGACAAGAGCTCTGCAAAAGTGTTTCTAAAGTCACTCTTGTTCACTTTAAAGTGAGGATTTTAATCTATTAGCATTCGATACCTAATAAACTAAATGACATTGCACTTCCTTTTCAGACATAGTCTTGTAACAGTGAAAGAAATCTCCCAGTGACCTAGACCACATCAAATAATGTTTCAGAAACAGAGTAGTGGTTAATTTTCTTGCTGACACTACAATGATGCTTCACAACCTCTGATTTAATACAAATATTTAGATTTCAAACTTTTATCCATTCATAAGCAGTTGAGATTCACTTAGAGTAAAAGACAAAATGCAGAACAGATCCAAAGAATCTAGCTTTATTTTTTTCTAATTTGAGAAGACCAAGAGTCTCCTACTTCAAATGCAGAACAAATCTTTTTGGTGCCACCTGAAAGATTTCTATTTTTAAATCAATGTTTCTGCATATATAGAAATGTCAGTATTGAATTTGTAATGTGAAATTCAACTTCAATTTTAACTGATTCCTGCAAAAAAAGGCAGGAACTAGAGGAAGTCCTCAGGGCAAATGAAAACATTTCACTTTGAGCAGAAGTCTCTCAAAAAAACCACAAGAAAAACTGGTATTACTGATGAGTTTTTTGTGATAAACTGTTATTCTCTATCTAATATTTTTCACCTGTCAGAAGTGTGGAAGCACCAGACAACAAGTGGTCAGCACTCACCAAATATATGAGGTTAGCTAAAATACACTGGACTTCATCAATATCAACATCATCTACCTGCATGAACTTCAGAGCAATCAGAAAGGCATCTAGAGATAGCTGATGAGTTTTGAGCAGTAAATATCTGAAAGAAACAACAGGAAAAAAGTGTTCTTGAGAAATAATCACTTTAAAATTCTGTTTCTTAGAAAAATGGTCTTTCTACAATAAATTCACCTTAATAGGAAGTCAGCTCTCTCAGAGAGAAGTAAGGAGCATATACAATTCTACCCCAGTCCCAGGTGAAACCATAATAAATCTGCTTTTCCAAAAATGTAGTTTTTGTTATGCTTACACTTTCTTGAAGAGATTCCTGTATGTGATGATTTTCAGCTTCTCAAGGATAAGAAAGATTCCACATCGAATAAAGAAGGTCTCATGCTTTGTTAGAGCATCATTCAGAAGCAGAAGATTTCCTTCACTGCAAGGATAAAGAAATGAAAAAGTGAGAAGGTCTCACACCAGTGAGAAAAGAAAGTATGAATAGGTAGGAATATGCCTCCCCTGCCTTCCTCAATCACCCCAAAGAAACACCTTTTACTTAATACTTTTTGAACACAAAGCAGAAAAGCAAGCATCATACCTCACAGACTTTGTTACTTCAGCAAACTGCATAAGGTCATACTTTTTTAAGAGCTGAACTGTTGGCATATGGCCCTGAAAAATAAATGGTGTCCAAGTTTTCCAGGGTAAAGTTAAATACATTTTAAATAGAATCTAGTAAAAAAAAATCTAGCTAAAAAAAAGTTTCTTAAGAGAAAAAAAGAATTTTTAACCACTTTTTTTTTGCTACAGAATACAAGTAAATAAAAGTATTTGCAAGACAACCCCCTCATCTCTCAAACACCTCGTAGCACAACTCACAATAACTAACTGATTTATCATGATTTTGGGACAATTAATACTTCATGTTAGGGAGCAACTATCAAACTTGTAGAATCAAGAAGATCCTGTGACATGAGGCCTTGGGAGATTCAAATTTTATGTCACAGTTGTATCATTTAATCTACAAACAGAAGAACTGCAGGAATCCCAAGCATTTCCAAAGGAATATGAGCAGTGCTTCAGCCTTGTCAAGTGTTATCTCAGTCTGTAACAGATTTTTTTCTTCTATGCCTCCATGCAGAAATAAAAATGTCCTCTCAAAAAACAACCACCACCACCACACTCCCACCCAAAAAATAATAAAGGGAGAGAAAGGTTAAATTTAAAGAAACAAAATTAATTCTTGTTGTTAGAGCAGGTAAGACTGAACCATCTACAGAATCAAAAAGAAACTTTGTCCTTTTATCCCCTGCACAGCAAAGATCAGAATGCACATTGACTTGGTCAGACTTTAAATTTAGTTACATCATGCTATGCTGTTGCTAACTCCTTTCCTGGACGAAGGATTAGCTGAGAGCAGAACTGAGCTGCAGGTTTACTGAGAGCTGTTAGGAACAAAAAAACCAACACACAAGCTATTTTAGTAGTTTGAAGTTAGTGTTCATCTTTGGGCTCTGATTTAAAAAAAACAACTGTAAATACAATGACCTTTATCTAGTTTCTTTAATGCCTCTTGTACACTAAAACTGCTTTAGAAAAGCCACAGTAATTCTAGGCACTAACAGACCAACCAGTTTAAGGCACCCAGTTGAGACTGAGACGAAGATTTAGGAAGACTGTTAATAAAGCTTTTAGGAAGACTTTTTTCCTTTATCAATCCTACCACTGATTGATCTGAAAACAAGAAAGTCAACAAATAAAACAAGGAAAACAGAAACCAATTATCATACCCACTATACTCCCCCTTTACCCACTTGACACAGCAAGGGATTGGAAAGGGAGCACTGAAAGGAAAAAGCAGGGAAGTCATAAACAGGCCAGGGGGAAGGTGGAAAATGGCAACTCAATAAAGGCAGGTGATAACATTCTACATGGGTAACTTTGGGAACAGGGCCAGAACAGGAAACTCTAAAATCTAGTTCCTGTCACCTCAGTCACAATGAATTAATACTCAGCATAATCCACTAATTCAGGGATACACAAATGTTAGCACAGCAAATGGGAAAAAACAGGAACAAGAAATATGTGCTTAATTATTTTAATAGAAATATGAAATGATCAAATAGTAACAAGTCTTCACTGATTTTTCAAAACCAAAATGCTCTGCCTCATGACCCTTCTGACATGCCTTGAATGGGAAAATGTAGGAGGTACAAATAAAAAAGCCAAAGACAGGCTGTAGCTGTTGCAAACCCCTCTCAACAGTCCTCAGCCATCTGTTTGCACACCCTCCTTTCTCCACCAGAGGAAAGAAGCAGACAAATTGGTTCTATTGAATCCACACCTTCCCTGGCTTTTGTGTGCAGTTGATCAGCAGAGAGGCACCCTGCTACAAGACAGAAGTCACACTGTTGAGTGCTTCTCCAAAGAATTCAAATATACCTTCCTTAAAGTAGTAACATCAGGTTGCACCCTTAGGAACGGTGGGAGAAAGGTAGAGAGAAAGGAGGGCCAGGTTGGTTTTGTTTGGGGGTAGAGTTTTTTGTTTGGCTGTGTTATTTCCCCTCCTATCTCCTTTCCCATGTTGCTGTAAATGACAACTCAACACTTTTTGCCCTCACATAACAAGGTGTGCATTCGCTGGCTCTTACAGGGGTAAAATAGCCTCTGAATTCCACTAAGGGAAAACCAAGAAAACACTGAGCATCAGTTTTACAGTCTGCATGTGTACTCCCTTCCCCTTATTCAGGAAAGTAGCATCTACTCACCAACAACATTTTTACTGGCAGCAGGTAGATCAAAATCATTCTTTTGTTCTTCTGGCTTGATCGGTGACAGTGCTCAAAGGCAAATGACAGATACTCCTCAGCTGCAAGCACAAGTAACACAAATCAATACAAAAATGGATTAAAGCTGTAACCCAAATTCTGTGCTCAATGTTCATCTCTCTTGAGCACATAACATTTGAAATTGTATACAAAAGAACCGTATCACTCAAAGTACATAAAGTTGGAGATTCAACAAAATACAAAGTATTACTAGAAAGGTAAGTTCTCCTTCAGAAAGTCAAAGAAAACTTGTCAGGATCTTCATGTCAGACATTACAGTTACAAGTAATATTGGATTTTTCAGCTAATTTCAGTAATATTATTGTGCTCCTATTACAGAAGCAGAGAATCTAAGAACTGCTGGTAATACACTCTATTTCCTAAATTGAGATTATGTTCTTCAAGAGATGAAAGCTGAATGTAATGCCCACATCTCCTGAGCTGCAGAAATGGGCCAGTGAGACCACACAGCATAACAGCATGAAAATCTCTCAGCAGCTCCCACCAATAGAGAAAAAACAGATAAGCCTGAAAGGCAGAACACAGTTTGGAACAACAGAGCCAGCTCCAGAATAGAAGTTGGTCAAGGGCATCAGTGATGAAGCTGTACCCCTTAGCTCTAGAAGCATTTTTGTTAGTGAAATCTATTAGAAATCTAGGAAATGCAGTTTGTACATCTTCCAAAATCAATGGAACAAGAAACTACAGTTTGCTACACTACAGTTTGCTGAAGATTTCCTATGTGGCACACAGCAACTTGGAGAGGTGAAGGCTCCTCTGCAAAACTTTTACAAACCTATTCTTTTGGATGCTCACACATTTTGTAATGCACACACATAATGCATAAGACTGTAGGGAACTTCACCAACACAAATATTTTAAAGCTGGGCATACACTACAATTAGAAGTGTGATGTAACCTCATCTCTGTTCCAAGTCAGCCTGTGGGCCTTGGACCTTTCAGCATGAGTTTTCCTTTGATCAGTGCAATTCTGAGTCACACACACACAACTCCAGCAAGATTTCATGCCAAGCAGCAAGACTTTAAACACATCTTACTGGCACACAGTACCTTGCTTAAAGTCGCTGTCAAACATGGCCTTGCGTCCAACATAGTATTTGTATGTAACTCTCTGTGCCATGCTATACTCATCCTTCAGATTTGAGCTGTCAATTGCTCTAATTAAGGGCTTACAGAGATGGAGCTTGTTGATCTGTTGAAAAAAATTAGCATTTTAATCAGCATGCAGATAGATGGATGCATATAAAAACAGGGCGAGTTTAACTTAGAATATGAAATACAAAACACAGCTTACCAGACTTGAACCCTACCTTAAAATAAATTTTAAACAGCTGATTCACAAGAAACAACATGCCCCACTTCTTTGAGTCCTCAATGCCTGCTCGACTGTCATAAGGAAAAAGAAAAAACCTGCTAGTATTGAACATTGTAAGAAAAGAATGACTTTGTCCTCACAGTAAATTCATGCCATAGATATTCACTCCATAGCTTTTCTAGGGTAAACATAGGTGTAGCTCTGCTATATATTTTCTCAACATAATGAAAAGATGTCATGCAGAATATTATTCATCTGCATCAGGGTCCTCACTCCAGTCTGCAGATAACACACACAAGCACAGCAGTGGCTTATAATACCTGAGATGAAAGAAAGACACAAAAAAAGCATTTTTTCCAATTCAGAAGTGTTAAAATTGCTAACACTGGAAACCAGAGCCACCACTTTTCCATATAATTAATTCTAATGGAGCAAACTTCACAACTAACAGGGCACAGAAGTATTAATCACCTCTCCTAAGAAACAGGGACATAATCAGTCCCTCCCAACAACACCTGCTAGGAATGCTAAACCTGAAGTGAGGGCTCTCCCTCTGTAGTTAATAGTCAAGAGAGAACAGACTATAAATAAGAGACAAGCCTCAGAAGTGCTCATTCTAAGACCCACATATGGTCTAAGTAAGTGGGAAAATCTAAAGCAAAGTTCATTAAGTTTTTAGCAATTTTCTAGTGCAAGTGCAGCAGGGGGTCCTTCACTTACGTGTCACTGGCACAGACTCGAAAGCAGCCCATCAGCAGCTCTGCTGCCTTTTCCAACATGTCACCCACTTTGCTCTTCCCTTTCTTCACAAGCTGTTGATCTGCCTAGCAAGAAACAATATGCAATTCTACATCATGGTTCACTGGGCTGCAAAGTTTAGTTTCTTAATTTAGCATTTTATAATGTATTATAGCAAGAGATCTGTCATGGCTGCTATCTCCCAAATCTAGAAGGCAGTCAAGCTCCCAGAACAAAAGAAAACACACAGAGAGGATCCTGGACATGTACTTAATGTAGAGAAGGACAATCCTTGGAAAACATCACTGATCACTATTACCTTTAGTACTGCTCAGCTTAATGCAGCTCTCAGAAACCTAAATTCAGCTCTCAGAAACCTAAATAATGCTCAACTGGAGCTTTAACACTTCAACTCAAGTGTACAAAGACCAAGAGCCTGGAAAAATTATGGAGTTTTAGAAATTATGAAGTTTTAGAATTGAGTCTTAGAGTTTATAATTCAGTTTCTCTCCACAGCCACAAAGACTAGATGCTATTTCTAAACCATATTCAACAGTTTCCAGTAGTGACACACACTGCTGGGACTTGAGACATCCAGAAGTAAGATAAAACATATGTTACAGCAGAAAGAGGGAAAAAAAATAATTCAGTTGTCAACATATGGGAAAGATCCATGCATTGACTAATGCAGAACTTCAACAGAAAAAATACAGCAACTAGATATTTATTACGTGCTTTCTAAAAAGTTTTATTGTAATGTTTGCATTCTCACCAGCTGAAACATAAATAAAAGAAATGGAAATGCATCCTGCTGCAGAAGTCTTCTCTGAAACCAGATACTCTGAATACACTAAGGTTAGAAGACAGAGTTCAAACACTTCCAGCATGACTGATTCAACACTACGCTTTCTCATGCATCTCAGAGACATGGATTTCCCTCATTCAAACTGAGAATTGAGACTTGTTGCAGAGCAGTCACACACACAAAAAATACTCCCTGTGCAAGCATTCCACATGTGGTTTTGTGGGTAACTGGGCATGAGAGAGTGATGAGGGGAAAATACTGGATATTGTCAAACCCTAACCTTACTTGAACTCTACTTCAACTCTCCAGGTGAAGTGACTAGGAACAAAATCACAACACTGCCACTTAGCTTGGCCTAGAAGTTCTCAATAGATCCCTACACAAGCTACTTCAATTCACCAGCCTGAGAAAAATAATGTACATTTGGGGATTATTAGCATGTCAGCAGCTGTATGGGCTCACCAAGGGCTCCAAAGAGCATCAGAAGTGGTGCACACATCTGGAAAAGGGGACCAGAAAGTTCCCTCTGCAGATCTGGTGAATGGTTAGATCAGCTTGGTTGTCTGTGATACCTCCAATTTCCACCAAATCCCAGGGACAGCATGGAAATAGTGACTTACACCACATGCCACTCAAAAAAGAAAATGTTTATCCCTTCATAAGGTCTAAGCAACTGCTGGGAGTTGCATTCAGGTCCTCATAACTCCCCTAGTTCCATCTGCCAATAGGAGATGGAAAGATTGAGCAACCTCACTTTTCAATAGGACTAGATGAATTTAGCATGTCAACAAAATCCTAAACAATGAGTTAAAGAGAACTAAGCAAAATTTGACCATGTTATAAACTCTGTAAAAACATTTCTAGTGTGGAAATACCAAACAGATAAAAGTAATGAGGCTGTTAATCAGATCTACTTACATTATTAGCAAAAATTCGAAGATCAAGGGCTACAGAATACATAATAGGTAAGGCCCTGGAAAAAAAAAATCATAGTACACTTAGTAGGTGCAAATCAAGCAGTAAGGAAGACATGAGAAATAAGCAATTTTTTTTTTGTTACTTACTCATACAATTAGATAAGTATGTATTAATCTTTAAGTGAAGAAGAACGCACTTCTTAAAAGGACAGTTCTTCAAGATCTCAGCATTTCAGAAATCTACACTACAAAAATGCTGTCTAAAGTCTTTTTTACTATGGCTTTAATAAAATTCCACTTCTCTTTGAACAAATCCTTCATGTATTTACATATGGACCATTCTATGTAATTAAGCTCAGATGTTTACATTCCACACTTTGGACATGAAAACTCAACCAGGCAACAAAGCCAATTAGGCTTGATTTTAGCATCACTGGGGATAAATAAAACTATAGGTATAATTTTAGTTTGACTCCAATGGTATTATACTAGGAAAAAATGAGGCTATTTTCTGGTAGCTTTCTACCATGTACTCACCAATTTTCTTCTTTATGTGCCTGAAATGCTCGCAGGAAAGATGTACTGTGTTTAGGAAAATTTAAAATGCCATGAAATAAAGCACAGATTTGAGAAACAGCTGTTCAGTGGTACCATATATGACTACATGAAAGACTGGAAATCAAAACACCATCAAGGAGTTGAGGAGCTGAGTTGCAGCATGGAAGAAAGTGAGCACAGCCATGCACTCCTTTGAACGGCAGCAGCAGTAAGGAACACTGGCAGAGAGAAGATAGAAGCTTCTTTATCATTATTTTCCCCTCCAGCCATGTAAAAACTGCAAGGTATCATAATGATTTGAGACTCTCCTATATTCTGGGAGAAATTAATATTCTATTTTAGAGCCAAGTAAAACATTCTTTCTTAACCCTATAGAAAGCTGGAAGAAGAACGTATCTGGATTTCCTTGCTCAGAAACCTAAACAACTGAAGTGTATTGGGAAGCAGACCACATTTTATTAGATTTTTAAAAACCATAAAGAGAACTTAGTCTATAAGAAGTTAATCTGAAAACAATATGCAAGATTTAGGGAAAAGGATATTGGACAATAACTGTTTGGCATTTGTATGCTTCTATGAAGTCATGGTTTGCAACAGCATAAGTACACCTGTCAAAGAAAAGGTGCATTAGTGCATCAGAAAATATACACAAATGAAATATTTATTTTTGTGTCCTACCAGGCATGAAGTTTTACAGGTTATTTAAGGCACAAAGGAATATGAATAGAAGCATTCCTAAAACACTGGCACAAGTATATTAATAGAGCACTAAGATTGATAATTGTAGAAAACAAATCCTGGTCATGAATAGGTATTTGTTCTATATAACCTAATACTTATTGACACTGTCACCAAGATTAAATTTTAAAAATTCAAGATTGTTGAAAGAGACTAGATGCAGAAGATGACTTAGTAAAAGCCTAAAAAAGAAATACTTAGATACTAAGCTCTCTTAAGAGTACTTTTATCATTAATATTCCCTTTTAAAAATATTCATTTCCCTCACTTATTTCACTCTAAATTCTTGTGCAACTAGTAGGCAGAGGGGAAACAGCAAGCACTGACAATGCTGTGCCAATGGCCATACACAGATGACAGCCAGGTACATAGAGCAAACTTTATGTGGAGAGGACAAAGAAAGTCTTTATTTCCTGCAATTCTAGCATTATTTATAAGACTAATAAATACCAAGTTTTCAGGTGTAAGCCCTTTAAAATAGGAAAGTAAACTTAAGGATATCCTTCCCCATCCCTGCTGCACGCCTCACAACTGACTTTACATTCTGGGCCCATCTTTACCTTAAGTGGGCTGCAAACATTTCATCATATGGTGATTCCAAAACTTGTTGACACTTCTCCTCTGGAGATGGAAGCTAAGTGTAGAATAAATCAATAAAACATTAGAGGAACATCCAATGCACCAGAAACAGAACATCATATGCATATTTTGCCATGGCAGTTCTCACAGATTTGCCAGGGTTGGAAGGACCTCTAGTAGGCATCAACCAGAACTTTAAGTTACATTAACAATCCTACCCAGAGTAATGAATTGCTAGTGTGCATTCTGTCTCCAGAACCTGGACAGAGCCAGCCTTAAATAAAAGCATCCAAAACACACAAACACACAACACACTACCCACTGCTTTTTTGTCCATAGTGCCTTCCATGGTGCCATGCTAATAACTAATGCAGACTTAGTCAGAAAGGACATTCAAAACTGTATCCATCCAGAAAACAATTCAAAATAGAACAAAAGAGCCAACCAGAAAACAAAAATTATATATAGTATCCTTGGAAAAAGAAAAGGGAAGCAAACCTACATGGGGATCCTACCTCAGCCTGTGAAAGAGATTTCTGAGGTTTCTCTCCAATGGAAAGGAACCCACACATAGAGCTGGGAAAACTCAAAGTAAAACAGAAGGTCAAAAAACACATCCTCACCTGTAGCCTTGGGTTTGCAACATGTGGATGTTTAAATGAAACTAATTCTGCACAAAATGTACCATCTCTGGTCTCAATGGCTTCTTGCACCTACCAAAGTAAACAGTCACATTACAGAATAAAATCCAGCAACAGGCACACGACATATTTAACTAACATAACAACTACAGAAGCCACCGCCTAGTTACGACTGTGCATACATATTAATATCAAATCAAATGCAAGTTTTTAAAGGCTTAAAACTGAATAGATAATTTTGTATTTTCAATACACCTTTTGTTCAAAAAGGTCTCAGGGAGAAGGTAGAGAGAACACCGCTGTGTTTTTTTCCTTATTTGTAGGAAGCAAGCATATGTATGTACATGGGTTTAGCACTGTAAAACAGCAGTTGGGAGCCAGATTTGGTTAAGCTTTTTAAAGTTCCAGTTGGACTTATAGGCATCAAACACAGATGCAAAGATGCAATCTTTGAGAAATGCTTTAAAATGAAGACAGGAAGATTTAACATGTAAATATCATTCCAAAGGCAATGTCTGATATTAGATTGATATTCTATCTGTATCAAATCCTTTTGAAACCTGCTAAGACTGTAAATGTTATATTCTGTGGAAGAATGGTTTAATCCTGCTTCCTGCTAAAGATAACTCCTTGTAAAAACAGTCTGCTTGGGCAGGTTATTGTGACATCAAGGTGGAAATTTATTCAATTATGGAGGTAGTTTCACGTATTACTTCTTAAGAGTTTCCTTCCCACTGCTTATGCTTTATCATATTTTTGTCTCCCAATATGAAAAAAAAATTCTTTTTGAGGTATGGAATACTCATACCAAATGGGAAAAAAACCCATAGACTAAAATAGCAAGAAAGAAAGGAAAAATCAACTGTTTAAACTCTTTCAGAAATTTGTGTTTAGCTTTTATTTCCGGAAAAAGAAGACGTAATTTTATATTTGCAAGATAGTTTTTCATCTTGAATGGAGTTCAATAGAGTGTCAACCTAACAAAACGTGGACTTTTCAGAGCAGACCGCTGTCCCGGGAGATCTCATATGCTCCATTTTTGGAGACTAAGACCCAAACAATTACTTTCTTTTCGTGCCTTAACTAATGCCAGATGAAGTAAGATGGTAACAGCGACGAAAATGCGATGGTCCAGCAAGAGCCATGCAGAGTGGAGACACAAAGGCTTGTCACTGACAGCCCCATCCAGCTAGAACCGCTGCGGCTCCGCTCCTGCCCCTCCACCCATCCATGGCAGCGGCTGTGTCCGCACTGTGCGCATCTCCGAGCCCCGTATCCCTCGAATGCTGAGCTGCACTTGCCCCTGCATACACACACAGACCTCCACGGCCGTTCTTACCCATAAATCACCTCAGAAACCTCCACAGTTGTCAGGCACACCCTTGGCACTCAGACGGTGTGTGCCTCACGCACACTGAAGAAATATATTTCCCCACCACACTGCCCATCCTCCGTTGATTTATTCCTTAACCAAGGCACCACATTTACAGCAAAGCCGCATACTCAAACAGGGCCCATAGATTAATTTTTAAAAATAATTTTAAAATCGTGCTTACTTGCTGCAAGTACTGGTTAATGGTGATGTGCGCCATTAAAGGAGAGGAGCTGAGGCGGGGGCCGCACACCGGTGTGACCGTGCGAGCCCCGGAACTCCCGCGCGCTTCCGGATCCCGGCGCGGCCGAGGGCGGCGGGAACGGCCCGCAGCGTCACGTGACGGCCCCCAGCGGCCGCTGCCCCGCCCACCGCGGGCCCGGGGCGTGGCTTCACTCAGACAGCCAATGGGAGTGAGCGGTGGGCGGGCCAGAGGGCGCGCGTCAGAAGTAAACCTCGTGCGCTGGCGCGCGCCGCGCGTTTAGGGGTGGCGGTGTGGTGTGAATGGTGTGGCTGTCACCCGTGCTGCCACCTTACCCTGGACTTGGACAGCAGGCGGGCAGTGCCCTCCGTGTGGCAGGAGCCCAGTGGCGGGACGCGCCGGTTACTTCCCCGGGAGAGCTATGGAGGCTCGCCTCCCCTCTCTCCTCGCTAGCTCCGCTGCCCACGGGGAGCGCTGGCGAGGGGTCGCGGTGAACTTGGGTGGGAAAAGTTGAATTGAGCATTAAAATCCCGAGTGGGTTGACTCGTAAAGGCGCTGCCGCCAGGGAAATGTGTGAGACAAGGATACGCTCCATGTTCGTGCCCACTGGGCTCGGTTGAGTTTGGCAGGTGCCGGTGAGCAGGGCGCGGGCGGCCTCTCGGGCTGGTGGCTTCTGTGGGCGGCAAGGGCGGCTGCTGCTTGGCCTTCGTTCCGGCTACCCTTCGGCGGGTACCAACAAGCAGAGCCAGGGCAAGCGGGGCACACCGAGGGGCGGCTGCCCCGGCCCGGGAGCCATCTTGTGAGCGGGGCTGGCGCTGCCCGAGCGCCGCGGGCCGCCCGGGCTCGGGAACGGGCTCGAAGCCGGAGCCGCACCGAGCGGGCCGCCGGGGCGGGCGGAGACGGCGGGCGGCTATCGGTGCCTCCCCCCGGCGGCACTTGGCAGCCGCCCGCGGGCAGTGGGGGAGGGCGGCTGGGTGGTGGCGGCGGCGGCGGAGGAGGAGGGGAGCGGAGGCGGGGACCAGCCGGCCCCGGCCCGGCCCAGCCCAGCGCGTTGCCCTGGCCGGACACGGCGCCCCGGGCGGAGATGGCGGACGAGCCGCAGAAGAAGTCGCACTTGTCGGCGTTGGTGGGACACACGAACGGGCTGACCAAGCCCGCCTCGCTGACCGCCACCCGCTCTACGGCAGGGGGAGGAGGAGGCGGAGGCGCGACTGCCTCCTCCAAGAAACTCGTGATCAAGAACTTCAGAGGTAGGTACGGGGCAGGCCGGGCCCTCTGTCCTGGCAGGTGCGCTCGGCCCGAGCTTTGTTTACTGCGGCCCCGGCCGGGCCCCGCCGCCCTATCGGCGAGGGGCGGCTGCCGCGGCGCTGATAACACTGCCGGGCTGATAACGCCGCCGGCACCGTGCCCGTGTAAGGGCTCCCGGGGACACGCGTGGGGCTCCGTACGGCGCGGGGGCAGCGGCCGTAGGGAGCGGGCAGAAAGCCACCTTAGTGTCAGCGCTGATTAAAGCCAGGCGAGGGTGGTTGCCTCGCTAAAAGTAACACGGGCGTCAAACACGGCAGCCGGGGGTGAAGCGCGTCGTGCAAAGGCTCGGGTGGAATTAGTGACCCCTCTGAGAGTGCCAGAGTTACGTGGCCAAGAGCGCAGGGGCTTGGCACAACCTGATGGAGCAGCAGGAAGAGAGACATTGCTGCTCTAGGCTCCCCTTGGGTGGCCGTTTTCAAACTACCTGTGTCTTACTTCACAGAAAGACCCAAATTACCAGATAATTATACTCAGGACACCTGGCAGAAACTTCATGAAGCGGTGGGAGCAATACAGAGTAGCATTTCTATTAAATACAACCTTGAAGAGCTCTACCAGGTAAGCTACGTCAGGTTTTTGTTTCGTTTTTTGCAAGTAAACTGCTTTGGCATGCATTCAACATAATGTATTCTGATTTCTTAAAAGCTGATTGAATACTTTGCTGCGTACTCTGTCTCTAGTTAGTTTTTGTTTATCAGTTCCTTGGACACCTACCATGATCTGGGCCCATGAAAAAGCATTTTCTGTTGGAAGGTGCAGAAAGCTATTCCTGGGCAGGGCTGAGATCTAAGTCTTAGTATCTTCAGTACTCTGCCCACTCAACATGCTGAAAACAGGATGTTTACTCTAACAGGGTTATGAAGTTATATATTTTATGATGATTTTTGTACATGCTATGGTCTCTTGTAAATTGTAATATTGAAGTATTTGCTATTATTACATTATAATATTATACTTCTATACCTTTTGGGGAATTAAAAAGGAATCTTGATTGAGTAGGCCACAAATTATCAGTTTATCCACATTTCAGATTGCTGTTACATTTTCATAACAATCAAGATCTTAGTTTTTCTGTTCAAGTGGTAAAAAAGCACTTCTGGAACACCTGGACTAATGGAGCAGAGGCTAGGGAGAGTAAAAGAGAGGTGGACTCCTGAGCCATTTCTCTACTTTCTCCAATTATATGTGGTTTAGTTCTATGTTATTTCAGATGTATGTGCTTTGAGGTATTTAGCTGAAGTTGCAGCTTTTTAGAGCGATCATTCTATAAAAGATTACTGATGTGCTAAATTGTGCTGCATAATGTAAGTTAGTTATGAGTTTTCTGTGGGTGCAGGTGTTTGATCTGCAGATTGATGTCCTTGCCAGACCAGGACTGCAAACATTATTATGCACACCTCAGATTTTCTAAATGTTTAGTTGAGGTGCAAAGGGGAGACTGTGAGAGGGGAGAAGGCCAGTAGTCCATACTAGGTCCCTGTTCAAGAAGATCAGGATGGATTTCAGAACTGACTATACTTAACTCTTTAGTTAGGGGATGTAATATATGGGTCTAAAATGGCTGATTATGTAAATGTATATTGACTTAAAATAATTATTTCCTTTAAATTGAAAGCTTGACTGTGATATATATATCTATTAATACTTGCAGATTTGCACAGTTTGAATGACATAATGCATTTTATTGTTTTAAATTCAGCATTTGAAAAACCCTGCTTTTTCATGTTTAACAAAAAAACCCCAAAAAATAAAAACCAGCCCACAGATGCTTTGAGTGTTACCTAACTTGTTTTCAGAGGCTCAGAAATGAGATTATAGTAATATGGCTATGAAATCACTAGGGTACATGCTTGAGTTTTGGCAGAAGAGGAGCGTTTTCAGATACACTGTGAAGGGAGAACTGTACTTCTTGCTTTTTCTCTTTGCCTGTTTATTTGTAAAAACTGTGCAAGGCTGATTGAATAATCCTTAAGGCAGCAAATCAGGAAGATTTCTGCACAGTGGGTGGTGGTGCTCAGTGTGCCTGTGCAGGGACAGGTATTTACTGTCCTGCCAGAGGAATAAAAGATGAGGTTCAGCATCCCTTGGAAACCTGATCTGTATTTACAGATCATTTTAACTGCCTGTTGGTGAGCATTGAGTCATCCACAGGGGAAAATATCTCTGGGTCTATCAGTTCTTACTATCAGGGCTTTGTGGTGGTTTTTTTTTTGAGTTTTTATCTGACATTATGGGAGGAAGTGAGAGGCCTGCTAGAGTTCAGTGCACTCAGTGGGCTGGTGCACCAGCCTACAGTTGAACCTTCTGATTTATTTATTTAATTTGGCACAGTGGCTGAGAAGAAACTGAAGAACAATGATGAGGCTGAGTGGGAAGCCTGAAGGATACTCCTTTCCAGACATTAGAGGCAGCATGGGATCAGGCATGAGGGTGCTTGGCAGAAATGTAGTCAGTGAGCAATGGAAGGGTGGCAGCCAGTTTTTTGTGACTAAAATAGAAATGATGTCTGGGATTGGTGGTAGATTGCACAGATTTTGATAGCAGTAGCTTATACTTGATGGGATAGAGAAAGTGGGGCAGTACAAAGAATTGCTGAATGAGGAATGAGTGATAAAAATAATGGAAAAAGAAAATTACCTTTGCAGCAAGGTCCTAAATAACCTGAATTGGGGCAGTACTGCCCTTCTGGAGGACATAGAACAGGACAGTGTAGTAGCAAAGAAAAGACAGTAGAGCAAATATGAGAGTCCTGACTAGACTTATAGTTGGATGGATGGATAGGAGTGGCTATAACATTATCTGCAAAGTGATTGTCTGAATACTGTTTGTTGAAAGTTATCATTTTATGTACCTTAAGACCAGATGAAAAACATAGGCACTGTGTTATAATTTTGTTTGTTTGCATGCTTTAATGTTGTATCAAAGTTGTGGAGGCCATTTTTATATGCATTTAAAGAAAAACAGATTAGGTAGGTTAGAATCCTCTGGAGCAGAGGAAAACATTTTAGTTGTCCAAGTGACATAGTGCTTTAAATCCTTGGCAGTGTTCTGTGCAATATTGCCTCATAATATAACAGCAGTTGATATTAATGTAGTGACCACCAGAACATTTGGTTTTGAGCAGAATTGGCATCCTTAGTTAACTAAGGATAAATACTCAACTAAATCCTATGAGCTCCCAGTGAATAAGTTCAAGTCCTTATGTAATGGTTAATGTGGGGTTGGTTTTGGGGCTTTTGTTATTTCTTATTTTTTTCCTCTCAGTTTATGTACCTTAGCATGAGTGTGTGAATCAGTGGAAATACTTGGGAAGAAATAAGTGGATAAAAAGACAGGAAAGGAGCTATACTCATTTACCATTTAGACAGACTGGTTGAAATGTCTAACTTAAAGTTATAAAGAAATTAAAATATTTGCTATGGTTGTGTTCCTGCCCCAAAAAAGCACTTGTGTGCATCTGAAGGATGCAAAATGGACCTTCTGGAGGAGTTCTACTGCTGAGCAGTACTGAAGGAGGCAGAATTCTGGTAGTGTTTAACAGCACACCTGAAATATGACCCAAATTGTGATGGTGGATCTTGTTTGTGACACAAAATCTAGCAGAATAAGAGGGGACCGAAATCAGGAAGTCTTAATTTTTCTACATAACTTTGTTTTGATGATTTGTTTTTGTGCACAGCTTGAACACGTAACGCTGAAGTTTTTTTTTCCTTTGTAAGCCTTAATTACATAGACACAAAAATTTAAGTTGGTTTTTTGTCTCATTCAAAATCCTTTTTTGGTTTTTAGGCTGTTGAAAATCTTTGTTCCCACAAAGTCTCTGCTACACTGTACAAACAGCTGCGACAAGTCTGTGAAGAACATGTGAAAGCACAAATCCTTCAGTTTAGAGAATATCCTTTTGTCATGCACAGAAGTGGTTAGAATGGTTAGTTTAAATCATTTTTTAAAACAAGACTTTGCAAAAAATGCACCAGAAATTGTCAGTGTGTTAAAGAGATTCTTTGCTTACATGCTTTTAAATCAGTCATAGGCAACTTTAATCATCTGGGTGAATAATTTTTGTTTATTGATGTGTAGCATCCTAGTAAAAATTTATTTATCATTTGAATTGGGATGTAAATTTTACACTAAATCTAGAAAATGTCAATAGCACTATGAGATTTCTCAGCAGGTATGAATTTCTGTGGCAGGTGAGTAGTGATGCTTATGGCAGCAGTAGCTTAAAAAAAATCACAGTGATTATCAACAACAGTAAAAAAATTTCAAACATAGTGTTCCTGTTTCACCAAAAATAACTACTAGTCAATAGTGATGTATTACAGAGGCATTCAACAAGCCTTCACATATCTTATGTGTACCTTGGGAGGTTCTTGGAAGAGAGCTCTAAGTTCAAGAGGTTATTTGGCTATCTTGGGATGCACAGAAGAAGTTTTATGGTAAATTTCCCCATGGTTTACTGAAGTTACATTGCTGGACTTTTCTTCTGGCTGAATGGGTCACAGAAGTGCCTGTAGGTAGATCTTCTGTAGCCTGTAGACCTGGCTGTAGCCAGCCCTGTCTCCTGAAGCCAGTCAGGCTTTACGTGCTGAGAAGGTGCTTTATATCATAGGTATCTTCTGTGTAATAGCCACGGGCTTGCACTGCTGGAGCAGCAGATGAATAGTCTGTGTCCACCTTGGTGTCCCCCGATTCCTGGAAAATGCCTTAGCCAGCAGGTGATGGATGGAGAGTGCCATGTTGAACAGATACTACAGCACTGTGGCTGCTGGCATTGTTTTCCAGCTCTCTATGGATTTTTTAGCAGATGATGATAGGATAAAGTAGAAAAAACCAAGGGGCCAGGACCCAGAACGATCCTCCTTTCCAGGTGAATGCTTTAAATGTGCTTTGAATTGTGACTCCATTTCTTGGTTCACTGCATTCCCCAGGTAGGTGCCTACACTCAGAATAATTTGGGGTTTTTAATGGTACATAGCACCAACATTATTTCAGGCTGCGTGGTTTTGGATTTTGTTGGTGATTTGGTTTTTGATTTTTTTGGTGGTTTTTTTTTTTTTGAGTCCCATTTATGACATCTGGCTTCTACCTAGCACATTAGTGCAGTAGTCTTTAACATACCTGGTCTTTGAGAACCAAATCTTATAGTCTTCTTTAAAGCAGTGTACAACTATTTTTTGCATTCCTGCTTTTTTCAGACTTCAGATGATGTTATGAAGAAAACATTTTAGAACTAGTGCTTTCAAACTTTGCTTTCACCTTGCCCTCTTGACAGGGTGATGGTGGATTGGAGAGTTGAAAATTTAATATTTTCCAGGTGTGCCGCTTTGTATCCCAAGGACATAAGATCCTTAAGATTAATCAGATTTGGCCAGAATGAGTTGGAAATGATGATTATGTGTGGGAGGGGAAGGTAAAGCCCCATTTAGATTTACTTGTGAGATACATGAGAACTGTTTTATTTGTAAATAACAGTTGGATCTGTTGTGTAATGAAGAAGACTCTGTAGATTACTTAGGGTGACCTGGAGATGTATATGAAAAGAGTGGTATTTGGATTTGTTGAGGATTATTTAGAACTGTAACTGCTTTTAAGAGATTAGGGTCACTCCTGTTGTGCTCAGTGTGAACTCATTAAATAAACAAAATAACCTCTCCATCCCTCTCACCTCAGTTGGTGACAAACACTTGTCTGACGCTGGTGGGATGTCTTGTTTAAATCTATATTAAGGTTGCACAGTGCAGCCACTAGATGGTATTACTGAAGAGCTGGGAGTGTTATTCCTTGAAAACACAGGGAGGCCTTTTGGAGAGCTGCCAGCCACTGTGCTGGGCAGCTCTGCATTTAATGGTTTATCCCTGGCAGGCACAGTAGCATTGGAATATCCATGGAGCAGCTTTGCCTAATGGCTGGCAAAGATCATCTCCAGAATATGACCTCTAAAGATACTGGCAAACTAGTTTTCCTTAATGGATGCTGTACAGATTCTCTGGATAGTCTTTTATTTTTAAAGAAGATAAATAAATGCTGGCAAGATCATTGCAGACAAATGGTAAGTTGAATGTTTGTTCAGAGTATCTATCCTTGAGGTGTGAAATCTGGCTAAAATTAGTTTGTCATAATTTTAGCTTGGGACTGCACTGCATCTCCTCCTCCAAGTTTTAGCATTGCTTTTCACTTTCCCCTTTGCTGGCTGAGGGAACTTCTGTTGTTGAAATGTAGGTTCTGTTAACGCTGACTTTGATAGGTTCATTTAAGGATTGAACATCACTCAAATATATTGACACCATTTTTCCTTTGGGTGGAAGAAAAACTAACCAAGGAGTGCTGAAGTTGTTTGCTGTTCATAATTTTAAGTAATTTGGGGAGTCTTTGCTTTTAAATAGCTTGAAGAACTGGTTAACTTGTAAATTTTTTTTTCAAAGCAGAGATTATTATCCTGACTATAGAGCTAAGAAACAGAAAGGAAACTTGCTTTCTATCTGCCTTTTTTTTGTCTTCTACCTCCACAATGATTTATGTTACAGAAAAGGTCCTCTCTGAAACACACTCTATGAAAACTGTGCCTTTAAGAACTCATTATTATAATTCCAAACTAACATTTTACAATGAGTTTTTATTGCATTGTCACTCACTTAGCTTTGGCTGCTGATGCCCCATATGGTTAAATTTCTATTTTCATTCCTCGAATCCACTGTTCTTTCCTTTCCTGTGAGGTTTGGGCAGAGGTATATGATTTTTATCTGAATTAAAGATGGAAGCTGTTAGTTAGGGAAACTATTTGAATTCAGCAGTCTGATGAAAAGAGTTGAAGATATTGCCTTGAAAATGTAGTAGTGTGAACCTGTGTTTTCATGAAAGGGCTTTTGCTATGAACACTGATTTAATTACTTCTAAGCATTCTTTTTTTCCTTCCTTAAAGCAACAACCTGTAGCAAGTGGCTCTTGCCCATGTGCTGGGTTAGCACTTGTGCTATTTAAGAAAAAAAACCCAGCTTTACTGCGGTTTTACTTTAATATGCTTGGCCAGTAGCTATATCAGCCTGAGAATTGCTTCAGGGGCAATGAAATCTTTTAGGAAAGGAGTAGGTGGACAGCTGGGAATAGAAATCTCTCTCTGGCCTGGGAGGAGTTCCTGACATCCGGAGTTACACTAATGCTAAACTGGGGGGGAGTTGGACAGCCTTCTTATGAGCAAAGGTAAAAATGGATTTTAAATGTAAAAGTCTAGTAAGCTACAAAACCACCTCCTCCTCCCACTTCTTTATTTAAAAAAAAAGATAATATATTTTTATACCTTCTTTTGACTGTTGCATTTAATGTATCTGTATTTTTCTTATGAATTTGGCAGTTAACTTTTACTATGAAAAGATCTGTTGCACAGCTTATTACTGTCTTAGTTTAAACCTTTATTTGTTGTTTTGTTTTTTTTAATTTTAAAGCAAGAAGCATGGCAGCATGCTATTTCAGGGTGTTTACTGACTGTATTGGAGGTACTGTTTGAATAGTTTTGTATATCAGTGGTATAAAACTCCTAACAAGCTAATAAAGCTATTTAGTTAATAGTTATGAATTTGAAACCTGTCTTGCATGTACTTGGGAATACCACCAAGTAATAGTATTAAATTCAATAGATTGCATACCTGTGTCTGTACAAGTCACCATAAAAGTTTAAAATACGTACATCAGTAAATGAGGTGTGTGTCTGTGATGTAGTTTTTCAGAAGTTGTTTTATAATTTAAAATACCACATGGAGGTGAAGAGAAAAATACTTTCTTTATATATTTCAGATCATGATCAGAAGCATTTTCTTATTTTTGGATCGTACATATGTGCTTCAGAATTCAGTGCTTCCTTCTATATGGTAGGTATCCATGTAAGTATTCCTATAATCTTGAGAGTGTTGATGTGCTATTATATTTGCAAAGATTGAAAATAAATTTTTCACATGATATTTGATCTATATAATAGATCTCTAAAATTTTGTGTCAGTTTATAGAGATGCATGTGTCAGCATATGTGTGTGTCATGTCCTCCTTCCCCAGGAATACTCACTATCAAGGGTGGGTAAAAGAGGAAGGTCTGTGAACATGGGCTTCAAAGTCAAGGTTTATGTGTAGCTGTTGTTGTCAGAGCCTGGTGAGGCTGAGTCTGTAGGAACCTCCCCTTGACTGCTGCTTCCCACCTTAGCACTGGCCCAGCATTACAGGTGCTCCTGGCTTTGACAAAATTCAACATTCAGCTTCTTGCTCTGTTTTTTTTAAGTCAGTCAGATACAGGGACAGGGTGCAGATTATCTTTCCATCTCTGGTCACTTGATGATGCTTTTGTACTTTCAGCTCACCATGGTCACATCTTTGGGCATTCTGCTTTAAAGTATCCCCTCTGAGGGGCATTTTGCATCATTGCCCAAGCAAACAAACCCAGGCTTTGCCAAAAATTTCTGGTATTGTTACTACTTTATCTGAAGTGCCCTCCCCACAAAAAAAAAAAAAAGTAGATAAAGCACTGAAGTAAGAGCATCTCTTGTCCCTGCCTGGCTGGCTGCTGTGCTCTTGTGAGTTCCTCAAGCTGTCTGAAGAGCCTGGCATCTTTCTCCAGCCTCTTGCTTGTCCAGTGGACATCCTTTGTTCCAGCTTCAGCAGTTTTCCTCCAACTCTTTGTGTTGGGCTTCTTTTTGCTAAACATTATTGATGAGGTCTGTTCATACTTTGTCTTATTTTTCTCCCACTGGGAAAATTCCTTTTATTGAAATCCTGATGCATGTGAAGAAGTCAGAGGTAACAAGTTCTATCTAGGATTGCTCAGTTTTCAATATTTAACAATTGGCTGCTTCATGGCATAAAGGCACCATTCCTCATCATCTTAGAATGAAACAAGAATCTGATAGAGGTGGTAAGATCCTAAAGATACAAAGAATCCATGCTTTGAACAAAACCCACGAATTACACATAGAATGTCTGATCCAGGGAATTTTATATTAAGGTATATGATCAGTTTGTTTGTTTTTTTTCTAATGAGCAGAGAAACTTAGTCTATTATGTGGAAGTTGGACAGGCTGGTAACAGTTGTCTGCTGAAGTGTATGCCTGTGGTAGCATGTGATCTGGTATTTTTAGGATAATTCTTGTTGCAGTTTAGGACAGTGTCAAAAAGAGTACACATACCATTAATCTATTTTTTTCTGTATAATATATAATATACACTGTATCTATTTTAAACGTATGTCTGATTTTTCAAAAGACTCAACAGTGTGACTAATTTTCAATATTCACATAGGGATATGGGGCTAGAGCTATTTAGAAACCATATCATTAGTGACAAGCAAGTTCAAACCAAGACTATTGATGGAATTCTCCTGCTGATCGAGCGAGAACGAATCGGTGAAGCTGTGGACAGGAGCTTGCTGCGGAGTTTGTTGAGCATGCTCTCAGATCTGCAGGTGAGTACAGCCAAATTCACTAGTAACAGCTTGGTTTAGAAACACAGTGTGGATTGCTGAGTCATGTTTTGTACAAAAATTATCCTGTTCACCTAGTAAACGTGTGTAAAATCTGGCCATTACATTGGTAGGATTGCCTTTTTTACCCTATGTGCAATCTTGTACTGTTTTTAAAAGAGACCTCTTGGCCTGTTTTCCTTAGCAGAGGTAATGGCCTCAGATCTTAAAAGATTTGCAGTATTTTGTCTGTCTTAATCACTCATTGTCTTATCCTAATGCCAGATAAATGTAGGAACAGAAAAATTCCTCTCTGCCACTGTAAAAAGGTGTCACTTTTTGGAGTCCAGATCTTGGGTCTATATCACAAAAACATCACTCTGCTGGCAACTTCTTAGAAATGCTGAGGATAGAATGGGATGCCATATTAAGGCCAAGGTTTTCAGATAGATCATGTCAAGCTGCAACTTACTGGAACTTTCCATGAGCAGAGATAGTGAGTAACCAAGGAGAGTGACAAATGCTGTGCTTCTGGCTTCCACATAGGTTGTCCTTGAGTTAACATTGCAGCCTTGTGTGATCTGCAGTGAAACTTTAGAGGTATCCTTCATTCCTAAAACCTGCTCTGTTGCTCCATTTCAGAGTGGCAATACAGCATTACAAAACTGGCTGAAGGTTTGAAGGAGTTTGAAGAGGCAGACTACATAAAAAAGCCCTTTCTGGTTAGGCTTTCCTGGGTTTCTGCCTTTCATGTTAATCCTCTTGACTTTAATCTGTAGCTCCCTCTCTCATCCCAGAAAAATGAGTCTGTTTGAGAGAGAAGCCATTGAAAAAAAAAATTAGGTTTTTGAAAGTGATAGAATGGTTTGGGTTGGAAGGGGCCTTAAAGATCCAACCTCTCTGCATTGGCAGAGAGCCTTCAACTAGGAGTCCTTAAGAGACAAAAAGTGATCAGAATGTAATGAATTTTACAGCTCTGTTACGTGTTTTGGAAAAAATATTTTCTTCTATTCTTCCACCACACTTAAGGAATTTTCCCTTTTTTCTTTCCACTGTCCCTCTGTTTACGTATGAATCCATAGTTCCTCAGACTGTTATAACTTTTTCTTTATGTAGTTGTTCTTTCTGGCTTATTTCCTTTCTATAGTAAACTCTTAGTCATTATGCAGAGATTTTTTTTTAATGTCTATGATTGTTATTGGTGCCTTTTTTGCACACCTTATTTGTTCCCTGTAGAAAAAGTTCACCTTATTTGATACAATTCATTTTTCCTGGGCCACTGAGAGAAGCTTAGCAGATCTGAAGATGTGTTACTGAGCATATTAATATTTTACTGATGACAATTACCTGGTTTGTGCTAGTTGGAAGGAGTTTTTTGCTACAGAAATGAGTGGAAGTTTAGATCTTGGGTGAATTGAATGCCATTGCTGTGCTGTGATGTTGGGTACTGGTGTTGGGCTGTGTACCTTAAACAGAAGCCTGTTAATTTAGACTGTTTAAGTACTGATGACTGAAACAAATTGTTGCTGCTCTGGAAAGTCAGTTCTGATCTCAGTCTTTTTAAAACCAGTGAGCAAACAAAAGATTTGTTAATGTAGTGTTACATTGACATTTCCCACATCTGTGTACATCTTTAAAATTTTACTTGCCCTCTTACACCTGACAAACAAAATATGATACTGTTACTGTGAGCTTAATGTGAGTAACTACATTGATTTCTTGAACCAGGTTTACAAGGAATCATTTGAACAGAGGTTTCTGGAAGAGACAAATTGTTTATATGCTGCAGAAGGCCAAAGATTAATGCAGGAAAGAGAGGTAGGTGCATGTGGTAGATGATGGCTTTTATGTTAACTTTATCAACTCTGGGATTACATAAGAACTTTGGTAGTGCCATGGTGTATTAATGTCCAGTGAAATTTACTGGCACACAGGTATTCAAAACACAGTATGTTGGTATGGAGCATGGCATTGAATCAACAGGGAGAGCAGACCCCGGGTTGTACTGGAATTTGATAGATACAATTGTGTAGTAACACAGTGACATTTTTGTAGCTAAAGTCACATTATCAACTATAGTACCTTTAATATGAAGTAACATTGATTAATAAAAATACAGATTATGTAGTACATAACAACGTTCTGGTGGAATAGTCCTTTCCAATTAATGTACTTCTTTAAAAATGTAATTTAATTGTCATGGAACGAGATTAGCTGCCTTTCATACCTCTGTAGTTGAACTGGTCATTCTCTTGTCTTGTTAGGTCCCAGAATATCTTCACCATGTTAATAAACGTTTGGAAGAAGAAGCAGACAGAGTTATAACATATTTAGATCACAGCACACAGTGAGTACAAATTTTATTTTTTTTACTGTAAGTCAAGCATTGTTCATAAATCAGTATGATTATCTATGGTTGTAGAGACACTGAGATAATGTCTTCGTTATCTTACAGATATTATCTTGTTGAGAGTACTTGTGAAATAGCTTGTTTTTTAAAGACTTTGGTTTTATCAAAAGTTGCTTCTTTAAAATAAAAGTGTATTTTCAGTAAGAAAGAAGACATATGTTCAGAAATATTCATTCTGTATAGTGCATTTAAAAAATTTGTATAAGAGCTCAAATTTCCATTATCAAAACAGCAGCTGATTTTAGCCGTTCATGTACTGATAACATCTTTAACCACAAATCTCTTGAGGGAAGGAAAGACTCATTAGAAAAAAAAGCAAAACCACAAACAAACAAAAACCCAAACAAAAAACCCAGAAGGGCAGAAGGTCATGAGTATCATTTGTAAACAGTCCAAGGTGTGAGCTTAACAGTGCATCAACTGCTGCCAATGCACTGTGTGAGGTAGCTTATCCTTTTTTCACTTGGGTTTTAAGTAACAGTTTGTATTTTGTTAAATTAACACATTCCTGCAGGAACTGACACTACATAAATCCATATAGAATTTGTCTGTAGCAAGTGGTTGCTTTTTTTCTTTATTTAAGAATGTGACATTAAATTTATTGGTTTTTAGTCTTCTGGAGGATTTATTGGCATGTCATTTGATGTCTGAAAGGATAACTGAATAAAAATTATCTTTTATTATCTTCTTCAGACATTTTATATGGATGTATAGATATACACATGTGTGGTGTGTGTCATGGAACATATTTGAACTTGGATCTTCCTGTAAATGCTGATTGCAGGGTGACTAGCTTTTTCTGGTGAAATCACTCATATTGAAATATGTGGAGCTTTCTGTTTATAAAGTTATAGCAAATATATTTATTTATTTACTGTTTAGGTTAAAAATAGATTGATACCATTACATTTTCAGTCTAGGTAGACATCAAGTACTTGCATTGAATCTCACCCTTAAAGGCTTAGAAACCTACTTTTAGTAGGGTTCACACTAATTTTCTTCCCTTGCATTAAGAAACAGCAGTTGTTAAAATTAAAGCACTTGAGTGCTCCTGGATCATATTGTTTCTCTATGTGTGCCTGAAAACAGCAAAAAGGATGCTATTTAGTTGCAACTGGCTTGATCTTGAGATGGAAATGAAACTTTTAGGACAAAAGCATCATGTGAAACACCACACCAAATACTTCAGACAACACCTGGGACAACACAAGTGTGTTGCTGCAGCCCACGGGGGGATTCTTTCAGCCCAGCAGTACATGCTACTCTGTGTGTACCCTTGTCAGTCCTAGATGACCAGGGTACATGGCTTTGAGGTCATCCAGAAGGTACTTTCTGGCTCCTTCCTTAGCCAAGATAAATACTCATTTTGTTTGCTTGCTGGGATGTAGTGCTTTGCCTCTTGGCCTCAAGCAGACAAATTGTCCCTTCTCCTCTACTCAGAATAGGTCTTGCAGGGCAGGGGATGGTATTTCACACAACCCTGTTGGAAACAGCCAGCAGCTGCGGATAGCAGTAGTTGGAAATGGCAGGAGATATGGAAAAATGGCCATTTGTGTTAAAAACAAGGGTCTGTTTAAACAGCATTTCATGTTCACTTATGACCACTGAAGGGAACAAATAGAGGAAGTGTATGTGATGCCCTGACACTCTCCTGGAATCTGCCCATTTTCAGCTCAGTCTCTTTTCTGAACCTGCTGGGGTTTGTGTCTTTGTATCTCAGAAATAGTTGCAGTCTCTGATAGGGATTCACATCAGCTTTTCTGTCTGTGCCAGGCTTTGGCAAAGTGTTCCACAGGTGATGAAGAGCCTCCTTGTAAGTCTGGTAGCCAGTATCATTGCTGATGACCCCAGTTCATGTGTTGAAAATAAGTGATCTGTCAGTTCCCTTCACCCCTTTCCTGCCTGTTAATGGTCTCCCTAAGTCTAGACATTGCAGTTGTGTCTCTTGTAGCTGCTGCTGCATCTTTTGGTCATCCCTGCTTCCTTCTCTGACCCTTTCCAAATGAATGGTGTGTTGTGTGGGAGGTCAGGCATGTCACTGGTGGCTGTTTCAGGAAAGAGGGTGTGTTAGCAAAGGTACCCTTTTAGCAAAAGTGTATCCTCCTACAGGGAAGGCTGCCATCAGTCCAAGCTGAGCACCTCTCTTCCAGGAAATCCCAATTAAGGTTCTGAGAACCAGTTTTGTAATACTTATAAAGAAATGGTTGGTCTTATGTTGTTCCATTGTAAGCAGGGTAGAAGTTTAAACATTGGAATTAATTAATGAAGTGCCTTTGCACTTCAGACATTTATTTTATCTTCTAGATGATGAAAGATGTAAGGGAAAACTTCCCATTATTTTTCAGTCCTGTCTAAAATGCATGTATAAAGGTAAAAAGTAGGGCATATTAAAGGAGAAATTTAAAAGTTTTTGCAAATTTGTGTCTTGTGCCACTTGCTCAATTTATGCTTGTGTGCATACATAACAAAATTAGCTGAAAATTTTACAATTAGCTGAATTTTTAACATAAGTAGTGTGTATTATTTTGGTTTGAAGTTCAAACCCTTGGAGGTTTTTGGGATGTTTGTTTCCAGAACTCAGTGACTTTTTTTCCAGTTACACTTTTATATTGACTTTTGCAATGTAAGCTTCTCACTTCTGCTGTGTAAGGAATTTAATTTTATCAATTTATTTTTATTTTAAAATTACATACACAGTTTATTGTTGTCTTATATCATGTGATGGTTTTTGTCTTAATTTGTAACCTCTAAGTATAAAATTGTTGGGTTTTTTGCATTATAATGTAAGTTATGCACAAATACACTGTGACAGAAGGCAACTCTTTATACTGTAATGCATCTAATATTTTTTTCTTGTATAATTCAGGAAACCACTGATTGCTTGTGTGGAGAAGCAGCTTCTAGGAGAACACTTATCAGCTATTTTGCAAAAAGGTATTTTTTTTAATAATTGTAATCTTTGATTAGCAATGGAGTCTCACACTCTGCAATAGCTGTAAATTCTATAGCTTTTACTTTAGGAGGTATATTAGTCATGGGCACAACTTCCACAGACACAGAAAGCCCATCCTGTGATTGTTACCTTCACTGTGACAAGTAAATGGTATATTTGGAAAGAAATGTCTGAAATCTAATTCCATATTTGTAAAGGCTGCTAAGCCTCTAAATCTCCTTTAACTTGCAGCAGTGGGCTTAGGAATTAAACCTTTGGAACTGCTTCTTTCTAGAATTATATAAACTCTAAATGAGAGCTGCAGTTACTGTTGTAGCTTCTTTTATGTGATAATCACACAGCTCAAGTGCAATAGTTTCACATATTCTGGTGATTGTGTAGTTTAAGAATCATGAATTACTGGAACTGGCAGCATTTGAGGCAATGAGCTTTCATATGCCTTTGTCTGTCCCTTACCTTTTGTCTGACAATTTCAGATAAGAACTGCAGCCTTCTAAGGAGGTCTGTATTCATACATTAGTGTTTTCAAATTGCCAATTCCTTGTTCCTCTTAAATTTTAATCTCTCCTTTTTTCACTGAATTTCTGGGTCTGTTCAGTATTCCCTGATTTTTGAATACTTGAAATTATTTTTTCTTTTGCTTGTGGTAGCTGTATTTTAGGTTTTAGATCTTCTAGCAAATTGTCCTTACATCTGTGTTTTCTTTTATGTTGCAAAACAGATGTCCCTGGTAGTCTGGTATCTCAAGCTCCCTCACATCCATGTTTAGCACTTTCATGTTATATGTACCCTTTCTATGTCTTCCTTTGTCCCTTTTAAAGATGAATTATGCTCAGTTTTATCTCAACTACCCTGGGAATGGCTTGTTTCACTGTTTTCAATACATTTATAGAAATAAGCTCGGTCACTTCATCTTAGCTATTCTTATAAGCAGAAGGTAAAAATAATTACATTTTGCTGATATGTGTTAATTTGGCTTGCTCTTTAATTCAAGTATGATTAAGTAACTTTTCCAATGATATGCTTGTTTATCAAGTGGCTTCAGCAGGAAGTATGTGGTCTTGTTTTAAACTGAACTTTTTCTTGATTTACAATGTGTATGAGCCATCCATACAAATATGGAGAGACTTTTACATTTTTTGAGCTCTCTGATTACTGTGCTTCAGGACTCCAGGATTGTTGGATCAGGTTTTGCATTCTATGTCTCCACTGGAAAAAATAGTAAAAAAGCTTCTGTCATCACTGGACTTGCTTAGTTTTCTGTATTTGTTTGATCTAGGACACATTTTAATTTGCTTATGACATCTTAGTATTCTGTTCAAGTAGAAGAAGATGCTGCCTTTTGTAGGTTTTCTACATTAAGTCAAGGAATGTGAAGTAGTCAGTTTGATACAGGAGTAAAAACCTTAAAAATACAGGGGCTGTATAAGAAACCTTTTTTCCCTTACATTAGTATAACTGCTGATGACTAGATATTTGGGGTCAGATCTAGTGGTGGGGGGTTTTTTTGTGAGTAAATAATAATTTTCCCAAGGCTATAGCAGTGCTTTCTAGAAGCTCTGTGAAACCTTTTATCAGAGGACTTTGCTGCATATCCTTTTTGTTTGTCAAATGTGTGACTAAATATTTTTTTCAGTTACACAGCTCACGTTAGAGGAAGAGGGAAGGCTGTATTTTGTTATCTAGATTATAATAAAGCAGATAGTGTTCTTTAACTGAATAGGAGGTGTCTTTAACTGAATAGGAGGTAATGGGATGGGCTTTTCTTGATTAAGAGAGCTGGGGTTATTTAGCATGGAAAAGAGAAGGCTCCCAGGAGACCTCACAGTGACCTTCCAGTGCTTAAAGAGGGCTTATAAAAAAGAGGGGGCAGATGGCGATAGGTCAAGGGGGAATGGTTTTAACTAAAAGATGAGAGATCTGAGATGAGATGTTAGGAAGAATTTCTCTACTATGAGGCTGGTGAGTCACTGGAATATGTTGCCCAGAGAAGCTGTGGATGCCCCATCCCTGGAAGTGTTCAAGGCCAGGTTGGAAGGAGATGGGAGCCAACCTGGTCTGGTGGAAGGTGAACCTGCCAACAGCTGGGGATTGGAACAAGATCTTCCAATCCAAGCCTTTCTGTGATTCTTTCATTTCCAGGATTTTAATTCCATGTTCAATGAAAAGAGAGCACTAAAACTCTGTGTTCGGGACTGTGTAGTCTGTTGTCTTACATTTAAAGTATGTCTATTCTTCTGATATCTCAGAAGTTTAGGAAATCTCAAAACAGCAGACAGAAGTTTACCTGGCATTGTTCTTGAACACTGCTTGCCTTTCTGAACACGTATGAACACTGTACAGGTATGTACAGTGAAAGTATTTTTAAGCTGAAGAATATAGCAGAACATGGAATAATTTGGTAGTGATTTGCAAATCAGTTTTTAATATAATTTAAAAATTAGTGTTACAAAATATATTTGGTGAAGTAGGGCAGTTGTACAGTGTCAGCTACACTGATGTTGAGAATTGCCAACCTGTGTAAAATCAAGCTTTTTGTTTTTTAAAAAAATGTCATAAATCTTTGATGCTATGCTCTGGTATTACTAAAGCCTCTGTAACTGACACCAAAGTACTTCTGATTACACTGGAACTACATTTGCCATACTCTCAAATGGAAAAAATGTGTATGAAGTTACTTGCTTGTTACATTCTTTAGGCTTCACTTCTCCATTTGTTAGCCCAAAGCTTACTCTCATGTCGGGTGAATCAACAAAGCAAAAGTTGCTTTGAAAGGAATTTGTAATCTTAATCTTGTGTTATTCCATTGGTAGGAGTGTAGATTGTTCCCAGCACATTCTTAATCTAAAAACATGGCTCACCCTGCTCCACAGGAAAAAATCGTGTGAAGTATTTATCATTACTTTAATTTTAGGGCAGTTTATTTCATTCAGCTTCCTGTTTTCTTTAGTGGTTCTTGGTGAAACTATACCCTTGAAGTCAAGGTCTCTTCATAACCATTCTGCAAAAGGCTCACAATCACCACCTTGTTGGAAAGTATTTCAGTTGAAATAATAGTATATTCTCTAATAGATATATTCTCTAATATATTTCTAATTGTATTTATGTAACTGTATTCAAATTACCTTTTTTTCTAATTGAATTTTTTTTAGGGCTTGATAGCCTGCTTGATGAAAATAGAATATCAGATTTGACCCAGACATACCAGCTGTTCAGCCGGGTAAAAGGTGGGCAGCAGATCCTTTTGCAGCATTGGAGTGAATACATCAAGGTATGTCAAAGATCTATTACTAATGTAAAAATTTATGCTGTTACAAATTGCTTCTGTTAAAGTCAAGAATAATATATAGGTGTATCACCAAACTTCTGTTTTAAGTAAATATGGGGAGGGATGTTAATGCTTCTGCCTCAGTAACAATCACATGATAAGAAACAGCAACACCTACTTTGGTTTTAAATTTCTACTTGGAAATTGCTTTCCTTATAGGTTTGAACATTATACAGGATGTTTTTGGTTGCATTGCTTTAAATAAAACCACGTGCACATGTGTTTAGACTATACTGGACTGTACTATGTGTTGTTTTGCTGCAAATACACTCAAGTGTTTACATACCTGCAAAACCTGTTATTCTGCTGCAGCTTAGGCAGTGCTACTTGTAACCAGCCTACAACAATGCTGATGGGTTTTAAAGCTGTTGGGAAGGGAATGCTCCTATTGAAAATAATCCATCAGTCCTATTTAGATGGTTTGGGTTTGTTTGTTAGGCATAATATCCATAGAGTATGCTGCCCCAGAGAGCTTGCACTCTAGTGCTCTTGCAAGATGAAGGCAGGAAAGTGTCACTGACAATTTTTCTCCCTGGAATTGATAATTCCTTATGTCAGGGCTCTCCCCTGAATTGCCTATGTGTTCATCAACCCTCAGGATTAAGTGCACAATATCATTTCATTCCAGAGGTGCATTTTCTGCATACCTATGTCTGGAGCTCAGCATGATCCACCAGTGCTGCAGCTCATGGTAATGGAACATGGTTACCCTCTGCCCCAGGACTGAGGAGGAGTTTATTCCTTAGGGTGTTGCCCAGTTGAATGGTGGTGCTGTGGCTGAGGAGGATCCTCCTTCTTCCTTTCTCCCAGACCATGCTCATCACTTAATCCTAGTGCTGCCTGCCACTACACAGGCTCTCCTGTGATCTGTTTTATCACAATACCTGGGCAAGGTCAGTTTAATCCCAGGTTTAGTGAGCTAAGGAGACTCACAGAAAAGTCTATTTGCTGGTCCAAGGAAAGAAGTAGGAGTTCAAGATGGGAAAAGGAATAAGGAAAGGAATCTCATAACAGCTGTTAAATTGGATTATCATACCATGTGTTTCACAGAGTCAGACTTCTTACAGCTTTAAGTTGGTTGTGTACCTACTCAAAAACCTAGAAAGCCTTTTCTGTGTCAGTAAATCTCCTTCCAAACATTGTGTGACAGTGAAGAGAGCCTTCCAGAACTTCTAATGTTTATCTTGTGAGCCAATTTACTGTGGTAAGGCTCTGTGTTCCATTGCAGTCACCCTTTTGTGAATTCAGAGGTGCCATTTGGCTTTTTGCATCTAGGTTTGCTGTTTCAGAATGGGGGGGAAAGCCTTGCAATTTATGAATATGCCTGGTAGAGACTGTGAGATGCTGCAATGTTGTGTTAATGCAGGGGAAATTGTGACAAGTGGAAGATCTGATGGACTAGCTGAGCACCAGAGGTCTCTTCCAGCCCAAACTGTTCTGTGATTCTGTGATACACATGTTGGTTCTAAGTACCTTGGGAGCCTGTGTTCAGCTTTACTCTGAAATGGTACTTGAGGAACATCTCCATGAAAGATGACAGTAGCTAATTAGACAATGCAGTGGAAATTCTGAGGCTGGAGAGGAACTTCCCCCATCTCTTCTACTGTTGTTGGCTAACACTTCAGTTGGCCAAAATATACTCATTGATTACTGTTTTGCTTTTGCTTGTGCTGTGCCCTCTTTCTCACCTTGGAAAACTGATTGTTCAGTCGAGGGCACTGATCAGTGTTACTAAGCAAATGTTAATTGTCCAGTAGGTGAAAATCCTCCTTTACAGGATATTTTAGATATCCATTAGACAAATGGTGTTCTGTCTCTGAGATAATAAATGTAGGAGCAGGAAGAGAAAGTCAGGTCTGTGGCTGCTTCTTGTGCCTGAGAAAGTTTTGTTTCCCTGCAAGTCAGCTAGGACCATTTTGGTTTAGAGCCCTTGATGAAAAAGAAATCTTTGAGGGCTCAGCAGCAGCCCTCAAAGTTTTGCTACCTGTTTAATCAGTTAAGCTCTCTAGTGGGTTTAATAAAAATAGTGCAAAGTTTTCCTTTATACTTAACATTTCTGAGGCAGTTTCCATTTAATTTATTTTACATGAATCATAGTTCTGTATCTCACTGTGAACTTGCACATCATAGTCATGTCTACTGTATATTTTTTTTACTTTTGTCTTAAATGTAAATAATCTTTAAATCAAGCACTAATGTTTGAAATCCATCAATGTGTGTCTAGTTTTTATTTTGAATTTCAATGCATCTCATTTTTTAAAAACTTGAAGTCATAAGTAGTTCTGTAAATAAATTAATTTTCCTATGATACTTTTTATAAGGGTAAATGTGTCTGTTGGGGGAGATAGGTAGCACTCTAAAGTATTTTACTATCAAAAGTGTTTGTTTTACAGAACTTTGGGACAACAATAGTGGTTAATCCTGAAAAAGACAAGGATATGGTGCAAGAGCTACTAGATTTTAAGGATAAAGTGGACCATATCATAGAAGTGTGCTTTCAGAAAAATGAAAAATTTATAAACTTGATGAAGGAGTCCTTTGAAACATTTATCAACAAGAGACCAAATAAGCCTGCAGAATTGATAGGTACACAAATATTTTTCTGTAAAATATTTCAAAAATCTATAGAAAGCATGGTAATGCTGCTGAGTGTGCTAGTGCAATAGTGGTGCAGTTGCGTTCTGCTTTAGGAGACTGGTTTGGGGACAGCCCTGAGAGCCTGGGTGTGCTGCCAGGGGGCTGCTGGAGCTTGTGTCACCTCCTGTCCCTGCACTGCTGCTTGCACAGGGCCTGGTGCTAACAACTGCTCGCTGCAGCACTGGGCTGCCACGGGAGGAACTGCTCAGGGGGAGAGCAGCTGTGACAAGTAAAGGGGAACTGGCTTTAACTCTGGTAGTAGAGGAGTTCTGTGGATGTTCTGGATATCTCAGAAAGGAGTAAGTGCACCCCATCCATCTGTCTTGAAGGCTGAAGTTGGGTTAACAATTTTAAAGCCTTCAGATGCAAGGAGTTTTAATAGAGGGGAAAAACCCCACTACCTTGACAGGAGAACTCGTGCTTATTAAGTGGAAAGATAATAACAAATACTTTAAAAATATTTTTAGCTTATCCCTGATCAGGCAAAAGCTATCCTGACAGTCTTGCCTGCTGAAAAACTGGAGCTGTGGCATTTTACACCAGGAGAGGATCCTGCTTCTTGGTTGTTTGTTTTTCCTCTGTACTTTGTTTTGCCTTTATTTGGCTGATTTTGCTGTCTTCGTTCTAAAATCAGCTTTATGTAGGACAGATTGCACAACATAGTGATACAGGTTAAAGCCATTATATGGGCTGTTGTCATTTGTGGATCATGGTGTCCCAGCTCCCACAAAGGTTTTCTTCTTACACATAAGGTTGTATAAGGATACTAACATGGCTTAATAAATACTTAGCTAAATTCAAGGCTTAACCTTATTTCTGGCATTCTGAAACTACTAACTGGAAAGCATTGCTTCTGTTAAAATTTTAATATGCTCCTACCAAGGAGCATGAGGGACATGGTAAAGATCTACAAAAGTATAGTCCTCTTTATGTTGTTTGTTTCTGTTTCTCATAAAATACATTCATATACATTGTACACTTCCAAAACATTGTCTTTCAACAAGTAATGTGGTTGTATGACACAAAATATGGGAATTTCTAATGTAGTAATTATTATACTGTATTCATTTTTTGCCTTGGACTATTCCTTTTTGCAGTACTTTTCCATTATATATAGTAGGATTCCAGTAATACAGTAGGGCTCTGTCATTCCACTGAACACAGGGATGGGAAAAGGGAAAATAGAAAATGTAGTGCTTATCCTATGTTTTAACATATATTAGTACTTAACACATAGTAGTATTTCAAGCAGGAGATGCTTAAGTTGGTTATTTTACATCTGTTTTTTAAGCTGTTACTTAATTTTATTTATTTGTAGCAAAATATGTGGATTCCAAGTTAAGAGCTGGTAATAAAGAAGCAACTGATGAAGAGCTGGAAAGAATCCTTGACAAAATAATGATCATATTTAGATTCATTCATGGTAAGCAATAGCAATTCACTGTTGATGCAATTAAAACTGTTCCCTTTGCTATTAGCAGGGCTGCTTTCCTCTGAATGCAAGAGATCTTTTTCTGCATGATTTTCTGCTCAACTCTGTCTTTAATTCAGGTTGCCTTACTCTTGAAGGAGCACAATAAATATACAGGGGAGGACAAATAGTTCTGTGGAGATTAGCAAGTTACAGACCTTTCAGAGTCTTGTGAGGGGAGACCTAAGAGTTAGAGGTGTTGCTGGAAGATTAACATAAATTAACCATAGCTGTAACCTCAACTTCTCCTCTAATGACCGTACAGAATTTGCTGTCCACTTATGTATGTTGTAGGTACAAAGCATGAAAACCCAGCAACTCTCCTTGACTTCTCTTTTCTCATGATAGCTGAGAAGGAACACAGAGGAGGGCTCAAAATGACAGGAAAAAGTGTTATTGCTGAGTTTCACTGCCTTTGAAATGCATTTCTCTCATGAATTAGCAAATCCCCCCTGTCTTAGCAAAAACCTTGAATGTGTTAGGATTTTTTTTTCTAGATGGGCTATCAGAAAAACCAGTGGTCTAATCCAATATAAATGCATTGTCACTGCTCTGGGGGAGGTGGAATGTGTGTCCTGGGCTGGGGTGGAATAGCAAGAATTACCTAATTCTGTATTAGTTTGTCTGAGATCTGTGGGGTTCTCTCCTCAGAAAAATCCCAAACAAGTACAATATGATGGGAAAGCAGTTGAGTCATAAAGTAGTATCATTTGCATAATTGAATCATAATTGCAGCATTTTGTCAGATGGAGATGGTGAATGAAAACAGTTGTACTGGCAGCTTGTCAGCCTAAGAGAATAATTTTTGTTAATCTGAAACTTTCACCAACTCTTTTTCTCTTCATAGTTTTTGTATTATTGAGCTAAAAGCATGGATTTTATTTTGAGCTGTCTGGTACATAAGAGCTCTTTCAAGAACAGATGATAATTAGTAAGTAGTTTCTAGGTATTGGCCTTTTTGATAATATCTTGATGCAGCTGGTTCATAAAATTTCATCAGGACAGGATGGAGAAGGAAGAAGACTATTATAAGATGCCCAAATTGGAAGCTGTTCACAAGGAATTATGGGGGGCTACTGTAGGCAGCACAAGTAGTGCCTTGGGTTACAGTAAAATTTTTCCTCTTAAAAGGGAAACACCTTGCACTGTCATATGGGAGAAGTTTGGATTTAAGGTGTGAAAGTTTGTGGGTATCTATATGACTCTTTCATTTCAAAAGGCTATTGGCAAACCATGTGAGAAGACTTCTGTTAAATTTTCTTTCCCTCAGGCTTTTAAAATATATTCTTTAATATATAGAAAACCTTCCCCCCTTTTTTTTTCTTAATAAATCAGACCAGTGGAGGGAAAATGTTCTTCTGGACCTCAGAGTAATTTCATTTGTTTTGTAGCTGATCCAGTAGGAAATACAAGGCAGCTCAAGTTCCTGGGACAGAAGAAATAAGTAAACATTTTGCAAAATAGATTAAAAATTATTAAAATATAAAAAGAACAAATTGTCTACATGTTTTTCTTCAATGCTACATAATGAATATTCTTCTAATCAGCTTTTCATGAGAAAGGCTTATGTCACAAACCTGAAGGGCAGTGATGCAGATAGAATGTATAATTTCATTTTATTTTTTGTTTCAATTTTTTTACAGGGAAAGATGTGTTTGAGGCTTTTTATAAGAAAGACTTAGCCAAAAGACTGCTGGTTGGAAAAAGTGCTTCAGTAGATGCTGAGAAGTCCATGTTGTCAAAGCTTAAACATGGTAGGTGTCTTCAGATGTGTTAAATTTGTATTACTTTTTGGCATGCAAATTTGGAATCCCTATTTTTTCATGCTCTTAAGAAGTGATAAGCCAAATTTTAAGTAATAGCTGTTCAGCTCTTAACTTAAAAATATTAAGGGAGGATGTAAAGTGTGTATATATATATCAGACCTTTCATTATGCTCAGCAACAGCTATAAGGCTGACTTCTTAGGTATGAGACTGGTTTATTTAATGTACCTACAGAGGAGCAAAATCCTGTAACAGTACTTATTTGTGGGTGCTCTGTAACCTGGTAAACGTGGCTCAGCTGTCTCAGGTGAAATGTTTATCACTTAACTTCTGTGCTTCTTTGTAATTGTGGCATCTTTGGGGTTTTTTTTTGTGTGTGACAGAATGTGGTGCTGCTTTTACCAGCAAACTGGAGGGCATGTTCAAGGACATGGAACTGTCAAAAGATGTCATGGTACAGTTCAAGCAGGTACATTAACTTTTGTATGCTAAATTTTTCACAGTCATGAGGAGACATTTAATGGTGCTATCCCTTGGAATAAGCTAAAATTAAACAAAACTGCTTTTGAGCAGGTCCTAGTAATAGTGTCTACTTGCCTTTCTGTTTATACAACAGAATTTATTTATTGTGTACAATAATTTTACAATTTTATTTGATTCCTTTTAAAGCAAATTAGTCTAAATAACACATAGTAATTTAGTTGACTGACATCCTTGGAAGTCTGTATCCCTTCGTTCTGGTAAACTGGTGCTGCTCTGATGAATTTGTTTGAACAGCCCACACCAGAGAAACTCCCTGAAGGTTGCTAAGTGCACAGAAACTATGAATATCTCATCCCCAGAGTTTCCAGCTTGTTGGTGACTGATGAAGGCTTGCAGGAAATACTGTACATGCTCACCCTGTTGTTGCATTTCTCTCTGGGTACTTGTTTTGGGGCCTTACTGAAGTCAGGATGCTGGGTTAGAGACCTGACCCAGGACAACACCTGTAATAAAATACTGTAGTGACTCTTCTGTCCCAGATTTTGCAGTCTGGCCTGACTGATGCTCTACTCCAATTACATAAAAAAGTTTTGTCTAACATGTAGAAGTCCAAGGGGATCCTTTTGATCTTACAGTCCTTGCCATGGTTTCTTTTCTTTGGCTTTATCTGCATGTGATTAAAGTTTCTTTGACCTTAGTACCCTCTGTATACAGAGGTCTAGAATATTTCAAGGCATGTTGATCTTTTCTTTGTACTCCCAACCACTTGCTGTGTTTTGAAGTTGGGGAAGTGGTCATTAGATAGTTACTCAAAATTCTGGTAGAGCATGTCTAACCAAGGTTGTGGCCTGTAAGAATTTTTAGTTGTTATACTAATCCTAAATTTCTAACTTGAGTATATAAGTTTTCTAATTTAGTATCCAGATAGCATACTTGAATAATTTTTGTCTCTTCTATTTTAGTATATGCAGAACCAAAGTGACCCAGGAAATATAGACCTGACAGTAAATATATTAACTATGGGATATTGGCCAACTTACACACCTATGGAAGTCCACTTAAATTCAGAGGTTGGTGTTTGAATTCTTCTAAATACACTTTACCAAACGAAATCATTATCACAGGGTGCATTAATGCCCTTTATTAAAATTACATAAATACCTTAGATATCTAGCAGAAAAATTTAAAGTTTTTCTGCTAGATATCTAAGGTGTTTATGTAATTTTAAGGATTCCAGAATTGCAAAAAATAGAACGTAGTGGATAAAGTCCACGCTTTTCAGATGATTATTTCACTCAGTGTGGTTTTTTTTTTTACCTGCATAATATCATTGCCTTACTTAGCATTGCAGTCAGTTACTTAAAAGTTTGAAATTGGTCAGTTCACCTTAATTTAGTCAGTCTTTAACTACGCTGGTTAGGCACTTTGAACTAGTCAATAGTTATGTTTTTGCAAGTTCCTTTTTTCAAAGATCCATCATCTCTTCCCTGCAATGTGTCATGCAAAACTATCCCCTGCATTTAAATTGTATTTGCTTGTAAAATGATTGCTTCCAAGTTGAGAGATTCTTGCAAAGCTCCTTCCAGTAGGGATTTAGGTTGAAATGTGTATTTGGAGCCCCTGTTTCCTACAATATCTTGTTTGATCAGAGAGGTATGGAAAGCACTTCAGAGGCCAGAGGTGGTAATGGGGTTCCCACTCAGTTTGGAAGATATGGAAGCTCTGGTACTCTTGTTTCTGAGGTGTCTTTTCCTCTGTGGCAGACTACTTCTGAAGGGTCCAACCTGAGCAACACATCATGAAAAAGGAGGGGTAGAACCCCCTTAGTTGGAAGTAAGAGGGTATAAAGTAGTGGCATTGGACTGGAGTTCCATTCCATCCACAAACTACAGGAAGAACTTAAGAGCAGATGGTACTAGCCAGTATAAAGGCGTGAGATGGATGCTTTTTGTCCCATGACTTCTAGGTCAGATTCAAGTCAGGGACAAAACCAGTATCTCTTTTGAGGTTTAAAACCCTTTACAGGCAGTTTATTTTACTGTTATTCAAAACAAGGAAATTAAAAACCCAAGGAAAACGCAGTTATTTTTGAATTGAGGCTTTCTTATATGCATAGTAGTACCAGTGTACTTGAGAGCAAAATTTTGCTCTTTGGGTTTAAATTTTTCCCATAAAAGAGCCTATTATGAAACATGGTTGAAGAGAATAAAGAAATTACATGTGTGAAATCATTTGGTATCACTGCAAGATATAATGCTAGTGTTTTTTTCTCTTTTCTTAATAGATGATAAAGCTTCAAGAAGTATTTAAAACCTTTTACCTGGGAAAACATAGTGGTCGAAAACTTCAGTGGCAGACCACTTTAGGACATGCTGTCCTAAAGGGAGAATTTAAGGAAGTAAGTTTGCTTACATAATGCTTTGCCTGTTAGGTTAAAATTTAAGTCAATTATTTGGAATCTAATCATGTGTTGCGTAATATTTTTGTGGAGGAACAATCACAATTCACTACTGTTATTTTGTACAGAAAGTAGGCTTTTTTTTATTAAACTGAAATACCACCTAGCTAACAAGACAACAATATTTGATAGGAATTGTTTCTCATTCCAATAAATTAAGTTGTAATAAAGCAAGAAATAAAAACAAGAAAGAATACGGCATTTTTAATCTGTAATTTGGGATTGTTTTGATTGTAGAAATCCTGGTGATGCTTTTGGTACGCTTGACATACATAAAGAGACTGAAGGGTGTTAGTCATGTGATGGCTGTGGTTAAAATTTAATGCTTGTTGAATATTTAACTGTTAAATAGCTGCACTGTTTGTTCATGTGGTTCTGTTTTGTCTCATGCAGTATCTTACCTTGTAATAGTGCAGCTTCACTAAGCCACAGCAAAGACAAAAATTCTTGAATTCCTTGAATTCTTTTATTAACTCATTTTGAATATTAACTTGAGTTAATTAGACAAATTCACTCTTGATGGTGGCAACACCATAAATGTCATATATTGTAATTAAAACGAAGGATTCACTTCACTACATACAAGGCCACCCTAACAAGTTTTTGCTATGTATTGTATTGTTACTGTTAGAGCAGCAAAAAAAAGGAGATTTTATAAATATCCCATTTTCCCAATACTCCATTCAGGCAAATTCTTCTGTGTGCCAGGCATTCTAAAATGCATATCCATTCTTCTAGAAACAGAAAAATAAATGTATACTTTCTGTAACTGTCAATTGTAGGGGATACAATAGAAAATTCTCTGAATCTATTTCTATCTATTATGTGTTGTTTCTCTTTTAGGGGAAGAAGGAGTTTCAAGTATCGCTTTTTCAGACATTAGTATTGCTTATGTTTAATGAAGGAGATGAATTCAGTTTTGAAGAAATTAAAATGGCTACTGGTGTAGGTAGGAAGAACACTTTCTGATTTTTAAATTTATTCATCAAGTGATCGGCAATTATGATTTGGTATGTGAAGGCCTAATTTTAAGAAATTTTTCACGATCATTAAGACAAACTTCATGTGCCAAAAGCATACACACACCAAAAGAGATGAGAACACACTGCAGGTGTTTCTTAGTGTATTTTCTTGGTGTGTAAAATTGACCCTTCACAAAATTACTAGTGAGAGCTGTGTGGCATGTGGTACTAACAACCTATTAGATTTACAAAATGTTTCACTGCAATTCTTAAAATGTAAGTGGTGATAAACACTGTTGTGTGTACAGATTATTTTTGCTCTCGTTTAGTTTCACATACTAGATTTTGAAAATTACCTGCTTTAGAATGCTCTCAGTTGGGGGTGATTTAAGAGAGTATTTTCAATTGAACTGTTCTGAGAGCTCACCTGCCTGTTGCCCATTCCTGTCACTGGGGTTCCCCTTCACAGCAGGTCTGATCTGTTCAGAGCAGCACTGTGTGCTGGGTGTGTACTTTGTAGCTTTCTGCCTCTGCACTTGAACCTGAAGGACAAAGCTGAGGAAGAGTACAGTTTTCTCTTTAACCATCTGCAGGGTCTGTCTTGTGTTTTTATGTTCCTTGGTGGGCTTTTTCCCCCAAATTCTTACACTCTCTTGAAATAGTTACAGCCAGAACACTGTCATCATTACTCTCTGCAGTTTTGGTATCAATCAGCAGCTTATACCCAGTAGTCCTTCATGTGTTGAAACTTAAGATTAGCCTAATACAGCAGTATCTGAAGGAGTATTTGAGCCCTTACAAGTCCTAAAATATTGTAATATATTTACTAAAAGACTGTTAAATGGGGATACCAAGAATCCTTGCAGTTCAGAATGATGCATTGCAGAAGGAAGTACTGCCTGGGTGCTCCATTGTCTCAGTGTCAGTGCTTCAAGTTACTTAGTCATCCTCTCCCTTAACAGTAAGGGAGCTGAAGAAAATCCATGCCAGTGATAATAATCATCAGGATAGTCTGGAGAGGCACATTAGGTTGGAGCACCCTGTTTACAGAACAAACACAGGTTCATGCAAGCCTGATCCAGGTCCTGCTTTCTCATCTCAAGGGTTGCTGTCCCTTGGAGCTGGCATTCTGGCTGCCTGACAGCAACAGATAAAATCTGCTGCATGGAAATCCATGCCATTATAGCACAAAATAAGGAATTCAATAGACTGTTTTTAAGGCAGATGGCTGGAGTTGCTAGTTGGGAGCTACCTTTATGTCTTTGCACTGATCTCCATGTCTGTATTTCTCTCCCCTTTGGAGATGTAGTATAAAAATTCAGGTGGTAAGGGACAGCTCATGGTCCACGGGGTTCCTGTGAGGCCAGGATGAATAGCATAGAATCACAGAATGGCTGGGATTGGAAGGGATCTTAAAGAGAATCTTGTTCCAACCCCCTGCCCTGTCCCCTGGGCAGGGACACCTTCCATTAAGCCAGGTTACTCAGAGCTCCATCCAGCCTGGTCTTGAACACTTCCAGGGAAGGAGCATCCAGGCAACCTGTTCTAGTGCCTTGCAACTCTGACAATAAAGAATTTCTTTCTAATACCTAATCTTTTCTGTTTCAGTTTGAAGCCATTCCCCCCTTTTCATGTCACTACATGGTCTTGTAAATTTACAAGTTCCTCTCCATTTTTCCTGTAGGGATTAACTGACCATGGTTGGAACTTGTGTTTTCCAATCACTGTTACAATAAATCTTCATCGGCCTCTTTAATGAGATTGTCCCTGGTACATTAGGACAGTGAGAAAAAGCATAAACTGTTACTCAGAGAAAGAATGGTCACCTTCTCTCTGATTGTGCTTCTTCAAGATATGTTATCCAAATATATTCCATGTTTTTACTTGCCTGTTAAGGGGGCCTCAAGGAGCTGTGGTTTTTACTTCTACTTCAGGGATTGATAGGTAATTGTAAATTCCTTCCCTTTGGCATGCTGTAACCTGTGACTTCACTTGCAGAGCTCCAGAGTGTTTTAACAGCAGCCTTGTTTCAGGCAAAAACACAGCTCAACAATCTGCATTAACTGAGGCTGAAACACACAAAATGTCTCAAATGTCATAAATGCCAGTTTAGCCCACATTGTGTAAAGGGTTTTTTTAAGAAATCATAGAAGGAAGAGTTGGAAGATTAAAAGAAGGAAAAGGTTGCTCTGCGTAAAAGCTCAGATTTTAAAGTATTTTAAAAATAGCAATAGTGTTAATCTTTTACTCAGCTGTACTTCAGCACTAGATTGCAAAACCTTTCTTTCAGTTTTTAGGCTAAAGCTCTGTTCAGGAGATCCAACACATTCAGTGATAATTTTATAGTGTGACTAAAGTATTCTAGAGACTGCAGAGGCTGTTTCAATGCAAAATCTTGATAGAAGACTTTGCAACATAATTAGAATGTTTAAGACTTCATTTTATGTTGTCTTAATGCTTTTAGCCTTAAATATTACTAGATAAAATTTTCCTCACACACTTGTGTCTACTACTTTCCCTTTTTGGGAAAGTTTGACTATAATAGCTGTCAGCTCTACCCTCCCACAAAACTTTGTCCTGTCAATTTAGACTTCTGTATTTTTATTTGATTATGTATTCTTTGCTGTGTGATAAAAACACTGATCAAATCTTGAAATAGGTGGTTTTGAGTTTCTTGTCATACGCTGACTTTTTCTTTTCCAAAGTCCTGTTACCACCACACAAAACTAAAGCAATAAAATTAAGTTTGTATTACTGTGAAATCTTTTCTGAAACTATTTTGGAAGGAAAACTCACTGAGATGAGCATAAATCTGTCTTTTTCTGATCTATATAAATCTGTGCATGCTCTCAGCCTGTGGAAGATGAGACCAGGTTTGAAGGCTGTGAGCTACTTCTTAATTGGAACTTAGTTAGAAGAAAGTATTAACATAAAACCACTGGCTTTTCAATTTATTTCTAGATTAATCCCATAAAACTCTTGATGTTAATGTTTTGTTCTGCTTTCTCCCATATTTGAACTCCTTCACAGAGGACAGTGAATTAAGAAGAACCTTGCAGTCTTTAGCTTGTGGAAAAGCACGAGTACTGATTAAAAATCCCAAGGGCAAGGATGTAGAAGATGGAGATAAATTCCTCTTTAATGGTGATTTCAAGCATAAGTTGTTTAGAATAAAGATCAACCAGATTCAAATGAAAGAAACAGTACGTACTTTTTGCATTTATTCTGTTATGTATTAACTGTTATATAACAGTTTATGTATTAACTGTTTATATATCCCATATGGAAAGACGTAATCTCTTGTATTTTTTGCATATAAAGAAATGAATATTTAAATTCAAATTATAATTAATTTTTAGAGTAGTCAGGATGACCCTTCACAGAATTACTAGTAAGAGCTGTATGAGGCAATAAAGACTTTAAAATCACTGAAATTGAAAACAACTTAGGTTGCTTCCTGTGCTTGCAAATTTAAATGTCTATATATTAAACTAAAAGGATCTTGTAGATGTTTCAGTCCATCTTAGAAGTTTCTGTGGTATTGCTGAACTCATGAATCAAATGTCACCATGTCATTTCTATATTTAGCAGGTAAGAAGGCTATCAAAGTTAGGGTTGTCCCTGATCCTGCAGTGAAAACAAACCTTTTTTGTTGTATCTGAATTCCCATTCTTTACACAAGGTGACATACTCTAATTAACAGTGACTTGTTTCTTTTTGGCCTTTGCATATTAAATTCCCTCAAAGTCAAACTGGAGTTTGACACAAAACACTGCTGTGTTTGGGCTGTCAAAGTGTTATGGGTTCTCTCAAAAATCTTAAGGGAGTTTCTAAGATTTACTTTTATTTACCAAATAATATAAGACACATTTTTTCCTTTACATTATCCTGAATTTTCTCTTTTACTTGCTTTAGCAGTACACTTCAGAAATCACTTAGCTCTTGGAATGCAGTAATGCATGCATCTGTCTCAAAGATAAATAAGAATGCACAAATAAGAGCTTCATTTTATTGTGAAGGTTAACTATAGAGATAGAATTAATAAAAAGTAGCAACAGAGGGTGATATGATTTGTGGTGTTGTATTGCTCTTTAGGTTGAGGAACAGGTCAGCACAACTGAAAGAGTATTTCAGGACAGGCAATATCAGATTGATGCTGCTATTGTACGAATAATGAAGATGAGGAAGACTCTTGGTCATAATCTTCTTGTTTCTGAATTGTATAATCAACTGAAATTTCCTGTAAAGGTAACTCATGTTTTTGTTTGTCAAACCATCCTAGATTTATCTTAATATATGTAATATATGTTTCTATTCAGCTTGTCTATAAGAGCATGAAATGTGAAATATCATAGAATTAAACCCAAAGATGAAGTTATTGAGTGAACAGAAATAAGTCAGAGTATCATACTACATCAATTACATACTATGATGCATTTCTTATGCAGCTTTTAGCAGTATTTTTTTTATATATGTTTGCCTTTGTATTACTAACTGTTATACTAATCTCATCTTTTCTTGTAGCCTGGAGACTTGAAAAAGAGAATTGAATCTCTCATTGACAGAGACTATATGGAGAGAGACAAAGACAACCCCAATCAGTACCACTATGTTGCATAAAGAAGAAGAAATAGTTTTATTTAAAAAATTTTAAAAAACCTTAAAAAATAAAAACCAAAATCATCCACATGTATCTTTAGGACACCAAATACATATGCTGTTCCAGACTTTCCTTTTAGCAGATTTCAGGTTGATGTACATTATTCAAGCAGCTGCATGCACTGCTGTGGAAAAGAAGCAAAATGACATGTTAATTGATCACCTTTGTCAAGACTTCTTACTAATTTTAAATGCCCTGGGGTTTTTTTTCCCCTTTAGTTAATCTTTTGTTCTCTTGGGTTCTTCAAAATTTAGTTTTACAGTTTTCTTTAGCAATGTCATTGAAGTTGGATGGAAAGGTAAAACCACCTGTGTGAGAAATACTTCTGTCATGGATGCAAGTCTGGTTTCTTCATTTAGGTGTTCCTAACTGCATCCACAAAGTCCCTAAATGCTGCATTCTTTAGCTACAGTTACAACTTGGGTAACTTTTTAAAAACCCTTCATTGATGAACATGTATGTACAAGCAGTGTTGTTGAAATACACTGAAGTTTTGCACCATGAAAACCCTTAAACTCGTGTTCAGTTAATTTTCTTCCAAGTTATTTCAAACTTCAGTCTGGTTTGGATAAATCAGGTTTTGAAGTGAGATTCTTGAAGTGCCAAGAGGACAACTGCATTCATGTGTGTACTGAGCTGTTGGATACTTTAGCTAAAATATGGATTGTTCTATTATTACTACTTCTGCTGGCTTGGGTGGCAAAGATTGGATTTGAGTCAAGGAGGCCCTACCTCATTTTAGGGCAGCAGGTGTATTTCACTGTTCCTGTAATTGCCGTAACATTTAGTTCTGCCTTGAAAATAACATCCAGGGAACCTACTGTACAGCGTGCTCCACTTTAAGAAAACAAAACCTTTTTTTAAAAAAGTACTTTTATGATCTCAATATTGGGAAAGCATAGCTTTTTGTCTTGAAAGACTAAGGACTTTGTGCGTACTTTGTTACATATTGTACATATGTAAGTTGATTTGAATTAAAGAGTGAAAGATGCTGTAGATCTGTTAGATAACCATAACCATAAGGAAGACACACCTTTTCTGGTAATACTTGCAAGACTGTTTATTTTCCTGATTTGTCTACTGGTATGTTTAATTCTGAAAAAGAGCTACCAAAGGAGTTTTGATCACTACATAAAGGAGAATTTACCTGAGCAATATTTTCTTGAGAGATACCTTACTAAGTTTATGTAATGTGGGGTTTGTGCATCAATTAAAAGGCCACTTCTTAAAGTAAACAGTGCTATGAGGTGACAACTTGTGGAACTATATATTAAAAGTCCTTATTCTGTCCTCTGGTGTTATTAATTGTATTGCATTCTGAAGTATTTTTGTTCCCTTTGTGTTTGGAAACTAAACACATTTAGTTTATTGTATTTAAAGCATATTTAATATTATAATTTAATGTAGACTTATTTTAATATTTGAATCTTCAGTTAATGCAAATAAAATCTTTGATGCATATTAAGTATTAATTTCTTAGCCTTTGTGAGGATGTGGCACTTCAGTTTATTTTTGAGGTTGGCTTTTTAGTGTTCTACCATTCACTTTGTAGTTCAGTTTTTAAGGATATGGAAACCAGTCAGATCCATCTTACCAGACTTCTAAACCAAAAAGGAATATGTGCCTCACAGAAAGGTAATGGCCAGAGAGGCTTAAACCACACTGAAAGCTGGCAGTAGTGTGCAGTAGCTGTTAGGAAGCAGTGAGAATGTCCTGCCTGCCCCTTCTGAACCCAAATGTTCTGGTTCAGTAGTTTTAAACAATAGCTTAAAGCAGTGGTGTTATCCTGAAGATGACTGAAGTGGTTCTGCCTCAAGAAGCAATGTTAATTAAAAGTGCTGAGATATGCAGTTTTTCTTAATTGTCACAGACTAAGGGCTCTTTGGCCACATTATTCTGGTCTAGCAATTAAAAATGAATTGTTCCACAGCAGTGGAAATTATGAAGCCTGTCTTTCTGTGCTGTATGCCCTTGGTACCCAACTGTATCATCCCCTACAAATGACCTCAAGCAGCAGTACTCAGAGGGGTTCTCCTTGGTGCTGCCTTTCTGCTTGTGGCAGTGGGGGTTTTGTCCCTCATCCAGCTGCTCATCTCTACCCATCCCCTTACCCCCTGAACCCACAGAGAATGTCATGATCCCTGAAGACTTATCCAGACTGGTCTGCAAGTGGCTTCAGAGGTTCAAAAGCTTTGGGAGAGATTGACAGGCCAGGTAATTGTGACTCTTTTTCTCAGGTCCTCATTTTTAATTTGATTTCCTCAAATTTTTCTTAATGGGACATGTTATGTGCTAAATCAAACAGGTAAGCAGTTATGAGTCAGCGTGGAAATCACTTCTTCATAGTGAAACAGCTGCATTTGATTGCTTTTCAGTAGCTGGTGATGGAATTTGGCTGAGCAGTCTGACTGCCTCAATCAGTTGGTTCTTTGGGGTCACATTGCTTGAGTGTACCTGTACCCACAGGGCAGAGGTTGCTAAACGTTTCTTCCTGGAAGATCACCCAGTGCTGAAGATGTTGGGCAGCAGCAAAGTAACAGATGTTCTCTATAGCCCATCAATGTTCAGGTATGTTAGGGAAATCTGGATCTTGGCAATTCAGTGTCCTTAGAACAAATTGTAGAGCAGCTTCTATGGAATCACAAAAAAATCAGCAGGAGCCTGGATACAGCTGGGGGCTCTAACTTATCCAAACATATACATTTAAAAAGCAATTTTCCTAAATGTGACATGCTGTTATCTAGCCCAACATTTCCTGAGGGAAAGTGATTGTGAGAATGTAGGCTGGGGGCTGACTTACAGGTGCTTCCCAAGCCTGGCAGTTCCAGCTCTTCTTAGCTCTCCAGCCAACAGCCTCCTTTCTGCCCTCTCCTTGGGCCTTTTTTCCTTAGTTCTGTATTTTAGCTTTCCCTGGATTCCTTTAGCTGAACCTGGGTTTAGCATTTAACTCTTGATTTGCTGCAGCATTTTTCATCCTTTCTTTGTGCTATACATCTTTGAAAAAAAATTACCTTTCAGGTAACTTCAGTGTCTCAATTTGTTATGCAGATCTACCTATACACTGCTCCAGGCAGGGGGCTGAGTGCCTGGGAAGCTGCCCAGTGGAAAAGGACCTGGGTGTGCTGGTTTGGCAGTGGCTGAACATGAGCCAGCAGTGCCCAGATAACCAAGAAGGCCAATGGCATCCTGGCCTGTATCAGCAATAGTGATCCCAGCAGGAGCAGGGCAGGGATTGTCCCCCTGTACTCAGCACTGCTGAGGCGACACCAAAAATCCTGTGCTCAGTTCTGGGCCACTCACTACTCTCTACTACAAGAAAGACACTGAGGGGCTGGAGAGTGTCCAGAGAAGGGCAACAGAGCTGGGGAAGGGTCTGGAACACAACTCCTATGAGGAACAGCTCAGGGAGCTGGAGTTGTTAAGGCTGGAAAAAAGAAGGTTCCAGAAAGGGAGCATTACTGCTGTCTTCAACTGCCTGGAAGGAGGCTGTAGCCAGGTGGGGGCATTGCTTTCTTTTCCCAGGTAACAAGTGACATGATGAGAGGAAAAGACCTCAAGCTGTGCCAGGGGAGGTTTAGACGGGATATTAGGAAAACTTTCTTTACTGAAAGGGTTATCAATCACTGTATCAGGCTGTCCAGGGAAGTGATGAAGCCACGATCCCTGCAGGTATTTAAAAGGCCTCTAGATGTGGTGCTTAGGGACATAGTTTAGTGGTAGGCTAGGCAGTGCTGTGTTGCCAGTTGAACTCAGTGATGTTTGAGGTCTTTTCCAACCTAAATGGTTCCATTTTGTTTGTAGGTTTATTATCTTTGGCAGGTAAGTTCAGGAGAGTGGCCTCTGTACCATGAACTTGGTTAGCCATTCCTAGCAAGTCTCTTCAGAAAGTAGGTAACTGTGTGAAGTCAGGTAATACTCAGCAAAAGGCTATGGGAAAACAGAGTCACATTTCGTGGAAATTCTTTCCTTGTAAAATCTCCTAGCCTGTACTCTGTCTCATTTGTTTGTAGTCTGTCTTGACCTCACAGGACAGTTTTTACTGTAGTAATGGCTCCTAACTCTGCTGGGTGTTTCCCATGAGCAGCCCAATCTGCATCCACAGCTCTGAAGAAAGGCCAGGGTGTGCATCATGGTTCCTATCTGGGCCTGTGAGCATGCTGCATGGCCAGCAGCTCTGTCAGATGAAATGTGTAGTGGCTGGGTATGGACTATGTTTCCTTTCCCTCAGTGACAGCACGAATCTGGACCTCCAGGCTGTGTATACAGCAGCTTTTACAGAAGCTTTAACTTTGTTTGTTTATGTCTTACCCTGCTATCGTGTTTGATTGATGTCAGCCAACAAGTTACCAAGCACTGGGGCTGATGGCCAGCACGGCTGTGCAAGACTTGATGCATTTGTCTAACAAACACCCTGGTAGTACTTGTACTGAAAGGAGGTGGAAATTGATGTGGTGCTGTCTCTGCCCCATTAATAAAGGCCCAGTGAGTTAATGATCCACATCATGAAGGTCAACATCATTCTCTGCTGATAACCTTATGTTCCTTATTTACCAAATTTTACCACGTTATTGTTGCTTTATGCAACTTTTTTTTTTTTTTGTGAGCAATCCAAGCATCTGTAATTTTTCCCTTTACAGATGCCTACTGATTTTCCAGCAGGAGGCAGAATACTGCACACCAAATTTAAACCTGACCTTGGGCCTCCCTTCCCATTTGTCTTGTGGCAGACTTCATATTCTGCAGACTTTCCTCCACTGCCAGTGCAGGTTCCAAAAACAGTGATCCAAAATGAGAACAACCCATGTCCCACCTCCATTACCCTCGACCCCTCTGCAGATGAGTCATTCAAACACTTGACTAGAGCTGCTCATTATGTCCTTTTTCAAACTAACTTCTGCTTTTGGCAATGCATGGAAAGAATAAAGATTGCTAGAAGTGCTGCAGGGAAAAACAAACTTAACTAAAATAATGCATTACTGTGTCTAAAAATGCACAGGTAAAAATGCAGCATTAAAAAAGAAATTCATGTTTATAGCAATAGCATTGAAAATGAAAGGCAGATCTGCATGCCGTCCTGGTAAACTTGTCCAGGATGTTTTGGGGAAACAAGAACTGTGAGCGAACTCAGACAGACAGCAAGGAAAGGATAAGTTCACAGCAGCTGAACTTGACTTTAGCAGCTGGAAGTACCTAAATTGCATTTCAAATGGGTTCAATGTAAAAAAGTACGAAGGCAGCTTGGGAGCAGGAATCATTCTGCCTCAGAGATGATGAATCTGGAGCAGCCTGTAGTGAGGAGAGGGACTCTACAGCAGGCGTTGTGAGAAAGCAGAGGACACTGCTAATGGCACACGTTCCAGTCGGACTAGAAACAGGATTGCAGGAGCGAGATCCAGCTTCTGGGGTTTCAGATGAAGTAAGCATACCCCTAGCAGTGTGGATAAAAGAGAGCATTGGATTACAAAGTGATCAAACGACCTGGGCTGTCCATTTCCATTACGTCTGAGAATGTTTACAAGCTAACTTCCACCTTCTTTTCTGGTTTTCTCAAAAAAACCCAAAAAACAAAATAAAAGGGATTCCTTAACAACCATGAGACATCTGAAGCTAGGTGAAATTGCAATTTTTACCCATGCAAACACACGTCATTAACAGTCCCTGTTTTGTCTTAGAACACATGTGACCCATATGTATACCTGGGTATATATAGATAGAACACTTCGGCGAAAACAGACCATCAACTTCCAATATTTTTACACAGCTGGGACTGAATTAATCCTGTGCGAGACGACTGTACTCACCTCTGACTGCCTTTAGCTGCAGTGGCACGCAGCCCAGAGCCCGCTCCCCTCACCCGGCCCGGCTCTCGCGAGATCCTCCCCTCCCTCACCGCCGCTGCCGTGCCCCGGCCGGGTCACGTGACGGACGCCCCGCCTATGTGACGTCAGCGGTCACATGACCGGCCGGGGCCGTCGCCAGAGCGCCCCGAGCGCGGAGCCGCCGCCGCCGCCCCGTGCCCGCCCTCGGTCCGAGCCCGCTCCCGCCGCGCCCCGTCCCTGCACCCCGATATGGCCCGGGGGCTGCTGGCGGCGGCCGCCCTGCTCGGTAAGGGGGAGGACGCGGGCGGCCTGTGCGATCGGCGGGGTGGTGGGGGCGGGTCGCAGCGGCCTGAGGTGGCTCTGGGGCCGGCGGCGCTGGACGCGGCACCTGTAACCGGAGACCCGCCTGCCCGTCCGCTCCCGCCTGCTGTCGGCCTGCCCGGGTGCTGACTGAGCCGCGGGGGCTCAGGGCTCTTGGGGGGCCATCCCCCGCGCTCCTTGTGGCGCCCGGGAGCTTCCGAGGGCGATGAGGGACGGGAGGCGGCGGCGGCCGCGCTCAGCCGCGTTAGAGCCCGGGAACGCCGCTCTGAGCACCTGCGCTGGGTGCAGGGACTGCGCTCTGGGAAGAACCTGGAAACGCGCCTGGAGCACGAGGCATGGAGACGCGGGGGCTACTGATGTCATTGCTAGGAAGCAGCGCTTTTCTATAGGATACGTAGTGCTCCGTTGCTTAATGGCTTTCTTCCTGCCCTATCTTGAGTAAAATATGAAACGCGTCTGGAATGGAGAGATTTCAGTGCCTTGATGAGAAGGTTTGTTAGGTTAGCGAGGCTGTTTAACGAGGAAGTGTGTCTTGCTTGTTTACTGATAACTACCTTGCATTTGGTTTCTTGTCTTGAAAGCCAGATCACACAACGCTAGCAGGTTTCTGAGCTGTGGCTTTGGCAGCAAAGGAAACTTGTTCAGCAGCTAGCCAGAATATTTCCCAAATAGAGTAGCAGTTGAGAATGCTTATCTGCCATCATTTTTGAGCTGGGACAGTCCTTGTGACTCCTGTAACGTCTCTTTGGTAGTAAATATCGTTATCACCATTGACTGGACTTCAGTTTCACTGAGCCCAAAAGGTGCCGCTCACAAAGGGCAGAGAGCAGTTCAGATATCCAGCCCTCGTGAGCCGGTGCAGCAAGCACAGTGATTTACAGTGCTCCTGCTTTTTAGGGCTGCCAGCTGAAGTGGTGTTGAACTGGTGTCATAGTGAGAGTTACTTGAATAGTTTGTTTGATATAGTTATGGCTTAAATGAAGAATTGTGTTATAGTTTGCTTTCAAATAAGCTTCTGTGATTTTTATGTGGTACCACAGTTAATACTTCTGGCCATTGCAGTAGTCTTCCTCTGCTTAATTGGTAGTTACAAACATCATTTGGTGCACCATCTTTGTCGCTTTCTGGCATGTGAGATGTGTTAGGTTTCTGCAGCTGAGGTAACAGAATAGTTTATTTTACCACAGATTTATTTATTTTTGATTTTTTATTTTATTTTATTTACTGATGTTCAGGATGTTGTACCAGTGTCTAGTAGCTTAGTAGCTGGGTGTTTCTGCATAGCTTTATACTGCAATCTTGGGGGAAGATCTTGCAGTGCAGATAGAGACCCCTTTCTTGCTAGAGTGTGGGGTTTGGATTGTGGGTGAGGGGAGAAGAAGAAGAGATAAAGATAATATGTGAGCTGAAGGCTTCAGATATTTTAGCTCATTTGCAGCCTTTTAATCATCTGAGTTAACACTGGTTAGGATAAGGTCATGATCACAGGAGACTGAAAGATTAGTATGGGTGGGGCAGATGTGAAAACTTGTTTGGTGATGCCTTGACTTCAGGACAGCAGAATTTTTTTCCCACCTGAATACCTCATCATACCTCACTTAGTGTTTCAGTTTTCTCTTTAGATTGAGCAGCAAGCACTAAGCTGAACATTTCATATGTCAGCATTGAGCATTTTGTAATTAATTTCCTCACTACCATCAAATATACATATGAAATTAAGAAAACATTTAGGTAGCATATGGTACATGCAGGGAAAGGGGGCTATGAGAAATGGAAGTACCTCCTCTAAACTTAGCTGCTGCTTTTTGAAATACTGAGTAAGATGGTGCTTGTCTGTTGTTGAGCACGATGAGTCAGTTGGGTTGTGTGCCAAAGCCAACAGAGCTGCTCGTGCTCTCTGGGATCTAGAGCACCCGTACATTGTTTCATTACTGAAACACAGACACATCAGAGAACACTTTCCTCTAGACTTAGGGTTAGAATCAGACATGTGTAGTGAATAAGTAATGAAGTGTTTGAGAATTGCAGAAGGGAAAATTAATTTTTCAAAATAGTGTGATGACATTTCAGAGTCACTGACGTATAATCCACGTTTCTATTGTGCAACTCTAGTCCAAAGAGGAATTTCAAACCTTACTACCCATGTAGAGATAGTTGAGAAACTTGATAATAGATTCCAGCCAGTGAGAAATCTGGTGCAGAATTGGTTTTTTTTGGTTTGGCATTATTGGTTGTTTGCAACTGAGACCAGGGTAACTTGGTTTTCACAAAATCTAACTGCTTTGATGTTGAGCAACTTTGGAAATATTGTTTTACCAAGTGCTGCCCTTGACATAGTGTTTGCTTGACAGCTGCTTGAAGCGTGTGGCAGAGTCTCTAAGGATCTGAATTAGTGTGCCAGTCATCATGTGATAGGTCACTTGGCAGATGACAGAGTGAAGAATTGCCTCTAAGTACAGAGGAACCTGACTCAAAGATTGATACTCTGTTGCAACATTAACTGCTGTTATCTCTGATAAGCCTTTGTAGGTCTCAAAGATAAAAGTTTATTTCTAGCAAAAGGCACACCTTGCTTTTGCTTGTTTCAGCTTCCACAGTTTGTCTTTGCTCTCAAGTCAGCCGTGATTGTTTGGAAATTCCTTGAGAAAGCTTGGTGCTGAAATGGGTTTCTTGGTATGTGTTCTCTTAAGCTTGGCAGAAGACACTTTGGGGCATGTAAGTGGTGGGAATTACAACAGCCATTTGAACAATCCCTTGCATTATCTTGATTCTATTGTGCATACTTTTAAATGTACCTTATGTTTTGGTAAATCAGGATTCCACAGTTTTTGGGCATCTGACTTCAAGATGGCCTGGTGTCCCTTTCAGTTTCAGTATAACAGTTTCTTAACCTCCTCTGTCCCTTGACAGCACCACTGACTATCAGTACTACTTTTTCTACTCTTAATTTCAAATGTGAGTGTCTCTCCAGTTACAGATCACCCTGGCATTATGAGTACAGAGTTTAAATGTGCTTCAGCTCTGTGCAGTGGGTACTTGTTCCTTCTCCAGTGTTCAGCCTTGAGTACAGTAGTTCACAGTTAATACGTTTGGTTTTCTTGTATTAAACTTCTGATGGCATCTGTTTTCTTAACAAAAATTCACTCTGTATGATATGGGAACACCTGTATTCTTACTTTCTTTGACAGGGTTAAGATCTACTCTGTAGGACTAGGAGAGTGGTTTTACTCAGGCAGTTAGTTTATTTCAATATCTTCTCCTCTGGGGAAGCTTTCTCTTTAAATTGTCACACAGTGCTCCTTTCTTCAAAACATTGTTTGGGGCTGGCAGCTGCCTTGAAGAATGTGTGTTAGTTGTGTGGTGTGATACAGCAGCACTAACCAGATCCAGTGCAAAATGGACTTGTGTGAATGCTGAAAAGGGTCTGGCCAGGGAGTTCAGCTCTCCCAGTGCACTCATGCAATCACTTGCTGTAGAGCTATCCCAAGACTTTCTTCCTTTAGATAGGAAGCCATAAAGAAATTTCATGTGACTAAACTTGAGGCAGTTGTGCAATTCTCTGGTCAAATGGCAAGTGTATGGCTGTTAGAGTGCCTTTCCTTTCTAATGCTTTTGTACTTGTATAATTTGGTTTATAAAGACTGGAGTTATTCATCTGCAAACTGAAATGGGAAAACAAAACGTTTGCTGCCTTAATTGAAGTCAAGAATATCAAAACCATAATCTGAGATGACATGAATTTGTCTCTTGGTTGGCAAGGATGCATATTCTGGGCAGGATCAGGAACTTGATGTAATCAGGTGCTGCACCTGCTGAAGTGCAGCAGTTTCTCTTATCTCTGAATTAAGCTCTGTTCTCCCTTTCCCCACCACTGTGTGGGTATTCAAGTGAGTCCAGCCTTGTCTTTTCCAGCTTTCCAGGCAGCCAGCATTCAGTCTCATGTGTCTGTTGGTGAAAGGTAAGTATAACTCATCCTTTCATGGAGACCATCTTGCCTCTTGCAAAGTGTTTTGTATGTCAAGCCTGTCACGGGATTTTCCTGCTTTCAGTTGTTCCTGTCTTTCTGTATCATCCCAAGGTGGTATAGGTTCTGAATCCTAAGGAAGTGATCTTGACTTGGTCTTCTGATAAAGGACTTGGACCTAGTGTCCCTCTGGGAGTGGTGCATACATTGGGAGACAGAGCATTGTAGGAGAGTGTAACTCCTTGGGGATTTTTCCATTCTATTCTCTGGCATAGATTTAGGAGTTAAAAGTGGTGACTGAAATTACCACTGTTCACAAAATGAAGAGTGAGAGATGACAGGATCATTCTGAACCACCAGAATAAGTAAATTACTGGGCAGTTTGGTTAACATGTACAATAGAAAATAAACCTTCTTTACATAATGACCAGCATTTCTTATCTCCTTGGATGAATGCCCCAGAGATAGCAGTGTTCACTGTGTTTGTCATCAGAACACCTGGGCAAAGGTGCAAGGCAACACATCAGTGCTGTAGCTCAGGTACTGGATGATTATTCAGGGCTGGTATCCCTTACCCCAGAGTGCTGCTGTGCAGTGTTTCCAGGGTGGGCTGGAGCTGAGGAGAGTCCATGGGTATGACCAGGCTGTGGGATACTCTGAACCCCATCACAGCACATCCCAGGAGCTGGCAGCTGTGCTGTGCTGCAGCCATGGTTTTCCTCCTGAGCACTATAGGCCATGGTTTTCCTCTTGAACACTGCAGGCAGTCCCATCCACCAGGTATCTGTACGGCTTAAAGTACTGATGATCCAGGATGTGTGGCCAGGTGGATTTGGATGGCTTGCTGCCCTTTTTCCCAAGAGGAAGAACAATGCTAAAGAAGTTTTTACTTATGCAGGAAACATGACTATAGTGATAAACCCCAGATTATGCAGAAGTAGCTTTTGGTTTTTCCTTATTGTCAGTGTTTCATGTTTCTAATAAAAATTGGAGGCAAAGTAAATCATTAACTGTAGTAACTGATGTCCTCTTTGCAAGCAGATGGTGTACACAGTTCCCATTAAATATGCTTGGTTTTCTAGCACACAACAACCATTTGTCTCTCTCCCTTAGTAAGTTTCCATTATATGGGAGAGTAAATCATGGGTAGCTGTGTTTGACTAACAGGATTTCAGTTATAAAGAAGCTGAAACCTGAAAGCATGTGCTAGATTGTTTTGTTAGCTTTGTAGTGTTCAGCTTAAAACAAACAACTTTATGAGGTGGATTTCTTTAAGATAAATTGTTAGACAATCAAGGAAGTATTTGTTTTGTTTGACTTAGTTATTTTATCTCAGACTGTTAATATACTTTGGGTTTTCTTGAGGTAGGTATGTTAGATAAAGAAGCATGCTGGATTTTATTCAAGCAAGATCTCTAGTTGTTGCTTTAACAGTTACCTTAAGTGTTTTCTTGCACATGACTATTTCTTCATTGCAGAAATGAGATATGAAGGGAAAGATTGTCTTAGGATTTTCAGTTGAAAATATGCTGCTAGAATAAGTATTTTAAGCAGTCTTTTGTTGGAATTTACTGGAATACAAAGGAAGCATCTGAACCAAGTGAAATTTCTTTGTACTTTTTTGGTAATTCCTTTACTAGATATCCATAATGTAGTGCTTCCAGCCAAATGATAATGAACCTAACAAAACTTACTTTTTGCTATTGAAAGGTCTTGGACTGCTTAATTTAAATCCGAAGTACTGCACTTGCTGTACCACAGATAGTTGTTATAGAGGGCTCTGCAGTTTATTAAGAGGAACATTTGAAGCCTAAAGTTAAGAATCTGGAGGTTTTATCAGTTTTTGTGTTTAACTACAAAGAATGATATTGTTATGAGATGTACAAACAATACAAACAATATCAGATATGCCCTGATAGAATTAAGCAATACATTATGTAGCTATATTAGAAATATTCCCAGGATGGATTGATTCAACATCAGTTTGCTTTTCTGTAGTCTTGACATTTTGACTGTAGGCTTGTAGTGTTTGTAGGCTGCTGATGATTCATGCATTAATCACTACTTGACACTGAAACTGCCTGTACAAAACGCAACAGCTGCTTTCCTACGAGCTGTTCTTGTGCCTTAAACTGGCTGGAGCAGACAGTAGGCGGGACCTTCTTTCCTTCAGTGTCTTGATTTGTTCTTCAGTGGCTTTTTTATTCAATTTTTCCTTGCTCCTATGTCCCATACATTTCACTTGGTTTCATCTGCATTCCTTCAGGACCTTGGGAGCAGATGATGCTGCAGCTCAGTTCTGTCTGATCACCATCCCTGAGAGTGTTGCCTTACTTGCAGTGAAACAGCTCTTGCCACTCCATCAAGGACACTCAGTGTCTCATGCTGGATGTGTCTGTCTCATCACTGAAACTGCAAATCCAGCAGCTGCTGAATAGTTCTTAAGGAGGACTGGGGTTTTATAGCATTTGTTCCACACTAATGAAATCAGGATTCATGTAATGATATGACTTTAACCTTACAAAAATCTAGTAGTTATGCAGGTGTTACTGTTTAATGTTTATTCATGCCCCTTATTCTTTATTACTTAAACTTGCTGAGGGTGATTTATCAGCTCTTCATTACCAGAATTTGTCTTCCATTTGATATTTTCTGGTACCTCTGCATTGTCTGTTGTTCTCTAAATCATTTGTAATGGACAGGTCTGTCATGTTTTCATTTAGGCCAGCAACATTTTTCTTGTTTTTCAGTCTTTTCTTTCCCTTGCATGTCTTTTGAAAATGATTTTTCTTTCATTCTTTTACTCAGTTACTTCATTATTTTTAGCTCTAAAATTGCCAAGATTTTAATAGCTATCAGACAAGGGAGTCTGAATGCACACTAAAGGTTTTCATTCTAGCACATTTTTCAGTCATAGTGTTAGTTCAAGGAGCAATGGATTCTTATTGCCTGCCTCAACTCTTTTCTGTGCTGTGCTAGAAACCTTCAGGAAGGTGTAAGCAGCTTGCTTTGGAGAAAAGTAGTGCTTGCATGAAATGTAAACAAGTTCCAGATGTAAATGCAAATTGAAACTTCCATGTGGATGAACATGTTTCTGATACTGATCTGAATTGCAGTAAATAACATTTCTTTGGGTATATCTGGTCCTTAATGAACATTTTATGCTGGACATAAAGGCAAAGGTAGGACAGGTTTCGTTTAAAATAAATTTTCTATGCTGTCTCTTCTTAAGCATTTTCTTTCTTCAGTCTCTCTCTGATTTCAAATCTGGACTCTCAAAAAAAAAAAAAAGATAAAGTTGAATGAATTCCAGTTTCAGCTTTGTCCTCCTTGGTGCTGGGAGAGGATGTGATGTTGCTAAGGGGAAGATGACAAGGGAAAATGCTTGCTGAGTGCCAGAGAAATAGTTTCCAATGTGTTCCTGCAACTGATGTGCCTTCTGCTGAAGTCCAGCTGACAGAAGTCCAATTTTTCCTAATAATTGTCTTTGTACAATTGTACACACCATAGTTTTGCAGTGAAAAGTTGTAAGATTTGTTTTTGAAAACTTCTCAGGGAGGGAAGCTAGCTAATGGATAATCTCTCATCTGGATCTTTTTGCTATTATCAGCAGTTGAATGGATTAGCATGTTTGACTCCTTAAAGCTTATTTGCTTGTGATAATGGCTTATGTCTTGCAGCTGTTTTTTATCAGGTTTTCTGCAAGACTGAAGTTGTTACAAATGCCAGCTGATAAAGTGCTAGCATGAAGATGGTTCACACTTTTTGCAGTGAGGTTCACTTGGGGGGGTGGTGGTGACAAATTGAGAATCTGAAAAATAAAAGATTCTAAAATAAAGAACTGGTCAGGAGCAAGAGCACTGTCAGGTATCCCTTGCCACAAATGAAGTAGGAGATAACCAGCTTTCCAGCTGTTTCCAGCCTGCTCCAGTGTGTCCCCTGTGTGAAGCCTTGTTGGCAGTGGGCGCTGGTCCCACTGGTGCCAGTCCCTGCTGCCATCAGGAGCGATGGCTGCGTGCTCCCCTTGCCGTGTGTTCTTGCTAAGTCAGTACTTGGGGCAGGTGTACTCGGCATGCTCTGAGCATAGAGGCTGGAATGGAGCAAGGGGCAGAAAGGCTTTTCTCTGCTTTTCTCAGCAGCTCAGCCTGAGTTTAGCTTAAACCAGTCAGGAAAACATAACCTCACTGTGTGTCAAGGTCTTGGCCTTCTCCTCCTTCTCTAAAGTGTGGAGAGTGTGAGGATGGTAAGGAGAAGTTCTCCTGGCAATGGTAGCATGCTCTATCACGATATTTTTGGCAGTGCCTTCAAAACATCTGCAGTCCATCCAGGCGTTCTAAATGCTGCATTCAGTGCATGTGCAGCTGAGTGTCCTGGTACAGCAGGAGTGAAGGCTGCATGCTGTGCTGTGGGGGGAAGGCAGAGTGTTGGAGGCATGCAGGATCAAATAAGCTAAGCCAGGTCTGGCTGAAGATGGTAAAATGGTTGCTGTGTGCAGAGAACGCTGAAGCTGCCTTGAACACTGTGACTGATGTTTATTGCATGTCTTTCTTATCTCTTAGGAACCAGAATGTCAACAGTTTTGATTTGGGTGGCTTTGCAGTTTTATAAATGAGGTGTTTAATTTGTCCTCTGTTTGTTAGTGATGTTGAAGCTAATCTAGAGACTGTTAATGCCTAAGCTTCCAAACTCATGCTTAAGTTTTACTCCTAAAATGTACAGCTGTACATATTTGTCTCTTTGGGATAAAAAATGCAATTTATGTGACACCAGGTTAACCACTTTTTATCAGGCTTTTTACAGGCTTCCTCTTCATTTGAAGTGAAAGATTCAAGTGGTAAGGTCTGCATAATTGCTGATTTGACAGTAGCCTTCTCAGTGGAATACCAAACCAGTGTGCAAAAAGAGGTAAGGGCAGTGAGTATCTGACTGCTTGTTATTTATTAGTCTTTTTAGTATTTATAAAATATGTGGTATCTTTGCATGTGTGCAGTATTTAAGCTTTCTCTGAGTATCTTTGCATGAAAAACTGCTTCCACAAAGATTTTTACTCTTCAGTCATGTTGCATCAGCTTTTCTTTATTACCAATGCTTCTTCTAATTAAACGGCAAGGTTGAGGCTGCCTGAAACAATCACAAACAAAACATGTGCAATTACTTTTGTGACTGAAATTCCACACCTGTCCTGTTGATAAATAAAATGGCTTTCACTGGAACTGTAAAGGCAAAACCACTAGGAGTTCTCTTTTAGTAACTTGGTCACACTCATGTGGATTAAATCTGAACTGAAACATAGCTTTTAAACTTTTTAAACTCTGGAAATCTGTGACCTTCTTACGTAGCAAATCTGTAGTTTTCAGTGTATCTACAGACTAGTGCAATGCTTACAAATTGTTCCATATTAACAGCAAAACTTTGTTAATGGAAAATTAAGAATTTACCTTAACAAATAAGTTTTGGGATTTTTTTGTATCTTCACCACTGAATAGGAATTAGGGATTATTTATAGTCTTATTGCAGTTTTGTGTTGTTGATTTTTTTTTTCCTAGCCATCAGTGTAATACAAGGTTAAAAAAATCCTACTACTTTACCAGTGGTGCACTTGCTGTGTGTGATTTGAACTGAGCCTTATACTGTACAATCCATGTTTTCAGTGGTGCTGATGGTCTGAAATCCTGCTGATACTGGTATATGTGTTTGGTATATTGTTCAGAGCTGACTTCTTTCATAACATACTTTAGTCTGTTTCTTATTGTAAGCAGTAAGCTCAGAGCTTCGCAGTAAATGTTGTATTGGTCTTCAGTTATCACATTTCTTCACAATGTGTAATAAACTCAAAGTATTACAGCCAAGCTACATAGGATGTACCATTCACTTTTGTTGTTGCTCAGTTGTACTACAAGAAGCAGAGCTTAAATTCTCCCATTTTTCATATGTCCAGAGTTTGCCAGATTTGATTCTTGTAGTACAGAAGTACCTGCAAATTCATATTGCTGGTTTAGAAGGAAGAAAAGTCTAAGAGGTGCTGTGAGTATGTACTGTTCAGTCCTCCCAGTTTCAGAGAGCAGGTTTCTCAAACTTGAATGCCAGTAGCATGCTGCTTGCTGTATACTGGTACATAAGTGTCACAGACATCTTTTATGAAAAATCTTTTCTTTAGGACTTTTCCTCCTGAGAAACTGAGAGGCTTCAGGAACAAAATGTAAACAATGATTATCTGCTGCTGTGGAATGCAACAAGTGGATTTGTGATTAGTCTCATGCAGTTGTTTCTAATTAATGACTAATCACAGTCAGCTGGCTCGGACAGAGAGTCCGAGCCACAAGCCTTTATCATTCTTTCTTTTTCTATTCTTAGCTAGCCTTCTGATGAAATCCTTTCTTCTATTCTTTTAGTATAGTTTTAATATAATATATATCATAAAATAATAAAACAAGCCTTCTGAAACATGGAGTCAGATCCTCGGACCCTTATCCTCGGACCCCTGTGAACACTGTCACATATAAGTAGATATCTTATATGTTAATGTCTGCTGTATGTTTGTAGCAGTTTTACAGGATATTTAAAAAGCTGTGAGGAAAAGCTTACGTGTGTTTTATTTTCTACCCCACAGTTTGTACACTTTTTTCTTCCGCAAAATGCTTCAGTAGACTCACAGAGCTCATGTGGTAAAGATAATGCATCTCATCCAATTTTGGTATTGGATTTTGGAGCAGGACATTCGTTAAGCCTGAATTTCTCAGAATCTGCAGACAAGTACCAAGTTGAAGAGTTAGTTTTCCACTACAATCTGTCAGATGCAACTTTTTTCCCAAATTCAACTACAGGTAAAATAAAAACTTACTGTTGTTACTGTAAAACCCTTCCCGGATATAATACTAAGTCCTTTCTTTGCATACCGGTACATACTAATGCAATGTATTTTTTTACAGGAGGTGTGAAGACTGTATCAAAGAAAAGTATCATTCAGGCACACATGGGCACAAAATACAGATGCATCAACTCCAAGCACATCAATATGAAGAATGCCAATGTTACTTTTAGCAATGTCACTTTGGAAGCCTATCTCACAAATGGCACTTTCAGTGTGAACAGTGAGTATCTTGTAACAGAAAATTAACTTGATGAGCTAATTTTACAACTAATAGGTTCTTTCTTTTAAGTCCTGACTAATCATATTTAAGGTGAGTACTGGATCTAAAACTCTGACAACAGCATCTTTTGAAATGAATGGACTTGCCTCAGGTTTTCTCTGTAGGATGTCAGAATCTGTGGCTAGGGGATAGTGCAGTGCCCTGGGTTCCCATGGGTATTGTACTGGGCTCTTCATGAGTATGGGTGTTAAGCACATGCTGCAGTAGGTTGAGTGAGCACATGACCAAAATCCTAGTTTAAGAAATATCTGGTAACTTCCAAGCATTATGGCCTCTACCAGAGTAATTTGAACTGGTTACTCTGTGCTCTGGGGAAAATTAGTGAAATAATGGCAGACAGTAGAGAATTGGTCTGTAGAGAGCAGAAACGTACATCTTCCTACAGGAGGTTTTATGTCAGCTGTAAAAGTCAGGTTTCTCTCTTTCAGGGACAACCACTAAGTCAGGTTTTTATCCTGATTGTTTGTATTGAAAAGTAGTGTGGAATTTTACTTCAAATTATTATAGGCCAATTACTTCATGGTGTGTTCATATCCTTTGCTTTTGTGGCAGCAGTCTTCAAACACAAAAGAGCTGTATAAACTGATTCCCCATACTATCTTAAGGAGTGATAAGTGTTTGCCTTACTTTTAGAGTCTTCATTTTCCCTGGGATGTAGAACTTTCCTTCAGCTGTTAATCCCATTTACGCACCTGCTAAGTTGAAACAAATATTAAAAAATTAGGGTAGCCAGTGCTAGCATGGAATGGTTACAATGAACAAGTGCCTTCTACTGGAGTATCTCCACCTTGTCTCATTTCTGTGAAAAATACCTTGCCTGATGCTGATAATAGTGGCATTGACTTCTTTTATGGCTGCTTCACATGACTGGCTCAGATTTGTATGTATCATTCCCTTGATCAAATTTTTCCATTTAGTGAACTAGTTTGCAGTAAAGATGTGTACCTACATTTATGCTTAAAAAAACCCACACCAAACCCTGATCTCTATTACTGCAGTCTTCAGAACTATTTTTTTTTTAAATTATGGAACTTTGATCTGATTGTTTTAGCAGTTAAGTATGATAAGTGATCATTTATCAGCAGGCTCAAACATAAGATATGATACTGGGAAAAGCTGATTTTTGCTTCTACAAAACTTCAGTGAAATCTCCCTACTGTGTAATACTTTTCTTTTTAAGATATTAAGATCTTCTTTTATATAATCCTCTGGTTCCATTCTTGTAGGCTTGTGCCTTCCCCTGTCCCTTAGGCAGCTAGTTATTGATAAACTTCAGATCTGGAATTTTTCCTTAATGTTTTTCTTTTCTCTGCAAATCTTTAATGAAAGGATATTTCTGCCAGTGATTGGTACAAGGCTCACTGAAGGGAAGAAGGATCAATATTCAGTGCATCTGCATAACTAGAAATTGTGACTCTGTCAGTGTACTAGAAGTTAGTGACTGAGGGGATGGTAGTGGTTATCTGCAGCTCTGAAAGGACACTTCCTTTTCCTCTGTGTTGGTAGTTTTGCCAGCTGCTTTCCTGTAACTGTCAATAAAAGACATAAGGATTTTTGTCTCATCTTTTGCTCTGTCCTGAAGAGCTACTAGAAACTGCTCTAAATCAGTTCAGTAGAAATAATGTATTAAAATTCCAACTAGGCTAAACTTCCACTCAATGTGATTTTGTTGTTTCCATCTGTGCCAAGTTAAAGAAAAGCCTCTGTGTGTTGAGGTCTTGCAGATAGAGGGTAGTTCTCCTTTGAAGTGCCCAGAAAGATGCTTTTTGGTTTGTTAGGAAATTATTTTGGGATCAGACCAGTATCAGCCTATAAAATACAGGATCACTCCTCCTTCATCCACCTTCATTCTGCTCTTGGACTTTCCAGGAGTGGAGTAGAAATAGGAAAGCATGCTATGTTGGAGTGTGTGTGACTTCAGATGGTGTGATTAGAGTTCTTCTCTCTGAGCCATAATCAAAAATTAAGCTACTTAAACTGTTCAAGGCTATTTATTAGTTGTCTTCTATCTGTGAAGTACGCATGCATTAAATTTTAGAAGTAGACCCTTTGAGTGAGCGTTGATTGTTGCTGCAGTTGCTGTTGTCCTTAAAAAGTTGCAAGTTGTTATCCCTGGCATGTGGAGATGACCTTGGCTTGGAACATGGAAGTCTCTACTTTAGTAATGTCTTTGTTATGACCTTTGGTTTTGGCTTAGATGTTCAATGCAGGAACCTTCTTGGCTCCCAGATCAAGTTAAGATCTTGCTGCCACATGTTTCCAAGTACTCTGGCAAATAAATCAGAGTCACTGTTCCCTTGGAAGTTGCTGCTGGACTGGATGAAAAGAGAAAGTGAACTTGCACACCTTCACAGCCTTGTTAACCCTGTGGAGGGTGGCTCCTCGTGCAGGACTGAAGGGAGGATGGATGTGAGAGGGATACGGCAGAAAACTTGGCATCAGAAGCAGTCTTAGAATCCCCCCCTAAGGACAGCAGAGCCAGAGCAATATATTAAGGCTACTCTGGTTATTGCCAGAATAATGAGAGTGAGGGGAAGGAGAATACATCTGGGAGACCACTTTGAACAGTGAGCAGGAGAACTGTTCCTCTGCTTTTCCCACACAAGTGCCCAGAGTGTGGGATAGGGATCCCAGCCTGGCTGTGAACAGACAGCAGGAACACTGGAACAGCAGGACAGCAGGAATGCTGGGTCTGTCAGATTTACCCTGACCTGATGGCAAAGTGGAATGAATGGATGTGAATGAAAGTGGATGTGGTCCCCATGAATTTCAGTAAATTATCAGCAGAGGTGTGATTTTCTCATGCCTTGCCAGACTTTGCAACAAGACTTTAGGTAATGCTTTACTGTTGTGTTTCTGAGCTTTTATTATCTTTTATTAGAAAAAAAGCTACTTGAAATTGTGTCATCCTTTCCCTCAAGGATTAAAAAGGTAGATCATCCACAGCTTCATTTTGTTTGGTAATGACTGTTTTCCTTTCTCTGCAGAGACAGAATGTGCTGAAGATATGGTCTCTACTACTACTATGGCGCCTACAACTCCTAAACAGACTACTGGCCAGGTTCCAACAGCTGGCCCAACACCAACATCATCACCCCCAAATCCTACAGTTGGTAAATACAATGTGACTGGTCCAAATGGAACCTGTGTACTGGCCTACATGGGCTTACAGCTTAATATCACCTATCCAAAAAAAGATGAAAAGGTACATTTTGATTTTTGTTTCTTCAAAACCTTCAGATTTCTTCTTTGGGGAAGAGTTGGTAAATTATTATAAGCTAACCTTCTTCTTTTAGAAGCCCAGGTGTTTGTGTTCATCCATCATTATCCTCTATTTGAATTGCTTAACCTGGTCTGGACTAGTGACATTCCAAACACTTGTACTGAAAGTGGTTCTTAAGGATTATTCCATTCACTAAAAGCAGCATTAAACTGGTCTGTTGAATCCAGGAAGTGTATATATGGTCATTTAAGAGAAGTAGTAAAAATTAACAAGATATGACTAGGGGAATCCTGTTATCAAAGTTGCAATCAAGATTTTTAAACTGTTAAATACAGAAATTTGGCCTGAGGTATAGAAAGAATGAATGACTAGTGGAAGGGAAAATTACTACTGTAAAACTGGACAGGCTTCTGACTCAATTACCCTCCAGCCAGCACTGAAGACATTTGGGTTTGACTTTGATGCTTAAAAGCTACATAACATCTGATTTTAATAGAATTTAAAAAAAGAGAGAAAAAATGCAAGGTATATATAAGAACCAGCCCTGGCACAAATTCTTTCCCTCCACTGTTGGTGTAGAGCCTGGCTTGCCAGCCCTATGGACAAACCCAGAGTCCTAAAAGGACTGTTGAATGCCCCCAACAGGAAACAGTGCTACTGCATTTATTTATGATGTTGATGACTGAAAGGTAAAATCATGATCACTTATAGCTGGTGTGTGGCTGTATAGTGGCTTGTTGTGATGGTAACTGTGTTTTAGCCACCTTAATTGTGTGGAATTCCCTGATTCTGGTGTTCTGCTTCTGGTGGAACAGCGGATTTCTAGTGTAATGACCAGTGAGGAGGTGGCAAGTAGGTTTTCTGGTCACGTGAGGATCAGCTAAGAGCTACTGAAAGAGTTTCTATTTAATTGTTTGGCAAGTGGCATTTAACCCACAGCCTTCTGCAGATGCAAGACAGTATAAAATCATGAACCATGGACAAAATGACGTGCAAGATGATTTGCTGACAGGTGGTCCCCTTAATTGCTTCTACCTTATGTCAAAGCAGTATTTTATAGCATCTTGCCCTCTGTGTGGTGTGGTGGTTCTTGATATTTTTTTTCTTATGCCACAAGGACCAAAGCAGTTTGTGTGGAGAAAGCAGTTGGGTTCTTGCCTGCAGCCAGTCAGGGCTGCAGAAAGCTTTGTTAGATGTGCCCTTAGTTATGTGTCAGCCTGGTAACTCAGGTGCTGCCTGCACAGGTCTGCCCTGGTGTCTGGAACACAGGGCAAACACAACACTGTAGGCATGAAACACAAGCCAGCCACACCTCAGCTGAGTGGAAGGTGATGTGCTCAGTCTCTTCAAGTGTCATAATTGCTCCTCTTCTCTCACAGATGGGTTTGGATTTGCTGAATTTCATACCACATAATACAACTTCTTCTGGGAGATGTGACAATACATCTGCCTTGTTGAACCTGACTTTTGAGAAAACGAGAGTTATCTTCCTGTTTGCCTTGGTAAGAATCTCTGCACCAAGTGTGTAGGATCTGCAGCACTTTCCATGTGGGAAAACTGAGTGGGGCAAGAGGAAAAAAGACAGCTACAAAGAGAGTAATGAGTTCCTTTGGTTTTAATACTAGGATTTGGTGGATTTTATGCTAGGTTACCACTGTGTGAAAAGAATGTGTTTGTGTCTATATGCACGTGTACATATGTGTACAGAGAAAAGTATTTTGTTTGCAGTGGGAACTTCCTTGAAGATTATGTTGCTTACTCTTGGGGGTTCTTGCTTAAACTGGGAGCAGCCTGTGACAAGTGGGCATCTAATCTAATATTAAGCCTGGAGCTGGATTTAAGTTCTCATTAATATTCTGTGTACAGCCCAAAGGCCAAGTGTGCTTGTCTTCTGGTCTCCTATGATGGTTAGGAATCCTGTTTCCCACAGCCCTGCCCCGGGTGTTGTATTGGAGCTGCATACCTTTGAGGACTGAATCCACTGTTTGTCAGAACTTCATGCTCCTTTTTTTGCTGATCACGTTGAGCTGTTGCTATTAAATGACTCTACAGCTCTGTGGGGTACCAAGTTCAGTGCAAGTAGGTTGCTTAAGCAATGGGTGTGGGACTATGCCTGCAGTGTGGAAGTCAAGTCAACAGTTTGAGGGTGTCAGGAGGCCCTGTCAGGGCCTCCTTTCTCTGGCTCTTTGCCCTCTCACAAAATAATCTTCCTTAAGGTGCATACTTTCTGTAGCTTTTCTCTCCTAAAGTCCAACTAAACACCTCCTCTGGATGCTAATCCCATTTGTGGTTCTACATTTTAAAAACCTTTCTCAAAATGTATGCAGATTGGAACCTGAACATGAACAGCTTATGTTGTACATCATCATCCTAAATGACAACTACTGATTTGTTGTTTTTTGGGTTTTTTTTTTAAAGAATGCAAGTGCTGAAAAATTCTTTCTGCAAGGTGTGAGTGTAAGCACAACCCTGCCTTCTGAAGCAAAAAGTAAGGACTTCTAAAAAATCTACTGTGATTACTTTAAATATTAAGGGTAGTCTGCATTAAATAATGTGTAAGAAATGTTGGGGATGAGTGTATCAAATTATGGCTCTATTGACTTATAGCTCCTGCTCTTCAGATTTATATAATTAATTTTCTCTTAATAAGAGATTAATAAGAGTTTCTCTTACACAGATCCAAAATTTGAAGCATCAAACAACAGTATGAGTGAGCTGAGAGCTTCAGTAGGGAACTCCTACAAGTGCAGTTCTGAGGAGAATCTGCAGGTCTCGGACCAAGCCCTTCTCAATGTATTTAATGTTCAGGTCCAGATTTTCAAGATTGATGGAGACAAATTTGGGCCAGGTAAGAGATTTGCATTTGGCAGCCCCTGTCAAATCCAAGATTTGTGAAGTATACTTAGATATAAATACAACATTCTGTAGTCAAATGTCAGCTTGTGGGTGCTATGCTTAGCCTCTGCGTGCCCCACTACAGATGATGTGGGGGCTGATTAAGTTGTCCAAGTTGAGGCTAGTGGGAGAAGTATGTAAAAAGCTGTGAAACAACTTGGACTTGTTCCTGATGGTCCAGAGAAGAGTTAAGGAAGGGTGCTACCTTTCCCTCCAAACTGTGTGCAGACAGTTGTGTGAAAGGGGCAAACCTGTCCCTTGTGACTATGATGAAAGCAAAATGACTGTGGGAAGGGTCATGTGGATATTTATGATGGCTAAATTTGTGTGTAACTAACAGCTCTTGAGGAGGATACAATCAGTATAATCTCCATATTGTGTATACAGCTGGTGCTAGAAAGACTTCATCCTGAATGATCATAGTTAGTGGACCTGGCTTCCTTTTCATTGTTGACAAGCTAGCTGAGCCAGTTTTATTGACATGCTGAGAGCAGAATGCTGAAGTTCTGGATGTAGCCATCTGTTGGTGCACTAGTACCTAACATGGATCTTTTTCTCTCTCTTCAGTGGAAGAATGTCAACTGGATGAAAATAACATGCTGATCCCTATAATAGTTGGTGCAGCCCTTGCTGGTCTTGTTCTAATTGTCTTGATTGCTTACCTGATTGGCAGAAAGAGGAGCCATGCTGGATATCAAACAATTTAATTACTTGCACTAAAATCCAGCATAGATGAAAAGCAATTGCAAGAGGCTGGGGGAAAAAAATCCCCCTACATTCCCCTGAACTGGTTGATATTGTAAGGTAACATCTTTTCTTGCAAATTGCTTCTTTAAAGTCTGCTTTATTAAATGTGAAATCATCTTGCAGCATTTAACTATGCACAAAAATAACTTCTGAAGATTCTGGTGTTTAATTTTGCTAACTAGTTTTAATATTTACCCACTTAGAAACAAGCTAAAAGTTTTTAAGGGTGCTTTTTTGGAATTGGTGTAAGATTATGTCAGCTACAGATTCCAGAGAGGGATGTTGCTAACTCTGACTCAATTTCAGAACTCTTAACAAAGGGAAAAGGTTCATTATTTGCACCGCTGCCATTGAGCGATGATGTTAAGTATACTGATGATGCATTTGAAAAAATTTTAGTAACAACTGACAAAATTGAAATCTAAAACCTGAACTTCACCTTATCTCTTAGGTGTGTATTTTTTACTAAGCTTTAAACTCAATGCCTGGCACATGCAGGGTGTGAAAGACGCAATACTCAAACCTTACAGGAACTCTGTATGATTGGACAACTCCCCTGTCTGATATTTTTGATGCTCTGCCAGCTTGTTAGGAGCTGGTACTTTTTTAAAATGGGTGTTATTTTTATTTACTTTTTTTTGTAAAGTTATTTCAGTCTGTTCTGTTGGAAGGTTCAGAGAGATCCTGTTACTGCACATGTGTACAATATAGATCTCAATCTGCTGATTCTATTGCTTTAAACTTGGCTGGGGGGTTGTACACTTTAAGGATCAGTTCTTATGTATGCATTGCCTGTAACAATGCTAATAAAGACACTTTTTTTTCTGTATTTCTTAGTATTGCTGATCACTCTTAAAACCATTTGTTGAGGGCTGAAGTCATGGTTTGGAAATACTTGGGAAGCTTGAGACAATCATTAGTGTGGAGTTAAATAAGTGCTTAAGTTTTTTCTTTGTGGCACAAAGGAAAACCTTAATCTGTGTGTGTGTGTTGGAATCAGGTTGGTTTTGCACTTTGTGTTTGGAAACAAGGAACAGCTGTGTGTTGGTAACCTGAGACCTGGAGGAGTTAACTCTTTAAACTGTCACTTCCTGAGACATGTTGCTATACCAGTCTGCCTGCCTGAGCCTCACTTCCTGACAGTGCTGCTAAGGCTCTTAGTGTAAGGACTGTAAATGATATTTCATGTTTAATTCTGAAGTTGGCCTCTTACCACAAAGTAGGAAACTCACATCTGCTGAGGGCTGTGTGCCTTGTTATGTGCTGGAAATGAACCTGGGTGTTTAAAGCTTCCCTGACTCGCTCCTGCAGGAAGGCTTTGGTGTTAACAGTACCAGCTCTGCAGGGCAGGATCTGGCGCACACCACAGCATTGCACAGAACACTCCTGAGCAAGAGAACCTAATGCAGGGCAGTAAGGCTGGCTTTGGACCAATGCCCCATGATCTTGAAGGTAACTGGAAGATTAATTTTCCTATTAGTGAATAGTGTTTTCCAACACCTGCTGCCATACTAAGTTACTGCTACTGTCCTTATAATTCAGTACTTGAGGAAAAAGTGTATGCCTGGTACCATAAAGGATAGGATAGCTCAGAAATCACTGTTGAGTAGCAGTCTTGAGTTGTCTAGAAGAGCAATCCTCTACTTCCTCTGAAAAAGGGGATTTTTTTTTCTGCTGAGGAATGAAACAATCTCAATGTGCAAGATAGGGGGAAGCCACGTCGCACAAGCAATGAAGAGAGCTTGGAGTGCTATTAAGTTGAGGCTTTCCAAAGTAGTTGTTTGCACATGGAACATAAAACCCCACAAAGTGCTCCAGTTGTCTCGCCTTTCCCCAGCTGGAAGGAGAGAATTTGGCCACGAGAGGGCTCTGTACGGACAGGAAAGCAATTCCCAGACTCCTGGCCCCAGCAGGGCTGGAAGTGGCCCGGTGCCAATACAGACTTAGAAACTGTGCCGTGTCTTCCCCAGTCAAAGAAGTCTGCTCGTGGATGTCTTTACAAGTGTTTCTCCTCAAATTTTTAGGGCCACGGGTGTGGGAGAATTGCACTACAGCTACTCTATGTCACACTGCAGAGATAACTGCTTGGGACCATCACTGATTGCTTTCTTGCCCTGCACTTTGCTCTATTTGAGTTCCTTAAGTGAGAGAGTGAGGAAAAAGATGCTTGTATTGCATCCAATGACTGCCAGTCAGGACTCAGATCACATAATTTACTCTCTACACCACGAAACAGGTTCTGACAAATTAAATTAATTTATTTTGTACAAATTGTAATGGTGTCACAGTTAACACAGTAATACATAATTTTATACATCTGTTTGCTTTTAATATTACAAAATTCCCTGGGACTATTTATTTAAAAGGAGGGTCCTGACATTGATCACATTCTAGTCTGAAGATACCTTAATCCTTAAAAAATAAAAACAACACACCACCAACAAACAGTAACAGAATCACCAGTTCCAGTTATCAAATTTGACATACAGTACAAAGTGTTAACACACTTACTTGAAAGGCAGGAAAAATTGGTCAAGTGTCAATCAATTCATGGAAAGCTTAAAGTGTGCTTTAATCAGTGCAAATAGAGGAATGTGTCAATTGCTGTAGTATCTGACCACCTGGTTACATCTGGCATGTTATCCCTGAGAAAGCACCTTCTCCCTGCAAGTCTCTCGGAGTTTGTTGATTGTTGCCATGGATAAGCTTCCAGGATCAGTGAATATTTTCTGAGGGCAAAAGAAGAAAATTAGTTAAAATGCTGGCTTTGGACAGCATGCTAGAATTCTCACATAATTCTCTGAGGTGTGAAATCCCTGCTTCTATGTCCACACTGTGAAATTGCTCACTGCTCTTTGGCCTCCCTATAACAGGGTAACATCTTCATCTACTGGGCTATAAACACACAGTAAACCTGCAGCTCATAACAAGTGCAGTAAGTTACACAAAAGCAACAACAGAAAATTTGGTTTGAATGTGTGTCCAGTTGAGATTATTTTAGATGGCTGGTGGCAGAAAGTGGCATATTTAGAACATATAAAACTGTCCTGGGTAATGTGACAAAGCACCAGTGCGCTTCTTGTGTGATGGCAGCAGAGGTGGTTCAGGCTCTGGAACACAGACACCAGTGTCTTCCTACTGCAAAAAATCAGTTTTAATCCCTCACAACACTACCTTTGCTCCTCTTGTGTACCAGGCTTCCCAGGGCAGTAACAGATGCAAGGACTTGGTGCATGCTGAATGCCAGCATACGTCTTCAGTTTTTTCCTTTGTTTTCACTCGTTGTTCAAGAACAATATATTTGTTTCCACTACTTCACCTAGAACTTCTGAGTGAACAAAACTGTAAGCAAAGCTACAGGTTTATGTACTTTAAGCTACAGTTAAGGTGTGTGGGCACCTCAATTCTCTGGAGCTGTTAAAATGACAGCTCCAGGGATGAGACTGTAATTGAACCAGTTCAGAACAGCTTTCTGGCAAAGAAACCTTCAAACTGAAGGCTAAGGTTCTCCACTGGGGGAGGAGGCACAAAGATACCTGCCATCACCTCTACTGCTACTAATTCCTGTACTGCTGATAAAAACCCAACCCAGGAAACATCCAAGCATGAAAGTTTCAAAAAGTTACAGAACAACCTAACCTAAATTGTTTATCTAACTGTCTTCAAAGCCCCATTATTATAGTAAGTAACAGTTAAAATTCTTTTTTACTCAGGGTAACTCAAGAAAAAGGTGGTTGATTTTCTAAAACGAGCTGGTGTAAAATTTACCACAATTAAAGAGGGGGGAGGGAAGTCCTTCACAGACAAGTGTTAGCATCAGCCTCTGAACAGGTGTTCTTACGGCAGTTAACATTTAATAAAATTCTTATTCTAAACTGTTTGTGGAATAAAAAACCCCTCAAACATCTCTCTTCTAAATTAAAGCTGTACCTGTGATTTTTCTCTTGCTCCTTTAATTAAAAGACTTCAAAGGGTCAGTAAGTTAAGCTAATTTTTCTTCTATATGAACAATAATGAAAGTATAAATGACATCCTACTGTGACTGACCCAGGCACAGAGATGTGTCATGAGCATGAAACACTTAGAGGGGTAAATGTGACCCTCCAGGACATGGGTCTGTGCACACTGAGCAAACAATGATAGTGGAGTTGACAAAGTGATTTATGACAGATGTGCTCCTGTTACTTGTTTTGCAGCTACCACCTTTTATGTTTCCATCTTCTGAGATAAGCCCTGAACATAATGTTTTATACTGATGTGGCACCCATTGTATTAATAATTTAAAAGAAATTAGCTTGCAGACTGTCATAGCACTTGGACATTGAACTTCATGGGTTTTTGTCTGGAAATAAGAACCTGCCAGCACCATCCTGTTCTACACAGAATGCTGTGTGTTCAGGCACTACAGCCAATTATCAGTGCAAATTTAAAATTCACTTTGTGCTTATTCTACAATACTATATTTACAGTTCATCTGAAAATGAACTGCACAGGATCAATATCCACAGTTCACTGGAAAAACGCACTGAAATTATCTTCTCATCAGACTTGCAGCCTTAACTGGTAACAAGGGCAAAAAGAATTTTCTTCCCTGTATGACAGTTAATGTGGGTAGATTTCTATATATACAATTAGATAATAACTATTAAATATAATATTAATTGATAATAATGATGAAATATAGACTATTTAATATATGTATTAGAAAGGTTTGAGTTTCTTATTTAAAAAACAATCCTAACAGCTAGGTTTCTCCTAACTATCCATCTTTTTTGCTCAGTGAAAAACATTTCGAAGTCAGTCTTGGTTTTAATTTGGAATGACTAAAAGCTGCTGAGAATTTACCTGCATGAAGCTGTGACACTCTGTTACAAATGTTCCTTTGGTGATCTGCTTAAATTTATCACAAATATCAGGGAAATTTGTGGCTTCCAAAATAAAAGCTTGGTTTTGCTTAATCAATGTTAAGGCCACACGGAAGATGATCTTTGACCCTTCATAGAATAAACAATCCCATATTCGGAGCACAGTCTGCAGTAAAGGAGAGAATTCAGATTAACCTTGATTTCCAGTAAGCAATTACTAAAGCAGTACAAATTAAATAATCAGGGGTGTAGTAAGAGAACTTTATGTTACCAGTTACCTCCACTGGAAGAATGTCAATGAACAGGCATATAAACCAGCGTGACACCACTAGGGTCCACATGACTCCATGTCTTTCCATCAGCTCTGCCACAGCTGGAACTTTCATTTTCACAAGTTCTCCAAGGACTTCCTGATCAGTTTTCAGGCCCAACATTGCAGGACTGTAATAATCTTGGAGAGAAGAAATAAAACTCAGGAATCTGTGCACATGATCTTTTCATGAAATTGAAGAGAATGTCCTCTGCAGCTGAATGTATAAAGGCACTCTGAGCCTAGGAATCCCAAGGTGAAGCAAATTAACCCACAGCACAAAGATCTCTGCACTGTGGTTGTAGTGGGCTGCTCTTTCAGCCAGGCTGATCCCTCTGTACAAACACTTCATTCATGCCTTCTGAAGTATCTTCTTTCTCTCTGATGTTTTTTGGCAATGCATTCTTCCTTCCCAAGGAAGGATTGTTTAGGTGGTTTTTGACTCCTAGCTTAAACTACAGAAGTTTAAATAGTTCAATATAACCACCACCTCCTTCCTGTGTGGGGGGCTGCACAATTCACAGTCCACACGACACCCAGAGAGGTAACAGAAAACCCAAACCACCACAATAACCTGTAGCCTTTAGACCAGGTCCAGTCCATCTAGAAATGCAAATTCCCCAGAGCATCAGCTGTGCAGGGATGCTGGATACTCCCCATCTTCCTAGGGGTGACCTAGCCATTAAGGTAGGAGTTTTTCTCTCCTTTCTCTGAGCCAAGAAAATCACACTTTTCATCGAATAATTCTGAAAAGAAGTGAATGACAGATCCCTCAGGCAACATCTCTTCCTACTTAATATACCTGCAAGAGAGGGACTGAAATAAGACCTACATTCCTGCATTTGTGGTCACTACAGTAACTGGCAAATTCACAATTAAGAACAACAGAGCGCTCTGGCTGTCAGTCCACAGCCTGTTTGTCAGGGTAAGCATTTTCATTACCAAGGTGCAGGCAGAATAACAAGTATCTCAGCTCTATAAATGAGTAGCTTTGGGTATATTTAAGGGAAGAAAAAGATGTTTCAATTCTTAAGTATTCAAATGCCCCAGTAGTATGACACAAGAATTACACAGATGTTTAAGAAAATAATATTTTGGGTTTATATGTTGAGAGAAACATTTAAGCTGGATTTGGCCACTCCAGTCCCGGGAAGCAACTTAGGATAGTTCATGAGCACTTTGCTGACAAGACCTATGTTGTTAACCTTTGTTTATGGAAAGGAACCAGTGGTACCACAAGTGCCTTTCTATGCATTTCTTTCCTTCACTGATTCTGGAAAGCTGCAATTCAGGTTTCTCTGTCTTAACTGGTTTCTGCCAATGGCCCCAGACACCCAGCATAGGCCAATGGTTCATATAAAGGTGAAGGAATCAGAGCAGAGTCTATTTGCCTGAAATAATTCCAAGAAAACTTCCCAGTGCCACAGGTAAGTTTAAAAATGCATCCAAACTATGCAGTACATCTATAACCACTTAAATTTCTGTAATTTCACAAGAGCAGTTTAATATTCCACTCTTTCCTGTGCCAGTGGTTTACCTGAACAGACTTCCCACCCCATGAGTTATTTGCTCTACATTTGCTCTAAAACAATGTTCTAAACAAACTAGAACATCTACAGGAGTTTTTAATGGTACTACAGAGCATCACATTCAATCTTTAGGAACCTAGCTTTCTGTCTGGGATCCTTTGTTCCCCCTGAAGACTGAGATGTAAGACTCCTCTACAGACCTAACAGTCACTGCCACTCAAATATTCTTTAACCATCTGCCTTTCAATTGCTCGTAGGGAAAGCTCCAACAGCTTAAACACAAGTAATCCTGTGGAAAAGTGTACTGAAAACACACCATGACCTCAGAGCCAACACAAAACCCTCTCTTTCTGCATATGTTGTATTAGTGCTGTGCTCATTTTTGAACTGGAATGCAGTAAAAGTAACATTAATTGGCTGAGCACATATTTTTAATGTAATATTTTTTAATTTTTAATTTTTAAATTTTTTTTTCATTTCCTGCTTTAGTGCAAGTAAAATCTAATCACACCTCAAATAACAAGTAGCAGAACAAGCCCTTTCCCCTTCCTATCCTTCCTCCTCTCATACATCCACAAACCATTTTTTTCCTCTTTATCTGTGCTCCTGAAACACGTGAGTACTGAAATCTTCAAGTTACCACTGGCAAATGTCCTCAGGAGGAAGGCCAGCAGCCCACTCATTGCTCTGCTGCAATCATCTGATATGCTGAAACCAACAGCAGCTGCTATTTTTAATCTGTACAGCAAAGTAAATGTCACGATCTCAGGAACACAACTGGACACATACCCAGCTCTTTGAGAGCTGGGAAGAAAAAGTTAACAGACAGACAACATGGATACATCACTCCACAAATTGCTGTAGCAGCCAGGAAGCTTTGGTGTAAATTAACTGTTCATTCAAGTCTGTTAGATTGTACTGCTGGAAAGGAAGAAAAAAGGGACCATTCATCTATCTGGGGCAGCCCCCTGCTGTTCCTCGTGGAGCAGGAGCAGCTCCCATGTGCCCTGGGACACAGCACTGCAATGTTCAGCCCAGCCCTGCTGCAGAACCAGTGGGAGGAGTGATTAACTATTTATGCAAATGCCAAAAACTGAGTAGCAGGCGTTTTCACGATATTAGCTGCCAATTCACAACAGAAGTTAGGTTAAAAGAATCTGCACCCAAGACATATTTACATGTAATTGTTGTATGTTAATTATAGTTCATGTAAGTATTAATTATAATTATTACACATAATTAATATGTAATTACAATTTTCTATTTATTTTTCCTGTATATATACTTTTATACATAAATGTATATATATAAGATTAGCTCCTCAAATTAGGAAAGCCACATTTTGGAAATCCTTCAGAAACATTCCTGGAGGACTTTATATTTGTGCAAAACTTACCCACAGATCACTTACAAGGAACACCTTTCACAGTCCACGTCTGGTTTCACTAGGGAAAATGATTTTGCAATTTGGTTCAGTGCCTAAGTGCTTGGTAACATTTAACCTACATGGCTCTTCTGTTCCCTCCTTATTTACTAGGGATTCCCAGTCATTAAGCCTTCTGGAAATGCAAAAATCCTGCAGCGCTCCCTTGCTGCAAATGCTTCACTGTGTGCCCTACTTTCCTAATATTTTATAATTGGCTGCTCTGCCCAGAAGTCAAAATATCCTTGTTTATAACCAAGTCTACACAAGCCTACCTCTCCCCCACACCACAAAGCTGCTTTTCAGAATATACAGTGCAGGCGATTATTTTTACTCATCTACCATGGAAACACATTAGCTTTATATTCCTTACATATCTTACATCTTACAAATTGTTTGAAATTTTTAGATTTGCATGATCCACCTTAAATTAGCATCTTAATTATTTTTTCCCCTCTCAATAATCTGGCAAAATACTGAGCAGTTGATGACCCAGAACAAACCTGAGTCAGTAACTGCTCTCAATCTGCCACTTACTAATTAAAAAATAGGCTAATTATATTGTTGATATCTGTTGATCTAGGTGGTTTATAGGAATGTCCTCTGACAAAATATCATTCCCCTGAAAAAAAGTATATAGCCAGGTTGTTTCCTATTTTCCTTCAAATGGTCAAACAGAAGTGATAATTTTTAGGTGATCACAAATGACATTATTTTTCATCACATTTTCTGGAAGGCAAGAAATTAAATATTGCCTTATAAATTATTATTGTATTATTAATTTATTACTAAATTCCAGAAAAATACCTAGATGAAAATCAAGTTTCTCAATATGCAATTTGGCATTTTCAAGTGCTTCTGTAAACTGACCCAAGGTTTTCTGTACTTTCAGCTTTCTCTTTGTTGCTTACCCGTGTGCTTTGCCCAGTCTGTTCTGAGTACCTGCCTATGGATTTTGGATGCCTTGCTAAGTTTAGGAGTGCCTGAGAGTGTAACAGAGGGCAATGTGGGCAGGGTCCCACATGGAATTCATCCTGCCAAGTGCTCCTTCCTCATCAAAGCCCTGACCCTGAACAGCAGTGTAGCCCTGTGGCTCTGTTGGGATCATCAGCTGCTGCTTCTTGGAGTCAAGCAGCAAACAGGAAAAGCCAGCTTCACCAGCTGCCAGCTACTTTATTGCTACTGTACAACACAGGTGACCACATGAAGGGACCTTTTCCCTTGTTCAAAGGGCTTTTTGCTGCTAACACTGCACTGCCTGTGGCATTCAGTCACTGAGCTGGAAAGCTGTCCTGGCAGAGACACTCCTAACACTACATTTCACTGTCTCCCTGTCACAACAGGTAGCACCTCTGGACCTTACCACAATGCCCAGGACTAAGACATAACTGGCTGCTTGTGCTCCAGAACAGTAATAAGATTTGCAGGAAATAAGGATAAAGCTTGTAGGGACTCCATGACCTTGTTCTCTGTTACAAATAGATTAAGAGGTTCCAAAAATAAAAGTTTAAGAAGCAATACTCTTATAGTCTTAAATTATCTCTAGGAGTCAGGAACTACACAAGTTAAAAAAAAAAAATCCTTCCAGTCTGTTGTGTATATGTCAGGTTAAATATACATATTCCTATGGAACTAAATCTGTAAGTGTTACAAAAATACCTAAAACAAGACCTCAGCTCTGCTGCTTATCTTCCAGCATTTCTATTATTTCAAGAGCCTACAGAGCCCAGCCTGGAACAGAATGATTTGTCTTGGAGTTTCAAACCAACTGGAAAGTTATAAACTGGTTGATTTAATTTTTCTCACAGTCTACATAATGCAAAGTACTTCATTCACAAGAATAAGTTTATAATGTCCATGAGAACTGGGGTGTGTGTGTGAGATCATGATAATGTTCTCTCTTCTCTCACAGTAGCAGAAATGGTTCATTTATACCACCAAGCACCATTCAAGAATGTCTCCTTGATGGAGAGACCATTTGCTACCACACCTCACTGGAATCCAGGAGGGAAATAGAGCAGGCCTAAGAGCTGGCACAAAAATTCAGAGGCTTCCATGAACAGAATTTCATGAAAAGCACTCTGTTCTACATTTCCTACATCTCAAGTCAAACCCAAAACAGATTCCATCATGTGCATTTGTAGGGGAAAAATACAAATACTTAAAACGTACCAGCTTTGGTGTCTTCTAAGTATCTACATCAGGAGCCTTACATTAAAAGCTGAACAATGTACATTTGGGAAGAAATCAGAAAGCCACAACAGGAAAAGGAGGAAACCCAAGAGCACTTCCAATTCTTTTTGCAGTGTCAGGCCAGAGTGACCCCTGCAGGTGTCCTGGCCAGAGTGATATCCTGCAGATATGTGGTTAAATGGCAAGCTAAAACCTCTTAACTGTTCCATTTTTAAAGCACAAGTTCCTAATTTTCCAGGGAACAGAAAAAAAAAAATCTAACAAACCAAGCAACAGACTCAAGCTATATTTTATCTCTTCCTTCAAACTAAACTGACTGAACTTCTGTCCTAAACTCACACAACAACCAGCATTAGCTGTATCATTCACAACTGAACATTGGCTTTAAGAAAATATAAGGAAATCAAATTTATTGTGGATGGCTGAACTATCTTAAAAAAATGGGAATGCAAGCGTTTTATTTATCAACCTTATTGGTTGATATTGACACAGAATTTAGAGTAATATATCTTGAGAAATGACTTACTATTAACACCTTTCCAGCAGCACAAAAAGGCAGTGTCTGTTTCTACATAATGCCATCTGCCTGTATTCATCTTTTGCTTCTAGTCCCAAACTTGGAAAATAGATCCCAGGGAGCTGAAAGAGCCTTTGGTTTCCCATTTGCATTTCCCAGAGCACAGTGGGATTCTGAGCAGATGTAGTAGCTACCTTCCATTTGGAAACTGAAGAGGGATGCTTGTTAATTAGAAACACAATGGAAAGGCAGGCAAAGATGTCATCCTTCCAGACATTACAGAAGACAGAGACGAAATACAAAGAAGCAAAGACTTAATGTATAACCCCTCAGAGAAACAAACTGAAGTTAGCAGCATGTGATTGGAAAACACAAATGCAACTTTCAGACATTCTAGTTACAGAGAATGAAATTGGCTATTTTAATTATTTATTTATGCACCAGTTCTATTATGTGTTGCTCAGTAGAGACATTTGCATAATTTAAAACTAGTCCAGCTTAAAGTTATAGATACCAAAGCACTCCCATATAGCTTAGATATCACTGAGCAAAATACTGTTGGCCAGCTCTCCTCTCTTCCCTCTCTCCCCTCTTCATATCTGCTACCATTGGAATGGCTACGTTTGTGGATAGCAGTTTCTTCACAGTATCACTGAGCTGACAGACACTGTACACACAAAATATTCCCACATGGCTGTTTCCAAATAGCCTGGTCTGACTCCAGTCGTTGCACCCCATGAATTGTGCCTGTCCAAAGAGCTGCATGCTTTGGAGAAATCTGCAGCTTATGGGGCTGAACCAGGAGCCAAGGCTTTTAACTCAGGAAACCCTTTGACAGACTTTTATCACCAATGTCCTCAAACAGAGAGGAAATGCAAGAACAAGCATTGAAAACTACAACTGCTTATCATGCCTGTTGAGGAAACAAACTTAAAAAAAAAGCTTACAACTGTATAATGAGTCCTAATGACTGATGACTTCAGCTGAATAAGGATTCCTGGATCTGTGTTTTTAACTCCTCCATGGGATTAGGAAGAATAGGTATTTTATCAGTTGACCACACTGACAAGTTATTCCTAACACCTCAGCACAAAACACAGCAGTGATATCCTCTCATGCTTAAGAAGAACCCCATTCTTATACTTTCATCAGCTCTTCCAAGAATGCTACAGTCACACCGTGGGGGCCACTGAGCACATGACTTTAGACTGGGACAGATGCACCTTAAAACAGAGAGCTGGACCAGCACATATAGTTCTAGTGCAACCAAGGTTGCATTTTCTAAGCATCTCTCTCAGACTAAACACTCACATCTTGTACAATGAGGTAGACAAAAGTTACTACTGTACATGATTTTCTTCATTTAAATTTCCTTAACTCCCAAAGCACATCTCCTTACACCAACACATTCTTTATGTTGCTACCTGTGCTGCATGTGCATTACACAATATTTTGAAACAGTATCAAAGCCTGCTGTCAGTGCTTCTTTCTACCATGACATACTTTAAAAAACCAAACACTTAATAGAGTTGAACTTTTGAAAAAACTCAATTTTGCACTATCTTAAGTTGCAAATACAATAAAAATCCAGAATAAGCACATCATAGCTCAAAAAAGCCAGAGCAATCCTTGGATATATTCACTACTGAAGAGAGAATATATCATCTCTGATTATGACATTAGCAAAACTGAGGTTAAAAAACTCCACCCAGCTGTGATATTTACAGTTCAGGCAGAAAGTTGAAGAACTGGAAAAGAGATGAAAGAAAAGGTCATATTTAGAAAAACTGAGTTCTGTAAGGAACCTCTTTATTTGTAGCATTTATGCAAGAAAAATGAAAAGTAAAGTCAAAAAATTCATAGAGAAAACACACCAGGCATTGTGGGCTTTTCAATATAATAGGAGAAAGTCTTCAAAAAAAGCAATACCTGCAAATTAGGACAACTCAAATTCTAATAAAATATATAGCAAATGTTTTTAATAAGACTGATTTACAATTTGAATACATTACTAGCAGTGATGGCAGGGCCGCTCTTTCAAACCAAGTCTGGGACCTCTCAATATCCTGACCTGGCCTTGAACACTTCCAGGGACAGGGCACCCACAACTTCTCTGGGCAGCCTGTTCCACTGCCTTACTATCCTCTGAGTAAAACATTTCCTCCTGACATCTAATCTAAGGGTCCTCTATTTTAATGTAAAACCATTCCCCCTTGCCCTATTACTACCTGATCCTGCTTTCTCCACCTTTTTCTAAAGCTCTCTTTAAGTACTGAAAAGCCACAATGGGAAGAATTACTACTATTTCCTCACCTGGCTTTTTGTATGGAAAGTTAGATTTCCAGTTACACTTCCAGTTTTATGAGTTTTGGTATTTAATACACAGATAACTTCAAGCATATTAATACATTTTATGGGGATTTACAAGTTAAAATACAAAACTGTATACTGGGATCTGCTTTAAGCACGTATAACCCATCATATGTTTGTCAGCTGATATGTTATGCTTCTTACTATCAAAGTGACATTCAGGAAGGTTCATTTATTAAAATTGTAACTGAACATATAGAGCCCTGGCTGACCATCAGAAAGTAAGAAAACCCAAAACAAGCTGCTGTGGCGTTGCTGTGTTAACTCTGCAGGCAGAGCAGCACAGTCCCTTTAGCATGGAGATGGCTCTGTCACAATGCTCCTAAGTGCTTTCACAACTCAAGCCATTAGATAAAAATAAAATAAATATTAAAAAATAAAATATAACTTCCCTCCAACATGGCTACTCTAATAAAATATAAAGCACAAACTATGCCTTGTGCTACATACTAAGGCTTGGCCACTAACAGGTTCTTCCACATCACAAAAAAACCAGAGTCTCTTCTCCCAAACCTATACTTCTGTGTTTATGCCACTCTACCTACCTTCCTCCTTTGCATGCAGCCAGGGAATTCTACCTTTGATCAATTCTAGCTGAACTAAGATTTCATCTGAGAAGTTATTTTGCTGATAGCTTTTATTTACTGGGTAGATGAAACTTTTATTTACTGGGTAGATAAACAAGCAAATAGCACATCTGCACAGACAGCCAAAGGCTGCAGTCCCACACAGAGTAGTGCCATGGATGGCCTACTGAAGATACTTTAGGTTCAACATAATCAAATTATATCAATGAAGGCTTGCTTGTCAGAATGAAGGAGCCATTCTTGACTTTGCCTTGGTGGAACAGGTCCTGCTTCCAGTGTAAATACAGTAGTGTAAAGACACATGTCAAGGAACACAATCTTCTTCAGCATTTTTAAACACTAGGGGTGCTTTTGCTGCATGTTTCCTCACAAAAGTAAGGCTGACAGCATGGATATTCTTGTCATGTACAGCAAGCTTCTGTTTCACACAAACGTGTAAGAGTTCTACCCAGCCACCTAAAACACACCTAAATAATGAGATTGTTCTTTTATTGATGAGGTTTGAGACTGGGTGGGAGGGAGATATGATACAGAAAGTAAATAAATTATTTCAAATGCTATTACCGGTGTAATTTTAACGAAAAAAAACCCCTATCAGTTGCTTATTTCCTGCTTGCTCAAGTCTCAAATCCCCTAGCAGTTCAGATTTCAAGTAATGAGGATTTCAGGCTTATCATGGTTTCTAAATACAGGCACATGACTCCTTTATTCCACCTTCAGCTTAACAGGACACTGCATGCTTAATTCCTAGGTATATTCAACTGACCTCTAATGCTCAAGCATTAATGCTTTCATTGTGGCTGGGGGTTACCAGTAGAACATGATGGAGTCCCAGATTTCAAAACTCTTAATTGTTCAGCTGACCAGCAAAATGCTCCTGTCTCTGAGTACCAGATGTGATGTTGGAGGCCAGAGGGGCACACCACTATGCTTCAAATGCAAACACAGAGGAACTCCACAGATGAGTGAGAATCCTGCCAACTCACGGACCAGTAGCTGACAGCTGCCAGAGGAAGATAAAGAAGTAGCCCAGAACTGATCAGTCTGCTGAAATTTTCTGGGTTGATGGTACAATAAAAAAAAAGCTCAGCTGTCAAGCTGAGCACAAGCTTGCAACTTTACAAGCATGGTGTCATGCATGTCACACATAGCCTTGAAAGGAGCTTTCCACACCAAAAGCACGTGCTTGGGGTGCTCAAGTCTTCTCTCTGAAAGGAAATGCTTTTCATCACAACACTCCCCATCTTAGGCTGCAAATTCAGCTTCGTTTAGGTCTAGCAGTGTTTTCTACCTGCACAGCTAAATAAAAACACTTCCTGTGAAGAGGTCCACTCCCTTTGGAGATGCAGATCTGAAAAGATGCAGCTGCCAAGCCAGTTCTGCATTCAGAGGTTCCCTGGCAATACCCAATTGGGGTATTTAAATAAATTCAGCCACAAGAACAAAATAAATACAGGCTCAACTGCAATTAAAAGCAAACAGTCTAAACAAATACTTTACAGCTTAGTACAGCCTTCTGCATTTCCCAAGTGGTCCTTCCCTTCAAACCTGGATATCTGTATGATGGGACTCAAAAGATTGTTCTAACATGAATCACTCAAAAGAGAAGGATATTCAAGAGTTTGATACATAGCTATGATGCCATTCAGTTCAAATATTCTTGTCTCTTACCATGCCTAATCTCTTGTGCAACCTGGGAGTCTCTGGCTGATACAATTGCAAGCAGAGAGCTGAAAAAAGATGGGAGATACCTGTTCTCTCAGCATGCAGCCACCTGCCTTAACCAGCAGGCACTACACTGCACACCAGTGGCACCTTGCTTTGTACCTTGTGCACTTGCAGCTAATGCCAGTTATTTCTGTGCAGTCTACTACTTTAGTGACCATTTAATCATTCAAAACTCTGCTCTTTTTATTTTTTATAAACAACTAGGCAGTACACACGGGTAAAAAAATTTTAGTAGAGGCTGCTAAAAAGTAATGAGACTGAAGGAAGATTGTTATTGCTGCTAAAAAGTAATGAGACTGATTCTTGAAGAATGCCACATCTCATTTAAGATTTTTATTAAGAACATTAGAGAAAAAGAAAAAGCTGGTATTTATTGACAACACTAAACCAAGAGATACTGATCCATGTCAATACACAAAGCACAACAAAGTAACAGTGGAAAGACTGCAGTAAGAGATGTGATGACATTTAAAATAACAACAATGTGCAAATAAACTTCAGCAAAAAGGTGTTATGAATTCCTAAATGCTGTGGAAAAAACCTCTGTTGACAATGAGAGAGAAGGAACAGCACATGCATTATGATGGAGATCACAAATCAAAACCAGAGTGCCACTAGGGAAAAAAGCAAGGGAAATCCTACAGCTTTTCTCTCTTAAGGAAAACACTTTCCACTGTGAAAAGAGCCACTGCACAAGGCACTAGCTGATTCTCCACCAGAAAATAAAAGTGTGCCATTGTGATCAGGTTTACAAAAATAAAAACTGAAAAATCAATTCAAACTGGATCAAGCACATAATAATTATTAGGCTAAAACAGGAACAGAGAAAAGTTTCATGCAAGAGAAGAGTTTGACTGAAGGATCATAGTCTCACAAAAAAACTCCAAAATTAATTGGCTGCATCCTCCAAATACGTAAAAAGTGAGCACAAAAGAGAGGGGGACTTGTCTCACCCCCAAAGGTTGGCATTGACACTAGACTAAAGGATATCAAGTTGGCCATGAATGGGGTAGTGCAGAACTCATGAGACCTCTCTTAACCACAGGAGGAGTACTCTACAACTAGTTTTCAGTAAGAGTAACACCAGTATGATAGTCCAGTAGATTTGTTAGAGTATACATTGATATACACAATAGCTACCAGAGAACCACTGAAGGTGGAAGGGGGGATTATTCTCCTCTATATAAGCATAACTGTCATGCTAAAATGAGACCAGTGTTGAGTTTTTCTTCTCATAAGCTCACCATTTAACCACAAATATGTAAAATATGACAAGTATACTCCTTTACTCACATACTGAGGTACCACAGTTAAAAGGTCCTACCTACCCAATGCTTTCTAAATCAATCTCCCCACTCTTTCCTTAACAGCACAAAAAAATCCCAGAAAAACTTCTCAACAAGCATCAGTGATGAACAGAACAGAAACATCAGAGCTATGCTGTGTACAAACTGCAGGCATATCACTCTGAGCTTTAATTGAATCTGTCTGAATGAGCCTGGAAACAAAAAAAACTTGTTAACACCAAAACTTCAGTTCAACAAATAATTCTCTTCCCCCTTGCAGTGTTTAAATTACAATCCCTCCAAATCTCTGGCTGAGCTGCTGACAGACAACAGGCAGAAATTCATGGGCTTGCCCTCAGCAGAAGCAGGAACTTTCTGGCCTCACCCAGCTGTATCCAGCAGTGCTGGATAAATGGAAGTTCAGCCAAATGAAAGGCCTGCACACAACTCCTCTTACCAATCAACCAAAGCGTAATTTACTGGCTCTTTCTCCCAACTGTGTTATTTTCATTAGGATATGACAGAACAATTCAGCCAGAAAACCTTTACTGATGGAGTCCCATTTTCTGTCACTTGCCCAGGATGTTCCCATCTGTCACACTGTACATTTACCAATCAATGCCATTGATCTGTGGCTGGCTTAGTTCATCTGCTGACCAAGAAAACCACTGTCAGCATCATGGTTCTGGAGTTCAATGTAATTAAATGTGTGTGGGCAGGGGAGGAAGCACCCACAGGGACACAGCAGAGGGCACAGAATGGATTTCCAAATTGTCCTAAAGCACCACTGATTTAACTGGAAGTGACAGGACACACTCAAAAATGAGGACATGACCTGGAGGCATATTTGGTGCAATGACAGGAGGAAAACATGTATATTAAAATGCAAACAAATCCAGAAAACCAAATCATCAACCAAACTAATGGAAAAAATGTTGGCTAATCCAACTGATAGGATCCAACAAAACTGATTCCTAGTCTTCCCTCTGAAAACCTGGAAAACATTCAAGATCTACAAGATCTTGAGAGGTGCTTCTCTGCTTCCCTAACAAATAATTATAGGGCTTAAAACTGAAATGTGCAATATTTTGCACTTTTAACAGAAAGGCAGTAATTATTTACCTGAGTTGCTTTATGAATATGGTCTGATTCTTTCTCTTACACATGCACACACAGTATTTCATTGAAATTATGCCAATTATTTTATCTGTCATGCTTTGACTTTTATAAATATACAACTCAAACTATATTGGAGAGTGGTGGGAATAGAAGGGATAAAAATATTTTTTAAATTCTGGGGCAGGGAAAAAGAGCATCAGCAACAAGTTTTCTGTCAATAAAGCCTTGTATTATTCAATACAAATATTCATACTATATAGAAGATTCATATTGCCTAGTTTGACAGAGGCTAAAGTCAGTAACAACAATCTTGTTACAGAAAAGTAAAAATATACCTATAACTTGAGTAAACATACACCTACTTTATACACAGTAATCGCATTTCATGCTATGAGTTTCTTCTCATCACCAATGCTACCTGCCTAAGATAAAGTCAACAGCTAGGAGGGAAAAATAAGAACAACTTTTGCCACAACTATCAGTAAAGCGTAGAAGGATATATAAAAACAAAGGCTTTCTGATAAAGTGAATTAGGTTCCCTACCAAAAATGACAAACAAAATTCTGACTCTACCTCCTTTGCCTCAAAAAAAGTGTGTAAGACTATGGAAAGGATTAACAGCAAGAGTTTCCACACACCACTTCACAATAAACCTGCCTTTTACTGAGTGTCTTATCCCTGACACAGTGATGTCAAAGCAGACAAATATCCATGCAAGGCAGGGGCAGGTCCCAGGGCAGACAGCAGCACTGTCTCCTACCTGTTTGCAGAGCTTAGAGCTCTCAAGGCTGAACAAAAGCAACAGGCAGTTGATTTCTTTAGACTATTTTTACAGCTTGAAAGTAAACTTCAAGGCTGCATAACGTTAAATATTTGCAGACTGACTGAACAAGTCATAGCATTCCCTGCCTGTCTCTACTCTTTCAGTCTGGAAACAAAGTCCAACCACTGTTTCCACACAAGGAAAATCGAAGTTCCTACATGGTGTGTTCAATGTAAAATAATTTCTTACAGTCATTCAAAAGCATGAAAAGAATCTTTCAGCTGTTCTTCTTTATTTCTCAAGGTCTTTCCTTTCTATTTAATAGGGAACTATTTTTTTGTTGTTTAATCTTAAACATGAGCAGACAGAAGAAAAAGTGAAAGTTTCAATCAACCTTGACCAGTACCTAGTTGACAGTGTAATACTGAATTCCACCTCCAACCATTTGAGATAAAAATCTGTGCAAAAGCAAAACTAGGCCAATAAGGAATCAGTCCTCCATTTTCTACTGGTCTTCCAATGAGACCTTCCACCTGCATTAAAGGTGTATCTGTAGTCAGACTGTGCAGTGCTCATAGGAATTTACGATAAAACCATTCTCCCTCTATAATTAAATCCCAAAAAAAACCATTCCCAAATGCATTTCACAGCAGTAGAAAATATAGCTGTGCCTGGTCTGCTTCTGGTTTTAAACTGCCTCACATGTGCAGTGAGGTTCAGCTTATACATGGGGCAAAATTGATTGTGTAAACACCTCCTGCAAATCCAGAGATCCAGGCAAGGGAACCCAGAGAGCTACTGAACAGACCAGATGCAGATATTGTCTACAGCTGGAGAAGAATGTAAAGATAAAAGCCAAGCTCCAATATATGAATAAAACTATATTTTTAACATACCAGGCAATATTCTTCCAATAAGAGCATCTAGCAACCAAAAAGACTCCTCTTCATTCTTTGTAATAAGAATCAGGTAACCAGCAATGAAGTTCATGCCCTGAAATAGAAAGGTTTTGAGATGCATACACTTATCTTAAGAGTTTCTATGTTACTTCTTTTGATTAAGGGCTCAATTACTTCAGTTCTACAAAGTCTGCATATTCAATCAATTCTAGTAATGAAGGCCACTGGTTGAGTAACCTGCTAAACCTGCACACAAGAATTATTAACAAAGATCAAGGAGAGGAAAATTAAAAGAAAAGGCTTAGCAGTCTATACTTTCAATTTCGCCTTTTTTTTTTTAATTCCAAAGCCCAATTCAACTGAAAGTTGCTTTGATCAGAACACAAAACACAGCTGTATTAGATGAGCACTACAAACACAACAAACCTGCAGGTAGATAGCGAGGCTACAGGAGGAGAATGTCTGACCCAAACACGAAGTAAAATGTTGCAGTTCCAGCAGCTTTTAGAAGCTTTTGCTGCTTAACTCACACAATGGCTGTGTACAAAATGTTTTCTTCCATAATACCTCCAGTCCTCCATAGATACATATAATAGCACTGATCCTGTGAGGAGACCAGATGTGCAAAGAATCCACACAAGGGTTTTTTAAGTGTTCTTCTTTCATTAGCCCATTAAACAGGAAAGGTACCAAAATATTTTATTAACAATTGGACATGTAGATGCTACTGTGGTTTAGAAGTTGTGTGTTATGTTGTGTTTAGCCACCTCTACATAGAAACCTGACACTTGCAAAATTGAGTATTCGTAATTCTACATATTTTAATTATATTTTCATAAATATGCATTACTGAAAATAATAGAAATCATTCATCTTTTGAAGAATGGGAGTAAATTTCTGTACAAAAACTAGTTGGGGAACACAAGAAAAAAAATTTTTTCAGAGACTTAAATGTACACTGAAGTCCCTTTAAGTCTTCTCCTCTCAAGATTTAAAAAAATACTGTTCATATTCTTTCAACTTTGGAGTAGTTGTATTTACTACATAACTTTCTCAGCTAAATTGAGTTATATGTTAGGAGACACATTCTTGTTCAGGAACTGGAGGAGACAGGAGTGAACTTATTAAGTGAACTGCAAGCACATTTTGCTGATGACAGTGCCTGCTTCTTTAAGATCCCTAAAGACAGACACTTTTTTTCCTTGACTGTCAGACTATCATGAATCAACTTATGTTCTTTGTGTCCCACAGGAAAACTTTACAGTACTTGACAGTGACAACAGAAGCTTTCTTGAGCTGCCATCAAAGCAATATCAGGTTGAATTTCAAAGAAATTTTCTTCCTACTTGTGTTATCTATACTGGGAGATGGCACTAAATAATGCTACCAGCCCCCAAGTACACGATGCCACATTAATTCTGGTGTTTCTGTACTGTGAAAAATGTGACAGTGAAAACACAGGAAACTGAGATCTTGATGCCTTGTAGATACCAAGGCCTGTTTGGGGAAAGCTGGCAGGACGAGGGAAAAGCAAGCTCGCTCCCTCTTGCTCTCCAAAGCAACTACTTATGTTGCAGTTAACAAATGGAACCAAAGTGATCAAGCTGGCTACAAGAACAGCCACTGAGAAATTCAGAAGGATATCTGAATTTGCCTGAAGCTACTCATACCCTGCCCCTCCCCCCCCACAAGCCTCCCAGGGCCAGTTTATAAACAGAAATTAATTGTGGGTATGCTTCTGAAAACACACATTCAAATGGACAAGAGCAGTTAGCAGTGGTGCAATGCAGCACTGTTTACAGAACGGTGATTACCCACCTGACAATATCCTACTGCTTTATTGTGATGCCCATATGCTACCAATACGTTGTAGAGTGCGTGCTGCAAACACGGATCAGCAGTTTTGCGGAATTTTACATTATCTGGAAATGTTCTGTTCATGTCTAAACAAAAGGGAAAAAGACCAAAATTAAGAGCTGTTCCTTGTCAGTTTCCAAAAAAAACTTTTATAGGTCTTCTGAAGTACAACTGAAGCTTCACTATAGTTCATTGAACTGTTTTGGTGGATTAATGTTAAGAAACAGCTTTACCTCCATTATGGCTAAAAGGGCACTTGCACTCAAGGATAATCTATTCCTAGAAAGAATAATCCTATTAGTGTACAGAAACCAATTTCAAGCAGACCTAAAGAAATTCTCCTGCATATTGGACTCCCTCCATGTCTGTCTGCAAAGCCTTAAATTAAAGCAAACCAGGTATTTAGACTGACAGACACAAGACATGCCAAACTTCAAGTCAAGTGGCATGACATGAGTTTGCCTCTAGGAAAGCACATTCTCGTAACAAATCAGATGAACTTTCAATTGACTTACTCAGTGAACTTCTACCAAACAGTAGCAGCCAAAAAAATCCATACCTGTTCCCACAACTGCTGACTTCCACTTAAAAATCCCTTTTTAAAATTTAACTTTCTCCATGATGTGATCATGAGAAGAGTTGTATCTTCACTGGGGCAAGATCATCAAGAGTGGGAGTGGTTTCTGATAACCAAGCTGCAGAGCACATTCCCACATACTTCAAGCTCAATGCTTAACCAAGTAAGGAGTATGCAATTACTGACATTTCCAACCATTAATTTCTTTCAGCCCAAACATTAATAGCAGGATTCATCTCTCCTTACAAAGGTCTAAAAATTAGACATGCAAGTTTGAGCTAGTCACCCCAAAACAGCCCCTAATTGCTAGAAAAAGCAGGCAGAGGTAATTTTTGGTCTGCTTCACTCCATAAAGAGAAAACACAAGGTCACTGGCACAGAGCTGTGCATCTGATCTTTAAACAGTATTTTTCTCTCCAACTTAAATGTCTAAAAGTAACTCTGCAGATTTTCAAAACCCAAGAGTTATTAATAAAATATGAGTAGTTGTTTGGGTTATATTTAACAACAACAAATTGGGTTAAAGTTAAAAACCAACTTCAGTAACAGCACTTCTGTAGAGATCTTCATGTCCTAAGAATTATCATTTTTATCAGCCTCTTCCAGCATAAAGGAAGAAGGCTGTTACAGCTTTGACACAAAGTTCAGCTATAAGCAACCAAAGGAAGAAAGCTCCCCAAAATCATGAATAGTGTAGTGGAAGTCACATGTATGAAGAAGTTATCACACTAATCGCTATTTCTTCCTTTTAAAGGGAACAAATCATTTGCAGGAAAATATTTCACTTCACCTCTCATGTGTATGAGAAGAAAACCACAACGAAAAGGATGATTTTTGAGAGGACCTGACCAACAGACAGTTGCAGGATAAATAAATTTATTTTGTTTCTTCTTGGTAAGCAGCATAGTATTTGCATAATCAGAATTTATTCTTTATTTTATATTGTATATTATTTAAAGTATATGTGGAATGTTACAGAAAAGATTAATGCTGAATTTTAGCCATGGCTCTTCTCCCCAGCTACACAGAGAAAGGGTGAGGGGAGAGTAAGAAAAGTCCATCACATACAAAGCAGGGACTACTCAAACTGAACTCATCTGTAATTTCACAGCCTGCAATTGAGAGAATCAGCTGCAACTTGTTTTCTGATTGCAGAGCATGTTTTTTCCCCACAAGGACTGGGGGAAGCCTTCCCTAGTTTTATGAAGGATTTAAAACTGTATTTAGTAACAATATTTTAGTTTAGGGTGAGGGGATGGAGAGAAAAAACAAGATACAAGAGCTAAAAAGCTTTACCCTTAATAGAAGATATGGAGCATGGTCCTCCAGGACTCCTTGTGCCAGATTATTCCTTTGAGCACAAGAGCAGAGGATCCCATTCCCTCTCCATCCTGCCCTTTCTGCTCCATTTGCACGCTCTCCCTCCTCCTCTAGTTCTGAGGCTACTCTGACTCAAGATGAGGGAACTCAACCCTCCACAGGCACACACAAACCAATGTTTTACCATGGTGCAAGATGAGGGTCAGAGATGACTTGAGGCAAATGGAAGGAGCAGGCAAGGCTTCACCACTAATATCCACTTTAATCCATCTGTTCCAGGGGAGACATACAAACACCTCCTTCTCATGCTCTGCACAGCCTACCCTCTGACCTACTGTCCATTAATTTACTTTGCTCTTAATAGACATTACTGTCCAAAGGAACACAGCCTCAAACTAGTACAGTTTTGGGGGGGGGGGGGGGGGAAATGAGGGTTCTTTTCAAACAGCAAAATGAACATTAGAATCTTACACTGCTAGATAGTCAATATTGGTATTTATCTTTTCATTAGGTGCAGATCTGCTGCTTATAAATAAACTAGATATGAGAGCACAGAACCAGGAAGGAGGTCACAATGAAAAGACTAGCTACTCTTTTGTAGTAAATTCAGATTAAATCCCAATAGCAATTTTTTTACAATCTTTCCACTCTCTGAGCTGGCAGTTTTATGCTGCTATAAAACAAAAACTACCACCAGCTTTCCTGCTGATTTATCTCTGTGCAGCAACCATGAGAAGACCACTGGATTCTTTCTTCCCTCTCATGAATCTGCAGTATTTCAACCTCATTCAGTAACACAAACAGGCAGAATACATTAGCCTCAGTTTATAAAACAGATGTCTATTTTGGTACCAAGAACTACAGTCATTGATGCTATTTCTGGAGCAAAGAGATTTGAAAGCACAGTCCAGAAAAACAATGCTTTTAGAACCAGTCTTGTGCTTTTCCTACTTAGGGTACTTCAAAAGTCATGCATCTACAAGGCAACCTTGACACTGCTATCTCATCCTTCCTTTTTGTCCTGATCCCAGCTAGGACAGAGTTCATTTCTGCAGTAGCTGGTGGGGGGGGGTGTGTGGCTATAGGGCCTGGAGGTTGTTCTATGCCACCTGACCAATGCCAGGGCCCTGGGAAAGGGACTGTCTTCCAGGGAGAAGGAGTTCCATCCAGTTGAGAAAGTTGCAGAGGGAGCCACCTGGTATTGTCTATTATCCTTTGTTTTCTTTCTGTGTGAATTGTTTTATATACCTTTTGTTATTAATATTGTTGCTGTTACTGTTCATTTTCTTATTTCATTGCTGTTTCCAGTAAATTGTTCTTATCCCAACCCATGTTCTTTGCCTTTTGTCCTGCCAACTGGAGGTGGGGAGAGAACTGGCACATGCTTTTAGTGGGAGTGCTAAATTGAAGAATACATTTCCTAAACCATGGCACCTTTACTTTCATATCCTGGGTACTTCCCACTCCAAGACACAGGTGGTCAGTAAATTACACAAGTATTTTTATAACATATCCTACTCCACTTAAGTTCATTTTTTGCCACTGCTACATCTGTGATGCACATCTGCTCTGAAGAGCTTCCAGGCAGGTGATCTTTTGGTTTTTTTACATAGTAGAGAGCAGAGCAAAAATTCACTTCAACTGTCAACTACAAGCACTCAAAAACTCCACTGCAAATAATGAGGTTAGGCCATAAACTGCAACTTGTAAAACAGTATACTTAAAGGGTAGATTAGATTTGTTATAACTGGGTGTTTAGCAGTCATCCTCAAGCTTTTTCCTGCCATACCTGGAACCATAAATTGTTTTGGAGGCTTGGGTGGTTTGTTTGCTTGAAGTTAAGGCCAAATTTTTCATTAACTAAAGTCAGAAAAGCTGACCCTCACAACCCCCACTACCAAGTAAGAGTTCAAGAGCTTTTAGCAATCAAGAAAGCCAACAGGGTTAGGATTTCCTACAAAAGAACAATATTGTCACTGTATAAGTCTGAGAAGTACATGCATAAATTCCAGTCCCCTTCATCTCAAAAGATGATACCAGAATTAGAGAAACTACAGAAAGAATGGCAACAAGAAGACCACAGATATAAAATGGCTACCTTATATAGCATAAACCCAGGTGGATAAAAGCTACTTAGTTTAGAGGGAGATGATTAACAGCATTGAGACTGCACAAATCTGCAAAATTATGTGCAAATTTTTTTTAATTTTTTCCCATCCAGCATTATTAGATACAAACATGCAGCATTTCTTGGCAACTCTCAAAACAGCAGATACCTGGAGACTAGGAAAAACATTCTGAGGAAGTGTCACTACACACTTTACTCCTCCAGTTCTTCCTTCAGCTATTCTAGTAGACCAAAGAGCACATGAGGCAGCTGTTTGGATATGACCTGTCAGGGCTCCTCTAACAGAGAGCCACAAGAGCTGACAGTGCTCTTCCCCTTCCTCTTGCATGGTTAAATGCTTTAAACTCACCTGAAAATTCCCAACTTCCACTCAAAATTTCAGAGATGCTTCAGAGAAAGCTTCTTAGTGCTTTGATAGTAAAATACTCCCTGTCTCCAGTGAAACGGCAGTGACCATTGTTTGAATTACTGTCACACAGCACAGCTCAAGCTCTGGGACTGACTGGTAAGTACGACATTGTAGGCTTCACAGCACCTACAATTCCTCCTCATGAAATGTAAGAGTGGAAACACAGAATAGCTGCATGTACATGCCTGAGCACTTGCAGACACAGACATACTTCTGTCCAATAGCATGTTTTTCAATGGAGAGAAAGGACGAGATACAAGAGCTAAAATTCAGAACAGCCCAGCCTAAAGGAAGCTTACCCCAAGGAAGCTACAACTTAGAATCCAGATTTCCTGCACCCAGCATGTCACCTCTGCATTAGAAGGACAGCCACTTCTTATCTTACTACATCATTTGTCCTACTAAGCTTTCATAGAATAGGGCATGAAAAACAAAGTGTTGCTGGAATGCATGCCCTTCTAAATGTGTACATAAACTAAGACATGAAAATTTAGACACCTGCATTCTTTTAGCTCTTTCTTAATGGTTAGAGGAAGAAGCTTGCTCCCTCCTACATTTTTCTTAATAAACAAAAATGTTCAAAGAGCAAATACCATATAGAACAAAGTAGCAACAAAGCTCATCAGATCAGAATCAGGAAGTTAAAGGGCAAAAATGGTGAAAGAACAGATTACCGATTTAATTAGCTGAAAGACTTCCGCTGCTATAAAGAAAAATCTGATTAGTAAAAGATTAGACCATTTCTTCACACAGTCTACCTGCCCTTTTTAACTTGATTATACCACATCAAAGACTTTCCCACATGAAAACTAGTTTCAAACATACATGAAAATTGTTTGCAGCTTCTGGCTCTTACACATTTTAAATTGAATTTGAAATAAAGTCTTTGGTTGGCCTTGTCCTCCTGCCCCTCCCCCAGGAAAAAAGAAAAAGTGTGATTGCTGTTCTCTTGTTTATAAACCCCCAGCACTGTGCTGGGCTGTAACTTCATAGCTATGGGAATAAATACCACACTGTTGCCTGAAAATTCTGGAAACTGCAAATATGAAAGCAAACAGCAGTACAATTCCACATCTTACCTTGCTTTATTATTAAAAACAACTACAGTAATGGGAGAACAACACTTGAAGAAACAAAATCAAAGTCAGGCAACAATTCACACTGAAAGAGTCCTCAGCCAAAGCCCACTATAAAATGTGTACAGTCAACAGGAGTCTAAGTTCATTAAACACACTAACCACAAAGTTTACATTCACCTTAAGTACTTTGTTCCTTTCATCCCTCCTATGTCCACACTGGTTCTTCCTTTCTGAAGGAGGAGTGTCTGAGGTCTTTGTTATATTTTTTCCCCTCCAATAAAATCTTCCAGGCCATTTTTCTTTATCTTTTCCTTCACTTGCTCCACATTAATTTTCTCTTCTGCAGTTTTCCAGTCAATGCAGTAGCTCTTCCGAAACTTTATTTCCTCCACAGTTCACAAACAGATCTTTATCCTCTCCCAGTATTTTTCCTCCCCCACAAAAATATTTTTATTTCATTTTAACCTGTGGGGAAAGCCACCTACAGACCCTTCCTGTCTTTGTCTAGTACTGGAAAAAAGTTGTTTTCAACTCTCTCTCGCAGCACTTTTACCCCAATTGAATAGTTTGATGCTTCTCCAGACCCTTACCAAGGTGGGCTTTAGAAAGTCATCTTACTAGCTCCCTCTTTATTCATAGTAAGAGCTCTACTGTTTCTAGTTCTGAGCAGGATATAAGCCTGCAGATTTCTGGCTAGTCTCCATATTCATAGGAACATGAAATTTATGCTCCAAAATACCTTACTAAGGCGTGTAGTCCCAAAAGCCCAAAGTACTGCTGTTGTGGGGAAAGGCAGAGAAGAAACTCTGCATAAACCAGAAGGTTTTGGATGCTTATCCAACTTGAATAAAAATCCACAAGACCCAAACTTTAAGTACCTGGGTTTTTGCAAGAGAAAAAGACAACCTGCCTTTCTAACCAACAACCTCAGCATTGTTCTGGAGCAGAGCCCAGCCTCTTGACTTTTTAATTGGACAATTCAGCCAATATCAGCTTGGCCACAAAGGCTCTGCTGCAGCAGGTTTCAGGACAAGTATCACTTACATCAAACTCCTAATTGCTTGTCCTCACCTACTGCCTTTTTCCTCCCAGTGGGCCAGCCTAAGGTCTGGGTGCCCTTATACCCTTCCATCAGTAATGGCCACTGATCAATGTTCACAGAAAGCATACATGAAAACGGTTTAGTAGAGGAGGGGTGTTTCACCTCCTACATTTCTCCCAGGGATTTACATTTAGTGTTTAATATTTCATGCATCAAGTGGATTCCCCCACCTCTCAGTTTATCAAATTCCTTTTTAAACCAGTTCATAATTCAAACCTCCACAGCACAGTAACAAGTGCCACAACTCTTCTAAACCTGCAGCACAGTAAATTTCATTCAGTGTCCTTAATTTTTATGTTACAAAAACCAAATAACAATTGCTCCTTATTCACCCTCTTTGCACCATTTATAATTCATATAAATCTATCAGCAGCTTTTTCTTAGCTGTCTTCTTACTCAACCTGAAATCCTAGCATACTTCACCTGCCTCATATGGGCCTCTGTGCTACATCTTCAACCATCCCTGCTCCAGTGTCCTATGGGACAGAATTAAGGAGAAACAGACTCAAAGGCAAGTGTCATGGCTCAAAGTTACAACTCTTCAATCACTTAGATGACACTGCAATGTTTTCTAGTTTATTTCTTCTCAAATAATTTCTAATCTTTCTTAAAAGCATTCCTTAATGCTTTTAACCACATGGTGAACCTGGAAAGATCTGTTCTGTTAAAGAGCTTATGGCTAATCTAATTTAAGTGTTAATTCAGCACTTAAACCACTACTACAGAAACATTAAGTTTTCCATGACATAACTTGATCTCTAACATTTAAGGCCATAGGATGGATAAATACGGATAAACAGCATTATCAGAGAATAACCTGTTTTGATTGCTTCAAGCAGCTTGGCATTCTTCTCTCCTTCAAGCAGTCTGTCGTAATACCCAGGGTTTTGTTCCATGTTGGTTTGGGCCCCACTCACAATCATCCAGACCAATGCACGGTGTTCATTGGGGATGCCTTTCCTGATATATCTCTTCACTGCAAGACAAGAAGTTTGGTTTTGTTTGTTCATTTTTAAAGAAATAAAAAAAAAACCAACTGTATTACTGGTTTTTAAATGAACAGCCTGAATTTAAGAAGTCAGAGGAAAACTCTTGACTGGATATTATTATATTTTCTCTCCTATGCTACCATTTTAGGATAAGCATTTACTTCTCAGCTGCATAGTGTATTTTAGATTCACTCCTAAGTTCTTGTCACTCAGACTCCCCCCCCCTCAGATCCTCAGACTCAGGTTTTCCTCCCTCCTCTCTTCCCTTGTGTGAATTTTGAGTCCTCTCCCCTTCTTCTGCTTTTCTGCATAGAGATACAAACAGCAAAGCTTCCCCCTTGATCTTTGTCCTTTTTCATTCAGACAAGCACTGACTTGACTTTTCCTACATCACCAGTGGCTTCTGAAACCATGGCTCTTCTGCCCATTTAGCTCTAGCATCAATGGCCATGTTACCATAACCCTAGGGCTTCAGCTCAGCACCTGACCACTGAAGTACAACAGAAACTGAGGATTATGAAATATGTGGCTTCTGAAACCATGGCTCTGCCCACTTAGCTCTAGCATCAATGGCCATGTTACCATAACCCTAGGGCTTCAGCTCAGCACCTGACCACTGAAGTACAACAGAAACTGAGGATTATGAATTATGTGCCTCCGGTCTAAATGAGCCCTGGAAAAACTGGAGTGATGTGAGTGAGCAGCAGCTGACTTTTTCCTAGAATAACTGTGGAAGTCTTTTCAAATCTAAAGTAGCTCTTATCTCCTGCATCATTTTCATCATAAGGGTGTGCTTCAGGGTTTTTTTTAAAGCAGATGATTCAGTGTAAATAACTATGATGCAAAATTACAGGAAGAAGCATCAGGCTAATGACAACGAAAGCAGCCTCCTCCTGGGAATGGTATGAAAAATATTAATAAGGAGTCAATGCTGCTTATGGGTACATAATCCTAAATCAGCTTTACCTTTTCTGACCCAAAAAGACAGCTGAATGTTTGAGATTCTTCTCCTTTTTACGCAGAGAAGAAAATAACAAATGAAACAGACATTTTGTACTAAATGAATCATGTTGTATCAATAAAAGCATCAATTTCTCCTCTCTAAATTTTATGGGACTCAAATCCAAGTGGGGATTTTTATTCCACCCACACATTACCATACACAGTATCACTACCTAGCCAGGTTTTATTGAATCACACAGTTCTGTAATAAATGCTGCCTAAATTAAAGGCCTTAGAAACAGCAGAGTGAAGCAAGGTACAACTCAGCCAGACACCTTCCAAATACATTGCACCTAATTCCACCTGCCTATCCTTTAGGACCCAAAGCTGCTTTCCCCATGTCACCAACATAAAGATGCACATATAATGAGCATTTCACCCACCTAAAATCTGGTGTTTTCTCTCAAAAAAAAACCCATTGGTAATAAATGCCTGGTCTGCAGTTTTTGTTTAGCTTTTCAATGAGGATTTATATAACGTGTTACAGACTCTACAGTTCTAGCTCTAAAGTTACCTTAACTACAACCTTCTTTTAGACTGGAAATAATTCACTTGTTTCCATGGTGGTTTAATAATCCCCACTTCATCTCTTTTACAAGATTTTGGACTGTAATGCTCAAGAAATCCTATAAATCAACATGGTAAATACAGGAATGACTATAAAGAACTAGTTCCATTTAGGTTAACAAGGGACATTCAGATGAGCCTAGAAACAAACTTACTGCCTTAAATATTGGGTTATGGCATTTTAGCACATAATCACAATGGCATTTTTTTCTGGAACAACTGTAAATTCTGGAAGCATAGCCAACATTGATATATCCAACAATACATATGGACAAGCCATTGACAGTGGCACAAGGGGAAAGCAGCCTGCAGCACAGCACACACTCATTATTCCTCAGTGTCATCATTCTCATGGCAGTAGACAGCCAGGAGCTTGGACCACCCCAAGTGACTACTGACCCAGCTTCCTCACTCCCTGAGGAATGCAAAGCCCTTTACATTGTGCTTTTTTTCCCTTACACCATTATAATACTTGCTAGGATCTGCAAAGTGGCATTCAGAAGCAGCAAAATAGTTCTGAAAAGGAGGACAGCTGCAGTTTAATAGATATCATTTATATGTGTAGACAGACATAGATATCATATTCTATAAATAGAGTTGTGTTTATACGAAAAAAAAAATATATATATATAAAAGCTCTCTTCCACATTATCCTTGGGAACTAAGAATCCCACAAGAGCAGTTCACATTGCAGAATACTCTCCCACTGTAACATCTGAGAACTTTCCCAGACGAAGCCAGATTGTACATGGGTCTCCACCCATACATCCAATACCAGTTATAAACCAAGGGCTATTCAAAAGTAGCACTGTTGAATACCCCCAGGCCCTGCACACAGAATCACTCCCAGGACAAGCATAGTAGGTGGTCCAAATTCTAGACCATACACAGGTAAGAAATATCTTTAGGCAAAATTTTGGCCTCTGTTCATTAACAAAATATGAAACATCAATTTTTAGTGGGGGGAAACTCTCCCCCCCTTTCATAATTCAATTGCCTCTGACTTGGTGCCAGTTTCACAAGTTTAGAGTCACACTTTATGAATGTGGTTTCCTTTTTACAAGAAAAAACAGCTACCTAACAGGGTAGCAGTCTAAAAGTGCTAAGTACCTAAAGTAACTTTCAAGGGAAAAATATGCAGAAAATAACATTTCTCTAATACTGTACACTACTTACAGTAACAAGATGTAAAAATAAGTAATTTCAACCTGCCTGTCCTTGTTTGATGGTAGAATATGAGAATTTTGGAGACTTCTGCTTCAAGGCAAATGTTGCATTGCCTTTTTCCCCTATTAAGATTGTTTCACTCTACAGCATAGACTCAAGTTTATGTACCAAAACATTTAAAACCAAAAATTATCTCATCTTAAAAATATTTTTTGAGAAGCATCTGCACATCTACTTTTTCAGGTACTAACAATTATAGTTGAATGTTGAGGAAATACACTTGTGCCCTAGAAGAAAAATTCTGTGGAAAAGCTGGAAACAGCATACAAGGAACTGAAAGCTTTATTTCATGAATACATAACAGAAAAAACCAAAGCACATAAGTGCTGTAATAAAGTTCCAGTCAAACTGACTTTCCTTCCACCAAGCCCTGGAACAGAAGTGCTCATGTTATAACCCTGTTTAATACATTTATTTTTCCCTTTCACTGTATTTTATCAAAGATCAGAAAGTATCTTCTGCTACTGGTCACTTTTGACTAGCATACCCAACAGCCAAATTCCTTTGTCCTTTGTGTAGCATGATTTTGGGTGAGAATTAGAATAGTTTGAGCAATTATGTGAGACGGGTTGTTTCCCACCTGTAAAAAGAGCAGAAAGCTGTATTTTGGTCCCATAAAGACAGAGTTGAATGAAACGAGGAAAAAAAAAATTGGAGGATCTCAGTAGTGGCAAGGGGAGAGAGAGACAGAAAGAAGGGAAGTGACAAACAATGATTATAAACTCTCATGTGCAGTGGAAACAAGGTGAAGTGGGGGGGGGAGGGGAACAGACACAACAAAATACCAGAAAAATAATAAAAAGGAAGAGACTGGAGAATGAGTGAAAGGAACTGTCAGCCAAATTCCCATGACCCACCCTACCAGCAGGCTGCAACACAGAACAACAGAATGCACTGCTTAATTTCCATTGTTAAAATGTGGTCTAATTCTTTTTCTTTATAGTGGAACAGAATTATACACATACAAACCACCCTGGATATGAGGCAAACCCAGCAGCATGTGAACATGCCACATTTCCAAACTGGAAAATTAACACAAATCATCACTTCTTCCTGTTGCCCTGGAAAGAAATGATGAGCTTCTCTGTGTGCAGACAGATGGGTGTGGAACTACTGAGATAGCACACATACACTGCCTCTCTCACACCTACTCACAGCAGGACACACAACATTGGTTTGGTTCACAGCTACTGTGTTTGGGGAGGGAAATGGCAAATCAAATATTCTTCTCAGTTCTAGCTTATGGCAGAGCCAGCAGTTCTGACCAAAGCTTCATAGCAATGAAGTCAGGTCCTGGAGGAGAGAAATTCAGTGAATAACCAGCAGAGCTTCTGCTGATTTGCCTGCAAGGAAATCACTGCATAATCATCTTGCAGGATAAAGCACACACCTGCTTACACAATTCCACGTGCATGTTATGGAATTCAATCTTAGTACTGAAATGAGAAGGGAAATATTTAAAAATCAGTAATTGCACAGGTTAAGCTTTCCCTCTCCTCCTCTGAGGTATCAGATGAGGCTAATGAAGAAAGCTTTTTGTAACAACTCTGAATCTACACTCAGACATTTCCTCAGTATTACTTTTTCCTGTCACACTCCCTGCAATTACATGTATATGTGAGAATCCATAGCCTAGAAACCCAGGTATCTTTAGCAGAAGTCAGTAGCATCAAAGGTGATGTACCAGCATGTACCAGCCCACAGGACTGATGACAGTCCAGAGCCACTGCCTGTGTCCCCCTCAGTAGATTTACAGAATCCCAGTTTCCACAATGAGCAACCTGTTGGAGACAATCAAAGCCACATTAAAGGCTGCTGCCATTATGTGCCCCGTGGGGCAACATGACCATTGGTTCTGAAGCCTGGTGGACAAATTGAGAGATTTGGTCAAAGTTTTGGCTCCAAAATAAGACCAAAGGCATTCCCACTGTTAGTATCACTGTAACACACTGTTTCTAAAATGCTAGAACTGGGAACACAAAGAGAAATGAAATGAACTCATAGAAATTGCTAAAAGCTGCCACTGTTACCACTCACACATTAAGAGAAGGGCACGAATCAAAACTGAGAGTATTCTTCCCCAACTAGAAGACAAAGTTGTGCAAAATTTCAAAATCCTCACTAATTTAAAATGGCATGACATTCTCACTACATTCAAATTTGACCCCAAACAAAAACATATTTACATTTCTAAGAAAAAATAATATAGTAGAAGTAGATACTTTCTGGTTAGCAGCATATGATCTAGCAGTTACAGCCCAAACCTACATTTTCTGGAATTTCTCACCCGTAAAACAGACATCTGTACACAAAATACACTGTTATATTTAAAATGTCTCACTACTTATCATCCCATTTCTGGTGCCAAGGAAAAAAAAAACAAACCCAAACCATCAGAATCACCGGTGCACCTGCAGCACATCTCTAAATGTTACTCAATTTTTTCTTAACTTTCTTCAGAGAACTCTGCCAACTCCAAAAAACATGCAAAGAGAAAGCAACCTGATAAGCACCATTTACAGCAAACAGATGCTTATATGAAAAACATAACCCAGAGAGAGTGGGAGGAAACTCCATCCTTTAGTTTCAGAGGATTCTTTAACACCTTCTGACTCTCTGCATTTATTTCTACCTGTATCTCTTGCAAGATAAAACATTACTAGAGGTTTTCATGCTCTTTGAGGCAGACAACACTTCCATCAGCATTTCATCCAGTGTTGCATTAGCCCCTGCATTAAGCTTGCTTTCTTCACTTCTAAAGGCATTTATCATCAGTTCTTAGTACACAGCTTTTCAGCTGCATGGTACATGTCATTTTAAGAAAGGAGGATAAGGAGATCTAGAAAATCTCAGCAGCCTAAAGAACTGTTAAACAGGCAGCAACTGAGAGCCCCAACATCCTGATCCCTGGGGTTCAAGACAGCATCTTCTACATAATGCCATGTCTTTTTAAAGAGAGCACAGAGTACAATACAGCCAACAGCTGCAAAACAGCATCTTGGAGTGCCAGTGGCCACAATAGCTGGGTTACAGATGTAACAAGATATTCCTGTGCTGAAGAGGGAATACTCTTTTGCAAGGTTTAAATGAAATCCCTCTAACTTGCTTATGAATTATTACTATTTATACTACTGGTTTTAATTTGAAGACAGAAATAGCATTCAATACTTAAAAATACAAACCTATTGAATCCTAACATAATGCACTTTTACTTATAAAGAGACATGAAGCTCACCTTTTAAACTCTTCTGTATACTGTTATTCCCCTTTAGGAGCTTGGACCATTTTATTGCTCTTCTAGTGAGTACCACTAGGTATCTGGAAAAGAATGCTTCATAGGATGCATAATCAAAGTCTTCTGGCCTCTCAAACCCATATGGATCAACCCTACAAAATAAAAAGAATTCCTATAAAAATGTTTCTACATACCTACAGCTGAAGAAAAAGAAAAAAAGGCAAGTATGCTTTAAATAACTTCCAGCTGCTATTTCTAAAAGCAGCTCGAGATTCCCTCCTCCCAGCAAAAGCTTACTTTACACAAACTGTTACACTCCATTTAGCATATCAAAGCCGTTTAAATAAATTAACTTAAACATGCACTGTTCAGTCAGTTTCACAGATTCACTGTTTTTTTTAAGTAAGGAGTTTTTGGAGCAAAGGACCCATTGTGCGCGAAACTGACACAAAATTATGGCCACATAAAAGTCAGGGAGGTATTTTTCTCCACAACACAGGTGAACAGTTGAAAAGTATGAAGTATAGCACAACAGCTCCAATATGGCCTGAATTCTCTTTCCAGACAGTTCTGTGCAGAAAAATGACAACAGAAAGTACACGTGTAACAAGTTACAAAGGCTGTTTTTTAAAGGGGTAATTTCTGAAATTATCCTCATGAAAATATACAAGATGGAAAAAGACAAATCCTTGTGTTGAGCTACCTTCTTTGTATGAGTACCAAAATGCTTATTCTTTTACTTTTTACAATTGTTCAAAGTTACAGCACATTATCTCAGGCAGCTCAATAATGACAGAGTATCAGAACTGCACGGCTAATTCCATTCTAATATATCAACTCACCTTGCTAAATTATATTTATGGCAACTTCCCAGGGTGCTCCATACCTGCAAATTATCACCTGAGTACAAGACTCTAATGGGCTTCGCAGAAGTTAAACAGGCAGAGGGATCTGTCCAGTCAGACAAGGTTTCAGGACAGGCTTCAGGATTTAACTTCCCGAAACACTGCCTGTTTCATTCATGGCGAAGGAATCTGGCCATGGAGCAGCACTGGCACAGCCTTGGGAAAACTGGCTCACGGGAGCGTCACAGGTAGTAAAGCATGAATCAGATGAGGAACAATTAAATATTCAGATCCCAAATCGTTATTACATTGTTGGCTGTTTAGAAGAGCACCTTAGTATTCATTGTCAAATCTGACACGAAACCCACAGGTGTAAAAAGCACCGAGACCCCCGACACAGGTTTCTCTGAAGACACGGAACATGAAACCACACACACACAAAACCCCCTCACACGTCCATCAACACACATCTCCTACTTACGACTGCGACTGCCCAGGCAGCAAGTACAGATTAATTTCATGCTCCACTCCATTCCCAAAGTAGAAAGGGAAAACAAAGAGGGAGGACGCAGGGTTTTAGGGGAGCCGCCTTCCCCGGCTGCCCTCGGGCAGAGAAGGTTGCGGCGGCCGCTCGGCGCCCTCAGCCACCAGCCGCACCCGGGCCGCTCCGTGGGGGCTTCCCGCGGCCGCAGCCCCCGGCAGGGCCGGCTCCGAGCGCCCGGGGAGGCGCAGCTCGCCCTCCGTGCGCGGCCGGCGCGGTCCGAGCTCAGCCCTGCCGGCAGCCCTACCTGTACGCCCAGTCCCGCCCGTCCTCTCGCCTCGCCATCGGCCGCCCCGCTAGCGCCCGGCCGGGCGGGAGCTCCCCAGGCCGAGCAGCGCCGCGGCCGCGGCCCCGCGCCGAGCTCCGGCTCCCCAGTTCAACTCCCTGCCGCCCTGCGAGGGGCGGGGGCGGCCGCCGGGACCGCCCCGTGCCCGTGCCCGGGCCGGCAGCGGGCAGGGAGAGCAGGGCAGGGCAGGGGCAGGGCCGAGGAGGGGAGGGGAGGGGAGGGCAGGGCAGGGCAGGGCAGGGCAGGGCAGGGCAGGGTAGGGTAGGGTAGGGTAGGGTAGGGTAGGCCGGGCCGGCGGGGCCGCCTTCCCTGCCCGGCCAGCTCGACTGGGAGACACGGGCCTGAGGGTGATCCCGGCTTATATTTGTGCACTTCACATTTTGCTCATATCTTGGGAAAAAAAAAATAAGTTCAAATGTTTTAGCACGAAGGAAATGTCTCACTAGTACGAGAGAGAGTGGTTTCAGGTACAGCTCTTCAAACCCAAGGAATTTCCCCATAACCAGGAAGAAAAGGTGGCTGGGTTATTATTTAAGTTCCCTTTGCTAGTTTGGGATTTTTTTTTTCTCCAAAATCATCACAATCTTCTTTTTAATTTTCCCAAGTTATTCATTACAGCCATAATCACAGAATATTCTGAGTTGAAATGGACCCACAAGGATCATCAAAGCCCAACCCCTGGCCCTGCAGAGGCCACCCCAAGAGCCACACCATGAGCCCTGGAGCATTGTCGGAATGCATCTTGAGCTCTGTCAGGCTTGGTGCTGAGACCAATTCCCCTCTTCCAGTGCCCAGCCATCCTCTGGGTGAAGAACGTTTTTCTAATACACTGAAATATTCCCAACTTCAGCTTCTGCTGATTAGTTTCCACCATAAACTAACATTCATTTAAATATTATTTAAATAATAAATGGCAGATTGTAAAAACTGTGGTGTAATAATACAGAAAGTTATATTAAAAAACTAGCTTCCCTATTTCCAGAATTCACCTCAAAAATTAGCACACTATTCTTCATATTTAGAGGTCTTGAGCAAAGCCAGAATTCCACAAGGACTCAGCCCTACCTGACTGCCAGCAGTTTCATTCATAACACTGCAAAACAGAAGGGAGAGAGCAAAATTATATCTCTGCTTATCCTTTTTTGAATAAAGTTCTGACTTTGCACCCAGTAAAGTGCTAGGAAAATTACAGCTACTGCTGGGAAAACATTATCTTGTTCAGCCAGCAAGTAAGAGTTGCTGCAGACAACAGATGGGATTTCACAAGGGAGATCAACAGTTGCTCCAGCAGACTCTTCAGGAAAGCTACCTTCCCTCTGCGGGATCACAGGCGATCACCCACACAGAAATGTAAGAGTAGTTCAGCTCCAATGGCAAGGGAAAGAAAATAAAGAGTTTGTGCTTGGTATAACTGACACTGCAGCGCTGTGAAAATCTGTGATTGTTCAGCAAAACGTAATAATTACCTTTTTTGCGCGGGAGGGCGGGAGGGGGTTCTGTGCTCCAGCGGCCATAGGGCTGCTCCTGCGGGAGGGCCCTGCTCCAGTTACCGTGCGGCCCCACGGGCCGGCCGGGCACCGGCAGAGCCGGAGCGGGATTGCAGCCCAGCCCGGAGAGCCGGCCGGGCCGTGCCAAGCCGGGATTGACTCGCTGCCAGCGTTGCCTTGGCGGAGCGTAGGCAGAGCACGCTCAGCAAACTGCTCTGCCCTGCGACATGGCCACGCTCTCACAGAAAATCCTTGGCAGAGGTGGGAATAGGCGGGAACGTTGTCCCACGGAAGAAAAGGAAGCCTCACTTAAGCAGAATATCCTCTTTTCTTCTAAATCCTGAAGCCACAGGCTTTTTTTAGGTAACAGAGTTCATACTTCATCTGTCAACATCAGGCTCTTTGGTGCCTTTAAAATGGAGGCATCAAAAGTTCCCTGCAAACAGCATATTGTTTCTGTGATTAATTAAGCTACATCTGCTGTGCATCAAAGGTATCCTTGTCTATAACACAGTGTCCTTTTACTCAAGCCTCAAATGTTATGAACAGTTTCTGTTGCTCTAACACAAACACAACTGTGTGGCTGACTCAGATTTATGCCTGTTACACACAAAATCTCCCATTAACAATGCTTAATTGATTGGTTGGTTATTAATTGATTATTAGAAATAATTTATTAATTGAATATTTGAATAGAATATTTATCAATTGAATAATTGAATAGAAATATTATTAAGTGATTATTAGAAATAATTCCTAAATTTCAGCACAGTAATTGGATCTCCATATTTTGTCTGATAATACGAGCCAGCCCACTGGCAAGAGAGAATACCTTGGTTGTCCTTCCCAGGGTATCAATGCTGCTCTCTTCTGGGGAGATATCATGTTGCTTTTAAAGGCATTCAAAGAAACTAATGCATAAACCCTCGAATCTGAAAACTGCTTTGGTGATGTGATCAGCAGAAAAAGATACTATTTACTTTTGATCCTTTACTTCTGAAGGAGCTGGTGACAGTGGCAGAGTTCAAAAGGGTAGGCTTAGTTCACATTCAGAACAGTGAAGCTCACAGCCTTCCTATCTGCCATCTGGTGCAAAAGGAAATACACTTTATATATAAAGTTCTCCCCACCCCCTTTTTGCATCTGAACCTTATCCCTGAAGTTTTTACGTTATGATGAACGTGTTTGGTAGAAATTCTCATGGTTCTGCTCCCAGAGTAAAATAGTGACTCCCTTAAAATAGTGACTTCCCTTTAAGGGTAGGCATTTAGACGTGTTCCCTGCAAAGGCAGATGAAGACAGCAGATGAGTGTTTCACAGGCTGAGGCATTCAGAGCTTTGCTTGTCTCATACCCTGCATTTTAGTGAGCAAAGCTTCCCTTCTTGTGTTTGCAGAGCGTTGCTAAATACCAGGATGATTCTCAGCCTTATCGGGAATTATTCTGGAGTGGCTTTATGCTTCCTAACACTGTGATATATGTGCTACGTTACCCATGTTTGATGTATCAGCAGTGCTGAAATATGGTTCAGCTCCTCATATACCACCCCACAACCATTTGTTACTCTTAAGACCAGAAGTGGAGAAGAAGTACCAGGAGAAAATCCTCGATAATATTTGTGCTGGAAGTATTCCTTTGACTGCCTGTGGGAACGATAAAGATTCTTTATCTATTCAAGAATGACAGAAATTTATTTATTATTTTGAATATCAGATATGTGTCTGGGTTTTTTTCCCCCTCAGGTTCTTTTTTGCTGGCTTCAGGGAGGCCAAAGAAGAGAAATTGTTAGGGGAAAGAAAAGCACTATGGGACAGAGAAAAAATAAGTTGTGTGTGAATATAGGTGTACATGGATATAGTGTCCCTAATATTTTTAAAACAGCATGGGTGAATCTGTGCATAAGAAATACCAGTAAGAAACATCATTTCCAGCAAAGGCAGCAGCTCTGCTTTTACAGATCCAGACAGGAATTTAAACTTTTAAAGAAACCTTAACTGCTTACAAGATGGTTTAATAGCCCCTTTTAAAAAATATGAATGCATCGACATTGAAGAAGAGATAAAAAGATAATTCTCACTACAGACTGGGTGCTGTAGTATCCTAAATAAGGGATGAAAGTCCCACAGCATACGTGGCTTCCCTAGCTCATGTGATTTTCCATACAGCCACTCATCTTTGTGTTTGTACTTAGTTAACCATGCCACACAAGTGTACCCTCCTTCCTTGCAGCTCTATATTTTGGCTGGAGCTATTTTCCCATGACCTGAAATAAATCTGCTGTTCCATACTTGGGGAAAAACAGCTAAGGTTAAGTGTATTTGGCAGTATAGAGTATCCAGTAAGAAGTAAACGTGTGTGTGTGTGTGTGTGTGTGTGTGTGTGTGTGTGTGTATTTATATACCATATATATAACCATCACATCCAGACACCTTTAGTTCCTGTTACAACCAGCCACCTACCAAGTTTAGTCAATTCTCACCTACATATGGATTAAGGCTCTCAATCCATAATGAAATGTAATGAAATGCTGAACTTGTTCCATGTTTTTGTCCCAGCAAATTGCATCATGCTTACATAATTGTAGTCTGCAGGCCTGATTAAACCTGTTCACATTGAATTGTTCCATCAGCATTCACTGAACTTTAGAACAGACTGCATAGCAAGGACAGAAATGTATTTTTAAAGTTAATTTCCACTATTCCCTAAAGGCTTCACAGCTTCATGTCTATGAAGGTTACTGGCTGTAAGGACAAGTTACATCCATGTGGAGTCTGGGAACCGCCAGTATTTTGATTATTCTTGGTATGACTGTGGCCCTGGGAATCAAAGCATACTGATAACTGCATCTATAAAAAGGAGCTCTAAAGCTTGCTGCATAGCACTGCAGCTGCCTGGAGAATCAACATTACCCATGGAAACCTCTGCAGAAGGGTTTCTGCACCCAGCTGCCAACCTCCAGCTGCGTCACAAAAGAAGGCTCAAGGCTGTAAGTGACAATGCTAGAAACAGCAGTGGAAGAGAAATTATATGGTAGTGCCCTCAGTGTGAAAAACACAGCAAAATTATATGTCAGAAGTGATATGGGAAAGGCACTTGAACATTATTAGCAGGAAGCGTTCCTAAGGCAGGGACAAGAGTGTCCTTAGGAAAAAGGTCAGCAGCTATCACAGATCACTAACCCAGCAGTGTGGAACTGAGTAGAGCAGGAGGGAAATTAATGAATCTGCCTTAGGTCAAGCTGCAACTCTGTAAAACATTTTTGTTATTCAGCTGACAAAGTGAAGTATTTTCGAGATGGCTTTGTTCTGTTTATCTTGTTTTTCCTTATCTACTTGAATGATCATGAGGGATGTGCTGAAAGCCCTCTAAATCATGCTGCTGATGTTTACCTTCCTGGCTGCATGAGTACAAGGCTTATAACTGGACTTTGACATTTCATAGGGAGAGATGGTAGGCAAGATTGGAGATTATTAACTTCCTATTGTTCAATCCCCTTTTCTTTCTTATCCCCAATTGTGAAGGTACCCTGCCTAGCAAATTTGGTAGCTCAAATATCTACTGATTAGGGATGGGGTTTAATTTGGATGTTCTCTGCCTACTATGACTTCACATTTGTTCTTAGTTGAGAAAAGTTAAGGAAAACCTTCCCCTGGCCTTTGATGGCTTCTGCATTAGGATTGCTCTGCAAAGACTCATTTCAGTTGTCTCAAGTAGTATCCCAATTGGTAAGAAACAGGAAGAGTTATCATTACAGGTCTTTAAATATAGTATTTGCATATAAATACATAGTCTTAGCTGTGAATAACATTAGCTATTTCACTTAGTTGTCTCTATGCAGTAAGGAGTTTCTCTAGAAATAATGCATTAAATAAATTTAAAAAACTCCTTAAAGTAACAACATGATTTGGTGTAAAAAGAAGAAGATATATCTACCCACTCAGGAACAGTCATCAATTTCAACAGGGAATAAGGATGAGTTTTGTAGGAGCACAGATGTGAAGTTTCTGTAATTAAATACTACTTTATAATGCATACATACAGGGGTATTTAGTTTAAGTTAGATCAGCAAATTCCCTTTCTGTGAGTTCCAAGCTTTGAAGTGCTGAACTCTGCAAAAGATAATGTGCTTCCAAGGAGGTTGTTCTTCACCACAGCCTTCTGCATGTTTATCCCCTACACATTTTCGAACTCACAGCCTGAAAGTAAAAGGAGTTTTGTGAAAACCTAAAACTGGGCTCGACAGCAAGAGCGAGTGAAACTTCTTGGAACTGCAAGGTTATAGCAACAACCATCAGCACAGACATGCCTCAGTACTTACATGGGATCAGGATATCAGCTGAAGTATCATGTTTTTAAATTCCTTTGGAAGGGAAGAAACTGTGATTGCAACATCTAGGATCAAATTATTACTTTCTTCTGGCTTACTTTGTCAGGTTACAAATTACATCACATGACTAATACTGCAGGAAAAATGTCATTCTCAATATGTGTTAATTTTCAGATAAGTGTTCCTAGTACTATGACAACCTGGTACATTATCAAAATTGAAATAATTTAATTTTTCTTTTTCATATTTCAGGTATTTCTGACATTGTTCTTTCCCATATTAGAGTAATCACATTGAAGTGGGAAACGTAACATTTAAAACCAGCAGCAACATTTTGGTATTTCCATAGTTTGCTGCACAATTAGATACAAAAATATGTTCTCAGTCTGCTGTTTGATCCTTTTTTCCATTCAAAGTGTAGCTTTTTTGTCAACAAAACACCAGTTTGTTTTTTTCAACTGAGAAATTTTATTTTAGCTGTGTATGAATTAAAGAAAATTATAGAACTTGATTTGCTGTAATTATTCAGGGAGCCATAACAATCACTGAGTGTGAGAGTGCTGCACATTTATATTGCTTCTGCAACAGGTACGATTTCTATTTTTTCATATTTCTCAAAAATGTATTTTTCAAAAATTTTCTTCTCAGAAACTCCAAATGTCAAATTTTTATAATTTCCTTTTACATGACATCTTTTCACTAACAATCCTCCACGAGCAGTTGCTAATTTTCTGAACACAGTCAAGTAAGCTTTATGATAATTATTATCTTTCCTGATCTATGCAAAGAAAATTTTTTTTTGTATGGTTGCAAAATTGCAATCATTGTCTTATTAGACATTGATGGAAAATTCTTGATGAAAAAATGACTGTAGTCATAATCTACATGTAGATGCAAATCAACCACCAAAATACATAAGTAACTTAGAACTGACATTAGACTGTTAGGGTTGTGGACCTGCCTTGTAGGGGCCCTGATTCTCTGCTACACTCAGTTACAGTTTAGCACATGATATCTACATGTGATGAAACCATCTGGAATTCTAAAGAATGACTGTAAAAGTAATTCCAGCTGCAATTCTCTTAACTTTTCTGTCTTCTCTCAGACAAAGCTTTTTGTATTTTGATGGCAGCATAAATGCCCTGTATAAAATGTGTTGAGAATTACAGACTTTGAGAATTTAATGTTTCTTATATGTGGGCAACAGATTAGTTTGTATAAATGAAGCACTTTTCAGCAAAGAAAGCTCAGATTCAATCCCACAGAAGTCAAGGGAATGGGCTGAGTGTTCTTCACGCCTCTTACTAATTTTCAGTTCTTTGTTTCATCCTGCCCTAGCCCCTGGGGTTCAAGCAGCTGAGGAGTTGAGGATCACAGAGAGTGTATGAATCACTCAAGAAGAGATGATTCTCCTCCACTGTGAAAATCTGTCACTCAGGCCTTCACTCAAGAAAAAAAGGTGGTTTCTCTCTCCAGCTCCAGTGTCCAGCTCTGAAACCCACCCAAGCCTTAGAGCCTTCCAAGGTGCAACACAGAGGTGCTGATCCAGAAGAAGCAGTGCTGGGAAGATCTAGTGCTCCTCCTAGCCAGAAAGATGCAGTCTCTGCTTGAAGGAACTGACTGTCTCCTGTGAGATATATTACATGTGGCTGCTCTGTCTCTCACATGGCATTTCTTTGCTTGTGTTACAAAAAGTAGAGATGGGGGCTATACTTTAAAGCAAGTAGATCATAAACATGGAGGTATAGTCACAGTTTTACTTCACATCTGAGTAACTCAGGGAAAGTAAGCACGAAGGAGCTGCAAGTAGAACAAAAGTTCAGCCTTCCATCTGGTAGAAAAAATCTGCTGTTCAGAAAATTGTGCATAACAATGCAGAATTGAATTTCCCTCCTGCACATTACAGGATCACTTATTGCTCACAGCAAAGTTGTAAGTCTAGCATCTCTATGCAAGCTGAGAATCACATGGTCAGATACTAGAAAGATGGATGCCAAGCTGAAAACTTCCTCAGGTTCACCCAGTGCTTCAGAAAAGAAAAAAAGAAAAAAAAAGGAAAAAAGAAAATAAAAGGAAAAAGAAATAAAAGGAAAAAAAAAAAAGAAGGGACTCTTGGTAGTCCTCTTCTAGGGAGGACTCAACTTTCAAAGTGCACACAGTATTCATGAGCATGACTGGGACTTATTCTGTGTGGAAAAACACTGTAGTTCTTTTGATTGCACTGGCTGTATTTTAGAGTACTGCTGTCTGGTTACTACAAGGGGTGGCCAGAGTTCACGGTGTAAGTTCTAGCACCAAACAAATGCAGGATTAGCAAGGTGTTGTATTTCCCACAGCAATGATAGTGTGTCCCTGACAATACCTTTCATATTCTCAGGAGAGAAAGCTAATGCTGGTCCTTGTAGTTAAGTTTATGCAGTCATAATAAGCAGTACTAAAAAACCTCACAGTTGCTGTCAAGGGTCCTCACAAAGGGTCATTTGTAATGAAATACAAGACAGCTCTGGTGGACTGATTTCCAGGCAGAAATAACAATTAGGTAACACTTCCATAAGAATCAATGTCTGGCTTTAGCTTTTCAGTGTGTCTGATTTGCTGCTCCAGAACCCTTCAGTACCTTTTGTAAATACATCCTCCTGTGCACTCATTGGCAACTTGCACTCCCCTGACCCACAGAGCTACCTTCAGCTGTCTGGATCCAGCTTGCATTTAACATTTCTTGCTAAACTATTTTGAAAACCAGTGGAGTAACATCAAATAATATTTGAGAAATTTGCAAGAGATGACTGCAAGCAGCAAAGCTGTGAATGCTGAAATATTGGCAATAAGGACATGCAAGATGCTTATCTTGTCACTTCCATTTTACCACTTACCTTTAATTAAACTGAAAAACAAAGACATCTTGGATCTCCTCCCTGAACATGCATGCATACTGCAATACAGTAATTGTGTTGATGGTCTGTACTATTAAGATGGGTAAAAATGTTTAGAAGAGACAGAATCTGGTTTTGACAAAAACAGGAGACATGAGGCAGGACAACACAAAGAATCACTACATCAGGGTTTTTGCAGCTCTAATTTGACCATGGCTATTTTTAGAAGGCCTGTTGTACATACCAACAACACTAATAACTGCTAGATGAGACAACAGTATTCCTAAAGCCAGTGACATCACATGCAGCATGTGTTTGGCAAATAGTGATAAAAAGTAATTAATTATTTTTGTTTCCATCACATTGAATTTTGCTTTTATTTTGCCTCTCTTTTCCTTTTAGTAGTCTTGAGAGTAATTTTACAGCCTTTAGTTCTTACTATTTAATGGAGTGAATGACTTTTCTACAACATTCAGACTTTTTACGTAATGGATGGAAGCCATGACTTCCCGTTACCTTCATTTTATTGCTATTCTGTGATCCTTCTAAGATTTTGGGAAGCAAATCCCTACACAGAAACCTGTCTCCCCCATTACTAAATAGTGAGAGAAGCAGAGAAGAAGACTGTAATTGCTGTCAGGAGACACATGAACACATTTGACACATAGACCCACATTTATAAGAGGGGCATCCTCAGCTGGCCCAGAATAAGGGGCTATTGCAGGGGAAATTTCTGTCTGCCTTGGCAAGGGCATCTTTCTTATCACCATTTACTGCTAGCAAGCTGTTCACTCACAGATCTACCCACAATGCTGAATGATAATGTTCATAAGTGATAAAGCAGCCTCATTAAAAAAGTTCCCAACTGACTGTGGTGGCTGGGGAATGCAAGTTGAGTGGCAAGCACAGGGAGTCAGAAAGAGCACTTTGAGCTATGCCTGCAGCAGAATAACACCCAAAGAAATCACTGTGCAGACACTATCAGTGAATGGCAGAAGGGCCTTGAAGTAAATTGTAGAGGATTTGATTGTTGGTCTCAGCAAAATACCATCCAGACCTTGTCAGCTGTGGAAAATGGAAAGAGAGAGTCGGAGCCTATGAAATGCAAGGGCTCCAATTAGGCAAAGCCTCTTGGCTGTTGGTTCATGCTCAGTGCAGGTACTCTGTACTCTGCCTGCAGTACTGAGCTCACTGCAGGTACTGCAGACACAACACAGAATTGCAGAATCTTAGTGTCACCAAAACCAAGGGAGTCAAAGAAGCTCTCCAACACCATCTTTAAGTATTAGAGAATCAGGCATTACTTTATTCTGGCCAGGGTGTGCAATGAAAATCCTTCCCCCACACATGACAACAGTATCAGAGCGTCATTTCTGGTGGCAACAACCTTTAAGATTGTTGAGTCCGAGCATTAACCCAGCACTGCCAAATTTCACCTTTTGCCCTGAAGTGGCAGAAATGGGGTGGGGAGGGAGAGGGAGGGGCTCCAAAAATGGCTTGTGTGAGGTGAAGAAGCCAGCACTGTTCTTAGAGAGAGACTGCCAAGGTTACAGTCTTCCTTTCAGTCATGCACAACCACATAATCTAAATGACAGCAAACCCCGAGATTACTTTTGTCCACAGTGATCTGGAAAAGCAATGGAAGGATTTCCATCCTATAAAGGTACACTCTGTGCCAAATGGTAATAGGGCTTTAAGACCTCCATTGTCTGGTACTCCTAAGTCCCTGTCACAACTTCACTGTCAGCTGAGCCTGGAAGCCCTGTATGCATCAGGAAAGGCAGAGGTAATGACAAAATGTCTTGCAGCAAGGAAAGGAGGTTTAGTTAGCCAAAATTCCTGCATTTTATCAGCCAAAAAGTGCTGTGTGTGCAAAGGGAATACCTCCAGACTGGCACAATATGGTATGGAGATATTACCTTTGCTCCCCTTAGCTTTGCCCATATAACTCACAAACTGTTGTGGGGTCAAAGACAAGCTGTTAAAATCTAGGAATGAAATAGTATCTCTGGATTGCCGGAGGGAGGAGGTACCAAGTGCTGCTCTTTGCCAGCAACAGGGACTTCTGGGCATAAATCAAGGTTTCATCTATGTTACCACAGCTGTTGCTGTGCATTTCTCTTCCCTGGTACTATAGGAAGCCTCCACTCTCTTCTGTGCTCCACAGCTGCTCATTATCATGGAGGGCAGCCCTGTAGCAGCCCCAGGACAGCTCCTGTCATGGCAGCAGCCCTGCAGCACTGGGAATTGCATAAGCAGAGGGAAAGCCATGGGCAAATACATTCATGTATGTTTCCAGGTGATGCCTTGAGTTTCTTGCACAGCCCACCCATTCCCATGGGCACGTGGGGGACAGTGGTGGCAGTGGCAGAGCAAGAGGAGGCTGGTGTTTGTACAAGGTTTGGGTCGGGGCTGCCTTACAGACCACAGCTCTTGTGGTCTTGTGGCTTTAGAGATGAAGACCATGGCAGAGCTCAGCCCTGCTGCAAATATAACAGGCCTGGCTTGTTTGCTGTGCATTTGTGGTCTGATATCTGGTGCCAGACATCCTTGTGCCATGCTGGAAATGTCAGAGGGGATGCTGTACCTGCTTTGCAGCAGTAGCACCAGCTGCCTGTCCCTTGTGCTGCCCAGGGCTCCAAGGGGCAGAGGACTCAGCCTTCCTCACCAGGTTCCTCCTGCAGCTGGGGTGGTGGCAGAGGGTAAAATCCCAGGGTATCCAAGGATGAGTGGGTACTGCCCCAGAGCACAAGGAGGGGTGGAAATACTTTTTCTGCTTCAGTATTTTAGTTATTTGAGTACCCAATTGTCACCAAATTTGAGATCTGCTGCCCAAATGCAGTATATGTGTGCATCTGTGTAGCTGATCAAAATAGCACGTTCAAAATGCTGGAGTTTTTTTAATGTCTGTGAGTGATTTCTTTTAAAAAATAGCAGTGAAACTTCAGAATGGAAATATTACTACGTTACTGAAAACTCAGTTTGTTTTCAGGGTTTTCCCAGGAATTAATGAGCAGCTGCATGTCGGAAAGAAATTCTTTCTCATGAGGCTCTTGGGAGGGCTCAGGAGTCTTTATTGAACAATAACTGGAAAATTTGACCCAGAGAAAGAGTTCTCTATGTTTCTTGGAAACACATGATTCATGTTCCAGTCTCATTTTGTAGCCCTTGAACAAGACAGAAATGTAAGGGGAAAAGTAGGAAAATGAAAAGGAAGAGAGGGAAGCCAGCAGTAGGAAATGCATGTGTCACAGGATGAGCTTGGCAGAGTTTCCATGTGAGCAGTGAGGGAAAAACAAATGTTCTTTTGTCTATTAAAACTACTCTTTGCAACACCTTATTTTTACTTTTGTGAAGCATTCATAATTTTCCTTCTGTGAATTGATGAAGGAATCCAGATGAGTATTAAATACAAACATGGATTTTGAAAAAAAAGATATGAAAAACATATTTTCCTAGAAAGATACCGTGATTCAGTGGGGCCCATACTGAAAATTTTTGAACTCTTGAGAACTTAACTCATTGTGGCACAGAGATCAGGGACACTGCAAGTCATTGCTTGAGTCTTAATCCTGGACCTTGCTGTGGGACCTTTGGAGTCAGTCAATGTGGGTATTAATTCAAGTCTGTGTATCACTGAAGACTGTAGGGGGGCCCAGAAAATGATCACATAATCATCATGTACTGTTGCTTCAGCTCCTGGAAGAGCAGTTTTAATGATTTTGTGCTGTGGACTGTGGCTGCTGCTGAAGTGGGGAGTAAAGATCCCTATTTCCATTACAAAGAGTGATGTTTAATGATCAGCTGTAGTATTGATATCACCGTCTCAGGGCAGTATCCTCATGCCTGGAACAGCTGGTCATGCACACAAAATGAAGCGTTGTGGGAGAACTGTTGCGTGGGGTGAAGAGTTAACTCTGAGCTCGCATCTTCAGGCAGAATTTGTTTTCCCGACTCCCTTAAGGATGCAGGGCTTTTCCTTGGCAGCAAAAAGACACATCTCCACATGGCAAACTCGCCATCTGCAGGCCACTGAGACAACTCGCCAGGGGCAGGGAAGAAACAGCCCCACAAGCTCAGGGACACCTTGCTTACGGTGGTCTTACGATTTCCTGCTCTTTTGTGCCCCATTTAACAAAAGGAAATCACTCTCTGGGTGTTATCCCAAAGAAGTTTAGAGTGTTTGTCTCTGGAGCTTAATCCTATCCCAGTCGATTGCTTAAAAATGTAAAAAAAAAAAAGAGACTTGATGTTCTGCAGCAGGCTTCTTCTGCACTTATTAACTCAGGTCTGGTCTCAGCTGCAAGGAGGGAGCACAGCTTCCCAGCCCAGGCCTTAATACCCTCCCCCAGCTACTACAAATCAGCACTGTTTCATCCCATGAAACACAGTTGTGATTAGAACACACGGTTTCATAAGCATATTTTTGCCATGAGAACATGTTTTATTTTTTTAAAGATACTAAAACCTAGTGTTTCAGGAAGTTTGAGCTTTCTTTGTCAGGCTGGAAGAATATTATTGGAATGCATTTTTCTATTTGAAATAAATCTTAAGGAGGATATTTCCCTTATTTCAGGGGTTATTTTGCACTGCTCTAGTATGTCAGTTGCATCCAATTAACCATAGAAAGTCAAAACCTAAAGAAAATGTTTCATTTTCATTATGTTTCCATTCAGCCCTCAAAAAAAAAAACCCAAAAAAACCACACGAGAGAAAACTGAAGCAACCCCAGTTTCCCCCCATTTTGAATAAAAACTATCTCTAAGCTGAGATGATTTTTCATTTAAACCTGGGTTTCTAAAGAAGAAAGCATAAAGAAAGACCTGATTTTGCATTTCTTTCTGCCTAGAATTGGGCACTGGTGGTTTACATTGGAGAGCAGTGTCCACCTGTTTTTAAAAAAATATTTAAAGAAGACTGAACCTGATTTTGTCACCAGATTACTGACTTCTTCTGCCAGCCATGAACCACAGGTAGCCAAACCTGACCCAGCCCTGCCACAGCACTGGGTTTGTTTCAGGTGTGCATTTGAAAACTGCCCTCACCAAGCAAAGGCAAGACAGGCAATCAGGTCATGCAGCCCTGGCCATCCACCCCCTCTGTGGGCAGCACAGGAGGAAGCTGGTCCAACCAGCCCTGTCCTCAGCCCATTGCTGCTCCGGTTTCAGTAGCCAGAGTCACCTCCCTGACACACAGTTTTCCTTTTGCTCATGGCTGAGGACCCAGCAGGGAACAAGCTGCAGAAAATGTAGTTTGCTGGGCTCTTTTCAAAGCCATGCCATTTGCATAATTAATGGTCCATATTTTCTACCTATTCCCAGCTGTCACATGAAACTTGTGTCAGCTCACCTGGGAGTAAGGAAAACAGTTTGTATACTGATGAGACATTTACTGGTGCTATTTGTCTTCATTTCTCATGCTTCTTCCCTGATAATGACAGAATGAATACCAAGTTGTTATTTTATATGCTTTCACTATTTTAATCTTCTCAGCGCACCAATAAGACTCAGTGGTACAAATAAGGAACCCTCTGAGGAGGAAAACAGTTTTATTAAGAAATCTGTATGGCATGACAATGGTACAGATTTTCTTGTCAAATGATGTGAGTAATTTAAATGAGTTAATAAAGAAGATGTCTTTTGGGGATTTCTGGTCTTCTGCAATAAGTGTCCTGGAGCTTGGAGACATAGTTGAGATACATTTGGTGGGACCTTATTTGGGTGTTTGGATCACTGCTGCCTGCACTGTTCCCATTCCTGAGAAGAATCAAAGATCTCAGGAACTGGGTTAGCATCCAGAGCTGCCTTTTGATAGTCCATTGTATTGGTAAGAATCCCAAGGAGCACAAGGATTTCACTCTGATGGTGTAATTTGGCTTCACATGTGTTTCTTGAGAAGGATGGGCTGGCTCTAAAGTGTCCAAAAGGCTTCTTTCTGTGATTCCTTCCAGAAGTCTTGGGAAGTACAGTGATGGAAAGGACTCATCTACTATTTAGACTGCATCTCAACCAGCAACTGCAGCAAATGGTGTTGTGCAGCCTGCAGAAAGTAGTTGAAGTTCTTTGTGGTAAAGGCAGGCACTGGCTGCAGTCACCTACAGGGCTGCAGGGAGCTGGCCATCCCTGCACACCTATTCTTTTGCTCACATGCTTTTCTTTCTGTGGGGAAATAGGTGCCCATGAAACTCTCCTGTATTTCTGGAATCTGGGGCACTTTATTTAGAAGGGGCTTTGGTTGCCTAACATGAAGCATCTTACGAAAGAATCTTGATTTTCAGAGAGCAAATGCTGAGCACTTTCCCCAAAAAGTGTGATAAGATGCCCCTTTTTGGACATTCGGGGTCACTATCAATTTTTTAAAAGAGAGCTCAAAGCTATTTGGTGACTTTTTGATGATAACCAGTTCAGTGCATTATAGATTTTTATGGCTTTATTTCCCTCTGGCAGTACATTTCTGCTGTTGAATGACAAGCACCATTGGGAGCCTGCTGTAGTGCTTGTTTGCCAAATGAAAATCCCACCATCTTACACGGTTGTTCTTGCACCTACAGCTGAGGACACACTGAGGTTACCACCAAGTGCAGTAACAGGAGGTGTGTAGCAATTCCCTAAACTGTTTCATGTCCTTCAGGTCATAAGAGGTAAAATACTGACCTGCTGATTCTTTGGTTATCCAGTATACAAAAAGCCTTTTTAGTTGGGAGGAAAGTAGATACCTAGCAAGCTTCCCCCCCCCCCCCCCCGCCTTTTTCCTAAATTCTCATCAAGGAGTGAAAAATGTTTCAATTCTCTAGAAAGACGTTTATGGAAATGAAAAGGAGAAATAAAGCTCACAGGACCTAATACATTTTGGAAAGCACATTGTGAGTGCAACAGTTGAAACTGTTTTGCTGATAATGCGCATCCCTGTGCTCATTTCTCAGGTAAGAGAAACCCCCTGCCCCAAAATCTGTAAGGATCCCAGCTATTACTTGTCAGGTTTCTCTGATTAACCAGACAAACTTCTTTTGGATGGTGTCCATAGTGGCACAGGAATAAGAGAAAAAATGTATCCCTAAATTTTCCTACTATTCCTGGCACTATTTTTCATCTGCTTTCACCACTGCTTGCCTGCATCCTGCTTTACAAATGCAACCATTAGGTGGGGCATTTCTACTGTCAGCAGCCCAGATTTCATTTGCAGCATCTTGTGCCTGGGACAGAATAGTGCTGGAATATGAGATCTCTTCTGTTATCTTTAGTGCTTTCTTCTTTTATCAGCTCCATTGACATCCAAAAATGTACAAAGGGAGAAACGTGAGTCAAATGAGGTCTTGGTCTCTATTTTTTTTTGTCATGTGTGATGTGTTAAATGCTATCCAACTGAAGAAGATGCTGATCAATTACTAAGTTATACAGTTCATAGCCAAAAGGGTGCACTCACTCATTGTTTTTCATTTCATTTGAACAATTTGGAATCAGACAGTACTTCCAGAACAACTATTTGTTCCTGGTTTCAATGTCTGGGTAAAAGCAGTGACACATTTCCTGACACTGGACCATTTGTGTCTTATGAAACAGCACTGGCCTCTGTTCCTCCATGGGGTAAACCTTCACAGGGTTAGGGCTTCTTTTGCTGGGAATAGCTATTCTTTATGTGCCCTTTTTAAATTTGAAAAATAATTTTAAAAAATCACTGAGGAGCTCCTTTTTATACTTACATAGAGACAATGCTCACCCAGCATGGCTGAGCAGACCTTTCTGAATTGGGGGGAGAGGGAGCTCTCCTAGGCCCTCTGAGCTCTCCTAGCACCTGAAGTCCCAGAAATGTAGGCATCACTTTCACTTCATGAAACTTTTGGAGAAAGTGATGGGCTCTTTGCAAACCCAGGATCCTGAGGCCTGGGTTTGTCCCAGTCAGCCCCAAAGTGCTTTACTCAAGGACTGCATTGCTGCAGGAGATGGAGGGAGAGAGAAGCACATCCAGAGGACAGTTGAACTTGTTCTGAGTTTGGGGACCTGGAGAGGGCCCCAAAGGCAGAAGTTTGTCCTTCAGTCAGAAATGTGGGAGGATGAGTGGGGCTGCTGGAGCTGGTGGGCATTTGTCCAGCACTGTGAAGGGGACTGTACTATAACTCTGTACCATGTCCAAGCTTGACTATCTAAACCAATCCTTTTGGGATTTCTGTATTACTAAGCCCATCTGGCAGGTCACCTGCCAAGAAGAAGGGCTAGGGGAGATTTGACTATGGTCTAATTAGAGAGGCCATAAGGCCATAAAAAGTGTGAAGGACTTTCCTGATCACCTGTGATGTTCCCCAGGGCTCAGTAGTGGGTCCAGTCCTGTTTAATACCTTTATCAATGATCTGGACAAGAGGACAGAGAGGCTGGAAAGGTGCCTGGAAGAAAAGGACCTAGGGGAGAACATAAGCCCATGTGTGCCCAGGTGGCCAAGAAGGCCAATGGCATCTGGGCCTGTGTCAGCAATAGTGTGGCCAGCAGAACCAGGGCAGTGATTGTCACCCTGTATTCAGCACTGGTGAGGCCACACCTCAAATCCTGTGCTCAGTTTTGGGCTTCTTGATGCAAGAAGGACATTGTGGGGCTGCAGCATGTCCAGAGAAGAGCAATGGAGCTGGTGAAGGGTCTGGAGCACAAGTCTGATGAGGACCTGCTGTGGGTGTTTAGCCTGGAGAAAAGAAGACTGAGGAGGGACCTCATCACTCTCTACAACTACTTGAAGGTAGTGAGGTTTGTGTTGGTCTCTTCTCCCAGGTAACAAGAAATAGACAAGTCCAGCAAGTCTTGGACTTCAATAGTCCAAGACTTGAGACCACGCAAAACTTAAGTGGTCCCAAGTTGTGCTGAGGGAGGTTTAGATTGGATATTAGGAAAACCTTCTTCATCAAAGTGAGTGTCAGGCATTGGCACAGGCTGCCCAGGGAAGTGGTGGAGCCATAGATCCCTGGAAGTGTTCAAAAAATATGTGGATGTGATGCTTAGGGACATGGTTTAGTGGTGGACTTGGTGGCACTGGGTAATGGGTGGACACAACAGTCTTAGAAATCTTTCCCAACCACAACAAATCTATGATTCTGTGATTTTGCTGTACAGGCAGAAGAAGCCAGACAATAGAGAATTTATTCTTCAAGTCTGGTGCAAATGCTCCATGCTTTAAAGACTTTTCTCAAATGTGAAATGAAATAATGGACAGTAAAAAGTAAATTGTGCTTTTGGTTTAGCACAAAAGAATAAAGTGGCCTTTATGGTTGCCATCTTATAAAAGTTTGGTTGGGTGAAGTAAACCCTGTGTGTAAGGGCAGTGTTGTATTTCCAATAAAATCTATTTTAGTTTTTGAGGACTGGTGTGATGCATAAATAAAATTTTCATTTTGTGACCCTCTCCATGCCAGAAAGCCTAATTCTTGGCAGGTTGGGAAGGAAAAAGAAGTCAAAGTTTAAGCCTCTTCAGTGGTCAGGAGACACAATGTTCGCATTCCCACTTCCTCCCAGCAATGTCCCCAACTGGGCCAGCCCAGTTGTCATGTATGTGACTCAAGTATATTGTGCTGGCAAATGAGTTTGATGTCAGCTTGCTGCCAGCCTGTTCTTGCCCTCAGTCTCTTGAGGGCAGTGGGTGGGGGCATTCTGCCAACCTGTGCTTAAGGAGCAGCCAGCCCTCAGCTGCAGAGTGTGGTCATGGAGAGCATCATAAAAATGGAAGGGAATTCACTGCCACAGGGAAGCAGGGCCCTGTTTGTATGAACCCTCTGTCCTGCTGAAGTTCAGTCCTTAGGATATGCCTTTGGGCTCCTCCACAGTAAGTTTTAATACAAATGTGCAGTTACAATGCTAAGCTAAACTCCTGTATGGGAGAGCTGGCACTGTGAGAGGTTCTGTCTGTCACAGCGTTACTGAGACACCCCAGGCAGCCACCCTGCCCTCACTTCTCCAAAACACCATTCATCACACACAAACCTTTTGCAGAAGATGCTATTATTGTAAACACAAAATTTTACCCCTTTTTTAGGATTCAGTGACACTGGCTGCTTTTTACTGCTCTGTTTCACATTGCATTGTAAAATAAAAACTTCCTAAGACGTTAATGTGAGCTGAGCACCTGCCTCATGTCTGTGTGCCCCAGCATTTAGAGTGGGACAGATGTCCCAGGAAAAGCTGAATTGCTATGTCAGAGTGTTGAGCCCTGCTGGCTTACCTTGTCTTCATGGCCTTTCAGCATTGAGCTTTTTTGAGCTCTTACACTTGTTGCATATTCATTTGCAGTAATTAAGAACCCCTTGAAATGGTGTACCTTTACAACAATAATGCATACAGTGTGCATGGCCAAAGTGCAAATAGCTTCAGAGGAGGTTAAATCACAATTTTTCCAATATTAATATTAATGAGGCTGACCATTTGCATTTGCAGTAAATCCTCTTGTAGCATCAATGTCCTTTGAGGATTTTTCTGCAGATAAATGAAGCATTTCCCTCCTTGCCTCACTACATCTGCTAACAGTGTCACTCAGTGCAGCAATAGATCAACAGTTCCTGCTAATCTGTGAAAAGGCAGAGCTTAGAACAAGTGCTTTTTGACATAATTAAAGCTACACTGCCTACCACTATTCCTGGAAGAAGTACTAGCAGAGTTTCATTAGAACAAGTAAATACAAATAGAGTTCAGTCTGAACAGTTGTCTTTGTTACAAACAAAGCCCATTAGTTAGCAAGGAGAATTTGAAGCAGGGCTGAATTCACGCTGATCTCAAAGCCCTTCTCATATTTAATTTATAAACTGATGATTAATTCAGTGATTAGCTAATTCACTTGCAGTGATTAATTTAATTCATGTCTTCAGGCTAATGTTTAAGAAAGAAAAAAACCCTAGCTCTGATAGATGCACATCAATGTCCTTGTGATTAAAAAATGATAATATAATGCCCTGGAGAAAAAAGGAGAAAAGAAAGATCAAGTGAATCGGTAGCATGATCTGTTGTAAGTTCTTGCCTAAGCTGCAGCCGTAATTTTTAGCTGTGATGTTTAAATGTGTCAGTTACTCTAATGATCAATGGTTTGAAAGCTGAATCTAAGGATCCTTCACTGTAGCTTTCCACTGTGTATTTTGAGAATGGCGTTGCTTTAGAGCAGTCCTCCAGCTCTGCCTTTTTCTCACTGGTTTTGCCAGCTGCCTGCCCACTCCCCTCCCTTTCAGCAGCACCTTTCTCATGCCTCACCAAAGTCTTTGACGAGAGCGCTTTGTACTTCTTAAATCCAGGCTGCCTTTCTCTGTTTCCAGCAGGATTTAGCTCATCTCTTGATGCAACATGTGATGATGAGAATGATTTGGGGGATTTCTCTGTATTAGACAAACTGGTCTCTTTTGGGACAGCACTGCTTTTACAGTTTAGGCTATTGCTCGGTGATGGAGCTTGATAGCTTCTGAAATCATGCACAGGGCCCTCCTCTCCTGAGCCATCATTGCTGTGCCTCTCTGACTGAGCTGAAGAGCCTAGCTGGTATTTCTCTCTTCTCTCACGTTCACTCTTCTTTTCTGGACTACCAGTTTTATAAGTTGGTTTTTCATCATGCGCTGGTGGCAAATGCTTCTTTTTGACTGTGGCATTATTTTCTTGAGACTTCACAGGCAAATTTGAGTGTGGGGACTGGCACATCCCAGAAGCTGGATCTTTGCTTTTATCTTTCACAGCATTTGCATCAGGCTTTTTAAAACTTTCGGATACAGTTTCTGGTTTTTCTCTTTCTGGAATATTTTTCTCAGGCTTCGATAATTTACTTGAAGGAGGTAATGGATGGTTACCAGAAGCTTGGTATTTATCTTTCTCTTTTACAGGCCTTTTCTTTAGGTGACCTGCTGTCCTCTCTGCTGGTGTCTTTTGCTTCCTCTCTCTTGAAGCACATTTTTCTTGAGGCTTCAGCACTTTGTTTGAAGAGGGCAGCGTCTCAGAATTTAGATCTTCATCCTTTTCTTTTACAGAATTAGTACCAGGCTTCCTAAAATCTGAAGATTCTGATGTTTTTTGCTTTTGTTCTGCAGTAATTTTTTCTTGAGGCTTAACCAATATTTTTGGTGGTACTGATAGACACTTCCTGGACCTTGGAAGTTCATCTTTCTCTTTTGCAATATTTGTATCAGGTGTCAGAAAATCTTCAGATCTCATTTGCTGTTTGTCTCCTGGATTATTTTCTTCATGCATTTCTGATTTTCTTGGTGGAGGTAGCTGGTGCTTCCCAGAAAACTGCTGTTCAATATCCTCTTTTACTACCTCTGTTTCAGGTGATCCAGTGTCTTCTGCTGCTGGTGTCTCTTGCTTCCTCTCTCCTGAAGAGCTTCTGTCTTGACAATCTGGCACTTTGTTTGAAGAAGGTGACTGGAACTTCTCAGAGATATGTTTAGTCTCTTTTTTGTCTGGCTTAGTTTCAGGCTCTACAAGGCCACCTGGTGGCATCTGTTTCTGTGTCTCTAGAGAGGTATTGTCCTCATCAGCCATCTTATTGTCCTGTCTTGTACGTCTTCGTGGCATTGAATAATTGTTGAAGTCTGACTTGACATTTTGTAGCCCTTCACTGTCATTTGTAAGTTTCATTGGCTCATCTGATGGGTCCAGATGTTTTTTCCTATTATTGTAATAGATGCTTTCATCTCCTGTCACATCCTCTTTGTGTTTCATAAAATCTCTTGGAGATGCTAGATTCTCCAAACTCTTTCCAGTATTTTTCACTCCTTGAATGTTGGTATCACGCTCTGATGAAGGTAACTGGGACGTTTGAAGACTATGAGCATCATTCTCATTTGAAGAGTTATTATCATGGTCCACAGTATCATTTGGTGTGAATACTTGCTCCTGCTCACATTTATGCAAGACATTTCTCTCTTCTTTCTCCTCTGTCTCCATGCTATCAATTTCATGCTTCATGTCATCATCTGAGGAGAAGAGCTTATCCCTTGTGTGTTCAGATATTTTATTTCTACTTTTTGCATCCTTCTTTTGGTCTGAGACCAATTCAGTTGATGAAGGAATTGGGTCTAGCATACCACATTCTTGCTTTTTAGTATCATCTAATATTGGTGTTTGGCTCTTCTCCAAGGGTAATAGGGGATTTCCTGCTAGTGTGGTTTTATTTTCATGTTTTCCTGGCTTTGTGGTTGAATGTGAAAGACAGTTCTCAAATCTCTGACGTGTATTTGTCTCTTTGTCTGTAGAGTTTTCATTTTCTGTTGCATCATCTGGGAAGAGTGCTTGGTTCTTAAAATCCCACATGGTTTTCTTCTCCTGCATTGTGTCATTCCCACCACTTGTCAACTCATCTGAAGGGGGGTGTGGATGCTTCTCACAGCCATGGCTGTCATGCTCATGTTCCACAGCACCAGCTCCCTGTCCCACCTGATCAAGAGGTGGAAGTGCAGGAGGATTTCTAAGAGTGTGATGGATACTTTGTCCTGCAATCCCACTCATTGATATTGGTGAAGGGGTTGACAAGGGTGACTGGCATGCCTCAGAGTCAGGCCAGGGCATCTCATCTGCTGTGTCCTCTTCATGCTGAATGACAGATTCAGATGGCTTGTGGCAGGTCTCCAGGTCAGTTAAGGAACTCCTTTGCAGGGCTTGATTTTTTGCATAATTCATCCCTTCATTTGATGAAGATAATTTGTCCTTCCCAAAATCTTCTTCTGAAATAAAGGAACTGTGCTTCACAAGGTCGCCTGGCAAAGGGCTTTGTGTCTTTTCCAAAGGAGAAGAGGTGTCCTCTTCTGCTGCAGCACCAGGCTTTGGCTCCAGGCTCTCGTTTGAGGAGAGTGTATGTTTGTTCTGATTTGTGTCTGGAACTTGCATGTCCCCACTGGAAACATTAAAGTTATTTTGTGAGCTAAAATTCATTTGAGGAGACTGAGGCTGCATGGTTTTTAATTCATTTTGCATTTGGCTGTTGGGTGTCTTATTTTCCTCCTCCTCTATATTTGGGACATCACTATCATTTTTGCTGGAAGTAGAAGACATTTTGTCTTCACTATGAAATGTTGCTTCTTTTTTGGCTTCCTTAAAACATTTGCCTCTTAAATCCAGTGCCCCTATTGGTGGCTTTGTGCCAGAAGCTGGTATTAGGACCGTTAGCTGTTGATCATTCATTGAGGGCTCAACTTCACAAGATGCTGAAAATTTTGGAGAGTAAAATGGCAGCATGTTTTCCAGTGCTTTCTGCTCTGGAACACATTTTTGGCCTGCAAAGAAAGGATCTTTTTCTGGCTCTGTGAGCTCTGTGTCATCTTCATCTGAACCATATACACACAGAGATATTTCAGGAATCTCTCCCACTGTAGTATCCTGAGGACTTTGTTCATGGGATCCTTCAGCTGTGCCAGAGTCAGGTGAGTCAGAAGGTGGGCTCTCTTCCTTCACATGTTGCAGAGCATTGGTAATTCCCAATAGTGAAGATGTGTCAGGCCCAGCTGGAATGTTAGTCCTGTCACAATCTAGACCACATTCAGGTAAGGGGGGGATGCAGTCTGCAAGAGCTTTGTTTTCACGAGTAGTTGAAGAGTGATTTAGAACAGGATGAAAGTTAGGTCCCTGTTTTGTGGAATCTATTTTACCCTCAGCACAGTCCTTTGCATCTGACACGGCCTCTGGTGCCACCAGTAACTCTTCTTTGTCCTCCCTGACCTGTGCTGCATTTCCCAGGGTTTTGTTCTCTCTGTGGTCTCTGCTGGATCCCTCCTTTTCCCTCAGCAGTGTGCCATGACGAAAAGGCTGCTTTGTGGCATTATTTTTCGACCAGCTCCAAGGATGGTTAATTTTGGTAGCCATGCTGAATCTGGGCACTGGAACCATGGAGCACACTAAATTTTGGGACTCTGGACTCTTTATACCTGTGGCTGTCATTGCTGCCATGCGCAGCACTCTGACCTCAGGTTTATGAATAGCTTTTCTGCTGGGGAAGTTTTTAGTCTTTCTCGCACCTTTGCGCAAGAGCGATGCTTTCACCTCTGCAGCTGAGCAGAGAGTGCTTTGTTCAAACTTCTCCTTCAGTTTGGACAAGACTGAATTCTTGTTGACTATTTTTGGCAAACTACTGTTTTCTCCCTTCTTTTTCCAGCTGGGAGACTCCCCCTTGGCTTCTTTTTCTTCAGCAGCTAAAAATTTCTTCAGGATGTTCTTCACTGTGTTTTTCCCAGTCACACTAGTACACCTTGCCCTATCGCTGGGTGCTGTGTCTGCATCCTCGTCCACTGCTTTTCCATCTCCCTTCCTGTCTCTACTTCTGTCCAGCTTGTTACCAGCCCTGCTCACCCACATCTTCTCTTTAATGACCAGTTTGCCGACTTCTCTTCTCTTCTTGGTGTACGGCTCGCGATTGGTGTTTAGAAACCTGGACCGCAAGAGCTGAAATCTGGTTGGATACTGAACCCTGACTGGATCTGGACATGGCTGGTTAGAGCTCACCTGGTTTTCTTTACCTTCTGCCCATTTTGTCCTCTTGTTGCTGATCTGCGAATCACCGGCTGCGAGCTCGGTGACATATTGCAGCAGGCTGCTGAGAACAGCAAAGGCTCCTTGCTCTGTTGCCATCCTATTGAGCTTCTTCTTCAGCACCAGAGGGTCTATAAGCATCTTATCATCTCCACAGAAGTGTGCGCTTTTGGTGCTGTGCAAGAGAAAACATAAAATGTTTTTTCAAGTTGTCAGCATTGTCACTACCTTCTTACTTTGCTTTAATGGCATGCTGCTACGCATGAAATGGAAAAAAACCCACTTAAATGTAGAACTTCTCAAGAGAGTTGATGTTAGTGGCCTGTTAAAAAGCATGCAAAGTGCTCAACAAGCTTCATGAGTCATGGTGTAGCAGGAATGTCAGGACTTCACATCGTCCCACACAGCACTGTCAGCTCTTTCTTCTGTGTTTTGTGGGCAGTGGAAGCACTTAGGGAAGCAAGCAATGCTAGTCGGGGTCACTGCATCTCCTCTGTGCCACTAGTCCCTCATTTAGAATTACCATCTCCTAAAGTGAGGGCAACACTGAAGGTATGTTCCTTTCCTGCTAGGTAAAGTGTAGGTAAATATAAATATTATGAAATTGCAGCTAGCATGAAACCATGGTTCTGTCTCTGGTTTATAACCATTAAAACAAAATATCAAGGCTGAGGGGCCCAAATGTGCCACTGATGGTTTTTACTACTGGTATAGGTTAGAAGTCAGTAGATACCTCTCCAGAATTTAAAAAAAACATAACAGGGTTGCTGTTATTTGCTTTTTGATAGCATTCAAATCCCACATCAGGACTATGCTCTTAAATCTGCTTTGTGAAGGCTATCACCACAACAACAACCCTGGCAATGTCCCTTCACTACAACCTCTTTTAATCTGGAGGAAGAGGGATGGTATGTTGGACCTTTGCTTGTTTGAAGAATCAGGCCCTTGGACAGCTGGGGATTTAGGCAATGCTTTAATTGGTGTGGATCAGTTACTAAATAAAATACTGAACTCAGGACAAAAGCTGGAGCTTGAAGTCAACAACAATAGATAGGTCTAGGAGGGAAAAATCAAGAGGTGTCAGCTTTCTGACACCATGAAAATCTGGAAGGTTACTTCACCGTGCAGTGAAATAGCTTCATGCACAGAATGCAGCCTGCATATCCCCAGGGGATTAATTTTTATGACCAGAAGTGGAATAAAAAAATTCTTTAAATTAAGTCCACACGTAGAAAATGAAGAAAGGCTGCAAAGAGGGTCATCCTTTAGAGAGTGTCAAGCTCGGAAAGTTTTGGAAGGCCCAGCTGTGCCCCAGCAACTGGCACACCATGGTGTCTGAAGGAAACTGGACCTAGCCCCCCACTGCAATATTATGGAGGCTGTTTGCAAAGTGAAGGGCTGGTCCTTGTCCAGTTGGGTTGTGATATTTGGATTCCACTTGGCTGCATTTCAAGTGCACATATTGAAAATTACATCCCTCAGCTGCATTTGCCATCTTGAATGGGAGAAGGTCTATTTATAATGACTTTGTAGGTATTTTTAAAGGCCAATAAAAGAAAAAAGCCTGACAACTGGCCCATGTCTAATGTGACAAACAATATCTCGTAGGTTTTGATAGGGAATAAGCACATTTCAGCATAGCACAGGTGGTATCATCCACCCTTTCCCTTACCAAATTTACCACAGCCAGAGGCAAAGCTTCTATGTTACACCAAGAAGCCCATTCGTCCCAACCATGGGAATTTTCAAAATAAAGAAAGAACCAAAATTCAGAGTATAAATGGCTAAAAATATCCAGGTTCATTCCCTCTCCTTGCAAGTCTGCTGATATTTTAATTGCAAGCTTACCATCACTCTCCTCCCTAACGAGTGTCTGGTGTATTCAGAAAAACATGTGGGGCCATCGACCAATGTGCTTCAGGGTCATCTCTGATCTCTCAAAACAGCAGTGGAACCAGATGCCCTGCTTACCCCTCCCTTCTGGACTGCTTTGGTTGCCATAAATGGCCACAGCAAAATACAGACTAGTCTTGCTTTCAGCATAGCCAAACTACTATCGATTGTGAAGGAAAGGAGATCAGACCCTCTCTGCTAGGAATATTCACAGTAATTAATCACATATGAGCTATGAAATTCAAACAACTTCGTTAAAATATACTATGAGCGAGCTCTATTGAGGGATTTCCTTTTCCATGTTAGAGTGTTATTATAGGATGCCATCTGAAATGTAGCATTTGTGGGAATACTGCATTGCCTTAAGTACCAAGACCTGTTGCATGGGTTGAGTGTTTGATCCATATTCACCAGCCAGCAGCAGAAAATGAGCAAACAGCTATGGCACCTATTTAGGGCATCTGCAGTTCTTCCAAGAAGACGTCACCTGCAAATGACCATTGTGACCATGTAAATCTGAAATGCATTCTGTGCCAGGGCAGTGGTACAATGACACTGAATTCTGGGACCACCACAGAAAATGGAGGTAGTGGTGAGTCTGCTTTAACCTAGATTTTGGGAAACACCATGGTTTCCCCTCAAGGAAGGAGGCCTAAGTAAGAGACTTCTCATGTTTGGGAGCATGACCACCATTCTCAAAAGGCTAAGCCACCATCCCTAATTTTTCCTTACTGTCTTTTCCCAAGCTGCATCCTGCTGCTCTTAAACTATGTCATCTATCAATGAAATATAGTCACCTCTATATCAACTACAGACAGTCAATTCTAATCCCATCAGGAGTACCCAGACAGGTAGTCCCCATGCGTGGGGGAAGCCCATGCCAGCAGAATTCACTTCCCAGCACTGTGAGCTATGCCATATGACAAGGCAGGTACTTGGGCTCCTCCCTCATCCTGCAAAATGGAGGATGTGCTTTATCTCCCTCACCCCTCTCTTCCCCTGGAGACGCTGGTTTCCACTCTTTTTAATGACTTTTAATGACTCTTTTTAATGTGCCTCAGTGTACTGCTGGTTATGGAAGCTGGTTTATGCTGCTGATGGTTTTCAGTGTCTGGAGGAAAGACTGCTTGGACCTGTAGAGGAGGCAAGGCCACCTTCAAAAGTTTCCTGTCCTCTTGGCCTACAAATAATTAAGATGCATAAGACAGGCTGCTTAGTTACTTATTTATAGGTTCTTTGGGGACACTTATCACAGGCAGCATCAGAGTGGTAACAGCCTAATATGCTAATGGGCAGCAGTGCAACCCTATCCCGCTGGCCAGCCTGCCCCAGAGAAGCCTCTGCAGTGGATACTCCTGTGTCACAGGCAGAGGAGAGCTGAGGTGCCAAGGCCAAGGGACAGGAGCTGGCACTCTCTCCCAGACCTGCCCACTGCCTCCTGCACCAGTGCCCTCCAGCCTTTCTATTCAGTTAGGGGTCCACAGGCTACTGAGTAGCAGGGTGTGGTGGCATCCCATGGCATTTGCTAAGAGCATGCAGTTGTAGGATTTTCTGGTTTAGTGTCTCTGGCATGGAAAAGAGATGGCCCTGTCTCCTGATCCTGAATTTCATGTTAAATATCTGACTACCCTTTTAGACACTCTGGCAGCCCAAAGAACTGGCTGTTGCAGGGACAGTGGCATGGGCAGAAGGAAACAGCACTATGGAGGCTTCATCAAAAAACAAGAAACAAATTGAAAAACACTGTCCTGCAAAAGCTGTCAGAGATCAATGAGATTGATCTGGCTTTCTGTTGGTAGGTTCTGGGGAAATGGCCATGAGCTGGAGTGTGCAAAGGGCTGCATCTCATGGCCTCCCTCATCCCTGGGCATCCCTACCTGTCTCTGTGCAGCGTTTGGTCCAACGACCTGCCCCTAGATAAGGAAGATAACCAGGAGCAGCTCTGTCCACTCAAAACAATGCACAGGCCTCTGTCCACTCAAAACAATGCACAGAGTGTGTTCAGTGAAATGATGGCCAAGGCACTGTTCACCCCAACAGCTGCAGAAATGGTGCTTTAGAGGGTCAGTCCTTTTTTTTTTCAATGAGATTCTCTTACTGATCTCTGAAAAACAACTTGGTCCTGCTCAGGTTGGATAGAAGGTAAAGTGGAAAAATTATAAATCCCCTTAAAATTTGTCAGTTATTATTTTTTTCCTAAAGGAAGAAGAAAAGCCAAAGTACTAGAAAAAGTCCTACCTTATGCAGAATATGTTCTTCTCTCTTCTCTATTGCTGAATTTATTACAGGAGTGCTAGAAGGATCCTAAACTAGAAGCAATTTTTTCAGAAAGTCTTGGTATTCTCTGGCACCAAAAGCTACTGACACAATTGCTGCCTTTGGTTTAACACATCTCCAAAGCAAACAAGGAAGCACCTTGCGAAGCTGCAGAGAGAAAACATGCTACAACAACAGAGCCAGAGGTAAGGCGCGGTATGGAAACCTTCCCATATGGACATCGTCATGCAGGCTGCTATTCCCACTGACAGGCATCACCTGCTCCTGGGGCTGCCACACAACATCCCAGTGATGATTCCAGCAAGGGCTTACACGGAAAAAGGCGTAGGAAAGTACTCGTGTATTTTTAGCTATCTTTTTAAAACACAGTTCAGCAGCTGGAGAAGGACAGGAGAAACCAACACCACGTAGGCAATCACGCATGGTGGAAATTAGAAAATATTTCGTAGACCTCACTTTCTGAACTTCTAAAGTAAAACAAGAGGTTAAATGTGGGAACAAATTTTGAGCTCACTTCTGCGTTATTTCATTGAGGATTCCATATTTGTGCCTGTGCTGCTCTTTGGGGGCGTTAGGATCTCCTTCATCAAAACTATTATTTGCTTTGTTTATGGTAGGCAACTTCTAACTCAATTGTAGTTTCCTGGTTTTCTTGAAAAATGAGAAAATAAAAGAAAAAGGAAAAATGAAAAGAAGGGGGAAAAAGGGAAAGGCAAAGGGAAAGGAGAAGAAAAAAGGATGAAAAAGGACAAGAAAAAGAAATTTAAAAAGAAAAAAGAAGAAAAAAAGAAATGTTGAAAAATAACTTGGAGAGGAAAGGTGAGATGAAGCCAGGCAAGGAAAGGAAAAAAAGAACAAAAGAAAAATGAAGGGGGAAATGAAGGGGGGAAAAATGAAGGGGGGAAAAATGAAGGGGGGAAAAAAAGAAAAAGGTAAAGCAGTTGTAACTTTTCTTCTTGGGGTTTTCATGGTGCTCAGACTTGTGAAATGTATCACAGCCTAACTGTTGACCTATTACAACTGCTTGAAGACCTCAGCCAAAAATTCTGATACTGATACAGCAACATATAATCTGTTCAATCTAAAAATAAAGACTGATACTTAGAAAATAGTGCAAGATTAATTTATTTACAAATATTTCAGCCAGTTATATTTTGGAGAAACTTTTGTTCTGAAGACTGAAGAAGAATAAAAACATAATTCAGAAATTTTAGACATATTGATCAGAAATTCTAGACACACTGATGCTTTGCTTGTTCCTTGGAGGTATTTTTAGTGTTGGCTTTTCCTTTTCTGGAAGCTTCTAATGTAACAATACCTTACACCACAGTGCTGATACAGGGATCAGTGATTCATTAGAAGCTAATCCATGAGACATTAGGTTTACAAGTGTCACAGACACATTAGATTTGAGAACAAGGAGGGACACAGTGGTGAAAGGATTGTCAAATATACAGAGAATATCCCCGTGAGCGGGTACTACCATTAGTTTTGCAAGAAAGCATTAGTTCTGAAAATTAATTTCATATGTGTAATTACTGGAAACAGCTGTTTAAGAAGTGGTATTATAGCAAGTTAGACTGAAATCAGTCAAAAGACGTTTTATTTCTTTTTTGCCATTTGAGGTTTAAGCAGCACTCTTTATATTTAGAAATCCCTGCATCTGTAAAAAACCCACAAATATCACATATATCTAATCAATCTAATGATTCTAATCAGTCTAATAACTCAGCTATCTTCACTTGCACGCAATGTACATAGAGCTCTTCAGACTAACTCAGGGCTACCTCCTTCACTATGAATGCCAGTCAGATATCTACAGGGTTTGATATAATCTTTAGAGAAAGAGAAAATGGCAGAAACTGCTTTACTTTTCCTCCATGGATAGCCGGTAAAGGTTCTCGCCCAAGAACTCGAGCCTCTCCCTTTGTTCCAGGTCCTGGTACAAGCCCTTGGGCACCTTGCTCAGGCCGTAGACCAGGCCGAAGAGGCAGCCCGCGATGGAGCCCGTGGCCGCGCTCTCCCCTGCAGGGTCAAACACAATTGCAGTGCTCTCTTAGTGTCACCTTCACACGCAGCCAAACACTGCCCTGCCTGGAGGAGGGAGCATTCCACACTGATGGAGGGAGTGCTCCACACGTATTCCAGCATATGGAGTGCAGTGGGGGTGTATTGGGTCAGTCCCAAAGGCTAAGGATGCCTAAAGCAAGAGAGTGATGCCAAGGCAAGCACATGGAGGTGCCACTGTGGTGTGCACTCCTGGGCTGGGAGCTCACTTGGTTTGTTTGGGAAGATCTGCCCCAGCACAGCAGCTCTTGCAGGCAGCTAGCCATTGCTAAGAACAAAGGAGGGAATAATAGTTCCAGGGGTGTCTACTGTACAACAAAGGTTCTGGACTGGAGAGTGTCTCTTCCTCTGCACAGCACAGTACAGTGCAGGCTCTAAAACACCCAGCCTTGCTGAGGAGCCCTGGTGCTCTGTGCATGCAGGGCCTGTGGGTTTGTGCCTGCCAGGGTCTGCAGTGCAGACTGTGGGCTCTCACCACGGTGTTGGGGCAGGTCCAGAGCCTCTGCAAAGGGCTCACCCCACAAAGGGAGGGAGCGGGTGATTCAGGGCTGGGGTCCTACCCCCCAGCTATGCTGGCCCTCCCAAAAGCCCGGCAAGATGCGTCTGCTAATGAGAAAGTTCCCTCTCACAAAGCTGTAGAAGTACTTAATTGTGTACCTCCAAGTGCTGGGTTTTATTTGGCTGGCACTTGTTTGGGTGCTGTATTATTTTTCTCCCTAACTTGGTTTCATTACATACAACTAAAAGGTTGTTTTGCCAAAGGCACCCATGTTCTGTCAGCATCTGTCAGCCCTTTAGAAAGCTATACTGCACTTATTCCTCATGCACCTCTGGTGGAACCATGAGATGTAGATGGAGCAGCATTTGAAAAGTGTTGTAAATGGCTTGTGTGGCAGCTGCTGCCAGAAGAATGGAGTTTAGAGGCTAAAACCAGAGGTGGCAATGTCACAGACAGCATGGCAGATTGGCCAACAGAGGCAGCTGACAGCCAGGGGGGCTCTATCCCGGCCCTGGTGAGGGAGCAGCGGTGGGAGGGACAGGGATCCTCACCTCCGTGGAACATGGAGCGGTTGCAGAGCTCTGTCCAATCCCCCCCACAGCCCATCAGGGCGTCGTAGGCGATCATGGGGGCGTCGTGGCCTCGTCGTCCCCCCCGGCCTTCGGAGCTCCAGCGCCGGTACGTCTGTGGAGACACAGCTCTGTCAGGGCAGGGCACTGGAGCTGCAGGCCTGAGGCATGGCTGGCATCTCCCCTGCTGGGTGGAAATGGCTCCTGGGGCTGGGAAAGGGCAGCAGGGGCTGTGCTGTGGCTCCTCTGGTGCTGGTGTGGGATGAGCCACAGTGGCAGCTCTAGCAGTCCCGGTGATGCCTGAGATGCCAGTATAAACCTGCACTCCAGCTTAAGGCACCAGGCCAAGAGGCTGGTTTAAGCAAGCCAGAAATGCCAAAAAGTAGATCAAGACAGATTTCAAGTTCACATCCTAGAAATTCCTTGTCATATAAAAAATTACAGTTGGTAAGGTCATACTTCATCAGTCCTCTTACTGCCTTTGGGAATATTCTCAACTCCTCTTGTCACACGTTTGTACATGTTTCAATTAGCCAAATTTTCATGGGGGGTGAAAATGTTCGGGTCCAATAATTTCTTTAGGGCCTACGTTTCAGACTATGTAATTTAAGCCCCTTTCTCTGTCTTTTTCTTGCCAAGCTGTGGAGGATAGAATGTAAGAAAATAAAGATAGTGCAGAAGGTAGTCTCACCCCTGAGGAGTTGCAGCTGTGCTAATCACCAAAGATTAGGAACAGGCCTGCCCTTAATAGGCCACAGCTGTGTCCAATAAGAAGGTGAGTGCTACAAAAGAGTGGGTTAGCTGGGTGAGGAGAGAGATGGAGTTTGTTGGCTGTGCTGTGAGGAGCTGCCCATGAGAAATCACTGAGAAGGTATGGGAACTTTTGCACTAAGATGACAACACCAGGCCTTTTCTCTCCTCTTCTAAAAGCAGTTGTTGAACAAAAGGGAAAATAATTTGCAAATGTAAGAAACAGTTCTTCCCCAGGAGAAGAAGGCAGAAGAAAGAACTTCAAAACCAGTTTAGAGATTTGCAAAGGAGAATTGGATTTTCTCTAGAGTAGGTACCTCTAGCCCCAAATCCCAAAATTATCTCAACCCAAATTTATAGTTAAAAATATTGTCCTATTAAGAAATGGGCATCTTTATTTCCTGAAGTTTAATTTGTATCATGGCAAGTTGGATGTTACTGGTTGTCTGGCTCTTGGCTTCTGCTTCATGTATGAAGGGTTGGCATTTCTCTCTATTCACTTTCACCTGACCTATTTCATACTTGGTTGAGATTTATCTATGCATACATCAGACATGGCAGAATTGGACTGCAGCTTTACTCTATGTTTCTTTCCTTTTTTTTTTTCTTTATTTTTTGACAATTTAGAGAGATTATTTATGCCTTTATGCCATCCTCTGCCCCTTGCAAATTTCCAGCCCGATTGCTACAGTTTGGATGCTGGTGGAGCAGCACAGACAGACTTTCAATGCTACCAAAGGCAGGAGGGCTCAGTATGGAGGGGCTATTCTGGGTGTGCAGCCAGGCTGCTCAAGTGTCACCCCAGTTATTCCTGCTCATCCCTGACACTCTGCACACATCTGATGTCATTTCACCTTGCTGGAACAGCTTTATATTGCAGATAGCTGTCCTGGGACTGAACCTGGCAGGACTTAACTCTGCCCCAAGGCAGCACTTCCCAAACTGTTTCCTTCTCCTTTCAGCTCCAGTGCTGTGCTGTGGCACCAGCCCAGCTTCCCTTGGGTGGGCCAGCAAGGACCTAGGACTTGGATGCGGTGTTAGCATGCACCCTCCTGCTGAAGGCACTGAGCTGCTGCCAAGCCCAGGAGGTAATTCACATCTCCCCTCCTTGCTGTCAACCCCTGCCACCAGTAATTACAGCTGCTTCTGACTTCCCCACCCTTCAGGAGCTGACCTCCTGCTGGCTAGCACTCCTTTTCCATTGTTTTTTTTCCTCCCTCCTTTCTGGGTTCTTTCTCATGGCTGGCTTAAGCAATTCCATCTTAAGGAAACAAGGTCCTTATATTCTAATTGTCCTGGATGACTTTGGTTTTGTTCCTCCCTTGTTTTTTGGCCTGTTGTGTCCATTACAGGAAAGTGAGTCAGGCCAGTATTTTGTTTGCAGAACCAGGGCTGATCCCATGTGTTGAGCAATATCTGCCCATTCACTGTGTATCTAACATCTTCCAAAGGCACATCACTGAAAAATTATATATACCAGGTAATAGGGAATGTGGCCTTTGCTGCTAAACATTTCAGGCTGTGATTTCTTTTTGGGAGGGAAATTGCCTTTGAAACATGCTTGGATCAATCCAAGCCACATTTGAGGGCTTCACTTTCACATACAGCTGGCAGAAAAGTGCACTTGGCCAAGCAGAAACCTGCATGTGGTGATCTGTGGGCAAGGGTTGTGCCAGACACTGGTGCTCTGCATGTGGAAACACAACTGTATTCCCAAACACAAGGGGACAGCTAGTCTGGAGGGAAGGCAAAGGGAGGGCACTCCTGGGAAAAAGGCAGGCAGAACAGTTACCTTCTCCTCATCTCTTCTTTCCATAGCTGCTAGCACACTAATAAAGTGTCTTGACTTCTGCCAGGCTATGATCTCTGCCTGATGGGGGAGTTTGAGGATCAAGCACCGTTTTTCCTTTCTTGTTCATTAAAATACATAGATCAGTAGGCTAAAATAGTTGGGCTAGGGTAACAAAGGTAAATTTTGCTTCTGCATTAGAAGTTCATACAGTTCCCTCTTGAAATGATCATGGGAAATTACTGTTTGTTTTAATCTCTCCTAAAGCTCTGCGGAGACTTCTGTAGTACTGGAAGGAATATAAAACTAGTAGCAAATTCATGGCACTGAATTAGTAAAATAAACCTGGAAAGGAATATTCTTTATATTTAGAGTGAGCAATTTCTTGTTATCAATCATACTTCCATAGGCATCTTCACTGCACAGATAATCACCTAAAAATACACAAAGTGGCTCGTAAGCATAGAACTATATTTACATAATCTGGAAAAAAGGGATTGATTTATGGCAAAAGGTGTCAAGAACCACATACTTATTGCTTAGCTGCTAAGTGGAGAGCTTTGGGGGGTGCCAGCCCATATCAGATAGCGGTAAACAGCAGGGAAGAAGACACATTATTTCTCTCGAGTTAAGAAGATATAGCCAGCAAAGAAAAGATCATGTACATTATAAAATAGTATCTCATGGAATGTGGTGAAACACCATCTCTCAAGACATTTAAAACTAGCTTGGCACAGCCCAGGTTGGCAGGGAATCAATCACTTGGGATGTCTGTCTTCTGCTTGAAGGACCAAAAAATCATAGACTGGTTTGGATTGGAAAAGACCTTTGAATACCACTATGTTCCAATCCCCTGCCATGAGCAGGGATACCCTCCACTAAACATGACCAAATCCAGCTTCTAATACCTGAGAGTATTTTTGTCAGACTCTGGCCACAGCTCCATTAGGCTTTAATGAGAGCTCCAGTTTGCCTTTTCCACCCTCAGATAGCCATGGCCCACATTTTGTACCTGCTCAGGTACCAGACCATTAAGCCTGCCTCTCTGCACTGTTTTCTCCCAGTGCAGCAAACCCAGGACTGGTGGTAACCTGGTTTTTTTTTTAAGCTAACATGTACTGGAGTCCAGGATGATAGTTGTTTTTTCTTTCTTAAAATTAAAAAAAAAATTATAAAAAACCCAAATTCCTGACTACACTGTCATCATTTGGAAAGGTCTCTTTGAAAATACCTCTGTTGGCTCAGAGCCATCCAAAGAACTTTTGGAAGTTGCTGTTACCTTTTCTCTCTCCTCTGCATCATAGTTGGCTGGAAAGACAGGTTGATTCTGATTTTCCTCATTGATTTCTCTCTCCTCCAAATAAAACTGCCACTTGGCTTCAAAGTAAAACCAGTGCTCTTGATATTCTGAAGGCAAAAGAAATTAATGATGTAGTATTTCATTTCAAGAACATTTTCAGTTCTACTTTAACATATTTTAAGAATAGTGACAGTTCTGACTGACACGAAACCCCAGGTATTTTACAGTAATATACTGCATATATACTAAGTATATATGGAGTGGGACTTCTAATTGAAAACAGAGGATGCAATGAAGAAAATACTTTCAGAATTTTGTGCTTTTTTAATGCCATTTAATATATATCAAGATGAAATTTTACAAGAATTTACTGAAGAGTACTCCAAGGAGAAGATAAAAGTCAAGAAAAAGAAAATAATCAATTCTTTGTCAGTTTTTATTCCTTTACTATGATTAAAGAATATCTAAAAATGCTTCCACATCCTAAATACAATTTGCCACCTACCTCAGTTATCAATTTTTATTTGCATAAGTTCTCCAGTATTTCTGTTCTATTTTCATCGTGTTTATTGTGTGATCATTCAGGAAAAAACAGATAGGAAAGTCCAAAATTCTCATTTGCATATTTTGTAATACATATCAAATGTAGCGAAGGGATGAATAATGCATACATCTGCTACATTAAAGCCTTTTTTAATAATCATATGTTTTTCTCCTCTTTTTCTGTCTCTTTGGGGAGTGATCTCTAATCATGCTTAATGTTCTCCATGTAAATAAACTTATTAAATTTAGTGTATTTTTTAGGCAATGCTCTGGTTCACCCTTTATAAAAAGGCTTACAAAGGCAGCTAACTCAGCCACACTGGATTGTTAAGCACATACACATGCACCTGCCTGCAGAACTGAGGCCTGAGGGACACCCTGCCTGGCAAGCTGAGGGGGGGTCAGGAATTAGAGAACAGTGAGGTGGCCTGGATGGCTGAGTGTGCCAAGGCAAACTAGCAATTTGGGATGGGACTATGGGTGCAAAATAAAATTTAACATTCCCACTTTTTCCCTGTCTCTCTCCTGCTTGGCTGTTCAGTGGTGTGTGCTGCAAGGGCTGAGAAGTGCACACAAAGCACAACCAAACTATTCACTTGAAGGATGTAATCTGATATTGCTTCTTTTCCTAGAATGCCACAGTGGTGACTCTCTTAGGCAATTAAGATCTTTAAGGGGCTTTTTTGTAAAAATCCAAGCTGCTTTGTAGGACTTGACACTTTTACAAAAGTTGTCAGCTGCCAGTGCCCCAGACAGTGATGAGCATTCAACCACGTGCCCGAGACACCTGGAAATGTCCAGCTGCCCTTTTTCTGAGTCTATGACCCAGCTTGGCCTCATTCCATTCACTAGAACCCTAAAAAGGGGAGGTGTTTACAAAAACAGAGTGAAAGGGCATTTATAGCCATCAGGCCAAGGAGAGCATCTAGGTGTATTTATGGCATCTGGAGCAAAACAAATGTAAGCAAAGCAAATGTAAACTATCAACACCCAGTACAGCAGCTAGTTATAACAGTTTTTAGAAATGTGAGTGACCTGACCTCTTTCTTTTTTGTTGGCTTTTTGTTTGTTTGTTTCTGGGTGTTTTTCCCCTAATTCCCCCATAAAAATAAATAGAAATGCCTCAAAACTGAATGTTTTCTATGTAGCACCTTAACAAGAAAGGTGCTTGTTCCAGAGTTTCAGAAATAAAGGGATCAAACAGGTGAAGGAGATTTCTGTTGGGTGGATCTGTAGCATGGTCAGAATCCCATGGCACTAACCCTAGCAAGGCTCTGCACCATCCCTTGAGCCCAGCTGAGGTGATGGTCACATTCAGGTCCATGGAAGCATCTGGCCAGTAATTGCAACTGGATATCAGAGAAGGGTGTAGAGTCGAACTCTCTCTGTGGCGTGGATAACAAACTCTCTGTTTGATAAGATAGCTAAAATAGGATAAGATAAGATAGCTAAAATAGGATTTTCTAAAACTGGAGGACTCTGGCAGGATTTCTTTGCAGCACATCTCAGCAGCCAAGGAGCTTAACTTTAATGCAGGACACTTTTCCCATTACCAAAATAGGATGAAGCTCAACAATACAGGCACTGGCTGGAGGGCATGCCTCAGGAGCCCAGCACACATACTTCCACACGAGGGGTCCTGCTCCAGTGGAGTGACAGGGACCTGCTGCAAAGCCACTCAGAGAGAAGCTTGATCACATTAATCCTGCACCTGCTCCTCATGGGTCTCTGCTAAAAAAATCCTGGTGTGCAATGAGGCACAGATAAAAATGCAGGGTCTTTCAGAAAGCCTTCCCAGGGCTCCTTTCAGATTTTAAAGCAGCAGCTTTTCTTCAGGGGTAAATTTTAATTTCTGAGTCTTCTTGAGTAGAGATTTCTATAGAATTCAGTCTTTCTCAACAGCTGTCCCTTAATCTCTTACCTTGATGTTTCCATGTAATGATACTCATCTGTCCGCAGCAGGTCTCACCATTACAAACATCATTTCCCGGCAAGGAGGGACTAAAGTACCTTTGCCCCAAAGACCACATGCATAGCAATAAAAAAGTAGTAGTATCAAGTTCAGGAGTTGGGTGACAGTTGTTTAAAACAAGGATACGACAGGTTGTATCTTAAATATTTATTCAGAAAAGCAACAAGTCAAATCTGAATTGTGGTCAAAAGCTAACTCCTGGTCAGGAGGTATCTGCAGGTGAAATTTTCCTGGCAGGATGAGGAGTGTCAGTGGTTTTCCTTAAGGAAGATGTTGAACTGCACTAATTGATGGAAAGCAGTTGAATAATTAATCTCAGCAGTCAGTTTGCCTAATGACCTGCTAAATATAATTTCCTTCCTCCCCCCTTCCCAGCAATCTCTGAAGATTCCCTAAAAATAAAACTGTGCAGTAGAGCACGGTCATTGCTGTTTTGCTTTGTATTTTTGCCGCCAATACACCAGGCAACTAACTGGTGGTAGAAGAAGGTGGCACCACCTGTGAAGAGCTTACTTCTCTGAGCAGAGAAAGCAGGAGGACAACCTCTGGAGGGAGGAGAGGGGGGAAAGCAGTAAGCTGTAAAGACTAGGGGGTGACATTTCTTCAGTGCCTTTCCAGCTAAAGATAGCTTTAAGAAAATAAACATTTGATCCAGACTCGGTACCTGCCATGTGACGAATGGTCTTCTTACAGTATTCTTCAGCCATGGGCACAACCTTCATCATCTCTCTGCCCCACTGAGCAAGGGGTTTCCCCTGTATTGCGTATGCCACAAAGAGAGCTGTGCAAAGGGACCCTAGGAAACCTGGAATTCATAAATAATGAGGATTAGCAGTGTGCATCTGTGCTGGTACCATCCTTTTTGTCCTTGTTTTTCCTCTTACAATTGCCAGTGGAATGCCTTGTGGCTGTCAGGTAGATTAACAAATGTACACAACCCATCTCTGCCTGTTTGCAGCCTGACTTGTGGCATGTTGAGATTATTGGCTAATGAGTGCTGCCCCTTGGTTTGCGACTTATCTTACATGGAAGGGAGCTTCTGTTCTCAGTGGTGTAATGTGATAGAAATTGAGGTAGGGGTCAAAAATAAACATCATCTACCAATGGGATACTGAAAATCTTCTGATTGAAGTCACATGAAATAATTGACTTGTACAAAGTGATTCAATTACAGGCTATATCAACTTGTTTACAGCATCATCCAGTCAAAGAGTGGTGGTTGCTAGATCTAACACTATTTCTGGCTCATTTGACTCTAAGGGAACAAACTCATGTCCCCTTAGAAGAAAAAAGAAATTTTCCAAGAAAGACATGCTGGTCTTCTACTTTGGTTACAAATATTTCAACATTTTAAATATTACAAATATTTTAACTGTTGATGGGCACTCAACACTTCCATGACACCAGAAACAGTCAGCTCATTTCTTGTATTTGCTTGTCCTCTTGGCATTCTGGCAAGGGCAAAAAACCAACCTGGTGCAGTGTGCAAAAGAAGCTGAAGAAAACCAGTCAGTCATCTAAATAAATCCTAGCTGAGCAAAATTTGATGCAGATGCTTCTCTCAGTGCATGGGTCCAAAAGTGTTCACTCATGCATAGAGGTAATCATGAATTTTGTGTGTTTTGCTGAAGGTAAAACAAAATTATCTTAGGAGGTGACAAGCCCAGATGAGGTGATTACTAATTCCCTCTGCCACAAGACTTGCAATGCTGGGTCAGGCCCAAGGCACATCCAACGTGAGTCCCATAGATGTTCTCATAAAGAATAACAGCCCATGTAGACCCAGCCCAAAGGGTCTCACAGATAGACAGCATCTAGCCCAGATGCCACAAAGATCGGAAGATCTTTGAGGGCCACATTTACTGTGAAGGTGGCAGCAGAGGGTTTAGAGCGTAAACCAAAGGGCTAGCAGGGGGCAGTGACAGCTCGCTCAGAGGGTGGCAGAGGCTGGGGTGTGCCCTGAAGGTGCCCAGGGGCTGGCAGTCTCCTCCTGCCCCCTCCCAGGCTGCACACCCCCTGTTGCTGCCACCCTGCTCATGGCAGCCCTCACACAGCCTGCTGCTCCTCTCTGGGGAAGAAGGCACACCTGCCCAAGGGGTCTGCCTCTGTAGGACAGGGGGAACCCCAGAGTGAAGTGGTTTGGTTTCTCCATTCCCCTGAGCAACCAGGCTAGTTTTAGGGGCCATTCTGATTACACAGCTTGTTTGATTTTGACAAGACAGCCTCTTTGCCTGGTCTCCTTTGACCCCAGTCATACCCATGGACTTTGCAGCTGCCTGTAGCAGCAAGGTCTGAGGCTTCATTGTGCATAACATGGGCAAGTATTTCCTTTGTCTTCATGTTTCAGCCCCAACTGACACATTGGTTGGGTTTTCTGAATCTGAGTTATGAGGATAATAATTGGCATTTCCCTGACACGTTTCAGGATGGCAGTGAAGTGCATGTGGCCCTTCCACCCCTCTCCTTTCTGTCTTCCTGCTGTACTACTTGTTTCTTTTCCCAGCTGAAAACTCTTTCTGGATGTAATTTCTCATTGTATGGAAGGTATCTGACAATGCTGACGTTTTCTGGGTCTCATAAGCCCTTTCTGATGTGATGGACACAGACTACAAGCAGTCTTATGGCTGCTAATTCACCACAGACTTTACATGCCAGCCTAATTTTCTGCTTTGTTTTGAATGCTTTTCCCTAATTTTATGGCATCCTGATGGCTTTTCTGACTGCTTCATAGCACTGAGTGTGTTGAACATGTCATCATTCATTATGGTTTTATTTATTGCTGTTTAAAACAGACAAAATGAATACATGTTTACATAGCATAAAATTATCAAAATGACTGACCTGAATATTAAAAACAACACTAAATCTGCTTATTTAGGCTTTGTTTAGAAAATATTCCAGATTGTATCCTAAAATATGTTGAGTTGAGTTTTTTTGGCTTACTACCTTTACCTACAGTGATTGGATATGACAAAACCTGCCAAGAGAAAAATGTTGTTATCCCCTGAACCATAAATTTGCATGATAAGAGTGAGTCATCTAGATATTCATGAATCCTAAAATTTGATCAGGGCAGCTAACATGAATATGCTTTGGACAAGGCAGATTATGTATGCATATTGGGATTTTAGGAGAGAAAACCACTCTGCTTGAGGATGCTGTCACCATAATATACAAGCAAATATATAAGCCTATATAAGTAATATACACATGTATGTATCAACCAAGCAAAGTTCAAACTGAGGCCTTGAAGCCTGCAAAGCAGAAGTGGGTTAACCAGGGGAGTTCACAGGAGCCATGTTAGTCCCTGCAGAAGAGCAAAGCTGCCTTAGGGGATGTCAGAGTGCAGGCATTACCTGTGGGATGGTTGTGAGTCATTCGTCCACACTCAATGCTCACTTCAATGAGTGACTCCAGCCTTTCTGGCTTCCAGTATCGCATCCCTAAACACATGGCTTTTGTGGAGGCTCCAAATCCAGAACCTAGAGCAAAAGGATAACACCATGCATTTAAAAGGAGACTGATCTCACACAATTATGTTGATAAAATGTGAGACAAGCACACTTAATTAATTCAGCTCATGTGTGGGAAGGGAACTCCTCTGGGAATGGGAAATTACCATGCAAAATGAGTTACAAGTTTTGAAAATTTCTTGTGAGGAATTTTGCTCCTACATAGTCATTCTGGTTTTACAGGAATATTCCAGTATAATCAAGTGCTGTGAAGACCACAGTGGGCTCAAAAAGCCATGTGCTCTTTTGTTCACAGGATTTGCTTAACCCAAACTCTCATCCCATCTTCACTCATTTTTGGCTGACTCTCCTGTTTTGCTTGCTCCGGGTACCCACACCAGAAACAGAACTTTGAGAAACAGATACATTTCCACACACCCTTATTTTATACTTGTAAACACACAATTAAAACACTTTATATGAGCTTCACAGTTCACCTTTCAATTTTAATGCATATTTCATCCTGGAGAGCCTCACTAGTTTCTGCTACATACAAAAATAATGTGTCCAAAAGAAACTAAAGGCTACTGAGCCAAATCCTACAAAGTTAGGCAATGTCAGAACTGACGTTTCCCATGTAACCTCAAATTAGTGCTTGTTGTGCGACAGCCTACACTTACCAAGCTTAGTCTTGGGAACCTCCACCCCTGTGTAGCACAGAATTTGTTTATTGAAGAGCTAATTCAGAATTTCTTTTAATCCTTAGCACTGAATGTGTGATCCCAGGTGTTCAACTTTTAAACACTTCATTGAATGGAGTTAAACTTCCTAATGAGTTTCTCTGCAGTACTTATCACAGTAATTTTAGGATCCCAGAGAAGTTTAATGAGCTTATCTTCACCAGGCACCAGTGAGGTGATTATCTCCTCTTTGCAGCTGGTGAGCCAATGCCCAAAAAAGCATTAACTCATTGCAGGCAACTACCCTGAGATGGATAGGCTTCTATTTTTCAAGGTACTTGGCATTTTTCAGCACTGTCTTTGCTCAATCACACTTCCCAGTGACCTTGGGAATAGCTGAGAGCAATCAGCATTTCTCTTCTAGGTTCCTGGAAGATAAGGGGGATATTTATGCCACCTAATTTTAGCTTATGTGAACCTGCATTAGGAGCCCAATCTCCTTGTCCTTCCCAGGCAGGCAGCATGGAGAAAGGCAGCATGTCCATTTGTGTGTATGATGGCATAGCAGGAGCAGCTCGGGGGCCAGAGTGAATTGAAGCAGGAGATGCCAAGGAGCCAGGGTCACAGCTTTCAGTCACTTATCTGCAAAAGGGCCCTCAGCTGCTCCACTGGGCTTTGTCTGCTGCGACAGCAAAGCACCAGGGGCTCTTTTGGAACACCTCTTGCCATCAAGTCTCATGCCAAGTGGCTCCAGCTCCAATGTCCTAAGATTATGAGTGTGATCCAAGTGGAGTAGTGGGGGTGGCAGTGAGATCTACTTCAAACCAAGCTGAAGCCTGAGCCAAACTAACATAAACCACCTACTGGCATTTCCAGGTGCAATATCTGAATTTCCCTCTTGGGAAAAAAGTTCTTCCTCTTCCCTAGAGCAGCTCTCCAGGAGCAGATAAAACTGTCTGCCTAGCCCACAGATCACATGGAAACCACAAGGAAGAGTCAGGAAGGAAATCCAGTCTTCCAGGGCACCACTCAACTGGGAGAAATATCTCCTGCTTGCAAGACCAAACTCTTCATTAAATCATCTGCCACCACAGAGTAGCAGATGAGAGTGTTAACTGTGCAGACCTGGTTTCTCCAAAGGACACAGTCCATGCTGGTTTTCCAAGAGGGGAGGCTCTTGCACTGCACAAAGCTGCTAATAAATAACATCTCTCAGTATACTGAAGTGGAAGATGTACTACTGTAATCTGACTGCTGGTCTGGAGGAGCTGGTCTTTGCCACTTCATTGCCTTCCTACAGTCTGGGAAGTTCCATTAAAACCTTCTGCAGAATTAGACAAGTAAACTTGGTAACAAAAAATTCCATCACATGGAGTAGCATTAAACCCAGACAGAGCTTCAGGGGACTAAATCCCATGTCTCACATCTACCATTTGAACTAAGGACACAAGCCACAGTAAGACGAGTGCAAGCAACAGGGGTGACACATGTGACAATGTAAAGGACTGTCCTCCATTATCAGACCAAAGGTCAAGCCAGCTCATCATGTCTGACAGTGAAGAGGATACTCCAGAAAGAGTAAAAGTCACATTATCTCCTTGTACTAACTAAGCTGCTGACAATTTGTCTCCCTGATCCAGGAGGCAGCTGATTATTCATCTTTCTGCTTAAAAACCCTTGAAGAATTTCCCCTGAGTGAATTTGCCCAGCTCATTTTCGAACTCACATGAACTGTAGCATCTGCAAATTGGCATAGGAAAATAGTTATGCAGCTTATGTAGGTGTTGTGTGAAGTCCTTTTTTTTTGTCTTGCTTTGAGCTCATGACCTCCAAGTTTCATTAGAAGTCCCTAGTTGCTGTCCTGGAGGAGACAGTGAATTTTTGCTGTACCTATCCATGTTTCCCAGTTATTTCCCTTTTCATTCATGCACTACATTATTCTTTTTTAGTATGTCACACCTCAGTGTGATTTTCTTCAGTCAACACCTGTAGAATAACAAAGATTAGGGTAATGGATACTAAGCCCTGAAGAGGATATGCCTTTTGTGACTACAGATCATTCTGCATGAAAACTTAGAGCCCAGCACCTTTATCTCCTGTGCATCTGCAGCTTAATCTTCTCTTCAACTTTCCCCTTACTTTCCTCATTTTTCCTCACACTTTTCCCTCATGCTCCTCTGCCAATACCACCTGCAAAAAGTTCTCAAATGTTTCTAGGAGGCCCAGAAGTTGCTTCCACAGCTGCAAATAAAGACCTGCTTGGATGCTGCAGGATTTCGGCCTGAAATGCACATGATTCAGGTAGAGCCCAGCTATTTGACCCACCATTTGACTGGCCTCTTGCAGTCACTCCAAAAACAAATATCCACCTCAGGGGGTACTACCTTATTTAAATTTTGATTCCAGTTCTATAACATCAGTGATTCTCTTCTGAAAAATTTGAAGCTTTGGCACTGGGTCAAAACATTCTTACTGTGTCTCAGAAACAGCAGACTCACCTGCATCAAAACTTTAAACAAATACTGACAGACAAACAGAGGTAAACACTTAATGGAGAGAATTTTAGCCTTGTGCTTATCATGTTGTAAATTGTAAACAAGCTCTTAAAATGGAAGGTGTTAGACAATCTTGGGCAGGTTTCTGGTGGTCACAGGAATCTCATCAGCCTCTAACATAACCCAGGTATCTCCGTAATGAGTGTGGCAATGAGCATGACATGAGGTGGCAGAGACACATAGGGCAATTTGATTTAGGGATTCAGTGTGCTGACTAAACCCACAAGAATTTGAGCAGAGAAGCATCCATAAGCAATGCAAAATTACCTAAGATAAGCCCATGAATGCTGGTACATGAATTCTTGCTGGAAGCAAGATAGAATGCCCACAGCAAATCAGCCTTTTGGTTCCAGCCCATCCAAAATATAGTCTGACTGCTAGGCATTCAATCCCAGGCATTCAATGCCTGTGGCATGTTTTTGCCTCAAGAATTTTGTGCAAATTCAATTAAAAGTTAATCATGTCCATAGCACTGTTGGACCCCATAGAAGACAGAACATCTGCACTTCAGGTTCTTCTGCTCTCAGGGTGAAAAAAAGGCTTCCTGAAATGTTCTGAATGCTTATTTGTCAGAACAGATGGAGAAGGTGGCTTTTAGCTGCCATATCTCAAGGAAGGAATTAATTTTAGATTCTTCTAGCCCAGAGTATCCCCAAAGCAGATAGTCCATGGAAAGCTGAGGAGGAGGAAGGCTGAAAGAAGAGTGGTGGCTCCAACACTGCAGTGAGACAGGCAACAGCCATACTCAACTGTTTGTTGAACAATGTTAAGAGCTACTTGGGGCCAACAGCAGCTCCCACAATTATTTTCCCCAAATTTTATCCACTGTCAGTCACAAAACACATGACAACTGCCAAAGGGGCACTTTCTCAGATGTGGCTGGCTGATAACAGAGTGGGAAGAATACACCCTTTTCACTCCCAGCAGCTGTTGAGAGGAGCAGGGGACAAGTGAGAGATACTTTTTTGTCAGAGAAAACTGGCTGCAGAGACCCAGAAATAGCCATGGCATTGTGCCACCAGGTCTTTGCCATGGTGTTGCATCAATATGCAGTTCTGTTGAGGCTGTGTGCTCTGCAGTGGCTGAGTGTCACACCATGGACACAGCCACCATGGGTGTGAGCTGACACAGTTTTTGGCTGTCTGGGTTCCCCATCTCTGATAATGGGGTGTCTCTACAGGATGAATTGCACTGTGCATATATGTGTGTGCACAGGGCTGAGTGGACGTTATTTAACTTGAAGTAGAAATTTTATTCATTGTAGAAGTAAATGATCATAAAGGGAAAGAAAGAGAGGGACAGGCATAGGTAAACCAGGGTAGGAATATTAGGGACTATTAATAAAACAATTATAGTTGTTAGCAGGGCATCCAAATGGAGAAAGTCTCTGCTTTCCCTCCAGTGAATGTGTTGGTGATTAGAGTAATTTATAAGCTTGGCATATTGTTTCAGATCTGGTTTCACTGAAAAGATCCAAGTCTACAAATGTTTAAAGGAAAAATGGCAGAAAATATTTCTTAAAATAACCATTAAACTCAAGGACAAAGATCTGGACCCTGAGGCACAGAGCCAAGGACAAAGTCTCTTTAAATAGATGTTAAAGAGGGAAGGGTTTGCTTACAAGAGGACACAGTGACCTACAGAAGGAATTCTTGGCAGATCTCTTGTCATCCTCAGGCGAGCATGGAAACGTTTCAGGGGTAGTGGCCTTTGATGTCAGGGGGAAAAGGAAACAATTTCCATATAGCCACAAACACAGAGAGTGTGCACTATTCCAGCCAGGCCCTCTACAAGGACAGTGGTACCATACCCTTTTCATTGAAGGGTGTGTGCCAGGCCAGGAGGTGGTTGTCTGGCTTTAGCTCCCTGCAGCCTTCGATGGTGGCGGGGTCCGGCCGCCTGCCCGAGAGCTTCTCCACAGCATCCACGTAGCGCTTCACCAGCTCCCGGTACAGGTCTTCCAAACACCAGTAATCTGCCCAGAGGAGAGAAGAGAAGGTTCTTGTGTGAAGGCAGAGGAGCAAGAAGACATGTAAGCAAGCTTACTGTGCATTTGAGAAATTAATTCCTGTTTCCACTTCCAATATACTGAGTCATGTTTCTGGTGCCACTGTCACATTTTTACACAACATGACAGCAGGCTGGAGGGAGAATGGTCTTGAGTCTCAGCTCTCATCTTTCTCTCCTTTTCTTTCCATGTTTAATTCCTTCACTGGCATGATGAAGCACTCTGTTAATCAACAGTAGCTGCTGAGGGCCTTTATTTAAGCTCTGTGGTGTGAAGTCATTACAGAGCTGATCAACTGTCAGGTGACAGCGTGGCTGCCATGGAGTCTGGGTAAAGCCAGCTGTGCCTGGCTCAGCCCCTGCCCTTACAGATGTGAATCCAACTTAAAAATTAAAGCCTTTTTTTTTTTAATTACCACATTACAGAATCACTTTAAGATATACATATGACTAGATAAAAAAACAAAGTGCAACTTCCTTTTATAAATCTGTATGTTATATGTATTTTGTGTAAAATTTTTAGGTCTTTCAGGGCTCTGCAGGGCTCCAAATATCTTATAGTATCATGAACAGTGAGGTTTTTAAAAAAATACTATAAAAATCAGTAAGAGTAGTAAATCCCAACTGCCTGAAGGTGGTTTCCAGCACATAAATTTCTCTCTGTAATAAGTTCACTAACATCAGTTTATAGATTATATTTAAAAAGTCCTACAGTCTTGCCTAAGGAGGAACCTTCCTTCTGTTAAACACTGACTGTTCCTTCAGTATTGCTGCTTCTCTCAGCTGATGTTCTCTGTTGTTGGTCTTGAAGAATCCTGCCCTTGACTCATGCCAAGGAAAACCTTCCACTGGCATCTATTATCAGCGGGAACAGAGGCCAAAGGAATTTATCCACTTATATATATTTCTGCATACTTAGAGAAACCCCATTTAATACTTGGTTAGTTGCACAGGTTGAATGACACAGCAGGGGAAGTTCTAAAAATATCTTCATTTTGACAGAGATGGTGAATTCTGGAAATCCACAATTTAACTTAGGAGAAAGTTTGGAGTCCCGGAAGCAAGAGGCATTCTGAAGTACCAGTTTTGGAGGCAGGCATCAAAGAAGATGAAGGGTAGAACAAAGATTCCTCTTCTTTCACATGAAATAATACCCTACCAGTTACACTGGCCATCCCACATAAGATCCCTAAAGAAACAAGACACTTTCAAGCTGCCAGCTCTTTCCAGATTTAGGAGTCAGGTGTCACAGTTTATCCAGATGGGAGGCAGGAGCAGAGTTTACTGCCTGGCAGCTCCTGCAGAAACCTTGTCCCCAGAGCACAGAGTCCCTGTGGTCCAGCACATCCAGGCTGTTCAAGCCCACCATGGCTCCCTATGCCTGGAGCCAGATTGCTGTCTCAGCCATCAATAGGACAGGTTCTTTCTTTAGAAATCAACTCTTATTTTTTTTAACCCATGTGTAAGCAAGAGAGGAAAACCTCAATGCTTTTGTTGTTACAGAGATAGTTTCCCTATGTTTGATGATGCTGTCCGTGTTCCTCCCTTACAGGACAGGACAGACTCCTGGGAGCAGATGTTGTATCTGTCCTTCATTGTCAGATCAGCCTTTTAGTCAGGGCACAGGGTGGATTTGGGGAGCAGCAGCTCAGTCTGCAGCAGTGCCCACAGCCCAGACTGCTTGTGGCCATTCCCCTCCTGGGCTGTTCTCCTGGGATGTTCTCCGTGCAGCTGCCAAAATCCCTTCCCCAGGTGAGAACTGCCTTTGTCTCTAACACAAGCCTGCCCCTTGGCTGCTGCCTCAGCTCAGGCTGGGAGCTCTCTGAGGGCAGTGCCCTGACAATTGACAGCAGGACTTCATGGCTTTGAGCTGTGGGCAAGTTTGGCCCAGCCTACAAATATCCTGCAACTGCAGGTGAGTGAGTGTCTGGGGAATGCTGTGGCCAGCAGGCAGCCAGGAGGCAAACAGGATGTGCAGGGAGCAGGGCAGGGAACGACAGAGATATTTGTATTGCTTATTTCCCTGCCTTTTTTTTTTTTTTAAGGGGCAGGTCCCCGGGGCTGGTGGCAGGTGCCTTCAGCCTCAGAGATGTTCACATTCTTCAGCTTCACTCTGTTGACGTGGGTGATTTGGCACCTAGGCTGGGCCATGAGCAAGCCATGGGGCTTTTTCACATTCCCCATGACAGGAGGAGACACTGCTGTGGGCAGGAGAGGTTCTTGTTTCCCTTGTGGGAAGCAGGGAGAAGGACTTGGTTTATCCCACTCACCAATGTTGCTCTGAAATGAAGATTTTTTCTAAAATTCCCTATTCCATCTTGCTGTTTCCTCTCCAGCCCATGAAAGCACCTTTTTATAATGTTTGTCTGACCAGGTGAAAGAAATGAGAGTGTAGGATAAACACAGTCAATGGAAAAAGTAGTTTAAACTTTTTTCTTTAGAGCAATTTACAGGCTGCTATACTTTAAAAAAGAATTATTGTTTTACTGTTGTTCTAACTGACTTGATTACCCAGAAGTTATGATTTTAGAGGGTTCCATAAGCAAGAAACATATGATATGTATTTAATCATAGCCTATATTCAGAAATATGCTAGTCATCTTTTTTCTTGATAGGCTGACATCTTACTCTTATCTTTAGTGTATTAGCTACCCCTTAAACCATTGGTTAGCTAATAGCCAAGTATGAAGTGTCCTACACACTCTTCAACTGATCTCTGCCTACTAAATTTAGAGCAGATTGGAGGCAGGCAGATAAAGGAGTGAAACACTAGCACAAAGGAAACCTCATTGATGTGAAGGATACTCCTCTACATTGGGAGCTTCTGCTACTGGTAGTTATCCAGTGTTACGAGTTTTGAGAAAAATCAGGAATGCTTTTACAGAGATTTAAGAAAAATTGAATCATTCTGAAGAGGCAAAATACTGTTGAGAGGTCACTGTCTTCTGGTGTACTTTCTATGATCTTGCCAGTCTCAGAAAGCTCTAGTTTGATGGGTAAGGTGTCAACACAAACACTTCTCATCTTAAAAAGACTACCCCCATCTTAAGAAAAAAACACATGTTCTCTCTCAAACCATAGTGATTTTAGCAGATATCTTAATAACTTCCACTATTCTGACAGATTTAATCATAAATACAGTGTGCTAGGATACTTTTTGGACTAAAGACATGGAGCTCTCCTTATAAAACAAAGAGGTTTTTGCAGATGCAACCCTTTTTTTGAGGGGCAGCAAAGAGGAGGCAGCACTAGTGCTTTTAGCCTGAAAGAGGTACTAAGGTAACTCTACTCCAGCCTGGACACAAACATGTGAAAAATGCACTCAGAAGAATTCTTATCTGTTACAGAAGACTCTCTAGTGGCTATAGTATTCCCTGATGTACTCCAGCATACAGATAATCTACTTGGCAATTATTTTGTTATGCTGGACATGTGATATTTTAGTCTTTAACCAACTGTATATCTCTAGGGAAAATACAGGAAGAGCCCCTCCACACTCCAGAAATCAAGATCCCCCAGTCTGTGAGAGGGTCACAGGATTGTGCTCATGGAGCAGCCAAGCTAATGCACACCATCATTAACAAAAGCAGCATTTCTGACACTCTTTCTCATGATCTCCCCAGCAATCAGGCTTATTCTAAGAAATGCAGCAGCTCCACAGCTCCTCTGCAGCCTGTGGCCGCTGTTCCCGCCGTACCTACCTGTGATGACAGCCTCAGCTGTAGCCATGTGCATGAGCGTGTTGTCACTTACTGGCCACTTGTCAGGAGACAGCACCAGGTTCTCGAGCCCTCCGATTTCCTTCAGCTCCTGCTGGATTTTTGCTCCTAAGGCATTGTTTTCACGGGAGAAATTGCGATACCCGAGAGCATCCCCTACCCCAGCCAGAACAAGTGCAGCCTTAAATTTATCCATGCCCAAGGCACTTTCCCCTTTCCTTTTGCTCGAGACAGCCACCGAATCTCGATCTTCCTTTGTTCCTTTGCCTTCTACTCAGCTTCCCCGACACTTTATATCAGCCATTGTGTCACACCAAGAGCTCTCTCTATAAGGCAAGGACTTCCTTTTCTGGCTCTGCAGATGCCATCTCTTGTCTGGGACCCGACAGAGAGGAAATATTTCATAACCCAGGGATTTTGCAGGGGCTTCGTTCAATGAAACTGTAAGAGCAGACCTGCAAAAGCCTCGTTTCTGCAACCCAGCTTAAAGCAAGCCAGGAGATCCTTAGCCCTACCCTGCCAAAGTAACTCTACACCCAGAAAAACAGATGCCTCCACAGGGGTGCTCATTTATTCAACAACTTGTAAATTAATATTTTTTCTTCTGCCCATTTCTGATACGCTGAAGTCAGCCTCCCTCTCAGGGACCAGTCAGAAGTAAAGGCCATTATAAAAGCAGTCTTCCAGGCTCTGCACAATCTAGAAGGAGGGATTAAGCAGTAAGAAATCAAGTGAAATGCAGATAACCTCTCCCATTTCTAATTACACCCTATGGCGATATTTTGTTAACAGCTTTCTTGTTCTGTTCACCTAGTACAAGAATGTTCTGCTAATTCACTGCACCCCTGGATAAACACTGAGCAAAACAACAACTTCAATTCCATGCCTCTTACTCCCTGGCAAAGAGTGACTTTTTCCTAAAGCTGAGGTCAGTCCACACTTCGACTCTGGAAGGAAACTATTTTCAAAGATGTATTGAAGTGGCATCCTGTGAGTCTAATAAAATCCTAAAGACTCACAAATTACTACTCCATTACAGACAGAAATAGAAATGTAAGTATAAACATAGAGAGGTAAACAGAAAGCATTGACTTGACTGTAATTTTGATAACTGATACCAGGGGAAAGGTCTTTGTTTTCTGTGATCTTTTTCAGAGGGCAGTACTGGTTGCTATTCAGATGGAAAAGGCCAGCAATATAAGGGATGCATCATCCTAGCACCCAAAGCAACAAGTTAATAAGCAATTAGTTAATCACAGTCTGAGTTATTGACCTGTGTAGAAATATCTCTGTACTTAAGATTTTCACGACACAGAGAAGCATTGCCATGCCTGCTCTACATTAGAAGAAATAAAATGCCCAAATGGTGAAAGTAGCTTCTGTTAGTGCCCTCTTGTTCTAAAGATGGGGATTGGTTAACAGAAGTGCTGAAAAGGACACTGAGAGTGTGTTTTCATTGCTACAAAGTCACAGTGCCGTGCTGAAAAAGCAAAAAAAAAAATTAAAAAACGAGAAAAAGAGGACAATTATGCCTTAGGGACCAGAAGATATGCAGGGACAAGTATCAGTGGGGCATGGCCAGCCTGCTCTAGGGCTGGCTTGCCACAAGTGGTGGATGCCAGCCCTGTGGGGGGGCAGGGGGAACAAGCCTCATGTCCCACAACCAGGACATTTACACAACACAGAGGTAATCTTAGAGCCACCCCTGCTCTGCAGGTTGCCACACGTTCCACGTGTCTGAAAACAAACACTAAAAATGGAAAACCAAGGCCAGGGCAGCTTACAGAACACACCAGGCAGAAGCACTGAGGTTGACATCTCTGTTACAGGTCCCTCCACCCCTCTGTGGCACACACCTGTTCTCTATCCCTGCATAGCATCACGGTTTGGAGGCACGTGGGCATTTGAACTTGCAAAGCAAGGACAGGAGGAATCACCTGCTGAGGCACTGTGGTGAGCTAGGAAGGGCCTCATCAGATGGAAGGTTGCTCCCTGAAAATGGGCAAAGCTATTCTTAGTTTTCCATTTATCTTTTTCTTCTGAATGTGGCTGGCAGTTGCACTGCCCTTTTGCCTCCCATAGACTTCATTCTGTTGCAACACAACACACTCAGCTGCTCAGAACACAGCCCAAATTAGGTACAAGGCTATAATAAAAACCCAGAGAAAATTTCAGAGAAGTTCTATTTTTCAACTCTGTAAAACAGAACATGCAGCGAAGACATTTTTATATAATTTTTTAATTACACATTATCTCCTTTTCACGTGGTACTTCCAGCTACTGTGAGCTTTCTGAGCAGAAGTAGGCTAGACACACTAAACTACCCCTACTTCCCACAAAGGAGACAATTGTTTGTAAAATATACCTATAAGTCTTAAACAGACATAAAATACAGTAATTCCATGAAGATGGGTAACTATTCACAATAGGAAAAAAAAAAAAAGATCTGAGCAGAGCTAGCAAAACTATTTGGTAAATCATATTAAAATGCATCTTTGGTGTCTTTTCATTAGTGTACATATGACAGCTTTCAGATGGGGAGAGTCCATAAAAAAAGGAATGGGAAGGCAGGACAGAGAAAAGGCTTGTCTGTGCTGGTGACAACACACTGTTGTTTCAGCTCAACTGCATTTGGAACCCGAGGTGAGAACATGAAAGCAGCCTTTGGCAGACGTGGCTCCTGTGCCTTCTCCAGCAGAGGGAAGTGCGTGGGTGGGCTCCAGGCCCGGGACAGAGCCCGCGCGTGCTGCAGGTGCTGAGCTCTGCTCCGAACCAAGGAACCAGCAAAGGGAGCTGGACTGATGCTGTGTCCACACAAACCCTCTTTAGGTTAAAAGAGGACTGCACCCCAAATGCTTCCACTGTGACTGAGTGATCCTTTGCCAGTCAAAGACACTTGGCAGAGAAATGCTCTTGATTCCAACTTCACCCATCCAAAGGGTGCAGAGCCATATCCAGGAAAAGTAAGGTTGATAACAGGTGGGTGCCAGACTTCTGTCAGCTCTTGGAGTGAAGGATTTTACTTGAGCATCAGGATCATTCCTTTAAAACACATTCATTGAGATCCAGGAAAAAAATAAACTGGTTTTACTCAATTCTTTAACAATGAAGATGAATTATTTCCATATAGCTTTACACCACTGCCTTGAAGGAAAAAGATCCTTTAACACCACAGGATGGAGTCTTTCTTTACTGTCTTGACAGAAAGCTGAGGTCATGACATGAAACCTATAGGGTTTGCCATACAATAGTTAACTGCTGGGAAAAGAGGCACAAAAAACCCCCCATGGGAATTGGTCAAATATGTGCACCAACAAGAGGAAGTATCCCAGTGCTCAATCAAAATGTGAATGCCCCTGAATTTCCCCAGCACTTCTCATGAAGAGGTGAACATTGCACCCACTCGTCTGAAATAGAGTATGTTCTGCATGTGGTTGTAGAGGCAGCTGCAGTTGCAGATCCCTCTGTCAACTGTTTAGAACTAATAAGTTAATTTTAGAGGTGTGTCACCTAGTTCTACCCAGCAGACTGCAGATAACAAAAAGTTCAGAAAACATGTTTTGCTGAACAGGTTTATGGCTTTAAAAACATGACACTTTTTCAGGAGGGCTGTGCCTTTTGGTGAGCGAGATGCTGGCTGGCATCACCTGAGGGAAGTCAGTGGTGCTGACACTGTAATGAAAACAGGCTTGCCATGGTTCAAGTATCAGCTGCAGCTTCACTGTCACAGGAACAGACAAAACTTGTGCAACACCAAAGCGGCCCGTGGTTGGTGAAAGCACTGGAGAAGGATGGCAGCTGGCTGAAGATAGAGGACAACTTACTTATTTTGACTTGAACTTTCAGAAGAGAATTAATGATAGGTGAGTGCATAACTCTGAAGGTCTTTGCACAGATTTCTGAGTATGCTGCTTCTCCAACAGAGCTCAGAGCCAGCTCTGAGCAACACTTCCCTGCAAAAACAACAGCTCCCACTGCCAGCACAAACAAATGACACAAATAGTGGAGAGTCTGGTGACCAGCAGATACATGCAGTGAATACAGCACTGCAGCTAAACATGTCAAGCCTCTTAAAAGCTTAACAGTGAGGTGACACAGATGACCAAATATTTATTAAGGCCATTTAAAAATTAATGAGTTACATCCTTACCCCCTTCTGGCTGGTGGAGTAAGTAACACAAGAACCTAATAAATGAACCAGAAAACAACAACAAAAAAGTCCCACTAGACCAAAACTTCCAAAGCAGAAAACTGAGAAGAACCATACAGACATCTCACATGACTGACTTCAATCCTTTGACAGTCCATTTATTCCTTTTTCCAGTGCCAAAAAATATACACACATGTACAACTTACTCAGCAGCAAATCTCCCAGGTGCTTTGAATGAACAGATGCCTGCAGGTTTGCTCTCCTTGGCATGACACACATGATAAATTACATTTAAATTTAGAATTGGCAAGTACAAATCCTATGGCTCAGTTTCAAACCAAACAACTTGGCACCAACTTTAAAAATACATACAGCATATCTGTGAAGTAATACTGTATGCACTGAACAACTTGAAGACATCTGTACCATTTAGGATTATAAATTGAGCAGCCTAGGTGTTACCACTGTATCAGCTTACTTAAAATGGAAGTCAGAGTACCCTGTAAAGTGAAACTGCAGACAACAGCAAATGATTAAAATATGTAAGAAACTTGTAAGGTGAAAGCAGTTTATTTGCATTTTTTATGACTGTTCATGTTTGAAGGTGTTACTTCATACAGGAATGTAAAAATCACATGTTGTTTAAAATGGGTAGAGGAGTAGGAAGAAAAAATAAAAAAGGAAAAGTGTAGCAAACCTCAAAATCTGGCTCACAAGGATCAACTACTATCTCTGGAGTATTTTGCCCAGTCTTCCACTGTCACCCATGAAGGATTCCTCTAGGAATGAGATTTAAGAGTGTGTGTGTATATATATACACACACACACACTCTGAATCCTGGGCTAAGCATCTCTTCCTTCTTGCTCTGATAAACAAGGAAAAAAAACCCTCAACCCACATGCATTTTTTATGCTCTATTTATTCTAAAAGGTAGAAGGTTCATCAGAATGATTTGATGGAGCTCTCATCACAAGCAAATGTTTCACAAGCTCTAGTGCTATGAAACTTCAGTTACATCACATACCAACAGATTAAACTACTTCTGGTCAGTTATATTTTATCTATATATTTTAAATGGCAGTTGTGTGAGTAACAAGCATTCCATTGTTTCTGGCTAGGTAAATGCACTTGATGCTGTAAAATGCTACACATTTCTACAAAGCCTGTGAGACAGATATAGAAATGGCTTCTTTTGAGGAGGAGGCATAGATAAATCAAAAGCATTAAAAAGAGTAGAACTGCTTCTAGCTCTCTGCTGACTTCTGTAGAATACTTGGAGTTACACAAATGCCCTTCTAAAAGGATGCAGTCAGAAAGCAGCAATTTGGCAGAGCCTCAGTGGGTAACTCTGCACAGGAGCTCCAGGCAGCAGCGGGTTCAGACGCTGACACCTGGCGGCTGTTTGGCCAGGGCTGACACTCACAAAAAGAGACAAATACTCATACCAAATCACTCACAGGGCATTTGTAACTTGCTTGCTAGGCTCTTACTAAGAGAATAATCACTAATTTGTTCCAATTTTCCCTCACCTTGCTTATTAAATGCCATGCACAACTGAAATTCTAGCAAGTGGAAGAACGAAGGCAGTCTCTGTATGCAGCATATACACTTGTCCTTGCACGTTGTGTTGACATAATGCTTGTATGAAACTCTAAATATTAGAGTTTAAGAGAATATTGTAAGCTTTTATACCCTGGCAACTACAAAATAAAAGAGTCTGCTGTCATGCAACACTTCAACGATCCAAACAGATATAATTTATATAACTTAATGCACTATTTTCTCAAAAATTCTTGCATCTATTCAGCCTTAAATACAGAAAATATATTGATCATAACTGTACATACTCTCTAGCAACTCTTCATTTTACCAGACCTGTACAGTGGCTATGACAAACTCATTTTGATGAGGTAGCATTTGCAAGAGCCCTGTGCGAAGACACGCTGAATAGTTTCTGGTAAAACCTTTTTGTGCTCAGACATCAGAAACACTGATGAGAAACAGAAGACTGACACCACTGTGCACTACATAATCAGTGGCTGGCAAAAGGGGAGAAACAAGTGACTGAACAAATTCAGATTTGGTGAAAACTGGTCCAATTTCACCAGCCTTGAGATCACTGAAACTGCATTAATTTGCTTTTTAATCCCCTTAAATATAATTGAATGCACAACACATTCATAGGCATGAACACTTGTAATCATTAATTTGAAGTCTCCTTACCCCTAACTATTTCTCCACCATGGAAGCCAAGTAGTTAAGTCTTTGGGCTTACTCACATCTATTTTCTGTGAGAAATGCCAGGAAATTAATTTACAACTATGTTGCATTTAGCTAGAATTTATGATATGTTTCAAGCTACAAATAAAATCCATATTCTGCCAGTTCATTATTAAAAATAAATAAAACACATAATTGGAGACTAACTCAATTATGATAACTAAACATGAATTATAAAAGCATCTTTGGTTGTTTAATGTCTGCTCTAAAATGGTTATTAAAAAAAGCTGGAGCAGCAACACAGCACAGAGCAGCAGCCTGTCCTCAGCAATGCTATTGTTACATGTCCAAGCACTTCAAGAAGAAAAATGAGGAAGTCAATTTCACTGGGAGAGAGCAAAAGGCTGGATGTAATCACTGTATACATCTAGGATGTGAAAATACAAATTTAACATGTTGGCAATAAGTTAAATACAAAAAAAAACCCCACCATACGTTCATTTGTTTGGGGATTTTTTACAATTCCGTATTAAGACAGATCCACAGAACTAACTTTTATAAAAATACAACATACTGCATAAGTTTTATTTATGGATTTAATTTATATACCACAAATACTGCTTTTAATATAAGTACAATATAATACATTTTTATTTATGTAACTGCTGGTGTTCACTTTGGATTATGAACTGAATGGCATGCTGTGCTGTCAAAACTTTAATAAAATGGCCTCTAGTTAAACTTCTCCAAAGTATAAAATCATGCAAAATCTACATCCTATATGATACAACCAGTACAATAATTGAAGCCAATAGCCTACAAACAGCTTGGATCTTCTGAGTTTGTTCTTGAAGTGTCCACACATCCACCATCATTTTCTTTAGGCAGAAAGGAGAAATTGCAGTTTTGTCTGCAGAATGTCATCACGACCACTGAAACCAGCACCAATGTGCAGTTATCAGCTAACAAATCTTCATTACCCACTGCAGTTCATTCAGTCCAGATCAACAAATCTGGGGTTAGGAAGTTTTATGCTTTCCTCCTGTGACTACTGGTCGTGCATATTCCACAAAATCATCTATTAGAACAGGCCATGCTCCTACAGAAAAATCAAGCAATTGAGAAATTAGCCAACCATTACCAGCAGCAAACTGGTGTAGTCTACAAATACAAAGTATTAGAAGCTCATCTTGACATTCCTGGCCTTGTCTTTAACAGCTTTAACAGGCAAAACATAATAAAATACTTGAAAAAAAACACCTAACTAATAAATTCCACATTTGAATCTCTTCTTTCTAAAGACAACCAAAACGTATTTAAAACACAGAACTCCACACTACAACTATAAACATTAGCTGAAAGCAAAAACACAGCATTCTTATTAAGCCATTCATATCTTAGGACTTATTTCTGCACACATTCTAAAACAGAATTAGTAACAGAGTAAACTGCATTTAGGGTAACAAAAATTTTTGTTGGTAAATTTAGGGTAACAAAAACGTTGTTTCACTCAGAGGTCTATAGCAAAGCACATTCATATAATGTGCTCCATCATGGTGTGACTGTATCTTTACCCCTGTTTTCAAATTACAGCAAACCAGTTAACTTTCTTATCACTACTATTTTGGCAATAAGTATGACACTGTATTGGCAGCTGAAACTTTAAGGGTAAACAAATTAGGACACGAGGTAATAACATGTTCCCTTGTTCATTTATAGCAGTATATTTAATTCTGCTGTACCAATTTTTGAAGATATTCAGGTACTGCTTTATAGTAGAGGAATTGTATTAGAATATCTGTATAGAGGCTTTGCCCCAGAGGTCCCAGTTGCCCTTGATGGGCTGCAGCTGTGATGTCCTTAATTGGGCTGCAGCTGTGACCAATGAAGATAACTGGGATAAAAGGGGGTGGGTCAGCCAGTCAGGGAGAGCCTTGGAGGAGCCCTGAACTGAGAGAGAACAACATGCAGAAGAAGGAGTCTGTGCAGTGAAGATCTGCAGCTATGAGAATACACCCAAGAGGTATGGACTTTAGAAATAATAGAAGAACAACACTGCTTACCTTCTTCATCATAGTTGGACATATCATCTGCAATCATATTTCCAAAATCTAACAAAAGATTCCAAGTATCTTTTGGAATTGATCTTTTATGATGTTCCTGTACAGAGGAATAACAGTACTGTTCAGTCCAAACTACTTTCAAATTCCATAGCAGTATTTTATATTGACATGTACAGAAATACACCTATTTCAAACATTTCTTCACCTTCTTTATCTTAAAAAAAACAATAACAGAAAGAAATCTATCTGAAAGACTTCCTGCTTGCTTCTTTCTTAGGTTGAAATCTTTTAAGTATTTCTTCTCAACTAAGTGTTCAGGTCACATATTTCTTCTAAAGGAACACACTTTAATACCAAGTCATAACTTGTAGATTTTTCTTCAGTTGCATCTATAGATCTGAGTTTGGATGTCTTAAATTGTACTGAGGCAGTTAAAACATGAAATGGTTTCAGAAGCCCTCTTGATGAAACTGGTACATTATTCACTGATTCAAATAAATATACTGCCAAAAAATTTAGAAAAAAACTACAGAAAAATATTTCAAAAAGTGTACATCTTCCTTATTAAGCACTGGGGGACAAAAATGCAGAAAGACTTTTGATTTCTCTAAACTACAGATAAAAAATAAAATGAAGAAAATCAAGATAAATCATATATTATGTAACTTCAGTTTTTGTAATAATATAGACATGCAAATGAAGAAATATGGATGAGTGAATCAGGTCTTTTACAAGAATATTTTTGAATTTCTAAGGTTTAATTTATGCATCTTTACTTCACTGCCCACAGAACTGCACTAGTAATAAGGAAACTGTCAAGATCAGTTCGCTACTAATAGCTAAAAAATTAATCAACCTAATTACTCAGGCAAAAAATTTTGTGGAAAATGGAAAGTCTCTTAATGTTAAATTATGTTAGGACTGATTTAAAATGACTGAGTTTATGCATTAGTACTACAAAAGCAGAGCATGGTAAAATACATGGTTGACAATAATCACAGCTGGGATATTTTATCACTGAGAATCAGCAGCACCAGTTCATGGCTTCCTTTCATGCAGAAACTTTTCCTAAGTAGGAGGATACAGGAATAAGCAAGCAGAACACTCTATCACTTTGCTGCATCTTTTTGCATTCTTCTAAATTAGAAAGCCATAAAGAGAAGATTTAATTTGGCTTGATTTGAGAGTATTTTGTATCAGTTTTCAAAAAGGAAAAGGTTTGAAGGAAGCATAGAGACACCCCATCTTTTTGTCATTGGAAGCACACAGCCAACAAAAGCCAGACTACTGTGGATAAGATAGACAGTAAGGAATAAAGCACATACTTACCAACAAAAATTTATTCCAAAGATCTAAAAATTTAAACCTTCCTGACAAGACTAAATTCCAGTATGCAATTGCCATTTCAAGATCTGCAAGAGATAAAGCAACACATAAATACTGTAGTACTTTATAAGCAATAAACCCCTTCTGGTTAAACTATTAATGCTACTTGTAGTATATTATAATACAAGTAAAGAACACTCTTTCAAAATCACTAAAAAACTATAAGGAATTGTTTTCTACTCTCCCTGACCCAAAAGGCAGAAGACAAACAGTAACAATGTAGATTTTGTATTGAACATCAAAGTCAATAAAACTAAAATATTTGTCACCATCCACCAATGGCAGATTAAAACTACTTTCAATCTACAGAAATAGAACACTTAATGAAAAATCTCTCTGCAAATCAAAAAAGAAAAATATATACACACATGCACAGATATAGCAAATATTGATAGAAACAAACATTAAATCCTTTCAAAGTCAAGTGAGTACAAAATATGACAAATTAAGAGGCGTTGACATCTGTGGAACTTAAGGACATGAGTGGATGAAAAAAGTCATTTATCTGTGGTATTATCCCTTACAGCAATAATTCTGGCATCATTCAGTGGACAAACACCTACACCCAGTACTGAAAATACAAGTCCAAGAAATCAGCCTTATTCTGCATCGTGACCAGTGATCTGAGAGCAGCGTTAAAGGAAGATGCAGCACTGCCACATGTTCCAGCAGAAAGGCAGAAGCAACATTAGATGCAGCTTCAGGGTAGAAAGGATGTTTCCTTGAAGGCCTGTTTTCATCCTCAGCAGCTCACAATGCTAATGGCTTTGGTGCTTGCACTAAGTACATGATCACTACAACCATAAAATAAGGCACAGCCTTTCTGAAACCACAGAAACATTTCAGCTTGTGCTTTCAGTATAAACAAAGTGTAAACAGAACATGAAGCTTAAGAGAAAGTACTGTGATAGCACATAAAACAGAAGCTTAGCCTGCACCTACAAGAAGAATGGTTTTTGAAATTGTATATATCACACTACAAACCAAAGGACAATGTCACCTGAAATCAAGCTTCATGTCTGAAAGATGTTCCAGATTTTAACACTGCCATGCCCCTGGAATCCCTGTTTCAGACAGGGCTGGGGCCTGGATGAAGTGCAGCAGTTAAGATGCAGAGAAATGCAATATGCCTCTACCTATCTACACAGGGACACTGCTGCAAGGGTTTGTCCTACTATGGCCAGTGCTCTTCAGTACAGAATTTGAATTATGCTCTAATACACTTCCCTCAGCTCTTCCTGTCTATGCCACACTTCCTCTCATTTTTCACAAAAGCTATGAGGAAGAGAGTAATTAAGAGCCTTACTTGCTGCTTAGCTGCGCAGATTAATTATTCTTATCTGTTATCCCAAATTAAAAGCAAAAATGATGAAAAAGACAAAACCTAATAGTTTCTAAACTCCACTGTGAAGTAACTGGCTTTGATCCCACTCACTCAGGCTTCTTTATGAAGACTCAACCTCTCCAAGCAAACCTTGCAAATCTATCATGTGACAACTTCAAGCAAAATGCACTTTGAAAGAATCTTTCAGCTTAATAGTTGAAAAGACTATACTTCTGATGGAAATATTCCTTGGAAAAAGGAAGAAAGTACAGGTAGGGAAACAAAGATGATTAAAGGTACCACAAAAGAAGAGGTAAAAGGGAAAGAAGAGAGAACACTTCCTTGTTTTTTGTCAAAGTCAGTACTATGTTAGGGTGATTCTTGCAAAATTATGTTTAACACAATGCGTGTGAAATACTGTCTTAAGCTGACACTCGAGGGACACTGTACATGTGTCTGTCAATGAATTCTCCTGCACAAAGATGCAGAAGTTATTTGCTATAACATATGAAAAATGCATATCCCACTGAGGATGCTGCTCTGTAGTGGATCAAACAGGTCCACACTAGAGCTGCTCCTCCCAGTAGGCACATGGAGGAAAGTTCTCGTTTCACTAAAATTTGCTAAAAGGAGGAAAAAAAGTCCATCTTTCTCATCTGGTTCACTGTAATCCCACAAAGCCATCAACTAACACAAGTGTTATTTGAACACACGGACTAGATTGGATTATCACTTTTGGTACTGAAAGTGCCACCTTATGCAGCCTGTAAGTACATGAGCAAACTAGGTCTTCAGGTTTGCCACAATCTCTGGGGATATGCCTACACTTCTGTTTGAAGACAATTCCCTGCCTAGGTTGAAAAATCTGGCATTGGAGAACAGAAAAAGAGGATTTTTCTGCTTTAAAGGGAAGACCTAGTTAGAGAGTTCAAGCCTACATTAGCATGCTGACAGTAGTATCAATAAACAGTACTGCTGGGGATCTGCTACAATTAGTGCTGCACTGATAGATACTGAAAAAAGAGAAAAGACCTTATGCATTAGGGCTCTGCATTCCCACAGGAAGATGCTTTTGCAAAGCAAAAATTCTTCAGGCAGTCTTAGGAATACCTCTTTCAATGCTGAATAGATATGAAGGCATCATTACAATAAGAATCAAACTACAACTATAAAATATGCTGGGTTTTTTATACCAAAATATATGCTACCCACATCATAGACCAATAATGTAACTTTAATAAAGAGAAGAAGACAGATGCATGGATCTCCGAAAACACCTAGACAAGGATCAGTTTAAAAGAGAATTCATTGCTAACATCCATTTTCATATCCAATACATGAAATTGCTAAAAGGTTGAAGAACATAATAAAAATACGGTATCGTATACTGTACATTATATATTTTGAGCTTTCCTTTCGACCCAAAAATATTTTTAGTATTGATATCTAGTGAGAATTGTACATCATGCAGACCCTTAAACAATCAGCTTTTCTCAATCAGAAATAGTATTTTGAATGCAGCATGACCTATCCTCAAACATTAAAAGCCTCATGCTAAACTGGCTTTTAAAAAAACCTTAGCCTCTTCTATCCTGATTGAACAGAATAGTGGTATAAACAGCACAATTAATGCAGAAGGAGAAATACAGCCTGTGTCTACTTTTAAGATTTGACCAAATCTTGTTAAGAAAGGAAAAAATTATTAGATAGCTGCATGAAAAAAATAAGAATCAAATAAGTTCCTCATGCTATGATTTTGGACCAGGGCAATGAAGTCATTGCACACTAGAAATTAAGGAAGTGTGAAAACAAAAAGAGAAATAAGAGATAGCAAGGAATTGGCTGGAGAGCAGGATTTCTGAGGAACATGAAACGCAGCTGATTTACACCTGCTGTGCCAAAACCGCCCTCTGGGACTGCAGCACTCACTCGTCATCCTCCAACAAACAGAGCTTTCCAGCTCTCAGTCTGCCCTACCAACAAGACCTGTTCATACACTTGTGTTTGAAATGGAGAGAATATTATCACTAATTCACCTGAATTACTAATAGAACTTTTCAACACTGTGTTGGAACTGATGCACAGGTAAGAACAATGGAAGCTGGTGTCAATCTGTCTCAACAACAGGTCTATTATACCTGCCTGACCAATAAGCATCAAGTGAATACTTGCAAGATTCAGATTTAATAGACTCCTTGTTTCTTCATTTCTGAATGATTTTAAGAGTCTTCTTTGGCCTCCAAATTGCTAAGAGCACAGACACAAGAATTAGTTCCTTCTTTCCTAATCGGCAAAATAACAAGAATATACCATGAGGATTAGACCTAAAAACACTTAATTGAATTGCCAAAAGCTTAGAGCAAAACAGGCTGTAGTTGCAACTGGAAGCTCCCCCACAGAAGATAGGCAGAAGGGGAAAGAACAAGTTAAGGGGGGTGATACAAATACAGATCATGGCTAAAGTCAGGATCTAGCTGAGCTGGATCCACTCATCCCTGCAAAGGCATCAACAAGGAGCTTCCTGGTGCCCTGTGTTAGGGGACAGACAATGCAGTGTCAGGCTCAAGTGCCTGTGGTGGACAGGAGGAGCGGTAAAGCACAGCACAGGGCTTTCACAGGAGCAGAGCCCAGCAGGGTCTGGCTGTGCTCACTGGCTCTGTCTCAGCATCTGCCAGGCTGAAGCAGCCTGATTCCATGCAGAACATTTCATGTTTATCTGTTTATCACCTTAAGCAAAAAACAGATGAACTGCTTTGGAATGCAAGTTAGATTTAGGAGATGACTGTCAGAACATCAGTTTGAGTGCAACCTAATGAACCTGACTGTAGCCAGTTCAAAAATCCTTTTGCCTCTTTGCAAATCTCTCCATGTACCATTCAGATAAACAACAACAGAAGACTTAAAGTTGACTGGATATTCATTTCCCAAACAAGGCCCAAACATGAGTAAAAGAATCAGGGGCATTAGTAGAACTGGCCACACTGTTACTGATCAAAACACCTTTTCTATATGAAGTTTCCCTTAAACTGCTGGCATTTTCAACATGGAAAATGTGAACAAAAATAAAGCAAGAACCATACACATAAACCAAGGTCACTGGAACACCTAAAATACAGCATTTACAGACCTCTTACAAAATAAATATAAAATTCATTTATAGACCTCACTCAACTTCTTCCATGCACTCACTCCTACAAATTGCCTATCAATCTAATTCTTCATTGAAAGGGGAGGACATCTTGATAACTAGCTTGGGGGGAGGGCAGGAGTAAAAAAAGAAAACAAAACAGAAAGAAAAAATATCCTTCCCTAATGTCTAAAGATCTCTTCAAAGAATCTTGAGATACTGCTATGATAAAAGCCCAGCTGATGTTGCTTCAATTAAAAAGAGTACATTATACTCATCTGCTTATAGGAGAGGAAACCTCCTTGAAGTCCACATACCGGATGCAAAGATAGTCATTCTTCTGGTCTTGAGGTAATATCTGATTCAAGTCTGAATGCCCTCCTCATCTTTCATCTCTTGCTTGATCCCAGGAAACTGGCAGAGAGAAGGAAGCACAACCTTTTGAGCCAGCAAGCAGACGAAGGGATCACAAAGAAGTGATGAAGGACCCAATCGGCTTTTTGTTTCCATGTTGGAAGGTGAAGACTATGAAAGAATGCATTAAGCTCCTCCCTGGGGCTGAAACAAACTCTAACAAACTCCTGAGCATGCCTTTTTGGGGCTCAAAGGGAGACCCAGTAAGAGAATCAAAGCAAGCATCAGGTTCAAAAAACAAACAACCAAAAAAAAAAAAAAGACAGAGCTAAGGCCTTGTTTAGAAAGTGCCCTTAGAAATCTGAACTGCTCTGTAGACATGACAAAAGACCTATAATCCTATTCTTTAATACACTTACCAACAAGAGCTAGGATACAAAATTTCACTCAGATTGCAGTAGAAAAGCTGAACCTTGGGAGTAGAATGCAAGATAAACCCCTCTGAATCTGCACTATGCAAAAAATTAAGATTTATTGCACTATATACAGTAGTAAGAACATGAGAAAGCAGATTAAAGACAGAATCACAGTTATCCATAATAATCACTTTTAAAGTCTCCTGGCAAACCAGATAACTTGATAAACTGCACCTTCAGAATATAAAGACAAAAGGCAAATCAAGTTTAATATATCTAAATATTATGTACTCCAGGTCCAACACACAGCCATTGAGATGGCGCTGCTGTGCTGAAACTTGGCAGTTTTTTTTCCTTAATTCTGTCCACCACTTACAGAGTCACATTTTTAACAGTTATAAGCATCCATTGTCTTCTTGGATAATGATCAAATCTATTCAGATGTATCTGAAAGACACTCGACAGTTGAGTGCTTAGTAACATTCATCAGAACATCATTTTCTGCTTCAAGATCATCATGGCAGATCCTATGCACTGAGCTTTTGCCTCCTGCATCTCAAGATATCACCCTGGGGCACTGCTACTACTGTCACTTCTTTAAACAGCACGAGCCCAGGCTGGAGCATTCCACCTGGTAATATTGAGCTAACAAAAGTAAATGCAAACATTCCAGTTGGATGAGACCACAGCAACAACAGAAGTCCTGCAGATACAAGGAGAAATAAAAATTCCCTACTGTCACCACATGAGCTGTGGAAAAGAGACTCCTATAAAAGGCAGTCCTATTTCTAGGAATGAGTATCGGTGTACTGAATTCTGTGTCTATTTTAGGGCATGACAGAACAGATGTAACTTAGTTTATTGGAGAGGATTTCTTCCCATCTAATTACATAATGGCAGAATTTCTTGCATTGGTTTTGAGGGGAAGTGGAGAAGAAGAAATTGAAAAGCAAGGGAAGACAAGCTAGTTCAAAAATAGATAAAACACAGAACTACACACACACTCCTACTCTCCAAGACCACTTTCCTGGAGCAAAATCCCCTCTGAATTATGAAGACAGCTGTGTCAGGTATCATCAAAATTCTTCTATCACCAAAAAAAACTTCTAAGAAGGGCTTCTGTGCCTTCCCACTCCCCATCTTACAAATGGCAGCTGGTGTGATAAAAGATACTGTGTCCTGCTGATAAAAACTCCAGAAAGTCTGGGACACTCAGAGATTTTTTTTTTCCAAGCTATGCTCCAAGCGAAAAAGATCCAATGAAAACTGACAGTTATTTCAGAAAAAAAACTTTTAGAAATTCTGTCTTCAAGCACTGCTGCCCAAAGTGAAGCCAGATACAGTGAAATTCACCTCAGTACACTGAAGCAATCTCAAACTCCTACCATGCTTGAAACTTCACAGTGGTCAAAGAAGTTCTGGAAGAACCTCAGGCATTCCCTGCCAAACTGGGAGAAAGTGGGTCAGTCCTACATCTAACACTGCCCAATACTTAAGTAACTCGGATGGTAACAAAGAAAACTTCTGTTAAATTTGCAACTTAGACAAAACCTGAAAAAAGTCTAACACGACAGAAGACAGGATTAGGATTCAAAATTCTTTGGACAAATTGGAAAATCATGTGGAAGTAAGTAAGAAAGATGTCATTAAAGAGAAATGCAAAGTCATATGCTAATGAGAGTAATCAACTGCAGAAATATCAGATCAGAAGGATCAGACACAACTGGGTACATTGCAGTGCTGCAGAAACCCAACAGTAAAACAGACTGCAAACTGCAGACAGTACCAAACTTCAGCAAACTCAAAAGGATGCAAAACAAGAAGTAAAACATCTAAGACATATGGAAGGTTATCTAGCTTGTTTGGGTACTACATGACAAGAGAAAATTAGGTCAATTTGATTGCAAAGGAAATGAGTGTTGGAAGACAAAATTGCAGTATCAGAGAGCTAGGAGATAAAATTTACCAGGATAGTTGGTTTTGCTCAGTCCAGAGACTAAATGAAGACACATACATAATCACTAACTATGTAAGAAGTCATTACTCACACTAACAAAATGTATGCTGCGTATTTACTTTGGTTGGTTAAAGTATTACAGTGGAAAATTCAGAAGCAGAGATTTAACTTACATGCTAGAAAAAGAAAAAAAATAATTTAACAACAGATTTAAGTAAACATGGACAAAGATGTACGAAACCCGCCATCAAAAAGTTAAGATTACATTTTGTGATGGCAATGGCTCTCAGACTTGTTCAGCCAGAGGACCAGTACAAATCAAACCTCAAATCTTATTAATACCTATTGAAACTGAAAAGGCAATTTAGTGTATGTTGTAGCATACCACAGAGCATTTGGTTAGAAAAGTGTGTGCAATAATTGGTTTTGGTAGATGTTGACCCTGTCTAACATAAGGGAATATCCTATGTAAGTATTTCTCTACTTTTTAAATTTAAAGACCACCTGGCATATTAAAAAGGAACCCATAAATCACTATTTCCTGGTGTTTTTCAGAGGAGAGGGGACAATAAATAAAGTAATAACTGCTGCATATCACTTCTTAAAACACCAGATACAGATTTAAAAAAAAGTAATCCGAAATGATGGAACAGTGAACATGACTCATAACCAAAGCATTGCTGCTTGAACATTTTCAAGATATTTCACTCATTTCTTATGGCTTCAATATGCTAAGGTAACAAACAAGAAAAAAACATGAGAAATAATAGTGTAAGTAAGTCAGTCTGCCTATCACAGACAAGTTTCTGGTAAGCTCTAGTCTCAAGAGTTATTTCTTTAAAAAAAAAAAGATGCCCTAGCATTTAGCCTGAAGGACCCAACAGAAAGAGTTTAATTTCATCTTCTTTTATAAAAGGTTTCTATTAGCAATCTGCAAAGAATATGAATTTCTCATTTGTCACTGGCTCTATGTCAAACTTGGTTAGTTTTCAAATAAGTACATTTATATGTTATGTGTATATCCAAGAATCAAACAATATTATTTTAGCCTACAGATCAGTCCAACGAGCACAATTACCAGACTTGGTGATTTAAGCTCCCAGCCTAATAAGAAAAAACACTGAATACTTCAGACCCTAGAAAAAGCACATTAAAATAGTCTGCAACTGAAATTCAGGAAATAACTTCTAGATTATTTCCATTCCATTAATTCAAACCATTCACGTTTATCCTTTACGTGACATAAACTTACAGACCTCTCAGTCTCCTCCAAGTCACAATTCACCAGAAAGACTTTAAGACAAGCAGCTTGGGCAGGAGCTAAGCAGCATCCTGTACTGACTGAATGCCATCTAATGTGCTTGTGGGGAGAAGGAGAGGTGATCACTGTAAGATGACCTAGACAGAGCTAGGCACAGATTTCTACCAGCTCAGATGGTAACAAATCTAATTATTCATTCTGTTTAACTATATGGACTTAATCAAAGTGAAGGTTCCAAACTGAGTAGGACAGAAACAGACTTTGTACGTGGCTGATCTAAGTTCCCACATCTCCTTGACAATATGGCACACAGTCATTGGACACAAGTACCAAACAACCCTGGAGACAGGAAGCAGAGATGAACAGTCTCATTCCAGGAGAAAATATGTAAATATATACAGAAAAGAGATGTGAAATTAAAAAAACCCAACAATCTAAACCTGTATTAAATGTAGCTGAAGCAACTAGAATTCTCAGCTCATACAAGCACTCCAGTAAAATAAGTGGTGGCATTTTCTTCCTTGGTTACAGCTTACTGCTTCCTTCTGTGGCTATTACACCTACCTGTAAATTTACTTTTTTCCTTCACCTCTTTGCTCCACTATGATGGATAATCCCTGTAAAGATTCAGACTCCAAACCTACACAGTGCTAATTTTTATTTGGGTAAACTATCACTGGCCTCTATCACTCAAAAATGTCACATTAGTCCCTATGTTTGCTCAATAGTCTCTCTCTACTCAACCTATGGTGATCCAAGAAATGTGGTGTATCTCCACTAAAGTAAGAAAAGTGGCATCTGCTTAAATTTCTTTACTATCTAGAATCATCTTAGCAAAACCAGAAAAAGTCTGATGAAAGGTGCCACCAATATAATGCCATGTAAGAACTAAGTAGTAGAAATTAAGAGACTCTACATATTATTGAAATTACTAAAATTCCTGAAAACTGAAATCAGCAACAGTACCTACCAACTCATTCCACAGTTTAAGTTTTACTTCAGTTTTTGCGCTTACATTCTCCTGCTAATAGATCAACTCATAGTGCAAAAAGGAACTTTGAAACTTTCTGGCAATAAAACATCTTTCTTACACAACAGAGAAGACAGACTTTTAAATTAAAGGACCCCCAATACTGAATAAAAAGAAATATGGGAAAAGAAGTCAGTTTCCTCCTCATGTAAAATAAACATTCAGTTCCAAATCTGGATTGTGCTGCCTGCCCTCATCCACTATTCATACAGGCTTAGGTGAAAAGCTTTTGAAATATAAGTTCATGAGTGTCATGTTGGAATGACCCAATTAACACAGGAAACCATCTGTAATACTTCATTAGGTATCCCACAGATTCCAACTTCAGCTGTAACTGACTTACCTTTCCTGCAATTTGGAAGTACTAAGCTTTGTTAATGAAGACTAGCTAAGGGATAGAATCTAACCAACCTTACAGAGCCACTACAAGACTTCATTTTTGTGTCAGTAATAGTGGCACAGGAGCCATGAGAGAGTGACAGATGAAATGAAAAATGGCAGTGCTGATAAAAAAATGTAGAAAAATACAAACTGGCTAAAAGTCGTCCATAGTTTATCAAAAAAAAAAAATAGATGACACCAGGAAAGACAAGAGAGATTATTCAAAGTCAAGAATGTGGAACAGACACACCTGGTTGAGGTCTAAATTGATATTCTGCTCTCCTAACAGTTCTTGAGAAAAACATTTATCAACTTTCCAAGTAAGTTAGACACAGATTTCAAGTGGCTATGCTAAAAAGAGAAAAAACCGCAAAACCCTAAAAAAACCAACAAACCACTCCTCTCACCCACAGCACAAAGAACAGGGATGATGGTACAGTGCTATTCTATATACAAAACATTAATTCCTTCCTACACAGGATCTTCTGAAAGTGGACATAAATTTGAAGAGAGTGGGCTTCATCTTACTGTTTTTTCATCTATTCACAAACTAGCTATTTTTGATTTGAAGAAACAAATGGAATTTAAATGGTGTATCAGTTTTACTCCAGCAATACAAGGCATGGATTGGGATAAAGCTTGAACTTTATGAAGAATAATACTTTAATGCTATATAAACTATGCCTATTTTTACTCACTAGGTTTAAACCAAGTCCATAATACTCTTTTTCTAAACTTTACATAAAAACTGAGCTAAAAGTAAAGATTTTAAGGAGAACAGTAACTTGTGCCCAATTCTCTCCCTCTTCCTGGGCTGATATGGACATCTTGTTTCAGTAGTCCTTAACACACAGAGCTCACTAGCTCAGTATTTAAAAGAAATAAAATTTGACAGGTCTCAAAGAACTGCAGGAACTTCATTCGACAAGAGGTGAGAGAATGTCAATACTGGCGGAGAACCCCATTAGATTATCTGTACCAAGGGGATGTGAATAAGAGATTAAATGAAAGAAGATGGGAAAGAGAAGTCAGTGAAAGAAATCAATAAAGAGTTTACTATACAATTGCCAATGAGAATATTGTAGTACTGGAAACATTTGGAAGACTTCACTGACTGCAGACATTTTCTCTTTTTTTTTTCTACTTACCTAGACCTTTTTGTCCAGGATTTTTAGCAAAGTTAAAAGTAAACTGATAAAAATCTTTGAACTTTGCTGGATCCTTTAGCTCTTGTTCCAGCCTTGGCAATAGAGCTTTTAGCTTTTCTGTGGTGTCACACCTGTTCAAAAGAGATTACATTATTTGCAAATATTTAAAATTTCTTCCTACTTTCCCCCCACCTTCTTAGGGTTTAGTTTAAGAGCAAAACAAAACAGTGGTTAAGATAAAAGATATTATCTTTGTGGATAGCATTCTGAAAAACGTAAACGCTCATGTGCCTTTACTAAAGAATTTTAAGTGGAACATTGTATACAGGCATCCATTAGGTACACAATGCAAACAGGATTCAGTGGTTTAACTTCTTTTCTATCTCTTGATGAATTTCTGAATAGATGCTATTCTGTTCTTAAAGAACACCCAACCCTCACTGAATTCTGTTATTCCTTCCCCTGGGACAGCTGTAACACAAGTGTGTGGTTTTGCTTTAATCTAGATAGACAATGCTTATTCCCTACTCTCCTGAATAAAGAGCTTCACACTACATTTTTTACAGTCCATCTTAACATTTGAGGACTTTCCAACTAAATAAAGTATTATTTGCAGTTATTCTCTCCCCATCATAGAACAATTGAGAATAAAACTGAGGAACAAAATAAGCCTTGAATGATAGCCTGAAGGCTGGCAAACTATTGAACAGCCTAGCACAGGTAGGCTAAGACAGAATCACATTACTGAAATTCTAAGAGAAACACATCCCTGAATAACACCAAAGCATTTTCAGTGAAAACACCTGAGCTTAGAAGTCACACTTTTAAAAGGAAAAGTGTTTCTGCCACAACAAGGCATCAAATGAATATTCAAGGTTCACAAGGACAATACCAGTATCTTGAATTGTACCTAGAAACTCAAAGTGAAGCAAAAGGGTTTCAAAAGAAGCAGTATCACAACTAACACTGTGTATTTGAAAGTTCCCCATAGTTAAATGTTTGTATTTATTCTAAAGATTCAAGAAAAATTCTGTTAAAGGATGGGTAACTACAACAACATCCATAAAACACAAATGCAGTTTTAACTGTCTTGCATGGTCCAGATAAAAATAAGCACCTTTCTGGTCTCCAGCAGTACCTGGCAGAGAAAAGAAAGAATTCTGCCAACAGTCTTCAACTGAGAAGCTCAGTTTGGGAGCTTCTTCTAGGGACTTGATCTAGACAATAAATATACCTACTCATATGTATCCTACAGATGCTATGTGATCTAAGCCTCAGGGAATGTCTTTCCATTTGACTGCTCACTTGTCTTCATTGCTAAAAACCACAGACACTGTGCCTCCAAGTACGTAACAAAATCATTCCAAATTCTCAGTAAGTGCTGTGGCAAGCAGGCACAGCCATATTATGCTCCTAAGAACAGCTGTTGCTCTAAGAACAGGTGGTTTAGCAAAAGCTTTTTAATCACTTATATGAAAAAAAAATTAAAAATGCTGGCAACCTTTAATAAAATAGCATGAACACTTAATTTCTGTCCATGGTTAGAAAATCATAATTATTGTTGTAATTTCTACCCAAAGCTACCCAGTGGGAAAAAATAAAGCAGTGAACTTCAGATAGTTATTTCAGAAGTTATTTCATCACAATTTCCTAAAAATGAAAGCTTAAAAAGAAATCAGTAACTGATGAGGTCAGTAACATCAGACTGCTACAATCCCTGCTCAAGAAACAACCACCACATTTCCTATAAGTTGGTCTGTCTTAGAAATGCATTGATTAAGGTGCCATTCTAAGATCAAATGAAATTGTTTAGCTACAAAAAAGAGAAACAAGTGAAAAACTGTACTTATCCACCTATTTAATAAAATCTGTTGAAAAGAGTCATTTGACATCTTTAAATATTAGAAATGCTGCTCCTCTTGCAAGGAAAAGTTATACACAAAATATTACTTTATGATGATACATGCTTGACTTTATTGGTAAGCAGAGACAATGTTCAAAGTCTATTATCCAGAACAGCTCCATAACCCAGAAAGGAGTTTTTTATCAGTTACATCACAGTTGGACCAATCTTTTCTACTTCCAATAGCCTCATTTTTATTTCAATTCTTCATAGATATTTTGTACAAATGAAGTATCTAGTATGAAAGAGAGGAAAGTATAGGTGGTAAAATGGACAAAAAAAAAAGATGGGTCCATTTGTTGGTGGCAAAGGAAATAAATAAAGGCTCTTTTCTCTTTTCCTATTTCTTTTCTGTTTCAACAGCGACATTTTTTACCTTTCATACACCTCCAGTGAATTTCAGTTTTTAACAGCAGGAGGTCCAACTCTAGTCCTTAACACAAATATGCATATGCTTACTATGAACTACATAAAAAGATACATGAATCATCTGACTCCCTTGCTGTACAGGTAGAAATTGTTTTCCTTCCCCCCTGCTGTGGTCATTAAGGCTTTGCAGTAAAGCACCAATTCAACGAAGACAACACACTACATTTTGCATCTGTTAAGCTTGGCACTAGCCTCAACAGCTTTTTAAACCTTCACACAATTTAAGTGAAAATGTTTTGAACAGAAACATAGTTCAGGTCTTACATTATAAACTATGCAGAAATGGACACTTACCCCAACTCTGTCATGCCATCAATAAATTCCTTTTTACTGAATTCACACTGTGTGGCTGCCCTGAATTTCCATGCCACAACCAGAACACTGATACTGGCTGGGTCCAGGCTTAAATCATCACAGAACTGCTGAATCCCATCAATGCCAATTTTATTTTCATCTTGTGGGTCTGCAGTTCAAAATACAAATAGGAGAATAATTATTAATAAAACATATTAACAAATAATCATCTGACAGCTCTGATGTGCTGCATAATATAGGTATTCATTTTTTCATAACCTTCACAAATGTTTTCACATGAAGTCTAGATATTTTTAAAAGAGAATCAGTAAATAGATTAAGTATTCTGTAAACTTACAGAGAAATTAGTTTGCAATTTTTCCTTAACTTCCCTGCTGACATCAACTAAATAATTTTGTTTTCCCTCCACAATCCACTTTAAAAGATTTGAGTTAACCCAGAAGATACTGCCTACATTTAGAAACAGTAAGGGTGATAAACACATCAAAATGTACAACATATTTATATTGGTCGGTGTGCATTAAGCTTAAAAAAAAACCCCAAACCAACCCAAAATCAAGTCCAACAAAACCACACCTACCACATTAGACCCCTGATTTTTTTTTTGTTCCTGATAGTGACATATGGGTATCCACTATAGCTCTTTAAAGACCACATTCAAAGATTTTGGGGGTTTAATTAAAGGTCAGGGAAATCACCAAAACATTGTTCAAGCAATGCCTTAGCATAACAGAGTCTTAAGCTAATTAATAGAATTTAGTACAAGTGAAACATAGTATTTCTCCAGTAGTACCTTTCTGAATGTTGGTAGATGTCTTATAATAATTCTGTAACAAAATTCTCTCTCGAAAAAGCCTCCAAACAAACAACCCCCTGCACACAAACTTAGATAATTGGAGAAGAAAAAACCAATTGAAAAAAAAAAAGAAAATAAACCCAAACCTCTAGTTTGCAAAGCTTGAGACTTTACAAACCACAAAACTGTCTTTCCCAGCTTTTGAGAGGAAGACATTTCAATATTATAAGTTGGGCTATGTAAAAGAAGCATCTCTTGAGTAGATTTAATACTAACTTCTTAAACTGCTACCATTTTCAACCATGCCATTTTTAAGTCCTGATCCAAGAAGTTGATTCAAAAAAAATCAAGCCTAGATAAACCCTTTAAAATTTTATTTTAATTCTTAAGCTAAGATCTCTTTGACTTTTCCAGCCAATACTACAGTGAAGGAAATTGCAAATTCCAGAGAGGAAGTTAATTTGGCAAACAGACTCACATCTATTAAACCTAGAATTACACCAATGGTATAATAATTCAGGGACCTTTGATCCCAAATAACAAGTAAATATAGCTATTCAACTACTTCTAAGACATGTAAAACATATTTCTTGTGTATTTGGGGAGTAATTGAAGAACTGAAGGCAAGATGTGCACTGTCTTGAAATCAGTGGAAAAATTCTGGTGGATTTCAACAAGGACTTTTTATCCCTATCATATTTCACATCATACAGGCAACTAGTAAAAAAACGCAATGGTTGTTTTGACAGAGTTGCTCAATAAACAGGTAGGAAAAAGCAAAAACAGCACAGAAAACAAAAAGGCTTTTCAGATTTCAAGTAGAGTGCGCTATTCTATAGGCTTTGTAGAACAAAGGAACCCCTTATTGTTCATGGGCCAGTGACTCAGGTTTAAGCCTAACATGAATCAAGGTAAGGTCCTTAACTAAAACTTTTATAGTCTTCTGTCAAATCTTGTGAAAGTTTTTAATGTTTACACCTTCAGTTTTTATAAGCCAGAAGTGTAAAGGTCTGCTGCTAACTAAAACACTGACATAACCTGGCTAGACTTGCTTTCACCCAAGTCAGATGGTGCAGTTTGCCACTGCTAGAACTTTGTAAATAATAAATAACATTTGTGACAATCTTCTTCCATTTTAGATAGTCTTAACAGCATTTATGAATTTGAATATATATATTTTGACCCAGCAATCTCCAAGACTGACATTAAAGGAGCAAACAAAAGAGTCAGATGTATGCATATGCTATATATATAAAAACATACACACAGGCATATATAAACCAAAACATGGTTCTCTGAGTTTTGTCTCTGGGTTTTTGTTTTCACAAAGAAATGCTATAGCATTGCTGCCTCTTTGTCCCTACATAACTCATTACCATACAATAATGAAGTATTAAAGAATCCCTACACTTAAAATAGAACAGATTATGCAAAGAACAAAAATGGTGGAAACAATAACATAAAAAAAGATGACGTGTACACAAAACATGCCATATATTTCAATTAGAAAAGTACATAAAATCATAACTGGGTAGTAGTTAAGAGTTCATGTTTTCAAACATGAGATATATGGATTTCAACAGGAGCTAGCAAAGATTCCAGCCTGCACTGCTCCAACACGAACAATGCACACTCATGTCAGGTGCCACAGTTAGCAAGCACTGTCAACTGGATTGCATACTTTATTTTATTTAACTGCCTATTTTTTTTTGTTGTTGTTGTTGCTTTTTAACAATGACATAAAATGAAACTTGGAAAAGAAACAACTGCCTTTAATCCGCTTTCCTGTGGTTTTCCCTCCAAACCTCTCTGAATAGGCACATCACTTTTGCTGTAATATGCCAGCATGAAGGAATTAAATAAGGCTGTAGTACCTAGTTTTTGAGTTCTTATTTGACTGTTTTGTCACACTCCTAGCTGTAACATTATCTGAAACATTTTTGCTTTTAATGTATAGAAATATTACTGTCTCTGAACAGAATTAATTCCCCCAAATATTAGCATAAGAACAATATGTATTATTTTGCCATGGAAAGACCATCATACACATTTAAGAGCGACTACTGGCAAAATATCATGTAAATTGCACAATAAACTTTGCTACAATGTTGACAGCTGGCACTTTTTCCCCACTGGAAGTTTAATTTCCTACTTTTAAAGTCTACAGATATCTAAGTTGTGTACTAATCATTAAAAGCATTTAAAACGTTTTTTTCACTCTTATTACTATAAACACACAGTGAGAAGCAAAAGCTAGCTAGCTTTACTTAAAACTCCTCAAGAATGGTAGTGGGCAAAGCAGAAAAAGTTCTCACACAACATAATTTAGAAAAAACCAAAACAAAATCCACAACAACAAAAACCCAAGCTGACCAACCAAAAACTCACCAGAAAACAAAACCTTACCTTTGTATCGATTATATAGTTGTTCTAATTTCTTCTTGTCTACTGAATTTTTCATGGATTCTTTGTAGTACAAGTCTGGATTCTGGAAGTAGTTGTCTGTTGCCACTTCTAGTTTCCATTCATTCTGTGTTAAGCAGTATATAGCAGTCCTTTCACCAGCCTGGGTAAATGCCATAAACTGGCGGACCTTGTCCTTCTGGGACGATTTAAGTTTATGCTTTGGGATGCAAAAGAAGCAGGAAAGCCAATGAAGCTAATCCAGAAGTTTGTTTCAGCATTCTACTACTAATGCCTATCTTTTAAAGGTTTTAGTTTTCTTGTTGATGACAACTTTCACTTCAGAATTACAGGAAGACAAAGCCTTGTTCTTCTGCAGTTAAATAGACAGCATTTTCTTCTGAAAATTGAAATGACAGCATCTATATATACATTTTTAGCAGCACATATTCTGTCAGTAACAAACTTGTATTTCTGCTTTATTGCTCACATATGCTGACGTTTTTCTGTTCTGTAACAGCAGTAAACACAAGTTTCGTCATATTACAATATGGTTATCTTCTGAAAGATATGCCTAGTGGTTATAAAAAAGAGAAATTAAAAAGGTGCAACTTACAGATTCTCAAATTCTGTATAAGTCCATACACGGAGAAAAAATACCCAAGAGTTTTCATAATATTTTCTTAGCAACAATTAACAATGCAAAGTTTAACCAGTCATCAGCTGAAAAAGGCAGAAGCATTTCTCATATAATTATGTTATAAAACACTGCCAACAGAAGACATAAGGCAAAAATAAAATAGATGAAATGGACATATCGGAGACTGTTGAATGTTACAATGAAACTATAAGATTGCTGTAAATGTGATCTGAAAGCTTTAATTAAACTTTGAAAAATATGCTTATACTTCTAACACATTAAACAACAAAAAAGCCTGTTGCAGTGGTCTACAGGAATTAATAAGATGTTTCTCGCAATTAAAGCAACCACATAGAGACAATATCCCCAAACTTCTGGAACACCCAAGAGGTAGGAATGGGCATTTTATAGAGAGAAAATTTGCTAGTAACAAATTTCAACATTATTCTTTACACAAAGTTGGAAGCTGAAGGAGATAGCTTAAGTCAAACTCTGTTTTTTATTATATTCTGTACTTTCCAATTTTGTTAAACCTTACCTAACACATGTTCTGGGCCAACAGTTAAGCTGAGAAGTTTGTATAAATTCCCCACTACAGTTTAAATAGTCAGATATAATGGAAAATTTACATGTCTCTTAAAAGAGAACCGAATTCTGATCCAGTGAGGAGTAAACATGGGACCATCTTTCAGCTTACTTTTTATCTCTTGTCCCCATATGGACGTCTTGAACTATAGATGGCCCTGAGACAAGAAATATATCATGTAAACAAGATAAGGATTTTGGTCTTTCCTACAGGATTTTTCAATCTAATATAAGAAGAAACATGCCAGGTTTCTTTTTACCCAAGAAATGTGTACAGTGGGAGGAAAAACGTGCAAAACATAACTACTACATACTTTGATAAGTAAATAACTAATAATCCTTTGGCTGCAAGCTCCAGCCTGCCTCCAAATTTTCAGGAAGGTCTAGCTAAGGGAGTCTCTGCACCAAGATCTTCCTCAGTTACATAAACTTCTTCTGGGCAACAAACTTAGCGATAATCACTTCAAAACAGAGGGCTCTGCCAACAACGCCAAAGCAAACCCCGCGCCCTCTTTCAAGCCTAGCTAACGCCAGGCATTTACGGATATTTTCCAGCGAAATGAAGCACTGAATTATTTGAAGCGATAAGAAACACACAGGGCTCTCCAGCCCCCTACCCTGCCACGTAGCACGGTTCGTGCCGCTCACCCGCGGCCGGTGCCTGCGGCGGGAGCGGCCCCGCGCACCTTCCCGGGCCGGGGCGGCTCCGGAGCTCCTGTCCCCAGCGTGACCCCTCGCTGAGGGCACCCGAGCACGGATGCGCACCTCGCACCCAGGCACAGCCCAGCCGCGCTTCTGGAGCCCTCTCCCAGCGCTATGACACCGTACCGCACACCCCAGGGAAGCGCTGGAGCTGCTGCAGAGGCACCGGGAGAGCCCTCCCTTCCCAAAACAGCCCCGGCCGACCTCGCCACCCAGCAAAGGACTTTTACCGCACCTTTCCCACCGCCTCCGGCTGCACCTGCCGCGTCCCGCGGCGGGGAAGGGGCCGGTGGGAGCGAGGGACTCGCAGCTCCGGTGGCCAGCCCCGCCAGCCCCAATCCCAAAAAAGGGAAAGGTACGCGCTGCGCCGGCTGCCTGCGCTCGAAATACCCGCGGCGGGGCCCAGCCCCCTCCCTTCCCCCGCCGCCCCCGGTGACCTTCCCCGCTCCCGGCCCGGCGGAGGAGGCGGCGGGAGAGCGACTCCGCACGGGGGTGCGCGTCCCCGTGTCCCCACGCCGCTCACCCCCCCGCCTGGCGCCTTCCCGGGCAGGGCAACGGGACTCGGCGCGGCAGGAGGCGCGGGGTCGCTCGGCTCGCCGGCCTGGGGTGGGGTGGGGTGGGGTGGGGTGGGGTGGGGGGGGGGGGGGGGGGGGGGGGGGGGGTGCCTGGGGCTTGTTCGAGGCTCCCCCTCCACGGTTTCGCCGCCTCGCCTCCCCTCCCCCCCGGGCTCGCACAACCTACCATTTTATCACCGGCGCTCCCACCAACTTCACCGCCCGGCGCCGCCTCCCGCGCAGGCGCGCACCGGCCCGCCCGCGCCGCCTCCCGCCGGGGAGCGCTCCGGGCACGGGCCGCAGAGGCGGAGCGCGGGATCGCGGTGCGGAGCCCGCAGCGCTGCCGGGGGAGCGGCGGCGGCTGCGGTGCTGGGGCAGCTGCGGGGCCGCGGCTCCGACTACAACTCCCGGCGTGCGGCGAGAAGCCACGGTGACGTTTCCCGCCGCGAGGCGGCGCTCCGAGCGCGGGTCCCGCCCAGCTGCGCTCCGAGGCGCCGCCCCGGCGCTCGAGCACCGGCGCGGGGCGAGGGGCGGCCGCAAGGACGGGGCTCCTCGGTGCCCTCCGCCCGCGGCCGCCGCCCACTGATACCCGTGCCCGCCGCCCGGCGATCCCGCCCTCCCCGCCCTGCCGCTGTGGGCCTTCTTCCGTCCCTCAGGTGAGCGTCGCTGCCGAAGCGCCGGGCGGGGCAGCCGGCTCTTTTCCCCCGTCCCTCCGCCGCCATGAAGGAGAGGGAGCCGGGCTGGTCGCCCCCGCGCTCCGCTTATCTCCTTCTGTTCTCCCCTTGTGCCCCGGCCTGCCGCGGGGAGCGGCCCTGGAGCTGCCGAGGCGCTCAGGTGCGAGCGCATCGGGGCGGAGGTGCCCGGCGGGCACGGCCCCGGCCCCGGCCGGCCTGTGGCTCCCGGGCAGGAGCTGGCACTGGGAAAGGGGCGAGTGGAGGCGAACCCACGGACGTTCCCGCAAGAGGGGTCTGGAGACAGGGTCCGGTATTACCAGCTTGATGAAATCTGGTGCTACAGTGTCGTGTTCAGGAAGGAAAAAGGGGGAAGATGAGCTGCAATCCAGCAGGAAGCAAACGCTGCTTAAATAAGGACTCTCCCTCCGACTTCATACTTACTGGTGGTGAATGGAGAGGAGTGTTAGTTTTTTTGCCTTGGTTTGGGTTTTTTGTGCTCAGCATCACATAATTTATTTTGGTACGTGAGATCTTTATTCCCTTACGAGCTTTTGAGCACTGCCCCAGTTGTCGCTCCCCTAAACAGTTTTTGCTAGCCAAGTAAAAAGCACAGAAACAAAATTGTCCCCATGTGTGAACCACAGCAGCTAAGTTTGCACAGAGCAACAGGGAGTGAACTTTGCTGGTGTAAATCTCTGCTCAAAATTTAGTTATGTGGTTTGGTGTACCACATAAGACGTGCAGTCTTTTACTTGCCTTGGATATACACTGGGTGTTTTATTCTCCTTCTTTCTTGCAGAAATAGTTTGTTATATATATTTAGCAAAATCTCTGTCCCAAGCCTACTAAACAGGAAGAGCATTAGTTTGTATATATGAAGAAATATTTTCTTAGATTTCACTCCAGAACTTTGCCAGGTGGTGAGGATTGTTATTTTCCTGATTTCTTAAAACTAGTAAGCCCCACAGCTTTATCTAAGTTCTGAAATGTTTGTACTTTATTATTTTATTGAGATTATAGTGATGAGATATGCTTTTGCTACTTTCATTGCACTTTCAGTTCTTAATCTTAAATGGTTTAGCTCTAGCCCACAGTCAGTGAATAGTAACTAAATACTTTGGCTTGCATTTCATGCATTGAAAAAAGAAATAAACCACCCCACAGACAGATTTTCTCATTTCTCTCTGAAACAGAGATGGGAGGGCTTTTAACAAATGAAGGTAGTGCATGACTGTGTTTGCCATCTTCCCTTGCCATGGAATCACAGAATGGCCTGGGTTGGAAGGGACCGTAAAGACCAATGGCGCCAAGCCCTCTGCCATGGACAGGGACATCTTCTACTAGAGCAGGTTGCTCAGAGCTCATTCCATGTCTTGATGATGGCTGGCTTGGGACTGTGACTGCTACTGCCTTGTAGGAAAACAAGATTCTCTCTTAGCAGACTGCTTCCAGATGCCCGTGTCCATGTGCTGATTCCTGATTAAGGCTGCTGGTCCAATGATCAAGACTAACTAAATTTTTAGGGAAATACCTGCTGTATTGATGATCTGTTAACATGTTGTGTGTGATATGAATTTTTAGAATGCCAAATACAAAATTTTATATATTATGTGTAGCTTTGTGATGTGAGGGGTTTTTTGAGGGTTTTTATGTTTGTTTGGATTTTTTAAAAGAAAGTAGTTCCTTCTAGGTTCTGAGGGAAAGAAATTAGTTTTTAAATTCTATCCTGCTTGGTGTTAAAATTAAATACAGCAGTTTAAGTATAGATTTTCAAGTAGTTGCTGGGAAATGAGCTTATGAATGAATTGAGTTAGTGTTTTTGTAATTTACTTTAAAATCTTGAAGATCCCTAATAAGTTTTGAAGTAACGTACCTCAGGGCCCTGCAGCCTTTCAGGTTGAGGAGGTTTTTGATCCAAACTAGTAGCATTCAGAAGTCCAGGAAGTTTTGCTGTTCTTTCTTCCACAATTATGATTTATAATGTAATCTGATTCAGTTAGGTTTTTTATTTTTATGTTTAGTTGAATGTGTGTAGTTGAATTTGTTGATGCTTCTGAGACTTTATAAATAACAAATGATTATGATACAATGTTTTAGGATAGATTTTAGAAGAGACAGGAGATTTACTGGCAGCTAAGAATAATGAGTTCTAGTGCTGTGTTGAAATGCAGCCTGTGACATCATGGCCTGATATTTTTAAAGGCTTTTCTTTTATGTAAGAAGTGCAGATAAGTACCATGTGAAGTGACTAAGCTTTCCAGTCACTGCTTTTAAAACAAGATGTTATCTAGGAAATAGTCAAGGGGAAAACAAAAACCTGTCAGTAACCTTGGACTATTTCTTGGTTTTCATAAACGTTGAGTGAAGAAGACTATGTGTGTTCTGTCAAAGCTTGTGGTACAGGCAGCTGTCTTGGATTTATTTTCTACATTTCTTTGATCTAACAGCCCAATGTTACCATGTTTGATAACTGATTGGTACTATCTTGCAGCCTGCTGTGCATACTGGAGATGCAGAAACCATGTAGCAGAAAGCTTTGAGCAGCTGTGGATGATCAGTTTCTCCCAAGAGGAATAAAAAGCGAAGGATGAAGGCGACCGGATTTATTTCCCTGTGGACGTTGGTTTCGCTGCCTTGTGGCCCATTAGCCAACCCTGCAGAACGTGAGGATGTAGTGAAACATGCAATAAAGCTGCACCGTGGGAAGGGGGCTGGGATCACTCAGAGGAAGCAGTGGGTGCTGGAGAGCTGCAGAAAACTCTCTGGTCTTCTTCGCCAAAAGAACGTTGTTCTCAACAAACTAAAAAATGCCATAAGAGCAGTTGAGAAGGATGCAGGACTGTCTGATGAAGAGAAACTTTTTCAGGTGCACACCTTTGAAATTTTCCAAAAGGAGCTAAATGAAAGTGAAAACTCAGTCTTTCAGGCAATTCATGGCCTTCAGAGAGCTCTACAGGGTGACTACAAAGATGTTGTAAATATGAAAGAAAGCAGTAGACAGAGACTGGAGGCCTTGAGAGAAGCTGCAATTAAGGTTGGTTTCCCCATGTTTGTTACTAGACTGTTCATTTTCTACTTGTGATTTTAACTTTATTATGGCACAATTTCAGTCTGTTTTAATAAAAAAGGGTATCTGCATAAAACTTGCAATGTTTACTGTTTAATGAAGTATTTGTTTTCATTAGTAAATTTACAAGTAATTTTGGTATAGCGCTTAAAACTTATTGGCAATTAATAGTTTTTATCTCAAAGCTAAGTGTAATCATAAGACCTATGGCAAATATAATGTTAAAGGGAGAGAAATAAGAAGAGTGAATCAGTGCACATAGCAGAGTTGCACTAGACAAGCCAGTGGCACTAGCTGAGTGGAAATAATGCCATGGTGAAATACTAAGTTTTTTTCCATTTTAAATGAGAATTGCTCAAAGTCCACAGTCGAAACAAAATTACTTGCTGCCTTTCATTTCCGTGTTTGCATAGATATGAGCAAAATGGACGTGCAGAACAGTAGGTGACTAGATTTTTAAACTCAGTATTGCACTCCTAGCCTAAGAAGTGCAGGTTTGAAATGCAGTGCTTCCAAGAAAGAGTCAGCTGAAATAACTTTGCCAAGAAAAAACACAGATGAGTAACAGTTGAACACAGACACTTCATGGAAAGTTTGAGTTCCCGTGTCTCATTAGGTTGAGCACAATCTGCCACTGTCTTCTGGATTTGGTAGTGCTCAGACTGTGTACTGAAAGTCTCCTATTGAGAGAAAATGCAATTTAATCTATTTGGCATTGCAATTGCTCTTGTCCTTTCTCTACTCCTCAACCACTGGAGGAATATATTAAGAATTTTCTTTATTTTCTGTCTTCCAAAAGAAGAGGCTGCCCTTGCACAAGGGAGCAAGAGAAGGAATAAAAATGTAATTGGCATTTAGCATTTGAGTTGTGAGAGTCTCTGAAGGGCTTTTGTGCTAAGAAATGTGCAGACCTTGACAGGTGAAGTTGGAAAGAAATTATGTGCAGTAAAGGTCTCCAGTGGATTGTGCCAAGATAGGCTGGTAGAAGTAGAAATTAGGATGTAAACTTGGCAGAGTGGAGTGTTTCTGTGCAGTGGATATGAAGACAGAATTACAACAAATTTGAATAGGGAATAATTTGGATCTAGATGTATGCCAATGAACTGCTTTATATGACTTGTATAGTGATACTTTATGGTAGTGGCAGCCTCTGCTGCATAGAAATGTCATAGAAATTGTCACGAGCTTTACTTGGTTTTACACCTTTTTTCTTTCTCAGAGCTTGCAAAATAGAAGCAGTGAGGCATTCCAGAACTTTCTTTCCCATTTACCTAATTCCTGGTGATGTTACTCTAAAATAATGAAGTCTATTTATCCTTGAACTTGAGAATGGTGCTTCTTCTAGAAGGAGGCCTTTGTGTACAATTATGTGTTTTAGAGGTGTGTCCTGTCAAAAGTTTACTTTTGCTGAAGTGGATTGTGCAGGCTTTTTTTTTGTATTTACTTGAGTGAGCAATCTTTTGCACCTTCCTTCTTATGCCATGCATGTGGTTATTTAAACAGAGTATTTGTGGTCCTAACCTTATAACTGTTGTATAAAGAGAAGCAAAAGATAAAAATGGCATGGGATACATATGTTTTGGACTTGTTCTTAGTTCATAAGACACAGTAGGTCCAACTTTGTCCCAGTTTCATTTTACTGTCATGATTATTTTGTTGGTATACTTGTATTTTCCTTTTGTTGGTATATTTGTATTTTCCATTCATTCAGTGAATGAATGGAAAATACAAATAAATGTAGGGGGTGCTGGACTCTTCCCTTTATTATTTTATTTCTATTGAGTAGAAATGCTTGGAAGTCATTAGTGCTGGGATATGTATGTATGTCTGATACATTTCTTGCTGGTTCTGCTGCTGTGAAAAGATGTAGTGGGATCATTCACAGTGTGGGGCAGGGAGAAGTAAGAAAGAAACAATGAAGATGGTTTCTGCCTTCTTTTGCTCCAGGATCCTGTTTGGAAGTTAAGGAAAAAGCAACAAAATCTTACCTACTTTTTAATTAGCTTCTAATTTCTTGGATACCTTCTAATCAGACATGGGTGGAAAAGGAAAAATGACTTGCAAGTATTTCAAAGATGCAACTTCTTCTGCGTGTGCTTTTGTCTCTGAATACACAGTAGAGAGCAACAGCAATTCTGCATTATGAATCAGCATTGCCCCAAAGTCTTAATCTTCATTTTGCTCATATGTTTTCAGGTGTACACAATATTAAGTACACAATCTTTATCTGTATTACTTTGCTTAAGAGGTTGCTTGTTATCCTCATGATCAAGTGTCTCCAATCCCAGCCTGAGCTGCAGAACAGTGTTTGTACTGTGATGCAATTCTGCTTAGCATGTAGCAGGTTGTTTGAATTAACTTTTTATGGGCACCATTGCCTGTGGTTGTCCCAATCTACTGCTATCACATTTGTCTCTTGATGGAAACAGATGCCACTTTAATAGACTACAAAAACCTTAATCTTCGTTAATTGAAGGAACTTGCAGCTAAACTCTTATTTTTTCAAAGCTTTTCTACCTTGCTATTCAGGGCAAGTTAACTTCTGTGAAATTAGACATTATTTTTATGTAGTTTGCCTTTAGCTCTGTTCAGCCTGTTTGTCTTGGCCAACGGAAAGGACTGAGATGGGCTCCTTGCACCCAAAACCTCTCCCATTTTGAGGGGAAAGAATCTAACCATTATCAATTTCACCTTGTGTTCTAAGCTGTTGCTGAATTAGCAGAGAATCTGCAGCTCATATGTGGGTTGTTTCTTACATCTTTTGAGCTATGTCTGCTAGCAGAGAGCAACAGAGAGGAAATGTTTTTCCTTGAGGCTGTATGAGAATGACTGTGTCTCCTACTTCTGTGTTGCTTAAGAAATAATTGTTGACATTGGGCCAAACACATTAATAGTTACATTCTTCCCAGCTCCAGCTATTTTGGGCTCTGGGTAACTTTCACCGTGAGGGTGTAACTATGATAGCTCTAAACACCAGCAGACACCAGTACTGTGGTTTCATCACAACCAGAGGCATTCATCTGACTGTCAGGATTTCAGAAGGGTTCAGCTGCAGTTACTGGTTGTACTCAACATATTCTTCTCTTGGCATCAAGGAATTGACTGAATTTTGTGCATGTTCTTGTGGGTTCCAAGGAGAAAAATGTCCATCTGCAAATGTGTGGAGGAGGAGACACTCTAGTTATTTAAGCATAGTGTTTAGGACCATTTAATAAGCTCAGGTTATTGAAGATATCTCTGGAGGGGAGACAGATAAAACACACAACCTATGGGAGATGTATGTTCTCTGATTTCTAACTGGGCATGGCAGGGGCAGGGCATCTGGAGACAGCAACTTGTGTTTTCTGGGAATTGAGTCAGACCTATAGATTGCTTGCATTTTTTTGCCTGGTTTTTTTTTTTTTTGTTTGTTTTTGTTTTTGTTGGTTTTTTTTTTTTTCCCTTTTTAATAATATTGGTTCTTTAAAAGAGCAGAAGAAGGGTCTCTCTCATCCAGGTATTCTCAGCATCCAGAATCTAACTGAAGGGAGCCCTGTCCTTGTGTGTGTTTCCTTATAGCTGTTCTTTCAACAATCTTTAAAAGAATAGAGGCTTGTAAAGGAAAGAATCTTTTTCCCCCAAAACCCTCAAGTTCTCTGTCAATACACAAAGTATTCTGTTTGGTTACTGTCATGGTAACTATGTAAAAGGTGTTAGACCCAGTTGTTAGTAAATTAAGCTTTTTAGTTATCTTTTTGAACCTGAAACATCATAACTTTATCAGGGAAATTACTGAAATATTTTCACACCATATCAAACCATATCAGCATATTTTCTCTTTTTACTTCAGAAACCTAGTAATTTCAGAAGTTGTCACTGCAAGTTGATAAGAGACCCAAACTGAAATAGGGTGAAAAGTCGCATGTTTTAATTCTGATTGGAAAAGTGCTTTTTGGGAAACATGAACAGGAAGCTTGGCTAGAGTGATTGGCTGCTCATCTCTACCTCAGCTCTTTTTTTCTTCCTGTTTCCACAGTTACTGTAATTTTTGAATACCATAAACAGACCTCTTCCTATGTTTATAAAAGGGCTTATGAAGTCAAGATGCATTGTGCTTTACATCTAATTTGTTTGTTTGTTGTAGATAGTATAGCTATGCTTTCAGGGTATTATGCTTCACTTCAAAAGCATGAAGTTTTAAACTTTATTTGGCTCTGAATTGTTTCCTAGAGTTTCTCAAAGTAAATCCTTTCTTGTATTTTCTGGGTCATAACCTTGGGGCAGGTCTGCTGTTTAATGTAATAGAAAAGGCTATCCGTGGGTATTTGGTTTGGTTGTTTTGTTTTCTTGCCCACTTACCCAATGAAAATTGGCACAAGAAAAAGCAATCTTTAAATATCTTCATGATGTTTATATTGCTTTTGCAATTCCACTGATAAAATGTTTTGTGTCAAAAGAAGCACACATTTATGTCAAACGTTTTTTCTGCTCAAAGGCCTGCCAACACTTTATCTGTGTTGTAAAATTCAACAGGAAGAAATGGAATATGTTGAACTTCTAGCAGCAGAGAAACACCAGGTTGAAGCCCTTAAGAACATGCAGCACCAAAACAAAAGTCTGTCAATGCTTGATGAAATTCTGGAAGATGTCAGGAAGGCAGCTGATAGATTGGAAGAGGAAATAGAAGAGCATGCCTTTGATGACAACAAATCTGTAAGTGATGCTTTAGACTCAGTAATTTCATTGGAGTGCATTTATTTATAGTTGATGTTTGCCCTGTGTGTTTCTCTTGTCTTATATAGTTGTTAGGATTTTAGTGATTTTAGTGAAACAGGAGTAATTGCTCCTTTTTGCTGGTGATTTCTGTGGTTTTGATTTGAAGGTGCTCCCTGCAGCTGCCACTTTGACAGGTCCAGGTGTGGTGCATCTGAGTGATACAGCCCGTGAGAGGTGTGGCATCTCTGTGGTGGTGGGGACTGTGATGGTTGGACTTGCAGAATACGGAGTTACCATGTTCAGCGTTGTCTCCACTTTTTAATTTTCTTCAGAAAGTTATGGCAGAGCAAGAATCCTTGCAGTTGGTTTTCACAGTCTGGGAAAAGATATATTTTTCAAAGGAAAGCCCTGAAATGTGTTTGTGATGTTGCATTCTTTCACATCTGACTTCGTTTTGTACCTTGGCCTCCCTGCACTGATCCTTGTTTCTGTGTTGCATGATGGGACAGTATCCTTCAGGTAAGGCTATATGTCTCTAGAGCCAGGAATACATCACTTTATTCTAGTGTCCCATTTTTCCATCCTTAGAAAGACTCCCTAAATTGGTCCTGTTTACATAAACATGGGTTATAGTTCATTTGGTTTCTGCTCTTGGGAAGTTTTTGTTGACTTCCAGGTTGACTCCCGAGGTGAGCATAGCTCTTGAGTTCTGCTGAGGAGGCAAAACCAGTTTCTCTGTAGCAGAGAGCCAAGCCGTGTGTGGTTTTGTTCGGTTTTTTTGTAGCTGAGCTCGAAGCGAGAGGAAGTGGAAGCAGCTTTGTGACTTGGCGTGCCGCGGATCGAGCGGCTGTGCCCGGGGGAGCCGCACCTGGCGGGGCCGGGCCGGGCCGGCGAGCGCCCTCTGCTGTCCGGCCAGGGGGGAACGGCCCCGTCGGAGCGGAGCGGGAGCTCTCCTGCCGCACCGGGAACTCTCCCTGCTCTTCTGCTGTGGCTCCATCCCTGAAAGGAACCGTGAAATGCTGCCTTGAGGTCTATGCGCTTCTCCATCATTGCAAGGAACGTTTTTATAAACTAAAACAGCGGAATTTTAGAATAGGGAAGCTTTAGTATAGTAATCAATATTCTGATAAAGACACAAGCTTCTATTAAAATATAGCCAAATAGTGAAGTTTAGCAGGTAAAAATGAAAAAAAAAATCTCCACTACAGCCTGTGTTCAAGAATTGCTGTTCTGAGAAATAAAATCCTGAAAATAACTAGGCAGAAACAGTTCTTATAATATCTCCTTCAAATTTACAGGATAGTGACCTTTTCTTAACTTGGAATGCAGGCTTTAGTTCAGATTTTTGTGAACTGAATATCACTTAGTAATCTCCAATTGATTTTGTTCAAGGTAAGAAAATGTTACTTTTAAAGACATCGAGTTTTGATAAAGAGATTGAAAGATTTTTAGAGAAGAACCCTGCAGTATTTTTAGTTGGTGTCAACAAGTTCTCTAGAAACTTCAAGCACAGCTAATAGTCCTTCTGTTATTATGATATGCTTAATTGACTCCCCTTTTTTTTGTTTGTTTGATTTTTTTTTTCTTTTTTAAAAAGGTAAGAGGTGTAAACTTTGAAGCTGTTTTAAGGGTGGAAGAAGATGAAGCCAACTCCAAAAGAAATGCTTCAAAAAGAGAAGTAGAAGATGACTTAGGACTTAGTATGCTTATTGATTCTCAGAACAATCAGTATATCCTTACTAAACCCAGAGACTCAACCATTCCTCGTGCTGATCATCATTTCATAAAGGTAATAATTTTAGAGACATTCTTGTCATTCACTTTTGGATTTAGTCCCATAAGTTGGCATGTCAGTACTAGGTTGGAGTGAGTATAGTTTCAGCATTTGTCTGTCTGAAGTTACCCCAGTATTCATGACTCCCCCACCTATGGTGATCCAGCCATGTCTTCCCTACTCTTAGGTTTGTCTTCACAAGACTGATCATGATGCCACTCTCTGTTTTTATTTCTTCTTCTCTTGTTGCACCTTTGGGGCACTGTCCCTTCTGTCAGACTACAAAGTGTTAAAGTTACTGCCATGCTTAATAAGCCACTTGCATGTTGTCAGTAAAAAGAATTTATCTGGTTGTGCCTTGTGATGAAAAAAGGGATACTGAAAAATACATACACATGGTAGAGGTTTGATTGTATTTGTGCTTTATGTAGAGTAACTGGATTGGGATTTTTGTTTCAATTATAAAACCCAAAACAGTTCTGTTTCACCATGTTTTAATGCAAGGTGTCATTCCACCCAGGAAATTGCCTACTTTCTATAATATATTTAAAATATTTATAAGTTCATTTAAAGTCCCCAGTTACTTAAGGTCGGTACCTCATCTGCTTCACCTGAAAAACTTCTGTGCTTACCCCTGCAGCAGCACTGATGTTAATTTACAGAAGTTTTGTTTTCTTTTCACACAAAGTAGTCTGCATTTAATTTTACAGTGCTATTTGTCTTTTGAAAGCTAATAGTCTTCAATTTCATCCCAAATTTATGTGTCCTTTATACTAATGCCTTTGTAAATCTTAACCTATTTAGGATATTGTGACAATAGGAATGTTGTCTTTGCCGTGTGGCTGGCTGTGCACAACAATAGGATTGCCAACCATGTTTGGATATATCATCTGTGGAGTACTCTTAGGACCCTCAGGACTAAATAGTATCAAGGTAAGTGTGCAAGTTAATTCTTGACTGATTAAATTCATTGAAATCTTTAAAAGTCGTTTTAAAAGGATATGGTATTGCCAGCCTCAAATGTAATAAAAAAAAATATTCCCAAACCTGAACCTTCAAGAGGAGAGCTTCAAATTTTATGTCTTTGAATAATTTTGTTTTCAATCTTTTTTTCTCCTATAAAATTATGACAATTGTTGAAAGTGAAAACTGAAGGTTGTGTGTTGTGGAAGTTTTATGTCAGGTGTTTTTTTTCTTTCTTTTTAATTTTAATGATAACGCATCACAATTGAGAGCCAAATTATTTAAATGACATAAAATATACAGAAACTTGCAAAAAGTCAGTGTTGACAATGGAGGAAGCATTTAAAACAATAATTCCCCAAGGAACATAGCTTGGCCTTCTAGAGAGTTATTTTGCACCTCTGTAGTGTTTCCATCCACCCTGGTCCCCCTGTTCCTTTCCCAGTACCCTGCCCACATTCCTGAGGTCTTTTGAACCTTTTTAGCTCCATCATGAGTACCTGTGGAACTGTGAGCTGGGGCTGGCTGGGCATGTTTTCATTAAGTGCTCTGGTGTGCATTAACAGATTGTTTAGCCAGCAGGCAGAACACAACACATGCTAGGGCTGCACAGTAATGCCTGCTTAAGTTGCATGTGTCTGTTGCATTGATATCCATGAAACCACTTGGAACTTACTGTCTTTGCAACATCTGCTCCCTACATGGGCTTCTGTTGAGAATGATTGTTGAGCTCAAAAGCAGGGATTAGTAGAAATTGTAGGATTTAGTTGATCTTGTATTGGAAGAGATAAAATAATCTCAACCTCTGTGCTGTACATAATTTCTGGGTTGAAAATGTCTGGAAAGTTTGATCACTTAGACTGAGAAACAAGTCTGTAAGCTTGGCATGAGAAAGAAACCCAACAACAAATTTTCAGGATACTTACATTGAAGAAGATTATGTGGTCAGAACAGATATGAAAGAAGTTTCTTAAGGACAGTTTAAGTGACTTGCCTTTTTCTTGTGAAGCTGTGATTATACATTATTCACCTGGATAATACTCTTGTTGACTGGGTCTCTTGTGTTTGGTCTCTTCTCCATTTCCTAAAAAAGTTGAATGCCTGAGAAGCTGAGAAGGCAGGCAGATTCTAATCTGGCAGAAAAGCTGGTTTCCATCCTCACTTCTGTAATTGATGATAAACCTTGTTTTCTTCTACTCTGGCCCATAAATACATATAAAAGAAATACTAGGATTTTAAAATACAATAGACTATTCCAGTCAACTGCCTGAACACTTCAGGGCTGACCAGAAGTTAAAGCATATTATTAAGGGCATTGCCCAAATGCCTCTTAAACACTGACAAGCTTGGGGCATCAATCAGCTCTTTAGGAAGCGTGTTCCAGGGTTTCACCACCCTCTCAGAAAAGAAATGCTTCCTAGTGCCCAGTCTGAACCTCTCCTGGGGCAGCTCAGAACCATTTCCACTCATCCTGTCAGTGCATACCAGTGAAAAGAGCTCAGTACCTCCCTGTCCAGCTCCACTCCTCAGGAAGCTGTAGAGAATGATGAAGTTGCCCCTCACCCTGCTTTTCTCCAAGCTAGACAAACCCAGAGTCCTTAGATGTTCCCCACAGGACATTCCTTCCAGCCTTCCACCAGCTTTGTCCTCTTCTGAATGCATTCAAGGGCCTTCACATCCTCCTTCCATGGTAGGGCCCAGAATTGCACAGAGTGCTCCAGGTGAGGCCACACCAACACTGAATACAGCAGGATAATTTTGAGTGACTGGTGATGCTCTGTTTGATGCACCCCAGGATGGGGTTTGCCCTCTGGTGTCTCACACTGACCCTGCTGTTCACCAGCACCCCCAGATCCCTCTCTGCAGGGCTGCTCTTCAGCCACTCCTCTCCTCATCCATACTTGTGCCTGGCATTACCCCATCCCAGGGGGATCAGAATCCAGCATTTTGAATTTATTTGTTAAATAATTTCCTCCCATTAATCATTGCCTAATGCTCCAGTGTATTTACATCCCTCTGCCAGGCATCTTGTCTCTCAAAAGAGTGAACAGCACTTCCCAGTCTGTTATCAGCAGCAAACTTGTGAGTGGTGTGTTCACCTCCTCCCTTCTGATCATTGATACATGTCTGTATCTATTGAACAGAACTGGCCTGAGAACCCTGAGGGTACACACCAGTTGCCAGCCAGAAATATCCCCATTTTTCTGTTGTGATGAGGAAGACCACCATTTTTCTTGCTGTTGGATCCTTCTCTCTGTAGCACAAAGGCTGGTTGGTAATTGTGCTGGTCTGAGATGGATGTGTGGAGCCTGTAGGATGGAGGACCACAGCAGCCACAGTCTAGCAGAAAGATTATACCAATAGACCAATAAAATAACTAGCAAGAAGTGACTTGTGGAATGCAAGCCTTGGAGATTTAATAGTACATGCATAAAACATAGCCTATTTTTTTTCAATCAGCAAGAAAACTTACTGTTAAGGAAACTTTCCAGTCTGACCATTCACAAGGCTCTCTGCCTTCTTCATTCATGCCCTTGGTTATCCCAAAGATAACTTACTGGACTGTAGTTCACTGACACTTGTTGCAGGCTCCTACTCAGAGTTCAGTCTCCATCTCAGTCTGCAGCTTGCCAGCCAAGCCACCTGGATCAGATGTATTCCTCAGCACTTCCCAAGATCAATGCACATGTGCACATGGGGTGGCCAGCACTCTCCCACCAAGTTACTGCCTAGTAATGGGAAAAATAATTGCACTCCAAAGGTGCTCTGGGAATTTCTGATGTCATATGAACAGCTACTGAACTACCTGTGAAAATGTAATGAGAATCAATTTGTTTTGTAGTGTATTTCTGATTTTGTATTATAAGTTGACTGCTGTGCACTGATTTCTTTTCTTTTTTCTTTCCTAAGTCTATTGTACAGGTGGAGACATTAGGAGAGTTTGGTGTATTCTTCACTCTCTTTCTAGTTGGTCTGGAATTTTCTCCTGAAAGATTAAGAAAGGTATTTTTTTATACTATCCCTGCTGGGGATTTTTATAATATCCCTGGGATTTAATTGCTAATTACTGAATCTGCAGATTTCAGTTATATTTTAGATTTTTATACAGTCCCTACAATACACTGCCGTAGCTTTGTATGTTTTTGAAAAGACAAATGTGACATTTGCTTCTGCACTTTGGAAAGACCAGAATGCATTATTTATTCAGTGTCTCAAAAAAAAATTACATTTACTCCCTATTTTAGTAAAACAGTTTGATTTCTAGAAAAATCTCTCACAGTTTGACAGTCCATCTCTGCTTTATTTTAACATGCAGTAATGTGCAGTTGCTGTTATGGAGTGTCAGTGATGTTTGCCATTCCTGTTATAAGAAAAATCTGAAAGTTTAAGTACTCCATACTGAATTGATAATACATATTCTGCTGGCTAATAAACTGATTAAGCAAGTATGTTGACACAATCTGGAATATTAAATTATGTGGCCACCAGAAATCAGCAAAAACTACTAGTTTCTTTTGGTCTTAATTTAAAAAGTTATAAACCAGCTAGAATTTTAATAGTGGAAAGCATGGCTACAAATATGTGAAGACTGTATATATGTAAAGAATTGCACTGTGTGATCTATTCCTAAACTGATGGTTGTGAGTTTGATACTAGAAAAGCTTTAATTTAAATATGTTACAATTTATGACCCTTTAGCTTAATCTGCTGTTTCTAGTCCATCTAAAGTCCAAGATAACAATAAGTAATTCAAGGGTTCCTAAACCATAATAGGTAAATTGTTGCTACAGATTTGCTTCTGCACTAGTTTGAGGTGGGTTACTGGTATTGGTATTGGTGTATTGTATGTATTTCAGGACCAATAGGCCCTTAGTTTCTCCTTCAGCTTTGGGAAATTCACCTGGTTTCTGGCAGGGAGTCTTTTGGGGTGCAATATCTACTCAGTGTAGTAAGTTGGGTGTTTTAGGTGATAGAGTGTGACGATCCATTACTCTGTGCTGTACTACAGCCCCAAATCAAGCATCTTTAACTGCTTATTTGCAATAAAAAACAATGAAACTTAGCAGTGAGAAAAGTGTCATAAGATCTTGTTTTGTTCCCAAGGTATGGAAAATATCTTTGCAAGGACCCTGCTACATGACAGTACTGATGATTGCCTTTGGTTTACTGTGGGGGCATTTGCTCCAAATTAGACCAACACAGAGCGTCTTCATTTCCACTTGTTTGTCTTTGTCAAGCACACCGCTGGTGTCCAGATTTCTTGCAGGTAGTGTTCGAGGAGATAAAGAAGGTAAATATGACTTTAAATGTGGACGACTGTAGTATCTAATAAAATTTGAAAGAAGTTGACTTTGTAATATTACAAGATAAGCTAGCTAAAAAACAAAACCAAAACCCACTCTTAAGCCTGGTTTACAAACAATCATCCTTATTTAACACTGGCCAGTGTTGTGTGTATTCTTGCTAGGAAGTGTACTTGATTTGTACGTAGCCAGTCCTCTTTGGGCAAAGACAGCATAGTACAGCCATTGTAGTGCTCTCCATTGAGAACTGACTTTACTGAGTGTCTGAAGTCCTTGAACTTTTTAAGAGGTTACCAGATTAGCCCACTGCTACCTGTCATCAAGGCAGAAAGGTTAATTTAAAAAATTCACATCCTTCTTCAGGAAACAGAAACCAGTTCTGATTGTCTTTCATAGCTAACAGCTCTTCAAATAAGGACCTTCAAGGGTCATATTTCTAGCTTCTTAAATACTTTTAAATGTTTCCTTTTGAAAGTTTTGACATCGTGCTTTCTTTCACTTAAATCTCCCTCATGCAAATTGTGTTAGAGTACTCCTCACCCTCTAGAATATTCATTCTAATGCCAGAATTCAAGGTGTATATTTTACACATGCTGGCTCGAATGTGTCTTCAGAATAACGCCTGTAAACTCTCAGTAGAGGAATTTCACTCAATGTGTAACTAGTGCTTAACTGCTAAGCAAAGTCTGTTTTTATTGTGTAACAGAAATTTCATATTAATATTTTGTTTGCATTTTAATATGTCTTTATAGATACATTTTAATTTACCTACTAATGGGGAAAAAAGTTCGTAAACTGCTTTGAATGACCTTCAGCCCATTAAGAGCTATATTTGGCTTCCATTTGATTAAGCCTTTTCAAAATTTGAGTGTTTGCAAGCATTCATAGTTTCTGATGACTGTTTTCATGACCATTTTACTGGTGTACAGGGGATATTGACTACAGCAGCGTACTGCTTGGCATGTTGGTGATGCAGGATGTGCAGCTTGGTTTATTTATAGCTGTCATGCCTACACTTATTCAAGCAGGAGTGAGCACATATTCCAGGTAAAAAAAAAATCATTGTATGGATCTTCCCTCTACCCCTTGCAATTAGTATGTAGATTGCCAATAGGAGTGTGAAAGCACTGCAGTTAATGTCAGTTCCATGGAAAATAGGCACTCTGTTCAGTGAGATTTCCTTTACTGTTCCTGCTTGTCATGAAGTAGAAACATGTAGTTGTCATATGAAAGTAGTTGTATGAAAATAATCTCTTTGCTATAGCTGCTTTAATCTTGTGTGGTAATTAAAATTTTGAGTGAAAAGTTTGTTACTGTAAAAAACAAGTTAATTTCTTCGCTTACTTTATTCCTGCAGGGCATGCTTTTGTCAAGGACTTAGTGATAGTATTATTGTGCCTAATGGCTTACCTTGGAGATTAGTAAATGAAAATCTTTCTGAGTCAACATGGAAGTAAATTCTAGACTGTAAAAGAGGTTTCTGGGCACTCTACAGATTTAGTCTTATTTTTGTTTACTAATGTATCTAAATACCTTCCTTATTTGAGCATTTATGGAATTAGGTATTTTCATTTACGGGGAACTGGTTGGGAAGTATGAAAGCACTTGAAAGAAACTTTTTGTTTGTTCTTCTCTTCCAGCATTTTCAAGGAAATTCTGAGAATACTGATCCTGATTGGCCAAATTCTGTTTTCTCTGGCTGCTGTTTTTCTTCTGTGTCTTGTTATAAAGACTTATCTCATAGGACCGTATTACCGCAAGTTGCACACAGAAAGCAAAGGGAATAAAGAAATCCTCATTCTAGGGATAACTGCATTCACCTTCCTTATGTTAACGGTAATCTTTTGAATTGATAAAACATTTTTATACATGGGATAGTTTACTTCATCAGTCTTCAAAAGCCATCACACTTAGTGTTATTGCATATACATGTGCCTCTGTAATTGTCTGGTTTTAAATTGTTTTAAAACAACCCCCAAATGTTGATGATTCCTGCATTATAGCACAGATGAGTAAGAAGAGATCCAATTTGAATGTGAATCAGCTGAAATTCTGCTGTTTAGATCGTGATAAATCAGATCATGATTCCTAAACTGGCTTTTAATACAGCCAGTTTAGGAATCGTGATCTGAGTTTTAACTGTAGGCTACTTCATGCATTTGAAAATCATTCAGGATGGGTTTTGAGATACTGATAATGACATTCGTGACATATGCTCACAAATTTCTTCTCAATAGCAAATTCTCAACATCGTTGTTACTGTAAAATCTTTTTGTGTGAGAAGCACATTTTGGGATGAAATTAAGAAAGTAGAGAATTCCTTAAGGTTTATGGATTTTGATTAACACTATTGGGTGTAGTTAATTTTCCCCTGAATTCTCCTTTTTTGTCTCAATCTCATGTTTCAGCCTTCTGAAAAGCTATACTGCTGGAGAGCAGAATGTGACAGTTGCTTGATCATGTAATGGGTTTGACACTCCATTATCCTGAATGTGCAGATTGTTACATCCCCTGAGAATAATTAAGCCAAAAAGTTCCTGTGCCTCTTTTCTAGGGGTGTTAACTTAGTTAATACAGTCCAACAGGAAAACCTGACCTTAGGAAGAAGATTAAAAAGAAGTTAGTGAGACCATTGCTTTAGTTAGTGACTTCTGCAGTATAAGTTAAAAATTTCATTGCTCTAAACAGCTATTCATATTTCAAATGTGTCCTCTAGTAAGAGAAGAAGCAAAACTAGTTTCACCTTTTTACTTTTTAACAAGAAAACATTACACTTGTAGAACAACTTTAATAAAAAATGGCAAAGAAGCCACTGAAGTTGTGTAAAATATTATGGTATCTAGCAGCAATTTTACTTTTATTAAAACCATGGCATTCATAGAATTGGGCTTCTTATATGCAAATTGCATTTCAAATACACAAGGAGTTTGTATATGTGACTTTACACAGTACATGTGCATACACAAGTGTGTTGGGGGGGGATATGTTTGAGTTTGTTGGATTTATATTGTAAATCCAGAAGGCTTCTTCAGCATTTTCAAAATTCTTTCCTTTGAAAGTTGATAAATAATTCATCAAAGGTAATGCTACAAAGGATACTGCAGGTAACTTCAGTGAACCAGTTGAGATGCTTGATATTCACTGACATTTATAAATTCATTATAGTAATGGTACAAGTTATAGTTTGAACACATAAGCTTAAAAAAATTAGAAAGTGAAAAAATGTTTGCTTGTTGAGTTGAATAGGTGAACAAACAAATCTTCTGCAAAACCAATCTTAATTTGTATAGGTGCTGTACTTTGTCAGGAATACAAAGATAGGATGAGTGATTGCAATCTAAGCTAAAAGTGTTGCATATCTTTGAAAGGTTAAATTAAAGTTTTCAGGTGCCAGGTAGGAAAACAATTGAACTCTCATGGATTCTGCAAAGATCTTTCTCCTTGGAAGGCCAAGCCTAAATATTGAAAGCGCTTGTGTAATTAATCTGCAAATACAGAATTTTCTGTACTGGTGTAATTCTAAAAAAGTTTTTGAATATGTAGAGGAGCAATAAGAGAGTGCCTATTTTAGCATCCTTAACCAAAGACAACTCTGTGGCTCCATTTAGAAAATTTGAGATACGTTTTTAAATAAAATAATTTAACTTACTGTTTAGCACTCTGTGTTACTTTGCAGGACACATTCTTTCCAATACACAAAAAAGAGACTAGGAATGATAAGGTGTTCCTGCCCCATGCATATAGTTACTTATTACATGCTTCAGTGTTGGCTGGGTTTCTGGGGTCCAGCTAAGCTTATTCAGTATTTGGATTAATGTGTAACACCAGCACATGTAATGCTCATTATATATAAAGTTCATTTACTTTGCTTGTTCCTGTGTTTGAAAAATCTCAGATGATTAATTAAACAAGAATTGCCATTTCCCTGCTGATAAGGGCAAATTGTGTATGGGAGGAAAGAGGGGAGGTGAGACAGAAGAGGTTCCTATACTGCAGTGTGAGTAAGCAATTTTCATATAAGGATTATCATGTCAATTGAGGAGCTTTGAGTATGGTTGTGACTTTTGAGCATTTCTGAGCTTGTGTCACTTAGATAACATTGCAACTTGTTACACCTGCAGATATTTTAATAAGACTTGGAGCTTAATAGACCCCTTCTGTTCCCAGTATTCTCAGAAGTAATTGAACTTCCCCTCCCCTTTATCCTTCAACTAGTTAGGCAGATCAGGGCTGGGAGGTGGGGATTGTGTCAAGTGCCAATCCTGTAATAGCGTAGATGACGCTGAGACAAAGTTGTGCATCTTTGAATCATGTACCTTGTCTTCAGTAACAAAGGTGCAGTAGATCATTATTGTTCTTTCAGCAACTTCTTTTCAAGCTTTGAGTTATGCAGATAGCAGTTAGATTGATTGATTGTTTGTTTGTTTTAATTGGTGAACTGTTCTCCTGAATCGCAACATAAGGAACAAATCTAACTTAAACATGACCATTGGGGATCAATGGCCAAACTGGTAGTTTTAAGTCAAGATATTTACCAGGATGAGCTGAAGAATGTCAGCCTAAGCATTCAGTAGTGGAGTGTTGCTTTTTCATGTTCTATATGTATAGAAATATTACAAGGAAAATTGTTTTAAACACTGTTCTGATAATGAAGTGCTGTATTGGAAACCTGTGAAACAACAGTAGTCAGTTTTATTGTTTTTTAAAGCTGAAATTGTGGAATGTTATAAGGGAAATGGAAAAATATAAAACCTGACCTGACAAGAAGGAGAGCAGTTACATTTACATGTTTATAGGACTTTGCATACTGTGGGGGAAAAGTGTCTTTTGCTTTCACTGCCTGATGGTTGACCTGGGATGCTGGCAGCAAGTGGAGGCAAATTGCCAGTTTGCTTTATATACCAAAAAGAAAATACAGTGATGTTATTGCAGTACTTTACATATGAAAATGTATGAGGTTTTTCTGCAGTGTCTAGTGGATATCATTACTAGTACTGGAATATTGTTCTTTGCTTGCCTGAAGTACTTCTCAGTGGCTTATAAACTGATTATGAACTCCTTTCTATCAATTAAAAGAAGATTAAGAACTATAATCTCAAATATTTTAGTTAATTATTTCATAAAATACAGTTGAGATAGAGTTTTTACAAGGTTCACTTAAAATTGTTTCAATTTCCATTACAGCTTCACTTTCTTGAAATGCAATCTTAAAATTCACCTCTTTACTCTTGAGCAGATCTAAGTTACTAAAGCTTGAAATTCTTTATTTCCACCAAAATTTTATTTAATTTTACTGCCTTACCATATTCATTAAGCTTCTGTGATGATTAAAGAGTAGCTATAAGAAAGACATCATTGGAGAATATAAGCAAAACAACTGCTGAACGGATGATTGAGATTCACCCAGAATGTGTTACAGCAGTAATGTTTATTTCTTTATTTATTGATGTGGTGGAAGATTTGAACATAAAAATCCATTATTCTAGTGAAAGCAAACCAATCCTTTCTGAATTGGAATAAAATGGGACCCTTGAATACAACTCAAAGCTTGGTTGTGCTGAGAAAAACAAAACATGTGAATTGACAGAGTTGTTCTAGTAATTTTGACTGAAAAAGCTTTTTGTGACATAGGAGTTGAGAAAAGGACAGTGCGAAGCCCAGGGGTTAGTAATGGCTCAAGCCCTGTTGGTAAAGGTTGGACATTAGAAGGGATGCAAGCAGAGAGGGAATACTAAATCCTCAATACTCTCCAGGTTTTGCTTATGTAAAAAACTCTGCTGTGAATGCCTTCCTGGCAGTAAAACAAGTCCTCTCCAGTATGTGTGTGCACATGTGCCCATACATTATATATAATAAACCCTGATGCTACAGTTTAGCTGAGGAAATGTGTCCACTTGTAGGTAATACCGTGGGACAGCTGGCGACCAAGACGGGAATTGTAAAAGGAATTTCTGTACAAAGCTACATATAAAAGGTTGGACTTGATAATCTCAAAGGTCTTTTCCAACCTAGGTGATTCTGAAAATCTGAAGAACAAATTGGAGGAGGGGAGAGAGTGTTAAGAAGATGATGTAATTTTTGGTTCTTTTCTTGCTCTCTGATAGACTTTACACTTTTCTGTATGTAGAGTGACCTATGGATATTGTAGAGCTGAAGTTGGGTAGTACCCAGAGACTAAACAAGAAACAGTAAAACTTGCCTATTTTTTTACCAGGCCCTTGAGCTTATACTTGGCTTGCCACAAACTGAAGGAATGTAATTCAGTTTTTATGCTGTGGGAACAAATTCCCAGTTAGACATGCAGTTTGCTCCAGTTATGTCTGATGCTTTCTGAACAAACATGTTTCTTTCACACTCAAATTGCTCCTTGCTTGAAGAGTGATTCTCACAACAGTGCAGTATCTTGCAATTCTGGTATAAGATATCCTGCATGTCTTCCTTTATGGTAACCTAATCCTCTCCAAAGGAGTGTTTAAAATACTAGCTATAAAAGTTTTGATGTAGAGCTCTGTTGCAATTGATAGCACTTAAGTATGGGAAGATTATAGCTGAGTAGTAAAAATAATTCCAACTTTATTTGAATAGTCTGTATTGGATCTTAATCATCCAGATGAGGCTGTGACTTTTAAAACAACTAATGTATGATTGAGAAGAACTTAAATGTTTCCTATTCATAACTGTTTCCTTAATTTTATTCATCTCTTGATGACTTTAAAGTCCTTCATTTATATATTGCCTTCTTCCCTCTTACAATTTCAAATTGTTCTAAAAAGCACTGAAAATCCTTTTGTTTTAAAATGAGAATCACATTACCTTGTTTGCTTTGCATGATCGGCAACTAATTATATTAGTTGACATAACCAATTTATCAGCTCAAATATCTTGGAATAAATTACAGAGTGTTATCACAAATGCACTTATGTGATGAGCATTCAGACATTATTACTTCAGTACACAAAGGTCTTGGGGTTATTTTTAGGTGCCATCTTATGCAGAGAGTGGAGACTCATTTATTGTGTCTTTTGCACTCCTCCATTGGAGGAGTGGACACCATTCAAGATACAATGAATGGCGTCCATAAATGTACTATAGTGCATTCTTCCTCAATCTAAATTAGAATAAAAATAAGTCATTGGTTTTAAATGTTCTATTAATATTAGTAACATTGTCCTTTCTCAGCAAGATTACTATCTGCAGCTGTGTGATTTTGAAGTAATTATTTTAAAATATACTTTGTACCATATCATACATTAGAGGTTGCAATTTGCTTTTTTTTGTGTTCCAAGCATTGCCTTAAGCAGTTGTTTTGTGTTTTGTTTAGTCTCTTTACATGTTTCATCTCTTCTTCTAGTACTGCATTAAAATATTAAAGAAGAATGGAGCAGTCTGAGTTCTTTCAAGTAGTCATTTTGCTTCATTTCAGCAGTTTACTTTTTTACACTTACATGAATCCTTATTCGGTAAAGCACACAGGCACATTTGAATCAAATTTACAATAATAAAATGTAATTTATGCCAGGGACTTCTGCTAGATTGAGACTCTTCTCCCAAATATAAGCTTGGATTTTCTTTTTTTCCCTTGTTTGACAGCTGGAAAATACCTTGTTCTTACTGCTTTATTTCACAGCCTCAATGTATTATGTAATCCTGACTCCAAAGCTGTCACAGGCTCTCTCTGACTTGTGAAATCAAATGCTGTCTATAAGGGTCACACAAAGCATTGCAATGTAGATTAAGAAATTTATTTTTGTTTTTGTGGGAAAGAAGGTAACATAAAGGGAGAAACTAGATTTGTGAGTCTTCAGTATAAATACAATACTGCAGAGCATTGAAATACATACACTGAATTCTGTTTGTTGTTGAACTTGCATAAAGACATAGTAATTTCCTGCATTTGGTATAATGTAAAGTTTTATAGTTTCACTGTGAAATGGTATATAAAGTCACTCAGCAGTAGATTCTCTGTTATTCCTTAACAGATCACAGAGCTGTTGGATGTTTCAATGGAGCTGGGATGCTTCTTAGCTGGAGCTCTGATCTCTTCTCAGGGTCACATGGTTACTGAGGAGATTATGTGCTGTATTGAACCAATACGTGACTTTCTTGCCATCATTTTCTTTGCATCTATAGGTAACTTCCAAGAAATCTTACTTTAAAATATTTGATACTTATATGTAATACTAAATAATGTTAAATCTATTACAATATATATAATATATAAAAACATTGCTTAAAATGTGGGTGAGGAGAAAAAAATGGTGTCTGTAATGTGAGGGGAGGAGATATATTTTATTTTATTACAATACTGTTAATTGATCACAACATTGGTTTGCCTTTGCTACTACTTCTAAATGTAACATTCAGTTTCAGAAGCCATTTCAATGTTGTACTTCTAAGTCTTGGTTTAGTGTCAGTTTTTCAATGTTAATTCTGAAATCACCCTATTTAAAACATGTAACTAAATATATTAAGATAAAAAGGCCTTGGTTTGGTTGTTGATTCGTTGGGGTTTTTTTAAATGTTCTTTTGTCTTTCCAGCAGCTGTATTTTATACTAAAATTGTAGTACTATTTGAGTCAGTTGATAGAGTAGATTTCAGAGTTTTGTGACTTGGTTTTCTGTAGAAGCAGAATGTCATAATATCATAATTTTGTATAGCTTGTTTCTTTAGAAATTTAGTTGGGAGCGTGTGATCTAATTGTTCTCAATGCAGGGAAAAAATAATTGAAAGAAGCTGTATCTCAGACACTACTTGAATGCCAGCTGAAATGCAGCATTGAGGTAAAGACGAGAGAGTAACTCATTATGCTCGATATCCAAAAGGAGTTAACTCAGAATACTTACAGTAAATCAGTAACCTCCTTTGGAACTGCTGCATTCTCCAGCTGTCTGTGCATGCCCCAATACCCTTTGTCAGAAGGAAACTGGAACATGTTACTGAGGTGCTCAGCTACAGTGGGTGAGGAGACAGGCCCTGGGAAGGCCCTGGCCTCTCCCTGTGGGTTGTACAGGAGGTGCATGTCCCTGTGCTGGGGACATTGCAGTGTCTAAGAGGGTAACCCATGTTTTACCCAGAAAGTCCTAGGGTTTGGGCTTGGATTTTTCAAGACCACCATTAGTTTTTCTTCTGCTGTTATTTTAAGTTTTTAATTGTTCTTTTTATCTCCACATATTTATTCAGATAACAGTAAAGTCCCATCGTCAGCATAATTTTAATGTTTTTCCTTATATACCTGTTTGATACTCATTGTTTCATAACAGGAGCTAAAACTGGTGGCTGTCAAAACAAAAATGAAATAGCTATGCTTGCCAGTCTTAATTTTATTTTCATTTTTTTAATCCAGCCCATGATAATAGTTTCTGGTGATAAGTCAGATTACTTAGTAATAAATATGTTTATTTGAACAACTTATTTTTTAATAATGGAAGGAAAGTGATGATCTCTGATGAAATGTGGGCCCATATAACTGACAAGTTTGCATGAGTAATTGCTAAATGCTTACAGATGTAAGTTGTTTATGTGTTTCAGTAAAGATGGTGATGGAATGGATAGTGTTATCAGGAATACAAAGCATGACAAGTGATTGTAAGCCCAAAGTTAATTTTATAAGGGACTGAACAAAAATACTGTTCTACACTCTTGTGGCTTCATAAATTAAGACTAGAGATAAGACTTTACTAGAGTAAAAGAAAATAGCAAGACCTCAGTTGGTACATTAGCAGCACTCCATACAGCCTATATTGTACTCTAAGGAAATTATTTTAGTCATTCTGCTACAGAATTTAAAAAAAAAATCTTTTTAACAAATTTTGCCATTATAATTGCAAGAAGGAGAGGAAAGAAAATTGCATAACAAATTGGTGTGATTTTATAGAAAATGGGTACTATACCTGCCTCAGAAGAAAATTAGCTAAAAAAATCAGAAGAGCTGTATCATAGGCATCTGACAAAATGTGATAATGCTTAGTAGTTTAAAAAAACCAACCAAACAACATCAAAAACCCCTCCAAAACTGACAAAAAAAGAAGACCCCAAAACCTAAAAACGTGCCACCCTCAAACAAAATCCCCTTCCTCCCCAAATAAAATTTAGCTGCTGCTCCCCCCTTTACTTTCAGTTACTTTTAAATTTTGTGCTTAACAGGAAATTCTGTGGCAAGGAGGTAGGTTTTAAAAGGAATGATGTGATGTTTTAAAGAAAACCTGCATAGAACAAAAAGTATTCCTTGATTTTTCTTCTTACTAGATTTCTTTTTAAAGACTTCCTGCTTGCTCTCTACTTACATATGTACACATGCAAATTATATGTATATATAAATATATAGAGATTTACTCTGTGAAATTATGTAAAAGCCACAGGGAAAGATTCTTCCCCTCTGCCTAAAGAGAAGTTGTTTGTTACTATATGCAGCAAGCACCTTATAGAGAGCAGAAACACTTGAGCTCAGGAGGAACACCAGTGCAGTAGTATCATTTCTGGTCCCTTTAGAATAAAGGCACAAATGGAAAAAAATATCTTAATTGAAAAGTGACTGTAAGTATGTCATTTGGAAAATTTCATTCCTGTTTTGCTCATCTTAAATGCTTGCTTTTCTGTTCTTACTACAGAAATCCTTCTGGTGCCTTAAAGCTGAGCTGAGTATTACTTGTTCATGTAATATCCATAGCAGTGGACCTGCCCTTAGCTTGACCTGTGCAATGGTGCTGCTTTAAATTTGCGCTTGGGTGCATTTGTGGGAATAATGCACCTTTGCAGTTAGGCATTAACAGCTGCACTTTGAGTTGCTCTCTATCTGTACATTCATTTAGGCCTCTGGGTGCTCTTTAAGGTTCCTGGCACTCTTTATGCCACCTCCTGAGGTTGAAGAGTTTCTGTTAGTCTCTGTCCTTACTGATAGTTTTGAGAGAACATCGTGACCAATCCCTTAGAGCCACATTTTGGGCACTTTCCTTCTCATTTCTGGTTTTGTACCTAAGATCTTTATGCGTACATCATTTGATTTTGTTTTGATTACTTTTTGGAAAGATGGAAGGCATCTTTCATAGACTGTTTGACTGAGTATAGAATTTAAAACTGTGCATCAAGACCCTCTCTGCCACTGGTGAGGTAACAGATTACTTCCACTGACTGACAAATTGTGTGTTCTCAATGTGCTGTACAGATGTAGGCACCTGCCAGGTTCCACGTTTCCCTTCTGGGCAACTCCTGTGGTCCGTGTTGGACTTGGAATGCAAGATGCTGAAAACCCTTTAACAGCTCAGTCTTTTTCTTCAGAAGATGGGTGATGCTGACACTGCCTGCACCACCACTGTCCAGAGCAAACATGCACACAAGGATTGTCTAATGAGCCTCTTTACTCTTCTGTTGAATCTGAGAAAATCAAAGGAGGATCCCAACTGGAATTTGCTGGATGGCATGCATCCATCCATCTCCTTATCCATCCAGCTCTAGTGCTTTGTTTTTCTGTATGGAGAACAATGAAACTTGGAGGTTTCATGCTCTCAGAACTGACAGTAGAGTCAAAAGGACTTTTCCCTTTGGAGAAAGATTAAGAAGATTGGTTTTCTCCTCTGCTGCTTAATGATCTAGCCAGGGCTGTAGTATTAATTGCATTTGCAGGCTATGATCTTAGGTCTCTTAGTAGACACAGCATCTCAATGCATAGCTAATTTGATTTTTCTGTCCTGTCTTGAGAATATGTCAGAATTAATTCTACTGGCTCCAGTTTGACCCTCAGAGTTCTGATTTTTGTGCTCTTGTTTGCCATCAAGGATCTTCAAGATTGCTTTTTTGGTGTTGGATCTAACCAGGATGTGGTCAAGTCGTCTGGATCTTCACATGCTGTTTAGAAGCTATCCATCAGATTGGTATAATCTGCCTAATGGAGGAAAGAGGGAGTTTACTTGTTAAGACAAAAATACTTTTTAAAAGATTGTGCAAAGTCTTGCCTGTAATTGTCCACAGAATACATACCAACTGCTGTGAGTGAGCTGTGCATTTTGGCTTGACAGTGATGCACCCCAAGGCCTCTGTTCCAGCTCTTTGTGAACACTGCTTGGAGCTGAAGCTCTGGTAGCTTGTGGCCAATTCTGTAAAAGTGTACCTAAGTGTTACCCTAGCTGTTGACTACTGGCTAATCTGACATGTGCTCATGACAGTGCTGAAGTTTTTGAGTTGTTTGAAGTGTTTCTTCCATGTTAGAGAATAATTTCAGAATTACTGCTGAGCTTAGTTGAAGTCTGATCAAAACCATTGCAATAATTTGCCATCTTCATGCACCTTCTGCCTATGAAATTAATCTTTCTGATGGTGTTTGTATTGTCAGGAAGGCGCCATGTGCTTGTTTAGAAGTCTGATAGCACTTCTGGCCTTATCCTGCGTTTTCATCTAGGAATGGGGCAAAGGTCTGTACTGACCATAAAAATATCTTATGGTGGGATTTATTTCCTCAGAAAAATGTCTGGTTTCTGGCATATTGTTATATCTGCTCAGAATAGCATATGTGACAGGTTTAGGCTTGTTTTCACCTTGGAGACAGTGTTCTCCAAGGAATTGGTATAGAAATCTGCTGGAGTTTGTGCTTCAGCTCTTTGGAATATGGCAGTAATCTCCACATTGGGCAGCTGTTCAAATGGACTTCAGACTGCCTGTGTGCTCCAGAACTGAACACATACTAGTGATGAGAGCACTAGGCTTTATTTATAGCCTCTCTTGGAAACCTTCAGTTCTAGATCTGGCAGAATTGTCCCTCTTATCAAACATGCCATTGCTATGGGCTGTATTTCTCTGATTGCTTTTCATGTATTTTCTGAGGTTGGCCTAAAGGTGAAGGAGCACTGTGCACGTGATATTGCAGTGTAGCTATTTCCACATGCATCTGTGCATATATGTTGATTTCTTTTTTTTGGTGTGGTTTTCATCTCTTATTCTGCTGTCTCTCCTCTTACTTTGATAGTCTTTTGCATTTGCACTTCAGTAGTTGGAAGGAAATTAAGAAATAAAACAGGGTGTGTGCATGCTGACTGGGTGGCACTTGTGTAAAGATCTCTGATGTAATTGAAGAAAGTTTCTATTGGCAATCGAATGTGCATGCAGACAAAACCCTGTGAAGTTACTGTAAGAGATGACAACTCTTGGTTCTCTACAGATGATCTTGATCTGCAGCACTACAGAGAGGGAAAATTAGTGGAACCTTGTCCTACATTAAAATAAGAAGTTATTTACAGCATTGATTTACATGCCTTATGCTTTAGAAAGCCAAATTTTTGTTCTTCATCAGAAATAACTGGGTTGGAGAAATGCCAACTATTAAGAATTTGTCAGGAACATCACCATTATTTTGATTTCACTTTTTAGAAGGTTTTTATGAATAAGGAACGAGCATCCAAAGATACGCAGTTTTGTTTGCCTCCAGAAGTTCTGCTTACTTCAGGAGATAAAATTGACTTAGTTGTAAGATTATTCCTCGGTGACTCTAGGACTTCTCCAACAAATAGCTCTTTTTCTTATGTTTAATATTTGCAGGATTTAGTTTTATGTTTCTGAGTTCTGTGTGGATCTTGTTACCTTTCTTTATATAATTGCCAAGTTAAAATGACCAAATATTGCAAAAAACCCAAAGACAATCCACTCCAACAAAAGAAACTCCATCAACATCATAGCAATGGGTTTTTCTATAATTCCTTAATTGTTAGACCATGTTCAAGGGTTTATGGCCTTACCTGATTCCAGTCTAAGTGACTTTTCAAGTTCAGGTGACTTTTAGAGTTTGGAAGTGAAGGTCGTAGAATGAAAACACTTTGGATTTCTGTTGTAGCTATAATCTATGCACATACTGAGTATCATGTTCCTCCCACTGTGATAGTCCATTACCATACCATTAAAAAAAGTTAAATGACCAGCAAAATGTTAGAATGACTGTGCATAGCAATGGAATTATTTTCTTGCAGGATTTTTATAGCTTACATTAGATATGTTTTTCAGTTCAGTTTTGTATTGTTGACTGGTGTGGAAGACAGAAAGGTTTAGAAATTAAAGTGCTTGTGCATCAGTCATATGCAACTTAATTCAGTTAGAAATATTGCCTGTGCTAAACCTCCCCAAAGAAAAGGGCTGGATATTGTGGGAAATGCTTTTGTGATCAAGTAGATATTTAGGGCTTTAGTGATCAAGTGGTTGGTAGGTGAGTTAAGGCTTTTTGTTTGATTTGTTTTGAGAATACAGTCTTGCAATTAAATATATTATTAACCCAGAAAATTACCATAGTAAGATATTGGCCTCAAACTGTGCAATGCTGTTTTCTTTCCTTCCAGGACTTCATGTTTTCCCCACTTTTGTAATATATGAACTCACAGTCCTGCTATTCCTTACACTGTCTGTCGTCATTATGAAGGTATTTTCTTTTACTCTTTTTAAAAATATTTTAATCTTTATTAATCTAAGTAATCTTTGTGCTGCATGCCCTAAAGACAATTTATGCAAAAACTGAACATTTGATATAACAGAGAATATTTGGAAGAATCTTACTGATTAGAATACAGTTTGATACAATATTCTCCAGGTATTTAAAAAAAAATTATTAAATGTTAAATGTAAATTGCACATGGCTAAGCATCTATTTCTCCAGCCTGGGATTTGTGACAGTAATTGTGTTTTAATAACAATAATAAAAGTGTTTTGTTATAGTAAAGAAGATGCTACTTTTTATTGTGCAATGTACATTTGTCTCTTTTGACATTAATACAGAAGACACACTTGGAAGTCCATTATTTTATGTTATGTTCAAAAGTATTCTATTTGATATTATGTATCTTACAGAGATCATACTATTTTAATTATTGCACTTCTTTATTTAAACAAACAAACAAAACAAACCCTCAATCAAAAAACCTGTTTTTAAAGTTTGTCTTGGCAGTGCTTGTCCTTTCTTTGATTCTTCCAAAGACCAGCCAATATATCAAGTGGATTGTCTCAGCAGGACTGGCACAAGTCAGTGAATTCTCTTTTGTTCTGGGAAGTAGAGCACGCAGAGCAGGGATCATATCTCGGGAGGTAAGCTGTTCTGTGGTTATTAACTTCATTTTTTGCACCTGAATAACTTACACTGTAATACAAAATCCCAGTATTTAAAACAGCAACACACTCCAATTTTGTGGCACCTCTGTTAAAAAAAGTTAAACTGTTAAAAAAAGTAGAATAAACCCAAATGGATACTTGTATGTCCCTGACAGGGTTCTTAGTGCTGGTTCTCACTTATTTCATACTGTACCTTAGTATTATTTAAAATAGTAGTATTATTATTATTATTTAATATAGTATTAATATTAGTTAAAAATGCTTTACCTTAACTTCTTTCACTTACAACTTAACTATGTCAACAGTTGCAGATAGCACCCAAGTCATAAAGACTGAGAAGGCTTTGCTTTTAAAATCTTGATACAGCTATTGGAAGAGGTATAGGAGTGTACAATACAGAGAGAATATAGGATTTGAAGAAGGAAATACCAGTAAATAAGAACTGGAGAGCAGATATTGTGAAAATTGCCTTAACATTTAGACAAGCAAATACACTTGTAATCACTTTAACCTGTGAAGCTTGTTCATTTTAAATCCTCCACAAAAAAACAACCAATGTTTTTGGTAGTCATGATAATGTCCCCTGGGAAAGAAGCCTTAAACTTAGTTTTATACTGAACCTGTGAGAATGTTACTTTTTTTTTTTGAAGATAAAGTCTGATTTATGAAATTAGGTAAATTATGGCTATAGAGATACAGGAACTGACCTTACTTTCTAGTACTAGCTGCTTTATCCTCTGTGCTTCTGCTCACAAAAAATGCTCTCCTGGTGCTCCAAGTTTTTTGTTTTCATTGATCAAGTGGACTGCATAGTGCTGGAACCAATTCCAAATAAAGCACATGTGAAAAACTTACACAATGCTGTTCACTTGTAGGTAAAGATGATTCACTTTCATGTTCACTCCTTCATATAATTATGAGTTACAAATATTGCATGTTTGCATAGAGTTTCAAGATATCTGTATGTGATCACAGAACCAGTTTAGGAGCCCACCCACTGAGCTTGGAAGCTTTTAGGCTTTCATTTTTTTCTGCCCTCACATGATTATCTAATGTATAGGTTTGTAAACCTCTGAAATTCCCTAAACTCATTCTTTTGCTTGAGACCTCAAAGCTACTTCCTGCCACTGTTTTCTAAGACTTATTTAAACTATGTAGTTAGGATCTTTTTTTTTCAGAAGATGTACAGTATGACTTAAAGGGATTTATGTTTGCTTTTTTCTGTTGATAAGTGAACTAGCAGTGAACTTTGCCATTATATTGTTAAACCAGAATAGTTTAGAGTGGTGGTGGTGGGGTTTTTTATTTGCTTGATTGATTGGGGGTCTTTTTGGTGTGGTTTGTTTAAGGATTTTCATTTTGGTTTTTAAATAAAGTGATAATTGGCCTTTGACTTTTTAACAGATACTGAATTTTCAAAATTGATCACATAAAACCAATTTTTTTAATAGGCTCATAATGGTATTTTTGCAATTGTATCTTCACACCAGGTAAACAGGTAATTAGATTATTTGAGCATGTATTGTTTGCTTTTGTAGCAATATGCAAAGTTGCTTAGGAAGACAGAAGTCTCTTGAAAACATGGTCTAGAAGAGCCTAATCTCCTCAAACTTCTAGATACTTATTTGTGCTGCCATGTAACCAAGAGAAGTAATGGCTTCTATTTGCCTTTTGCAGGTCTATCTTCTTATTCTGAGTGTGACTACTCTAAGCCTTTTACTTGCCCCTGCCCTGTGGAGAGCTGCAATTATGAAATGTGTTCCGAGACCTGAAAGACGCTCAAGTACTTGATCAAGATTTGCACAAATTGAAGGATATGTCCTCTTGCAAGGAAAACATCTTCATTGCTCATTGTACTTCTATGCACTCAGAAAACAAGACTTGTTGAGTAGTCAGTCCTCTTAATAAGCACTTGGTTATAAGCCTTATACTGACCTTAAAACAAAATTCAATACTAAAAAATAATTGCATAATATGAATTGCACACCTTTTACAAAATTTAGTTTGACTGATTGGAATCTACTAGAACATTTGTTTCTGATCCAATCTCTTATTCAGAGCATAAATTATTTTTTTTAATATAGTCTCATGCAAACTATGTTTATTATTTTTTTTTGCCTGAATGTGCCTTTTAATTTTCATCCTGTTAATGCTGGTTCATCACCAGGTTTTGTTCAAAAAGAAAAAAAATATATATATATTATGGTGCCTATGGTATCTTCTTTCACTAAATGACTTAAGTCATTTTCACATTTATGATTTTAATATAGCAGTATAAAATTAACTACAAACCAAATTTCTAATGGTGAATAAAAGTGTGATCCTCTGCACAAAGAAAAGGTTTAACTGTTTAGCAATCAGTTCCAAGCAGTTAATTACATATTCCAGTTCATGCAGCCAGTACTGCATGATATTTTATTTCAAATTGCAGCATATAATGTATTTCTTATAGTGGTATATTTTGTGTTAGCTCTTGTATTTATTTACATATTTGACTAAAAATTGACAGTAAGAAAGGGCATAATTTATGTTTGCAGACTGACATTTGTTACCCATTCTTGTTGCTAACTGCTGCTACAGTAATGGTTTACAGGGGTGTTTTCTTTTAAATAAAAAATAAATGTAGTAAAATTGGGAAGTGTAATTTCAATTAGATGTGAAAAATAGTACTTCTGTAACCTTGGAGGTTGGATCTTAGTTGACACTATTCTAGATTTGAAATTATTTTAAGTTAACTTGCAGAAAATCATTTTAAATTAACTTGCAGAAAACTGGAAACGGCAGAGTGGATGTGTATTTGCAACCCCATGACCTTTTAAGTTACATTTACATTGAATAAATTGTTAGTCTTTTTAAAATACCATGGTATTTTAGCAAACAGTGTTTTGAATGTGATCTTAAATGTGTTTTTTCTTTAAAATGTTGTATGTAGTGAGATAGGTCCTGTAAAAGCCCATTATTTAAGTGTCATAGAGAAAGCTTACTCATAGGCTATAGTCTGCTCTGTGACAAAGCATTTAAGAATCATTTTGAGGTTCATCTGCTAAAACCAATACTATTTTAGATACATTAACACTTCAGGTCAGTATTGCAGTGTCTTCTGAAATAACATTGATACCCACAAAATGGTTAGAAAAATGCATGTTACAAGGTTTAAATTGTCAATTAAAATGAAAATTGTCCTCCAAGTAGCAACACAAAGCTTTGGATGGATCTTTGTGCTCTGTACCTCTTTCCCCTGTAGCAGCCTCGGTTTCTTCTGTGTTTTCTCTGACATCTGCTGGGCTTGCCCAGATGAAACTTGGATTACTCTGGAGTGTGTATGTACTGGTGGGACAGGGTAGAGATCGTCATATTTGAGTTCTTGCTCACTGGATTTGGGGCTTTCCCTCTAGGCACTAATGCTTCATAAACATTGAAGGAATGTATGGCAAATCCACCTCCCCTTAAATGGTTTCAAAAGTTGTCACGAAACAGACAAATGCAGAACAAAAAGCTGCCCAATAAATAAAATATTTTTAATAAAATGGATCTATAACAGAAAAGAAACTCAAAACTGATTTTTTGCTATATTTCAATATGTTTATTCAAAATAGAGGAGCCGTTCAGGTTTTATGGTTCCATTTAACAGTCTGCTAGCTCAGACCTTTTACTCTTTTCCAGGCAGGTACCTCACTGAAATAATTTGTTTCTTAACTGTCCTATCCACTCTGTCCACTCACCTAGCTCTTTGTTTCTGCGTGAAATACAAGCATCTCTCCTAAATGCTTCATTTTGGCTTTGAAAGATGCTTATTTCACACATAGTTTGCCACCTGTTTCAGGGAGAAAAACGCATGACAGGTCATGGTAGAGACCTCTGTATGGTTTCCATTATATCACTTAGTTAGCCCTTGAAGCAATTATATGACATATTGCAACTGTGATGAGTCAAACTTTTATCTAAATAAATTGCTGTGGGTAGTTGTAGTTCTCTAGAAAACTCTTTAAACGTCAGGAAAGAGACTAGGAAATACTGATGGCTTGTGTCTCTTAAAAGAAAGAAAATATTTTCCTTAATATCTTTTAAAAGATTTGGGTGAAAAGCTCATTTGGTACCATGTTCAAAAAAGGAAAGCAAGTGTCTAGATACCTTACTGGTTGCCTCATCTCTCTCAGTCCTCTCCTAAATAAACTTTGTCACGGTTTAGGAATGGTATTCCCCAATTTAGTGCTCTCACCGCCACCACACTGTCAGTTGTTTCCCCTCTTTCCCCAGTTGGAAGCACAAAAGGCAAAGATTGTGGGTTGAGATAAGCACCATTTACTGGAAACAGCAATGAGATAAGAAAACAAACAGTAACAGCAACAATATTGATAACAAAATTGTACAAGGAGGACCCCCAGACAACAACAGTTCCCCACCAGTTTTGTCCTGAAACTAAGAGAGGGCGCCCCTTTTCCCTGCCTCTGGCAATGAGGTGGGATAGTATAGAATAACAAGGTACACATGCCCACACCACTCCAGGTTCCACCTTCTCATGCCTACTGTGAAAAAGCTCTGTCCTGGCCAAAACCAGGACAACTTGGCTAGGCTTTAGGAGAACTGGGTGAAGATAAATTGGTTAGTGTGAGTACCAGTGTTCTGTGCCTCTCTGTTGACACAGATTTGGATTGCCTGGTTCAATATTAGACGTAATTGCAAATTAGTAATCTTAACAGACATATGGTAAGTTTGTTTGCAATCAGACATTTGAGATTGCCTCATAGAAATCTGGAGGTATATTGAGATACTGTAAATATTTTGTGAAATGCAAATAATGGCTCCATGCATAATTCCATGTCCAAATGGGATAGTCTCATGATATGATCTTAGGACAGAAACAACAGACCTTATTCCTGAATGATCACTCATTCCTGTATGAAAAATGGGGAGAATATTGCATAACCAGCCCACTTAGATATAATTGCAGCTTTTCAGGAACCTTATGCTTGTACTGTGGAATATTCTCTTTCTGTGTCAGGCAGATAAAATTAAAGCAGAGTTCCAGAAGCCCTGAAAGGAAAATCTACTGATTTGTCTTTTCTGGAAATTCTTGTTCCTGCTTGTTGGACAGTGGTTCTATCTCATTCATTAACTAATGATCAGTTAAATATCATTTTAATACATAAAAGCTGATACAGAGCAGAAGCCTCATTAAGTGATGAGAGGATATTCCTATGGTCAAGCTGAACTTAAGGGAGTGAAAAAGGAGGTCTGTTCTATGCTTGACTGGCAACTCATTCAGCTAACCTATTTTGGGGTTGAAATTTGGGTTGGGTTTTTTTTTGGGGGGGGGGGTGGAGTTGGTTTATTTCTTTTGTAGGTGGATTTAGCTGTGCTTATTTGGCATGGCTTTCTGAAAATTTGAGTTCTTGTGTGTTACCCCTAATTGCTATCCTTGATAATTCTGTGAAGATAAAGGAACCAAAGCAGTTTAAAAGCTGGTAGTGTGGGTTGTGCTTTGTGAGCCATTTCCCTGGCCCTGGGGTCAGATTGGTATGTATGGACCTACAACCACCCTACTTGTGGCTTATCCCATACAGAGCAGGTGGCTTCAGTTTGTCAGTAGGAAGGTATTTGTGGGAACTGGGAGGTGGTTCCCTGAAATTGTGACTGATGTAGGTCTAGGATGGCTCAAGAATGTGGTGATGATGGACTGAGTCCATGGCACTACATAGCTGTAAGAATTTATACTTCCTATCATTCATTCTCAAATATGAGGAAAAGCATCCTCACAAAGCCTTGTACTTCACTTGTTTTATGAGTGGACATCCTCAGCTTTGCAGGCAGGAAGATGTGGGGGTGCCTCGTATGACAGAATATTGCTGTACGACGATGCTTGATGGAGAGGGTGAGAAATCTAGTGTGGTCTTGCCTGTTGGAACGAACCCAGGAACAATCTAACCACAAAAGCACTCCTGGGGTTTGTCTAGGGAAGGAATCCATAGTTCTGCTCAGTAACCAGTCCTGGCAGCGTTCCAGCATGTGGGCAATGCCAAAGGTGGAGGAAACGGGATCCCTGAATGACAAGAGGCAAGCCACACTAACAGCGTTGCTATTTTGTGGGAAATGCAATAGCTTGTAAGAAGCAGCAAAGTATCAGACATCCTGTGTTGATGACCTGACAACGAGGGAGCCAACACAGCTGCTGCAGGGAGAAGGAAGAACAGTGAGATGTCTTCAGAGCTCCGAGGTGTGTAGCCCACTCAACCCCTAAGGGCAGGAGGGAAAGGCATGCCTCTGCCAACTTCACTCAGCAGCCCAGGAGATTTGCTGCTTGGGTTCTCCCACTGCCGGGTTGCACTTACTGACACTTTGAAGACAGTGGGACTAGGAAAATCTGCTGGCTGGAGAAAACAACCTGAACAACGTTGTGACAAGAGTGACTTAGGGATAACTGATCCTGCCTTGTGGGAAAAACCTAGATCAGAGAGTAGTAAAATTTTCAGTTATGGTACCAAGCTGAATTTTTTATTTCCTAAAATAGAGTGGAAATTTGAGAGTTGGGAGATAGTACCTCCCGACGAGGCCAGGTGCTGACAAGGTGGTCAGGTGACATTAGGTCTTTAATTAAGTCATGAGTTTGCACAGATCACAGCGTTCAGATTGCATGGCTCCCTGTTCCCGGGCATTTCCTCTGGCATCTGTGGAAGCTTTCTGCCTATAGACTCGATGACCTCTTGAGACAATTTTCTCGTGTCTGTCACACACTCCTGCTGCACTGATGCTGTTTAAAGTTATGATCTGTTCTGCTTTTCGTGAACCCTTAAAAGGGAGAGGTACTCCCCAGAAAACTGTAAAGTGGAATAGCCTGCCACCACTACTATCACAAACGAAATCCTAAAGCTCCAAAATACCTGAAAAAGGTGTGCTCAGAGACTAGAGAAGTGTTGAAAATTTTTTCACTGGTACAAACACTTCAAATTAGCTGTGAACAACCTTCGGCTGAAGGAAAAAAAAAACCCACTACCCAAGAGTTGGGCGTGTTTGGGCAGTTAGTATGTATCAAAATAAATTCTAGCAATCTAGGACACTCCTTGTTTGTGCTTGTTCTGTTGACTAGCAAGTGTTTTTCCTACAGGAATTAATGTAAAACAAAAGAGCGGGAGGTGGGTGGGTAGGGCCGTGAGATACACAGACGGTTTGAACCCTTAGGCACAGTATATATGACCTGGAGGGTGGAGAGCGGCACTATCAACTGGATATGTCTTTCAGGAAGCAATTTTTCTCTGCAGCTGGTTTATGGGTTTTGTGTGTGAAAGTTTTTGCTGCTTTCTGAAAAGTTATAATGTTAGAAACACAATTTCATTATCACCTTCTTTCTTCGATGGCAAATGCTTAATTAAGAGGAATGAAGAAATGGGGTTATAACCCTAGAGCACCACGGGGGGGGGGGGGGGGGGAAGAGGGGTGGCGAGAGGGGGGGCATTGTTAATAAAAAACTCCAAAGATTGCTATTTATCAGGAAAATGAACGTAGTGTTTCATTACTACTGTAAAGCACAAAAATTCAACGTCTTTAAAAAAACAAAACAAAACAAACAACAGAGGTGTAAAAATGAATGCGAATCTCGTGGGCTCGTGAAAAGCATCTCCTCCAGCACTCTCTCTGCTGGATTCGTCTGCTGCTGCAATGTAGCAGCTCTGTGGTGGTGTGTTCTATTCCCAACTAGTCTTCGTTCCCAGGAAGCAGCATGAATTTAGCGAAAGAACGAGCCTTTTACTTCCTGCTCCCCTCTTCGTTGCGTTATGAGCAACCTTGTACCGTGCAGAACTGTGTGTAGCTTCCTCCCCATCGAGCAGCCTTGCGTCCACCCCTATGAGCCACACGACTCCGGAGCTTTCCTTGCTGTCCCGCAATTTCCATTATAGCGGCTCTGCCTTTGCAGCCTCCCAGCAACGCTGCAGGTTTTGAGGTTGTTGTTTTGTTTTTTTTTTTTTTTTTTCCCAAAACTTACAGGACAACGATGTAATTACATCACATAACCCTCGCTAACATGCTCTGTTCCTGCGGTCGTCATTGCTCGCAGAGGCTGCAGCGCCCCGAGGTGCTTTTTAGTTTTGGGCGCAAGGTTAAGAGCTGCAACCGCCCGAAGGAAAACTTTCGCTTGGATTACCACAAAATCCCTAATTTTAGCAACGATCGCTGCAAGCGAAACTTTGCTCGAGTAACGGCCGGACAGAAGCGATGAGGAAGCGCTGGCAGCAGGATGTTGTGGCAACGAAACCGCACGGCCCTGCCCCGCCGGGTCCCGCTCCGCGCCAGCAGCGCGGCCGCGCCCGCGGGCACCGCGCGGCACCGCGGGGCGGGCGGGGAGTCGGAAGAAGGCGCGAAAATCCCGCGCATGCTCCATGCCCGGCTCCCTCCGCGCCTTGGAGCGGCGGGCGGGCGGGTTGGCTTGGCCGCTCCGCGTGTGCCCGTGCGAGGCGCGCCGCGCCCGTGACGTCAGCGCGCAGCGTCAGGGGGACGCACAAAAGTGTAAGTTTCAATTTTTTTTTTTAAATTTTATTTTAAAAAAAGAAAAAAAAGAAGAGACGGGGGAAGAGTGGCGGGGTCGCGCGCGCAGGGTCCGTGGGAGGGTGGGGGGGGGGATCGCTGCGCTCGCTCGTCCCCCCTCGTTTACCCGCATCGCCCCCATTCCCGCCGGCAGCCCCTCGGCGGCAGCGGCGCTGGGCAGGTGTGCGGGGCCGCGGCGTGCGGGGCCACGACGTGCGGGGGCGGCCGGCCGGGAGCCCCGCGGGCTGGCGGCCGGCGGGGACAGAGGCGCGCTGGGAAGTGACAGCCCGCCGGGGGAGACCCTCTTGCCCCGCCGCCTCTTCTGCCTGCACCCCCTCCCCCGGAGCGCGGCGGGGGAAGGCGGTCCCTGCCGGTGCCCTCTCCTCCCTCCCTGCTTCCCTCCCCTGTTCCCGGGCTGCCGATGTCGGTGTCCCGCCGCCTCCCCCCGCCCCTGCCCCCTCCCGCCAGGCCCGCGCAGCCGCCGCACATGTGCAGTCGGGCGCCTCCGCAGCGGCAGCAGCAGAAGCGGCGGCAGCAGCGCGGCGGCGGCGGGCGGGGGGTGCTCCCGCTCCGCGCTCCGGGTCCCTGTCTCGGGGCGGCGGCGGGGGATGGAGCCGGCTCTCTCTGCCTTCGGCCGCTCAGGTGCGGGCAGCCCGCGCCCGAGGATGGGAGCACCGGGGCTTGCGTGGGACGGCGGCGGGGGGCGCCGCCGGCGGCGGGTCGGGCACGATGGGGATGGGGACGGCGCGGACCCGCACTCCGCCCGCCGCCCCTTCCCCCCGCGGCCGCCGGCGGTGCCGCCGGGCGCGTCCCCCCTTGCCCGCGCCCCCGCCGCCGCCGAGGCGATTAGCGCGGCCCCTCGCTGCCGGGGGGAGGCGGCGCGGGGCTCAGGGCTCTGCCCGGGCGGTGAGGCCCCGGTCGGGGGGCGCGGGCGGGCGCGGGGTGCCCGGGGAGCAGGGGCGGCCGCCGGTCTGTGCCGCCCGGTGCGGCCGCGGCCCGTCCGCCGGCGAGGAGGAGGAGGAGAAAAGCGGGGCTGGAAGGCCCCGGGGGGAGCTGCCCCTGGGGCCTACTTGTGCCTGCTGCTGGAAATGGGGGTGGGGAGGAGGAGGAGGCCGTGATCGCTGCCCGCGCTCGGTGCTGGAAGGGGCGCAGCTGGACAGGGACCGGCCTCGCGTGGGATCGGGCACGGGCGGGGGAAGGGCTCTCTCTGCCCGGGCACGGCTCTCCCCCGCCGTCGGGAAAGGAGTGCCCCCCACACGTGAGCGTGGGGCTCCAGGAACGAAAAGGTGATGATGGGAAACTTTTCCCTTTTAAAAAACGTGGGCTTTTTTCAAAAAGAAACCTAAATTGTACTTGGTAGTATTCAATAATTTCAATTGTAAAAACTTTCCCTCCTTTCATTTTTTATAGCTGGTGCTGTCTTTGCTTTCTTCTTTCCAGAAAATAGCATTGTCCCTGTGTCCTGCAGCCATCAAGATTTTAAGACGACTGGTTTTTAGTCTTTGGTAACATGGCAAAAGATGTAAGTATATTTGTAGCACATACAATGTGGAAGCATAGAATCTTTTTATTAACAAAAGCAAATGGGGTCATGCTTTATAATAGCTGGCATTAATGAATATGTGGAACTTTATCTATGCTGTGCATCAAGCCTAGGCTGTTTTCCTGTAGACAGCGTAAACCAGCTTCAGATCTGCTGCCATTTTTTCAGAGTGATTAATCTTGAGAATTCCCTATGCTAATAACAGCACTTGGGCCGTTGTCATTATGTGCATTCATATTGAATACTGAAAGAGCTTGGGTTTGGATTGGATTGGAAAAAACCCAGCACGTGTTGTTCAGATGGCAGGGCTGTCTTGACTACCATTGTGAACTAACATGTCCTTTCTTGAGTTCAGGAAGGCATCAGACATTTGAGGGAAGATGGTTCATTCTCCCTATGCTTTCATTGTTTGTCTCTATCTACCAAAAGGTGCTCGCTAGTGTCTGTAAAAACCAGCTTTGGGAACTTTCACCATAGATTTCCATTACTGCTGTTGTTAAGGTTTGCAGCTTCAATTCTGTGACCTGCTTCATGGAGCATGTTTGTTCTTCACCTCTTCCAGTACTCATTAAAAAAATACAGTTTATTCTGCCTTTAAGATGTCAGTCATTGTTCATACCTAATATAATTGGGCTTTGATGTTGTCTTATTGAAAATAAGACAATATACTGGTCTGTATTCAAATTAGACCATATCTCCCCCTTCAAAAAAACCCAAACCCCCTAAAAAACAACAGCATGCAAGCTAAAGAAAAGTGATACAACTCACTGGTTAGACAGCAGGTTGCAGCCTAATGTGGAATATTGCAGCCTTCAAATAGCAGGGATTTCCATGAAAGAGTGATTGGTTTAAAAAATAATCTTGTAGGGAATTTTAGTAGTTCAGCTGAAAAACATCTTAATGTGTGGAGAAGCAACCAGACATACGTAGTCACTCAAAGCTTGCCTGGAAGAGATAAGGGTGGCCAAGTACATTACAGATAGCAGAGTTCAAGGAATGATAGGCCATATAAGCGGGAAGAAAACGAAAGTGGAGTTAGACTGGTGTTAGTCTAGGAGATGAAATTGAAACAGTTCAAAGTAATTGAGGTACCAAAATGCATTTATTTAATATTAGCTTTTGGGAGAGAGATCAACTAAGTGAAGAGTAGCTAGCACCTGGAAATACAGATGAATGTCCTGCTAAATCTAAGTGAGAATGAGACATTTAAGAGCAAACCTTATTTTTGAAAAATCTAGTTTATTCTAGGAAAGAGAGTAGTTAAGGAAGGAAAGGAAGGAATAACCAACTTCATAGTAAACTTAAGAAATGGGAGAAGGTGCTACAGATCCAAAAAGAAATTGCTTTCAATATATTTATTAAAGAAGTAATAAACTGAATTTGGAAAAATGAAAATCTAGGTCAGGTTTTAGGTAAAATTTTAAGTGTGTTCAAGCACTGGAGCGGGGTAGCTAGAAAGGGTATGAAATCTTAACTGAATATTGTCTAACCTGTTCTTAAAAACATCTACATGTACTTCAAACCTGCCTCAGGGAAGAAATATGAACTGCTTACCTTTTTGCACACTGTACCCACCATTACATGACACCTAAAATGTGTAGTGAGTGTTGGGAAGTTTTAAATTTCTAGGTCTGAATATGGGCCCTATGAATTGTGATTAAATGCTATAGCATAGAGATGTTAATTGGTATAGCACTTATTTTAATTTTCAGAAGGGAAGAGATTTATTTCCATATTTTTGTTCAAAGTCCAAGTTCTTTTTCAAGCAGAATAATGGAATTCAGCACGATACAGACAGTATCACTAAATTTCTGGGCACTGAGTCTCTGAAAACCTGTGTTGCTGTAAATTTAAACATTCTGATGTGAAAATATTGCTGTGATTAATGGCTTGTAGTTCTGCCATGTCACCCATCAAGAGTGCTCTAACTGTCTGTGAGATGTAGTGGTGAAGAAGATGGCATAGTTGATGATTGCTCCTGCCCCTTCCTTCCCTTTTTCTCTGAGATGGCTAAACTGTGGGAAGGGCTGTGCTGCTACAATGCTAAGTCTGGGCTTCAGGTGGCATTTCCATGGCCAGGCATGTTCAGAATGCTCCAGCCTGGGAGTGCAGGCGAGGTGAGCATCCCTCTGGTGTCCTGTGCTGGGGGCCAGTGTACCCTGGCGACAGTGGGGCAGGGAGCCCTGCGCAAGGGGAAGCTGTGGAGACAGTGCCCCTGCTTTATGCTTCTTCCTGCCTGCTGCAGGAGAGCACTTTTCCTTTTATTGTTCCCATCCAGGTCTTCTGATGCCTCTTTTTAAAAACTATAATTTGATAGGACCTGCTAGGAAAGTCAAATACTTGTAAGAGTTTGCAGACTGAGACTTGATAATTGAACAAATTGGAGAATGTGATGGAGAGTACTGGCACACTCAGTGAAATGTTTTTATAAAGTATTAAAAAATTGCAAAAGTAGTGATCAGGTAAGCTAGAAAAATAATGTTTATGAACTATATGGCTCAGGTCTAAATTCTGTGAAGTATTACTTTCAAATGTATCTCTCTAAATGCTTTTCAGAGCATACAATCAAGAGAAAATAAGAAGCAAAACATTGATTTAAATTTTTTTTTTTTCGTTTATATTTTGGGGTTTTATGCAAAATACTTTGATTTCCTCAGCAGTAGTCAGGAAGCTATGAGGTGGGGGGAAAAGGATTCATTCATACATAGCACCTTAATTAAGAGCCTGCAGGTGGAGTTTAAGTGCATAATCACAATGTTGTAGCTGGATAACTTGAAAAATGGTAATGTAAAAAGAAATACTAGCTTGTGAAGGTTAAAGTATCCATGGGTATATCAGTTTATGTTTTGGGTAGGGTATCTGAAGTGCAGTAAAGATAAAGGACAAAAAAACAAAGCACTCATTTTCCAGTGTGATCTGGTAATAGCAATAAGCACAGCCATTTTTGAGTTTATGAGCACCGGTGAAGCTAAGAAGCAATTCTAACAGAATCAGGCAGATGTGGTATATCACATTCAATTCAGGACATCTTAGTTCCTAGAACGACTTTACTGTTTGTGCAATTAAAAAGAAACAATGAAAAAATAGGTGTGGACAGGAGAACAGCAATTGCTGTATCTCAAGGACTTGGATACCTTGAGAGTGGGATCATTGCATTGCTTTTCAGAGTCTGGGTGACAAGTTGAAGTCAGTAGGTTTTGGTACAGTTTTACGTCTACATTTGCACTGTGTGGGAAATTTCTTGGTCATTGCATATGGGCAGTCTCCAGAGATTTCATGTTAGGCAGAACTCCTTTTTCTGGTTAATCGGTATTGCTCTGGGTTTGCCTCATCTCCTGTGAACTCTTCCACTACTTAAAAATGTGGCACCTTCCAGGCTGGAGCTGAAGGAGCCAAATGTGCAACCAAGGTCCTCAGTCTACTTGTTCTCCTTACTGGATTCATGGGGATAATAGCTGGGGGGAAAGCAGTTCCCTGTGTGCAGTGGTCCCCTGTCCACCCTTGGCATGCCTAAAACTAGCCAGGATGCTGCTTTGAATGAAGTAAAAGGAATTAATGTAGCAAGAAAGCAAATTTGATACATTAATTTTTTTTTGCAGCTTCCACACTGCTTTCTGGCCACTTTTATATTTAGCTATAATCATTTATATGCTGAGAATTATCTGTAAATTAAGATGATAAATACTTTTTTTAGTAGTATAGGTTAATGTGCCTTCCACCATTAAAGTCCCAGCTTCTGTGTGTGGCTGAAAATCCAACTTGTGGTGACCGTGTTTCTCCCCTCAGTTACTTCTGTCACTGCTGAACTGTTGAGGCCTCTCAAGGAGCCATAAGGAAGGAGAAACTTGTGGATCTTTATTCCAAGACTCAGTGTTACATAGGAGAGAAAAAAAGCGGGAACAGCAGAGTTTATTTTCTGCCGAATTTCTGTACTCTTAATATAACCACTTGCAGGAACTGGATCTGTTGTTGAGGGTAGTCTAATGCATGGTGTTAGAGGGAATATTGAAGAGAAAGGGGCTAGACAAAAGCAATGAGTACAGTTCCTTTCTGATCTCCAAAATTACACTTACCAGAATAGATGAGTCATGTAAATGAAGTATTCTTATCTAGTCATGTTGTTTGTGATTGTTTCTGTTGTTCACCATTAGTGGATGGACTGCTTCAAGCCACGTGAAAAATAAATTGTGCACAGAGAATTTGAAGTTGGAAAAAAACATAGAAAAACTTTTGAAACTGACATACCACTGTTAGCCTTCAGAATTTCTCACAGACTAAAATACTAAAAAAGACTAAAAAAAATAATTTTTTGAGAATTGTTCTTGAGTTACCGTTTCATAGGTAACTGACAGTGGTGTTGGCTTTGGAACTGCTTGTTCTAAAATTAGATTTTTTAATTTATTCTTAAAAATTATGTTCTACTGTCATCTTCTGCTTGAATTATTTTATGAGGGATTTTTGTCTTGATCCCTAGTTTGCATAAAAATTACTGTGTCTCTTTAGTTTTTTATAGTACTTTCATGAATCTTACTGATAATAGATATGGCACACATATCCAGTTTTGCAAAGGAAGCCCTGTGAGCATGTGGAAATAAGAGGACACACCATAAAAAGGGCAAAAATTCCACCTGATCTAACATTACTGTTCAAGAGATGTACAGATGTGGGAATTAATGCTGGTGGTTTATTTTAATTAACTATTCAGAGTACATTCAGGTATGTAGCTTAATTTAGTGAACTTATTTCACACTATTACTAATATTTTGCTCAAAGACTATTTAAAAAAACCCACAGCAAACTGGTTTCTTCACACAATTTTACTAGTTAGGTTAATAGGGCTGCTGTTTTTATGGAAAGTCAAAATCTGTGCTTTTGTATTAATTTTTTGCCAGAACACCACAGAAGTTGTACTTTTTAGTAACTTCCATGTGATGTTTCTACATCAATCTTGAGCAAGTCTAAAAATGTTAAGTTTGGGATGGATTGAAAACAAGAACCCAGTGGAAGTAGGAAAACCACTTTATTTTGGACATTTTTTACATGATGCACTTTCAATGCCTAGAAAGTATTGAGAAGTCTTCAGAACATTTTCCAGACCTTTCCTAAAATACCAGCATGCATTTCTCCTTTTATGTTTGTTTTTGGTTGTGTACTAGAGATTTCATTGAGGCGGACTAGAGAAGTCAGGTCTTTGAGGAATCTCAAGTGGTCATGCACCTTCTTTGATATCATTTTAGTTCAATAGCTTGATCTACTTCTGTTTGCCTTTAGTGAGTTCTAACATGTCCAGAAGTTTGCAAACTAGTGATCAAATAATATTACGAAATTAGGTCATCTAAAAAGACATCTCTGTTTGGGATTTTGAACGTTGCTAATTTTTTTAATTTGCCTTTGCCAAGAAGGCTAAAGGAAAGTGATCTTTAAGCTCTCTTTATACATTCCAGGCATGCAGTCAGAACTGTTTTTTTCCTATGTTGGTTTGTATTATAAAATCAGGAAATAGCAGCTCAGAAGTTGCCTGTCATCTTGCCAATTTATTTTATTTGTCTAAATAAAGCATTTTCTTGTAGCCTGTAAGTGTTAAACTTTATTAATTGTTTGTGCCAGTTAATGGTAGTGGCTTTATATAGGTATGTTACAGTAGTTTACTTAATAACTACACTATGATGGCAACAGGCTCAACAAATATGCAGATTTTAGAAGTTAAGTTATGCTGGGGATCAACTGTTTTAATGTTTGCTTTTGATTGCACGATTATCTATTAATGGAGATTTATTATGGCTAATTAGGAGTGGGAAGAAGAATGTATCAACCTTTGGTAAATGTTGTCTATATTGAAACAGTTCTCAGGTAGAAGACAACTTGATTTTAAGGATGGACTGTGGTCCATGTTCCCCAAAAATGCTTCTGGCTGCTTGTCTTGTGTTACATTACGTTTGCTAAGGGTTGCAGTATTGCTTTATTGGTTACACAGACTTGGTTGAAAGTTGCACTGTGGGCCACTCTAGCCTTGTAATACACTGATAAGGAGGTTGGTGAGGCAAATGGTTCTGGAAGGGTCCTGTGCAATGTTAGTTGTTGATTTTGGCTGTGGTTCAGGTGCTGATGAAGAAGCTGCTCTGAAGTCTTGGTTTGGCTGCTCTTATGGTCAAATCTAGAGTGGTTGCAGGATGTAGTTGTGGAAGTGGCTGCTGCTGGTACCTCCACATTTGGTCATTTAGTCCAGGAGGATACTAATGATGAAATAAAATAAAATTATTTTCTGGTTAATTTATGTGGTAAACGTGGAAAAGCAGTGCTTTGATGTCATACTCGCTGCTAGGAGTCTCACATTCAATTCTGCTTCATTCTTACAGCTTCATGGTTAGTGCTGGGGACATCAGCTTTAAGTTTTGCAAGGGTTGTATCACTTGAGCAATTGAATAACTGTAAGAAGCAGCACCAACACCATGGAGTGACTTTTCACTCTTGAGCTGTTTTTGATCTGTTGGCTCCTTCGACAGGACCACCATTTGATTTGTCTTCAAAGTGAGTTCTTAATTTAATTTTTGTTCCATTCTGGATGTGTTGCTCTTGTCAGAAAGAAAAGCCAAGAAGCTAATGGTCTTGACATATTCTGCAGTAAAGGAGATCTTGGGTGTCATTTTGTGTATTGCTCAGTGTCCAGCTCACCTGCAGTATCAGCAGAGCCTGTATCAACAATGCTTGACTGAACTTCTCACCTGTATTTAGCTTTTTGCCTTCACAATTCTTTGGTATCCAGACCTTTGTTTTAGTGCTTTGGCTATGCTTTGTTAGTTAAGGTGCTAAAAATTCCAAAATACTCTTTGGAAAGCTCATTTCTGTGGTGTAGCTCATTGCTGAGTGGTTGGCAGACACATTAATCTTGAAGATACTGCCATGATCTGAGGATGTGATATGATTATCTCTGTTCCAGAAAAAGGCTACTAAAACACAGTAAAACAACACATCTGAGAATTTTGAACGATCAAACTCCTGTAGCCCAACTTCAAACATTTTTATGCACTTTATACAGTAAAGAATAGTTCTCACTGGCTTCATTTTCAAAATGAAATCCAAATGTTTTAAATTTAAGAACTTTTTGCCCTTTTCTACAATATTCCTCTACTTAACACCTTGATTGCCCTTTAATTTTTGCAAAAAAAAAAATGAAATGGATATTTCATAATAATCTTTTGTAGTTGCTTAATAATTCATTCCCAGAGCATGTTTGCTCTGGTCCCTTCATGAGATGAGAAACCAATGGGGAAAGTAGTTCATTGTCATCTTCTTATAAATGACATTTGCATATGGATAGGGATGAAAGAATAAAGGTTGTATAAGCAGTCTTAAAATAAGGTTGTTTATTTCTGATTATAAGCTTTATTCCAGTTCCACTTTGTAACTTTGCTTATTTTCTGTTGCTTCCTGATATTGAAATAAGACAAACAAAAAAAGGAACCCTGCATTGTCAATAAAGTGGCCCATAGTAAAATGGCATGGCATTTGGACATGTTCCTTTAAAATGAATGGGGATCATCATGGATGGAGTTAGTTGCAGGTTTGCACAAGATGGGTGATTTTTTGCTAGTTGGCTTTGCAAATGCTTGTAGACAGCAGAGGCATCATCCTGGTCATGGAATTGTGGAACTGTTATGGTTGGAAAAGACCTCCAAGATCAAGAAGTCCAACCATCAACCCAACTGCACCAAATGCCCTGACAAGCTCTGGGTGGAAATGCTTTTCTTTCACAATTCCTCCATTTTCTGATTCTGTTGTCTCTACTTCTTTCCTAATTTATTTTGAACTTCTCTGTCCGAGTTCCAGCTTATTTCCCCTTTCAGTTGTAGTTTAGATTGTGTTCGTTTTCCCACTTCCCGTGTTCTTCCCTTCTTCTCACAGGATTTGTTCTCATTGTTCCGTTTAAGCTCTCTTAGGTTCTCATCACTTGTTTTGCCTGTACTTTTTCAGTGACTTGCAGTTTCTCTACCTCAACTCCTAATTCTGCCATCTTCCATCTGATTTTCTAGCTCATTTTCTGTGTCTTTTCCAGCCAGTCCCAAAATTGTCTCATTTTCAGACTGTCCCATTCTGACTCCCATTCTTTAACCATTTGTGTATCTTTGGCACCTGTATCTCTTTGTCAAACCCAGTCCTGTGCCTCCATGCTCTGTGGGCTTAATCTGCTGTTAACAACTGAAAATTTCTGTTCTGAGAATCAACCTTGTAGCAGGTACCTCTGTTTCCATATATCTCTACCCTTTTTGCTCTTCTTTCAGCACTTTTTCAGCTAGTGTTCTTAAAGTGGGCTCATTACTTAGAAGCAAAGTAGAAGGGGTATTTTTGTGGCACAAAAGCACCCTTCTTTCCCCCATACTTATTTGAAGTAGTGTGGGGCAATGTGCCTCTTGGGTTAAATCTGATATACGTAGCACATGTACTCGTTCAGTCTTGTTTTTGTCAGATAAACTTCTTGCTTTTATAGGTTCTTTGTCCTTTAGTCCAAATTCACCTTGCATATTTTCCGGTTTAGTTTAAAGGTTCAGTGAATAATTTGATGCCAGTTTTTATTAACAAATTGAATTGCAAGGCTGGAAAGCTGTGGAATAGATTACATTTTTGTTGTAAGAATGTTGATTTTTTAGTGCATCACTTCAGAGACTGCAAATAGTAACTTATTAGTAAGATACTAAATTATTCTCTTGTAATCTTTAGGGATTTTTTTTAATGACTGAAAATCTGCATCTTCAGAAAATTTTGTTCCAGTTTAACTTCAGTCCCAACAAAAAGATACTTCCCAGTTTACTGATTTTCAGACTGAGGGCATTTGTAGTGCTTTTCAGTTTTCACTTGTAAACAAAACAGAAATAGACTTCCCAGTTCTTTGGACTGCCAATGATCTCCTAGCAGGCTAAAGCTAACTTTAGTTGATTTTTTATATGTTTAATTCTTCAGTTAATTTATTTTCCCTGGGAGCTCTGAACAATGAGCTGAGAGCAAACCTTGGTGAAGGTTGGGATCTCCACTCCACCATGGCTTCTGCAGTTCTAATTACCAGATCTACTGATTTGTCCAGTGGGCTTTACCCTCCTTTCTGGTGCTCTGTGGGAAGATACTAAGTTATTACAGCTTAGATGCTGTGTTGGATGTCAAGAGCTATTTTTGAAAATCATTGTTGGTTTTGTTGTAGTATATGAAGGATGAAGGCTGTATTTGTATCTGTTGCCTGTTTAGGATTTCAGGGGTTTCTTTTTGTAGCTGTAGAGAAGTACACATAGCCAAAATGTGTCTTCAAAGAGGAAAACTTTGCTGAATTGTGAAGTTGAACACACTTAATAAGCTTTCAAAATCACATGTAAAGAGCATTATTATTTTAAGCAGCCCCAGGATCACCATCAAAGGAAGTAACACATCTTGAGATTGAGGATCATAAGCAGATAAGAAGAAACTGTGGAATACAAAAAGAATACATAGGAAAATAGTAAAAATCCAAATAGCTTGTTACAAGTACCTTGATAAGGTCTAAAAACTAAGTGTATTTTCTCATCAGAAAATAGAATTTCCTTGATGTCTAAACCCTTCCTGACAGAAAGTTACCTTTCCGTTGGAGAAAATCCAATACTTTTTCCTGGGTGGGTGTTTTTTGGGGGGAGGGAGGGTGTTGGTTTTGGTGGTGTTTTGGGTTTTTCTTTTTTTTTTCTTTCTTTTTTTTTTTTTTTGGTTCATTGTGAATCTGCAGCTACAATATATGGAATGGGAGCCATAGTCGTTTTCCTCTATTTTCTTTCTTTTGGGTGCTGTGCTACATAGGTCCCAGGGGAGTAATCCTGGTGCTTCCTCCAAAATAACCTGGCTTGAAAAACAGGGAGAATGTCCTCAAAATGCATACTGAGAGATGTTTTGTGTAGTGTTTCCATTTCAGAACAGAGACACCAGAATTCTGTATGGGATGGAAGTTTTGCTTTTCAGTTTTCTTTGACCAATATTTGTCCCTTCAACCAGGGATAAGTTTGGCTCACCTTATCCAGAAGTGTGAAGAGCATACTGGGGCTGGATTAACAGAATTTTCACTAGAAATGAGTTTTCGCTATGAATAAGAGCAGCTGGGGGTTCTGTTTTGCTGTGAAATTCGTGGTTTTCTTTCCAAATTGCTTTCTGGTGTCTTTCTGGGTATATGCTTACAAATGAGTTGAATATGTGCCATTTTAACTGCTAGAGGTGAACCTTTACTAAGACAGTGGAAGAAAGGTGGTGGAACTGTATGTAACCTCTGTATTGCTCATTACTATTGTAGTCCCTGAGGAGATCCTGCTTGTGATTCAGTGATTGCTTTTCTCTGAATTTCCCCAAATTGCTTTCTTTTATTGATTAAGTGTGGTGTTTTTCCCTGAATGTTCTCTAGTTTTTCAGTGACTATTGTACTTTCAGTCTCACAAAAGCATGGTATAGGGCATGTATCATTAACCTGAACCTTTGTAATGCTAGATTAAATTATGGTTTTTGGAGTTACATATTGTTTTGGGTAATACTTTTTCACTGTATGTTTTAATTATGAAGAAGAAGACTTGACGCTTATGAGATTATTTGATACTACGATGTTAATTTACTTAAAATGAAACAAAAAGATTCTACTAGAGACATTCTAATTTGAAAAAAATAGAAAATGGAAGGAATCAATAAGTAGTTGATTACTGAATTGCCTAATTTTTCAATTACTGAAATAGTGATTTGCATTAATACTTGAATTTGCTGAATATCACAGCTTAAATATTTGGTTTTGGAATATCACTGTAACTGACATGCACTTGGTGCAGGTTTGCCTTTGCATATTAAACCAATGAATGGATTTAATAATTCAAAATTATTAAATTCGTATGCTTAAAAGAAAGACATTACAGATTAAAATAGCCATTTTCTTGGTGGTTTTCTGATCAAAACCACAATATATTAAATGCTTTTCCAGTCTCATTTATAATCATTATTTATTCTCATGGAAAAAAGAATTTGCAGGTGTCCTGAATACAAGCCTCTTTCTGCTGTGGAATACAAACTTAAGTACTGCATTGGAAGAAATATGACAATGAGTGGTTTAACACTTCTGTTTTGAAATTTAGATAGAATGGGAGCATAAGGTAACACTTAGCCAAAAACTTTCCTTCATGTTTTCCCATGGAGTTCCAGTGTTCTGGAATGTCACGCTGCTGTATTAGCCCTAATAACATCTCTATACACAATACTGGTTTCAAATTGATGAGTATACCTTTTACTTTGGAGGTGTCTGATGTAGTCTGTTGCCTTTCTGAATTATGTGGTTGAGTGTGATAAGAAGTGAGGCTTATAAGGAGTTCTGGTGCCTGGGAACAGGGAGGTAAAACCGTCCTTTGTTCAAGTGGGTCTTAGAAATCCCTGCTGTGGGCAAGGAGGACAGGCAGTGTTCTGAAACAACTGAGAAGTTGTGGCAGCCTCTCTAAAACGATGCTATTGTGTTACTTTTTAGGAGGGGGGAATGGAGGACAGAACTGCCACAGGCTTTTCATTCTATCCATCACTTCTACTCTCTGCCCATTTATGGTTTCTCTGTGCGTCCAGGTCCTCATTGCTGCCATGCCGTTACAGGCCACTGTTCTTTATGCCTTTATTCTAGCTTGTCTCCTGTGCTTCATCATCTTCTCTCCCCATTCACTGAGCAGAGAAAGTTTCCTGTTTCTTAAAGTTCTGTGTCTTTGGTAGGAAATCCTTGGTCTGATATACCTGGATAATAGTGGCTCCACAGCATCACCTAGTGGCTTCCTTGTTTTCCCAAACTTCTGGCAGATCTCAAGTCGGGCTCTTCAGGTAGACTTGTTTGTAATGGGGAAGGTTTTGCTGCTTTGGCTGACAGCAAAGCCCTTGATCCTTGCTCAGGGATGTCAGGAAGCCTGTGTGTACCTGCAGTGTGCAAAATGCTGCTCAGGACTTTTCAGCCTCTGGAACACCATATGCTACACTGGTTAAGTACAGGCATTGACTTTCTTGCTGTTGTTTCTAAATGGAAACAGTGTGTCCTGTGTTCATTAAATTTTTTTTTCAGAACTGTTCTGTCTGCAGGTACAAAGAAATTACTGCATCCTGTTCTCTATTCAGTTAATAGTATTTTGAAAGTAATCACTTCTGTGAGGCTTCTCAAAGGGTGGTGATGACTTTGTAAACTTTATGTCACCCTATAGCTTTTTTCATTTTAGAGGTTTGTATTCTGATCCTTTAAAAAATAATAATCGAAAGGCTCAATGTATTTCTTATTAATGATATTTTTTCTGATTAGAATGGCCCAGGCACTTTCCACTGCCTGTGCTGTTTTTGCTGTAATGTTTTTACCTCATGTATTAGGTGAGTAGTATCTACAGAGAGAAAGGTGTAGTTGCAGTTGTCTGTTAAAACAGTGCATACACACTGTAAGAGCTTAGGACACAAATAGCAGAGTAGGTGTAAACTTATTTTCTGCTTGGTTTTAAAGAATATGGCATTTATAAAATCAAGACCTTAAAATTTTACAAGTATCTTACCACAAACAGTTCAGAGTGGCAGGTTTGTGACAAAATGAGAATGGTAGCAGTAGAGGCTACTGGTAAGATACCTTTCATCTTTACCAATAAAAGGCCATCTGTGTTTGTAAAATTAATAAAAGTTGTTTTCTTTAACAGGCTGGACTAATTGAAGCCAATGGAGAGCTTAAGGTGTTTATAGACCAAAACCTAAGTCCTGGAAAAGGTAAGAACAATTATTAATAAGACTCTCCATTTCTTGATTTTCAGTTGTTATGCATTTTACTGGCTTTAAACTGCTTTCTTAGCATAGTTTTTGTAAAGTTTTTCTTAAGTTACGTGATCAGTAAGCGAACTGTAGATTTGCTGTGGTTTATAATTGTCTTAAAACTACAGGTGCATTTCAGTGGTGGTTTGTCCTACATGTGATCTCCTTAGTGTAGCTTGTGTTGAAGTATAAAGACCAGGATGTTCTGAAGCATCTTTGGGGCACTGTGTGTTAGGAAATGGAAAAAAAATGCAGGGAGGTAGAAGTTTAAAATGGGTTATGACAGTTTTTATGATGGTGCATCCACACTCCTGCAAGCTTATCTCAAAATATATTGTGAGCAGAACTGTTTTGGTCTTGCAGATAATGCCTGTGCATGTATGATAATGTAATGTCATTAAGCAATTGAATAAAACACAAGATATAAATTTGAACTTGAATTTGATATGTGAGCTAAAGAACTGAGAGTACCTAAGCTTAGGAGGTGCACTTTCCCAGTTAGCATAGTTGGGGGGAAAACCAGAAGGTACACTGAGTTCCAGCTGCCTGCAGTTCTGGACAGCTGTGTCATGTAACCCCTCCTGTAAACTGATAATGCTACGTTTGAAGACTGCATTTCATGTATTCTTACAGGAGGGCTGCTTCCAAAGTGAGACTGGAGAATTCTTCTCTAATTCCAGTAAAGTATATTCTTGTCAGTTTATGCATTCTGCTGGTGACAATTGTTTATCAGGTTAATAATTTTCTTTGGCATGTTTGCCTACTCTTTGTAAATAACAACTGAGTATCTTAACAGTCTTTACTAGTTTGACAGCCATCTAGCCACTGTTTCCTAGATTGCTCCTCAGATGTGCTCTTTGTCCCCTCTGTTTTCCTTATTGTATCCTTTGGACCTGTTTGATTGCTTTCATCAACTTTCTTGAATACAAGTGACTAAAACAGTATGTGTGACTCTCAAGTGAAATATCAGTCATTTTTTTTATGGAGAGATCAGTAATTTTTCTGTGCAACATCATGTTTGGTTCATAGGCACCTCACAATATATTTTGGTGAACTGGCAATTTTTCTTTGTTGTTGCTTCCAAATAATAACAGTCTGCTTTATTCTTGTGTGTGACAGATGATGTCCTTTGATAGGCTGTATGAAGTAAGGTGAAATTTATATTAGCACAGTCATCAGCTGTCTGTAAACCTTACTGTTGACTAATCTACTGGCTTTAAGCATTTAAGCATTGTTGGAATACTCCAGTACTCCCAGATTAACCTGTAGTCCAGTTCAGGTGAACTCCTTTAGTATTACTGCTCTAGTATTTTGTATACCATTCCAGGAAACCATTTAGCTTCTGTCACCACCACTAGGTACAGCAGGTATTTTATTGGCATCTCCCTAGACTCTTGGACATGTCTAAAATATACATTGCTTTACAGAAGGGGGGTATCCCACATACCTGTCCTGTTGTGCATTTGGTGGAGGGGGCACTAAGAGTCGAGTAAAGACAGGTATTAACTGGCAGAGGTGTATTTCTGTAAACACAGTCACACCCCCCTGAGCTAGACAAGTGTGCAAGTAGGTACCTGATCCTTAACAGCTGTACTGTATTGTATGTCCTAACCCTGTGGGCAGTAACAGTGACTTTTTGCAGGGCACATACTCGAGGAGGGTACATTTTACACCCACATAGGCATCCTAGACCCTGTTGCAGTCAGTGAAGATCTAGTCAAAACAGTGCAGTCTAGACAGCAAGAACTGGAAATATGGCTCTTCCATTATTACGTAGCTCTTTAAGTAGAACTGCTCAAATTGGAGGGCATTTTATTGCTTATAGAATTTTGTAAATAAATTCATGTTATTAAATAGTTTATTATAGCCCTGCACTTTGTCCAGTTTGAGAGTCAAGCTGTCTACTCTCAATGTATAACACAGCAAACTGAACTATCCTCAGCCCATTTCTGCAGCTCATTGCTTTTAGGGGAGTTCTGTGAAGTTAATAGACAGTTACTAATTCTTAATATTGAGAAGAAACAGCTATATCTCTTAGCTTCATCAGTTTGTGGGTCTTGTCTCTAGCTTGTCTGTGTTTCATGTGCAGGCTCTGTAGTTTTAATCCAAGCTTAAACTTGCAAATATTTGTCACTAAAGTACTCAGATATGTATCAGGATTCATTCACTAAAGTAGTACTTTTTTCCTTTGCCACCTTTTTATAATTTTTAGAGGGTTTTGTGCAGTCTTTAAATGTTGATGTTGACAACTACACTCTCTCTAAAAGTAGCTGTCTGCATTGCATGCCATTATATCAACAAAGTGCTGTCCTCTGCTATTTCTTAAAATCTGTGCAAAATTTCTCTTAATTTCATGATGGAGAGGATTCAGTCCAGAGCAAGCATGGAGTAAGTTTTCCATAGGGTAGCAGAAGTGTATCTGGTATACTTTTTAGGGGGAGTTGAAGGTGGTTAGGGAAAAAATCTTTATGTTCTTATCTGGTGGTCAACATTAAAAGGTCTTTTTGATGTGTTTGTTTGTTTGTTTGGGTTTTTGTTTTGTTTTTTTCTTCATCTTCCCCCTTGGATTTGTATTTCTTTTAAGGGAAGAAATTTTGTATTTTTCTTTATATTTCTTTTCTGGAAGTTGCAAGTCAATCACAAGAAGAGATTGAGAGTACATTGCATGATTGATATTGGTTGTGGGGTTGAATCTCCCTATTCAGATGAGGGGTTTGTTTAGCCCAATCTGCTGCCCTTGACAACAGTAATGGGGCAGGCTCTTGAGGGAGAATGCAGGAGCCTGGCTACTTTTTGAAGTTCATTCTTCTTATTGCTCCTACAGCATTCAAAGTCATTGGATTAGTAGTACCAGAGGGTGCATTCCATCATAGTTTTGGAAAAGTCCAGCTTTGAAACTCGGTGAATTGAGAAGAAAATCCAACAAGAAATCTGTTACTTGCTTCAGTTTCTACTTGTTGCTAGCCAGATGTGAAAGGAGGAGGAGTTCAGCTGTCAGAGGAATAAAGGTTTTAGGGGGATGGTAGAGGACAAAAAATTACTTGTGTGCTGGGTCATAAGGACATGCTTGCAAAAACAGGGTTAAAGAGAAAGAGCAGAATATTGTTGCTGAAACTGTTCTGCAACATTGTGGTCTGCAGTCTATAAGGTACGTGACTAAGTGGTATATGACTATAAGGTATATGACTCAAGTAGGAGAGATAAGCAAAGGTTGGCTCTTCTGGTCAAAATCAGTTATGATGCAAAAGTTCTCACAACCTGAGTAGATTTGTTGCAATGCTTTCAAAATGGGCTGTGAATGAGCTTCTGTAAATTTTTAATCTGTACTGACAGAAATATGGTAACTGGATAAGCTCTTTTCAGACTTGAGTTTTGGTGGTAGGGTTATGTTGCTGTTGTTTCTTAGATGAATAATAAAGAGGGAACATCACCATCTTGCTGAACAGTTATGCTGAAAAACCTCTTGCTCAAAAAGTCCTACAGATTTGGAATCAGATAGAGAGGGTATGTTACAGAATAATCTCTGCATGCAAGTCTTATCCATACAGTCATTCTCTGACTGTTCATTGATGTCTGCTGACAGAAACAGGTTTCCAGTGTAGAAAAGCTTTTTGCTTTAGCAATGGGGGCAAGCTTCCAGTATCTCATGGAGAGACTGATCTCAGAAAGACTGGTCTCAGCCATGAACTCCAGATTAGGATTTGTGTTTTAAAGCAGAGACAGACTTTATTTGTTTTAAGAGAAGAAAACAGTATATAAAAAGCCCCAAATAAAAACATAACAAGCTCCAAAAAACCCAAACAACAACTCCACGAAGGTTTGTTTATAATAAGTAATGCATGCAATTTTGAATAAATTAGTCATGCACATAAAATACCTTTCTAGAAAATGCTCTAAAAATGTATTGCTTCAAAACCATCTCTAGTGTGAAGTAAGAGGTATCAGCCTATTTGTGGTAGAGATGAGATGGCAGCTTGTGTTTGCTTGTGCAGACTCCAGAAGAAGTTGCCTGTAAATTTGCCCATGTTTTCTGATACCCCTGTGTACTGTTACTGGAGTGTAACACTCCATATAGCCCTGAAAAAACAGTATTACTGTGAAAGGTTTGTTTTCCTTGGTAACCAGGAAGGTGGTTTCCAACTGGCTAATTAATTTTGAGAGTTAGCAAATACATATGGTTTGGAAGGATAGAAAGAATTTTTAATAGGATCTGAACTAGTAAAACTTCCTTATGAGTTTGTGTTTTCTATTGATTATTTGGCAATGAATTTTAGAAACTGAGAAATTTTGCTGTTTCTGGAGGTTACATTTTGAAGAAAACTGTTCCATTCTGGCCCTTGCCATATTGAGATGAGTGTTGATATTTAAGTATTAAATAGAACACTATTCAAGTCTACTCATGCCCCTCACTTGTGGAGAAATTTGGATGAAAGAAATTATTTGCTTCAGATGAGTGTGAGGGAAAAAGTAACCAGTTGTATTAATATTGTGTTGAAATTAAAGCTCTTAGTTTAAAAGTTACTCAGAAAAAAAAGTTGGATATTCTCTCTTATGCCAGTAGGTGGCATTATTGGTATGGAACCAGAAAATGCTTGTAAGGTATGTCTCTAACTCCTTTCACTGCTTACACTTTTAAAAAGGGTTCACAATTTATAGGCTAATTATATTTACATTTCAAATTTGTAAAATCTGAAATTTTAAATGTAAAATTTTAAGGTATGTTTAGACTTGTATTTCAACACTGCCTAACTATAAGATTGTTTTGTTCTTTTTATTTATATGACAAGAAACTTGCAGAGTAATGTTATTGTTACTGTTACTTGAAAATTCATACTCCTTGATTTTTAACAGTGACTGGAATTGTTCCTCTGGAATAGACCAAGAGATTAATTTCAGAACCCCATGAGTTATGCTTCAGCAAACAGATGCTTGAAATTGGTTATAAAATCTATATTACTGCAGTTGAGGTAAATCCAACTAATACTGTCTAAAGTCAAGCTAAGGAAATAAAACTATTTCTGGAAGTAGAAATGGAATTTTGGAAAGTCTAAAAGTAGACACCAGTTTATTTCAACAAAGACTTGGAAAAAGCTGGTTTGTAATATAATAGCTAAACTAGTACTAGTCATATATAAAGATGGCAAGAATCACATAGAAGTCTGAGTTGTGAGTGAGTACTACACACTGGGAAACATGGATTTCTGTACAAAAGTTCAGAATTGCTGTATAACATGATGGTATGGCTTGTTCAGTAAGTAGAGGTGCTTTTACTTGGCTTGGCACACAACTGGAGACAGTGTGTTGTCACACAGAGACCCTTAAAAAGAATTCTGTATTTTCTGAAAATTAGCATATAACTAACTAATAAAATAACATGAAATATCTATGGTGTTCCTGACAGAGATGTTAACAACTGCAATGTCACAGGAGTGACATGTGGGGAATCAGCTCCCAGGATACAATTGTCACCTCTATTTTATGACAGAACGTAGTTTGTTAGAGACTGCATTACAAGGGAACTGAGTTGCTTTTCTGTGGACTGCTCTCTTTTTCTAAAGTAAAGAAAACATAAAGGCAAATTATTCAGAAGATGGTTGAGTATCTAGAATGAATGAGATTTCTGCTCCTGAGGCAAGGAGTACTTCAGCCCATCCTCTCTATCCTGAACACCAAATTCAGAGTCACTACTGTTTCAGGAACTGGAGCAGTCAGCTTTTCAGGAGATCCACCTCACTGTCTGCAGAGGGCACTTGTTCCTTTAATATGGTCTTTTTTCTATGTCATCTTAAGATTTTTAAAATGTTCTTAATTAACTGCATCACCTGTCCTTTACACTGTCAAAATTCTGCAAGGGATTTCTTCTTTTTGGTAAAACTCTTTGGTTTGTTTTTAAATGCAAGCAAAGGCCCAGTTAACCAGTAAGCAAAGAGAGCACTTATTTGTTTATAGACAGATAAATAACAGGTTTTGTTAGAGTGTTGCTTCTTTTGATCTGCAAATTTTTATGCCATTACTCCTTGATTCCACCTGCATCATTATCTTGTATTTGGAGGTATTCTGGAACATCATACTGATGAAGTTCTACTTCCCTTTAGGTTTAATGATTGCTTATAAGTTATTAAAAGTAGTTTTCCAAACATTTGTGACACTGAGAATGTAAGCAGTAGTAGTAGTAGTAGTTATATCCTTCTGTATACATTGCTTTTTTTCTGCTCTAAATGGCATTTCCTGTGGTTCTCGAAGTCTTTAAGGGGGAAAAAAAGATGCATCAGTACTAGCAGTATTAATTTGTTTTGAAAAGGAAGAAGAGTTGATGCCAGTAAAACTGTTCGCAAACTTGTTTTTTTTTTACATGCTGTTATGTACACTGTATGTTGTCTACAAAATACAGGATTGTAGGGATTGCAGTGATTGCTGTGTAACAGTAATTAATGAATTAGTAGCAAGATTTATTTGAGAAACTGAGCTGCCAGTCACTTGCAAATCTAAGCTGACAAAATTACTTTTGCTTGTATTTAACAAACAAAAACCTCCCACATACTATGAGCCTTTGAAAATGCAGATGAATATGAGTAAAATGTTTGCATGTGAGGCAAATGAGAAAATAGAATGCACTTGGACAGAGACATTGAAAATATCCTCTTAAAAGTATTGTTGTCTGTATAATTGAGCAGTTATACTCATGATAGCTTTTATAAGTTGACTTTGCTTTGAACAGTGGTGCTTGTGTTACTATTCTTTCACTTACATTTATGTTTCCTTGCCAGTCAGTTTGTGCTGTACAGAAAGATGAACCTTGTAGTTTCTGTTTAGAGCCAGGTTGGCTCAGTTGCACAAATAACTCTGGCACAGCCCTGCAGGAAATGTTAGCATAATTAAAAAAATTAAAGAAACATAGTGTGTGTGCTTTCCTTCCCATGGATGTTTTAGTTGCAAGGTAGCTATTTCTTTTCAGAAAATAAAATTATTAATAACAGGAGGCTGGAAGCCGTCTAATAAACCTTACTTTCAAAGCAGGATCAGCTTTGATGCACAGAGCCTTCAGTTCTTTTGTTTTGCTGTGTATTACCAAGGAATCTCCTATGCACCCTGTTGCTGTGCACTGCCTTTGGCAATTTCCCTGGCTGGAATTTGCCATGTAACAACTTGTGACTGTTCCTTCTTTTCCTTTTGTTCTCTCCTCTGTCATCTCTATACTTCCCTTTAATAGTTGAAGGCAGTGATTTCTGCATACAACACCCCTTGCTCCACTTTAACCTCTTCCAGAGGCTGAATGCACCAAGCTCCCTGAGCTTCTCCTTGTGCAGGATATATTCCAGTACCCGAGGCACACTGGTGTCTTCTTGCTGCACTCTCTCCTGTTTGCCAGTGCCTCTCTTGCACCTTGGGCCCCAAAACTGAGCAGAGTCATCCAGGGACAGTGTAAGGAGTGCTGAAAGAAAAAGGAACAATCACTTACTGTTATACGCTTCCAAATGCAGCCCAGGATGTGGTTAAGTCTTTGTTAGCATAGGGGGAGCACCTCTGGGTCACACAGAGCTTATTGTCTGCCCAGGCCCCTGATGCTTTCCTGAGCATCTGCTTCCTAACCACTGACCCCAACCTCTGCTCTTGTGTCGACTGACACTGGCACAACATTTTTGTCTTCGCTGACTGCCTAAATTTTTTAATGAACAACATGATAACATAAAGAATTATTTTATTTTTAAACATACCAGAATAATTATGTCTTTTGAGTGATCTGAAGATTAGAGGGTCTTATGGGAGTATTGTTCTTTATGAAGTTGTCCTACTGAAGTGCTATTTGGAAGTAGTTGTAGAGAAAAACTCATAATGTGAATGGGTAGCACTCATTATAGAAAACTGTCTACCTTTGAATTCTGAAAGGAGCTAGCAATGGTACTTCTATCCTTCTAACTCAGTGTGTGTATAATTTATATAGTACCAGAAAGAAAGAGAGCAGCATAGCCTGCACTGATTGATTTGTGAAGGGCTCAGATAATGGCAGATAAGTAAGTCAGACTTCTGTGGCAGCCCAGCTGAGCACCTAACAGAGAAGCAATACATGTGCGGACAGATGTGATAGTGGCCTTCAACAGGGCTTTTCTAGAGGGAGGGGAAAAGGCAGGGTCTGCAGTTATTTCTTTTCAAAGTCATGCTTTGAAAGAGTCAACAACCATGTGGATAAGGATTATCTAATCAGAATTATGTCCTTGGATTTCTTAAAAATAATAAAAAAAATTGATTATCAAGGTCCTTAATCAGCCTGTTAAACTAAGGCGTGATAGAATGGGATGGTCCTCCCATGGGTTAATAATTGGTGAAAACTGAACTTGGTACAATGGGTATCTCAAATGAACTATTAGCACTGAAGAAAGGTCTTGAAGTCATCGAAGGTTATATTAATGAAAATGTGGTATCAGTGTTTGGTGGGGAATTTTGAGAATTACTTGGAAAGGAGCAGGGAATGAAACAGTAAACAAGCTATAAATAACATAGTACATTCCTTGGTAGTGGGTGGATGCCTGTCATCTGCAAAAGAAAGGGCAGAAGTAGAACACATGGGCAACAATGACCATCAGTGGTAAGGGAGGGTTGGTTAAAGCATGGTGCTCATAGTGCCAGGGTTGGGGTTTGATTCCTATAAAGGCCATTCACTCAAGAGTTGGAATTGATAATCCTTGTGAGTCCGTTCCAACTCAGACTATTCTGTGATTCTGAGATATCAAATAGTTGAGATGTCTTAACCTTGGAAAGCAGTCTTTTATACTGGAAATACAGTCTTCACATTGCACTGAATTTTTTAAAGCAGTGAGGAGAAGTTTAAAAAAAAACTCCAGGAAGCTGAGAGAAGAAGCTACACAAGCACTACTAGGCAGGGTAGTTTATATTGATTTATTGTATTCCACAGAGAGGAAGAACAAACACAATTCCGGTCATGATAGTGATGCATGTACTTGGAGGGACAGGAAGGTATAACAGACTTACATTACAAACTGGGTAGCTGCAGACTTTCTGAAAGAGCACTGGGAAGCTGGTTAATAATGGAAGAAGGACCTGCTGCTGCATCCTGTTTGGGAATAGAGTGATCACTGAGAGTAAATTTTTAAGTGAAGCTATCACTGACATGGTGTGGTAATAGCAGCTGGGAAATATCAGCCTTCTGGAAAGCAAGGGCTTAAAGAAGATTTGAATTGTCCTCAGATTTCCTGTAGACTTCCTGAATGTGTAAAGAGGGATGATGGGCATCAAGGACCAGTTACAGCCCTCCTGATACAACCCTTGTAAAAAGGCTTATTTATTGTTTCTCTTTTGGACAATGGGAAGAAAAGAGACGAATGAGAGTTGTACCAAAGTCCTTCTGACCCCATTGGCCTCTTTAAAAGTCATCTCAGAGAAACAGCTGCTAAACCTGACTACCACTTGACAATTGATTTGGCAAAAAAGTCTCTAGTATTTTAAGGCTGCATTGTTCATCATTTTCTTACTGTAGTCAGTCTTTGTTGCTTCTTTTTTCTTTGCTCTGTTTTGTTGCTGGTTGGGGAGTTTTTTGTTTGTTTTGAATAGGTGGGTTTGGGGTTCTTTCCACTGAACTATATCATGGAACATCAAACTGCTAGCTGATGCCTGGGTGGTTACTTTTGTAGTTGATTTATCTTTTACATGGCTTAAAACGTGCTTTACCTACTAGTGCTGATTGTGTATAGGGTATGAACAGGGAGAGAGAACAGCCTTTGCTCCAGGGTTGGTCTGCTGAGTTTGCATGTATTTTTCTGAAAAAATGGATTCTTGGGATTGTTTGTTCTTTAATTCCGTGCTTTCAGCTGGGAAGGAGCACTTAGAGGAAAGTTGGGAATATTCTCCTGGAAAGGCCTGTTCCAGCCAATTTTATCTCCTGTAGATCAGCTTGTTTCAGAAGGCTATGCCATATGCTATGGCATTGGGCATGTTTGTCAGGCGGTACTGAAAATGATTTCAGTAGCCACAAAGTGTAAGGATAGAAGAGAGGATTATGCTTTTTGTTATATGGTGGTTGTCTCTATTACTCTGCTTTAAGAGAAAAATTGGAATACAAGGAATTAAAACATATTAAAGCAGTGACAAGCAGAAACCTGTAAGGTTTCATAGAAGAAAGTTTGAGAGAATATACTGTGAATTTTAATATCTTTCTATGCTTCAAATGTGTAAATGCTAGATTTATATAGGCTATGTGTTTCAGGGGTAGTTTGCATTAATATGCATTGGTAGTATAGATGAGACTATTTGCTAAAATAATACAATGTGCTGACCTGAAGCTCTCTGCTTGTATTTGTTTTAGGGGTTGTTTCTCTATTGGCTGTTCATCCTTCTACAGTAAATACAATTGGAAAACAGCTCCTGCCAAAAACATTTGGACAGTCTAATGTCAACATTGCACAACAAGTGGTAAGGAGACTTTGTGGGGTTTTTTTGGTTTGTTTCTTTGTGGGATGTGGGGTTTTTTTGTTGGTTTTTTGTTGTTGTTGTTGTTGGTTTTTGTTTGTTTGTTTTTTGTTGGGGTTTTTGTTTGTTTTGGGGTTTTGTTTGTGTATTTTGTTTGTTTGGTAATTTATTTGGTTTTTTTGCTTGTCCTATTGTTTACACGTGCAGCGAATCTGAAGTAGCCTGGTAGTCTGTATCACTGGTCATGAGCAGATAATCTAAGTTTGTTTCTAATTTTAGTATACTTAGGTTAAAGTATGTATTGTGTAAAGAAGTTCAAAGGTGACTCACAAATGAACATGAAGTTACCTCACTGTTCAGGTGGCTTTACATTTTGTTAGTCTTGCCATTTAAAATCAGTGTCTTTCAGATTCTGCTCTGAAATCTGGCATAGGGAAATGTGAATGAAGTCCATAAACACATTTTTACAGAGATTTGACCTAGGTGGAATAAAATTGAAAGCATAACTATATTTTAGTGCTTAATTTAAATATTCTTTTGCTGAAATACTTATTTTGAGCTTTGTGTGAGATATAAGAAATTAGATGATATAAGGAATCTTATAATGCAATAGATAATACATAGATTATAGTAATTCTTTCAGTAATCAAAATCAGAATTCAGAGATCTGAGTAGAATTGTCTCAAGCTTCTGGAAAGCAACTGTAACATGTAAACATCTGAACTAGAGTGTCTTATATTTGGGGTTCTTCATATGAAAGCAGTGGAGTAGATTTTGAATGTAGAGTAGGTGTTAATCAGACTTCTCTGTCCCACTCTAGAAATGAACCTGTGAATTTGTGCACACTTCATTTTTTCCTTTGTAGAGTTGAGTATTTCAGGACTCTCCTGAGTGCAGCAGAGGTTCAGGGTTTGCTGTTGCCAGTTTGTTTTTTCTTCAGCTGTAAATCTTCTCCTCCTCAACATTGCCCCTGTTCTGGTTTGACTTTCATCTTATTGCAGAGTGATACAAATTCTAGAGGTACAGTGGTGGGGCTGCTCATGGAATTAGTAAGGCTGGGAATTGGAGAGTGGGACTCTCTGCAAGCAAGGTGTTAAATCATCTCTTGCAATCTTCTGCCAATTCAAACCAGCTTACAGCTTTCTTCAGTTCTCCATATAATCTGTTTACTTGAATAGCACTCCAAAGAGTGGTTTTCACACTCTTTGGAGACATTTGGTGAGCCAGAGCAGTTGGCATCAGAACTGATAGTATTTTTTTTCATGGGGATAAAGTGAGCAGGTTCACAACTGTGTCCTGTGCCAGCATTCCCCACCCTCATGCCATTTCCTACAATCCTAAGTTTTGTTTATGAAAAGCAGTTGAGGAGATTATTTGGCTTTACATAAGAGACAGAAACATTTCAAGTGTGGTACAATGCTCCTGGAAAGGAGTACCCAAGATATTCTAGCTGTCAGAAGTGGATATGGGACACAGTCTCAAGCTGCATCAGGGAAATAGAGGCTGGATATTAGGAAGAAATTTTTCACAGAAAGAGTGATAAAATGTTGGAATGGCCTGCCTGGGGAGGTGGTAGAGTCACCATCTCTGGATGTGTTCAGAACAAGACTGGATATGTCACTTGGTGCCATGGTTTAGTTAAGGTGTTTAGGCATGGGTTGGACTTGATGATCTTGAAGGTCTCTTCCAAGCTAGTCATTCTGTGATATAACAAATTTATACATTACCTGCTCAGAGAGGTGGCATAACATAAAGAGAATATTTGGGAAAAAATACAGCTGTTTGTCTTTCCAGACAGCTGAAATCAGGGACATCCTACAGGCACTAGCCTACCTTTGGCACCATCTATGTAACTTTCACACATGAAATGTTTCATTTTCAGTTTTTGTATTTTACTCTTGTTGAGACTTAACTGTTGAAGATGGCTCACAGAAGAAAAATTAAGTTTTGCTGCTCAGACAGAATGTAGCTGCAGGAAAACATGGCAAGCTTGTGGGTGGTTATGGGTTTAGGTTTGTTTGATGTTTTTTTCATTTACCCGATGTCAGGGATGCAACCAGCTGTTTTCACTGGGAGGTAAATGCACCCCAAAAAAGGAGATATATCTTTCTACAAAAGAGTAATCTATAGGATATCATTTTTCCCCCGTAATCTATATTTTCTAGAAAGTTACATTTTAAACAGTTCAGAGATAAAATCATCACCTGCAAAAGTGGGTGTTTTGTTTAGCTAGTTTCAGAGGTAGGAGAGCACAGTTCTATGTATGTTATATTACTTATGGTCAAATTACCACATCTTCAGGACAGTTCACATGGAGGCTGGAAGACTGCTTAGCCAAGTGTGTGCTCTCAACATGTTTGCAGTGGAATGGGTTTGCCTAATTTGATGTCACTCACTGCAGTGATGAAGAAAGTTCACCCTTATTCTTTCTCATGTCTAATGCAGTAGTTTGGACTCTGGTGATAGAGGCTGACACCAGGAGAGAGAGTTCTTGCAAAAGCTCTGCATTTTCTCTCTGGTTTTACTGATTTTCAGATTTTCTTATATTCATATTTTAACTGTAATTTACTGCAGCATCCTTATACATAATTTGGTAGCATAGAGTGTGTTTTCCCTCCCTTTTTCCCCCCATTTTCCTTGGAGGGAGAGTGTGTGTGTGTTTTCATCTTGTCTAAGTTAGTGCTGAACAGTGTTACAAGCATGAAAACTTGATTGAAGGAGGTTAAAATATAAATGCTTTTATCTTGGGGTGTGCTCTAATTATATTTACTGTAGTCAGAAGTTTTTTATCCTAGTGTGTATAAATCAGATGTACCTAAAATAAGTATGTAAAGTACTAGTCTTTGGATAATTTCAGCTGTGTCACTTACAAATGTCTTGGAATTCTTACCATTTTCCAAATGATTTTGTCTTCACTGTAGGTTATCGGTACACCTCAGAGACCTTCAGCACAGAATACCATCCTGGTAGGAAGTCCACACACACCTAACACACATTTTGCATCACAGAACCAGACTGGAGATTCTTCACCTTGGTCTGCTGGGTGAGCAAAATGAAAGCTAGAAGGGATTAATAAAGTGTTGGAACTTTTGTTTTAAGCGTTGTGATAGTGTATGTACTCCTCAGGCTAGCAGTTGTACCAAAGTCTTTTCCCTTTCATCAAGAGCACTTCACCACTGAAGTCTGCTGTACTAAAATAGGGAGTAGTCACACCATAAGTGCCTCTTCATTTCTTGTAAAAGAATGCAGAATATTTTCTGTAAGCTCTGGTAGATATTCTGACATTATTAACATTTAGAGAATTTAGCTCCTAAAAGGACACAGGAATTTATCTGACTTGATTCTATGATTTCTCTTATGCTGGTGTATTTTCAGAAAAATATGGTGTATTTCTGATTGAACCAAGGATATCCCAGAGTGTCATTTGAAATAAGAATGTGGTCCTTTTTGAGAAAAAGTGTTAAATACAAGGAATGCATTCTTTTGGTGTGTTTTTTTCATGCAAGCTTGTTTTTAAGGGCGTCTTGTTAAATGTAGTTGCTTTAAAAGACTACATTTATTATTGGTGACCTGTTACTCATAAACAGATTTCTGCTTTGGAATTATACAGTGAAATGAGATGTAAGAACTGAGACTTCCCCTTGCTGAAACTAATTTTGTTGATATTTGTATTTTCCCTCTGGTTACAAGGAAATTTTTATTTAAAAACTTTGCAAAGCAGAAAACTTTGTTATACTGCTTGTATCTTGTAACTTTGAAGTTCTAATAGCAATTTCATATACTGTATAACTTCAAATCTGTGTTATAGTAATAGTGTAATGTTTAGTGAGTTCAACCAATACCAGACTTTGTCTGTTCAGTCAGTATCAGTATCACATTGCGTAGAAAATGCTCAATCTATGTGCTACTTAAAAATAAAAAATTTTAAAAAGGACAAAAAAATTCTCTCCTCTGATTCAGTTTTCATGTTTTAGTATTTATCCCCTTATCTCTTCTTGTCTTGAAGTTTGGAAGGTTTTCTTTGTTGATTTCTTCAAGTAATATCAAGTAATATCAAAAATTGTTAATTTTTTGTCTGCTGCTGGAAAGAATTCAGGCCAGGTTGGATAGAGCTTTGGGCAACCTCACTGAGTTGAAGATACCCTGGCTCAGTGCAGGGGGGTTGGACTAGATGACCTTTAAAGATTGCTTCCAACCCAAAGTATTCTATGATTTTGTGATTCTTCTGAGGCTAGAAAAGGTGGCAAAAGAATAAATTTATATTGTGTTTAAGCATCAAGATACTAGAATTGTTTATAAATATTGTAAAATGTAGGGGAAAAAATGTAGGAGAGAAGGTTGGTAAGGGATAAGAAGCGGAAGAAAAGGGAAGGCTTGGGTTTTTGACAGCAGTGTGCCTGTATTTGAAAAAGAGACATCAAATATTCCAAAGTTTAAATCTTCTTAAAATATATATTAAATATATATTATACGTATATTTAGGAAGCGGAACAAAAAAGGCGAGAAGAATGGCAAGGGTTTACGTCATTTCTCTATGAAGGTTTGTGAGAAGGTACAGAGAAAAGGAACCACCTCATACAATGAGGTGGCAGACGAGTTGGTTGCAGAATTCACTACCACTGATAATCACATTTCACCAAATGAATCAGTAAGTATATGGGAAGTCCATTACATGTGAACTGAATGGGGGAAGAGAAATTTCTCTTGAGATTTTTCTGTTTTTCCTACTGCTAAATGAAACAGTTCAGATATTAACTGAGTTTACCCATTTGCTGTAATATGTTTATTTTCAAATATTTTTGACACAGGTATATTTTTGATTAATGCACTGTGTCTACAGCAGGCTTATGACCAGAAGAATATTAGACGACGTGTCTATGATGCCTTAAATGTCCTTATGGCCATGAACATTATCTCTAAGGAGAAAAAGGAAATCAAATGGATTGGTCTACCTACTAACTCGGCTCAGGAATGTCAGAATTTGGAGGTATATGCATTTGGAACTTCACAATGGCTTTGTGTTTGAGTAAATGTTTACAGCTTTAATATGTTCTGATACAACGTGTGCCTATAATCTTCTGAGGTAGCAACATGGTCCTCTTTTTATTTTATTTTTTATATACTGAACACACACTCTTCAACTTCCAGATTGTTCAATTGTGTCTTTGTTTAATTCTTCTATGTCAAAAATACAGCTTTTAAAAGTACATGTGAAGTGGTTCTGAGTGGGAGGTAGTAAAAAATTAATGTGTATTTCCAACATTGCAACAGTGGTACTCAGGAGTTGGGAAGATTTGTTTTCTCCAGATGCCAAACAGACAGTAGATCTGTGATGATAGATGTTGCAGGTAGGTCAGTACATATAGGCATCTCCATTGCTGCAGGTCCTTTTTTACCTTTTTGTGACAATTCTCTTAAGTGAGTATGTCAGACTTTCTTATTGCGTGTCATGGGGAGGAAGTGAAATGCTTTATACCGAAAGAGATTCGTAAGTTCTGACAGGTTTTTTTTACTGGCCTGAGATTTGTAGGATAATAAAGTTACTGAGGTTTACTGAAGTAAATTCAGTTCATCTGAATGGAATGAAACGTTGTATTTATTTATTCTCAATAAGTCTAAACTCCTTCAACAGGACAAAAAAAGTCAGAAGGTGCCAAAGTTAGGGGGAAAGTGGAACAAAAGTGTTTGGGTGCCTTATCTACAAAGGGATGATTCTAATTTTTGTTTGATACGGATAATTGATTTTTCATTTAATTTTTTAAATTACTTTTGTGGCAGTGAGTTTCAGGTGTGTGAGAAGCTTCTTATGACATACCTTTTGTTTGGTTTTGAACATCTTGATATGTTGATATCTGCTGAATATTTTTTTTAATTGGAAGTGATGATGAACTAGTCATTCCTTATTCACTTTCTCCATCCTGTTCATTGTTGTATAGGGATCTCTCTCATGTTCTTCCCCATTATTTCGTTCTCCTTTCAGTACAGTCCTAATTTATTCATTATTCTCTTGTGTAAAGTCTGTTCTGTATCACTGATGATCCTGATTGCTCTTTCATATGCTCGTCTTGAAATAGAACCATGAGACCTACAGAATTCAAGATGTAAACATTCTGCTTCATAGAGTAATGTAGTGATAATTCCTGTTTGGTACTCTGTTTCTTGCCTAATAATTTGAATTTTTGGCTGTCAGAGTACAGTGAGCTGATGGATTTTGCAGATACTGCAATTTTAGATCTCTGCTGAATGTCATTTTATTTCTAAAGTGTGCATGGATTAGATTGTTTTCTCACACATACCACACTATATTAACCAGAAATAATTTAAGTGATGTAATCACAAAATGCTGTAAGACACTTTGAGTTTGCTTTATGACAAACTCTTTTTACTATGCCAGGTAACCCAGCATTGCCAGCAGATTCTGTCACCTTGTCACCTTAATCTGATTGTTGTTAGAGTAACAGTCTGTCAGTTTAATCCCCATGGGAATCTCTGGGGAGTTCTTCTACTAAGAAAGCTGTGTATTTCCTAGCTTTTAGTCTCTTACCTCTTTTGTTATTATTTAGTACATATTAAATACTGTGAGGTCTTAACCTTGGGCTCCATAGCAGCTTCCTGTCTTTAACCATCTTTGATGGATCTTCTCCAATACCTCCAATGTCAGTAAACTCTACATAAATAGATCCTTTTTGTCTATCTTTGCCTCTCTGAGAGAATTCCAATAACCCTTTGAGGCATAACTCAAACATTCTGTTTGCAAAGATGCTTTTATCTTCTTCACAGGTATGTGTAGAACCTTAATGATTGATTGCTGTATTTCCTAACTCCACTGTTCTGGTACTGAAATTATTTTAAAGGGAGAAAATGTTGGCATAAAATGCTACTTAAAACCAACAAACTGACCAGTCCTTTTTGTCTGTCTTAAGGTGGAGAAACAGAGAAGAATTGAAAGAATAAAGCAAAAACAGTCTCAGCTACAAGAACTCATTCTACAGGTACAGTCAAGGTACTCTTGTCTATAGGGCAAGGTAACTTATATCTGTATTCCTCTTGTTTTGTCCCAGTCTGAGGGATGGGAACTTCTAGGAAGACTAGAGGTGAATTTCAGGAGAAGGTGTATTCAGCTTTATTTAACATTGTAGTTTAGCTGGGACCATGCTTGGCCATTGCTATTGGGGATGCCACCAACCTTCCATCAGTTATGATGAATTTATCTGGAGTTTCAAGTATGTTTAAACAGGGTTTATGTTGATAGGAGAAGTATTTCATATCATACCCTCTGAATTTCCAGTTTGGTTCAGGAACTGAACTAGGTACAGGCATCTAGAATTTTCTTCTGTGTTAGCATCCATAGATAAAATTACGTGACTGTACAAGTTGTCTGTCATAGTGCTCTGCATTGTGCCTTGCTGGAGAATTGCTGCCACTGGTGTGGAAGTGGCTGGACCACTGTGAAACTGTGGCTGAACTCCTTCCCAGATTTCCCTTACTGCACCTGGGGAAGCAATAGTTTATTTCCCAAGACACTGTGCTGCTGGTCCATAGAAATGTATTCCTGGGTAGCTGTGTTGCCTACACAGTAGGAATGAGAATCTCAGAAGTACAGACAGCTCTGGGACAGCCGCCTGATTTTTATCAGTCTCTGTGTTGGCTTTGGATTTTGGTCTTAATTATTGTTTATTTAATTTGATTTTGTGACCAGAAAAATATTTTCCTTTGTTCAGTAGCTTACTGTATGATTTATTACTCGAGTTTCTATGGTTTTTAATTATTCAAATTGCTAGTTTTTAAAATAGGAACGTTCCATTGTAAAAAGCAATTTTGGTAAGATGTTAAAGTCAATAATCTTAAATGGGTAATTCAGAAACCTAATGCCAGATACTCAAATCTAATCCAAACATTAAATTTTTTGCGTATAATTAATTTCAGTAGTAACATTTTTTGGAGTGCAGCAGCTAGTAGGGAAGCGTAAATGGAGAGGAGATAGGATGCTATGGGAAAATTTATTTTTCCAATCATTGTTTTCTCTCCATTCTGCCAGAGATCTGTCCAAGGAGCTGTGCTGATGTAGTTAGTAGAATGTGCTTCTTTTTTTCCTCAGTAAAGTTTTACTGCATTGCCTTTTTTAATACTGTGATCTGTGACTCTTCTTGCATCTTAACATGCAGAAATATGGTAAACACTCTGTCCTTTTCTGCATTTATTTCTGCAAGCATTGCTGGAATCCTTAGTAGTTTTGTTAACATGATCCTAAAAGCTTCGTTCATGCTTTGCTATCACTGTTGCTTTTTCTAGCAAATTGCCTTTAAGAACCTCGTCCAGCGGAACCGTCAGGCAGAGCAGCAGGCAAACCGACCTCCCCCTTCCAATTCTGTCATCCATCTGCCTTTTATCATTGTGAACACCAGCAAGAAGACAGTGATCGACTGCAGTATTTCAAATGACAAGTAAGCCAACAAAATTTGCCATTTGGCCTTCAGTAGAGCTCTGAGTTTGTATAAATGTTCATGTATCTTTGTTAAAGATTAAATACAAACTTACTTTACTTGTGCCTTTTGTATATTGAGAACATGCACTTCAGACAGCTGTTTTATATATTCTTTTAATCAATAGACTAAGTGATTCACATTTGATAACTTATTTAAGACTTGCTATCTAGAGATACTAGGCATCTCTCTTGACATTTTGTCTTACTTAACCAAGCAGTGTTTTCCTTTGTCTTGAACACCATGGAATGCAGCCAGTGGAATTGAAAATGGATTTCACTTTCAGGGCTGCTGTTCTCCACTTTTGCTTCAAAAAGCTGTATTTTTCACCAGCTAAATAAAAACTGAATGTAAGCAGTCACAAGCAAATACATAAATCTTGAAAATTTGATTGCTTAATGTGATGTGTCACTAGCACACTTAACACTGTGTGTAAAGCTTTTGAAATGCTGCAATTCCTGAAAATGGAAAGGTAGTTAAAGTTGTTGAAGTTAATTGAGACATTTTTTTCCTCTCCAGGTTTGAATATCTATTTAATTTTGACAATACTTTTGAAATTCATGATGATATAGAAGTACTAAAACGAATGGGAATGGCTTGTGGGCTAGAATCTGGAAGCTGTTCAGCAGAGGACCTAAAAATTGCAAGGAGTTTGGTTCCTAAAGCTCTGGAACCATATGTGACAGGTTAGTTACTCCAAAAAGAGTTGATTTTTTTCCTCCTTAATATAGGACTTTAAGAAAACACATGAAAATACCTTAGATCAGATAATTTTCCAAAGATTTCTGTCAAGTTCTCAAATTTGTCTGCTTTTTAGTGTATCTTAGGGAGCAAATAACGTAGTGATTCATAAAGAGTGGAGTGTTGCTCTTTGCAAAACATTTTGCATCAAGCCACACAAGTAGATCTTTGCAGTATGTAATTCTTTTAAGAGAACAGTATTTATGCTTGATTCACTTGCAAAGGCAAAAGGTAGTGAAGTACAAGCATATGACGAATACTGAAATCATCTGTCTTGCTCACTTCAAAACAAATGGGTTTTTAAAATGTATTTTGAAATTTTATTGTTGCTTGCACTAGCCATTTTTTGGATTATGCTGGTTTGGATATAGTACATAAATATGTTTTGTTGTTTGGGCTGCAAGACTCCTTTTCTGGACTTTAAAGGATGAAGCATTTCCACTGAATTAGATGGGTGTGTTTGGAAGGATTCCTGAAAAGCATGTTGTTTGTTTTACAGAAATGGCTCAGGGATCAATCAGCAGTGTATATGTCACATCTTCATCAGGTTCTGCGTCAAACGGCACAAGATTTTCAGCCAGGTGAGACGAAACTTTCAATTAGTTTTGAAAATCTGTGGTCATCAAAGAGATTGGATATTAAATGCTTCATGAAGCAAGTTCTGTTTTGATTAAATAGGCTGTGGATATGTGTTTTAAATTTATTCTCAGACATCACTTCTATGGTGGTTCGTAGCAGTGTTATTAAGGAAATCCTTTCCTGTATACTAGAAAGGTGTTAGAGTGGTGTTATTCTTGAATGTGTTGTTTGTTTGGGGTTTTTTTCTAGTTTAGAGTTTGTGACAAGAAAACAGATACTTCTCTAAAGATAGAGTATTGGAAAGATTAACCCTTGATCATTTAGTGTCTTTAAAAAATATTTTGACCTTTGGGTTTTAAACAGCAATCACAGAAGCTGGTAGTGTGATAAACCATAACTAGTATTCAACTTTGTTACTCACTAGTTTCTTATTACTGTATTAATCAAAAATATGTCCTTCTGTGAGCTCCACAAGGTTGTAAAATGAGTCAAATATTCAGCAGTTGGATTCTGTGATCTCTGAGGTCTTTTCTAACCTAATTGATTTTATGATCATTGAAACGCTTGACATTCGTAACAAATGCTTGAATTAAGTTCTGCATGTTTTGTGCAAGGGAACTGAAGCTTGAGTGAGAATTCTGCCAAAATATCTTTAGAGATGCTGAACAGTACCTAAAATCTCTGTTTTCAGTAGGTTTCCTTCTGTGGTAATGAGCAAAGGGTAGTCAAAAAGAGCACCATGTGTTTTTAAGACTTTGAAATTTGAATAGGCCACTGTTAGCCAGAGACCAATAGAGAACCAGAGGCTGACTGGAGTTCATTATCTTGGTGAGCGTACAAGAACTTCTAACATTTCCATTTCTTAGGAGTTTGGAAAAGGGCAGTAACAAATTATATTTAATTATAGGATATATATGAATATTCATGGCAATAGCAATGAACATTCATGGCAAGACAAGTTGTGCTGCCAAGGCAAATAAAGGCTGTGCATTTATTTTACAAGGTCTCTAAAGAAAGTCTGCAGAAGTCCAAAGATGCTGCTACCAATACTTTCATCCCAGTTTGTTTGCCTTAGTAGGATACTCGGGTTATGAAATCCAGTTGTTTTTATCAAAAAGAGAGGAAAAAGGACTTTGGGTTTGTACTTTCAAAGTTTAGAAAAGCAGAAGAATAATCTCTTTGATTTGTTTTGTTTTCTTTGCTTTTGAAACTGCTTTTGCAGATAATTATGGCAGACCTATTGTAGGTCATCTGCCTACAGCTAACAGATATCTTAGTATCTTGCTGCTGAATAAGTGTGCAGAACAGCAGAAGTGCTTGAAAGTGTCTTAGTGGATGTGTTTTTCCTGTGAGCTTATAGGGTGTGCCCTGGCAGTTTGATTCTGTGTGATGATAGACCATTGGATTGGCTCCATACAGCAGCAAGCGTGCATGATTGAATGTGTGCATTAGCTGGATCAGCATTTAAAAAATTACTAGCAAACATATTTTTGAAAGCAATTTTTAAATGATGAATGTCTTTCAAGGGAGGTACTTTTGTACTTTTGATACTTAGAAGGGAGATATTTTTGTGAATTAAAGAAAACCAAAACATTTTGCATGAATTTGTGGCTAAGTTTAATAGTTTACCAAACTATTTAGAAAATCAGCAATTAAATAGATTGACAAAGTAGCAATTGATCATGGAGGCAGGAATTTTCTGGCTCTATTAAAACAAAATACTGCACAATGAGAAGAAAAGTTTCAAATTAAAAATACAACATGGGACAGTTTGCTAAGTATTATCAAGGAGTTAAGGAAAAGCTATTAATTTTCCAGGTCTTTGAATCAAGATCAGTGACTCTGAAAGACATGATTTACTTGCAAGCGTTCAGTGCTTCACAAAAATACTAAAGAGCTTGGCTTTGTAACCTTAACACTAAATGTACTTTAGAAGAAACCTGAAAAACATTTATAAAGTGCCTGTGAGAAAGTTTAATCTTTATATTAAAAACTAAAGGAAGAAACCTGATAAGAACCACTTCAAAATTACTTGAGACTGTTTCATCTTTTTGGAGATGGCTTGGACATACACTGAAGACAATTTATAAAGTGGCAGTGGTAGATTCCTTAAAGGAATGGACTAGATAAGGGAGAAATCATGAAGCAATGCCAACTGGATTTTTTTTCTTTTTCAGTGACTTTTCCAATGGTGGAGATGGAATGTTGGCTACAAGTTCCAATGGATCTCAGTATAGTGGCTCCAGAGTTGAAACACCAGTTTCTTATGTTGGGGATGACGATGATGATGACGATGATTTTAATGAAAATGATGATGACGACTGATGCCCTTTGCTTGTAGACTATTTTTTTGTTAAAATTCAGCAGGCTTCAGGAATAAATTGTTCTAGGGAGAAGTGTCTCAAATTACTTTGCCCCATCCCCCAAGGAGAATATTGGTAAGCAGTTCTGAGTTTAGAAATTGCACCTCTGATAAGCAAACAAGGATTGTTTTATGTAGGATATTTTTAAATGTGGTGTGGATGTGTGTTTTTGATACCAGTGTGTTAATGCAGAGCCTTTATTTACTCTTGTTTTAGGGGTTTTTGGTTTGTTGGTTGTTTTTTGTTTGGGATTTCTTTTTTACTTGAAGGAAAAAGAATTTTGCCCCAAATGTTCTTTCAAAGTTTGCTAAAGAAAATGTAGACACATCATTGAGAAATAAAATACTATCCTTCTGTGGAAAATGAATACACTGAATGGCAATTTATTTGGAGTGTATTTTGATTATGCCACTTTTTGAGGGATAGTGAGCTAATGTAGTAGTGTTTTTTGTTAATCATGCAGTGTCCAAAGAACCAAACAAGAAAGATACGTCCTACTTTTTTACATGTTAAATTCCAGGAATGTTGTTGTGAACTTATTTTCCCTTAAATTATATCTAACATTATGATTCCATCAAGTTTATATACTTTTCACTGTATGTTGGGACATATGAATTACAAAGTTTTTGGCAAATGTTTACTGCCAGTTGGTGCAGCTATATAAAATGTCTTGAAGGTTTGGAATGATTTATTGCTTATGGTAAAATTTGCCTGATTTCTTACAGGCAGTCTTTGGAAACTTTTTATTATATAGTTGTTTACATACTTATAAGTCTATCATATAAAGACATGTACTGAAACAAATGTTTGTATTTGTTTCATAAGCATCTTCCTGTAATCTATTATAAAGTTGAAATTAAATATAGAGAATGTTTTAAGTTTTTTAACTCAAAATTTGTCAATCATTTTTAATAGTTCATTTTTATAAAAGGAATTTCAGGGCAGGTGGTAGTCTTTTTAAATTTATTCACAAACAATTAACTGCACAAATACTGTCAGCTGCCTATTCTAAGACAGTAGTCTTTTTATTGAAACACAAATAAACTTTTCTGTAATATTTTATGAAATATAAAGAGACTATAATTGTTTGACTTGTTTAACCTTGGCACTGTTAGTTTTTATTAATAAAACGCGCATGGGCATTTTTAACAAGCTCTGTGGTTTTTCTAATTCTAGGATTATTTTAGAACATTTCACTTCTCGTCACAAGACCTAGAATTAGCTGTCTTGGGATGCTGCATCTGTGCTACAGAGGGCCCAGAGTTTTTGCTTTGATTTAGTAATTTGCCCTTAGAGCTCTTGATAACTTGTGATGCAAAAGGCAATAACTTACCCAGTATTTTCTCTTCTTTCAAACCTCCTTATTTCATCCATGTTGCTCCTCAGCATGACAGGTCGATCTTAGTACTCCTATCTAGCTTCTGTTTAAAATCCCATGCCTAATGTCCTAACTTTCCATCCCATATTCCTCAGTCCTAACTTTCTGTCATGTATTTCTATGTCCTCCAAAAAGCTTTAATCTACTTTTCATTTACTTCCTTTTTAAACCATTCTGTCAGATCACATGCTCTGCTCTCACCTGTAAGAGGCTACTGAGCTGGCTTAGTCACTGCAGGCTACTGTCACAGGCAGGATTTGATACTTCCACAATGTCCAGAGAGTTCCTGCAAAGAATTAATAACTGTGCTGACTGGTAGGGGCTCCTGGATGCACTTAAACCCTGCGGTAAATGTGAAGTGTGTTACATCTTTTTTTTTTCTTGAAGGGATTATGCATAGACAAATCTGTGTGGGGATATGTGTTTTTAATATAGAACAGCTGATACACACTGAAGGTTTTCAAATTGTATCAGACCTTGTAACATGAATGAATGAAACAAATTACTTTATGGGACTGGGGAAAATCTGGGGGAGAGGAGGCTAATTGGATGTTTTGCTCCTCAGTGAGGAGGCAATTCTCTGCAGTGCTAATGCTAAACACAGGGTTCTTGTTGTGAGTGATACAGTTGATTCAAATTGTCTTCGATGTTGAAAGGCAATTCAGTTTGTAGAGGAACTGTAGAGGAAGTGGAAATTATTCCAGTTTTCCCTTGCATTCTCTAGTGTATGATCCAAGATTTACCTGCAAGGAGTGAGTAGAGAGATGTTAGGGAAAGAAAGCTGAAAGAATCTGACAGTTTTCTTTTGGTTCTTATTGGTGGAAGAGTCCTCAGATAAGATAAGGTCATGCTGGGAGTGAAAATGTGACAAAACATGCATTTTTAAGATGTTACTTTTCTCTTTTATTTCTTTTGCTTGGTGATGAACCTGAAATGGAATTTGATAATTTAAAAGTTGGAGTGCTTTTGGGGAAGTTATTTTTTATTTCTGTTTGAACTTGATGATCTTAAAGATTTTCTTCTAAACAATTCTACAATTCTGTATAAACTTTGTTATGGGAGAGTTTTCTAGTAAAGGCAGTAATCAATAATGAGAGAAAGTCTATAGTTGCTTGTTTTGGAGCAGTCACTTGGTTACAATGTTCAGGTGAAAGAGGAGAAAAAAAGAAAGAGAAAAGAGACTAATGGTGAGGGGCCAGGTTGAGATGAGGAAGGAAATGTGAAGAAGTATGTGCAGGGAAGTGTAAAGAAAGAACAGATTATAGCAGGGTCTTTGCAGAGGAACATAATAAGAGCAGAAGGTGTAAGTTGGAAAGAATGAGAAAACAAGAGAAGACTAGTCAAAGACTAGAAAAAGGAGTAGTAGTAGAAATTTATTTTAGAAAAAGAAAGGTAGAGAGTATAAGTATTTAATAATGTCAGGCATAGCATGAAAGGAACTGGAAAGTGAAAGATAACTTTAAACTGTATGGTTCTAATCTCTGAAAAAAGTGTACATGTACAGATGGAAAATGAAGATTGAGAGCAGGAACAGAACATAACAGGAAATTGTGACAGGAAATTGTTGAGGAAATCTCTGGGAGAAAATACTGTAAGGAGATAAAAACTGGAGTTTGGTTTAAGAATAAATGATGGTAAAGGGAATGAGAATTGTTATAAGGGCTCAGTTTGAGGTAAAATGTGGCAGGAAAGGAATGTACTTTTAATTCCTTTACTTAGCCAGCGCTTTTTTGTGATATGAAGAAGAGGAAAAGAGTTGCCAAGTGTGTATTTATGCCTCTGAAATGGTCCTGCAGATAAGTCCTGGGAGGAGTGTGCATCTTTTGCACTTTCTGAAGTGTTCCTGAGCTGTGAAAGACTGTCTGTTTTAATATGTGTAACAAGTTAAGGATTTCTTGAACTGTTTCACAAATAATCTGCTTTGCTTTTCCCATAGGATTTTGTCTTAACCAAAGAGAAACAGTTATGACTTCAGAAACTGATGGGTTTTGTTTTTTTACTTGAACCTTCCTTCAATGAAAGATGGCAGCTGTTGCAGAGAAAAAAAAAAGTAAACATAGCTGATAGAGTACTGACCCTTGACAGATGTCCATTTATTTATTTGAATTAAAGGATGAATATTTAATGAAAGTAGGTACTGTCACAAATCTCCTTATTCCTTAATTAGTGAATACATAGGTTGTCAAATCTTCATATGAATGAGAAATCTGAAAATTTGATGCTGCTTTAATGTAGAAAGGGCGAAATTAAAAAAAAAAAACCCAAAAAAACAAAACCAACCAACATGATGTAGCACTACTGGAATGATCACCAGTACAAAGGACAGCATATCCAGTTTTTCACAGATAGATAATTGTTTACTGTTGGGATTTCCTTTCTCTTGTCTGCTTGTTAAGAGTGTAGTAGGCCATTTGTCTTTATGAGTACACTGAGTTAACAACTTGTCACCATTTCTCAGCCCTGTCTACTTCCAGAAACACGAGTCTACTGAAACCTTAATTGTCATTCATTTACCAGGAAAAGCAAAGATGAGCCAGCACATTAAGAGCAGCTTTTTCCTGTTGTTATCTTCTGAATTTAGGATTTAAGGTTTTTCCAGGGTTTTTCCTGACCTTTGGTGTGCCCTTGAGCTTCCATGGATTCTCGTGGGTTACCCAAATGTTCATTGGGCTGGGGCAGCTTCTGTATGAGGAGAGGCTGAGCAGCTTGTTCAGCCTGGAGAAGAGGCAGCCTCAGGAGACCTAATGGCAGCCTTGCAGTGCTGCAGGAGCCAGTGCACAGGGGTGTGTGAGGACAGGATGGACAGACAACACACACAGGCTGAAATGGGAGAATTTCCAGCTGAGTATGAGCAACAACTTGGGATGGTCAGGCTGTGGAACAGGCTGCCCAGAGAGGGTGTGCTGACTTGATCCTTAGAGTTTTCAAGACCAGACAGGAGAAAAGCCCTAAGCAATGTAGAGTCTGACCTCATGGCTGAGCATGCTTTGAGCAGAGATTGGACGGGAGACAACCTGAGATGCCTTCCAGCTTGAATTACCTAATGGATCCCATAACAGAGAGGGAAAGAAAAGAAAGTACATGTTAGAAAATGTCAGTGTTGGGAACAGACTAGCAAATGGGTCATCTGGCTTGCCAGACTCATCAGAAAATGAATGGAAGCTCAGCTCATCTTCAGAAGCTGTCAAAAGGTACCAAACTGATGGAAAAGGTGCTTAAATGTGCAGGTAGAGGTGAAGACTGCTTCAAGATGAGGTTTCTAAGACTGATGCTGAGAGCAGAATGAGGAAGGGCAACAAGCAGCACTGCAGGGTGTTTCTGAGTTCAAACATTGGTTACACTGGAAATTCCTGTCTGGTGTGATGATGGCTCTCACCTGGCACCATCTGCCTCTCACTCAGTTGGGACCTGCTGTCCTCACATTCAGTGAATGTCAGCACTTTGTGAAACAACAATTGGAGAAAATCATGATGATTATTGATGCACAGCTTAGCTGTGGTAAAGGCAGAATGTTCTGACGTGGAAGAGAGCAAAGAAGAGAGGCTGGTGTTAATTAAAAGTCACCTGTGTAATACCATTACAAATGCTTTTCTTTGTTCTGCCATGACCTTTTGTTAATTTTTTTGATGTTTTCAACATGTTGAAAGCCAAACTTAGGCTGAAGATTTCGATTTTATTTTATCAGATTCCTGTGCACACGTCATGGTACATTGCTATAAATTGTGCAGTTTCATCAGCCCTACCTGGTCAGAGCATCTGCATTGTAGCATGTTAAAAAGACAGCAAGGTTTCAGACTCCAGGCAAGTTCCTGTTCTTTATTCATGTAAACTTGAGAGAATTTTTTAAAAATAAAGCAGAACAGTAAGCACATACTCTGAAAACTTGTAAGAGTATGTGCAGCTCCAGTAATTAAAGTTGCACAACTTCTGATGCTGATTTTTAATGAACCTTGGAATATTTCTTACAAACTAAAATAATGCTAGTGCCAGTTTTTGAAGTGTGGAAAAGTAAAAAGTGTCAAAAATGTGAGGAAGTCCTGTCCAAATGTGTGTGGTCTAGATAGCTTGAGATCAGCCCTGAATCTTGTATGAGGAAAACTGTTGAAAGAAACAGCTAGAAGAAAATTAGAAGCCTGGAAGATTATTTGTTAATGACAAAGTACAGAATGGATCTTATCAAATGAATATGGGAAGAGACTGCAAATGTTTAGCTGATTAGGGAAACAATGGCTATGCTTCAGCATATTTAAACCTTTTAATTTCATTGCATTCTGATTTTAAATATGTTTTACAATATCTCCAGATTGTTTGTTAAGGGGTTATGAACTATTTACTGCTGAATCATTTTTGTGGCATCATTACTGACTAAACAGCTGCAGTAAGTAAGATTGTACTCCTGTTTAACAATTTCTTCAGTAACCCAGAAGAAAATTTTAAAAGACTCTGAAGTATTTTTGGTTAGAAAAGAAGTAAACAATGAAGAGGAGAGATTGATGTGAATTGTTTGGCAAGCAGGTCATGTCCAGAAATGTTGTGGTTAAACTCCACATCTTGTGAAGAAAGAATTCAAGGTACACTTACAGGAGGAAAGACCATGCTGGAAATGTAGGATCCTAAAAATGACCCAGGGCATCAATGTAGATTATAACTCCACGTGTCCTACACTGTTTTGTAAGGAACTAGCTAATCTGAATTTGGATGTATAGGTAACACTAGTAATGGATTGGAAAATGGTGTTACATCCAGATGCATTCAATGAGACCAGCAGTGAGCAGCTGCATACTTGTTAGCATCATCATTTCAAAAGGATGTTGGAAAAATCAGGAAATAATCAGGAAAAAAGCCCTTCCCCCAGTTATTTTATTCCTAAGGTCAAGATCTATTACTATGAGATTTAAGGAAGTCTTATTTTGGCTTGTTTAATAAAAAGGGGGGAAATGCAGAAATTAGTGGATTTGTGTCAGGTCACACAAAAGATTTTAACGGGCTCATCAATATCTGGGGGGATATTTAAGAACTGGAACTTGAAATCTGAGTAATTAAAATGAGTTACCTAGTTCATAATAGTAATAAACTGCTGGAACATATTTTTATTGGAATGATCACATTCCCACACTGGTAATAGTAGGACTGTTATAATAGTAGTAAATATACACATTAATGAATGGTGTTATGCCAAGCGTTTCTTCAGAATTCAGTTCTTTCTCAGAGATGTAGCAGGATCCTAAAAAGGAAATTTTCAGCCCAATTTATGCTCTTAAAATAATGAGAACTTTGGTGCATCCATTGTTATCACTTTGGTAAAAAAACATTGGAAGAAAAGTGAAAAGTCTCTTCCCTTTGAGAAGAGTCTTTCTAATCAAATTGGAGGAAAGGGCACCTTTTCCTTCATGCACATATGTATTTTACTTTAAACAAAATAATCTTGTTGAAGCTTGAGCTTTTGTGCCTGAAAGAAATGAAGCTTGTGAAGGGAGTTGAGGTGCACAGCAGAAAGCATTATTGATGTAGCTGTTACTTTACATCCAATTACTGAAAGTAGCACATGGTTAGACAGCTTTATTTGTTGCAGAATCAATTTCTGCTTGACTTTTATTACAGGTAAGAGATTAAAAACAGCTCTGTGAAATGGTGGGAGGAATTCCCAAGTGCAGTAGCAATGACATCATATGAGACCATTAAGCAAAGACTCAATTATTAATATCTAGTTCTGAAAGGTAGAGGAGGCTTTGAACTTGCTGTAGTCTCATAGTCATAGCACAAAGTCCTTTAAGCATCAAGGTGCTTGTATTCAGTGTTTTTCTCCACTCATTACTTTAACAACAGACATTAGGATTTTACACTTCAATAATTTACTACTGCCATGAATATTTATAAAAAGGAGGTGTGGAAAGTGCATCTCAAAGCAACTGCTGTGTTTCTTTTTGCACTGATCTTCGAGAGTTTTATTTAACACCTTTAGCAGATAAGTCTGGAAACTAAAGCTTGTTTGATATAAAAATTCATGGTGTTAATGTATTAGCTTCATGGCCTATTTTGCCTTCCCCATGCCTTTTCTCCTGGCTAACCTTGCTGTTGCAAAGCTGGTAGGAAAAAAATGGCACTGAGAGCCACTGTGTGGTCTCTGATATTGCCTTCCTGGCCCCTGCACTGCTCCAGAGGCATGGACTAACCACCCATCCCCATCCCCATCCTAGTTGATCTGCATCTAACTAAACTCAGGAATTTGCATTTGCTTGCAGTTCATTCTTAAATCTGCTGCTTCAGTTTCCCCTGTAGCCTGATGAGGTTTTTTCCCCATTTATATTGTTTGGTCTAATCAAATACTGCTACTATTGCAGCTGAATTTATGTATAATCTGTGTATATGATTATATCTGCATATACTTAGATATACATATGTATATGTATGTTTTTGAATGCATGTGTATCTCTCAGGGAATTGGACTCTTGCAGTGAAAGTGCTCAAAAGACTGATAGAAGTGTCTGGTTTCAAATTTGAAAACAAAGCTTTTAAGTTAATTCCTTAACACACTTTGTGCTAATGTTAGCTCCTGCATAGCAGTAATTATTGCTGTGTGTATACAACTGTTAGTCTGTAATACTTGTCAGTCTCTAACACTAAATTACCTGTGACTGCACTGTAACTTGCAGCTGCTGCTGTTCAGCTGGCACTGGTGGCCGAGGTCCTCTCTGTCTCTGGATGAAGGTGATGAGGCTGGAGGGCTCTTAGAGAGAGGAAATTATTTCCTCCCTTAATTTCTTCCCTCTCATTGCTGGTGTTTCCTGCTTCTTGGCCTCCTTCCCCTGGATTCAGCTGCTTTTTAGCTTGTTTAGCTTTTGCCAGTCATGCTTCTTGTGCCTTGGGCAGGATGCCCTGCCCGTTTTCCTTCCCATGTGCTTATTTTGGTCTGTATCTTGTGACTTCTGTCATTTGTGTGCCTCCAAAGTGCAGCTGTGCTCACTAGATGACATGCTTGTACATAGGGTGGGGCTGTGCCTGCAGTAATTAGTATTACAAAATATTTGCATGATGGGCATTCTGCTATTTAAGTGTGCTTGCATTTGGGGTTTGGGCAGGCTAATATTAACTACACTTTTCTACTTCAGCTACACTAGCCACAAACCTTGCTCTTTGTTGTTTCATTTCCAGTTTCAATAAAGAAAGGGAATAATCTCAGATGGCTGGAAGTTCAAGAAACATTTAACTTCAGGATGGCAATCTTTGTACTTAGAGAACCAGATTTGGTGGATCTTTTTTTTGATGTCAGAATGCATCATCATTTGGTCAACACAAGGACACTTCCCTTTCTCTGTTTATCCCATCACAGGACTTTGTGTGAAGCTGGTCTAGGCTGTTGTTCTGAAGCTGTGGTTTTGCAGGCACACAATCCATAGGGAATTTGTTCAGCATATTCCTGTGCTGTGGCTGTAGGGCTGACTGGACTGTGAGCTTGTGCCACTTCATTCACCAGCTCAGTGCAAGCTGTAGATACTAAAAACAGTCAAGCAGAGAGTCTGCCCTTGTTACAGCATCAAGGGAAGAGTTCTTGGTTTTTTTTGAAATATTTAAATGTTCTGTTTGTAGACAACATTTAACCAATCTTGAACATGGCTTACTATTTTGTTATCAAAAGTATTTTATTGTTTTCTATGTCATTTTGGAAAGATGCACAGGGGAAGACCTGTGTTTCAGAAAGGATATAAAATTGATTTTCATTGTCTCTCAGAAGAAAGGCAAAGCTGCACTGTAAAAATTTAAACAGTAAGGGCCCAGGGGAAAAAAAGTTTTTATATGAGGAAGCATTTTCTTACTGTTTTTGAAATGCAGAATTTTTCTAAGAAAGGCTCAAATATAATTTGTGGCTTTGGAGATGAAATATTCCCCTCCAACTGGATTCTGTCTATAAGCAGGCTGGCTGAATGGTGCTGTGGTACAGGAGGTGATCTGTTACATCTTCTTGCTTTCTGAAATGTTCAGGCAGTGAAAGTGTAAAATGATTTCTGCTCTTGAAGGTTTTGGTTGGTGGGGGTTTTTTTTGTGTGTGCAGTGTTTATTTTCTGGCTGGAGCATCCTGGACTTCAGGTAACATAAACCTACTACACAGACACAACAATGCTGTCTCTTTGTATTATATGTGATACCGTCAGACTTCTCAAAGGTTAGATTCATTTAAAGATTTAGTGTTCTTTCAGCATCTTCCAGATTACTCCAAGTAACCCAAAATTTATCTTTAAAATACAGGGCTACTCTACTGGATAAAACAAATAAAACCATCACAAAAACAACATACACTAAACAACAACAAAACACCAAACAAAAAAACACCCCACAAATTACAGCCTGTAGTTAAATGAAGTTTCCTGGATGTAACTGGATGTTACAGTCTTACCAGTCATTTTTATTAGGTTATATACATAGAGGTAAGTGGTACAGTGAAATCTGTGAGCTAGAGGACAGACTTGAAGTTCACTTCTTTGGCAGTCTTTGATTTGTCAACTAAAAAAATCTGGCTCAGCTGACCAGTGAAAAAAGCCAATGCATTGGGATACAGATAAATTTAATACTTTTTTTATACATCCTATACAGGAGAGATTGAAAATTTAATTACTTCCTAGTATTTCCAAGTATTGATTTTCTTTTCAAGCTATCTAATTTCTCAGTAACCAAGATTTAGTATCATACATCAATTATTTATTATTTATTATGGTTTGAAAAGTGATTGAAAATGGTTGTTTAAGTCTATACTTATGTTCTTTGAAGGCACAGCTGCACCCTTTGGAGGAAACTTATTTTGTACAATTCTTTGCATGAAGGCAGCAGCATCCTGTAGCCATGAAATATTAAGCTATGTACATTGAGATAATCTTCATCTTTACACACTGAGAGGAGGATCTTGATTTTTAGCTCTACAGGCCATCCTGCAGTATAAAATGTCTCCCTGCACTTAATTTATATGGGAACCATAGTGAGAAAATAAATATCGATGAGTGTGATAATAGTTGAGTTTACTGTTCATACATTTTCCCTGTTGCTGCTCAGTCTTCTATTTTCAGTTTAAATTCCACTTTGCCTTCATATGGATCATGAACATTGAAGGTAATTCCAGCTCCAATGACTTTGCACACTATTTTAAATTCTACATTCCTCGTAATGTTGAGAAATTTCACAGCTACCAAGGGATTGCTGTAGCTGGGCTAGAATGAGAAATAAAAAAAAATTAAAAAGAAAATACTTAAATTTTACACTACCAGTTTGAAAATAGCCTCTCCAGTTCTCATAGGATTTCAAGATGCTCCATATGTCTCACCTGACGTAAAGAGAAAGAAAAGTTAAGTACAGAAGTGTCAGAACCCAGGAAATTCTTCTGGCTGCCCTGGAGGACCCGAGCCCCTGCCCAGGGGGCTCAGAGACCTTGGCACAGAGCCCAAGACTCCTGTGCCTTTGATTTAGCCCTTGGACAAAAACAATTACCAACCTTATATGAAGAATTACAAGCCATGGTAGTTTAAGTAGAATGATAGTGAATTTATCACAGGGTGAAAAAATAGGTTTTTGGGGTTTTTAGAATGGGAGTTCAGGGGGCAAGATGGAGGAATCTTGGCGTGTCCAGCCTTTCTCCTTCTTGTTCTTGGCCTTCATCTTCTGCTGTGATGTTGGCACTTTTAGATTGGTTTAGAGTAGAAGCTCATTGTCTAACATAGATGATAGATATTGGAAAATAATTGTAAATATTGTACACGTAGTTTTTAGTATAAAAAGGTAACACTGCCTCTGAGGCGGGCAGTGTGCCTCTGACAGCATTGCTGGGCAGACCTTGGCAGGCCAGGAGAAAGAATTTTATAGCTAAGATACAATAAACAACCTTGAGACCGAGAAATGAAGAGTTCTAACTCCTTCTTCGAGCGCTGGGATGGGAAAAGAGACTTTCTAACTTACATCGGGGTGACTGAGCAGCGAGAGACCCCGAGACAGGAGCACCCACCTGGGCCTTTTTGCCGTAGTAGGGGAAGTAGTGCAGGCTGAAGGTGCCATTCCTAGGGTAGTAATCCACGTCCAGCGGGCCAGACTCCTTCTCACCCTGTGTAAAACGAGACAGGAGGAAGCTCTGTGCTGAGGAGATCATCGGGCAGCCCCCAAGCAAGTGTCTCAGGCTGCTAAGTGTGTGTTAAATTCAGCAGGCTGTTAGCGCCACTCTTATTTTTCAAATAAAAGTGGGAATCTCCCGCTGTTACAATTGCCAAGAAAAGCGGGCGAGTGTCCTCTGACAGCAGCAGGGAATTCAGTGAGCTGGAGCTGCTGAGGGCCTGAGGGAGCTGCGCTGAGGTGTGACCGTCACTACGGGGAGCTGAGAGCAAACAGCAACTGTTCCCTGCAGCCCGGAAATGCAAATTTTCAGGTGATTTAAAATAAAGCAAACTTGGAGGTTTTCTCCTTAGCATGTCAGTTAGTGCAAGAACTGGCACAGAACTGAGAATGTTCCAAGTATTTGGGATCTGATTTTCAGAGCTGCAAGGGTTTTTTTCTGGTCAGTGCTTGAAATGTGTGAGACCCAGCCCTCATAGCCTTACCACATATGTGCAGTTCACCCTTGGTGCAGTGCCATTGCCGGGGTAAAACTTGATAATCTGAAAAGAAAACACATTTAGTCATCTTGGAAATTGTTTTGAGATAAAACTGGGCAATCAATTATTTGAGAGCTGAGCTTCAATTGATGTTTAATATGTTCCTGTGTAAGACTCTCTCCGACAAATAATCTAATTTATGTAGGTGAGAAACTGTTGTGGCTGGATATTTAGGCAGCAGGACTCGACATTACCTGGGATGAGCACTGCTGATAAAATCTGGCCTGGCCAGAGCAAGTAGCACTGTAACTCCTGTGAGTCCAGCTCATTACCCACCCATACCACCTGCCCCTGCAGCCAGGGGTCTCTTAAAGCAGGTAATTGTGTGTCAGTTAAGGAAAAGCTGAATGAATATCCATGCTGTTGATCTTATCTGTCTTAGAAAACCTTGGTTTCTTGGCAGAAAAACCCTTGGGCTGGTTTGATGCTACAAAACTAGTGGGGTTGCATCCTGTAGAGGCAAAAGTAAAGGAGGTTAAGCTCCCTGGTCACTATCCACATATTTTCCCTGCTGGGGATGGCACCCAGCCTTGCTAAAGAAGGCATTTCTGGAAAATGCTTGTTTCACCAGCCAGAATCAGGGGCACAGCTCCCCTCTCAGTTAGGGCTTGCACAGATTTTTGGAAATGCCTAAGGTGCAAGCCAAACAAAAAATAATACAGTGGTTTTGTCTATCAGAAACTGGAGGGGAACTTGAGCTCTTCAGTTTCTACTGAAACTGAATCAGAAAGCTCAGAATTTCACCCAAAAAAATATAAAGTGCTTATGCTTTTGTCTACATCCTGAAGACAAAAAAAACTAAAGCATTGAAAATTCTCTTTATTATTTTCCAAAAGATGTGTTTGTGGTTTTCCCTGAGAAAAATATCCACCAGGTTTGAATTTTGGTTTTATAAGTTCTTCTGAAGATTTCCTTTGCCACCTGGAGAAATAAGATATCACCTCTCTGAAACCACATCAGTTACTGCCACATCCTGTACCTCAGCTGAAGGCACAGGACTGAGGTATTGCAGGAGGAAACTCTTCTGGTGCTAGTTTGTGGGATGAGAGCCCTGCAGAGGCACCAACTAAACTAAACTAAACTTTAAGCTGTAGAGAGACCATGGTCCTATTTTACTTTTGTAGGAATGGTGAAAAAGTCTGAGGATTTCCCTGGTAACTCTAGTGGTCTGGCAGGGAACAGCATGTGATTTTTGGTTCCCAGTAGAAAGCAGAGTTTAGAAGCCGTGGCAGCAGAGACACAGCAGCCCCCCAGCTGGGGCTCAAGCTACTCTTAATTTTTCTGCTCAGCACCTTGACCTTGTACTTACCCTGTTCATTTTTATAATAAAACAGGGTTTTCCTTCTGGATATCCAAAAGTTGGATCTGTGATGCCAGAGCAGTTTTGAAGCATGTCTGAGGTGAATTTGCAGGATAGTTTTGTGTTATTTGGGCCATCAAAGGTGTCCTGGATGAAGTAGGTATTATTGGTGCAGTTGATGTTCAGATGCTGAGCAGCTGGTGTATATGCTAGATGTGTGAAGGAAGAAAGAAAAAATAAATCCCCTCTGAAGCTTTTCATATGCAAATTATACATCACAACATCAGACTGGAGATTCTGTCATGGGAGATTGGAACAAGGAAAGTTTAAACTGCTTAGGGGTTTCGTTCAGTTTTGTTGTGGCTTTTTTTTTTGTTTTTGAATATCCAAGCAAAGCAAAATAAAAGCGATCAAATTAAGGTCTGGCAGCTTGTGTTGATAGTGCTGTATAAAGTAAATTTCAAATATAATTTTTCTCCATATGTGTGTGAGAAATGAAGAATTACAATATTAAGGCTCAATAGGAATATAAACATGCTAAGACATGAGCAGGCAAATGGAGCACATAACCTACTTTGACTGTATTCCCTGAAGACACCATGCTTTATGAGATATATTATGGCACTTTGATGTTTGTAGTCATAGACAAATTAATTAGATTAATTTTGATGAGACTAATTTCGGAGACCTTTTGTCCTCCCTCTTCCTTCAGACTTCCTATTGGTCTATTTTATTAAAGCTGTTTAGGATTAAATGAAGTAAATGCCCTAAAGCAGAGCCTGGATTTTAATAGATGTGTACATATGTTTGATTTATAGATTCATGAGGTGATTTGCTCAGCCCTTTCAGAAGATGCACTTCCCACTCAAAATCTGTGATTTGAGGACAAATGTAAAATGGAGGCACTGACTTAAGGTCCTCTGACCTAGTATTGGAGATAAAGCAGCACCTTTCTTCAGTATTATGCAAGAAACTTCATTTTTACCTGTCAGAAAAGTGTGAAGAGTTGTCACTAAACCTTCCCAGGTTTTGTTGTCTGATACGTTGTAGTAAATTCGTAGTCCTCTATCCCCATAAACATCAGGTCGTAAGGTTACACCTTCACAAGGAGGAAAGGGGAAGACAAAGCAGAGGAGAGGTGCCAGGCACAGATTTGTTTATTTAAATTGACAGTACCAATTATGCTGCATCAAGACTCATTCTAAGTGTATAAGATCCTTCAGCCTTTTTGGGGAGGGTTTAACCATGTTCAGAAACCACCTCCGCTGTGAGTTGTTCAACCAAAGTCCTAAAGCCTGTGCTGCTGCTGAATTATTTTCTTTTCACATATATCCATGCTGTTACAAGAACAGCTTGTAAAATTCCAGCAATTGCACTGGATTTCTACAGGACTTGATAGCAATAACACGTTGGGTTAAAGAAACAGATCATAGAGCAGCATGAGAAACAGCTTTTAAAAAAGCCACACATAATATGTCAGAGGAATTATTTTCCCAGCAAACACCAAACTTGCTAAATACTGGGAGTGGAAACTTCAAAATACAAAAACATCTGACAGAATAATTTTTAGGGCTGTTTTTTTTCCCTCCCATTGTGGAAACAAGCCATTGGGGTGTGAAGTTTTAGCAGTGTGCACTGATGGTCTCTGATCATCTCCGCTATCTCTTTTCATGTTCCACAAATCTGTATTCCTAATCCCACATCTTCATTTTATTTTTACTTTCTTGACTACTGGCACAGCACATCCTGCTGGCAAGGTATTCCTGCTCTCCCAGGGACTTTCCATGGTGCTGGCAAGCGTGGAAATACCCACCCCAGGCTGCTCACCCCATTGCCTCTACATCTTGCTGGGCCCCCAAAGCCCTCTGTGGTGCTTGGGGGTTTGGAGTAGAACCTAGGACTTCCCCAGGGACTGAACCCTGCCCATGGGGAGAGAAGGTGACCTGCTACTGATCATCCCCATAGCAAGATGAAATAAATTTATATATATCTCTATCTATCTATCTATCTATCTATCTATCTATCTATCTATCTATCTATAATTTTTCATATAATATATTTATAAATAGATTGATATATAAGTATATCCATGTATCAATACGTAAATAAATGTGCAGCTTTTCTTTTAAAGCCTGAAAGTGTTTTCAGGCAGAGGTTAAACTTTGCAGGGGTTGTCTGGGCAGAATTGACCTGATGTATTCCACGTTGGTCTCCCCTCAGCCATGGGCTCTGCCAGTGCCTCTCAGCCCAGCCCAGCCCTACACAGCTGCTGTGGGACCCTGGCAGTACCTGGGGATTTCAGCTGGTCCTGGTAATCCGGCTCATAGGGATTGATGGTCCTCATTAAGCAATAAATGGAGAGTGCGAACAGCCCCGACATCACCACGTAGAAAGCCACGTAGTAGAGGCTGATCCACACTGTGGAAAAGAATAAGGGCAGAATTTCAAATTTTGAGCAAGGCCATGTAGTGCTCTCTCTGCAGCCAGGATGATCCTGGCAGCAGCTGCTGTCTCCTTTCCACCCTTGTCCCCAGGGAAGTTCTCCCTGTAAAGGTGCTTTGGAGCATTTTCTCTACACTCAAAAAACATTCTTCTAGAAAAAAATTGTATAGTTCTACAAGGATTTTTGAAGGAGCTGGTGCTGAGCTCAGATTATTTAAAGCTTAAAGGTTATGTGGCATCTTGAAGTAATTTCACATATTAAGATAATTTATCTACTCATTACATAAGGACTAAGCAACACAGATGATGAGGTGTTTCTTTGACAAACCCAAGTTGTTCCTTGTGTTATTTGGATGACAGATGACAATACTTCAGGCATGTTGGTTTTAGACCCATATCATTTCACTGCCTTATACAGCTGAAATCACCAACAGCAAAATGTGCCATCTTGCTACTTTATTCTGCTGTGAGATAATATAAGATTGATGTTGTGTTTCTGTCTGGATATGCATGAAGTGTCTTACACATGGCTGGTGCTGTACAAGCAGGCAGTGGTTGTTTTGGAGGGGTGCTATTAGAAACCTCTATTTGTAATCATAGGTGCCTTGTAGCAACTTCTTTACCAACTGGAAAGGCTCACATTCCAGTTGCATCATCTCTCAAATTCTGGTTTTAGGAGTAGGCAATAAACTACATGCACAGGCAGGAAAAAAATCACCTGGAAACTTGCAGCTACTCCTACAGTCTGTGGGAAGAGTGTGGATCTTCCTTACAATGGCTCTGGCCGCCCTTCCCAGAATGTAGATCATAATACAGATCAGCAATGTAGACACAAGTTTGGCTGTGGGAAGGGAGGCTCAGCTGAAAGATTTGCTAATATAAAATACATGCTGGTTTGAAATACCTGCTAGTATGAAATACATGTTGGTATGAAATACCTGCTAGCAGGTAGTGATAAGAACAAGATCTACTGAGCAGACAATAATTTAGAAAGGAATTTCAGAAAAACAAAACTTGTTTCCAAAGAATTGGACAAACTCAACGATTAAGCAAATTTCTCCACATACCTGAACCCCCTTTTCATTAACAATGTCAAAACCACTCTTTAACTATCACCCCTAGCCACTAATAAGTTTCCTGATAATGTGTTAATTTTTTTCCTTTTGAAGTATTTTGTTCAAAACCACTTTAAAGTCATATATTTGCAGGGACTACGTGGATCAATGTTTTGATCTACTTGATCCAGCTCATAGAGCTGCCCAAAAAGTGGCTTAGAAGCATATATGAGAACTGCTGGCTTCAACACATTTACACTGTGTCCCACTCATTAGGATGACATCCTCCCACCACAGTTTTTAAGCATACCAGAAGGAAGAGAAGAATCTTGGCGGTGAGAACCTACCCCAGTTAATTAAAGACCTTCCCATGAAGAGCTTTGTTTCTGGATTCCAGACAAAACGACGGAAATCTGCCATACGTTCACTGCAGGTCTTCTTCTCATTTAAAGTTGCCATTTTCTCAGAAAAGTTCCCAAAAATGGGTCCTTCGTGGAAACTAAGAAATTCGAGCAGTGCCCAGACAGTCGACTAAGAAAAAGACTTTGGGTTTTATACCTTCTTTTCCACTGAAGGTGACCGAGATTGCTTCCTGTACCAATGAAAGCCCCTGCTCACCACTATCAACCTTTATAAAGGGTGCTGATAGTGCTGGCAAGGGAAAGTTTGTTCCTATCAAATGCCCTTCTCCTTTCTCTTGAGTGCCTTAGCAGGTCAGCAGAGTTACGCATTTTGCCAATTGCCTGTAGGGTTTGCGATAGACTCTGTGTGATAGCTGTTATCAGAGCAGATAAAGCAATGGAGAACTTGCTTCTCTCTTGGCTTTCTTTTTTTTCTTTTTTTCCAAGTAACTTGCAAGTAGCAGACACAGTTCTCCTACTACAATGTGTAGCCATTTGTTGGGACATGGGGTATTGCAGGGTGGATGGTTAGAAAATAAGTAATTACTTTTTAAATATGCGACTCCTTTCGGGAGCTCTTTGCAAGGAGACAAGAAGGTGGTTGGGATTTACTAAGGGTGCACCACATCCACCAGTCTGTGAGACAAGTGGACTGGTCAGCAAACATGGAGGCTTTCCAATTCCACATCACCCAGTTTGACCTCAGCAGAGCTGGTGACACAGCAGCCAGGTGGGGAGCTGTGCTTTGGCTTGGGAGGGGCTGGGGGATAGATGGCAACTGGATGACAGCTGGAACCACAGTGCAGCACTCAGCACGTGGACATCCAGCTGCAACCAGTATGGAGTGGCATCCCCGAGGGGCCAGTGCTGACACTGGGACACAGCCCAGCTCAGTCAAACCAGAGTCACAGATTCACAGAATGGTTTGGTGGGAAGGGACCATAAAGATTACCAAGTTCCAACCCCTCTGCCACGGACAGGGACACTTTCCACTAGACCAGCTCGCTCAGAGATCCATCCAACCTGGCCTTGAACACTTCCAGGGATGGGGCACCCACAGCTTCTCTGGGAAATCAGTTTCATTGTCTCACCACCTTCACAGCAAATAATTTCTTCCTAGCATCTGATCTGCACCTGCTTCAGCTGAAGGCCGTTACCCCTTGTCCCTGAGCATGCAATAGGTCTCCCCTGTTTCATATCACAAATCCCCTGATGGGCTGTCCTCCCCTCTTCCAAGACACAGAACAGGGAATGCATGCAAAAATATTAATTATGTCTTCAGTGAGATCCAAGTGGCAGCATGAGGGGGTCAGAGAGGACACTGGGCTCTGTGCTGCATTCTGTGTGTGTGGACAGCCTGCTCCCAAGCCATGTCTCCTTCATGGACTTGTCCCCTGTCCCTCCTCTGTTTTGCAGCAACAAAGACCATGAAGAGAAAAGGGCCATCAAGAGCAGAACCTTCATAAGTGCAAGAGTTCTGAATGTAGAAGTTTCCCATTGGGAACCTGGGGATTTTTCACCACCTTACAAACAAGCTGACTTGGAACTTGGTGAATTGCCAGATGCTTGGCATAGCTGAGCCATGGGCAGCATCCATGTGCAGCTGTGACAAATCTGGGACTCTCCTGGAAAGTTTGTGCATGAGTGAAAATGAACGCTGCCTGCCTGAAGTGGTTCATCAAGGTAGGATGGAGCAATTGCTATTCCATGGGCTCCATTGAAGGGCTCCTGGACACTGTAGTAATTTGTCAGGACACTTGTTCCTGACCAGTGGGCAACTCTTCATGGCCCCACAGGAGGGCAGGTCTAAGCTCATTCGTGCTTTATAGTCCATTAGGATTCATCCAGTGCCCCCTTTCCTCACCTGCCCCTGCAGGGCTGTCCATCAGTGTCCATCCCTGCCACAAGGCTCTGGCCCTGTGGCCATGGCAGCCAGCCCTGGTCCCATTGCAGTGCTAATCCCTTGACCCAGAGCCTTTTGTTGTGTTTAATGTACCCCAAACTGCTTGAAGAGGGACTAATGTTTGCTTTCCTTGGCTGGTTTTTAATGCCTGCACCACTGACCTTGGGCTGGCCACCAAAGGGAGGGACAGCGGAGAGGGAAGGTCACACAGGAGAGAGGGAAGGTTGCTCAGGAGCCTGGAGTGGCACAAGGCTGCAGGTGAGACTTGGCCTGGCTTCCCCGCCTGCACAGCCCAGGCATGGCTAGGGCAGGGCTAGGCAGGATCCACTGCACTTTTTCTCTCTTGCTGACCAAGACAAAGCTTGGGCTCAGGAAGACCAAGAGGCTCCAAAAGAAACCACTGGAGAATGTGTTTGCAAGGGTCACACTGCTGTGACCAGAGGTAGCTGAATGATGTGTGCAAGCAGGGAGGTGAAGCTCCTTCCTCTTTCTGTGGTTTACACATTAGCAACATGAGTAATAAGCTTGAAGACCACTTTTGCAGCACTGTGCCTAAAAGGTTAGACCCAGGCTGACATTATCCCTTGGAGATGTCCTGAGCAGACCTGTGTGCCAGCATTCCCTGGCACTCCAGGCCTGGCTTCAGCCCAGGCTCCTTACATACACTAGCTTGAACTGCTCTAAGTTCACCCAGTGTTGGCTGGGAACTCAGTGTCAATGTTAATAAAACATTAACTCTGTTTACTCATGATAAGGCACTTATAGGTTCCTCCCTCTTGTGGGGGCTGTGCAGGAGGTGCTGGTGGTGAGGAACACCAGGAGAGACAGGTCACTGCCTGAAGCCTCACTGCCAGCACTGTGATGGGTCAGCCTGCAGGGTGGTTCCATGGCACTGCCTCTCCAAGCACCATGACTTCAACTGTCTCCCTAAGGAGCTGTCCATCCCTTGGTGACTCCCCAGTGTGCAGCATAGACTGCCTCAGCTGGGAGGAGAATCCAGCCTGGTACAGCAAGCTGTGGTGGAGGATCCATGGACTCCCTCCCTCATGTACTTGGGGGCTGTACACTAGGCTGGCATTGGAAGTTTGTCTTCCTTTCATGGTAGAAATGAGGTTTATGCATTTACCTTTGGCCCAGGTCTGTCTTCTGCATTAAAAAGTCAGAAGGTGACTGAACCTGTCAGGCTTTCTCTGCCTTTCTCATCGAGAGGCCAACAATTTCTCCTGCAAGTTTTTTGAAATAAAAAATTTAGCATGTAAGAGAACCCCAGTCCCTCAGGCAGTGTGGCACAGTGAAGGAACATTCTTTGCATCTGTCTTTCTATCTAGTTTCAGAGTTTGAGGTGTGATTTTTTTTTTTGTGTGTGTGTGTGTGTTACGCTTTTTCCTTTGCTGCATTGTGTCTCACTAATAATGCCTCTCATTTGCCTCTCTCCTGTATTTTGCAGTTTGACAGAAGAAAACACACTGGCATTTTTGCTAGGGAGCACAGTTATTTTGTGTCTGAAATAAAGACATCTGATCTGCAGCCTGAGCAATTCAGGGAAACAAAACTGGGAAAACATCTTGGAGCTGAACTGAGCTGATGCTCCCACTGTTTTCAGCCTCAGAGAAAGCAATAATAGCAAGGAGGGGTATTTGCAATAGTGCTGTGCTGGGTTTATGATAGCACAGCATGATCAGGCAGTGGAAAAGGCCAAGCAGCCTCTCTTCAGGGCTTCGCTGGTCTCTGCTTTTCTGGCCTGCTCTTGTTTGTCAAGGGCTGCAGACCCCACCATGAGCCTAGCCATATCCCTCTGCTCACCCTCTGCCTCCTGGGAATCCAAAGGAAATTACTGCTATGAAAAACTGCTAAACTGACTGCAAAAATAAACCTAGCAAAGCCCAGTGGTGTTTCTTTCAGACATGGTTTAGTGCCAAAGTCTGCTGTTTTGGGACAACTTACTACTGCTTGTGGTGTATTTCAGATGATGGCAAACAGGGTCCTTGGGAACATTAAACATGCCTTGAAACATCTCCAGCAGTTTGACCTCATCACCTTCCACTGAAGGGGTATCTCTGTCTGCACAGGCTATCACAGTCTATAGAGTTTCAGGTGGTGTTGCAAGAAAACAAGCCACATGCCCAGCTGAATGCCCATCTGCAAAGCTGCACCCTGGCTCTTATTACACTCAAAGTCTTGTTCATGGACAAAAGGGATACTCATCAATTAAAGCCAAGAATTTTTTGATAACATATATGAAATTTCAAGAGTCTAATCATTATTACTCCAAATCCAGCAGTTACAGGAAAGAGTAACACATAAGAACCATCCTCACATTTTCAGCCTTGGCGTTTTTTCCTTGATTTTGCATTCCTCTGTCCACTGCTTCTTGGGGTCCTAAGGTGGTGGAGTGTTGTGGGTGGCAGAGACAACCAGAGGAAGGGACATCCAGAGACATCCATCAACTGGCTCAGCCTTCAAACCTGGACTTCTCCAGCCTGACCTCACCATGGCTGTTGTGGCACTGTCTTCTTGTGAGATATGGCTCCCCTCCCCTCCTTTGCTCCTTCCTTCATGCCTCCCTACTTCAAAGACTGTTGAGATACTGCTTAGCCAAGCTATTAATAATTTAATAACTCTTCAGTCTTACTTCCTAAGCCAGTTAACTTAAACTCTGTTACTGACATTTTCTTTTGAACTCCTCTCAGCTTGTCTGTGGCTTGAGGGTAAAAAGGTGTCCAGAATTGAATGGTGCTCAAGATGTGTCCTCCCCAACCTCAAATCCTCTAAAATCCATGGCAATGTGCCTGCTGGCTTAAGTTTACTTGGGGATCTGGCCTAAATAGAAGAATACTGCTTTGTCAGCTTGATAGCATCATGTCTCAGCATGAGCCACTCAAAATTATGTATGGCTTTTTTTTTTTTTTTTTTTTTTTTTGACACAGCCCTATTAAGTTGTATTTAGAGGATGTAAGTTGATGTCAGCCAAAGTGGACACTCCCTGACCATGACGGAACCTTGCCAGATCCTGGTGAGAAGATAACTGGTTTTTTGGTCATATATTCAGAGCCTGCTCCCTAGCAGGCACTGAAAGCTTCTGCCCTGCCCAACACCACAGGGAGCCCAGCTCAGGTAAGGAAGGCTGGAGCTGTCAGGGTTTGCCTGCACACAGCAGGTTTGCAGAGCCCTTGGCTGTGTTGCTTTGTACCTTAACTCTGCATCAGACTGTGCAGGGAAAGGTCAGCTCCAGCCAGGTGGGAAATCAATACCAGTGGAAAACATTTTATCAAGCTGTGGGTGTTAAAATGCCACTGGGAAAATCTGCTTTTACAGATGCCCCTCTTCATTGAAAATTTTCTTCAAATATGCATGGCTGATTCCTCCATTGATGTCAGTCTGATTAATACCATATTTGCTAAAAGATCAATCCCCACAGGCCTTATTTCCACTACAGCTAACAATCAAGTTATCAAGTATATAAATATTTGACAGATTTTTTTAAATACATATATATATTATTTTGTTTTTTTCCAGGCTGATATCAGGAAGCAAGGGCTAGAAAGTGTAGAATTATCTTCCAGTACAATCACAGTGGCTGTTCAGCTGTTAATGAGCTCACTTTAGCATGCACACATCCTTTTACAGTCCTTGTCCCTCTGGAGCTGCTCAGTTATCCTCCTGGCTTTGTTACAACAAAACAATGCTGTTTTTATTGATGTGGCTCCTGTCATTGCATATGAAGATACTTGGTTAAACAAAGTATTCTGAGCTATCAAAAAGCATATGGAATGGTGCTATGCTATAAAGGACCCCAAACTCATTTTTTTCCCCAGAGACTCAACTCTCACTGCCTCTCACTGCAGCAGGGGTGTCAGTGGGGCTGTGTGGTGCTGCCCTGCACCCCTACAGGCCGCAGCAGTGGGGTGCTGGCATGGGCAGCCACCACAGCATCCCTTGGAGATGCCCATGAGGATGGAGTGCAGGGGGATCAGCCCCCAGGGTCATCCATGGTGACCTGATGTGGTGGTTTGACAGGTGCATTGGTGGGTCAGTGGCAGAATTCTTACCTGCCATGTGGGAGGCCTGGGTTTGATTCCTGGCCAATGCACCCAACTGGCACAATGCCAGTGCCCCCATGAGAATACCCTCTCCCTGGTTTCTGCTGTGAGATGTGACCAGGAATAAGCAAAACAGGCTCCCACTTAGAAATAAAAAAAAATTTATTAACTAAACTGCCAGGGAAGGGGAAAATAAGAAACACACAAGGAAAATGAAAACTTCACAAATACATCTCCTCCTCCTCCCCACCAAGTTTCCAATACATCCATCCTTCAGATCACCAACTCTCGGTCCATCACCACCCTTTAGATAATCAATTCTCAGTTAATCAAGGAGTGAGGAGTCCCTCTTGTGCCACAGGCTTCCCCAGGAAACACAGTTGAGACCTCTTGTGTTTCCTGTCACATGTGGCACTGCCCAGAGATCATCTGCCATGGTGACATCTTCCATCCATGCCCAATGCTCTCACCACTGCACATGGACCAGAGCTGCTTCTAGGGCTTTCCTTTTAAGGGTGCTTTGTCCAGTTCCAAAAAAAGAGCACAGTCTCTCACTTTCGGGACACCTGTCCCCCCCAAATTCACCTCTTGGGGCTGAGGGGTCTCAGGAACAGAGATCTTCTCCTCCACTGAACATCGAGGGCACCAACCACCCTCCTCACCCGTTGTCTCTGTTCATGCACTCCCGTAACATCACTGCACTCCCTTGGCTCCAAGCCATTGCCTCCCCCTAAATGCAGTCTCTGTGTCACAGGAAAAAAATGGCTCTGTCCATGGCTATACAAGAAAAGTCCAGCCAAAGGCCACTCCATCACCTCCTCCCACCTAAGATTCCTCTCTCGTGGCCCATTTCCTCTTATCTCATCTCTATCTCTCTTCTCATTCAGCTCCAGGAGGATCAGCATTTGTAAGGTTTCCATCATCCAAGAAAAGGGTTTAAAATCTGAGGCTTTGCCTGTCCAGAACTCCCATGGCTGCCCTGTCGGGCATTTTCTCGCCGCACCCCCCCCTAACCTTCTCTCCTTCTCAGCCGGCTACTATCAAATTTCAAGGTGGCACAGGCACAGGCACCGGCTCTCTCTCTCCTGAGGGGGGTTGCTGCCCGATGTCTCTTGGTGCTCCTCCACCCTTCCATCCTCAGGGCCCTGCCCCAGTCTACCTCACCCGGCCGCATGGCTCCCCCTCCCTCACCCAGCCGCACCAGCTGGGCATGGCAGAGGTCTGACCTGTTTCCCTGCCAGAACCCCAGAGAGCCTCCCAGCGCAGAGCCCTGCTTTAACCCCGTGTTCTTAGAGGCGGATCCAATGTCCCAATGGCCACATTAGGTGCCAATATAAAAATCTGAGCACCCATTGGCCTGGCCACAGCATCCCAGAAAACATACTTCCTGTTAAACCACCTCACCTGCACATCACTGCATAGCTCTAGAGACCATGGCCAATCTCACCTTCACTTCTCCAGAACAGGGGCATTTTTAATGCTAAGGGCCATTTTTAAATGGTGTCTAAATTATTCAGGAAACAGCAAAAATAATACATTCAGTCCTCATCCAGGCACAGAAATATTTCTCTGGTTCCAGTAAATGTTGGTAAGTGGGAAAAGATGATGGAGACTTTTCCTAATAGAGTGACTGTAAGTGCAAAGATCCTCAAGAAAAAAGGAAGTGAGAGAAATTTGAGGACAAGGGCTGAGAACAAGCAGATTTTAGTATCAGTTTATCTCTGTGTTGTACCTGCTTGTACAGCCATTAAACCACCAGCCTAGGCTACCTTGTCTTCTGAGAAAGTCTTATCCATAGCAACCTGGTATTAAAAAGGTACATGGTTAAAGATGAAATAGTTGTACTTTTGGCTACTTAGCTATAAGATTTGAAAAAATGGGTCTTCAGAGAGACAAGGTGAACAGTTTTAATGGAGATACTATTAATTCAAATGTTGTCTGAATTAACATTTCAAAGGAAGACCAGAAATTAGAAAAATTATATACAAATTATAGAAAAATTCCTATAAAATTGAGTGTTTCACTATACAGGTTAGGAGCACTTTTATGTTTAGCTATCATCCTGCTGGGATTGGAACATTTCATAGTATGGCTATGCATTAGAATTTCAGTATCAGTACATCTTCATATTGATCTGAATGCCTGGGATCAGCATCCATAATGGATGATGACACTTATGAACCCAAGGTACCCTTATGCAACACCACTATTTAGAATTTACCACTGCTATAAGCAGAAATTGTGGAGATACTTGTGAATGCCAGTTGTGGAGATACTTGTGAATGCCAGGCCTGAGTCTCAAAATATATTCCAGTTGTTATAAAGAACTTGTTTTGTTCCTAAGCTATAATACTGGCTCAAAGATTTATTCATTGCATTTATAAGTTGCTGTGAATGTGGAGTTAGATTTATTCTTTCCTAGAAATATATTAAGATTGGTGTATTTGGCAGGGTACATGGCAAAGATCACCAGCCATCTCACAGAATAATGAACCTGCTTCTGATCTGACACATACAGCATTGCCAGAAAGCCAAACTTGAACCTGAATCCCTCAAGTGAAGAGAAAAAACTGATTCAGCCTTCAGTCTACCCAAATGGCTTCAAAGACCCTGTTTGAGACTCATGACACAGAGTTCAGTAAAAATCCCACTCCCCCCACCACTCATCCTCCACTCCTGCTGGGTAGAACTCTTCTTGCTGAGGGAATTCAGTGAAGTGAGACACATCTGCATAATGACAGTTCTTAGAAAGAGAGATTACAGAATTGTTCATTAGTCTCTTTTAAACAAAGGAGCCTAATTTATCTTTTTAAATAGTTTATACTGAAGCTGTGGCTGTTTTTAAGGGGGGCCCGGCTGAAGGGATTTAGAGAATCCAGCCACCTTCAGCTACACCGGCACTCCCCTGGCACGAAGCCAGAAGCATGTGCCGACCGTGGGTGGGGTGAGAGGAAACAGTCACCGATATTGAAGCAACCACGCCGCAGGAGTGAAGAAAAGAGACGGCCCTCCTCTGCTGGGTGAATTAACTTGGTTTAATCCAGGGTAGGGGAAGTGCAGGGTGGCCACCCAAAGGTGGCGAGCGGAGGAGGAGCCCCGGGCCCCTCCGGGGACCAGGTTTTACAGGGAAGGGGTGGGTACACAAGAAACCAATCACAGAACGAAAATTTGCATACATTGAAGACTGATGGGTGGTGTGGATCAATGGGGATAGGTCAGGGGAGGAGCCCAGGCCAACCAGCCAGTCACTCGACACCCTAGCTGGAAGATTCTGGAACTTGGGGCGGGGTGCCAGTGATTGGCAGAAGGCCTGGGGAGGGGATACAAGGACAAATAAGGGATAATGAGGGAAAATGAGGAGGGGAAAACCGTGATTGACATAACTGGGGGTTTGAGCCAGACCAACTTGCCAAGCTAGGAGAGGGGAGAACGGAACAAACCAAACACAAACCACAACATCTCCCCCTTTTTTGTTTTAAAAAGAAAAGGAAGGGAGAAAACAAACAGTCCCTTATAATCAGGCGGCAGTTGTCTCTTGTGCTGTTTTAACCAATCCCCACATTAGGGAGCAGGCGATGACAATTATGAATATAACTAAAACAAAATATAAGACAGACCGAACTATGGACCCGGCCCATCCTGACAGTCCCCAGCCCTTGAACAGGTTCCCCAGCCAGTCCGATGTCTCACTCTTAACCTCGTGGACGAGCTCTTTCATCTTGCGTATGGAGACCCTCGCATCTTCTGCCTTGGATGACAGATTTAAACAGCACAGGCCCTCGAATTCCTCACAGCTGTGGTGGTGGAGTAGCAGGAGGAAGTCGATGGCCGCCCGATTTTGCAAGGTCGCCTTCCTAGTTGTTTCCTCGTCTGCGAGGAGGTCAGTCAAGGCAGCCGAGGTAAAATTTGCTTGCTTTGCCACCCAACACTCCAGGCGGCCCAATTCACCCAGAGACTTCGCGATCGACACCCACGGCAAAAAGAGAGTGAGCGCGACCGATTTTGGTTTGGCCCAATGTTCAATTTTGGAGTCGCAGTCTGGGTCGAAATCACGAAGATCTCTTTTGGATATTGCCAATTTAGACTGCGATCTCTTATATTTCCAATCCCTAATTTGAGTGACGTTGGGGTTAAGCAGCGTCAGCTTGCCAAACGTACAGACGCCTCCGGCCAGACGAGGGGGGATGCCAGCCCATGCCCGGTCTCCGCAAATGAAAAATGTTCCTCGGGGCAGCGCCAGCGGTTTGGTGTCTGAGGTAGATGCAAAGGGCAACCGGATGGTGAAATTGCACCATTGCGCTGCTTGGTACTCCGGGCTAGGCGGCCCGATGAAGGAGTACCTCGAGGAACCGAAAAGGGGGGAATACTGAAACCAGATACAAGCCGATGCTCTAGCGGAGCCGACTAGATGGAGCTCTGGGGGGTCGGACTGCAGGGGGGTCAATTTCCTGAGCCCGTCCCTCCAGGCGTTCTGGGCGTCTACCATGAGGGGCGGATTGTAAGTAACATTAAAGGGGTAAGGAAACTCAAAAGGAGGGAGAGGGATCCCCACTAGGCAGGACGACATCGGGTCTTCAGCAGAGCCAAGGTCCAGGCAGATGTGCTCCTGCCCCATGGCTTGAGCGAGGGTCCTCCACACGTTCGCCTTTGGCTGGGGAACTATCCAGGGGTTCGCAGGTGGTGGTAGAGTCTCGATAAGGAGGACTGTCAGGAGGGTAATGATGGTCATCGGGTCCATGCAGGCGGGAGATCAACTAAAAAGAAACAGAAATATAAATTAAGAAGGTCTGGCTTGAGAGGGGGGGGGTCAGGACCGTGGTCAATGGTGGCTCGCCCACCAGTTCCGCCGTTTCCGCCGCCAGCACGCCTCTGCTACCTGTGGGACCGGTTCCGGTTTTGCACCCCGCTTAGGGCGGTAGGGCTTGACCCACTTTGATGGAATCCATCTCGGACCTGAGGGAGTGGACACGCAAGCGTAACCCCTACCCCAGGTCACGAGATCAAATGGCCCTTCCGTTTTCCAGGTCTCCGGATCCTTAATGAGGACCGGGGGCCTGGCCCTAGGTCGCAGCTCCTCGTGCTTCCCGAAGTGTCGCACTATGGGCGGGTTGAGATTTTCAAAGGAGCAATTTAGAAAGTTGATAGTATACAACGCCCGTGCGAGACGGATGTGAGGGGACTCCACCTTCACTGCCGAATGCTGTTGCTCCAAAACCCTTTTAAGGCTCTGGTGGGTCCTCTCCACCACGGCTTGGCCTGTCGGGGAATAGGGGATGCCGGTCTTGTGTTCTATTCCCCATTGCTGTAGGAAGCTCCGCAGTTCCTTGGATTTGTAAGCTGGGCCGTTATCTGTTTTGATTACCTTAGGGATGCCCAGGACCGCGAATGCCTGAAGCATATGCTTCCTGCAATCTGCAGCCCTCTCACCTGTGTGGGCAGAGGCAAAGACAGCACTAGAGAAAGTGTCCACAGAGACATGTACAAACTTAAAGCGGCCGAATGATGGATAATGGGTTACGTCCATCTGCCACACCTCGCAGCTGGACAAACCACGGGGGTTAGCTCCGAGAGGGACAGAAGGGAGCTGGTGGGACTGGCAGTGAGGACATGTAGCCACAATGGCCTTGGCCTGTTCGCGCGTCAGATGGAACTGCCGAACCAGGCCAGGCGCATTCTGATGGAACAACTGGTGGCTGATCTTGGCTTGACTGAAGAGATCAGGGAGCGGGGCCACTTGAACAGGGGCGGCAAGGGCATCGGCTCGCCGGTTGCCCTCCGCTATGAACCCCGGCAAATCGGTGTGTGATCTCACGTGCATGACATAAAAGGGTTGCTCTCGGTGGGAGACCAATTGAACCAATTTGGAGAGCAAGTCGTACAATTTTGGGTTTGACACCTCCTGCAGCACAGCATTTTCAGCTCTGGACACTACACCCGCTACATAGGCTGAATCCGTAACTAAATTGAAAGGTCCAGGGAACCTCTCAAAGGCTCTGACGACTGCGTCCAACTCGGCAATTTGAGGTGAACCTTCAACCTCGGTGACATCGGACTCCCACTCCCGAGTTTGGGGATTCCTCCAAGTCATGACTGACTTATGGGATCTTCCAGACGCGTCAGTAAAAATGGTCATTGCCTTTAGAGGAGTTCTGCTCTGGATCGATTTTATAGATAATACGAACTCCTGATTGAATAATTTATGGGCCGGCCGATCAACACTAATTTGGCCGGAGTAGCTATCTAGAGCGAACTGCAAAGCTGCATTCGTTTGCAGGAGGCTGTCAATTACCTTTTGTTTTAGGTGGCCCGAATTTAATTTAAGAGGAATGTATATGCACGCAAGATCAACGCCTGCCAGCTCTCTGATCCTCAGCCTAGCTTTCCGGATCAACTCTGCCACCAGTTCAGCAGGCTGTGTCATTCTCTTGGACCGATGGTGGCTGAGGAACACCCACTCAATGATTAAGAGGGGGTCACTCGAGCCCCGGTCCCTGCCTTTGGTGGCGTTGTCCCACTGAAAAATCACCCCGTGGAGGTGTGGCAGTTTGCCGCAAATAATGAATTTAAATGGCAGGCCCGGATGACAGCGGTGGGCCTGCCTAGCCGAAATGAGTCTCTGGATTTTCTCTAGTGCAATCCTCGCCTCTGGGGTAAGGGTCCTGGGAGAACTTAGCTCCTCTCCCCCTCTCAATAAATTGAAAAGGGGGGCCAGGTCTTCTGTTGGTATGCCCAGCCAAGGTCTTACCCAATTCAAAGATCCACACAGCTGGTGAACATCCGCCAAGGTTTTGATAGTTGTTACAATAGCCAATTTCTGAGGAACAATGGTCCTCTTAGTAATTTCCAGGCCCAGATACTTCCAAGGCGGCACCCTTTGAATTTTTTCCTGTTGGAGCTCGAACCCTGCAGCAACCAGCGCATCGACTGTCAGGTCAAGGGCGTGGCCAAGTATGTCAGCGGTCGGGGCACACACCAGGATGTCATCCATGTAATGGTAAATGATGGCATCATTTACCACTGCACGTATTGGGGACAGCAAGGAAGCGACGTACCATTGGCAGATCACTGGGCTGCACTTTAGGCCTTGTGGAAGGACCCGCCAATGGTAGCGCTTGCTTGGGGACTCACGGTTGATGGAAGGAACCGTGAACGCAAAACGCGGGGCATCGTCCGGGTGGAGGGGAATTTGAAAAAAGCAATCCTTTATATCAATCACAGCCAATTCCCAATTTTGTGGGAGCATCGTTGGGGAGGGCATCCCTGGTTGGAGAGGCCCCATATCTTCTATAATGTTGTTGATTTGGCGGAGGTCGTGGAGAAGCCGCCACTTGTCCTTATTGGGCTTTTTGATGACAAACACGGGAGAATTCCACGGTGACGTGGTCTCCACGATATTGCCCTTAAGTAGTTGCTCCTCAACGAGCTCCTTGAGCGCCGCCAATTTCTGTTTATTAAGCGGCCACTGCACTACCTGGACTGGCTTATCTGATTTCCAATTGAGCTTCCAGGTAGGGCGCTCATCAGTGACCGCCGCCCGAAAAACCTGGGGAGCCGCTGGAAGGTCAATTCGGGCTCCCCACTGGGCTAGGAGGTCTCTCCCCCACAGGGGCTCCGTATAATCTAAAACGAATGGGCGTATAGAAGCCAATTGCCCATCAGGCCCCGTAATTTGCACGATGCTCTTAGATTGTCTGGCCAATTGTAAACCCCCAACACCACGGACGTGTCCAGGCGCGGTTTGCAACTCCCAATGCGACGGCCACTCCCGAGAAGGAATGACCGTGACATCCGCCCCAGTGTCCAAAAGGCCTTTTAGCTGTTTGCCTTCCCCCCCTTTTGTAATATAACAATTGAGGCAAGGTCTTTCGTGCCCCAAAACCTGGGCCCATGCGATGGTCGGCGTGGTGTTTTCTGATGTTTGATATAAATCCCAGGTTATTTCAGGCACTGGGATTGCCTGAGCTACAATCTGCCCTTTAGGCAAAAAGATGGGGGGCTGGACACAGTGCAGGCCGACGGCGAACACCCCCGGGTCCGATGGTAAGAGGCCCGGGATAATGTTCACCGTCGGTGGCGTGTGCTTAGTATCACCGACCACAACATACTTGCAGCGAATCCGTCCCCAGTTACCTGGGCACTCCGGGTTGACAGCAACGAGTTGAAGGTCGGAGGTCCTCAGGTGGAGAGCCTCCGAGAGCCGCAACCTATAGGGTGCAAAAGCAGAAGCGGTCGTTAGCACAGGTCTTGTTTGAATTGGTAAAACAGAAGTCAAGTCCGGTAAGTATTGGTCACATTTAGTTGGCGGCGGTCCCTGATCTCCCTTCCCCCTACGCGATGATGATAAATGGCCCGCCTGATTTTTGTCAGCGCGCAGGGGGGCACTGCGCTCCGATTTTAGTTTTTTGGGGGGTTAGCCCCCAACTGTCCCTGCTCCCTTTTAAATTTGTAAAATTCTGCCCGTAGGGGGCAGTCCGGCATCCAATGTCCAGTCCTCCCACACAAATGGCAGGGTGCGGAGGACTTCGACGAAACAGCTGCTGCAACACCCTGCTCGGTGGAGGGCTCTTCTGCCGCGGCGACCCGGGGAGGTTGAATCCTCCTCTTTTCGCTGTCCCTGGTGGTCAGTAGCGGGACCTTACGCGCGCACACTTCCAACATATCAGCCATCTGCGGTGCCGGGTGGAGGGGCAGGCTGAGGATGGCATCCCTGCATGCCTGGTTGGCATTTGAGGACGCCACCTCCCGCAAGATGGTGCTTCTAGCTCCTTCGTCCGACACCTGATGTTCAATGGCCTTCCTCAACTTCTCCACGAAGTCAAGGAAGGCCTCGTCTGGACCCTGAAAGATTCTAGAAAAGGCAGTTGGGGGCGCGCCCCCCGGCAGCAACAAAAAGGCTTTTTCTGCGGCAGCTGCCGACGCTTTAAGAGCCTCCCGGGGAAGGGTACTCGCCTGGGAGTACCCATCTTCCCAGTCCCCGGTCCCCAGGAGCTGGTCGATGGCCAAAGGGCGACCTGTGAAATCAACTCCCGATTGGGGTTGACTCCACAGGCTTGGGAGGGCTTCAGTCACCCCCCTCCTCCAGGCGGCTTCCCACATTACCCGCTCGGATGGATTCAGCAGGCAAGTGAAAAGCCGCCGGACATCGAAGGGGGTGATCTCTGCTTCGGAGAGTGTTGCTTCCAAAACTCCCCGGAAGTATTCACTCTCCCGGCCGTACTCCTTTTGGGCTTTGACCAGCTCCTTAATTTGTGAATGACTTAATGGGACCCATTGGCGACGCACTCCCCCACCCGCTTCTGGCTGGTAAACAACCGGAGCCGCCGATGGTACCATGGCCGGCTCCGGTTCCCGGCCTTTGCCCCCCCCCCCCCCGGGCCCCGAACCGTGGGAACCGGAGGGAGGGGCGTGGGAACCGGAAGAAGGGGAGGAGGGGGCGTGGCGGGAGACTGGGCGGCCCGATGACGAGGGGCCGTCCCCGGAGGCGGGAGCAGGAGGCGGGGCACAGTGGCAAGCGGTGGGCGGGGAAAGGGGCGGGATTGTGGGAGGAACGATGGGAGGAGCTATCATGGGAAAGGGAGGCGGGGAAACGAGATGGGAGGGGTCAGATAGAGGGTGGAGCTGGGGGGAGGTCGGGAGGGAAGGGGCGGGGAAAGGGGAGTGGCCGAGAGGCAGGAAGGGGTTGGAACTTGGAAGAAAAGGATTCTGGGATGAGGATGGGGGTTTTCCCGCCATCTCGACCATGCGGTCGCCTCCATTTTGGGCCACGCCGCGGCCATCTTGTGAAACCAGAGGCGACCCGGGGCAAACTGGGGATTCAACGAACTGGGGTACATAACTCTGGGGTTTGGGGACAGGAGCAGGGGAGGCAGGACAAGTCGAGGAGCCCCCGAGAGTTTGGCCAGAACTCTCGGGGCGGGGGGACCGGGTATTCTGGAGAGGGCCAGGGGATGATGGAACTCCCTGCGCCTGGCTGGTCTGGGGGGGTGCCCCCTTCAGAATCCCGGTTTTAAGTTTGGGCGTACGGGAAGGGGTATTCGGGACAGAGGGTGAGGAAACCGAACTGGGGTGCGAAACCGAACTGGGGCAACGTTTAACTCGAACTGTGGCCTGTTCTGAGCTCCCTTCTTCTTTTAATATTTTTCTAATTTGGGCAACAAGCCTGGCCAATTGTATGAGGGAAGCGTCGCCTGGCCTGAACAACTCCGAGAGTCGAGTTTTAACCCTCCGCCAAAAGGCCGGATTTTTGATCAGGTCAGGCGAAACCTCCGGGAACTCAGAAGAGACCCATTTTATTAATTTTTCAACAACAGGTTTTTCATAAACAATTCCCCCCCCAACAAGGATTCCCTCAACTTGGATAATAAGTCTCTTTTGGGCAGTGGACAGCTTAGCACCCATAGCTAGTAGAGACTTCCCACGAAGTCAAATGTCCACTACTAAGAACTTCGAGCCCAATCTGCCACGCAAAAGGAAAAACGAAAACTAAAAGGTGACCACCCACCGGCCCCTGCCTGTAAAATCAAGGGAGGGCGGCAGAACACCCTGGGGACTGGGGAGGACGACAGGGAGAGCGGCGAAACACTCACGTGTCCGGTGGGCTATCAAAGGAAAGCGCGGCGAAGCGGGTCCTGCGGCCGGACGGCTCGGGGTGCTCGAGGTCCCGTCCGGTCCCCGGGGAGCGCTGCCTCAGAGGGCCTGCTCACCTCGGGGTGCTGCTGCGTCCAAAGGACGGAGTCCAAAATCCGTAGGGTCCTTGCGAAGATTGTAAGTCCAGGCTCTACTGGTCCCGAATCCGGCCGACCAGGAGCAGGCAATCGATGCAGAGGGGCCCCACGTTGGGCGCCAGCAACTGAAGCTGTGGCTGTTTTTAAGGGGGGCCCGGCTGAAGGGATTTAGAGAATCCAGCCACCTTCAGCTACACCGGCACTCCCCTGGCACGAAGCCAGAAGCATGTGCCGACCGTGGGTGGGGTGAGAGGAAACAGTCACCGATATTGAAGCAACCACGCCGCAGGAGTGAAGAAAAGAGACGGCCCTCCTCTGCTGGGTGAATTAACTTGGTTTAATCCAGGGTAGGGGAAGTGCAGGGTGGCCACCCAAAGGTGGCGAGCGGAGGAGGAGCCCCGGGCCCCTCCGGGGACCAGGTTTTACAGGGAAGGGGTGGGTACACAAGAAACCAATCACAGAACGAAAATTTGCATACATTGAAGACTGATGGGTGGTGTGGATCAATGGGGATAGGTCAGGGGAGGAGCCCAGGCCAACCAGCCAGTCACTCGACACCCTAGCTGGAAGATTCTGGAACTTGGGGCGGGGTGCCAGTGATTGGCAGAAGGCCTGGGGAGGGGATACAAGGACAAATAAGGGATAATGAGGGAAAATGAGGAGGGGAAAACCGTGATTGACATAACTGGGGGTTTGAGCCAGACCAACTTGCCAAGCTAGGAGAGGGGAGAACGGAACAAACCAAACACAAACCACAACATTATACAAACTGCAATCAACCAGAGACACACAGACATGGCAGGTTTACAGGGGATGGGGAGGATGACACAGACACAGTGGGCATTCATGAGATCATCAAAAACTTATTTTGACAGGGTTGTGTTTGATAATTCTAGAAAGGCTTTTTTCAGCCCTAAAACACACATGTCCAGAAGCAAATTTTATCTACTATTACTTTCCGCCCTGGCCAGATTTTCATAATCTGTTCTAAAGTTCAATTCCAAACTCCCTTCTTCAGCTGTGACAACAATAGCATCACCCAGTGCACCAGGCCAACAGAACAGAGCAGGCTACTCCTTCCCACGGTCCCAGGACAGCAGCACCCTCTTAAGTGGAGGAGTACAGGGCAGAAGGTCTCACTGCTGACCTTTGATTTCTGTGCCCCTGTAAACAGCTGCTTTTTCTTGACTCAGCAAAGTCACCATAAATGCCAATATTGCAAAATGCAGTTATCAATATATGAATCATTAGCAGATGGCTCTGAGGATGGGTGACATGATATGAAGACTTTCAGGAAGAGGTCACAGGACCTGACCTAAGGCCACAGTACTCTTGGGGACACATAGGACTGTGCCTGCCTGCTGGGCTCCAAGGCTGTGTGTGGGATGCAGCTGGGTGGGTGCAAAGGCTGTCAGCTTTCAATGCACCTTGAGGAAAGCAATGAGTGTAGTTTGGCTGCCTGATGAAGTTGCTCATGCTTTCTCTTCACTTCTCTTTCTGTTGCTCTGTTTCTCTCCTGCATTTCATCTTCTACTTCCTTGACTCTTCCGCTGTTTTTGCAGCTGCTCATCCAGTGTTCTCTCCCACCATATCCCACTGGTCTTTGCCTGCCTCCAGCTGTGCCTTGTGCTGCTGCCAGTGGGGTGCTTCTGACAGGGGCAGCTGGCCTTGTTCCTGGACACAGCAACCATCTTCACATCACACGCTGGTGGTGGTTGCTGGTTTTGGGGATTTCCATCTCAGTCATATTAACTGTTCCAGGGGCAGTCAGAGCCCAGACCACAGGGCAAAGTGCATCACCTGTGCTCAGTGGGTAGTGTTCCCCACAAGTTGCCACCCAAAAGCCCTGCACAGAGGATGTGCCTGTGCTCAGCAAGTGAGAAAAAGCTTTCTAGGCTTATGATGGAAAATGTTTCTTGTCTAAGTGCCTGAAAAATATGGGCTCACTGAAACTTTGTCTTATTTAGAAAGTATTCTAAAATAATTTTTGGAAGTATCCAGAATGTTCCTAATTGAATATCTATTTATATCCCCAAGAGTGCACTGCAGGACTCACTTACAGATACCAGCACTCATCCAGAGCTGCTGCACCCCCTGGACATACTGGACAGAAGCAGGGTAACTGTGTGTATATGTACACACCCACTGCTGATTCCTGTGTTGTCATTCCACTGAAATGCCAAAAGTCTAGCTGTTTGGATTCTGTATTACTGGAGGTATGGGAGGGGGATTATGGATTTAGGCTGACATCACTTCTCTATTTATGTCCACAAGGAATGCATAGACATGTGTCTGGACCTTCCTAAACATTTCTGCAAATACATTTATAAATCAATGTCATTTCAGCCAGCCAGACAGGACAATCAATATTCAGTCTCACTCAGTATCCTGAGCAGCATTGATCCCCCTTGTACCTGCACAATGGAGACTAAAAGCTGAGGATGTGTGGCAGCTGCTAGAAGCTGTCTTTCAAGCTGTGTGCTTTAAGGATGCACATGTGCAATTGCACTGATCTGAAGGATTAAGGGGTAACTTGGTGAATATAGCTGTATATAGTGTGTGTATATATATATATATATATATATATATATATATATATATAGTATACCTTCCTCCTAGACAGTGAGAATGGATGAGACAGCAGGTTGTAACCTACTGTCACATCTGTTGCCTGGTATTGTGCTTCCAGACCAACAGCATTAGTGAGAAGGTGCAGGGTGAAGAAGAGCAGATGGAGAAACCTGTCAGGTAATTTTTTTTCAACATGGGAGTCATAGCTGCTGTGGGAGGACCCTCCAGCAAAATCAGACCTGCTTCTGGAGGTGAGGGCCTGCCTGTACAGGTGACCTCAGCACAGAGCAGGGAGAAGAAAATCAGATTTTTGGTACTGGTGTGTTTGACCCTTAATTATTGGGCACCTTGTAGAAAGGACATGATTAATAGCAAAAAAAAAAAATCTATATACTTATTAAAAATTGTACAGTCCTTTTTTTACAGTGAAGCTGCTTTTACTGCTACTTAGGGGACTTTACTGTCTTAAAGCTAGGGAAATTGAATTTCTCTGGAGCTAGGTATGAAGTACTAAGTATCAACATTTTATGTGCTTATGCCCTCCTTGGCAACTTTATCCACAGTTCTTCCATTCAGTTGTAAATAGCTTTTGAAACTGTAAGCTATGAGCTCACTGTCCAAGACTGGGTAGAGTTTCTTGGTGCATGTTGTGCAGCAAGGAATAGGGGCAAGCAGGGTGGCTTTCTCTAGCCTCCAGCAGCAGTGTGAAGCCATATGGAAAGGGGAAGGAAGAGCTTTTCGGGGACAGTACTGAAAGCACAGCCTCTCATCATCCCTCCCTTTTGGCTCTCAGGGTTGATCCTGAACAGACTTTCCTGCTGCCAAACCAAACCAATACAATCAGTAAATAATGCCAATCTGACTATTTGAGGAGCAACCTGAGCAGGGCTATAAGGTGTCACCAGAGCCCATATGAGGTGCCAAATGAGCTGAGCATGATCAAATGTCCTTTGGGTGCCAGGAACGGGGCTTGGAGGCTGGGATGAAGGGACAATCTCCCCAGCACACATACTTTGCATACCAATTACCTTTAGGGGTTTTTGTACCAGTGGTTTGCAGGAAATCTCATAAGAGCACTGTGGATTTTTCCCCAGCTCAAGTGGCTGAGCCTTGTGGGGATGCTTGATCCAACCCCCCCAGAGAGGGAACTGCTCTGCATCCTGAGACCACCCTTCCAGTAAGAAACAGAGGGGACCCCTCTGGCTCCATCAAGCCCCACTATGTGCCATGGAGCTGGTTGCTCAGCTCCTATGCTCAAGCAGCCACTGCAGGATGGGCTGGGGGTGAGAGGCAGCAATGTCCGGGCACAAAGTGTAGACCCAAATGACTCCCAGGGATAAGCAGACAGATGGACACTTTCATCATCTGAACCAGTGGTGACGACCCTCTTGTCAACTGGTCTGCGTCTTTTTCTGAGCCCAGGTGACCTTGGAGCCTACAAACAAAAGGTCTCTGCCAAGGCAGCCCACCAATGATCTGCACATTGTGTGTATAGGTATTTTTCTATCCTTTGAAGTTTCTGCCTGACAGGATCACTTGCTGCCCTGTGCTGCTTGGATTAGAAGAGACAGCTGGCAACTGTTCCCTGCTGGCTTTCTTACTGCCATTCTTGCTCTTATTGATCTCCCTCAAGCCACCCCCTCTCCTCTTCTCTTCAAACAGAAGAGGCCTCCTGGATTTATTGGTTTCTGGGTTAGAGGCCTTTCAGTACCTTTGATTATCCTCACTGATGATGCACTGGTGCATCAGGAGCATCTTCACATCTTTTCCAGTTCTGCTGTAGCTTTCTGGATGTGGGGAGAAGCACAGAGTACCCAGCTTTAGAAACATCTGCCCCTAAAATCAATGTGTCTGTTCGCTGCCGTATTATTGATGCCTGTTGGCCATGTACAGAGCAGAAAGCAGGATGCATCCAGGAGGGGCAGACAGATATTCAATCCCATTAAATCCCAATAAATAAATGATATATTGCCTAGCAGAGCAATCTGGGCTATCAGATGTCCTTTCATTATAAGAGAGTGTAAAGCCTTCTCTCCTGCTGGGAGGAGGGCCCCCTGCAAGCTGCACTAACATGCCTGGGAGGTATCACCAGCTGCTGTGTGTCACTTTGCTGGGTTCTGATGGGAAACTTCACGTCTCCCTTCCTATACCTCCATAATTTCTCTAGATGAGTTACATTTTTTTCAGGACGTTGATGAAATATTGTGTCACAAATCATCCTATTTTCATTCTATTCAGGAAAACACCCATTATGCCATCACTTTTCTTCAACATATACTATATGGACTGTGTGGAGAAGAAAAACTATCCTCTTCTTTATAGTGGGATAAACTGAGAAACACAATCCATGACAAGAGAGGAAGGAAACTGACTTTTTACTAGCTATCTCTTTTCTGGAAGTGCTTGGTTGTAAGATCTCAGCAATTGATTCTTGTAGGGATCAGTGCCAGGGTTGCCTTCTGAATTCTGTCTATTAAAGTTGTTCACAGAAGATCAAAACTGATTTTGCAGATAAAAGAAAAGTAAGCTGGACTGTTCCAGGACACCTATCTGTTTGTGAACTGATTGGAAGGACAGGAAGTTCATCTATGTGCAGATTTGATGTTGTCTGTGTGAATGGTCCATCTGGGTTTTTGAAGCTAACACTCCTCAGACAAGCTGCTCCATGATGAGCAGAGTCAGCAGTGGCTGTTTCCCATGTTTCTCTCCCTGTAAAACATCTCTGGTGCTTCCCAGTGTGATGACCTCTCCTTGAAACCCCTCTGCAGTGAATGCATTTGCTCCCTCTCCCTTTATTGTCCGGTTGCCTTTTCCCCCAGATATGTTATCCTTGAGATTGCCAGCTCTCTGCAAAGTGTGATTATACTTGGCCACTGGGTTCAAGTGCTCTTACAGGGAATTGATAGGCAGCACAACTGCATAAGTTCCAGCTTCAGGAGAATCAAGGATAAAAATCCCCTGGAGAGAACAAAAAGGAGAAAAATAACCTCATTTAAGAAACCCCCATGCATTCATTGGTTAAAATCAGAGCCTTCCCAGGCAACTCCCACTTAAAGGAGTGGAAGAACATCCCTGCATTGAAGACAGAGTTATCACATGAGGCTAGACCTTCAGATGTTGTATTAACAGATATGTTATCTGAATACCAGCTAATAGCCTGCAAAAGCAAAGGGCCTAACAATTATTCATAACATAGAGCCTTTAAAAAAACATGTCTTTGGCCTCATGTCAATTTTGGAGACCAAAAGAATGGTAGGCATATTATTTAGTGGGACCTCAATTTCAAAGGGGACAAATCTCTCCCAGGTTTCAACAGGCAGATCAGCTGCATGGAGGAGTTTCATTTATAGCTGCACATGCAAATCCCAGTACTTTATTTACCTCACCTAACCCAAGCCCACCACCCCTGCATAGTGTGGGTGTGCCTGTGTAGAGGCTGGTGTACCATACAGTCCTACCCCTGAGGGCTCCTCTCAGGGGATGTCTCCTCTTAGAATGCATGGGTTTGCTTTCTCAGTTCAGTCAACGTGAGTGTGGAACCAGGGTCCAAAAGAGGAGAGCATTTCTGCAGGTGAGCTCAGCTTCTCAGTGACTGCCATTCTGGGAGGTAGGTATCTCTGTTTTCACCCAGGAAAAGGGCAGAAGATCTCAGGTTTCTTCTGATACAGGATGAAGACTAATTTTTTCCATGCAGCTGATTCTTGCTTTGAGGCCTTGGAGCCTCTTTCTTCAGTGATGCCCTTTAGACATATAATGTATTAAACTAAGGTTTTCTAAAGGAATGAGATATCACCCCAGATAGTCTTGGAGCTCCTAACTGGCAACCTAAGCAAGCCAGCATTATTTATAAATGAAAGCAAAGTAATTGATAGCAGCAATACAGACTTGGTATTCAGTTTCTCTGAAATTTCTGGCACTGCTGTACTCAGCACTGCAACTCAAAGCTGGCTGCCACAGGGTATTTAGCGATCTAATAATCAATATTAATTTTATTTTCTCTGAGTATTTGCTATCTATTTGTGTAGCATACTTGCAGTACTTAGGGATCTGAGGTATTTTTGCTCCTCTGGAGAAGTCTTGCTCTGGTCGTTCTTGCTTGTTTCCCGACTTCCAGACCAGTTTCTTACATGGCAGATGCTTGCCAGTTTTTCCCCTTTCATGATCTGTAATATGAATAGAGGGATTTATTATCTCTTTCATTTATTCCTTTACTCTGCTCCAGACTCCTAGTGATGGCCTAATGATTTTCCTGGCAAGAAGAGCTGTCTGTCTCCTAGGATTTTAAAAGAGAAAAGTATTTACTTCAATGACGTTAAGGCGATTCCTGTCTGGCTGTGTGGAGGGTTGATGTGAGGGTTTTTAGAACACAATAATTGCATACATGAAGCATTTCTTAAGAGTGCAGTTCATAACCTGTGGCATGCACTGCTTACACGGTGCCAGAGCCTCTGGACCACAATTCAAAATCATTGCTTCAAATAACATCTGTGGGCTGGCAGCCGCCACTACATTTTTGTATTTGCCCTGTTGAGGACAGGCAGGACAATGATTCCCATTCTGTAGCTCACACTAACTTTGCTGTTGGGCCTGCCCAGCTGTTTGAAGACTGCCATCATATAAAGGTTGTTCAGAAACCTCATCCACTATAGCCAATGCCTGTAGGAACTGCTTCTGCTCTTGGCCAGTGCTGGATTGCAACAAAGTCAGTTTCAGGAAAGAGGTGAGCAGCACTACGATGAGTGGAGCCACCAAAATCCCCGAAACAATCTGTTGCACTTAAGATCAATAGGAAATCATTTGGGGCCTTGAGGCAGGTCAGTTGCAATTACAGAGAAGCAATGCAGAAGATGAAAAGCAGATAAGGGAAGAGATGGAGCATGATCAGAATCAGTTAATAATCAGATAGAAGGTACAATTAAGAGTGACTGTTCTGTGATGCCAAGCGGAGGAAGGGAGATAATCCAATTCCAGTAGCACTGCCAGAGCACCACAACACTCTGCCTTCCCTTTATTTAGGCAGCAGAAGAGCACTACCAAATACACATCATCATTATAGAAAGAAGTGCTTATTTCTCTTTCATTCACTGTGCAATTAATTAAAAAATTATCTTTTACTTGCAAAATCACTGTAAGGTTGGGGTCAATTTATGTCTTGCTGAAAACACAGTTGCTATTTGAGGAGTTAAAACAGCAGAGAATTTATTACCTGTCTCCCACCTGCCTCTTCCTCAATCATTCCTCTAGCATTCTCCTTCCCTGCCAAGGTCTTGTCCTGGCCTCTTGTCCCATATGACACTTGGTCCCTCATGTCTGTGCCTGCCCTCACACATGTACACCCTAAACATCTCAGAGGGTGTTCAGCCACTTGTGTCATGTGCTCTGAGCTGAAGTCTGGGCATCCCTCTTTGGCCAGGGTTCAAAAATTTTTAGTGAAACACCTCCCAGAAAGCACTCACAGGCAGCATGACTGCTTCAGCCACATTTCCAGATGAAAAAATCAAAATTGATACCTCTTGCATGAGCAGGAGCAAGTTAAGATTTTCATGTCTCATTTCCTTTCTTTCCATTTGTGTTTCTCTTTGGGTTTAGGCTTTCTAAAGCAGACTCTGGTCCTTTTATCCTCACATGAGAAATCAGTACATGTTGGGTGCTGCATGTACAGCAAATAAGCAGCAGACTAATTCTATGTGTATGTATGAATTCTATGTAATTCTGTGTGAAAAGAAGTTTCCACAAACAGCTGTCAGATATAAATAGATGAAGGGGTAATATTTAGATTAAAAACCTGGCATCCTTGTTTGGTAGGGGAAATGCAGGATACTGTGTAGTAGAACATTTTTAATAGAATAAGAAAATTGTGTCTTATAAATCAACAAACAGCTTCTAGATAAAAACTGAAAGTCTAAGTAAGAAGTAAAAAATGTAACAAAATATTCTAGGAAAGAATTTTTTTTCATGTGAAATGCTTCACATTTTTATTTATGTCCACTGTAGTTGAAAGGGCAATAAAAAGGAAGACACAGATATCCAAAGCAGAGCTGAACACCCAAATGCACACACATGAAGAATTTGCTCATAATGAAAATTTCTGAAGGCTGGGTTAGAATAAGCTTTGCTGCCACAGGTAGTCATAATCTTCCAGACTGATGAAGACAGTTTTGTTAAAATGTATGGAAGTCCTCTAGATTTATAAGGATTCTGTAGTAATTAAAAGTATTGAATGTTTATGTTCAGAAAGAACTACATAAATAAATCCAAATATTTTATATTTTTGTTTGACTTCTTCCAAAAGTTGTTTGCATTATAGCAGGAACCTTGGTCTCATCTCTTGTTTTATTCTTATAGTTCATCTTTCTTTAATGTAATTTTTCAAATTGAATGTTTTTTTTTCCCAGTGAGCTGGAAAGGCCTTGTGTTCATCTTGGATAACAAACACATACACGATACAAGTCAGGAATCTGATACACACAGAAAATTTAAGCTCTAGTTCAAACCATAGCAAACATGATGTTTCCCCATGAGCTGAAGATCCTTCAAATTCTGCCCAAATTTAATTCAGACCTCTGACAGAGATGCAGTCCAGCGACTTTTGTGCAGAGTATATGGAGTTAGGCCTTCCCCCATGACCAAGGAGGGACCATGTAGAGTGGTTTATACCCCACAATGTAGTTTCAGTTCCAGTCCTTAAGCTGATTCTCCTCACCCTAAAAGACTATGGCACTTCATACTGAGTACTCAAGACCAGCTTAAAATGGCCAAAGGAACAGAAGGAATTTGTCTTTGCAGGCTGGATTTTGCAGTCACCATTTCAGATGTAACACAGAGACATCTCAAGTTGAAAGAGACCCATAAAGATCACCAACTGCAGCTCCCTGCTCCTTGCAGGACTACCTAAAACCAGGCCATATGACCAAGAACAGATATTGCTTGACCTTTGGCAGGCTTGCTGCTCTAACTACTGGGGAGCCTGTTCCAGGGCCTGACCACCTTCTCAAAGAAAAACCTTTTCCTAATCTGAACTTCCCCAACAGCTTCATTCCATTTCCTTGTGTCCTCTAGTTGAGCAGCAGAAAGAGGAGATCAGCACCTCCTCCTCTGCTGATCCCTTGAGGAAGTTTGGGACTGTGACATGGTCACCCCTCAGCCTTGTCTTCTCCCAGCTGAACAAACCAAGTGACCTCAACCACTCCTCCTGAGTCTGGCACTCAAGGCCTTTCACCACTCCTGGTCAGCCTCCTCTGGACATGGTCTAATATTTCTCCTCTCTTGTACTACAAATGAATGAAAATGGGGCTGAGTTTCTGACCAGAGATGCTTGTGCCAGAGACGTGTTCCGAAGGCATCCAGGAGAAAGAAGCCCTTGTATTTCTGTATCTCACCACAGCCAAGGGTTACTGAGGGCCTGAATCAATCTGTGCCTGCTGTTAATGGACAAACCATTGTCCTGTTACTCTCAGATATCTGCTCATAAGAAGGTAAGTATAACATTTGAGGAAATAATTGCCTGCAGCTTGCAGAGATGTTTTCCCATGTGCTGATATTAAATAACTTTCCCAGCAATACCACAGTTTATGAGTGACTTCTGTTGGTGTTCTAGCTTAGATGTCTCTGAGTGCATTCAGGCGACCTGTGTTCATTCTGAACCCTGAACACCATCAATACCTCCTCTGTTTTGTTCGGACCTGTGTGAAGTTCTGGTTTCCAAAGCTTTAGGCTTACCTCATTTCATTTTGCTAATCTGAAGTGTGCCAAATTCTGACATCATGTATAAAAGCTCCAGTATAGAGAGAGGGCCAGAATCAAAATCTTGAATTATTCTTATGTACTGTCAGAATAGAGAGCCCTTGGAACTTATGCCACTCCCCTGATGCTTGCCATCACACTTAGCAGAAATTTGGATGCAAAGGAAATGAAAAATAAAAGCAGACTTGGTTTAGGACATAAATTGAGTCACTAAAAAGTGACATTGGATGTGCATCTTCAACCTATGATCAGGAAGCCCTCCAGAGACAAGAGCCAAGTGAATCAATAAACTTGGTTGTTACTAAAGGAGTTGTGCTGGGAGAAGAATGCCTTTTACTTGAAATAACCTAAATCTAAATTTGACAGTGAAATGAAGGCCCTTTTGAAAGTTTTATGAAAGGACAAAGCAGTAAGAACCTGTTGCACTTGAAATAAGCTGGAATATGTAGATAGCTGTGATCACATCTAATTTGGACCCTTGTGTAAGTATTATTTAAAATGAAGGCCAAACATAGCATGTTTGAGATCTGGCTATTCAAATGCAGAAAGCAGCTATTTTAAACTAGGTTTAGTCCCCTTTCTATCTTCTGCAGCCCAAGAGATGCAGAGAACCACAAAACTCCACCCTTACCCAAAATCAGGGCTTTTTTTGTAAAGATTGAGGCAATTCAGTTGAACATGATGATCTTAGTGGTCTTTTCCAACCTAAATGATTCTGTGAGTCGAATTCAGGATTACTGCAGGGTTCCAGTTTCAAGATCAACTGGGTTGTTCTTCTTAACTGCTCAACGTGTATATCTTCTGTTACGTGTTCATAACTTCTGTGTGGGTGGGGTTTTGGTTTGCACAGGTGCTCAAGAAATGGCTTTTCTCTGAATAAACATGCAGATTGATAGGCAAAGAATAACATATGGGGTATGTCCAATTGTTATTTGAGTTAGTCTTCAAATTTTTATTTTCCTGGGCAAGGTGCAGAGGCATAGGGGCAGGAGCAGGTATGTTTGTGCAGTGCAGGCTGAAACCTTGGGTTTGGGAGCCATCAGGTTATTTCTCATATTAAATTGTATCTTTAGGATTAATTATGGTGCCAAATATATGTATAGAACTTAAGATCAATTAATGAAGAAAAAGTCAAAGTAAATTGAAAGTTTTACAGTTAAAAGAAATTGTATTTGCTATGAGGCCACCTAAGGACGTATGGTATGGCTCATGTTTTTATGAATCCAACAACACATTTTAATGGGACATGTGAGCATGCCTGTACACATATTTAAATAGAAATAGATATGCCTATATAAGGGATCTATGGCAGTGTGACAGTTTTAGCTGTGTGAAATTACATTTCATTCACTAGGCATTTTTGAAGCCTCATCTGCACCCTGTCCCACTTATCAGTATCCTCATGGTCTAGTGCGGACACTGTGAACTCCTGACACTTCCAAACTGCTGCTGCCGTAGAGGCTCAACGTGCAAAGCCCTCACATTATCATGAGCTCTCAGCAAATGTTCCTTTTCCAAGGACAGATTTTTCACTGACTCCATCTCCACAATGCTTTTCTGCCTGTCCTCACAGCCTTCCCCATCCCAGTGACTCAGGCAGCAGGGCAATGCAGTGTCCTTTCCTTGGAATCACAACATGCTACAAAGCCAGGACTGAAGGCTCTGTGCAATTGGAAATGGAGATTCCCACTTTTATAGCTGATCTTCTGACAGATGGCACAGATCCTAACACCAAGGTACTACTGCTCATGGAACAGCAGTTATAAATAATTGTCAGGGAATTCAGAAACTTGCTGGTTAGCTTCCAGACTCTTTTGTGTTCTGGTACCTTGGTAGCAAGGCAGAGGGCTCCATAGTAAAGCAGTGCAAACTGCCCTTAGCATAGTTTAAGTATCTTTGCAGAGAACTGCCTTTTCCTACCACCATCTGCTATATATACCATACCCTTTAGATCCTGCTGGGAGATGGTTCATGTTCTGGATGACCTGCCTGGATGCCTCTAGGCCTTTGCCACAGACCAGTAGCTCAGACATTTGCCCAGTCACGCTAATAAAACTTTATTACTTCTCTTTAGACAGTCCTTTCTGTATAGATTGTGAAAATAAAAAAGCTTTTAAGATTAGAGGACCCAATTCTGCACTGAGCTGTGTTCAAGGGGCATTTATATACTTTACACACTCTCTGAAGCCCACTGGCCACTTGAAGTCAGAAGAATTTGCCACTTAGTTTGAGGGATCTGCTTTTCTCACTGTACAGTAGAGTTGGTGGGGAGATGTCTATGGAAGTCAAAGGGATGAATTGTAGGGCAAGACATTAAGCAGATATCTACTAGGTTGCTGTATCGAGTTTTCAGTATCTATTCAATGGCTTCATTGATAACAAAAATAATTTTAAAAATAACACTTTCAAATGTGACCTGAAAAATATATATAGGAAATCAAGATGCTACAGAATTGTGTGATAAGAGATCTTCTCTGTTTTATAAACTCGGAATTTCACAGAATATGGGAAGATACAGCAAAACATAATAATAAAGACATACTGCTGACATGGCATAACAGTTATTTATGGACACTGGATAATATCCATGTTGCTCTTGGAAAGGGAAAGATATGTCAATGTTAGCATAAAAAAATATACAGTGTTGTATTCTTCTGAAAGTGGCCAGCATCTTTTTCTAAAAGCTTCTTGCATTATTTGCACAACAAATCCACTAGGAAAAAAAGAGAACATGTTTGTAGATGACTTATAAAAAAATTAAAATAGGTTTATTGCAGCTTTATTTTCCTCAATTCACAGATAAACAATCATGGTCTTGTAGATCCTCAGGAAAAAGGGTCAGAAATCTGTGAATCATCTGTTGCTGTTGCATTTGTGCTGGAATCAAGCAGATGCAGTGTCTAAGGGAATCAGCCTGGGAATGATGTCTTGATCAAAATCTGGGAAGGACCTGTAAGGGACCGTGGAGACAAACCCATAATGGCTATTTACCATCTCAGGTCCCCACTTGTTTGAAGGAACTGTCATGTGACTGGACAAAGTTAATGGGATATCAGATATAAACCACCATCCATGATCTGTGAGGCAAAAGGAATGTCCCATTTATCATGGTATCTGTTTACTACCAACAGTCACCTCATCACCAAATACAATCTATTTTTTCCTTTAGAAGTCTGTGAAATCAAGCATGAACGTGGGCTCCATTTGCTTGTTTATGTTCACAGATGTTTCAGTGTATCCAGCCCACACAGCTTCACCTCTCACTCTACTTTTTCCCCACCCGTATTTCAGTGACTTTTTTTTCATTGACACTGAAAATCATGTTCAGGAGACTGATTTCCTGCTCTCATTCTATTCCTCTTATGTATCTGCTTTCATACATCCAGAGGCAAAGAATATCTCCTGTTTTGCTAGCCAGAGCTGTAGTTTGTTTGCTGAGGAGGAATACAGCAGCTAACACAGGGCTCTCTTCAATGGTGGCACTCAAAGAGTCCCCAGCTCCTCCTATGCCATGGCATTTTGTCACATTTTGAGCTGACCCTCCCACTCCCCTGTGCAGAGCTTTATTCCAGGGCAGCAGAATGCTCTCCACGGAGGCCAAGCAAGACTGAAGAGCTTTGATTTTGTCCTGTTCCTTCAGGAGCACCCTCTTCACCTCTTGCACAAAATGCATCTGGTGACTTGAGGGCTCCATCTCTGGGGGTGAACAGACAGGAAAGGGGTCTTACTACTGAGGATGCAAGCCTTGCAATAACTCTTGGTCATTTTAATCCAGTCTCAGCATCTATTGATGGCTTAGATCTTCTCAACTTAGAGAGGTCTCTTTGGTTTCTTGTGTGTGCTGTCCTGTCCAGTTGAAAATACTGTTTTTGTGGTCTAACCACACAAGGCACAGGGACTCTGCTGCTTAAATGACAGCTCTGTGGTCAGGGGAAGTGTCTATGACTGACACCAAAAGGAAACAAAAAAATTAGGGGCAGAAGAAACATAGAAGTGATAAGTGCTTCCTAGACTGAGTTTATTTCTATTATTAGCATCAAAATGTGATAATTTCACAGAGTACTTTGGACAATGAGAGCAAAAGGCAATAGAGGAAGACATGTAACATATTCCACTTAACCACTTTGAATATGAGGTCCTCACAGCTGTAAAAAAAAAGGATAGGGAAGGGCCAGGGAAGGAGAACACTATCAAAAATCTCCAAATAAAGTTTTCTGCTATGCTTTTCTCCTTTGTGAAACACTTTGGGCTGCAGTGGCTCTACATCTTTCGTCATCTTTTTGTATGTCTAAACATCCATTGCAGCAAGCCATAGTCCATCTCCTGGCCAGTTAAATCTCCTTGGCAGCAACTTTCCACCAGCTACTTTTAACTCTTTTCCCCTTATTGTCAACATAGCATTTTACAAAACAAAGTACATGTAAAACTCTGAACTGCTGCTGAAAGTGTCTTAGCCCTGATGGTAGAGAACACATTTTAAAACTTGTCACCTTTTTTAATTTCAACCCTACATCTCCTCTTTATCTCCACAAGCAGCCCATGTCACCATATGCACCATTAATTCGGGTACTTTCAAATCAAGCAGAAGAAATAAACTAGGCTGTAGCCCTTCCTTTGTGCTGCCATAATGAATCAAGCTAGGCTTTGGGAAGACAGAGTGCTGACATTTTAACTTTTAATGGAAGAATTTCTTTCCCATAGAAGTACCAACGGGGAATGGAAGATCATCCTCCTTTTAAAACGTAAAGGCCAAGTTCCTCAGGTGGTTTTGAGCCAGCATGGGTACAGTCACAAGTGGGATGGTGTAGAAGCGACTCTTACAGGGCTGAAGGTGCAGCTGAGCTAAAGCAGTGGCCACTGTAAGTCACTGCTCTAGCTGAACAATCTTGGATCTGACACTCAGATCTGCTGTTTGCATGTCCTGTACCGTCTCCAGCTAAATTCCAGTGATCCATCTCATTCACTGCCTTATTCTGTCAAATGACCAGGACTCCTCATCCCCCCAGCATCACACAATGTCCTTCAAGAGGACCCAGCTTCCAAGTCAGGTTTTATGGTCTTTCTTCTGTTACACCTTCACATCTTTATTAATTCCTAAACACAATTTTAAGAATTGGCAAGCTGCTTCTCTCATACATGAAAGAAATGCTGCAGTTGTGATCTTTCCAATGGATGTGAGTGCTGTGAAAATGCTGAAACACTGGACTACAGTAAGAGCCTGCCATCTTATTCCCCTCTAAATAGGTGGGTGGTTCCAAAGGACCCTCTGAGAGGGAGAAGGATACTCACTCGACATTACTGGGATACCTCTCCATGGCTGGTAATCTTCTTCTAGAACAAGCTTCCAAGGCTGACCCACATGTCTCTGCTCACCCTCTGCCTCTTCTCTCTTCTTCCCAGCTGAGCCATCCTACCAGCCATCCTACAGACTTTACAAGACATTTTTGATTCAGAGGAAGCTGCAGTGCATGTCAGAATATGGCTCTAATTCCATATTTCATTGTCCAGAGTTTATGAAGAGTACGGTGAGTTCCTGAAGTTAAAGGAGTACATCAGTAAAACAATTAGGAGATCAGTTTGACAAATGTTGCGGTACATTACAGCTCTTGAGGAGTTGTCAGTGTGGAACTTGGCTCTTGACTCGCCTCATTTTCCATTAAACTTGTAAAACTGCCTGTCAAGGGAAAGGAGAACTTCATAAGTGAGACTTAAAACTCAACCAAGCAGAGCTGCTCAGAGTATATGGTGGAAACAACCTTGCCTGGATGGGACAAGTGAGGCATGAGGAACTCTTTTCCCTCACTGAGACTGTGCAACACATTGTCCTTGACTTGGTGTCACTACAGCAGACATGGATGGAGGGCACCTGACTAAATAAGGCACCAGCTGACATGAGAAAATGTACTGGGTGTCTCACTTACTTCTGGGCTTCAAAAAACTTAATTTGAAGGGATAGTATAATTCACTGTGCTATCAAAGAAATTTTTTAAGATGGTTTGAGCTAGGAAAAATAATTAATCAGACTTTATGTTAAGTACTTAGAAGTGTAATTGAAATTATGCCTGTTATAAAAATTTCATTAGTACATCTGCATTACAGATTGATTTATTCTTTTGGTGATGGCATAGTTTTGAAATTTAAGAGGCATTTTCCAGAGGAGTTTCCTCATGCATTCCAAAAATTGATGATTGGACTGGTATAAATACCTCTGTAGACATTTCTACCCATAAGCAAATTAATGTAACTCTTCACAATACAAACCAAGTTTTTTTTGTTTTTTTCTTCAGTCATGCATCTGATGTGCTATTGTTGGTACCTTTCAAACACACCTTTATTAACCATGTTGCAGAGGTACATATGCAGCTTATATAAACTTAGGCTCTATCAGTATGACAATATTTCAAAAACAGGTACTTCTCTGAAAACCTTTTCTTTACTTCAGTTTTCAGAGATTTGTTGTCTTGATAAGGCTATGAGCTACAGCACAAGAATGGTCTCCAGTACCTTATCCACACTTTTCATTGTCTAGCTTTATTAACAAATAAATACCACAATGTCTTTTGGTATCATGTAAGCAATTGTTTGCTTGTTGTTTTGTTGGGGTGTTTTTGTAAGGGCCATGTACCTGTCCTCAGGTTTATTCTCTTATGACTTTAAATACACCTGACATTTAACTTGACTTTTATCTTGCTCTTTTCAGTTTGCCTCTTGTTCCCATTGGGGTATCCCATGTCTTCACACAGCACACATGGAGCTCCTTGTCACACATGCTGTGGATGCTAAAAGTTTATAGAATTCAAAATCTGACTGCAAAAATTCGTAGGCGAAAAGTGTACTGAAGGCAATTAAAGAATTTAAACCTGCTTTTGACAAATATATATCATGAATGAATGTGTCATTCACTTATTTCTGATGCCTCTGAACAACATTGTAAATAGCTTTACCTTTTCAAGTCCCTTTTAAAGAAGTCAGGCAGAGTCTTTTAAATCTTGTGTTAATAAAACACACCCTGGGTACTGACTGGCACCAGGAAGCAGCATTTTTGAAAAGAATTGCCCAGAAATTGTCTTTTAATAGCCATATTTTAGTCAAATATTCAGTGGCCATTTATCTCAACCTCAGGGCTACTTCTGTTGCTCCTTTCACTTCCTGCATGATTCCCTTATACTGCTCAGCTGAACTAATGCAATGTACTTCTCAAGGGACTGTGCCACTAACCATGCCAATAAATACTATTTATATACTATGAACCAAGGAAATTTACTTGCCTTGATGTCATGACCTTGTGTGACTGGGCAAGCCAGCTTATTAAACTTCCTGAATTTTGCCTCAGCAATGACTGGCTTACCTTTCTGCTGGGCATTTAAACAAAAAAATACTTCAGGAACACACAGGATTGAAATCTCACAAGTGACCAACCTCATTTCCAAAGAATGCACTACCATAGTGATGACCTATAGGAAAAAAGGCAAAAATCCTTCAAACCTGCAGTGTGCCACAGTAAAGCAGGAGAGGAAATCAAGGACATGCTGGAGGCCTTCAGGCTTAGTGCTGATGAGGCCCTTTTTGGGTGAGAATCCAAACATTATCTTGACAAATATGCCACAAACACGCATATCCTGTACCTGATGGTGAGCCATACTTGCAGCTGTCCTCTCCATGTTAAGACTTCTCCTCTAAAGGACCCCATTAACGTGTAGACATCCAGACAAATTTGCTTCACTGCAATGCTTTTGCCTGAGGAATCACCTTATCAAACATCTTGGGAGTCTGACATGATCTAGCTTTGATGAACCATCATGTAGCTGAAGCCATTTTTCACTTACCTCTAAGAATTTTCCCAGTCAAATTAACAGGGCATGGCATGGAGTTGCTGTTCCTCTCCCTCCCTCTGCCTCTTTAGAAGACAGCTTTCCTGTTCTCCAGCAGTCTCCAATAACAGTGCTTCAACCACAACTTCACTGATTTATCCAAAGTGTTGCTCAGGACTTTACAAGACAGATACCAATTTAGTCAACATTTGGGTTGTGATTTTCCGGGACCTGTCACTAGAAACAGCCTAACTTATACTAACATCATCTTTTACATTATCTTGCTTACTTTATGCTCTCTGTAAATACTCTCACCTTAATTTGTTCTTTTCATTGAAAACTGAGGCAGGCAATGTATTTATTCAATATTTGGAACAGCCTTCATCTCATCCCTGGCATTAATCCACCACATATCTTGCTTCTTTGAATCACTTCTATTTGTGTAGTTGAAGAATTCTTTGCTATCTGTTACCCTTTTCTTTGCAACATCTCAGTCAGCTGTATTTTTATCAATTTTTTTTCTCTGATCCTGCAGTTTCCAACTCAGCAAGCTGTACTTCTATTTCCTGTAGGTCCATTCATTTTCAGGGAGTTACTTATCCACTAGTCTCACAATTATTCTTGATCTATTCAACCTCTTCTATGGGATGTAAGTGCTATACAGGATATTCCATTTTGGATTTAAAGTAAGTCCATGATTCTTTCACGCTCAAATGCTAGGTCCATGCAGCCTCATCAATAATTTTTCATAGTTTCTTAATGTTTTCCCTCTGATATCCAAGACTGCAGGATATTTTTGTAGACCTATTCTTGGTTCTCAAGAAATTTGCAGTAAATAATGTTAGTCATTCATCAAAGATTATTTTCTATGATCAAATTATTTTTTAAAGGATTTATAATATCCTTATATTTTACTGAAAAGAATTACAGAACAGCTTCCCTTTAGGCTGTTGAGTCTGAACAGTGACTGCTGGTAAATAAAAGATTTATTGCCCATCAGACCCAATAATAAATGCTGTGTATGGTCTTTGTTTTGCATCTGTTTAGGGAATTGAAGTCTTCCCCAACCTTGCTGTTATTTACTGTTGATGAAAACTTCTATTCATAGCCATCCCCAAACCTGAGAGTCTACCAGATTTTGGGACATTTGTATCACCCTTATCCACTACCACTTTCAAACAAATTTGTTATTTGTGCCATCACCATCTCTGTTTTCTCAATCTATTACTTCATCAATTTCTATTAAAAACTAGTAATTAATAGTACAAATACTACCTCTACCCTATTTTTTCTCCTTTCTTCTACCTCTTCAGGTTAGAGGATGTAAAGAGAAAAAAGTGGATTTGTGTTTGGCCTTAGATCCTGGCTTACTTATCTTTACACACTACAGGGGTGGTACCTGAGAAAGCCGTCTCTTGTCTTCTAACCATTTCCTGGAGAAATATGCCAAAGACTGAAGAACTTAAATAAATATATACATATACATTTAGAGGTTGGAACAGAAGAAAAACAATAATGCTAAGTAGAGCTGTGCTTTTTGCAAGTGGGAGAACACAACATAAGCAAAACACTTGGCTGCCTATCAAAAACACTTTCCACAAAAAAACCCCATAAAAAATTATGTTCTCTGCTATAGGGAAATCAGGCAAAAGGAACAGTGGACATCAAAACAGCACAGTGCCTTTGGCTATTTCTTCTCAGTAGTTGCTAGACTGTTGCAGGCAGAAGTCACACAACCCTGCAGTAAGTAGCACTAGAAGCAACAGCTGGCAGTTCCTGGGCAAGATTCTGACAAGAGTCAGAATCTGCAGAAGGAATAAAAGCTGCGGCAGTGAGGTTGAGAAATTGATAGACACCATGTAAGAAAAAGAACAACCCTGTTCTCTTGACTATTGACATCTCTTGACTATCGACATTTCCTCTCTTAGCCTACACCTGCCTTAACCTATGTCACTGACATGCCAGCTTTAGTAATTTACTCAGTATTTCTGATTGCTGTTGCATTTTATTTCTGATTTTTATATACAAATATATATTTTTAAGTGAAGAAGAAAGCTGAAAGGAAAGTTTGGGACAACTCTGATCTCTACCAGGTGTCAAATTGGCCAGGAAGAAATCCAGAAGTGCCGCCAAGGCCGAGACACGGGTAGGACATATAATGAATGAAGCAGCTGACGGCTGCACGAGAAAAGCCCTGCTCCGTGCTTCCCGCGAGGACCGGCACCGGAGCTGCAGCGAGCGCGGCCAGGTCGGCCTGGGCGGCCGGGTCCCCCCGCGGCGGGGGCAGCGCCGCTCGCTCCGCCCCGGCCCCGGCCCGGCCCCGGCCCCGCCGCGCCCCGCGGGGCGGCCCCGCCGCGCCCCGGGCAGCGCCGCCGCGGAGCGGAGCGGAGCGCCCCGGGAGAGGATGGCCCCGCCGCCCGGCCCCGCCGTGCCGGGCCCGCTGGCCGTGCTGGACCCCACAGGTGAGCCCCGGGATGCGGCGGGGCAGAGCGGCAGCCGGCGGCGGGGCTGGACGGCCGGGCTGCCCCGGGCTCGGCGCCGCTGCCCCGGCGCTTCAGTCAGCGGCACGGCACGGCACGGCACGGCACGGCACGGGAGGGGACGGGGGCTGTGCTCGGGCTGAGCCCCGCAGAGCGGCGGTGCAGGGGGGCTCAGCCCGAGATCGCCGGCGCGGTGCGCACTGCCGCTCATCCGCTCGCTCGCCGAGGTGTTTAAAAATACCGGCTCTTCTTCAGAGCTTTCAGTGCGCTGGGCGAATCCCTCTGCTGGAGGTTGAACATTCGGAGGAATAGCTTGGTACGGGACGCGGACAGGAAATTAATGCAGGAGCCATCGTGCTGGCCGGTGGAGCAGGCGGCGGTGCCCGCAGGTGCGGGGCGGGCTGGGGATTCCAGGTGTTGGGTTCGTTCCCGTCCTCCTGGTTCTCCTAATTGTATGGCTTGTGTTTACAGCGTACGTCCTGAAATACAAACACACAGACAAGAGAAAGGTCAAGTATTTCCTTATTCCAGCGGAAATTGTTAAAGTTTAGAAAATACAGAACTTACTGCTGGCAATTACTCTGTGTAACATTTGAAAGGGTAAGCAGAGACTTTGCTGTGCACTCAAGGATCTTAACAGCTGAGTGAAAAATGTACCAGATCTTAATTTTTGTCTTAAACTTGGAAGAAAAATTATGTTGGTGTTGAAAATGTGGCAGTGGAAGATGTGCTGTAACTTAAAAACATTTTCAGGTAGTCATGGGAAAAAGAAGAATCTGTATGCCAGCTTTAAACTAGTGATTAGCCGCTTGTTAAATTATTTATTGGTGAAACAATTGCTGCCAAAACAATGAGGTCATAGTGATACTGCATGATATCACTTACTATAGCCATACTACATAGTGTATCAGGGCTTGTGGGATTGCTTTTTCATTTTGTTCAGTATGGATATTTTGTAGTAGAATTGTAAACTGTTTCCCATGGTCTTGAATATATAATGCACTTGTAGAAGCTTACTCAACAAATTAATAAAAAAGGTAAGAGATGGGCCTGATAAAAGCTGCTGTCTTGTGGCTTGAAATGAATGCTGTTGCATCTGGTTTAATTAGTTCAGCACTCTGGACAAGTCAAGCATTTAATCAGAAGAGGGAAAGTAATCACCAGCAGCAGGTGTGAGCATCTCTTTTAAGCATCTCAATCCGTCACATTTAATTTTGGGAGGCAATGTAGGATTAATTCAATTTCACTGGCATGAAACAGTTTTTAAAATACATAAAACTGTAGTTGAGAGAGAGATGGCACTGAAGTGAGTGTTGCAGCAATTAAAAATTTATAATCTAGCTCAAAAGATCTCCTAAAAATTTTCTCAATAGCAGCAAAACAGCAGATACATTTGGTACTAAGATTTGTCTGTGGTGAATTTCCACTTAAATTATCTTTTTCTGTGTGCTTAATGCCACTCTCTGAAACATGTCACAATTTTTAGTGGTATCCATTACCTAATAAAAATGAACTTTTTTTTTCCTGTTACAAAAGCTTCCTTCTTTTTCTCATGGTAAGATGCTAATAAACATTGGGCTGGGGCATCACTTGAAAGAGATGTTTCCATTTTGATCACCATAACTAGACCAAAGAAGAAGGCATGGAATTATGTAGTGCTAATATTCAGCAAATATGGTTGTAATCCCAGCTAACTGCTACATCCTACAGCGACTTTTTTCCTCACCAAAAATTATGCCACACTTTTTAACTTTATGATGTCTGAAGATAGATTTTAAAAGAAGTAGTGAAGTTAGCAAAGTATAGTTTCTTTGGTCTAAATGTAGACTTTTTAAAGTTTAGTTGAAGATTGTATGGAGGTTTTCTAAGGTGGAGAGATGCTGTTTCATTCTATTCTTTCCTTCCCTCGGCCCCTGGACACATTCTGTGCCATGGACATGTTTCATCATTAATTAATTCATTCCCCTTTTAAACTCACTCTTTGCTTTGTTCAAATCCAGACCCTCCTATTCATGATTATACCCACCACTTTGCAATCTCACACATACCCTCCCCACAAAACCATTTATTTTTCCATAGTCTTCCTATAAATTTAATTTAACCCCCACCCATTGCAAACAGAGCATTGTAATACAATTTTGTTTTCTGGCAGAACAGGCAGAAGTTTTTTCTGAGTGCAGCAGAGTGTGGTCTTCAGCAGACACTTTTTCTTTTTGCTCTTTGGAGGGTGATCTCAATTTCCCTCCTGACAGGCCTTTCTCTGTCCCAAGGAGGCAGCAGTCTGGTGTCTCCCTGCCTTGTCCTGGTGGCATTTTCTCACCTTCCACTGTGGAAGCAGGCCTCAAGCAGATATTTTTCCTGACAGATGTTTAGTGAGCAAAGCAGAGTGTTTTTGTGACTGTTCCTTTTTGTGCACGGTTTAGGTCTGTGCCAAGCAAAGCACAAGCCTGTCATGTGGAAGTTCTGTTACCTCTCTAATTTATCTGTGGTGCCTATTGTTGCAGTAATACTGCAAAAATCTCAGTGCCCATGGCTCAGTCAATACTTCACTGGCCAAAACTGCTGAAGAATATTGCCAATAGATGTTAATAACTATTCACACCCTCTATTGACCCCAGCCTCAAGCTAATGCTAATAAGGATAGGAGAAGGTTTCTTCCTACAAGCTTGGTTTTTGGTATGCTAAATATAAGAACTTAAAGTTATAATTAAGTTGCATTAAGGTCTAGACTAGGAGCTTAATAATATTCATACCAAATCATTGCTAAAGAAGTTGAAGGTAATAAATGTCAAAATTATTCTGAGAGTTACTTCAGTACTAAAAAATTGGAAAGTGAATAGCCTGCATTAACTGTTTCCTGCGCTCCAGGAACATTGGTGTTGGAAGAAAATTCAGGCTACAGATATTGACTGCAATGTTTCCTCTGCTCTTAATTTAAATGCTATTCTTGTGTATGGCCAGCCTTCAGTCCAAGCCTTGCCACAGAGTGTCAGGGAAGAAGGCTGGGCCAGGCACACTGCCTGAGCTGGAGACAGGGCTTCTGAGTCTGGCATGGGGCTTTGGCTGGCAGGTACATGAAAAACAGACCCAAATAAACTGCATGGCAACTGCCACAAACAGCAGTAAACAAAGGCTTGAAACATCTTGGGACCCAACATGACTGAAATTGCAAAAGGAAACCTTTTAATTGTGGAAACCCTTTGCAGCAGTAACCTCTGAAGATATTATGCTGCTTTGCAGATATTACGTTGGCCTCCCAGTATGCTGGTGGCTTATATGCATGTAATTATCCATACTTTGATAGAGCAAAGAGTTTTATTGTTGAGACTAATAAAAACCAAACAGCCATGATAAAAAACAATTTAGGCTGATTTCTATTGATCTTCTCTGAGCATGTGGAAGTCTTTGAGAATAAGTCCTTGCATGTGCCAGCCTCTTCTCCAGAAAGGGCCTTTCTGTGCTCCTGCACATAAGTCATCTCTCCTAAGGGTGGAGTTCATAGCTAATGATATGGTTATTTATCAGACTTTCCTAGACTATGAAAAAGGGGAGATATAATTGTATATTTGCCTCTATTTTGAGATGCAGGTGGTAAAAGATCAATAAATATGAGGGTTGAAGAGTATTGCATTCATAAATTTCTTCTGGCGTGTGTAAATTTCAATGTCAAAATGTAGTTCATACCAAAAAATGTCCCTACAAATAATGACATCTTTTTCTGTTCTGTCTCACTAAATCCACATCAGATTTATTCCAATTACAAATATGAGCATGCTTTTCCTAAGACATTTTCCAGCAAACTCAGGGCAATCAAACTCATGCCTTTCATTATACATAATCAGAACTCAGGAGGTTGGGTTGAACTCATAGTTTATCTCCATCCAGTCTTATCAACCTTTGCTACTCTGAGGAGGCTTGGCTCCTCAGGCACTTTTCAGTGGTTTCAAGAAGTCTTGGCTGAGGAGCATGTGCCCCACTGGCTTTGGGAAGCTTTGTGTTCCTATGTCCCTTTAGAGTATGTCTACATTGCAGCTGCAGCTTCATATCAGAGGATATGAGCACACATACCCAACCCACTTTCAGTCTAGCTGTCGTAAAACCCCAGAAGAATTCAGGTGGGAAGGTGCCTCAGCCACAATTCCAACCTCCTGCTCAAATCTGGGTTAACTATGAAGTCAGGCAAGGTTTCTTAGTGCTTCTTCTGCTTGAATCTTGAAAACCTCCAAAGCTGGAGAGGACACAAGCTATTTGGGCAACCTGTTCCAATGTTTGACTCTCCTAATGTTGATTTTTTCCTCCTTATACCCAGTCTGAAACACTTTTTTGTATTTCAGTTTGTCTGCAGTCTTTTTTCCTCCTGTTGTGCACCATTATGAAAAGCCTGAGTCTGTTCTCTTGACAACAACTCAAAGGAATTGGAAGACTGCAACTAGCCCTGCCAAAAGTCATCTCATCTTCAGTCTGAGCAAGCCCCATTCCCTCAGCCTCTTCTCATACAGAGAGAGCCAGCCCCTGACCTTCTTTGCAGTTCTCTGATGAATTCATTGCAGTTAATTTATGTATTTTCCTTTACGGAGGGCCCAAAACCGAGTGCAATATTGTGTCATCTAAAAAGTGCTGTATAAATGGGTGTAGTTGCTCCTCTGATCCCCTAGTGATGCTCCTGTTAGTACAGCCCAGGATTCTGTTGCCAGGGCACGCCGCTGCTTCATGATCAGCTCATCATCTACCAATATCCCCAGGTCCTTTCCAGCAGAGCTGCTTTGCAGCCTGGCAGTCACCCTGACCTGCATCATTGCACTGCATTGTTCCTTCCTTTGCTCAGAACTTGGCATCATGTTAAAAACCTTGCTAGAAGTAAGGCAAAAGACATCCAATGCTCCTCAAGTCCAGTCTTTTTGCCATAGCTGGCATGGATTAACAGGGAATTGCCAGAGGAAGATTGCAGAGACACAGGCTGGAGGAGAGGTGTTGGGCATGTCTTAAGGATTAATTCTTTACTTTAGCAGGAAAACTTTGTACATGCAGGTGAAAGAGACTTTTGTAACCTCAATAGATGGTATCTGTCGTTAGGAAAGTTGCTTGTATTTCATACTAAAAGACTGGAATCATTTTGACTGGTTGTTCTACTGGAGAAATGTCAGCAAACATAACTTGTTATTATATATTCATTTTTTTACTGATTGAAATTATTTGACTTGGTTTGCAAACATCACTAATCTAGTCTGGCTCTTGAACTATAAACATTTACCTGAGTTATGTGACTTTAAAATGGCCACAAAACTCAAGTGACTCATGGCCAATGGCTTCTTCTTTCCTTTTGTCTTTCCTGCATTTCCCCGGCTTTTGCTTCCAGCAGTGCCCCCAGAGCCTGACCCACACAATCCTGCCTTCCCCTCTCACCTCCTGCTTCCTGCTGAGGGCTGCTGCCTCCAGGCTTCAGTGCAACATCACAGTCTCTGCCTTCTCCTGAGGCTGGGCAGTCAGGCAGCTTCCTGAGAACACAGAGGGAGGGAGACTGGCCCTGCTGTGGCCAGGCTGTGCTTTCTCAGGAGCTCCATCCTGCCCAGGTGCAGTGTAGGTACCATGGCATCGCATGGCCCAGTGCTACTGGGTGATCCTGCACATTCCAAAGTGAGAACACCAAAAATGGGGACCACAGTTTGATTCACTTGGGTGTCTTTTGTTAGTTAGAGTCATGTATTACTGGCTTTTTTAGTCTTACGTAAGTCTGTGCTATGGGCTGGGGCCCTGCTGTGAATAACCTCTGGCTACAGCTCAGATCTGCCACTGGATAACCAGGTTAAGTCCCTTGGAGCAGGCTGGAAGTTGGAGGTGAGTGTGCTGGTTTTCACTTTGGGGTATCTGGACCCAAATCCCAGTGAGACTGAAAGGATTTCACTGAGCAGCCTCTGCTGGAAAAGTCTCATGTATCATTACCTGATAAGCTCTATTACAGCTTTGCTTCAAGGATACAGATTTCTTACCCCAGTAAACATGAAGAGCACATTCATTTTCATGATAGCATGCAGACCACCTGCTAATCTTGTTTAAAATATTCGTTTTTAAGTTCAGGCCAGATAGAGTCGAATTGGCACTTCACATAGGTAAGAATTTAAGGCCTGCGGGATCTCACCAACATGAACAACAATTAAAAATGTTACTGAAGACAAGGCATAATTATCATTGTTATCATCATAATTATCATATAATTATCATTGTCACTGACTTACAGTTCAGTTTAATAAAAACTCATCTCATGCCTCTACCCAATGTATGTGCATTAAGCTATACTCTAGCTAACTCTGCAGGTTTTAATTCCTTCTGTTGTCTGGCAGCAATTTTCCTTAGTGGGAGAACAACAGAGGATTATCTACAGAAAAGATTAACAAAAGAAAATCTTTCATAATTTTGTATTTGTTCTGCCATGATTACAATTAAAAGCTCTTTTTCTTTTTCCCTCTCCCCCCCCCACTCCCTACAGGACAGTTTGCAAAAAGGAAGAAGACTTCCCTTTGGTTCACAGTCGCACTGCTGGTGGTGTCTGTTTTCATACTCACCATAGGTCTGGCAGCTACCACACGAACAGAAAATGTTACTGTGGGAGGCTACTACCCGGGCATTGTTGTAAGTAAAAAACCTATTTTAGAATATTAGGTACATCCAAATAAATTATTATCATTTCTGATTGGAAAAAAAAAAAAGATCATTAGTTCTGTGTCATTTCACGGGAGAGAGTTGCTGCTTTGTTTTGATCTAGTTCTACTGTGTTGTAAGGCAGGGGGGTAAACTATTTTTCTGAAGTGCCCCAAAGGGGAGGCTGTTTGGGGGTGGAAAGAGGTTGAGTCTGCACTGCACTGTGCTGGGCTCAGGGAACTGTGTGAAAACCTGTGCTAGACTCCCACTGGTCTCCATTAGAGGTGGGTGTCTGTGTGACTGGACAGTAGGCATGGGATAGATTTGAACAACCTTTTAGAAGTTTACTGCTTTGATGGAAGGAAGAGCCACTCCACTCTTGTGTCTGTGTGCCAGGAATTCTGCTGTGCCCATGGCAGGGAAAGCCCTGCAAAAGGACGGGGGGAGGCTAATCCCTAACATCCTTTCTTGCAGGCTTGCTGCCAGTCCTCTCATACAAGATCCTGTCTCCAAAATCCTTAGTCTTGTTTTTGTCTTGGGAACAGACTGTTAAAAGCCTTCCTGCAGTGGGCACAAGGTTCAAGCTCTGCCTGCTTTGCCCTGTGGCTTCTGGGGAGGAGTAACCCTGCCAGCCCCTTGCTGGTTCAACCCCCAGGCCCTTTCTGATCTCAGGAGAAGGGATCAGTTATATCTCAAAGTGTGCAAATGCCTGGAGTAAAAAAAAACCCAAAAAACCAAAAGAAAAAACAAACAAACAAAAAAACCACCAAAAAAAACCACAAAAAAACCCAACCAAAAACCCCCCTGGGCTGAGTTTTAAATACAAGGAGTGTGGGCAGCAAACAGAGAAGGGCTGTGGGGAGGTAGAGTTGAAGAAAGAAATTCACATGTTTACAGTTAGATACTACTTAGGTGTGTGGCTCCACTACTGCCAGAGTATGTTGTAAGGTACCATAATTTCTTGCTCTCGTTGGAATGAAATGCCCAGGGAAGAGGGATATGGATCTTCTAATACTGTGCATACACCATTAATAATTTGTGAGTTAGAACTGTTCCTCCTAAACAAGTCCTCTTACATCTTAGTGTTATGTTGAGAGCAGGACTCTCAGAAAGATAATTTTAGGATAATGATCTATAAGGACTGGTGTTTTAAAAATAGAGCAAAAAGCAGTTCCAGGAATAAGACCTCAACAGAATGATTTTCTCTTTTGTTAACCTAAAATAGATAGATTAATACTGATAAAGGTCTCTTCTTTCAAAATTTGACATAAAATCTTTTGTAAGACCACATTATCTGCATTCATCCCTAGAAAGAAGTTTCATTTTTAAACTGCTGTTTTTAATAAGTAATAAACCCATGTGTACAAAACAGGTTATTTCAGCATTTAGTTTCTTGTAGGAATAATGCAGTGTCTACTCACTCATCTGAAAAACATCACCTGCTAAAATATTTTTTGAAAATCTTGTTTTCATTATTAAACAGATAGAAAAGCAAGAATTTATTAGAATGCTTTGAAAACAAAACCTTTTATTAATAATTTTCCTTTGTAATTGCCAATGTAAATGTCATCAAGATATTAAATATCACAAACGTTTAGGAAGAATTAAAAGTGCTGTGCAAATCTTACATGGTGTCTTGCCAAAAGCCTGGTCAGAAGTGTGTGACAGCCCTGTTATGTTTCTGCCTCAATGCCTGAAGTGACTGACCCCAGTGCAGCATTGGCAGAGCAACTGTTGCAGAATTGTAAAGTGGTTTGGGATGGCAGGGACTTTAAAGGTTATCTCAGCTCCTCTGCCATGGAGAGGGACATCTTCCACTAGACCAGGTTCTCAAAGTCCCATGCAACCTGGCCTTGTACACTTCCAGGGATGGGGCACTCACAGCTTCTGTGGGCAACCTCTTCCAGTCCCACCGCCTTCACAGTAAGGAATTTCTTCCTAATATCTAATCTAAACCCACCTTCTTTCAGTTTGAAGGCATTACCTCTTGTCCTGTGTCTTCAAGTTTTCTTGTAAGGCACCTCTAGGAATTGGAAGGCAGTAATTGGGTCTCCTCAGAGCTTTCTCTTCTTCAGGCTGAACAACCCAAACTCTCTCATCCTGCCCTCATAGGAGAGGTGCTCCAGCCCTCTGATTGTCTTTGTGGCCCTGCTCATCCTCACTCCTGCATGTCCATGTCCTTGCCATGCTGGGAGCCCCACTGAAGGCAGCACTCCAGGTGGGATCCCAGCAGAGCAGAGGGGCAGAATCCCCTCTCACCATCACCTTCCTCAGAATGTTCTGAATAGCCCTCAAAAGGTGCTTCTCTTCTCTGCTGACAGTAGAGGGAGCTTAGAAAACCAGCATAGCCCTGATCCCAGACTCTCAGATACCTAAACCAGGAGAGTGAATTTGTCACTACATATTTAACTGCTGGGCTCAGAGAAAAGCAAGAATATGAGACAACGTTATAAGAATAAGACAGTATTAATTTAAATTTAAAATAAGGTCTAGTTCTCATAGACTTCAGTAGTAAAATATTAATTTCACAGCTGGTAGATGAGGTGAAACCTCCACTGACCTTAGGTAAGCAATTTTGGTCTTAAAAACTATGCAGAATTAACCCTGCCTTGAAGACACCTATGAAGATGAGTAACACTATCCACTGGCAGAGATGTACTTGTTTCTAGAAGTATTTACAAAACAGGTCTTCAGGGTTAGATCCATAATACATTTTGGCTTCTGCCAAGTTCCCTCTGGCTTCAAGAAGAGTTAAGTGCCTTAATTTCCCTGCATATGTGGTCACTTGTAATTTGTTTTGAAAAAAATCTTTTTTCTAAATACATCTTTATAGTGCTAGGTATTACCATACTTATGCATCCAAAGTAATTGAACACAAAATATTTCTGTGTGAGATGAGTTAATATAGTGTTACTCTTTGGAAGGTGTCTGCATTTAGTATATTAGTGCTTGAGCATCTGTTTGGACTGCATTTTTGGAATGATCTGCAAAGACAGAGTCAGAACTGCTTCTGCCTCATTTCCTTACAAATATTGTTTATACTTAAATATTTAATGTCACTTCTCTGTGACTACTTACTGTGTTATTTTGTTTGCTATTTCTATACTCTTTCAACAGCGTCCCCAGCACCATACTGACCTGGACTCCCAGAGCTCCCAAATAGCCTGTTGTCTAAAAAGACAAAAAAATAGCTCCTATGACCCTAAAACAATCTCAGTAGTGCTGTGGCTTTCATCATGATCTCTGTGATTCTGCTCCTTCTGATTTAATTGTTATTGTTCTGTGTTTGGTCATTCTTTTTGTTCGCATGGATATTACTCATTCTGTGTTCCCTGCATCAGCCATAAATGAGGCTTTATGGATTGTTCCTGTTGGAATGAAAAATGGGGCTTGGAACCAGATGTCATTTTGATGTAGTTATCTTAATTTGCAAAGTTGCTGTCCCCTGAACAGCGTGTCCTTGCTCACCGTTCCAAGTGTCTCTACTATTTAGCTGTCAGCATGGATGCACTTGCCCACTCTTCCAAAGTCTCTGCTTTTAGTCCTTGTGCCTCCCTTTCACATAAATTTCCCAAAGCACTCAAGAGCAAATCTCCTTTCTGCACAGTGGCTTTCCTGAAAGCGAGTGACGGATTCCTCTGGTGATACCGAGCGGGTAAAGTGCTTGCAGGGGATTTGCTTTCTGCTGTGAGCAGCTGTGCAGAACAGCGAGGAATTTACGGGCATTGCCTAAGCCCTTGGCTGGGACATGTAGTCCTTAAAAACTTCATTTGTGCTTGGAGGAGAGGCTCTGCGCTCGGTTCAGAGGCCTCATTACAGAGAGAGGCTGGACCTGGGAATGCAAGGAGTTTCTACTGCTCCAAACCTTCACAGGCCCATCACAAGGAGGAGGCTTTTCCTACCATCCCAATGTTGAAGCAACACTGGAACATTAAGGCTGGCTTACTTCAGTGTCCCTTCCTCCTCCTCTCTCTCTCTCCCCTGTGGCTGTACTGGTCCTTTTAGCAGCTGACTGTACTGGTCTTTTCAACATTGTAGCAAGGATTTTTTTGGGTAGTGCGATAGTGTCTAATCGTTAAAATCAAGTAGGTGTAACTCTAAGAGTTTGAACTTTGGGGAACACATTAATTTTTTGAGAAAAACTGTCTGTGCTTGCCTCAAGCTTTGCAATTTTCAAAAATTATGATGTGTGGACTAAATGTAAGTGGTTTTTTTCTCCTACTTTACTTAGTTTTTTGCTTTACACTGTGTAAAACTATACATGACAATTGTAACAGTAGTCAGGTTATAGATGCATGTCTATACAGACTTCTGTTTACTGCATGACAAATTTTGCACTGAACTATGAAAGAGCCAGAACTATGCAGTCCTGGCCATTTCCCATTACATGATACGATTTATGTCCAACAGTAACTTCCACCTTTTCCCTTGACCCACCCCATTTAGCCCATCTGTGTGGTGCATTAGCTCAGATATCACTGTGTGTGTTGGTATGTTGTCCAGATAAACTGACCTCATGCATTTCTGTTGGTTTTGTTCTTTGCCTTAGCTTGGCTTTGGATCTTTCCTAGGGATTGTTGGCATCTACCTGGTAGAAAACAGAAGACAAATAGTAAGTAGCATTAATTTTAATGTTTAATTAGATTTTAATTTAATTTTTCTCTTTTTTTTATTAGATTGTATTAAATATGAAAAGCAGAGATTTCCAGTTGACTTAAAACTGCTTTGTCTGCCTCAAAATGTTAGTCATTTGTTTCACCACTTCTGAGAAGCTTTAGAGAAGCATGAATGGGCCAGTAAGTTCCTTTGTACAAGCAAAACAAAAGCAGCTTACTTTGTTTTACTGAATTTACTTTCCTGCTGGTTTAGTGAGTTGAATTTATTGAGGGCAGAATCACTGAAGTGCCAGAGCTTGGCCAGGACAATGTAACTGGGAAAAGGAGGGGAAGAGAGCAAAATAGCAGTTTAGTTTATTTAGCAGTTTAGTTATTATTTAGCTCAAAATAGTTTGAGCAGCAACAAGCTACATGAACAGCTCCACCCTAGCAGATGATCTCATCCTGTCCAAGAAGTTTGTCAGGAACACTTTCCTGAAACAATATTTGTTAAATAGAAGGAAAAAAAATCTAGAGTTCTTGCTGTTAAGATTGCCTGGCTATGTCAGACAGGATCTGAGATACTGTGTGATTTGTTTGTAGATTTAGCTTGGCTTCCCAAATATTTTGCTTTTATTTATGTGAGGAAGTCATAGAAAGTCTTTGGGGCATCTGGGTGAAGGAGGGTGTAAGAAGGAGGAAGGAATTGTAGAAATTCTGAACAATTTCCTTTCTCTCTTTGCAAAAAGTGACAATCTTGGTTGAATAACAGCATGTCCAATGGGCACCTCACAGTAGACTGATTATAGCCAAGCATCATGAAATATGATTAATTTCATAATGCAGAGCTTTCTGTGGTAAAAATCAAGAGTGGTGTTAAGCTCAGAGGAGCAACTGATGGATTTAGCTTGCATTTTACTAATAAATAACTACTTTACTTACAAATAGTCATAATATCACTCCTTCATAGTATATCACTCTTTTTTTGCATTACCTGTAAGTGTGAGTATTTGCAGGAATTCTCTTGCTTTTAACTTCTTTTTCTAGCTGGGTTTCACAAAGAAATAAGACTTATAAAGCTGTGATATTTGTCTCTTCTTTTTCTGTTCCCTCTTCCATTTTATGAACATGTTGTCCATGTTTCAAGCAAATTCAGGAGGGAGGTAGAGACTTCAAAGGTGTGCAATTTCATCAAGTTTAATGAAAATTCACAGGTGGGTAGAGGAGAGAATTATGATTTAGTTCCCCTACAGTGGTAAAGGCTGCAATGTCAGCTCACCACTATTTAAAAGTAGAGAATCCAAATGGGACATGACCTGTGAGACAAAAATCTGCGGTAGGACAGGTGTCATTGATTTTGCTGCTAACAAAACAGCTTAATTAAGAACTAATGCTCCTGGTTTCTACATCAGAGACCAGGATGAACAGCAGGTTCCAAGTTGCAGGCTCAGTGCTGGGCAGATGAAAATAGCTTTATCTTCCACAGCATTCATACTACCTTACTAACAGGCATAACATTTTAGACTTGTTTGATTTTTCACTTTTCTTCTAATCTGCCTCGCGGTTTTCTATGCTTCTGTCCTTAGCAAAAGTAAAATGTCTGAAAAGCCATAAGGTAGGTAAGCAGCAGTGAAAGTATGTATTCCTTGATATGTTGTGTCATTTACACAAGGACTGTGGAGACATAAATGTCCAGTATGCTTGGGATTAGTGCCTGCTTGCGTTTCCCAGCATGGAACAAGGAAAACTGCTTTCTGCTTATAACATTTACAGATGACTTGGCTGTTGGAAGATTGGGTTTCTGGGGAGCAGACTAAGAGAATAACTAGAAAGTTTAATTATGCATCATGCCTTGAGAACCACCCACAGTGGGTGTTTTAACACTGTCTTTGCTGAGGCTGAGCTGATGGTTTTAAAAGTTGTGGAAATAAGATTGAAAGGATTTACAATGGAAGGCAGTAGTTATTACCTGGGACATAACTGAGAATATTTGATTGGAAAGGTTTAGGGCAGCTTTAACAAATTTGCAACCATCAGTAAGATTATAAAGATTGAAAGTAAGCACAGAAATGTAGAATAAATGTTATATACCTATACCTAAAAACTATGTTCATTGCAGCAGGACAAAAGGGAGTGGAAAGGAAAAGAAATTGCTTACTCAGTTCATTCTATTTTAACTATACTATCTTTGAGCAGTTACTGCAGTATAATTTGAATTTAACCCAGTGTAGCTCTGACAGTTATCTGGCCCCTGTAATGACTCAGTAATTCATTTTTTATTTGTTATTTAAATTGAAAATGAATGCAAAGTCAGTTGCACTCGGGAAAAAAGTCTATTTTAAATTGACCATTCTACTTAAATCTATTTCTCTTTTTGTCTTGAAGGTCTATTTCACTGTGACCTGTCCATTTTAAGTCCAGGTTCTTTCATGGTTGATGAAATGCTAAATGCAACATAAAATATATGATGATTAGCAGAACCAGTACAGCAAAATCCCAGCATTCAGTAACTGATGAGCGTGGAGTTTAAAAAGAACAAAAGCACAGTTAGGCAGAGTGGACACTGGTTTGTTCTTAAAACATGACATTAATGATGTTGCACTTCTCTGACCTCCTTCTTGGCATCCCAGAGCCCGCAGTGGGAGTTCAATGTGCTGACCAAGGTATAACCCTTAATTCAAAGGAACTGCTGCTTGAAGAAGCAGGCTCTGCCTCATTGACTAGCATGATTTCACTTCAGCTCTTAGCATTTGTGCTTGGTTCTGATATGCAAAGCCTGGCACCAGCAGAACAAAATTTCCTTTTGCTAAAGATTTGCACTGATTTGGGATGCTTCTAACTGGCAAACAGAAGGCATTTCAGGCATAATGTGTCACTGTTCCTTTTTGCCTCTCTTGCACTCTGCAAAGCAGGTTATGGATTGAAGGGCAGTGTATAGCTGGATGTTGTTTCATTCCAAAGGCACACTTAGTCCAGCCAGATGGGTGAAAAACATGATACTGCCCAAATCAAATGGATTTGATTGTAAGATGTGAAGTGTTCTTGCTTGTTTGCTTGCTTGCCATCTCCTCACATTACAGTACAAAGTATTTCCAGTTAGGAAGTGAGATGCTGAAATTACATACAGGAGTGGGGAAGGCTGGGTATGCAGGGGGCTCCTGGCAATAGAGTTGAGCTGAGAGCAGTGAGTAATGCTGAGGGAGAGCTGTAAGAGGTTTCTCCTCAGAAAATTCATATTTTCTGAGGAGGTGGCACGAGCTTGCACCCAGAAATGAATCACTCCCTGAATGTGCAATGTCGATGTGACACCATGCGTGCAGTTTTAGCTAAGCCTATGCACAAACCGAGCAATGGCTCACAGCTTCCACTCACACTTCTCTCCAGTGCCAGCCTCACCCAGCCATAGTGTTTGCAAGGCTGAAAATGAGCACCCTGAAGCTGTGGTGCCTACAAGAGCCATGGGGAGGTTCAAGAGAAGCATAATAGAGCTGCCAGGGTTTGAATGTTTGCAGGATCACAGTGCTGCCTGCAAGAGCCCTCACTAGGGCTGTGGGAGCTACAGTGAGAGCAGCACAGCTGTGGCAGAGAGCAGGCAGGAAGGGCATGGGAGGAGGTACAGGAGAAAAAAGGACACAGGGAGGATGGGGAGGGGTCATTGGAGCAGGAGTGACCCCTCATGAGATGGTGAGTAATCACAAATCTTGGTAATTAGGGTGGAAGCAGCTGTGTGAAGCAGGTCTGACACCCATAGTCATCCACTGCTGAGGCTTCCTCATGTATTCTTCATGCTAAAACATTTGATTTTCTCACTGACATGTTTAGGGTATACTCAGATATAAATCTAGTGCTCAGCCTGGTCCTTGACTTGTTTAGAGAAATGGAGGCAAAGCTTCCAACAAAGAGAATTTGAAAACATGAGGAAGGTACAAACATGGAGCTCTGCACACAGACAGAAAAGGCAAAGCTATTTATTCAGGCTTCTCAAGGGATGCTAAGTTTAGGTCCCTTAATATGCTTGCTTCCCAACCTCTGTCAACAAGAGTTAGATTTCGAATGAAGTGTTGAAAAGACGCTATAGCTGAAGTTGGAGAAACAAAAAGCAATAATTTTCTCTTCTGTTTTCAGTTGATAGACTTCCCCTACAATGCAAGCATCCCTGTCCTGCATTGACGTTGTGTGAGGCAGGATTTTAATATCATCTCTGATTATTTTCTTAACCCCGGACTTTACCTCTGTTTCAGTAGAGAGGATTTTTTGAAGCAGGTACATGTGTGAGCCAGCCTTCAGAAGAGGCAAACCTCTTTCACTTTTTTTCAAAACCAATATATCTTATAAATTATGCCTATCAGAAAATGCCCACTGGGCATTTTATGTAAAGGTGATGGTTATTAATATATACACCCCCCCAAAAATACTCTATATATACACCTAATTAGCTCTGTTCAAACATGTTCTGTTTCATTTGCTGTTTGCAAATCAAATATTCTGAAGAATTTAGCTTTAGTGCAGATTTTGATCGAAGATACTAATTACTGATTGATTTCATATCACATATGAGGCTAATTAAAGCAGCTTGTTTTAATAAAGAAAGACCACTGAAATTCTGCAGATCCCCTGAGACTATCTTTGATGTTTCTGTGCAAATAAATGGAAGAAGCCTTTCCTATTGCAGGGGAAATGCAGAACATGTAAAGGTAATCTTTGTAATTACCAAGGTATTATTTCTCTCCTAAACTCAGGTTTCTGACAAAGTTAACAGCACTTCTTTCTTTCAGTGTTGATTTTCTGTATGCTCATATTTCACACAGTTCAGAGAAAAACAATTAATACTGAGGTAAAAACATTAAGAATGGAAGAAATTAATAATTATCCTTCTCTTGTTTAGCACCTTTGAAATTATTGAAATGGAAAAGACCTACTGATGCCTTTTCAGGCATAAATGTGTGCTAGGTTTTGTGGTGTGATCTAACTGCACATTTCAGAAACAGACAGGATTTATATAAAGATAATCAGACTAGGTTAACACTGACACTTGAATGAGCTCGAGTGGCTCCTCTTTATGAATCTGCATTTTTTCAAAATATAACAGCATCTTATTAGCTGTTAACTTCAAGTAGCTTATTCTTTGAGAATGTCTTCCTGCTCTCATGACTAGCTCTTCAAGACTGTGATGAGGTGCTCTTCAGAGGCATCTTGTTCTCTCCTTAGGTTCTGGAAGAGACCTTGAAGGGTGGTTTACACTACATTCTGGAATTGTACTTAGCTAAAGTGTGGTAAGAAAAATCTTGTGTTAAGTGACAATTATATTTCTCTTCTATAATATTGAGGCTATTACAGAAGATATCATACTATAATTCTGTCTTATTTCTAGTTGAGAGCAGACCAGCCTAAGTGTAGATGGCCCATAAGCATGGTGAAGTCTTGGACATTAGCTGCCTTATTTTGCAGGAATCAGCTTTGAGGCTCCTTTTAACCCTTTTTGGAAGGGATTTGGGATGTGGTCTATCCATGGTAGGTCTGGGAAGTCTGTGTTATTCCCTGTAATGCAGGAAAATATTCCACAAAAACAGGAGTAGAAGTGAGATGAATAACTGGAAGTGTTTTGAAGGCTAAGTTATTTCACCTGCAGAGGAGGAGGATAGGTGAAATATTGGTGGGTATGAAAGCACCTTCCAAAATGAAGACAAGTAAAATTAAAAGAAGAAAGTTCTGTGGGCAAGTAAAATGTAAAGAAGTGGAAAAGTTGTTTCTAATAGTATAATATTATGAGAGATATTTTTCTATTATTAGTGTTACACAGTCCATGAATAAAGAATAAGTAAAATACTTTGGATTTCTTTATGCAATTCTTTGACCTTGTGCAGGTAATGTGAGTATTTCCAATTTATAATAAATGTAAATACCCACTGACACAAAGAGCTCTTTTCTCTTCCCTCCTTTGCTCCTTCCTCTATCTTGCTGACTCCTTCTGCTCCTCTTCCCTGCCCTGGCTAAAAATACTCTCCATTGGTTAAGTGAGTAAAAAGGTTCAGTGCCAAGTGAGCATCAGACATAGCACAAGTCAACTGGTGGGGCTGCATGGGTAAGGGTGGAGAGGAATCTGTGGAAGGAGGGAACAAGACTTGTCCCTTTTTGCCAGGAATAATCTGTTATATCAACTCACTGTGGTGTGAAACCATCAGCTAAGTGTTGTCAGTGAGCTAAATGCCTGAAGATAGATAGCATAAATTTCCCAACAGTGCTGGAGAATTTTGAAGTTGAAAGACTCAAAAATAGATGATTTCACTGTGTGAATTTCCAAAGGAAGTGTGGGAGGTGTTTCAGCTCTTCCCTGATCTAGTTCCTTATGGATTGGCATTTCATATTACATGTCTACACGTGTATGCTTTCAGATTTTACCAGCACAGATTCATCAGCTAGACATGCAAATATTTATTTACATGTAAATATTTTAATATAGAAATCTATTATGAAATTATAACCATATAATACATAACCTGCAATATATGCTCACACATGTACATGTATGTATTTACAGCTGACATGTCCTGGCAAATACCTGTAATAATGACAAAGAAGTCTATGCCATTGTGCCACTGACCTTATGTCTTTATTTTACAAAGTGCTTTTTACACTCTTCATAGATGTGTATTCCAGGTTGTTTCAGCTGGCAAAGCTGTAATGGGTAGCACAGTCAGGTCTGTAGCAATCTTTGTGCTCCATCATCAGGGCTGTGTCTGGCATAGCCAGAGGTGCCACCAAGTACCTCCACCTGCAGCCCAGAACTGTAGTTCTTCCCTCCCACACAGCCCTCTGCTGGTCCACTGGTTGTACCAGTCTCAGGTTTTACCCACCTCAGGTTTCTCACCTCATTGGAAGAAAGAAATGGAATGTTGGTTACAAAGGGAGAAATTTTGAAAGAGATTCTTTGGTTTCTATTTGGAGAGCTTCCTTGGCAACCAGAATTACTTTAGTTTGCTTCTGGAAGCTGAAACTCAATAGAAACAGAAAGAAGATGCATACCTGTATGAATGAAAATGCCTTTCCACCACCAGAGCTTATTTCCAATACTGAAGTCTTTAAAGGCTTCAAAAGGAAGTCACCATTCTTTTGAGTCAGAGACTCTAGCCACAAAGTCAGTTTAAGTTCTCTATCTTATTAAATGGCAGTCTTCTGGGATGTGATTCCTTTCAGATCTTGCTTGGGAACAGCACATGGGATTAAGGGCATAATAGGGCACTTTTTAACTGCCAGTTGGTTTTCTTGTGCTGTTCATGCAATGAAAGTGTTTCTGTCACACAGTTGAAAACAAAAGTAAACTTTATGACCCATGAAATGTGTTTGTGGAACAATAAAGATGTCAATTACTCTTCCTAGCAGGCAGGAGCATGCGATAGAAAGTGTCAGTAAGGAATCTAATTTCTGGTGTGTGCATGGTGAAGAAGGTGAGGTGGGCTGTGCCCGGTGGAAAGGACAGTTTCTGGCAGTTTCTGAACCTCTTGTGGAAGAATTAGCTCAAGCTAAATAGCTGAACATCCCTGATGGACAGGTACAATCTTCCAGACCCTGCAGGTAGAATTTCACCACCAAAAAACCTTGTAATTCATGCATTTCTATAAAGAGTGTGTGTACATGCAATTACTGTATAGGGAGAGAGGATTTGTCAAAACAGAGACTTTGGTGTAAAAACAGTTCTTGCTGCTGAGACAGTCAGCTCTGACAGTCTTGATCTATGTAAATTCTACCATTTTTTACCAGGAAGCATAAAATTTTATGACACATAGTATGCTATATATTTTTGGGTTATTGTTCTCATACCACTCAGAACAGCTGTTTAAGTGATGAAATGACCTTGTTCCAGCTTAAGCAATAAAAGAGCATCCATAAAAAGAAGTATGTGATGAATTCCTATGATGTCAGCACTGTTGATCAGTGAATCTAAATTTGTTTCACTTTTGTTCCCTTTCCTTTAATGCTGTGTTTAGCTTTTTCTTTTAGAGTGAATTTGATGTCCTTAAATGTGTAATAATTTTTAACTGTTCTTATCTAAGTGCTTTTGTTAATGTTTGCAAAGGGGAATTCTTACTAATTTGAAGTGCTTACTGGACTAAGACTTGATTAAGCTGGTTCCAAAACCATTAGCATTTCTCTAGCTGTGAATCCAGATGAATTTTTTTCTCTTTTCTCTGTAAGGCTGGCCAGAGAATGGCATTATCTGGAAAAGCACGCTAGATTGAACTGCCCTGAGGAGCCTTAGTGCTGCCCTACATAACAATAGGAATCTGAAACAGAGGAAAGGGGGCTGATCACACACCTGATTTAATGGGATGGAAGAAAAGTAGAGCAGATATTTTAAAAAAAATCTCTCTAAAAGGAGTGAAAACACAGGAGCAGAGCGTATGCAGTGCACCTCCTTGAAATAAGAAGGTCAGCCAGTAGGGGGGTTGGATGAATTCAAACTTGGGACTAAATACAGCAGTGCTGTTTGAATGAGTTGAGTAAAGCTGAGATGTGCTGCTGCTAGAAGGAAATCAGGAACTGCAGTAATGCTTACCAGGATGATCTAGGGTTCCTAGATGTTGGAAAGGCTTAAAAGAGCACTATAGATAATAAAGCTAACCCTGTACCAGGAAAAAAAATTCTTTTTTTTGGTTTGCTTCTGTTTCTTGTCTTAGAAAATGTAAAGCAAGTACAGTTCTGTCTCTCTTTTTTTTTTAAATTGTTTTAATAATATTTTTTGGAGTACAGTGAAGACTCAGATTCTACCAAAATCCCAGGAGACTTGATAGTGCACCATCAGTGGTGGCATTTTTAACTGAATCAAGACAAGCATTTTACTCATCAGTGAATGAATTATCTTGAATTTAATATGTGTTCATTTACACATAAATCATATTCATTCTGTGATTGCAATGTAATGGTGACTCCAGTTTCAAATTCTTAAGTGCACAGAAACTGCTTGATACAGGTTTTTTATTCTGTAGATTGGTCATTCCAGTAAAGATTGGCTTTGCTAAAACAATTTGAAATAATTTCCTAGCTATTCTAAGTCTGGTTTTGTAGCTGATATTAGATTATGAGAGAAGAAAGAATGTATTAATCAGCTAACCTTTCCCAGTAATTTTGTTTCATGTTTCGTAATGGCTATTGATTTAATTCCTACCAATCCTTCATTGCTTGAAGATAAAAATATGGGAAAATTTGTCTTTATTTCATATAATGTTTTTCACTGAAACTGTGTCTTCATGTGTTCTTCAAGTTAGGAAAAAAAGACAAGATAAATAACAGAAAGCGTAAAGCAAATGCCTTGGCACAAGTTAAAGATTAATGCTCAAGACAACATTTCTAGAGGGTGGAAACAACAGAGAGACCCAGATCAGGGAACTATTGGAACTAGCATACAAGGTTTTATTTTGACAGTACAATGTTAAGGCAAAATGTTTCCATGCTACTTTTCTAGAGACAGTTTTGACCTATGGGCTTTCATGCCCCAAAGGGAAATAGCAAGCAAAGTTGGCTGGGTGACCCTTCCTGTCCTGGGTGAGCCCTCCTGCCCTGGGTGAGCCCTCCTGCCATGGGACCCAGCACAGCCATCACACAACCTCAGGCCTGTGCCAGTGTGCTCAGATGCTCAATTCCCCCATCTCCATAACAAGCTGCCACAGCAAGTGGCACAAAGAAAGGTCCCAGCAACTTGAGCAGTCTGTTCATCTGATCACTAAAGTAGTCCCTGTCCTAAAGGTGTCTGTGTGTGCCTTTAGGAGCTGGAGTAAGCAGGCTAAGGACCTGTGCTCCCTTTTGTCACAGACATATTTTATGGAAAATCCTTTCATTAGGATCTTTTCTCCTGAGAAGCTGAGAAGCTTCAGCTTCTCCATGTTTTGCTGCTTTGGAATGTGATTTGGAGAATTGTTTACCCGGCATGTGAAGTTGTTTTTACTTGATGACCAATGACAGCCACCTGTGTCAAGGCTGTGAGCAGTTACAAGATTTTATTATCATTCCTTTCCTTTCTTACCCGTGCTATGAAAGGGATGAAATCTGATGAAATCCTTTCTTCTATTCTTTTAGTATAGTTTAGTTGAGGCAGAGGGGAAATTTTCCAAGGTAGAAATCCATTTTGATTTAAGTAGAATGTACATTTTTGAGTTAAGTCTGTAGCTTGCTGTTTAGTCTGACTGCCTGTTCTCTTGAAGGGCCTGTGCTCAGAGGGGCTGCTTCAGCCGAAAGACAAGAGATAAGGGGGGAGAGGGGGGGCAGACAGAGCAGGGCAACCTGACCCAGGAGTTCCTTCTGAAGAATTAGTAGCAAGTGTCACCAAAATCAGTAGAATGAATATGTATGAACCTAGAATGCATATGTATTTGAGAGGGAGATAAAAAGAGATCTAGAGTTCCCAGAGGTAGGCATGTCATTTTAAGAGAATGATTCCCACGTGTCCAGCGCTGTAATAAACATACCGGCTTTACAACTTTCACAAAAGTTGTAGAGTTTTGTTTATCTCCGCAAAACATAGTATATAATTTTATTTTAATATAATATATATAAAAATAAATCAACCTTCTGAAACATGGAGTCAAGATTCTCATCTCTTCCCTCGTCCTGGGACCCCTGCGAACACCACCACATTTGGTGACCCTGAGTGAGGAACATTTTCCTACACCCTTTCTTTTCTTACTCAACTGTGCTGCATAAACCTGCTTGGGCTGGGGGAGAGCCAGGACTGCTCAGTCACCCTGCTGCACATTTCCCATCCTTGGATACTTCTGCAGTCCCTTGCCATTGTGTGTAGCCTAAATGATGAATTATCTACAAAAGCTGAGCAGCAGTACCACTGGAAGAGAAAAAGAGAAAGCAATGTGCCTACTTTTTTACGTGCCTATGTCTGATAAAAATTAACTGTGACTACCTAAGGTATAACAAAAGATGTTGCAAATCCTGCCTCTCACAATTTTGCCCTTCAGGATGTGGGGCAAGGAAAAAAAAAAAGATAAATTTTCCAAATGAAAATGCCACTTTGATTTTGAAAGTGGATTTTGATCTTGTTTTTTCTCTTTGGCATAATAATTTATACCTCTCATGTGGTTTCTGTATTCTTTCCCCTTTGTTTATCTAATTAATTCGACCTTTTTATGCATGTGAGGTTGCTTAAATGTCTCATGGGACTTTTCTCCTGCCTGTGTTACACCAACTGGCCTTTTCATGTTGCTATTTTTCCTAATTATCCCTGACACAATACTGGGAAACAGCAGACTTCTTCACAGGCAGTAAAACAAAAGTCTCCAAGTCTCCTTGACCACAAACAACAAAATAACCCCAGTCCTTATGATTTATTCATTACAGCTAAAACTTAGCTTTTACTTTGATAATCCCTAGGACTGTAAATTACATGGAACAGGTGAAACAATCTATTAGTTGCTGTCAGCACTTCTGCCTCCTTCCCTTCTTTCATGGCGACATGGTGTCACCTTTTCATTTGCACTGAATCTAGTGCTCATCTCTCTCTGCAGTCTTCTGATTTAACTCATTTGAGGGAATAAGTAGTTTCTGTCTGTGGAGTGAATTTCACTGGCTTCCTGTGTGTTTGGGTGGGCAGGGATGAAGGGATGCAGCCCTTTGGGACAGAGAGCAGGAGAAAGGGCTGGACAGCAGGGAACCAAAGGATTGGAGAAAAAGATGCCCTTTGAGTTGGCAGTGAGCAAGCAATCACACAGGCTCAAGTCTATACCCTGAGGTGCTATTTACAACAGAGAGAGGGAAGGAAATCTGAATTGAAGATCTTTGGTTTTGCTGATAATATTGAACAATATGACTGGACTTGCTGAATTCAGCAGTGATAGTACTGTGAAAAGGCCATAGGTTTCTAACTTGGTCACTTGATCTAAGGATGAGACTTAATCTAAACATATGACAACACAATCATGGAATCACAGGATGGGTTAGGTTAGGAAGGACCTTAAAAAGATGACCTAGTTCCAGCCCCCCTGCCATGGACAGGCATACCTTCTGCTAGGCCAAGTTGCTCAAACCCCATCCAGCCTGGCCTTGGACAGTTCCAGGGATGTGACATCCACAGGTTTTCTGGGCAACCTATTCCAGTGCCTCACCACCTTCACAGTAAGGCATTTCTTCCTAATACCCAATCTAAATCTTCCCTTTTTCAGTTTGAAGCCATTCCCCCTTGTCCTCTCACTACATGGCCCATATAAAAGTCTCCAGATTTTTTGTAGGGTTCCTTTAGGAACTAGAATACATAGTTTGGGCAGTCATGAAAGTCTTTCACCATTATGAATTCTTGTGATTGTAACCAGTGCACAGCTATGACTGGAGTTGGCATTAATGAATAATGAACATGATGTGATCCCATCTCCTGTGGTGTGACAACCCTCCAGCAGAGCCTCAATTACAGCCATGCCATTATTTAAGAACCAGCCTATGGAAAGAATATGTTGTCAGGCCATAAATTGTGGAGCATATTACCTGGTTAGTGAGAAACCTCCTAATTATCTCAGTTGTGAAAACTGTAGGAGTCTTGCTTGTGCTTCATTTTCATCACAGCAGCAAAACATCCATCCTAAGGGCAGGAAAAAGAATTGGCTGTTGTGTGAGAAGGGCATTCCAAATTAGAGAAAATTAATTCACGATTAAAGTAGTTATATACAGGCCCATTTCACAAGACACGCAGTGCTTAGTTGACAGCAGCATCTGAAATACAATGCATTGCAATGAGTTTAATTGTCTTAATTTTGCAGGCTATTAATCTATAGACCTGCTGAGGTACCATGGTAACAGATGCAGCTCCTGAGATTGGTTGTTCCAGCTCCCTGGTTGCACCAGGGTGAAAAATCATTCTCTGTTTTGGATTTGTGATATGAGTTTTTGTAAACTTCTACTCTTACATCATCATCATCATCCCCATTGAAAAAGTGCAGCAGATTTATTTAAGACTACAATTCTGATCTTAGGGACATGGGGAAATCCAACCAGTAAAAAGGACCACAGAATTAAACTGTAATTTGAGAAATATAATGTTAGGGGCAGGCTAAACAAACTGCCCCATGCATTTATTTTCCAAATACTTGAACCTGTGTAGGAATAAAAAAGGACTTTACAAACCTGTGGCATAACATTTACACCCCCTTTTGCAAAGACTTGACTTCCTAGAGCAAAAAATATTGAGTGGCAGTGGTTGTCAATTTAAATCAGTCAGGATAATTCTGATTTCTTCTCTGCCTGGAAAAGAATCCCAGGGAGGCTTGATGAACAGCTCAGTGCTTGGAGACATTGGAGGCTGTGCAATGCAGAAGTAGCCATTTAGTGTGAGGAAAGTTAGATGTAATGCAACTTGCATCCAGTACCGAGGTGATTTTGAAAACAAAAATCCATGCATTTTTCAGTCTCAAATCTACTTGGTCTAGATCAAGAGAATGAAGCATCCCATGCAGCATCTGGTGCTAGAAATGACTGTCATTACCTGAGAAATTGTGCTCTTTGGTAGAGGCTAAATTAGAATCATAAGGAAACCAGGGATGTGCCAGAATTGAGAGTCTAGCTAGCTTCCAGAAGTATTCCACAGGGCTGTTGGAAACAGCCAGAGAGGTGCCAGCCTGTAGCCAGCCTGTGCTTCTGCTGAGGAGCAACGTGGTTTTCTGTGGGTCTGCTGGCAAACGTTGGCTGCAGGTCTCTGTGTCACACCAGGGATGTGGCACCATCGGTGTGTCATTCAGCACAGAGAGTGCCTGGGGACCTGAGGTGCGTGTTTGTGTGCAGTGTGCACATGAGAGTGTGCCTGTGGCTGGGCTGGCCTCATCAAACTCAAAATCCACTTGGGTCTGCTCTCTGGCCAACTCTTATGGGAATCCTTGTGGGATACGCAGCTCCCAACTCCCTGTGCCAGGTGCATTTCTGGCAGCTGAACAAGAGTCTGTGACCAGCATCTCTGGCCACTGTGTGTCCCCTGTTGCCTTCACTAGTCTCACTTGTGCAGGAGGGTGATAGTGCAGGCAGTTGGTGTTGTATGCCTGCTGAAGGACAGGAGGTTCTCCAAGACAGCTGAATTCTGAAAGAAAATGCAAGTCTTTTCTGAAAGAAGGCAGCATGCAAGAATTTAGCAGTCCAGCCTTTCACTAGTTTTACTTTTTAGAGCATTTTCATAGTTCTGTGACACAGCTGAAGATAGATTACAGCTCTTTAGTTAAAACTGTGTACAAAACTCCCTCATTCCATGTGCTGTTTTGTTCTCCCTTTTGCTAAAACCTCTCTGTTAAACAACTGCCTTTTGAGTTTGATTGTTAGGCCCACACAGTACAGTTTTCAGTGTTAAATAGCTGGTTTTATGGCTCCCTTGTAAATAATCAGATTATTGTATTCTATACAAGAGCCAGGAGTAAACATGTTCTGATGACAACAGCTGTAGAGAAGCCTGGCTGCACATCAATGGAATAGCAAGAGCAAAACTGTTTCTTGAATAACTGTTCAAATATATTGCTATAAATAATGAATAGCTGTCCTGACAAAACATAATGCTGTTGAAAATGGAGATAAGATGATGTGATGGATCAGTATTTATTTTCTTTAAAGTGTTATTTCTTATACCTGTCAGCAAACATTCTCTGTCTTTAAATGAGCTGCATTTCTTCTCTTTCTAGACAGTCCTAAGCTTGTGAACTCACTGCTCCACCAATCACCTACTACTCTGGAAAATTAGCTTTTGAATTTACAACAGCTCTTCATTTGGTTGTCCTGGCAATTTTCTGAAATAATTAATTTTGTACTTGGTTTTTTATGTTTTTCACATTCTTAATAAGCAGTGAGAGATTTGAGAGAGAATATAAATCTATAATTTTATTTTAAGGAATTTTTTAGTGGTGTCTAAACAGTCCTAAGCTTGTGAACTCACTGCTCCACCAATCACCTACTACTCTGGAAAATTAGCTTTTGAATTTACAACAGCTCTTCATTTGGTTGTCCTGGCAATTTTCTGAAATAATTAATTTTGTACTTGGTTTTTTATGTTTTTCACATTCTTAATAAGCAGTGAGAGATTTGAGAGAGAATATAAATCTATAATTTTATTTTAAGGAATTTTTTAGTGGTGCTCTTGTACTGTCACTTCTTTTGTTCAAATGTAGTTTCAGTCATAAAAAGCTCTCAGTGTCATGTTCTGCCACTTTGGCATCATGATAAATATTACTTCAGTCAAGAAATGAAATTGATTCTAAAGGGACTGCTCACTGAAGTAGTTGCTAGTAATTATGGATAAGAACAGCAGGCTCTGGCTGTAGACCTTTGATTTGCACACAATTCCTTGGAAGCATAGATGATCTCAAACATGACTGAGGAGTGCAAATCTCCTCAGCTTTTTTCTGTAGCTCCTTTCTATACTGTGATTTATTGCACCTTTTTTTGTGGTCTCCTAAGGCTATATGGTGAAACTGAAAGGCCAGCACACACATTAGGTGATTTAAGCTATCTCAATGAGTGGAAAATGTTGGTTTGGGGATTGTAGATCATCAATAAATTGTTCATGTGTGAAATGAAAAGCCACCTTGAGGTCAGCTTCCGGTAAATTCATCTTGAGCTCAGGCAATTTGGAAACACCTGGCTTAGCCCAGTAATTATTTGATTGACTACTATGACTTGAAAAACAAGATAGAGGTATCAGACAATAATGGCTTAATCAGAACTTTTAAACACTGCTGCTTTTTCAAATAAAGAGACCAGGATCTACAGCAAACGCAGCTGCCACAGGGCAGCACAGCCCTCTACCCTGCAGTGATAGGAATCCACAGCCTTCTCAATCTGATGAATTGCATGCCAAGATCTTTAGACAACCAGATTCATGGGACATGACCTTCCACCCTGGAGAGCCACGGGATGGCAGAGATTGAAGAGTGATGCAGCCAACAGTGTTTTCCTAGGGTTTCAGCAAGAGGGAGCTGGCTGCAGGGGGAATGCAGCAAGCTCCCAAGATCAGCCAGTACCATCTACCTCAGCCACATTTGTGTGTGCCCCTTTCTCCCCATGCTGAGGATTCCAATTCCACAGCAATCCCTATGGCAGTGCTGGTTCATCTCTGATTGCATGAGACATGACCTAAGGGGAGATTAAAGGAGTGTGTCAGAAAGCATTGTGATTCTTCTGCTTTTAAGCTGTACTTTTTGTGAATTCTCCAAGAGCTCTTACCTCCACGTGGGTGATACTGCTTTGATCTGTGCATCCAAGCTGTGGGCTTATATGATTGTAGTTTCTTACCTGCCCAATATAAATATTTTTGAGAAAATCAACAATGCTGCATCCCCTGGGAGGATTCACATTGTACTATTCTTAACCTAACACAAGCTAAAGAGTCCGTTTTTCAAGTGAGTTAGTGATGCTTTACAAATTTGTGAAAATGGCATCTAGGTAATGCAGATTTTATATAGGCAAAAGGATATATGAACTGTATGGATACAATTTTTGTAATCTGTATCTAGGCATTTCAGGAATACATGCTGTGAAGGAGCATTTAATAACTAGTAAATAACAAAAAAGTTCCACATTCTTAACTGAATCCCTTTTCCATGTGCCCTATCAAAAATAGAATGCTGTTCTGTCAGTTTTCAAGATGTTTTTTTAATCTGTTGTTGTTATTAACTATAACTTAATACTGTTGTAAATTAAAATCAACATATAGGATGTTTCAAAGGGTTCCTCTTGGGACTTTGCCTGAGAAATGCCAGAGACTTGAGTAGTATGCATTACATTATGTTAAAAAGCACAGCCAGATAGTGCACATTAGGTTCACCTTATACCCTGCAGGAACCCACTCCTTCAAACTCAGGGTGCAGAGTCCTCAACATCACAAAATCCTCTAATCTGGGAGAGGAAGGAGTGTCAGGTTCTCTCCCTCATCTGATGGCACTGGGGCTAGCAAACCCAGGGGAGTGCCTTGCCAAGTGTACAGTTGGCCTTTCAGGGCTTTGTCTCACCTGGCTCACAGCACTGCACCCTTCAGATGTGACCTCAGAAGAAGCCAGTGTCACCTCAGAAGTGTGTGCCAGCAGCGCACTGACTGGTCCCTGGTGGAGATGCATTCCACATTCTTTTCAAGTCCTGTTGCTCTCTCCAGAGTGAATTGGGCAAGAGCTCATGGTGTCTGGGGTTGTTCTAGCCCTGCAGTTGCTGTCAGAGCTGCAGCACAGAGAGCAGGGGGCTCAGCATGCCCAACCTCCACAGCCTTTTCCCCCAAGCCCACCATACCACCACTGCTTGTGCCAGAGCTGTGCTCCAGCAGTGCACCATGTGCAGTCCTGTTGAGAGAGAATTAATAGTGCTTAATGAATGAAGCAGTTTGGGTGGTGGAAGGAGGTCTGAAGCTATGGCTAGTAGGTTGATGAAGACATTGTGCTGTCTGTGCTGCAGCTGGGACACTCACTGAGCTCTGCTGTGCTCTGCTCTGTCCACTCAGACTGAGGGCCAGGTTGGAAACTCCAACAAGGGTGGGGGCCAAGGCAGCACACCCCAGCCCTTCCACTGGTACCAGTCCTCTGAATCTCTGATTTTGTTGTGGCCTAAGCTATTTGGGATGATTAAAGATTTCTGATCATTCACAGGCTAGTTATTAACTTACTACAGATGCCTTTATCTATTGATGTGAAATACCATGTAGTAAAGCTCCAAAGATTTATGTAAGCCAACAGGAAGATTACTTTTTACCATGTCCCTGTGGAAGCACTGCTGTTTTATTAAGTAAGTTGATTTGAAAGAAACCACCATTGAATTTAACTCTTGAAGCTGACCTAATTTTCTTGTGAAAGATTAAAACTTTTCTAGTAGGCTTGATGGTCTGTCAACTCATCAAGCATCAAGAATTTCTGCCTTTTTACCAGTGTATGACTGTCATCCTGACACACTGATCTAAAGTGAATTACAGCAGTAAGAACCATCGTTTCAGAATACTAGAAAAACGGATGTAATTGTTTTACTCAAGGAATTATACTGAAAAGGTTGCTCAATCTGTTTTTCTCTTCTCAGCTGGTGGCCTCCATTGTGTTTATCAGCTTTGGTGTTGTAGCAGCCTTCTGTTGTGCAATAGTTGACGGGGTGTTCGCAGCACGACACATAGTAAGTGCAGTGATTTTGTCATCTTTCAATTTTGATTATTTATGTCATTTCTAGCAGGAAAATATTTTCTTTTGGTTTATGTTTAGCAGTATATTGGGGTTTTGATAGATCTTGGTGGAGATTCCAAATAGAAAGGTGATATAAAATGATGTCATGAAAGGCATGCTAAGAGGTGTATCTGCTTAGAAAAGGAAGACATTTCAACCACTACCAGAATTTGTTTCCTATTGTACAAAGGCTTTTTGGGCACAGTACGGATTTGGAATGCAACCAATGATGAGCACCCTCACCTGATGGGATTTGAATATGCTAGTTTATATGTTAGAAATGTGTTGTTTGCTGTTCTATCTTTTGTGATAGAATACCTAAAAAATCAGTCTAAACCCTAGATTTAATTGAGCTTTGATTTCCAAAATCATCAGGAAATAAGTAGTCATATGTGTTAACAGACATTAGAGGTCAGATGTAGTATGCTAAATAATACAGCATGATAGTATACAAGCCTCTCTCTGCTATGAAATACCACGAGCTTGCTCATCTTCCTGCTTATGTTCATTGAGGGGCAGCATAACTCCACTGGCATCAGTGAGACCCTATTGAATTTCTGTTAGCAAATACCTCAGAATAATTAGGCTTTAGATCACCTGGAGCAAAAAGTTATAAACTGATTTATATTTTAGTGTTACTGAAGAGTGCTTTAAACCAAATGTGTGTTTCAGAGCTTCATATGCATTGCACAAGACAAAAAACATCTATTGGTGTAAACAGCTGAGGTGTGCAATGTGAGCATGGGTAAATGCTCTGGATTGTAGTCATGTTTTGTGGTATACAGACCCTGCATGATGCCAAAGTGGCTTGCTTTTTCTTGGATTTACCCTGTAACTTGTCTGAATGACACCTGGTTTAACTGTTCTGATTAGCAAAGGCCCAGGGAGCCTTTCCATGGGAGCTGCTTAAAAGCAGAGGGGAGCAAATTCCTATTTAGATTCCCTGCTCCAGAACATTCAGTGGTTGTGCCCTGGAAAACCACTGACACTTGTTGAAATTTTGGACCTGTCCTGGAGAGGCTGAGGCAACTGGGGTTGTTTAGTCTGGAGAAGCAGAGGTTATTTATCTGAAAGGAAGTTACAGTGAGGTGAAGGTCAGTCTTTTATGCTATGACCCACTTGCAAGTTTGAGAAGAACTGGCCTTAACTTGAGCCAGGAGAGGTTCAGACTGGATACTGAGAGAGTAGTTAAGCATTGGAGAAAGTTGCCCAGGAAGATGGCAGAGTCACCATTTCTGGCAGTCCATGAAGGCATCTGGATATGTCACTTAGGGATATGGTGTAAAGGTGGTTTAGGGTTGACGGTTGGACTGTATGATCCTGAAGGTCTCTTCCAACCTTGATGATTCTGTGATTCTGTAATTTCCCAGGAACCTGACTTATTTCCGTCCCGCTTTAATGTGATCATTAGGAAATGTTCAGATGGCACTTGTGCAGTCTTACACGATGTAACTGCAGTGCAGCTGTGCAGACACAGCACCCCACTGCTAAGGGTAGACACAGCTTCTCTGAGGTGACATCCTGTGGCAGGGGACAGTGTGTGCTCAGTCTCAAGCACAGACACAGGCATTTCTCCTCACACCTTTCTAGGTGTTTTCAGTAGGAGAACACCGAGGCACAAAGTCATTGCACCCACCCAAGAAAAAAGCATCTCACAATCTGGAGTGCAGTTGTGTATCTGGTTAAGTCAGTGACTGGATATGACTGCATCTCCTGTGCAGAGCTGGAGGCTAGAAGGGGCTGGTCACCATCCATCCATTCCCAGGACTGCTGGAGTTGTACAAGCCAGTAACATGATCCTGCTTCTGTCACATCATGACAGGCTTCATGGAAATCCATGACCAGTTGTTTACATTTGGGCTTAGTTCTGTTTGTCATATCTGTATCTTGCTGTCTCCTTCACCTATGACAGAGCAAAGAAATACTAATTAGCACCACTTGTTGGAAAACTAATTTGCATTTCAGCATGATCACACTCACTTCAACTCATTCTCCTCTAATAAGGAACTTGATAGGATCAGGTGAAGTAAAGGTGTACATCACCAAGTTTTTCTGACTAATGCACCTGGGAAGGTCTGTAGGGATGATAGTGTAAGTGTGCTCCCAGTTTAATTTACAGGAATGGTGTGGCCTTATCAGAAGAGCATGTGCCATGCAGACTACGGTGTCACTGCCACAGAGTTACATCCTCTTTGCATCACAACTCATTTCCTTCAGGAAGAGCAGCAACACCACATCATTCAGCCTGCTCCCTACAGGCAGTACCAGCCTTTTTCAGACCTGGCTTGTGCTGTTGCCATTTTGTCCGCTGCCTTTGGGGCACAACTGCTGAAGAGTTGGAGTAAACTGGCCTCCAGTCAGGGAAAGGACAAATTCAATGTCAGAGCAGGTGCCTATCCTAAAGCCATCAACTTTTTGTGAGAAATGGTAGCTGAAGCCAAGCAGTCTTCAGACTGACTACAAATACAGCATCTTTCACATCAATTTGGAATAAGAAATGTGTCCCCTTTTTTTGTTTTATTTTTAGCTTCATTTGAGCTGGAAAGGATGTGAAGAGGACAAATCACATAATTGCAGATTTTTCTTAGTATGTGCCTGCAATAGAATGATGACTATTATTGTTGCACATTTTCTCCTGCTTTTATAAAACTATGAATAGAATAATAAAATAGTTTTCTCTGTTTTATCTCCTTCCCAAGAAGGCATGAAATTGACAAAAACTCTTCCAGGAAATGGATGTATTTCAGAAAAGAGATGCTTAAATTATTTAAGACTTACTTTGCTTTACAGAAAGCTCTGGATCACACCATTTATAAAATTAAAAACACTGAAGGAAATGTAGCTTGATTTAAAATAGCAGTAGCTTATTTAAGAAATAATGCAGATATAATTCACCTTAAAAAGAAAAAAACAACCAAACCAGAATCAAGAAAAATAAATCAAAGTTGAAATTAAAGTGCAGTGATGTTATTTCAGAGAAATGTGGTGATTAAAGGCATTTATGTGCATTTGTGTTTGCTTGAGACATTTTGTTATTTAGCAGATGAGAATAGTCCAGTTTTTCTGTTGGAGATCATTCAACAATGTCCTCCCACCACACAGGGAGATGCCCTGTCCCACCACAGGTACACGTTCTCTGCAGTAGCTATGACCTCCTCTTCATGACTGCGAGCCTTGACCATTGCCACATGATCTTTAGCTTTGCAGTTGTGCTCCAGGTAGAAGCTAAAATAGCCAACAGCAAGAAATCCAGGTATGAAGTGAAGAAATTGCCTTTTCCAACCGAGTTTATTCTGTGATTCTGTGAAGGAAAAGCTGGGTGCTCTGGAAGGCAGAGTTGCTTGTCCATTGTGACATCTAAAATGCACACCAAACCAATCAGCGTTAAGTTGTTCCTCTCCTCTTCTGCAAAGCCTCTTCTGTGTAACAGTGATTTAATTTCATTTTCAGCTGACCTAGTTTCTTCCTCTTGATAGTGATGGCTGAAGGAATTAATTAAAAACGACTATGTCATCAGGTGCTAAGCCCTGAAATGAACTTGAGAATGAACTTAGCTGAACTAGAGGATACTGAAACATTCCTTGATTCAGATCTTCACCCATATGGTGTAAGTGCAGCTTGTGGACTGCTAAAGTATATCAGCTAGGTAATTACCTACTGGTTTGGGAGTTTAGAAATTAAACTTGAAATATTTGCCTTCTCTTTATATACATTAACTCTAAATAGTATTTGATAAGATGGGCATTATGTAAACTCACTTTCTCTGAGGCACAGAGACAAGGTGATGGGAACATGGGGTCTTTGATCTGGGGAATGCTCATGCAGATTGAGCTCTGGTTGGTAGAACTCCAAAGCTGCTGTATTAAGCAATGTAAAGTTGACAGCCCCAACCTAGTGAACAAATAGCTACATTATAAACATGTTCTATGTGATGAAGATCTGCAGATTTCTGTGTTAAGAGTGGTACCTCGGCAGAGACCTCGGTTCAGCAGTGGCTGAGGGCTCCCAGCAGTGGCTGAGGGCTCCCAGCAGCGACTGAGGGCTCCCAGCAGTGATCTATGGGCTCCCAGAAGTGGCTGAGGGCTCCCAGCAGTGATCTATGGGCTCCCAGCAGTGGCTGAGGGCTCCCAGCAGTGATCTATGGGCTCCCAGCAGTGTCTGAGGGCTCCCAGCAGTGATCTATGGGCTCCCAGCAGTGTCTGAGGGCTCCCAGCAGTGACCGAGGGCTCCCAGCAGTGACTGAGGGTTCCCAGCAGTGATCTATGGGCTCCCAGCAGTGACCGAGGGCTCCCAGCAGTGACTGAGGGCTCCCAGCAGTGACTGTGGGCTCTCAGCAGTGGCTGAGGGCTCCCAGCAGTGATCTATGGGCTCCCAGCAGTGGCTGAGGGCTCCCAGCAGTGATCTATGGGTTCCCAGCAGTGATCTATGGGCTCCCAGCAGTGGCTGAGGGCTCCCAGCAGTGATCTATGGGTTCCCAGCAGTGACTGAGGGCTCCCAGCAGTGATCTATGGGCTCCCAGCAGTGATCTATGGGTTCCCAGCAGTGGCTGAGGGCTCCCAGCAGTGGCTGAGGGCTCCCAGCAGTGACTGAGGGTTCCCAGCAGTGATCTATGGGCTCCCAGCAGTGACTGAGGGCTCCCAGCAGTGATCTATGGGCTCCCAGCAGTGATCTATGGGTTCCCAGCAGTGGCTGAGGGTTCCCAGCAGTGATCTATGGGTTCCCAGCAGTGGCTGAGGGCTCCCAGCAGTGACTGTGGGCTCCCAGCAGTGGCTGAGGGTTCCCAGCAGTGATCTATGGGTTCCCAGCAGTGGCTGAGGGCTCCCAGCAGTGGCTGAGGGCTCCCAGCAGTGACTGAGGGCTCCCAGCAGTGATCTATGGGCTCCCAGCAGTGACTGAGGGCTCCCAGCAGTGACTGTGGGCTCTCAGCAGTGGCTGAGGGCTCCCAGCAGTGATCTATGGGCTCCCAGCAGTGGCTGAGGGCTCCCAGCAGTGATCTATGGGTTCCCAGCAGTGATCTATGGGCTCCCAGCAGTGGCTGAGGGCTCCCAGCAGTGATCTATGGGTTCCCAGCAGTGACTGAGGGCTCCCAGCAGTGATCTATGGGCTCCCAGCAGTGATCTATGGGTTCCCAGCAGTGGCTGAGGGCTCCCAGCAGTGGCTGAGGGCTCCCAGCAGTGACTGAGGGTTCCCAGCAGTGATCTATGGGCTCCCAGCAGTGACTGAGGGCTCCCAGCAGTGATCTATGGGCTCCCAGCAGTGATCTATGGGTTCCCAGCAGTGGCTGAGGGTTCCCAGCAGTGATCTATGGGTTCCCAGCAGTGGCTGAGGGCTCCCAGCAGTGACTGTGGGCTCCCAGCAGTGGCTGAGGGTTCCCAGCAGTGATCTATGGGTTCCCAGCAGTGGCTGAGGGCTCCCAGCAGTGACTGTGGGCTCCCAGCAGTGGCTGAGGGTTCCCAGCAGTGATCTATGGGCTCCCAGCAGTGACTGAGGGCTCCCAGCAGTGACTGAGGGCTCCCAGCAGTGGCTGAGGGCTCCCAGCAGTGACTGAGGGCTCCCAGCAGTGACTGAGGGCTCCCAGCAGTGACTGAGGGCTCCCAGCAGTGATCTATGGGCTCCCAGCAGTGACTGAGGGCTCCCAGCAGTGACTGAGGGCTCCCAGCAGTGACTGAGGGCTCCCAGCTGCTCCCCGAGGCCTGGGCCAGAAGATGCCGGCGCTGCTGTGTGTGCCCTCAGGAGCCGGCAGCCACATGCGGTGTTTCCATGTGCAGTGGCCAAGGATGTCAATCCCCTTCCCATCTCTGGAGCTTCTCATGCAGGTTCCAGACGCTCCGGCAAGGACAGCAGCAGGGGTGGCCCAGCTGGGTGGCTGCAAGGACTTGCAGCTTTGCTGGCCACCGCTGCATTTTACTACAAGGTGGCTTCATATGCCCATGGCCCATAGCACAGGCCACAGTCTTGCACACTGCAGGCCAGATCCTCTAAAACGCCATTTGAAAATGTTCTGAGCAAGCCTGTTGGCCTTCCCATTGAAGAAAAAAGCAAATAGTTTTATTCCATGTCTAACACAACTCAAAGAATAATTTCTCACTGGAATTAAATTAGGTAGATTCTCTGGAGAACAACACTACATGCATTTTGTGTTCTCCATGTTGCCACATGAGACAAAATTGCACCTAATTACTTTTAATTCCATTTCCATCCTGTATGACTCATTAATGCAATAGCATGGCATAGCATATACCATAAAAAGCATCAAAAGCAGCACGTCCAGCAGGTCAGGGGAGGTGATCTGCCCCTCTGCTCTGCTCTGCTCAGGTGAGACCCCACCTGAAGTGCTGCATCCAGCTGTGGAGTCCTCATCAGCAGAGAAAAACATGGATCCCTTGGAGCAAGTCCAGAGAAGGGCCACAAAGATGACCAGAGAGATGGGGCACCATTCCTATGAAGACAGGCTGAGATAGCTGGGGTTGTTTAGCCTGGAGAGGAGAAGACTCCATGGAAACCAGACTGGGGCCATCCAATACCTAAAGGGGCCTATAAGAAAGATAGGGACAAAACTTTTAGCAAGGCCTGTTGTGATAGGACAAGGTTTTAAAGTAAAAAGAGTTTTACTTTAGGTTAGATAAAAGGAAGAAGTTTTTTACAATGAGGGTGGTAAAACACTGAAACAGACTGCACAGAAAGGTGGTAGGTGCCCCATCCCTGGAAACACTCAAGGTCAGGTTGGACAGGACTCTGAGCAGCCTGGTCTGGCTGAAGATGTTCATTGCTATTAGATGAGCTTTAAAGGTCTCTTCCTACCCAAACTATTCTGTGATTCTCTGAAAGGCTTTGCAATTGTATTTTTCTTTTAGCAGAGTGAGTACTAAACATTTTTAACTGAAAACTAGCACTAGTTCAGTAGTGATTTTTATGTTGATGGTCCACTGAGCATTCATTGTGAACTTCCTAAATACAGAGTGCTTAAATTTGCAACCAATACATGTTGATACCAATTGTCAACAATCCCACAGTATTAATTCTAGTATTAGACCTTGCATCTGACACTGAAGCACAGATTGCATTCTTAGAGCAACAGCCATTTACAGGGTGGGATTAATTCTTTTTTTATGAGCTTAGGTCAAGGGTTGGAGCAAAGGAGGATTCTTGCAACCAGCTTAAGCCCATCTGCCAAGAGTTCTCTTTTGTGCTGAAAGACAACCCCATTCACACATCCAAATGCAGTTGACTATACTTTAAATCAAAGGGCAAATATTTTGAAAAAGAATTTTCCTGGAGGGCCTGAAGAGCTTGGAGCCTGTTGTACTATCATTTTCCCTGTGAAGCACATTATAGCTTGGGAGTGTCCAGTCCTGTGAAAGGTAAATTAGTCAGAGGTACATAAGCAAAAGCCTGAAAACAGAAGTCAGAAGGACATCTAGTAGAAGAGAAGGTACTGACATCACAGAAGAGTTTCAGACCACCCCCACAAACTATTTTGAAGCCAGATCTGAACTAAACATATAATGTTAAGCTGTGTTGGTGTGAGCGAAGTGGTGGGACTGTGTGAAGTTTGGTCTCTGGCTTTTATTTGGCAGCATAGGAATAGCCTGTAGGACCACTGCTAGATTACTGATTCCAGCTCTGGTATTTCTTGGTGCTTTGCCAAAGACCTGATTGACTTGGAAAGAGTTTGGAGAAGAAAAATCTTAAATCTGAAGTGGTAGCTTTTAGAAAAAGTATTCAGATGATTGATTTGTTTTATTTGACATAGAAAAGGTTGACAGGTAAATTGATCATGGCCTTTCTAAGGTATCTGTGTAGTCAAAGGTTATCTGATAGCAGAGGGCTATTAGTCTCTCACACAAAACAAAAGAAATGCAGTGAGTTGAAGTCAATGCTAAAGAGATTCAAACAATGGAGCAGACATGGTTTTGACAATAATGAATTATGGAAGCAGCTTTGTCAAGTTTATGGATAATTCTCCATCACTGAAATACCTGAATTCCAAGCTTCTTTTTGTGTAATCTTATGAAGCATATCTAGAGGTTATGAACTTGAAGCATATGTCTTGGGATGAAATTATTTAGGCTTTGTAATTCAGCAGGTCATTCTAGAGCAGGGTCTTCAAGGAAGGCTCCTCTGAACTATTTTTACAGTCAGGTAAAAACTCTATTACCTCTTGTAAAACCTGTCTGTGTGGTGCCAGGATCTGTCCTCTGCTGGAAAATGTTTAGGATTTGATAGACTAAAACCACTTGAAAACCATTTATCAATATTTCTAATCTAGGTTTGCTGGTCTTCAAATCAACAGAGAAAATGCAGTCTTTAACATTAACATAACTTAAAAACTATCTCTACTAAAATCACTATTCCTCACGTACTGGATAACATACAAGACAACCCAATGATGAATTAATTATATATATATATATATATATATATATATATATATATATATATATATATATTTATATAAGTAGGTATATATTGAAAATATTGGATGCATCCAGGGATTTGTCAGCAAAATTGCCATCTTGCTAGTGTTTTCTGGTCTAGAACACAGATACAGGGGTTTTGTACCCACAAATCTGCAATCTGATATTCCTCTGTTTCCTGACAGGGAAGTATTATGCATGCAGCCTGAATATACTGACATTACAGAGGAGCTGGTAGTATGCATTATGGTTGCCAGATATTTTGCAGTAAGAAAAATAATGACAACCTTTTTTATTTTTGGAGAACCTCTTATGATTCCCCCTTGAGTTTGCAGAGCCTCTCACACTGGCAAGGACAAAGCTCCCAGTTTATACAGTGCTTTTTTTTTTTTTTTTTTTTTTTTAATCCCTGAAATTCCTTTCAGGTTTAGCCGAATTGCAAATTCTTTAAAATCCTTTTTTTCCTTTCCTGCTGTGACTTGTTCTCCTGAGGGAAAAGGGCTGGTATTGTGCCAACCAAACAGAAATGTCTCAGCCATTAGGCAGCACACACACTGTGTTTGGATACCAAAGAGGAATTCACTTGTTGATAAGAAGGGAAAAGAGGGGTTTGAGTTCCTTTCCCATCTGCCCCACTGTAGAACAAATGCCTTCACTGCTGACAAAACCAAGGATTGGTCCAGGATTCTGAAACCCCCTGATATAAACACGGATCCACTGGCTTCCCTCTTTGAGATGTAACAGCCCAAACTGAGATTTCTCATTAATGTCATTGCTTTAGTCATTCAAACTGCAGCAAGGCAGCTTTGGGGGAAGAGTTCTGTGAAGATGCAGTAAGACCATCTTTCTACAATTACATGCCATATGGAGGGAGGAAGACTGTTTTTGTATTTTAAAATGGGAGTTTGTACTTTGGGAAAATGTTAATGCATTTGAATATTTGAAAGCAATGGTTAAATGCCACTGCCATTTAATTGCATGATCCTGTTGCACAGAGACCACAATGTCAGTGTACAACTGGGCAGAATTTTTAGTGCATTGGGGTTGTAGCAAATCTAGCATTTCCAATCTCTTTGACTCTGAAAATGTAATTATTTTCTTTTAGCTTTGCTTCTAGTGTACTTACATAGGCATGAATTCCATTGAGTATATTGTAAATCAGCTCTAGAAATAAGGAAATAGGATAGGGAAATTCTACACATTTTACTGATATTAATAATCATATTATTAATGCTAGAAATAATATGAGAAAGTGAGAATGATTTCATCCAAATTTAAAATTGCACTGGTATTTTAGTTCTCACAAATTATAGCCTTCTGCATTTGTACATAGATATTGGCTTCTGCATCTGTGTGGCTTCTATACATCCAAAAGTTAGGTGAGTGGCAGAGACAGCAGAACTTGTTCAGCAATGCAGAATAGCAGCTTGGGTCAGGGGAGATGAATTGTCTACTTCCATCTTTGCTTTGTTACTTTGCAAAGCACAGGCCATGATGGAACTTATGCAAAGTGTACAAAGCAAGTTAATTACACTTTAATCCTCAGAAAGTTGGGTGACTGGGGCAAAGGGCTTGCAGTCTGTTCTGAAAAGCATAATCTGCCTCGCTCTGATGGGCTGCCAGCAGAAGAAGATAATTTCCTTTATCGTTTCCTATTCTCAGAAATGGTTCTAGACTAACAACAGATGTTTCTTTTCTATGAAAAAAATCAAAGCTTCTACACAGACATTTAGAGGGAGCAAAAACAACCACCTGCAGACTTCAATTGAAGCAAAAATAGTTAATAGTTTTTTCATAATTTCTCAAAGGAAAAACACTGTTTTCAGTTGCCCAGTGCATAAACTAGTGGAGTTAAAAAAAAAAAAAAGAAAAAAGTAAAGGCACTGTTTGTTCACATGGATCTGAAGTCCTTAAATTCTACTAGAGTAAAAATTAAGGGCGTAATTAAGAGTGTTTCAGTATGCTGAAACATATAAGCTGCAATAAGCCCTAGCAAAAAGTTTTATTTGCTTCACCTTTAAGAAGAAGCCATGATTAGTATGAATAATCATATCATAGAGCAGGAATTTCTCTCTCTGTGGGTGGATGATTATTCAATTGCATATAATGTCCATGGAAACTGTGTTCCCAGGTACTCAACAAAGTTTTGATTTATGATTATTTATGGCTCTGTTAAGAGCTTATTAAAATGGGTTGCATCACTGCTGCTAGTATATGGAACTTCACACTTGTAATATATTTATTTAGTCTTTTATGATGAATTCCAAGAAGGTAACATACTTAAGAAATTTTTTTACCTAATCTGCCTAAAGTTTTCTTGTACGGCTCAGTGCAGTTCTCTCCACATTCGCAGCCATCAGCATATCAGTGACTTCTCCTCTGGAACACTGAGTGCCATGTATTTCAACATTTCTAAGATCTTCTGAGATGCATGTGAGCTTCAAAATGACAAGCCAGTGGAGATGGGGAAAAGCTAATTGCACCTGAGCAGTCTGGGCATTCATGAACCATTTCACTAATTGTTTAGACTATTTTACTTTTAAAACTCATGTCTTTTCATTCCTCTTGAGGTTTCTCTCATGGACTTTTTCCTCTCTTACATTTTGGGTCCCAGTCCTGCAGTTCCTCCCATTTGGATGAGGCCTGTCAGCCTGGCAATGGTCCCAGTCCTGCAGTTCCTCCCATTTGGATGAGGCCTGTCAGCCTGGCTGACGTGTCAGGTGGTGTCTCCCTGTTACAGGAATGATAGGGAGCTTTCATGGCAAATTGCTGGGCATAAACAGCTACTTTCTGGCTCTTTTCTGCCCAATACCTAACATAAAAATGTCATCCATACAGTTGTTGTTACATTAATTAAATTATAATAGGGATATGTTGTGCCATGCCCTGAAAATTAAAACCAACACAAAACCAATGTTTATTAAGCCTCCAGCATTTTATTTGTAGATGTAGATAATCAATATATTTATATATTACTCAATTAGCTGTATTTAGTGCAACCTCTTTTCCTTCCCTTTGCTATAAAACAAATCCAAAAGAGCATTATAAATTAAACCCCTGCACATTTCAGTCAGCAGGATATTCAGTATTTTAGATGCCTAAAGGCTAATGTCTTCCAAAATGACACTTCTTGCAGTAGTATACTTAGAGATTTATATGAGATTAGTGCAGTTGGTTAAAGCATGTTGCTCATAATGCCAAGGTTGCAGGTTTGATCCCTGTGTGGGATCATTCCATTCACTTAAGAGTTGGACTTGATGATCCTTGTGGGTCCCTTCCAACTCAGAATATTGTGGTTCAGTGATTTCTTACATAATCTGATAGCATTAAGGCTATAGGAAGGAGCAGTTTTTCATGTATTTGAGTCACATTACCAGAAACAGAATAAACAGTTCTTGCATTCTTGTGGAAACGTTAATTACTCACACGGCACAACATCATTACAATCAAGACAGAGCAATCAGTTCATATAACAAACCCTATAATCAAAGTAATGTAATCAATGGAAGTAATCAACTATAATAAGCAATTAAATACCTAACTGCAATAAGCAATAACTAAAATTACAGCCTTGAATAGTATCAGCTAATTGCATCATTAGAAACTTGTGTAAAAGCCAGTGGTAAGTCTAAGTTTTTAACTACACAGCATAGGTCTTGCAGGTGTTATGGGAAGGTCGATAGCTTCATCCTGAGACACACTGGCTAGGAAGACTTGACTAAAGAAAAGCAGAGGCAGGCTTGGATTTGCTGTATTAACGCAGGAGTAGGCTTCCTCACTGGAGCCTTGGGTGGCCCTTATCCGCAGAGCAGCCAGAGCAGCAGCCCCCAAGCAGACAGACACCGTGTCACTCAGCACCTCTGCACACACCTATTTCCTTCCTGCCATCCCCTAAGCCTGCTCAGCCAAAGGCACTGCAGGCACTGAACCTCCTTGGGAATGTGCAGGGGAGTCAGCTCCCATTTCTTTTGCCTCTTCCTCTGCACTCCATCTGCCAGTGAAGGCTGACAGGCCTTTCCTCCCACCTCCATGGAGAGTGTGGCCAAAAGTCATTGAGAGAAAATCACCTGTTTGAAGAGATCTTAACCTCTCCTAATAGATCTGTATCCATCTGAGAACAGACCTGTCAGTCCACATCAGGAAGTATCCTGTCTGTGCCCATTGTCCAACAATGGGGCAGCTCCAGCATCTGGAGCCTTTTCATTTGACTGTAGCAGTACTACAAGAACACAAACCTCACCAAAACAAAGAAGAGTAAGACTAAGGCTACCACTGCAAAGTATGAATAAAAAAATAACTCGGTGAGGAAATATGAAGTGAGACAGAAGCATATTTGTGTGGTTTTCAGCCATGACAGTTTACACGTATTCTGAATATTTACTGGTTTGAAAGACCTGAAATGAATATGTGCTACTACCAAATATTAAGAGAAGAGGATTCGGTAGGATCCAGTCTTTCAGATTAAATAGAAATTCTAAAAAGAACCCCTGGAAATGTGAAGTAAATCTGGTTTGTAACAGTAAAGTTTTAAGCCCCACCAGCTGCTTTTCCTATTTTCAGCACTGAAGTAGGGTTGTTTCAGCATAGCACACAAAATAGGCAGGGTCTCTAGGCTGGAGTGCAGCATTTCTGGAAGAAGATTAGCTCTTAAATTCATGCAAGGCAGATGTAGAAGTGCAAAAGGGTAAACGCTCTCTGCAGTCTGTGGTGGAATTGCTCTCATGGCGTGACCTCGCCCAAAGAATGTAACCAGATACCCTGACGGCTGCCTCTGAACTGCTTAAACAACACTGGGGATGTATTATTAGCACCAGGGGATCCCTAAAGTGCTGTAGCTACAGTAGCAGTATGGCATGGACAGAAGCATGTCTCTGTCTCACTCTGCCTCGCTTTGAAGCGTTTGATCAACTGAACATTTGGGAGCCCTTGACTCCTAAGGCATGGGCAATATGTGTAGAAACTGAATTAACACACATTAGCTATGTCTGCAGCTTAGGTGAAAAGAACACTTGAAAACCTAATTCTAGGGCTTAAAGTTTCTTAATATACTTTCCTAATTATTGTATACATTTTGAAAAAAAATAGCAAAAAAATTGAAAACATTCTACTCCTGCCAGTCGGGTCCATTGCAGCCCTTGGCAGTAGCATGACCTTAGAGCTGGGCTGCTGCACTCACACAGGGCTGTGGGAGTTCAGAAATGGCTCACTTTTTTTTTTAGCATTCTTTCTTCCAAATCCCACCCAGCATGCACTGTGCACACCCTGACAGCCTAAGACTTCCCATGTCAATAGTCAACGTGATGGTATCGAGAGAGCAAAACATCAGAAAAAGTAGGGACCAATCACTGGTATCACAGAGGAAGAAAACAGCTGAAATGAAGAAATGGAAAGGCCCACTTGATTAAGTGAAACTGAACTGACACATTTGTGTTCAAAAGCTGATTATGACCTTGGTGGCTATGTTAATAATTCCAGAAAAAAACTGTCTTAGTGCATGGTCAAAAGGTGAAATAGGAAGGGATTATGGTAGAATGGTAGAACTATTTAGGTTGGAAAAGACCTTTAAGATGATCAAATTCAATGTAAACTTAACACTGCCAAATCCAGTAGTACATTTTATTTTCTGATCATAACTGTACTTTCCCTGCTTCCTTAATTAAAAAAAAAAATTGTTTGTTTTTTTTTACAATTTCTGTCTTTCGATCATCTCTCCATAATGCCCATGACTTTATTTTCTAGCACCTGGACTTCCTTTCAGGGTCACAGTGCTTTTTAAGCCTGAGGTTTTATAGCAACCACAGCATTCCAGATAGCTGCCAGCCAAATGCTTACAGCCAATTTATTATGTGGGTTGAATTTCCTTGTGAATAAGAGAGGTGGAGATGCAATGGCAGCCTCTTTAGAATCCCTGGCACTGACTGAAAGAGGACATCCTGGCAGAGGGCAGGAGCTGATGCCTGGCACTCCCATAACAGCTGCCCCAGCTATTGAAGGGGGGGAAGAGAAACCCACTGAGCCCCATGGTGGTGCTGGGCAGCCCAGGACACTGGTCTGTCCAAGGAGTCAACATTTACTGTGGGAGCACATGATCTGTCCTGCCCAGAGGCTCCTGGTACACACTGAACAGTGACCCCTCTCTTCCTCTCTGTCCA